>NC_132989.1:36849756-38201006 GCF_048564905.1 Vicugna pacos
ATTGTTTCCCAAGGCAGAGTGGAAAGAAACAAAAATAAAAACGAAAACCAAGAATGTTTGCACTGAGAGAATAGGTTGACTATTGGGTATGGCTGCATCCAGGGCTATTCATTACATTAATTGAAAATTATGACTTGTGGAAAGAAAAGAAACAGGAGACAGTATTCACTTTTTCTAAATTCTGACCACTGTGCTAGAAGATCTGTGCTTACATACCAACTCAGAACAGACATCCCCCAGATTATTCCTGATAATTCTCCGATTGTTTACCTTTAAAGAGACAGAGCCCTTCTACTTCCATAATGTTTATAAGAAACACATTTAAATATATAGTTTGGTTAAAAATAAAAGACTGGAAAAATATATCACAAGCACATGCTAATGATATAATTCAGGACAAAGATCAGTAGTAAGGAGGGGGCATTTTACAATGACGGAAGAGTCAATTCATCAAGATGATATATCAAAAATGTGTATTCACTTAAAAATAGAACTTCAAAATATAGAAGGCAAAATTTGACAAAACTGGAAAAAGAACAGATATATTCATGATCATAGTTGGTGATGTCAACAGTCTTCTTTTAGTAATTGAGAAGTAATCAGAAAAACTGTAAAGACATAAAAGACTAACAATAGCATTAACTGACTTGACATTCACAAAACATTACATCCAATAACTACAGAAAATGTGCTTTGCAAGTGCACGTGGGGCATCCACCAAGACAGTAGTTATTATAGATAGTAGTTCCATTGTAGTTTGGAAGGTCCCTTATCCTACTTTCAGGTTCAATGATTTGCTAGAAAGATTCACAGAGCTCAGAAAAGCCATTAAACTAACAGTAAAGTTTATTACTGAAGTAATAGGCTTATATAATATCCAAAGTTCTTGAAGTAAATCAACATCAATGACCCAGAGCCCTTCAAACAAGTGTGGTAGACACTTCACTAATAGACACCCATTTCTGAGACCGCTCTTAGACTTTACCTTCTGTAGGCAGTGAGCATTTTCTCAGTCTTACCTAACCCTATGACTAAACTAAGTAGATCATCTGACATTATTAAAGATGAAACTAGTTGCTGAAAAGCAATTGTTACGGGCAAAACAAATTTAAAATAGTGTTTCCTAAGAAATGTTTTAAGGTTCTAGCATGCATCTGTGGACTGTTTCAGGGTACCCTGCCTGCTGCAACCATCTAACTCTGAGTGTAAGCATCATTATTAATTCTGTAGATGCTCCTTACAATTAAAAAAAAAAAAACTGTTACCTGGGATCCATCCACTTCTCCTGGATGTTCTTGCCTGACACCGAAGGAAAAGCCCAGGAATAATGAGACAGAATAAGGGCCTGGGGAAAACAAATACATTGCTTTAGATTAACTGTCCCCTATTGGTACACTTCATTATTAGTTTAGAAACCCTGAATAGTTTCTCATTCCACAGAAGGAAAAGTTCTACCAGGCTTCAATTAAAATATTTTAAGGCCTTGAGATTTATCTCCCTTCACCAGAGGACATAACACCTGCAATTTTTAGGCACATACAAACCTTAGTGCTCAATTTTGCAGTTTCAAAAAAGGCGGACCTCTCACTGAAATTTTTTAAAACCGAACTGCAAGTGTATTAAAATATAAGGTATAAAAATGAAAAGATTTTTTATGTTTTAAACAGGAAATAGGGAAGAAATTAAATGTTTCTTTGGTCTCAAATGTTACAATGGGACCTTTCCTAAGTTCTTCCAATGGACATGCATTTCCTCTACAATAGCCAACTTTGATTTTAGATATTAGTAACAAAGTAACTAACATAGTTGAAAACTGGAAAATGATTTTGATAATCAAAATCATTTGAAAGATAGTTAAACTATATTCTATCAAAATTTTAATTTCCAGTGGCTTTACAAGTTCTCAGAATTCTCTACATACTCCAAGGACTTATTTCCTGTTTTAAAAATGTGGCAGTGGATTCCAGTTGGGATTATATATTGATACAAGCAAATTCTTCTGTCAAAAATGATTTTGGAACTCACTCATTGCTTGAAAAAATTTATACCAGTGATCCAGTCATGACAAGTCATGTATCTGGTGCTTTGTGTGTAACAGTCTTGGTAATACATAGATTAAAACAAAAAGTCCTTTCCATAACTTTCTCTCCTCACCTACCCTGTTATTGCTCATCCCTTCTCTTTTCTCTGTTTAGCACAACTCTTTTCAAAAGATGGGCTTCTATTTTTAAGAGTGATTTTTCCCCCCTTTTTACTAAGTATCTCCCCTAGGCTGGCCTTAATTTCATTTAATCAATGCAATTGTTTTGCTCTTTACTACTGCTGTTTGATTGATTGATTGATTGATAAGCTTTTTTTTTTGAGTTATAGTCATTTTACAATGTGTCAAATTCCAGTGTAGAGCACAATTTTTCAGTTATATATGAACATACATATATTCATTGTCACTTTTTTTTGCTATGAGCTACCACAAGATCTTGTATATATTTCCCTGTGCTATACAGTATAATATTACTTATCTAGTCTACATATGCCTGTCAGTATCTACAAATTTTGAACTTCCATTCTGTCCCTTCCCACCATCTGCCCCCTTGGCAACCACAAGTTTGTATTCTATGTCTATGAATCTGCTTCTGTTTTGTATTTGTTTTGTTTTTTTTTTTTTAGATTCCACATATGAGTGATTTCATATGGTATTTCTCTCTCTCTCTCTGGCTTGCTTCACTTAGAATGACACTCTCCAAGAACATCCATGTTGCTGCAAATGGTGTTATGTTGTCGGTTTTTATGTCTGAATAGTATTCCATTGTATAAATATACCACCTCTTCTTTATCCAGTCATCTGTCAGTGGTCATTTAGGCTGTTTCTGTGTCTTAGCTATTGTAAATAGTGCTGCTATGAACATTGGGGTGTGGGTGTCTTTTTGAAGTAGGGTTCCTTCTGGATATATGCCCAGGAGCGGGATTCCTGGGTCATATGGCAAGTCTATTCCCAGTCTTTTGAGGAATCTCCATATTGTTTTCCACAGTGGCTGCGCCAAACTGCATTCCCACCAGCATACTACTACTGTTTTAATTTTGCACGAATGAACATTAAGACCATGTCATGACTGTACCTTTTTATATTTGTTACTTGAAAATGCACTCACAGTAATTGCTTTTGTGACAAGTATAGGTGACAACCACAGCAGTTCCCAGAAACAAGATGTTAGTTCAAAGAAATTCATATTAAATTCTGAAAAATATTTATTTTATGCATGTACCAGAAAATAAGTTCCACAAATATAAATGGAGCAAAATATGTTACAACCACCAGTTTTACTATACTTTTAAGGATGTGTGGATTTTCTTTATCTTTATTAAAATTATTTCAATTTTTTTCTATATATTCACTATTTCCACTTAGTTTTTAAAGACCTTTTTTCAATTAAATTGCTGTTGTTTCAGGGTTAGCATCAACGGGTTATACAACTTTGTTTTCAAAAAAGTGCTTTATAAAATCAAATACCATCTTATATTTTTATGATCCATAAAAATACTAAAATAACATGTATCCATCTCGTTCTCATTCCTCTATAACTGACAATTGATAATTTTGGTATTCATTTGGGTTTAAAATTTTAGTGATATAGAATGACTTTCATTTTCCTACTTGTTGGAAAACACTGTGTGAAAATACGTGACTAGGTGATCCAGTTATTTTCCAAACAGATGTTATTAGTATAATCTTATATTTTAACCAGAAATTACATACACACATCAACAAAATAATGAGCTCTTCCATTCTACAGTTTGTTTTCACCAAAGTTGCTAGGTGATCGTATCATGTTGCATTCCTATCAAACTCATCCTATGGTGAATGAATATTTATTAAATTTCTATTCTACATTTGTTCTGACTTAAAATAATCTCTTCACTTGAATAAAGTATGGGGAAATAGGCCATTTTTTAACTCACTCTCCTCCCCAAGTCAACCAAAATCACCACCAACAAAAGGCAGAATAGATTAAAACACAAACTCCTCTGTGAAAATACAGCCTTAAAGGAGCATGATGTATGAAGACACTGATAATCATAGTGATCTTCAGACAACACTAAGTGAGGATATTTGGCAGTAATCCATACCATGGAGAGTTTTAGTCATGAAAGAGTAAAGAACTGTCCCGACTGGAAAAGAGAAAAAGCAATTTGGACTGAAAAGAAGGAAAGCAGTTTCATAATTTGTCTGGGGGGACAGACACAGATAAAGCCAGCTGCAAAGTTAACAGGAAACATTTTTTTGTTCCTAAAAGTAAGATGTGTTGCAGCTGGAGAATGCTAAAACAATCCCCTCTTTGAGTGATGACTGCTTTATTATCAGTGATGGCCCCAGACCTACGTACGTTTCTATACCCATCTAACACTGGGGGTACCCAATTGCTAATCTACCCCCACTACACGATAATATTCAATCCTTAGTTTATCCCCAGTTCTCCTAATCTCAGCTAGAAAATAGCAGGCAACCCCAAACTGATCTCTACCTCTTTCTCTTAGACTCTCCCCTAAATTATTCAGAATGTATCCTGGTCTAAGTAAGGGTCTTCCTTTTCTCTTCAGTGGTTCCTCTGGAATGTTGCCTCTTTCTGCATCAAGCCATGCAGAAAGTGATACTGAGAATCAATATATGAATATAAATCCTGAGAAGAAAGCCAATCGGTAATTCTCTCTTGTTCAATGAAAGAAAAATATGAACAAAGTCCAGGGGGGAAAAAAAAGAATTTTGTCTCGAGCAAGGAGGAAGACTCCTAAGTTATAGTACCTACATATCCTTACTGGAGGTGAAAAAATAAAGAGAAAGGAAAGAAAAAACTTGATTACAAAATCACTTATACAGATTACTTAGCAAGATGGCTGGAATGTTGGGCTTACTTGGGATTCTGGGATGGCTTGGTCTCAGTTATGGGTTGACTGTGTTCCTCTAAAATACATGTTTAAGTCATAACCCCTGGTACCTGGGAATGTAATGTTGTTTGTGAATAGGGTATTTGCAGATGAAATCAATTAACATGAGACCATTAGGATGAGCCCTAACTCAATACGACTGGCATCCTGATAAGTAGAGAGAAATTTGGATGCAGAGACTCAGGGAAATGCGACGACAAAGCAGAAACTGTAGTGACACAGCTGCAAGCCAAGGAACAACAAGGCTTGTGGCCAACATGAGAGGCTAGAAAGGGGGCATGAAAGGGTTCTATCCAGAGTTTCAGAAGGAGCAAGCATGGCTCTGTTGACATCATGATTTCGAACTGCTAGCCTGGAAGACTGCAAGAGAATACATTACTGTTGTTTTCAGACACCCAGTTTGTGGTGCTTTCTTATGACAACCCTGGGAACCTAATAAAGATTTTGGTACTAGAAAGTGGGGTGCTGCTGTCAGAAATAACTAGAAATGTGGAAGTGGCTTTGAACTAGGTGATGGGTAGAGACTGGAGTATTTTGAGCACTTGATAGTAAAGACCTAGATATTCCTGAAGAAACTTTTGGTAGAAATATGTGTGATAAGGGGTTAGTATCCAAAATATAGAAATAACTGATACAACTCAATAGCAAAAAAAAACCCCCATAAAAACCAATTTGATTAAAAAATAAGCAGAATTTGAATAGACATTTTTTCAAAGAATATATACAGACAGACAACACGTACAAGAAAAGGTGTTCAACATCAACAATCATCAGTGAAATGCAAATCAGAACCACGATGAGGTATCACCTCACATCTGTTAGAATGGCTATTATTAAAAAAAAAAATGTTGGTGAGGATGTGGAGGGATATGGATATTTGTGCCCGTTGGTGGGAATGTAAATTGGTGTAGCCGCTAAGGAAAACAGTATGGAGGTTCCTCAAAAAACTGAAAATAGAATTACCATGTGGTCCAGCAATTCCAATTCTGGGTATTTATCCAAATAAAACAAAAACAAAATGGGATGTAATGTATAGAATGGTGACTATAGCTATTAATACTGTATTGTATATTTGAAAGTTGCTAAGAAAGTAAATCTTTAAAGTTCTCATTATACACAAAAAAATTCTAACTGGTGATAGATATTAACTAGACTTATTGTGGTAATCATATTGCAATATATACAAATGAGGAATTAATACATTGTACAGCTGAAACTGTTATATGTCAATTACATCTCAATTTAAAGAACAACTAGAAATAGCAAAGTTGCTCACCATAATAAATGTCATATATGACAAGCCACAAATAACATTATACTTAACGGTGAAAAAGTGAAAGCTCTAAGATTAGGAACAAGGCAAATATGCCCACTCTCACCATTTCTAGTCAACATAGAACCAGCTCTAATGATAGTGTAAGTTTTCTACCAATTAAGTAAGCTTTTTCCAGAATTCTTATTAGCACCTAAAACAGTGATTTTCTAGGTGTGGTTTCATGATTGTCAGTACTGGTTTCCTCTGAGAACTTGTTACAACTGTAAATTCTTCTGCTTCACCCCAGGTTAGCTGAATCAGAACACTTGTGTTTAACAAGCCCTTCAAGTGAACTGATTTCACACTGACATTTAAGAACAACTGTTTTGTAACTAGCAAGCACCAATGCAGGAGTACAAATGCAGGAATAGAGGGAGTTAACTAAGATGTGTCAGCATGAAAGATTCTATGTCTTTTTAAGGATAAAGTGTAGGGAAAGTGGAGTTGCTCAGGCTTCCTCACCAGCCCTCTAATGCCCAGCGACTCAGCTGTGTGACCCGCATGCGCAGTACCCTGTAGTGTTATATAAGCATGGCTTGCTCCCCGCAGGCGCACTGGTTAGCTCCTATCATAGCTGGCTACATGGGGCTTCGTTCGCCTTGATACCTCAGGGAGCCGGGACTTACCATGGCCACAGGCGCCACTGAAGCCTGTGTACTCCTCTGCAATAAAGGCATGTCAGCGACATCTGCGGTTTGGAGATTATTCTTGGGTCTGTCCAAATCCGTGAACCTGCCAGGCCTTGAGCGCCTGCAATACATAAGATAAAGGGGGAAAGGGAGTGGAAACAAGGATTGGTGAAGTACAGGATCCAATAATTCAATCAACTGTCAGATTCCTGAGGGCAAACCCCAAGGATCTGTTGTTGAATCTGTTATCCATGGAGCTTGGAACAATGTTGGCACAGGGAAAACTCCCCAAAATATTAAATAAATGAAGGCAAACTTCATTGCAGATAATGTGGGTTGTTCATGTATTTTAAATACTTTTTTTTTTTAGAAAATGGTCCCGGTCTCTGGCTGTGCAGCAGAGGGAGGACCAGAATGGATACTCTCACGGAAGAGAACAGAGAAGGAGCTGTGATTCAGGTATGCCATTTTCTTTGAAGTTCATCGACAGAATGCATCACTTATCACCCTGGAAACGAGCTAGAGAAGGTATGGATGACACTAAGATTTTTACTTTAATGCAATTATTAAAACAGTAATATTCAAAATCCTGTGATAAATGTTTCCTAATTGTTGGATTAAAATTGCCTTTAAAGGCGGTTTGAAGTTTAATTGACATGCAGTATTTTAAGTTTTGTCGTATTTAAACACCTGTGAAACAATCACCACAGTTAAGATAATTAAATACCACACCCCCAAAGTTTTTTTTTGTGCCCTTTAATAATCACTTTCTCTAAACTAATCCATCTCTGCACTTCCCCATGCACGGACAACTACTGATATGTGTTCTGTCACTATAGATAGAATTTCTAGAACTCTATGTAAATGGAATCATAGAGTATGTGGTTTCTTTGGTTTGTTTCACTACTTTGTCTCATAATTTTGTGATTCATCGATACTGTCTTGTGCTTCATAGCCAATTCCTTTTCATGGGAATGTAGTATTTCACTGTATGAAGTATCAGAATTTGTCCTTTTACCCTTATTGGACATTTGGATTATTTCTAGTTTTTGGCATTTATACACAGAGATGCTATAAGTATTCATAAACAAGTCTTTGTGTAAAGAAATACTTTTATTTCTCCTGTGTAAATACCTTAATGTGGAATCGCTAGATATACATCTGTTGTATGTTTCACTTTTTAAGAAACTGCCAAAATATTTTACAACGTGGTTTCACCATTTTTTATTCCACAATG
Source organism: Vicugna pacos (assembly GCF_048564905.1). Taxonomy (NCBI): domain Eukaryota; kingdom Metazoa; phylum Chordata; class Mammalia; order Artiodactyla; family Camelidae; genus Vicugna; species Vicugna pacos. Next base: position 36,857,879 of record NC_132989.1, read on the forward strand.
TGTGCGAGTTCCTTCAAATTCCCGTTAACACTTAGTATGAGCATCCTCACAGGTGCATATTATTATCTCATTGTAGTTTAATTCACATTTCCTTAATTACTAATTACGTGGAGCATCGTTTCATTGGGGTGTTTGTGATGCGGTATCTACTTTGGTGAAATGTGGGTTTAAATAGTTTGTCCACTTTTAATTTGCATTATTGTGTTTTGAGAGTTCTTAGATATTCTAGACAGAAGTCCTTTATCATATATAGAACTTCCAATTGGTTTTCACAGTCTTTATCTTGTTTTTCATTTTGTAGCCATGTGTTTTGAAGGAGTTCTTAATTTTGATGAAGTTCAATTTATAAATTCTGCTAGTTTTACTTGATCTTTTCCCTCTTCATTGGCCATAGTTTGATGCTTCTTTGTACATGTGGGAATATTTTTATTGGATGCCGAACTGTGGATTTTACCTTTGTTAGGTGCTGGGTATTTTTTATTCCTATAAATATATTTGGGCTCTGTTGGGGGATGCAGTTAAGTTCCCTGGAAACACTTTGTTCCTTTTCGGTTTTGCTTAAATTTTGTTACGCGTTGTTAGGGCAGTGGTTCATTTAGGGCTTATTTTATTTCAATTTTGAAGCAAAGCTTCTGAGTTTTCACTTACATTCCTGAATTAGGAGTTTTTCCACAGAAACCAGAGATTTTGCTCCTTGAATACTTTTAGGTAGTTCTTTCCTGGATGTTAGGTAATCTCACAGTGTGTGTGCTGATCCTATGTAGGTTTTGAGAGTACTCTCTGTTCGCATCTTTTTTTGTGTTTGGAGCTCTACCAATAAATTCTACTGCTTGGCCTCCTTATAGACAGATCTGCCTAACTGAGGGAGACTACTGGGCTGTGCCTTTTCCCTGTATGATTTCTTCTTCCCTACACTGTGACCATTGATACACTCTTCTGGCAATAAGCTTCATTTGTTTAGCATTTCTCTGGAATCACTTATGTCGTGTATTTTGAAAACCATTGTTTAATATATCTTTCTTTCTTTCTTTATGTTTTTTAGGCAAAAGGGTATATATAATCATTGTTACTTTCTGCTTCCTAATGCAGAAGACCTATTGAATTTCTAATATTAAAAATAAGAGGAATTATAGAGGCACATACATCTTGTATAGGATTTCATGATGTTAGGTCCTGTCTTGTTTAACAACTACTTTAACAAAGATGCACTGTGATGTAGGTCTTTTATATAAAATAGATGCATCATTGTTGTGGTAACTACGTTGAATTATTAGGGGGTTTGACCTTTGTCTCAAAACACAAGTCTCTGATAAAGTATATGTAACAGGAAACAATACATTCAAATTAGACTTTTTTATTCATTGTGCCCTTCCAGGAATATAATTCTTTACATATATGAGGTCTTTTGGAAGAAACAGTATCATATGGGCCGCAAGTGTTTAGGGAAGCCTAAAGAAAAGAAATCACAATAAAATTAAACTTAACCTAAAATGCAGGATATGGACTATGCAGTATTCCTTTTCATACCAGTTTCCCTGTGGTGTAAAAGCATAAGCATCCTTGGCACAGAGCGTCCTAGTGTCACAGCACACAGTGGGTATCCCACAAATGTGTGATGGATATATCTGAGACTTTGATCTTTGTAGCCCTTGACACGGTCTGTTAGAGTCTGAGGAGGCTGAAATATATAGAATTCCCTCTAGCAATAATCAGCCTCAGCTTACCACATCATGCCTCACAAATATTATCTTTTCCTACGTGTGCCATGATGTGGAAAGGTCAGGACACATGACTCCAGCAGTTATGTTTCCCACTGCTTGTTTTATCGTTTATAATACTGCGCTCAGTTTATAAATTTGCGTTGCTTTTCTTACTTCAAAGGATGGCTGACTTGCTTAGGAAAGGAATTTAGCCAGTGGAAAAGAGAAGGGGCTTTTTGCAACTGTCTTTATTTCTGAACTCTATTGTCTTAGGGAGACTTTATTGTTAAAATGAAAATTCCACGTGTATGTCTTTACTAATACATATCTACAGTTGTAGAGTTCAAAACTATTAGTGATATAAATCAATACTGCAAATACTTTGCATAAAAGTGAATCTCACCTTTTAAAATTTCCTTCAGAGAATGTGTTTCTTTTATGACAGATACTATGGCCTTTGCAAATATTAAGTAGATGACTGTGATACCATTTAGTTTACCTGTTTCGTACACTATCTTCCCCTTTAGAAGTCTATTCATAAAACGTAGCTTGTATTTTAGGAAAAAAGAAAGCTTGAACCATGATACTTAGGAAGTGAAAGGACTTTATTATTTAGTCCATGTACATTTTTCAAATTTAATAAGAGTCTTGTGGAACAGTCGTTCCATGCTACATTTCACAAGTTCTACATGTGCTCTGTTTACAGTTATGGTGTGCAGCATTTAAGGGGCTCACTTTTTTTTCCATCTTAGATTAGAATTTGTATCTCATAGGACTGAGAGGTTTTGTTTCAAGTTCTTACATCATTTTATCAATGAAGGGAAAGAGAACAAAATGAAGCAGAGGTATTGAGATGGTTATAATTTCTATCTATAGCTTTTTGATACTGTAATTAGAAGACTTCTTGTGGATTTGCTCCATAATGTAGAATTTACCATTTATCATTTCATGTGAGTTTTGATATCAGATGAACAACAGTAATGGAAAACCGTGAGGAGGACGAAGTGATACTTATTTAGTAGAGGGAAAAATCAGATGAGTGGGCAGTTTTACTTATTCTGGCCTTTTTGTGTGTGTGCACAATGAATATGTGTAAACAAGTACAGCAACATGCTTTTTGCTTCCGTGACTACTTTTTCAACTTTATTGAGGTATAACTGACATGTGATAAATTATACATATTTAAATATACAATTTGTTAAATTTTGACGTAGAAATAAACTCAGGGAGCCATCACTGTTCTCAAGATAATGAACATATGTTACTGCAAAGTTTCCTCGTGCTTCTTTGTAATCCCTCCATCCTACTGAGCTCACTCAAGACAATCACGGATCAGCTTTGTGCCATTATAGATTAGTTTGTATTTTCCTCAATTTTATATAAATGTAAACCTACAGTATGTACCCTTTTTTGTCTGCCTTTTCACTCAACATTACTATTTTGAGAAGCATTCATGTTGCTGTGTGTTATCTTTAGTTACTTGTACTTATTAGAGTAGTGGTCTCCTTTATGGTTGTCCTGTAACTCGTTTATAATTCACTGGTTGATGGACATTTGTGTTGTTTCCAGTGTGTGACTATTACACATAAGAGTGTTATTAACATTCATGTACATGTCTTTGTAGGAACATACACTTTCATTTATTTATAGGCATATAACTAGGAGTGGAATGACTAGGTTATATGCCATATACATGTTTAACGTTAAAAAAAAAACAACAGCAACAAACTGCTAAACTATTTCCCAAAGTGGTTGTACTGTTTTACATTCCTAGTAGTAATGTTTGTGAGTTTCATTTACTCCATGTCCTCACCATTGTATGTTGTCTTAATTGTACGGAGTCCAAAATGTGTAGAGTGGTATGACATGGTACTTGAATTTGCATTTCACCAATAACCAATGATGTTGAACAGCTTTTCAAGTGGAATCTGTGATTAGCATATTCTAACTTTGGTAAATACATATTCAAATATTTTGCCTGTTTTTTGTTGGATTGTGTTATTGCAACTTGAAATTTTTTTAACATTTTTTATTGATTTATAATCATTTTACAATGTTGTGTCAAATTCCAGTGTTCACAATTTTTCAGTCATTCATGGACATATACACACTCATTGTCACAATTTTTTCTCTGTGAGTTATCATAACATTTTGTGTACATTTCCCTGTGCTATACAGTATAATCTTGTTTATCTATTCTATAATTTTAAAATCCCAGTCTATCCCTTCCCACCCTCCACCCCGCTGGTAACCACAAGTCTGTATTCTCTGTCTGTGAGTCTATTTCTGTCCTGTATTTATGCTTTGTTTTTGTTTGCTTGTTTGTTTTTGTTTTTGTTTTTTAGATTCCACATATGAGCGATCTCATATGGTATTTTTCTTTCTCTTTCTGGCTTACTTCACTTAGACTGACATTCTCCAGGAGCATCCATGTTGCTGCAAATGGCATTATGTTGTCAGTTTTTATGGCTGAGTAGTATTCCATTGTATAAATATACCACCTCTTATCTATCCAGTCACCTGTTGATGGACATTTAGGCTGTTTCCATGTTTTGGCTATTGTAAATAGTGCTGCTATGAACATTGGGGTGCAGGTGTCATCCTGAAGTAGATTTCCTTCTGGATACAAGCCCAGGAGTGGGATTCCTGGGTCATATGGTAAGTCTATTCCTAGTCTTTTGAGGAATCTCCACACTGTTTTCCACAGTGGCTGCACCAAACTGCATTCCCACCAGCAGTGTAGGAGGGTTCCCCTTTCTCCACAGCCTCTCCAGCATTTGTCATTTGTGGATTTTTGAATGACGGCCATTTTGACTGGTGTGAGGTGATACCTCATTGTAGTTTTGACCTGCATTTCTCTGATAATTAGTGATATTGAGCATTTTTTCATATGCTTTTTGATCATTTGTATGTCTTCCTTGGAGAATTGCTTGTTTAGGTCTTCTGCCCATTTTTGGATTGGGTTGTTTATTTTTTTCTTATTGAGTCGTATGAGCTGCTTATATATTCTGGAGGTCAAGCCTTTGTCGGTTTCACTTGCAAAAATTTTCTCCCATTCCGTAGGTTTTCTTCTTGTTTTACTTCTGGTTTCCTTTGCTGTGCAGAAGCTTGTAAGTTTCATTAGGTCCCATTTGTTTATTCTTGCTTTTATTTCTTCTAGGAGAAATTTTTTGAAATGTATGTCAGATAATGTTTTGCCTATGTTTTCCTCTAGGAGGTTTATTGTATCTTGTCTTATGTTTAAGTCTTTAATCCATTTTGAGTTGATTTTTGTATATGGTGTAAGGGTGTGTTCTAGCTTCATTGTTTTACATGCTGCTGTCCAGTTTTCCCAACACCATTTGCTGAAGAGACTGTCTTTATTCCATTGTATACTCTTGCCTCCTTTGTCAAAGATGAGTTGACCGAAAGTTTGTGGGTTCATTTCTGGGCTCTCTATTCTGTTCCAAGGGTCTATATGTCTGTTTTGGTACCAATACCATGCTGTCTTGATGACTGTAGCTCTATAGTATTGTCTGAAGTCTGGGAGAGTTATTCCTCCAGCCTCTTTCTTTCTCTTCAATAATGCTTTATCAATTCTAGGTCTTTGATGGTTCCATATAAATTTTATTATGATTTGTTCTAGTTCTGTGAAATATGTCCTGGGTAATTGGATAGGGATTGCATGTTGAACAGCTTTTCAAGTGGAATCTGTGATTAGCATATTCTAACTTTGGTAAATACATATTCAAATATTTTGCCTGTTTTTTGTTGGATTGTGTTATTGCAACTTGAAATTTTTTAATGTATATTCTGGATATAAGAACTTTATCAGATATGTGTTCTTCCCAAAGAAGACGTTGTTTTCTTAACAGTCTTTCAGAGAGTAGATATTGTTAAAGTTGATAAAGTACTATAGTTTTTAAAACAAATTATACTTTTGCTGTCATATTTTTACCTAATCAAAAGTCTCAAAGATTTTTATCTGTGTTTTAAGAAATTTTATAATTTTCCCAGTTTTTATATTAAAGTCTATGATTAATTTTGAGTTAATTATATTCTATGTTGGCATATAATATTGGGGTTCTTTTTTTCATATGGATATTGAATTGTTTCAATATTTAAAAGACATGTTTTCCCCATTAAATTGCCTTTATACCTTTTTTCAAAACCAGCTGACCATAGGTGTGTTAGTTTATTTTTGGACTTGATTCTCTGTTCCACTCTCTCCCTTGATGCCAGTACTATGCTGTATTATTGCTTTAAAACAATTCTTAAATTCAGGTAGTGTAAATTCAGCAACTTTATTCACCTTTACCAGCATTGTTTTTGAAGCTTCTGGATCTTTTACTTTATTTTTTTTTAATACAATCTGAAATCAGTTTGTCAATTTCTAAGAAGTCTGCTTGAATTTTGATTGAGATTGCTTTGACTCTATAGAATAGCTTAAGAACTGACATCTTAGTACTACTGAGTTGTCTGATCCAGAAGCAAGGTATTCCTTCCAATTTCTTTGTTCATCTTCAGCTTTTCTCAGCAATAATTTGTAGTTTGCAATGTACAAGTGTCTCCCATCTTTCGTCAACTTTATCTTAAGCTCCCAGGTGAGCATACATAATAACACTAACTACCATCCTTATAAAATAAGCTAATTAAAACAATTTAAAATAAAGTCTAGCTACATGTGCACATGCACACACCCAACAAGTAAAACTTTCCCTGATGTTCCTCTAAATATAATTTAATCTTTCTTTTTAACATGTGAAAAGCTTTGTTCTATCCCTGGTACATTTTGAGGGACAAATCCTTTAAAATCCTTTCCAAGCATATTTTAACAGGCTTTGATTTATTTTATAAAAGAGCCATATTTAGTTGCCCATTTCCAAGGGAAACATGTTCTTTTGTATCTTTGATAGTTCCATATTTTTCTTGAGTTATTTCCCCCATATCTTGGAATAAAGATTTTTTAAAAATCATAGTCTGTAACATGCTAACTTTTATCAAAATCTCATAATAATTTTAATAGTTTTGTCTCCAAAAATATCTTTGGTATACAACTTTTAAGTCCTCATATTCCTTTACTTTTTAGAAGGTTTTATGACTTTCTATGTTTTTGGTGATCTACATTTTTTAATATATAATTAATCAAATTTACATTTAAAATGATGAAACACTACATCTTCTTTAGAATAGTTTACTGCCTATGCTCTGAAGTACACTTTGCAATTTTAATGGAATTTGCTTCACTTCATATAATTTAACCTTACAAAATCCATTTAAATAGAAAACAAATGTGAAGATAAATTTCTAAAGTGATTTATCCCATGAAAAATTGTGGCAGGGTAAGGTATACAAATTGTGGCACATTTCTTTTATAGAGAGAATTAATCTGTTTTTAGTCTGTATCTTGATGAATATTTCTGATTTTCATATTGACTCACAAGTAAAGCAAATCATGTATATTTGCCATTTACATAGCTCATGTCATCCTGTGTCATGTCTGATGTCCTACTATTAATGGAATTGTTAACTTTTTTCACTGTAGATTTTAACATGCAAACCTCATTTTGATGTTTTGTAGTATATTATGACCTAAAACTTCTATTTGCTGTGGCCAGAAGCCATGTTCTACATAAGGAACAGAATATAAAAGCGTATGACTAGTTAATAATTTACTTAGCAGCAATATTGACAATGTAAAATATGTATTAACATTATAGAAATGTATAACAGTTAAATACTGGGATAAAGAATTTAGATACCTTAGAGGTTTTCAGGAGGGGTAGATCAGGGAAAAAGAAGCCATGGTGGTTTTAGATGTACTTAGAAAATATTCAAGTAAATATGATGTTACATTCATAAAAAAGTTACAGCACCTTTCCCACTCAGTTATGATTTCATTTAAAATAAAAATTTTAAATAAATCTAGCAAACAGTCTAGCAATTCCAATTCTGGGTGTGTGTGTGTGTGTGTGTGTGTGGTGTGTACAAAGGAATGTTATTCAGCCACAGAGAAGGAGGATGCCTGCCATTTGTGACATGGATGGGCCTTGAGCTCGCAATGTAAAAAGATAAGTAGTGTAAGATGTCACTTAAATATGGAATCTAAAAAAAGCCAGACTTATAAAAAGCGAAGTAAAATAGTGGTAACCAGGGGATAGGGGGTGGGGCAATAAGATTGATGTCGTTTAAGAGTGCAAACCTGGAACAAGTGGCAAGTAATCCATAGAAATCGAATGCATGGTGTAGAGACTATAAACAACAATATTGTGCTGTAATTATATAATGTTTAAACAGTGCTTAATATCATTACAATGGCAATCATAATATAGAACTGTTTCAAATTAACACATTTTGTAAATTTTAAGGTGTACAATGTTATGTCAAACATATCAATACACAATTTAAAAACATTATTAAACACACATAAAATCTAGAGTACTTATTAATTAATGAAATTGATAAGCTAATTATAAAGCAAAAGAATAATGAGGTACAAAGAAAACTGGATCGAATAGGCAGATGTTTATAGGCACATTTAAAACTCTTAATCAGCTCATGAAGTTCTGAGGATTCTACATAAGGAATCTGTATTTTTCATCTATAGTAGTAGGAAAATTTGAAGCCTCATTTTAATGTTTTTAATTCTTTAACGATGTCTGTTAATAATGTGAAAGATGGATAAAAATAGGCAGGAAGGGAAGGGAAAATATCACAGATACCATTCCCCAGGCTAATAGAGTGGCTTCTACTGATAGTAGAGTCAAAGTCTCTGGAAAAACAATTTTTGATTGAAAAGTTGTTGCTTCCCCCTACAAAAGATCCATTCCTCTGACAAAAACCTTTCAGAAAACAAGAGGATGATTGTTACTTTCATAAATGCCCAGGTAGTATAACAAATAGAAAAGACATTTGCCCAAACAGTGAAGTGTCAGCACCTGAGAGCATTTAGCAGAGGTCCATGGTACGGTGTAATCTGAATGAAGTATATGGTAGTATCATTCAAATTGTCTCTTTGTTCCAGGTATTAGCCAGACAAACTTCTCCTACTTTGATAAGCTATTGGAACAAAGTCAAAGGCCTTTTGATTCCAGTTGTCTTTAGTTGATGTCATGTTGAAGAAGGATATTATTTGAGAAATTGGCACATTCTGTGGTATTTCTATTTTTAGGCACATCACTAATAAAAAAAATCTATTAAGTTAATCCTGTTTTTGCTTATAATTTAGCTATATTTTCCACTTTCTGTGTCTATTTGCTCTTATGGTTCCCTTTACCTTAAAAAAGTACCTCAATGATGAGTTGTTTATAGAAAAATCTCATACATTAAATAGCCTAAGTCCATTCCATAATGTGAGCAATGTCAGATAATTGCCTCTGTGTAACACAAAAATGTGAGTAACATTGCTTCTGATGGTTTATTATATCTTGTTATACAGAGATTTACTTTAACTATCATATGATAGACTGGTAAATGTTGTAGGATACTAGTGAAGTAAGTTTGGATATATTAATTTACTGTTTTTTTTGAAACTTACATAAATTTTTCTTTTGATCTCATAATTGACCGTGTTTATTTTTGTCTCTCACTGTCTTTTTTAATTTTTAAATTGAGTTATTATTAACATACAGTATTATATTAGCTTCAGATGTGCAACATAATGATTTGATATTTTTATGTTATGAAATGATCACCACAGTAAGTCCAGTTATGTTGTCACCATGCTAAGTTGTTACAACATTGTTGACGATATTCCCTATGTATATATTCAATCCCTGTGACTTACAGCTAAAAGTTTGTACCTCCTAATCCCCTTCACTTATTCCTCCATTTCATTGATCTATGTGTATATGCTTTGTGCCAATAACATACCTTTTGATTACTATAGCTTTGTAGTACAGTTTCAAGTCTGGGAGAACAATACATCCAACTTTGTTGTTCTTTCTCTTGTCTGCTTTGTCTATTCATAGTCTTTCATGGTTCCATACAAATTTTAGGAATGTCTGTTCTAGTTCCGTTAAAAAAAAAATACTGTTTGTATTTTGATAGAGATTACATTGAATACATAGATCACTTTGGGTAGTACGGAAATACTAACATTGGTTCTCCCAATACTGATTTTCCCAACTGATGAGCACAGCATATCTTTCCATTTATTTTTGTCATCTTCAGTTTATTTCCTCAATATCTTACAGTTTTCAGAGTATAAATGTGTTTTTTTTACCTCCTTAGTTAAATTTATTCCTATTTTCTTTGATGCAACTGTAAATGGAATTGTTTTCTTAATTTCTTTTTCTGATAGTTTGTTATTAGTGTTACAGAAATGCAAAAGGTTTTGGTATCTTAATTTTGTAACCAACAACTTCACTGAATTCATTTATTAGTTCTAATAGTTTTATAATGGATTCTTGGGGTTTTCTATATATAATATCAAGTCATCTGCAAATAGTGGCAGTTTAGTTTCTTCCTTTCCAATCTGGATTATTTATTTCTTTCCTTGCCTAACTGCTATAGTTACAAGTGGTGAGAATGGGCATTCTTGTTTTGTTCCTGACCTTACAGGAAAATCTTTCTGCTTTTTAGCATGGTATTATCTATGGGTTTGTCATATATGGCTTTTATTATGTTGAGGTTTATTCCCACTATACCCACTTTGTGGAGAGTTTTTATCGTGAATAGATGTTGAATTTTGTCAAAACTTTTTTTGCATCAATTGAGATGATCATTTGATTTTTATCCTTCATTTTATTGATGTAGTATGTCACAATGATTGATTTGCAGACGTTAAATCACCCTTATATTCCTAAAATGAATCCCACTTGATCATGTGTTGTTAAATTTGGTTTGCTAATTTTTTGAGGATTTTTGCATATATGTTCACCAGTGATAGCAGCCTAATTTCTCTTGTCTTGTGTAGTCTTTGTTTATCTTGAACATCATGATAATGGTAGCCACATAGACTGACTTTGGCAGTGTTGCTTCAATTTTTCAAATAATTTGAGAAGGATAGGTATTAACTCCTCTTTAAATGTTTGGTAAAATTTACCTGTGAACCCATGTGGACCTGACCTGTGTTTTTTTAGAATTTTTGGCTTACTGATTCAATTTAATTACTACAATTGATCTATTCAGATTTTCTATTTCTTCATGATTCAGTCTTGGAAGATAATGTTTCTAGGAGATCTTTTTAGGTTGTCTAATTTGTTGGCATGTATTTGTTCATAGTATTCTCTTATGAGCCTTCATATTTCTGTAGTATTAGTTTTAATTGCTCCTCTTTAACTTCTAGTTTTATTTATGTGGGTTCTCTTTCTCTTTTTTCTTGATTAGTCTAGATGATGGCTTGTCGATTTGTTTCTTTTCAAAGAACCAGCTCTTACTTTTATTGTTCTTTTGTCTTACTTTTCCTAATCTGTATTTCATTTATTTATGCTCTAATCTTTATTATTTTCTTCCTTCTAATAATTTGGGCTTTGATTGCTTTTCTTTTTCTAGTTCAGTTAAATATACATTCAGATTTTTTGAAATTTTTCTTGTTTCCTGAGGTAGGCCTGTATTGCTAAAATCTTCTTTAGAACTGATTTTGCTGTCTCCCATATACTTTGCAAAGTTGTGTTTTCATTGTCATTTGTCTCCAGATTTTTAAAATTGCCTTTTTGATTTCTTCGTTGACCCACTGATTGTTTAGTAGCATGTCATGTAGTCCTCATGTGTTTGTGTTTTTTCCACTTCTTGTAGTTGATTTCTACTTTCACACTGTTGTGGTCAGAAGAGATTCTTGATATAATTTTAATCTTAAATTTATTGAGACTTGTTTTGTGGCTTCACATGTGATCTATCTGAAGAATGTTGTTTGTGCACTTGAAAAGTGCATATTCTGCTGCTTTTGGATGGAATGTAGTGTATATATTAAGTCCATCTGTTAATATGTCATTTAAGGATGGTGTTTCCTTATTGATTTTCTGCCTGGATGTTTTATCCATTGATGTAAGTTGGGTACCTAAGTCTCTGACTATTACTGTACTGCTGTTAATTTCTCCATTTATTTTTGTTATATTGGTTTATATATTTAGGTGATCCTGCACTGGGTGCATAAATGTTTAACAAATGTTAAATTCTCATGTTGGATCGACCTGTTTATCTTTATGTAATGCCCTTTCTTTTGTTATAGTCTTTATTTTAAAGTCTATTTCATCTGATATTTGTATTGCCACCTCAGCTTTTTACTTTCTCACTTGCGTGAAATGTATTTTTCCATCTCTTCATTTTCAGTCTGTGTGTCTTTAGAACTAAGGTGAGTCTTGTGAGCAGCATATATATGGATCTTGTTTTTTAATTTATCCAACTACCCTATGGCTTTTGATTGGAGCATTTAATTCATTTAAATTTTAAGTAATTATTAATATGTATGCACTTACTGCCACTTTGTTCATTGTTTTCTGGTCATTTTGTAGTTATTTTCTGTCTTTTGGTTTCTTCCCTTTTGGTTTGATAAATTCCTTTAGTGCTATGTGTAGATTCCTTAATCTTTATTTTTTGTGTATCCTCTTCATATTTTTCAATTTGTTCATTCCATTGCATACAGATGGACTCATAATTTGCTTTGCACTACATTGCAAAATGAATTCTATACACACTGTAATTTTATCTTGTGACAGAATAGTGAATCTTGATTAGATAATAGTGAAAGATGATTTTAAATGTTTATTTTAGTCAACAACAAAAGATATGCCAAAGATCTGATATAAAAAGAGTCTAAATTACTACATTAGAAGAATTTAACTTGTACAATGCTATATAAGCTATTTTTCATTTAACATACATATTCTTACTCTTTTTAAAACTTTATTTTTTTTTAAGTCTTGGAAAAATTACTTTTCTCCATATACCAACTTTTCCAATATTTAACCCAGTGAAAATAAATAAGATGTATATATAGTATAAATTAATTGCTATAGAAAGACTGAGAAATATTTTTGAACATTATCATTTGGTTCCCATCACATTAATAATAGTTTCAGATAATAAACACCAATGGTTCGAAACTTAGTGGGTAAAATTTTATAGAAACAAGATACTTTCAACATCCCAAAGTATTTTTTTATAAGATACTAAATACAAAGTTAAAATTTAACTTTCAGTGAAATAAACCTGATGAATACTTCTGAAACCAAGCGATCCAAGTTAACATCACTGATAGGGAAACAAATAGGCATTATTTGCCTCCTAATATGATGCACTTAAAAGAATACATCATTTCTGTAGTATTCTTTACAAAACATATGTGACATTGATATATTCATAAGGAAACATCATATAAGCCCAACTTGAAGGACAGTCAATAGAATAAATGGCCCATATTCTTCAAAAATGTTAAGATTATAAATGGTAAGAAAAACTAAAAGTATCCAGATTATAGGAGATAAAAGAGACATGAAAACTGATGTCAATGAATAGTCTTGAATCAGACCAGGTAAAAAAACTATTCTCTCTCTAAAGGTCAGTAGTGCTACATTTGTGAAAACAAAACTGTGTTAATTTTATGCCTATCTTTTGGATATACACAACTGAAACATTTAGGGGTAAAGGGCATCATAACTAGAATTTACTCTGAATTGGGAGTGGGTAGGAGAGAGAGAGAGAGACAGCATGAGCTGAGAGAATGAGAGCATGGGAGAAAGTGGTGGGGGTCAGGGAGGGGAATAAAAACATAAATGTTAACATTTGAACTTCTGAGTGGTAAATAAAGACTGCTGGCACAATTTTTTATAACTTCTATGTAAGTCTGAAGTTATTTTGAAATAAAAGTTTTAAAAAATACGAGTACATTAAATAATTCATAAAAATCAGTAAAAGAGTTTTTAAACTAAGTGGATTGTCTAAATTTCAAATCAGTTGACATTACTGGATACTAGTTATTGGATTTTGAAATAAAATTTTTAAAAAGTAAGAGTGACTACATTAAATAAATAATTCATAAAAATCAGAGTTTTTAAACTAAGTGGATTAATTGTCTAAATTTCAAATCAATTGATATTGGATACAAATGAACACATATACAGTTTTAGATGCTAAATTAGGAAACTAGCAGAGGTGGGCTTTTTTGGTAAATAATAAATAAAAACCACATAGCAAATGTATGTTTATAAAAACTACATTCACTCTTAATTTCTATTATTTGATTATTGTCACAAAGTACATAAAATTGCCACTGAGTTATCTGAAAACAATGTCTTCTGGATTGGTTCCTGGATTCAGGCTTAACAGCAGCATGTCTCTTTTCTTAACTTCTCCCCTACTAACTAGCATTTGTGCCTAGTGCCACTAAAAAGAGTATTATCCATCAGGAATCTAATCATAAATATTTAATTGGGACAGTTCGGGGAATGTGCATATCATTTCCCAATATTCAATTTTTATAACATTTATAATTCTTATAGTTGCAGTTAAATGGCCCATTCCCTAACCTTGTGTTAGCATTTGCCACTCTTTGTGAGTTAGTCAAAACAAAATAAAAAATTCTGCCATATGCTACTTAAAAAAGGAAAAATATATTTAACTAAAAGTTATTATAAAAGAATAACTATATACATCTAGTAAGGATAAAGGCTAGACTGAAGTGGCCTACAGATTGTGACAGTCTTACCACCTTCTAACTTTTCTTCTCTAATAATACATATTTTTTCTTATCTGAATGGCAAAATATTTTTTTCTCCTTTATCTTTAAGTTTTTGTAACTTCAGCGAGATATTTCAAAATGTATGTGTCAACATTATGCGTTTTTCCTCTGGGATGTGATATTTTTTAGTTTCAAAGTTAGTCATCTATGATTTACCATTTTGAAATTTTGATAAATATTTATAGTAACACAACCATTACAGTACCATCATATATAAATATAGAATACTTCCATCATCTTAGAAAATTTACACTGCAAGGGGCTATTAATATTATTCTCTTAGTATTCTTCTAAGGTTCAGAGCTGTGTAGTAATGTCTCTTTATTCTTTATGCCAGTACTCTGTTTTTGTTATTGTACCTTTGTAGTATTTTCAAATCAGTGTGATAATTCCAGCTTTATTCTTTTCCCTTAGGATTGCTTTGCCTATTCAAGGTCTTTAATGGTTCCATACAAATTTTAGGATTTTTTTTCTATTTTTGTGAAGAATGCCATTGATATTTTAATGGAGATTGTGTTGAATCTATAGATGACTATAAGTATTATCGACATTTTAACAATGTTAATTCTTCTGATCATGAACATAGCATGTATTTCCATGTGTTTGTGTCTTCAGTTTCATTAAGCAAAGTCTTACAAGTTTCATTGTACATATCTTCCTTTTTTCCTCCAGAATTTTATTTTAATACGTATTATAGTTTATATATTTATAGCATAATGAAGTGAATTACTGAAGAAAACTTGTTAATAGTTGCTTTAGAGACTGAGCTTTGTAAATTACAGTATCTATATTGCAACTTCAAGGTAAATAATATAAATTTGCTTGGCATCATCTTTCATTTCACTTTTCTTTTCATTTTTAAAATTCAGTAGTTTCTTTTCATTTTTCAATTTTATTAGGTAGAGTTGTTAGAATTTGGCATCACATATACGATATCTTGCATGTAAACAGATATACACATAATTTTCTTGCTCGTTTCTCTTTCTGGGACCCCTATAATGTGAATATTAGTGTGCTTCATGTTGTCCCAGAGTTCTCTTAAACTATCCTCATTTCTTTTCATTTCTTTTTCTTTTTTCTGTTCTGCAGTAGTGATGCCCACTAATCTGTCTTCTAGATCCATTCTTCTGCCTTGTTTAGTCTGTTCTTGGTGTCTTCTAGTGTGTTATTCATTTCAGTGATTTTATTCTTCAACTCTGGATATTCTTTATATTATCCAACTCTTTGCTAAAAACTTTGCTCTGTGCATCTATACTCCTCTCGAGTTCTCTGAACATCTTCACCATCATTACTCTAAACACTTTCTTGGATAAATTGCCTATCTCCTCATCACTTATTTCTTCTTCTGGGATTTTATCTTGTGCCTTGGCCTGGGAGATATTCCTTTGCCGCCTTATATTGCCCATCTTTCTATTTGTATTTTTAGGTAGGTTAGTTAGGTTTTTCAGTCTTGGAGAGGTGACCCTCTCTGGGAGACATCCTATGCGTCCCAGCAGTACATTCCTCTCTTGTCACCCAAGGGTCAGGGTCTAGCGGGTCCCAGGGTAGAGTCTGGCCTGTGTTTGTGGATTCCTTCCACAGGATTGGGGACTATTCTTTTCTTATTTCTGGTATCTGCCCCCTGATAGATGAGGCTGGACTAGAGGTTTATGTAGGTTTCCTGGCAGGAAGAGCTGGTGCCTGCCTACTGTTGGGTGAAGCTTGGTCTTGGACCTCTGGTGGGTAGGAGTGTGTCTAGAGACCAGTTTGTGGCTCAGGAAGTCTGCTGATGGATGTGGCTGTGTTTCCACCCAGCATGTGGTTTGGCCTTAGGCTTCCCTACAGGCTGTTGGGTGAGGCTAAGTCTTGGTGCTCATGATCCAATCAAGGTGTCAGCCTCTAGGAAAGCTCATGTATGTAAACAGTCCCAGAATGTCCGCCACCAGCTTTTATGTCCCCTGGGTGAGCCGCGCCGTCCCCTACATCCCTAGGAGACCTTTCAAAACCAGCAGGCAAGTCTGGCCCAGGTATCTATGAAATCACTGCCTCTGCCCTTGAACTTGGTGCGTGCGAGATTCTGTGTGTGCTCCCCAAGAGACTGAAGTCTCTGTTTCCCCCAGTCCCATGGGGCTCCTGGAGTTAAGCCCTGCTGGCTTTCAAAACCAGATGTCCTCGGGTCTCCTCCTCCTCCCAATGGCAGAAACTCAGGCTGGGCCTGACATGGGGCTTAAAACTCTCACTCTTGTGAGAGGGCCTCTGTGACTTAATTATTCTTCAGTGGTGCACTCTAACTAGGAAACTCAATGGGGAGCAGACTCAGGTTCTCCAGTGAGGAGTTTTGCCAGCTCTAGTGCCTGGTTTGGCCAGGCCCAGCCCAGGAGAAGAATAATAAATAGCCCCATCTTCCAGGGAGAGTGTCTCCCAGCCTTACCTGACGGAAGGGTCTGGCGAGGGCACCTGGCAGTTGTGTAGCCCAACAATGCTCAAGCTGAAAGATGGGCAGGTAGAGTGAATCACCCCAGAGTAAAGTTTGTACTGGGCATGGAGAATTCCCTTGCTAAACCTAGGCAGAGGTTTAATTTATAGCCAAAGCTAAAGCTAGCTCCTGAGTGGAAAGCCTGCTTGGAAAAAAAACCTGGGAGAGGTCTGGAGGGGCCCCTCCCTGTCCCACGCAGGCAAGGGAATTGAGACACACAGCCCCGCCTACTGTTAATTGTGTTTCCAGCCCCCTCTGACTAGAAGGGCTTGTGAGAACACCTGGAAGCTGACAACACTCGAGCCTAGATACAGGCAGGCAGAGCTCACAACCTGTAGAGCAATACCAGTGGCCCTGTTCACCCAGGAAACTTGGAGTGTGGTTTGGCTTGAGTTAAGACAACAAAGAGCTTTACCAGCATTATAGCTGCTTTTCACACTGTACCCAGGCAGGGAAACTGATTGATTGAATGTTCATTGCTGAATATCAGCCTGCCTGAGCTGGGGAAATAACCAGAATACACAGAAGCTGCAGAGCCCAGCCAACAGTCCGTGCTTACAATAGCCCTTAAACAGAGAGCAGAGCCTGTGGCTTTCCAGTCTGGAGCCCAAAACTGGTAGCCTTGTCCGACCAGGAAATTCAGCATACCCTCTTGCCTGGTTTGGATCCTCAAACAAGTTATACGAGCCCTGGGTCCTCTCCTGTGGCCCTGCCAGAGCAGGGAAACTAACTCATAGACCCATCTGTCACTGAATGGAGTACACAGAGAACCAGGCGACTGTGGAGCACATCTTACAGCCTCACTTTGGTAACGAATCAGCCCAGCGGTCTTCCCTACCTCTTCTCAGCCAGTGGCACACTCCGCCATCCCTGACCTCAGAGCTTGAACAAAAATAGACTGTGACAGCAGGCTACAGCTGCCCAAGGACGTTACCAGCAGACATGCCCAGAAATCCAAACTGGGCTGACTGGTGAAGATCTATCTGTTCTAGGGCAAACATGTAAAATCTGAAAAAGGAGCCTAATTACCCAAATGTGCAGATATCAAGGTAAGGAATCAAGAGAGACTAAGAAAGTTCCAATAACTGACCCTAAAGAAACGGAGATCTGTTAACTGTCAAGGAGTTCAGAATGATTCTCTTAAGGAAATCTAGTAAACTACAAGAACACAGACAGACAACTAAATAAAACTTAGGACAACGATGCATGACCAAAATGAGAAGTTTGACAAAGAAATGAAAACCATCAAAAAATAAACAGAAATCCTAGAGTTGGAAAACAGAGAAACTGAAGAATTCAGTGAACAGGGCCACCGGCGTTGCTCAAAAGTGACCTGACCACAGAAGAAAGAATCAGTGACCTGGATGATACAGCATTTGAAATTATCCAGTCAGAGAAGCAAAAAGAAGAAAAGGTTGAGAAAGAATGAAGAAAGCCTATGGGACTTACAGCACACAAGGAAAAAAAAAGTTTACGTTATGGGAATTTCAAAAGAAAACGAGAGAGAAAGGTGAAGAAAGTATACCTAAAGCAATAGTGGATGGAAGCTTGCTGAGCTTGCGAAGAGAAATGGACATCCAGATCTATGAGGCACAAAAGAGTCAAAATGGGTTGAACCCAAGTAGTTTTACATTAAGACGTATTATAATTAACTTGTCAAAAGTGAAACATACAACTTTAAAAGCAACAAGACAAAAAAGAGAGAAGTCTTAGGGAAGTTCCCTGTCAATCACTGGATTTCTTATCAGAAGCTTTTTAGGCCAGGGGAGAATAGGGAATTCCATACCCCTCCTTCATCTCTGAAGGACGGCTTTTCCAGGTGAAGACTTTCCCCTAGAAACAAAAACTAAGGAAGTTCATTACCAGTAGACCCATCTTATGCTGGTTGGAAGTAAATGATGCTAATTAACATAAGAAACACAAAAAGGCAGTGTAAAACTCACTGGAAATGGTAAATACATAATCAAAATTAGATTCTGTCATCTAGTTGTGGTGGTGCATAATACTAGTTTAAAAGTTAAAAAACTAACGTAATAGAAATAACTGTAAATACAACAGTCTGTTATCAGTTACATGGTGTGACAGATGCATGAACAGCAGTAACCTAAAATGTGAGAGAGAGGAGAAGTAAAAGTGTAAAGTTTAGAAATTTTACTGATGTTGTTATCAGCTTAATAGAGTGTGTTATAAGTTTAAGATACCAAAAGACCTCAAAACATGAAAAGAGGGGGAGGAGGAGGAGGAGCAGTAATTCATGAGTTCATAGGTATTTAACTTACTCTAGAAGTTAAATGGTATTACATATTCTTTATCAAGATATGCTGTATAAGGCACTGTGTGACCCAGTCTACTTCTAGTCTGCTGCTCCTTTCTTTTCCTCACTTTGTCTGGACAGCTATGCCTCTTTCTCCAAAAGAGCTCCAAGCTCTTTATAGTCTATCCTTTTATGCATGCTGGTATCTCTACCATGTTTCCATCACTCTCACTCAATCCTGAAGCCTCAGAATGTCTTCCAAAGAGAAACTACCCTTAATCCACATCTAAATTTGTTCCCCATGCTTCTCTCTGCCTTTTTTTGCGTTTCTTTCAAAGGTTTTTAACAATTTAAAATCTTATACTTATTTGTTTAAATGTCCAAGATCTGTCTCCCTTATTAAATTGTAAGCTGTGTTTGCTGAGTTCACCGTTGTATACTCAGTGCTTAGCTGATTAAATCACCACTTTATCTAAGTATTTATTGAATGAATAGCAGAAAATCTTAAGATGAGAAATAGAAATACATAACCGCAGCATTTCCATTCTATTTCTACAGTGAAGTTGAAGAAATTCTGAGTGAAAGGAGATAAGTGAGAAAGGTGGCCTGACCCTGGCAAGGCCAAATTTTTGTCTCTTAATCCATTTTGGGTTATAAAATTGATTAGTCAAATCTAAGTTGAAATTTATAATAGATTATTTGCTTTTACATTTTTCCAGGATAATGATTTCCCTGATATTTTAAGTTAATTGTAAAAATAGTGACGTGTAATACGAAGTATTCAGAAATATGTCCCCAAATATACAATAGTAACTTTGAAACCAAACCCTTGGGCATTCTGACTCCCTAGCTCAAGTCATATACATGTGTGTCAAATGTGAAGAAAAGTACCTCTTTATAGATGACTTCCTCTTGATTTTCTTTAAAGGATCAATTCTTTTGAGTTTATTTCTTGGTTAAAAAACAGAAACCAGGCCAAAATAAGATATTGACAATGCAAAACATCTCTGAAGTAAAGAAGGCAAGTTTCAAAGATTGTGAGATGATTCCTCTGTTGACTTCAATCTTTTCTCTCTGAAATTAGATGTAGCTATTATCTTTCTGATTTATAGAATGATAACTATATGCTCTCAGGCTTTATAATTATTTGTAGCATAGGCTGTTAAACATAGTGAGAACAGAGTTTTTTTTTAACTGTATACATTTACTGTTTTTTAAAATAAAGGTGGTTCATCTTTGTCATGTAAAGGGTATAGACAGAAAATGTGGGCATAAGGAAACATTTGCTGTGAAATGCGTATAAGTAGTGCACATGTTCCCCGTCCCCCACACCCCAGGCTTTCTCTGCATTACATAGAGAAGTGTGCTGATCTAGGAACGACTAGAGACTATGGAAAGTGCTCCAGTAGAAGGACCTGGTCTCATTATTGTATGTATTTATAGGAAAATTAGAGGGTGGGCCCATGTAATAGTAAGTGTTTTCTTTGCTGGGGAAATGGCCTCATTTAAAAGGGGAAGAAGCAGGCAGATCATGGAAGAGCAATTTGCGTAAAACTTCTATCAACTAGACACTATTGTTCTGTTGAGTTGGCTCAGTTATGTCAAAGGAAAAAAAAAAACAGTGAAAAACAACAACAGAAAAGGCAGTTAGTGTCATCCAGAAGAGGAAAGTATTTTCTCTCCTTAATCTTCATGCAGAAAGTAGAGAAAACTGTAAACTACATAAACACTACTGAATCCTGACAGGAAAAAGAAATCTCTAACCAAATGATTTAAATATTAAAAGTAAGCAAGGAATTCACCAGTAGCAAGACAAAACCATTTTTTAAAGCATACATCTAAGGAGGTTGTAACAGATGATTCTCTCATGCATTGGCAAAGATACACAAGGGTGAAGGAAGAGAAGAAGGTGAAAAGTTTGCTAAACTTATCAGTTGACAGAAAAGCAGACTGTATATTGAGCCAACATGTGTCTTAAACCTGTATGACTAGCCATCGTGCTAAGCTCCTGGAAGGCTAGTTACACCCTGCTTCCAAAGTATGATCTGGATTGTCGGAGCCAGTCGACAATCGATCAGGTCCAGAAACCTGTGCTGCAGGACTGAGAAAAGAAAGACAAGACTAAAAGATGGGGTTGAGAGGGTCTCACTCTAAGCCTGCAAGACGCTAAGCCAAGAATGGACATTGAGTTTATTTTCAGCAGTTAATTTATACAATTTCAACTAGCTATCTTGTGCATTCCTGCACGTAGGCATAGGTATTGTTTTAGGGCTCATTATCTCGTATATTGTTCTATAGATTAACATTGTTTATAGTACTCATACACTAAAGTTAATGTTCCCGCGTATCAAGATCACTAACTAAGATAATTATTCAAGTAAACTGAGATAACTAACTTGTATGCTGATTGTATCTCTCTGTTCTAAGGTCATCAGTGACTTAATAGCTCTGGATGTTCCTAGAGCTTTAGAACACCTGGTGCATTCTTCTTCAAAGGGGTGGCGGGACAGAGATTGTCTTTGCTAGATCAATCTCAGAGCCTGACGCCAGCACTTTGGGATTTTCCGTCCTGTCCTGTGCTCGGCAGTCCTCAGGTCATGAGTGGCTCCCCGCATGGATGAAGATGACATAAAGGTCATTTGAAAAACAAACTAAGTGAAAAATCTGTGTACATGTTATTGAGAAATATAATTAGAAAACAAAATCTACTCCAACCCAGAAAACCATCCACAAAGGTAGCAGAGATAGAAAATGTTTGTATTAGAGAATAAGTATTAAACCACAATGCAATGCATATCACAGGCACTCGGGTAATGCATTCAAAAGCAAAAGAATCTTACTTCCTTATATAGCCAAGCAGAGAAGACGCATTAAATACATATTAAGATAAACAACTAGTCCTCACATAAGAGGATCTGACAGCACCATTTGTCACACACAGATCATCCTGACTTTACATAGTATTTGGGTTGACCGTCTGTGTTAGTTTATTGGCTTAATCCAGAGGAGAAACAAACTTCTCATATCTTTATGACAGAAGGTAGTTTTGGAACTTGGAGCAAGGGTTAGGCTTCTACCGTCTCAGAAACTGGCGTATAGGGGTGCTATCTCTTGATGTTTACATTTCAAAGAGATGGCTTCCAGATCCTGGAGAAAGCCATCTCTGGGTCTTAGAGCTGACAAAAAGGCCTAGCGAATTTTCTACATTTCAAAGAAAGGAGAAAAATATTTGCAATTACAAGTTCTCTAAACCTTGTGCTCTAAGGAGGAGGAGGCGGGAGAAGTTTCTTCCCATATTTTGAAAAGGGAGAATTCATTTATTTTTATTTGTTCTAACAGCATGCATGTGTGTGTTTAAAAGAGAGAGTTTAGTTCTGGAAGAGAACACAGTCTATCTGTAACTTCCTAGAATTATCTAAAATATGATAATATTAATATAAGTCAGGATATGAATGTGAGCGAGTCATTCAAGGGATTGAGCTCTCATAGTTCAGGGGCAGATTAATTTATTCAGATGAAATTAAATAAATCAGTAAACTATATATATATGTATGGGAAAATTAAACATAAACACATAAATGCATTTACCTAATGGGAATGGGGGCGATGGATAAAGAAACTTTTTATTTTAGAACTTTCAAAATGTTTTTTATTTTTCAAAAACAGATATAATTCTATCTCTCAAACTATCATGGAAATTAATAATTAAAAAGGGACTTTAGCAGTTCTGAGAACGAGGATGGACAGCATTTGTAGTTGATCAGTGATGGCCCTCATTCTCAGGGTCTGTACCCCCACAGGAGAGAACTGCAGTAGGGCTGAGGTGCACCCGGGCTGTCTTTATAGGAGCTTGATGGAGTTCTACCTCACTTACATCCCTCTAGGTATCTTAAGTCACATGTTCTGGATGTTGACCTTTAAATTTACGAAGATTAAAATTGTCTAAATTATCTGTGCAATGAAGCCAACTATTTATAAGGAATTTACTGTTAGTAGGTGTGGTATGATTTACAAATCAGTAAAATTGCAAACATTGCAAGGAAATGGAGCAAAATTAGAAAGTATTGCTATGTAAGAAGATAGGAGTGCAATAACATACATACTCTTAATACTTTAGTTTCTTTGTTTCTCAAATTTTTTATTTATATAATACTTTGTTAATTTAGGCTGTCTATATATTCTTTTTATCTTGATTTTTTCATTTAATAGTGAATGAGTATTTTCTCAATTAAAATTCACAAAGTTTATTAGTAGTTAACTAAAATTCCATTTTTTTCTAGAGATACTGTCATCATGAAAACATACTTTACTCTGGGATATTTAATCTGCTTCAAATTTAATACATTATAAATAATACCAGGATGATGATTCACATACTACAGATCTGTCTTTCGTACTTATCTTCTCATGTTGTGTTAAATTCAAGGAAACTGAATAATTTCTTCAAACTGTATAAACATTTTGAGGTTTCTTAGACATAATGGCAAAATACCGTTCAGAAATTTTGAACAGCTTAATACTTAAATAAATAACAAGGAAAGAGAAAAATGGATCTTTGTATCTTGAATTTGTGTAGTGGTCCGTAATGCATAAATCACTTTCTTCTGACCTACTTTTTTCATTGTTGAGATTAGCCTCCTTTTAGAATTTAGACACTGGTATTCCATTTTATTCCTCTTCCTCAGATATTTTGGTAGAAATAGAAGTTGTCACAACATCACTGAAGAGGAAAGGCTCATTGCTGGTGAAATGTTGTTAACTTTAAGTTTTTCTTAGTGTTAGCAGCTCTCTTTTAATAGGTTATAAGACTGTGACTCTCAGGAAGTGAAGTGTTGTTGGATAACCCACTTTTAAAAAAAAGTCTTAGTCATTGATGTGATGACAATTTAATGCTACTATAGTGCAGTGAAATTTCTTTTTTTTTTAATTGTAGGCTACCTTTTTATCCTAAATTTTCATTTGCATTGGTATGAAAGGCACATGAAGGTGCCTTGGTCCTTGCCAATTGCAAGTTTTATAGTCTTAAACATGTCCCTTAAAAAATCCCTTTCTCTCGGTGTCCTCTCTCATGTAACACTTTGTCACAAACTGTGAAAATTAGCTAGTGTACTGTGGGTTTACAGAAAAGGAGTAAGGAAAGAAAGGTCAGAAAGAAAGAGGAGAGAGGCTAAGAAGGAAACAGAGAAAGAGACAGAGACTGCCAAAAAGGAAAATAAAGAATATTGAGGCAAATGCTCTATTTCCTCGTGGATGCTGTATAAGTACCTTGTAGAGGCCCCACTGATTAGTGATTTCTCACTGGGGAAAAACAAAGGAGGACACCAAACAGAGCAAAAGAGGTCGGCTCTGATTATTCTTGGAAAACAAAGCAAACCATACATACACTCCCATATATTTTATCATGTTTTTATGTTTCTACTTATAATTGCATAATTAAATTCACTGTTATAAACTGTATCACATACAGAAAATTTTAAAAAGGGAACAATTTTAAATGACAGAGTACATACTGGGTTACTTATTAATACTTCACTTTCTAACAGTCGCTCCATTTATTAGACTTTATTCAGGCGACCTAATAAAGATTTCAGTTGTTTGTGATAATATAAAATGAGTTAACGTTAGTTGGTTTATACACATAACTGTTAAAATTTTCATTAAATATCTTTAGTACCTACGAGGGATAAGATTCTGTTATTTCATATACTGCACATTTAAAATTACAAGTTTGGAAAAGATAAAATTGCTGTATTGATATATCTTCATTTTTGGTCACGTTTATCATAGCCACACCATGCCAAATGTTTGTCAGCTTATCCTGGATTGCATTATTTTCTATCTTCTGTAAAGTTCAGTGAATCTATAGCTCCTAGCTTTAAAGTTTTTTTCTCTTTGGTATTCTCTCGTGGACTTATGCCAGTTTGAGTCATGCCTCCTCTGTGTAATAAAACAGCTCTTATGGGAAGTCATATTTGCCTTTTTAGGACAACAGCTTTCCAAGTTGAAAGCTACAACAGCAGTTTATGAAACAGTTTTCTATGACTGCCAGAGAATTATTTCTTAACATCTGCCACGGCCTCTGGGACCCTAAAATAACTTCTCCATTTGATGATATTAACTAGAAAATTTAGACATATAAATTCCAATTTGTTTTTTTCTTGCATGAAATTTTTTTAAATGCATTCATTGGTTAAGTTGATGAATTTGATTTAGTAGGATCAATCTAGCAACGCTTTACATCAGGTAATAGCAGAGGAATTCAAATATATGGTTCACCAGTTTCCTGTAATTTTGTCACTTCCTGACAAATCTGTGGTATGTACTCGCTGCAGGAGACCTTCCATCCACCCTTGGTATCTTGAGGCTCTTAGCCAGTGATTCTACTAATTTGTATTATGATTTCTTGAGCCACTTCACTGAAATCATTGGACTAATGGAAATGATTTTGAATCCTTGTGACTGAAAACTAACTTGAGCTCATTAGAAAAATCAAAATCAGGACTACAGTGACAAAATCAGGAAACTGGTGAACTATATATTTGAATTCCTCTGCTATCACGTAACTGGGAAATAGAGGTTAACCTGGCTTAAAGTATGACAGAGTTAACACATCAAATAATGTAGTTATGGCCCTATTTACAGAAATCCCTCCCTGCATTGTTCTGTATAGGGAGAGCTTCTCACATACGACTAGAGAAGATGGTTATCAATCAGATTAAACATACATGGTCCTTTATAGCTCATGAGCTAACACAATGGGCTACTTTGATTTTTTTTTCCTGGATCTTATCACCCTTCTCAACCATACCTTTAGTAGGGGTAGGGAGCTGAACCAGACATTATGATCAATATGCTGTGGAAGAGGTGGAGCTAGGAAGCAGTGATTTCCAAAGTAAAACAGTATTGATTTTATTAGGTTACAGAGAAAGTGTTGCTCGAAAAGCCAAACAATGGATGTCTATTTTAGCCACTCTGAAATCTGGTGCTATGGAGAAAAGCCTGATTTTTTTGTGGCATCTTTATTTAATAGCACATTTTCTTGAAACCAGAAAATAGTTACAGGAATGTTTTCTTGCTTAAAATTGGAATGACTGAAGAGTTGCCATTGTGCTAATGAAGCTGAAAGGAAAGCAATTAAAAATCTAAATGTCTGAAAAATGACATCCATTAAACCTGCATTACAGTGCTATTAACTAAGAGACTCTATTCTGTCATACAATAGATGTTTAAGATAATCAGTTTGGAAAAGGTAAATTTGCCTTCTTGCATACGTTTACTTTTTCATATTTACCATAGCTGTGTCTATTTAACTTGTTTTGTTGTAGAGTTCTAAACATAGTTTGTATAAAGAAATTGTAGGTATAAACATTCAAAAATCAGTAGCTTTACATTGATAGCAATATTTACAATTATATCTACAAGTTGCATATTCTTTTTATGCTTAAATTTAATGTGGTCGCTGCTCCAATGGTCCATAGTTTAGCTGAATTAGAATTGAAGGAGAATGTGAGCATTTTAAAAGACCATTTTAAATGGTATCTATACAAAACAATATTAATTCATATCTTCCAAATAAAATAAGATTACTTAGTTTTAATTACCAAACAGCAGCACTTTACAATAACATCATGTGCACTTCAGTGAGAATACTGCCTTTAAAGCCATATGCTTTCAGATACCAAACTCCAGAAATGGTCAGAAACAGAAAAAGTGTAGTTAATTCTTTAGTAAATTGAACGATATAAACTGGTTGTAAAAATCGAAGTTGTAAAGATAAACTGATACACAACATTGGAATATGTTGGTTGCACTTAACCTCTACTTTAAAGGTAGACCACACTTACAGATCTGCTGTCTAATTTGGGTTTCTGCTTTTTTGTTTATCTTATCTCCCCCAAACACTACCTTTTCCTGGGCCAGTGTATTTCCATTCAGTCTTTTTTTTTTTTTTTTAATTTTCTGTGGTTGGCATCAAGGTCCACAACCATAAAAAAAAAAAAAAGCACCTTCTTTGAAAAGAAGATGCATAGTCAATCTTAAAGAATTTATTTTACCTTGATAATTCCACACTACTGGCTCATAGAACTACAAAACAATTCTTGCTGTCTGCCTGGAGGCAGTCAAATGTCCAGATTAAGGGCATTAGCTTTGGAGTCGCACACATTGGAGTATTTACCAATGATTTGATACTGATGACGTTTCTGATACTCACTTTCTTCATGTGTAATATTAGTACAGTTACAGCCTCATAGATATATAAACACTCAGTAATTAGTAGCTTCACTTTAATAGCATAAAAGTATTTCCCTTCTGCAGATCCGTAGTATGCAAGTTTCAGAGGCATAAATTGGAATTGTATAGTATGAGGATCTTTCTCTCCTCAGCGTGTCGTGTATCAGAATTAAGATGCTTTGTTAAACAAAACTAGTATCCAGAGTGCCAGGGAATAGTTTTACCCCAGTTTCTTTTGGTATAGTACCAAACATGTGTTACACATTAAATACATATTTCTTTCTTCCATTTTCTTTTTTTTAACATTTTTTATTGAGTTATAGTCATTTTACAATGTTGTGTCAAATTCCAGTGTAGAGCACAATTTTTCAGTTATACATGAACATACATATATTCATTGTCACTTTCTTTTTTTGCTGTGAGCTACCACAAAATCTTTTATATAGTTCCCTGTGCTATACAGTATAATCTTGTTCATCTATTCTGCATATGCCTGTCAGTATCTACAAATTTTGAACCCCCAGTCTGTCCCTTCCCACCCCTCTCCCCCTTGGCAACCACAAGTTTGTATTCTATGTCTATGAGTCTATTTCTGTTTTGTATTTATGTTCATTTTTTTTTTAGATGCCACTTACGAGCGATCTCATATGGTATTTTTCTTTCTCTTTCTGGCTTACTTCACTTAGAATGACATTCTCCAGGAGCATCCATGTTGCTGCAGATGGTGGTATGTTGTTGGTTTTTATGGCTGAATAGTATTCCACTGTGTAAATATACCACATCATCTTTATCCAGTCATCTGTTGATGGACATTTAGGCTGTTTCCATGTCTTGGCTATTGTAAATAGTGCTGCTATGAACATTGGGGTGCGGGTGTCTTTTTGAAGTAGGGTTCCTTCTGGATATATGCCCAGGAGCGGGATTCTTGGGTTATATGGTAAGTCTCTTCCGAGTCTTTTCAGAAATCTCCATACTGTTTTCCATAGTGGCTGCACCAAACTGCATTCCCACCAGCAGTGCAGGAGGGTTCCCTTTTCTCCACAGCCTCTCCAGCATTTGTCATTTGTGGACTTTTTAATAATGGCCATTCTGACTGGTGTGAGGTGATACCTCATTGTAGTTTTGATTTGCATTTCTCTGATAATTAGTGATACTGAGTATTTTTTAGTGTGCCTATTGATCATTTGTATGTCTTCCTTGGAGAATTTTTTGTTTATGTCTTCTACCCATTTTTGGATTGGGTTGTCTGTTTTTTTCTTATTAAGTCATATGAGCTGCTTATATATTCTGGAGATCAAGCCCTTGTCAGTTTCATCATTTGCAAAAATTTTCTCCCATTCCGTAGGTTGTGGTTTTCTTTTACTTATGGTTCATTTCTTCAATTTTCTATCATGACTTATTTTACAAAACAAACTCCCTTGATCATCATGTCCTATTATTCCAAGTTACCTAGTACAGTCTCTTTCTATGACTTGAGCATTTTGCCTAACACAATATCCTTGGTGCGTACCAGCTATAAAAAGGCAAATGACCCAAGCTTATACTGGATCTTTGAGATATTCTACATTACTACATTCCTACTGAAATATCTGTTAGTTTTCCCCAGCCAGCTTTCTCTTCTACCCCACTTACCCAGGCAAACTCAAGCTTCAGCCTTATCTGTACACTATGTTGAATCTTTTGGTATCTGGCTCACTTTACTGAAATCTAGTCTGTGTGACCACATTAGGTTCCATGGAGAGGGTCTTCCTGTTTGCACTAGGATAAAGATCTTTGCCTAGATCTTCTTACCCCCTCACCTCTTCCAAAAGTCATACTTTGCAACAAAGACAGAAAATATGCATGACCTACCTCTACACAGTAACTAGATGACAGAGAAAATTATAAACCTCGACTTAGGTTTAAGGGGGAAAATAAATATGTGACCCCAGCAGAATCAGTGCCAATACCCACAGAGGTGCCATGAGTCTGTTGGTACGTACACACAAGAATAGGGAGTGGCCAGACCTTAGGAATAGAAGAATCCAGATAACGTCAACAGAGCTGTATTCCCTGAAGTGGAAAGCCCCATCATAATGGGACTCATGGTCCTGTCTCTGAGAAAACACAGTTCAGAGCCATCACAGTGGACAAATTAAAAGGAAAATGTGTGACACATTGGGATTCCCTTAGGGGAGACAGCTGATATTAAGGCAGTAGAAGAAGGCAGCTAACACTAAGGACTCTTCTAAAATAGAGAAAACTAACAACAACAAAGAGTTCATTATATTATTGAATATATTCAGTATATTATTGAAATCCATGTAAAACTCTTGCTCCTCCCAATGAGAAAAAAAATCTCCTTCTAAAAGATAGTACAGGAAAAATGCATTCAGACGTTAACAAGAGAAATGAAATTACAACACAATTATTTATACAAAAAAATGTAGCAAGATTCAGGGAAAACACAATCTCACAGATGACAAGTAAAATTCCACTAGTTTTACTAGTCAGCTTTTACCCCAGAGTTTATTGCTGAATTTTAAATGGTACAGAGCAATAGATAATCAAGAAGTATTCTGCTGAGAAATTGAAAATGTAATTAGAGATGTGCTTCCAGGAATTTTGGGATAACAAGTCCATCATGACCATTCTACCATAAATAACTTGAAAACTGCAAACAGAATACATAAAATAACTTTTCAGATACTGGACCTGAGACAGCACAGGACTGTTATCTTTGAGGAAAGTAGGGCATAGAAATGAAATCAGCTCTATAATTCCTCTGGATTTTTTTCCTTCAGGCAATTTCAGTAAAACAGGAGAGGGAACACAGACAGAACCCAACAGATATGAGTTTGGTGAGCCTAAGGTGATTGAAATTTTGGGTCAGGATTGAGAGAGGAGAGAATTATGCAGAGAAAGAGTTCAAAAACAAATCTGCAAATGAGGCCCCTTCAAGGCTTTGTATGAACACCAATATGTATATTTATGTGGTAGAACTCCTAGTGTCCAAACAAAGAAAAACTTCCAGAGAAAGAAAACTTTCTGAGGAACTCCAAGCCCAATAATTACCAGGACTCTCAGAAAGATGACAGTTGTTTGAGTTTCCACCAGTCAGAGTAGAAAGACTTCACTGAATGCACAGGGTATTCAGTGGAGACCCCGAAGGGGTTGCACCATAGTAATGGGGTTGAACTCACAAATGAGTAAGGCTACTTGGAGTCTCCCTTTAAAGAGCATGAAAACAAGTCCCCGAAGTATCAAGCTAATTTGTAAGTAACTGCCTGCCAGAACAAAGATCACACTCTTTAAAGTAAGACAACAGAGTTTAAGCATTGAATAATCTAACATCACCAGGTCCAACATCTAGTAAATTACTGGACAGATGAAGACACGGGAAAATATGCTGTACAGGAGAAAATCACTTGACAGAAACAGAAGCAGCAATCACAGAGATGCTGGAATTTGCAGACATGAACTTTAAAGCATTTTTATATATATGCTTTATATGCTCAAATATGAAAAGGAAAACATGAACATAATGAGGAAGGAAGTAGATGCTATAAGAAAAAGAATCAAATGGAAACTCTAGACATGAAATATACAATATTCAAAATAAAATTTTTACTATAAACATTGGCCAGTAGAAATCTAGTATGGCTGATTAGTGTCAACCAGAGGGCATGTGAGGTGGCTAGAAACATTGGTATGACATGAGTGGTCACATAGATGGGCACTTTATATTAATTTTTGATTTTGAGATGCTTGTTTAATATGGATTCCTATGTATCTGTAATATTAAAAATATACAAAATTAAACATGTACTGGAGATAAGAGTCTATGAAATTAGATAAGGGAAAGCAATTCGATGTGTAACAATTGTATAGAAAACAGGTAAAAGTAACGCTATTAAGTGATTACTTTTTTATATAGCTGGCAAACCAAAAAGAATCAATGGAAAATTACTACAACCATAAGAAAATTCAGTAAGGGAGCAGGATATGAAACTAACTTAAATCTATTTATCTATCTCCATTCATATATACAAACACTATCATTAGAAGACATAACAGAACTCATTTTCAATATAAAAATATGAAATACAACAATAAGAAATATGTTCAACTTATGTGAAGAAAGTGGTAGGTAGGCCCTGAGAAACAGCAGTAGGCATGAGCAGTGCTAAGAACAGTGGGTAACACCTACCACAAAACCTACTAGATAGTAAAAAATAAAATGAAGTCTCAATAATAAAAATCATTATATCTGGCAGAGACATGGGTAGATTAGTGGAACAAAGTATAAAATCCATATATAGATTATTCAGTACATAAGGAAGTTAGAATGCAAAAAAGATGGCATTTCAAATCAATGGGAGAAAAAAGTAGACTTTAGTAAGTGGTGTTAGATCATCTGGGTAGCTATTTGTACAGTGTTCTCATATTTTATAATCATTTCCACATTGGTCAGAGATTTAGATTAAAAAGATAACCATGCTGTTATTAAAACAACATTGGTTGAATTCTTTTAGAACCTTGAAGTGGAAAAACATTTTTAATATTATTCGAATTCCAGAAGAAGTACAAGAAAATAGTAATTATTTTTATTATAAAATGTAAAGTTTTTTTTATAGAAAAAGTGTCATAAGCAAAATCAAAAGACAAAATTATTGGGAAATAATTGCTATTTATATGAAAGGCAAAAGATTAATTTCACAAACTCATCAAAACATCCTTGAAAACAAGTACAGAAAAAGTTCAAGCTCCTGATAGAAAGATGTAAAAGTCATTAAAAAGTTTATAGTTAAAGAAATGCCAATAGCATTTAAACATGTGAAAACAATGCTCAGATTTACCCTTGAGAAAATCAGACTAAAACAAAGTATGTCACTTATCTCTCAAGGTGATAAAAATCAGACAGTTTAACGAGCTTATTAGAAGAGAGATCCCTTTCAAAATTGTAGAATAGATAAACAAGATTACACTGTATAGCACAGGGAAATATACACAAAATGTTATGATAAATCACAGAGAAAAAAATGTGACAATGAGTGTGTATATGTCCATGAATGACTGAAAAATTGTGCTGAACACTGGAATTTGACACAACATTGTAAAATGATTATAAATCAATAAAAAATGTTAAAAAAAAAGAAATAAAATAAAATAAATTAAAAATATATAAAAAAAGAAGAGAGATCCTTTTATTTATCTCTATATGGATAGTATTTGGCAATATTTTATCATTTCAAAGCAAGCATTTTTTCACATCTCTAAAATCAGTTTGTATTTTGCATGTGATAGTTACGTGTAGGGTTGGTGGTGCGCATGTGGGGGTTACACACCAAGTAATGCAAGTGAAGGCAAAAGAAATTGCCAAATTTTGCAGCACAGTTGAACACTTTTAAAACAGTAACAGGCTAATGGGGCTTATTGATATGTTAATCAGTATCATCTTTAAGACTGTAAATCAATTTGTCAAAAATGTCCTACAGAATTTGAGTAA
Organism: Vicugna pacos; assembly: GCF_048564905.1. Taxonomy (NCBI): domain Eukaryota; kingdom Metazoa; phylum Chordata; class Mammalia; order Artiodactyla; family Camelidae; genus Vicugna; species Vicugna pacos. The sequence continues at coordinate 36,890,666 of NC_132989.1, forward strand.
ACATGTTAAGTTTAGTTAAATGATAATGTACTCAAATGGATGCCAGCTGCTTGGGGAAAAAACCTGAAAGATAGTAATGTGCACCATTTAATAAATGCTGCTCAACCAACAATTTTTTTTAGATTTATTTATTTATTATTTATTTTTAACATTTTTTATTGAGTTATAGTCATTTTACAATGCTGTGTCAAATTCCAGTGTAGAGCACAATTTTTCAGTTATACGTGAACATACATATATTCATTGTCACATTTTTTTCTTCGCTGTGAGCTACCACAAGATCTTGTATATAGTAATGTGCACCATATAATAAATGCTACTCAACCAACAATTTTGTGACTAAAAGGGACAGTGTAGGATAGAACACAGACTTTCCTGACTAACTTGAGAAGTGACAGAGAAAAATAGGTCTATGAATATGAAAAGTTTTAGAAAGAGCTTAACTAAATTATTGTGCTAATAATTGCTCTTTTAAACAAGCACACTTTTGAATATATATGCTTTAATAATATGCCTAGATCCAAGAATTTCAATGACTAGATAATTGTGTAAATAAACACAGTGCTTAAAGACAAAAAATACTAAAATATTTTGTTTCAGTATTAATCTTGCTGTAAATGTAATATTTGTATAGTCATTTGAAACTATTTTATATATGTTGTATGAACAGCGAATCGTTATTGTTTTTAAAAATCAAATTGTTATGTGAAAGAAAACAGATACGATTATTTTTGTTCTTTATGTGTAATTAAAACCCTCAAATGTTAAATTTGAACTGGAAGTAAGTTATACTTTGTATTCCCTAGTCTATTGAAAGAGTTTAGAGTCACTGATACTCATTGACAATAAACACTGGTCCCTAAATACCAATAAACCCCACTCTTTACTAAGAAACCGGGGCTTTTTGGAGGACTGGCAGACTAGAGTTCTTAGGAGGGAATATGTGAGAAGGGCCTGGACCGTCTTACTGTGAGAAAGCAAAAAGCAAAGGAAAGAAAAGATGGTGCTAAAAAGACATAGGAGCCTGTGGGCAATTTTCGAACTACTTGAGCATCAAACAGAGAAGTAATTCACTACCTTGAAATACACTAGATACGTGAGAATTCATCTCTATAATAATGTTCAAAAAGAGGAAGTGAAAATCAAGCAAACAGTAACAATAAATACTTATTTGCCATCACTAGAAATGACCTGCTCTCTCTCTCTCTGAATATCAGTCAGGGGAAATAATTATGCATTAATCCACACTTTACTGTAGGAAATGTTTTTGTCATTAAAATCATGCAATAAATGAGAAAAATCGCTACTGAAGAAGAGCAGTAAATAAATATAGACAGAATGATAACATACTTCTAATTTTCCAGTATTTTTACCTCTAAAATATTGATCTGGATAGGATCTTCAATGCATGCATAAAACAGTAGGTAAAATGTTGATGACAAACTCAAGATGAACTTCAGCATCACTAATGGTGGGACAACAGAACATGACAGGCTTCCTAATGTGATGTAATCCATGGTACACAACATCATCCTCTAAATACCCTTGCCAAGATTACCTTAACCTAAATCTGTCTAAGCGTTTAGATATAACATCTATTTGGCCAGTAATAAAAGGTGGTTAGAATGTCACATGCCACCATGATAAAACAATCAGATCAACACAGAAGGTAAGAAACAGCTGCAGAACATTGTCATGTCAAAGGGAAGACCCTTCTAGATGAAGAGAGTTTTAAGAGACTTGGTAACCAGAAGCATGCCTTTAAGTAGATAATTATCTATTCAACAAGCTATAAATGATAGTGGAGAAAATTGAGAAAATATGAATATGGATTTGATATAGAGAATTATTTCTCCTTTTGTTAGGTCTGATAATCATTTTCATGGTTATGTAAAGAAGTTCTTATTTTTTAGAGATTCATGCAGAAGTATTTACTGTTGAAATATAGTGACGCCTATAATTTACTTTAAAATTATTTTTAAAATAGTTGAATGGTTGCATTCAGAATTCCTAAATCAAAGTAATAGGCATATAACTTCTCATTTTAGTATTCTCCATATTCTGTTTGTTTTAATCATTGGCATAGTTGAAAGGAAAAGCAAATTAAAAGATTCCTTGGGGAATTTTATTGTTTCTTATACCTTTCTTCACCCTTCCCCATAAACTCTGAATGGAAGGAATTTTAATTCCTTCCATAAAGACCATTGATTAAAAAACTCAGACTCATGGTTGATTTCTTTAAAATAAAAATAAGTGTTTAAATTTCAGCTGACTTTTACAGTTGTTTAATGGTAAGGATATCTTTAATAACCGAAAAATAAAAATACATGTTAAAATAGATATGATATTTAACTGCTTTTTTGAACTTTTCAAAAAGACTAAGATTAGCGGCTAATTAGAAAATGAATATTTGAATAGCTGAGAATTGTTATAATCTTCATAAAATCTATAAAGCCATTCTTCACATCCTTTTAAATTAAAAAATATGATTGTTTAATATCTTACCCATATATTTTCTTAAATGTATCTAAATTGTTTATTAGACTTATTTTACATTTGATAATCCTACCATTTTTCAGCAAATGATAACTTCTTTTCCTAATCTCTTTTTCCACCCTCTTCCACTCCTTCATTCACCTTATTCTGGGAACTTAAATGAATAATATCAATGTAAGCAATCTGATTACATCCACTATAATTAATGTGATTTGATCATTAGAAAAAAAAAGGTACATTGCAGTGCTTATAGATCTAGTGCTTTTCACTATATTGAATTACATATAAGGTCATTAAATAAATCCAGAGTCACCTGAATTGCCATTTAGTTCACCCTGTCTATGCCAAGCACAAGAGTTAAAGTTATGACATAGTTTGAAATTTATGGGATGAGATGAAGCTCTCTGACTACCCCACACCCCACTGTTTAATCTCAGAAGGTCTGATATCTGCACACAACAGATAAAACAGGTAATTGAGCAGGGTCAGAGCCTTAGGAAAATGTCAGTTGATAATAGAGGAAAAAACTGTAAAATATAACCAAAAGCTAAATCAAATATAATATGGACTTGAAGCTGGCTAAAAAAGGAAAAATAAAATGAGACAACAATCACATGCTAGAAAAAAAAGACAATGGTTTACATTATTACAGTTGCTCTATTATTAGAAGGAATGTTGTTAGGATGAATATTAAAAATCTTAGCAAGCAACACTGGAACTTGTTTTTGTAAAGATAAATATTAAGAAAATATATCTCATTAAACTGTAGAAACCATAAAACTGCATTATATCATCAAGAAAAAAAATTAACTAAAGCATATTAAGAATTTAATAAGCTCAGAAACTGAAGTTTTCATAGAAGTAAAAGAATAATGTAATCCTGGATATACTAGATGTAATATATGTTCATAGGGTAAAGATGGTAGTGAATTTTTAACTGCAAATTTGTATGCAGCTAATATTACGATAATTGGATAGCATGCAGGTCTAGCAATATATTTAGACCCATCCCTTTTATTTTATATAAAAACAATTTCTAGATGGAGCAAATGTTTAAATGCCAAAAAAATAAGATATTTTTATTATCTTAAAGCAGAGAAACATTTTTGTGTCACCAACCTGTAAGAAATACATGAATATGGGAAGGAAATCATTAGCAGGTGGCTTGGAATCCAGTGTCTCCCTTTATCATGGAGTTGCCCCCAGGAACAAAGGAAGGAGAGTGACCCAGACAAACCTTGAAAATATGCTAATAATTGGCCTCCTGGCAAATATACTAATGGTATTTTTTTATGGTCTAGTCCTTATCTATAGTGTGCTGTACCAGTGTGTAATTGGTCTGTCTAGATTATTTATGGCAAACAAACATGGAATCTGTGTATTTATGGATCATGAAAAATGCTGTAATTTATACTAACGCAATATAAAAGAGTGATAGGCAGTCACTAAGACTCTTCTGTTCTGTTTAAAGAATGTGATCACATATATAACTTTGAGACCTCAGATATTAATTATTCTGACCTACACAGAGAACGTACTAACCAGTTAAGAAAGAACCGTATGGGGCTGTGTTGATTTCAACTACTTCCTACTCTGCTTAGGGACTATGTCTATCTGTTTTCATAAAATTATTAGTAAAACTTGATACTGGATAAAATGTCTAATTTGTGCTATCCTAGGCAAGGAGACTGTGTCTCCCTGTCTGAGAGGCTGTCCTAATAAATGATACTGAGCCTCCTCCCTACCTCTCCTGAATCATCTAATTTCCACTGTTGCAAAAGTATTACAAGATGCTTTATTCATTTACCAGCCAGGTTTTTGTCTTCCCAGAGACCTTTCATTCACTTGTTATCTACATGATGCTTTTAAAGTTTCTTTTATATATAATACAATGTTTTTAGGTTTCCTCAGCTTAAGAGGTTTTAAGAATTTTCCTATGCACTATTCCCTGAAGCAGAATTTTAGGTCTAATGCCAAAGACCATTTATTTCTTCTCTACATATGATGAAATTTACCTGATACGAATTGTCGTTCCTCCACCACCCCATCCAATGTGTATGGCTGCCATAATAATGAACATCGATGCATTTTGCTACCAGTCCCACTGTAGCTTACAACAAAGATAAGTGTTGCTTTAATACAGTACTTCAGGAACCCCTTACTAATCTATAAAGTTCAGTACTCAGAATGAAATGTATTTTTCATCCTAGTTACTCAGTGTGTACCAGGAGCCATATTAATGGCTGGGGCAGGTGAGCATTAGAGACTGAAATAAAATGCTGGAGAAGAAAGCCTCAAGGTATGTCCAGGGATGCAGAGAAGCGCTAAATCAGCATCAAGGTCATAGGAAAATGTCAATTGTATAAGAAAAGAAAAAACTGTAAAATACAACCAAAGCTAAAATCAAATATAATATGGACTTGAAACTGGCTAAAAAGGAATAAAAAAATGACACAACCATACCCTAACTGTAACGGAGTGAAAAAGAAACACTTTAGTTTGGGATGTCCTGGAACTATTTCTTTTATGTGATGATCGATGTTTATAATATACCACATCAGCCTTAAATCAAGAATGCAATTAAGAAAATAATGTATATTTTGTAAAAGTGATCCAAAACTTACCTCTCTGGAGGTACAGACATGGCTGAGAATGCTTCCTGCGGCTCTAACAGATAAGGTGTCATATATTTAAAAAAACATACCATCAGTCTGCTATTCGTATTTGCCTTGGAGGATATCTATGTATTTCACAACACGGCCTCCAGCTAAAAATCAACACTGGCTAATTTCACCTATACCTTATATAAGAATTCTGGGTTTTCTTGTTGTTTGTTGTGTTCTTAAAACTTTATAAGAAGGATATTTATGCCATATCATTCTACTTAAAAACCTAAATCCAAGAATCTATAGTGTGCTGTAGTGTGTAGTGATGAAACTGTTTTACCAAAAAAGGTAGATCCAGTTGGATAACAAAGATGTTAACAATATGCTCTCATGAAAACCAGCAGGTGTTAAGCTGGGTCAAACACTACTGCTGTTTTTGGAAGAGGACGATCAAAGCTATTTACTGCATCAAATACCGAACTTTCACAGAATTCCCCTGTGGCAGTGTTTTTTGTTTGTTTTTTCTGTCAAGTACTTAAACCAAACTGAAACAAAAACCACAAAAAAACAAAAACTATCCTGTTTCAAATGTTCACTTCATGCTGAGTCAAATCTTGAAGTGCACAGTGAATCTTTATAATAAAGCCACTAATATATGAATAGACTGATGAAAAATACATGTGGCCTTCCATATAAAACATAATTAAATAGAAATCTCCCATGGTCTCTGCTCCAACTACACCAGCCTTCTTTCATGCCTTCAGGTATCCATTCTTTTTCCTAACTTATGGTCTTTGCTACTTCTCTACTTCTGCCTGGAGAAAAGCAGGGTTGTCTAATGATCAACCCTAGTGATTTACTAGGTTTTCCTGGCAACAGGCTAACTTGTAAAGAAGACACTTCCTTAAGACCATCTCCTTTATCCTCTTAGTAACCCACCCCTCCACCCCCCACAGGGGCATGGGTGCTGACACAATGCTTTTCTTCCCATGCTACCTGATTATGTGGGAATCTTTCTTGCAGCCTTGGTTGTATGGGAGTTACTCTGCCAGTTTCCATTTAGTTTTCTATGAGAATTATTGATGCATTTTTGATGCATTTGTTGGGGGAGGTGAGTGCCACATCCTCTTACTCTGCCATCTTGATTCTCCTCTTGCTATACCTTTTCATTCTATTTTTAAAATTTTATTTCTACAGTACATTCTTATATTTTCAAATCGTCAATTCCTTATTAGTTTTACTATCTTTTTAGTACTTTACCCTTCAGCCCATCTTACCTTTTAAATCTTCCAGTTAGGATGAAAATAGAGCCATTAAAAATTCTTTAGCACAGTTTAGTTTGTTTTCTGAAAACAATTTTATCTTGACCTTGTTCTTTAAATATATCTTTGCCAGGAATTAATTTATTTATTGTTTGGTAGTCTGTTTCAGCACAGAAGAAAAGATCATTCCTCTGTTTTCTGGACGCAACTCTTGCTGCTGAGAAGTCAACTCAGTCCAAATGTTGCTTTTTGAAGATACTCTATTTTACCATTTTGGCTTCTATTTTGAAGTTTTACTGAAATGTGTCTGGGTCTGTTTTCTTATATTTATCTTGCTTCAGATTTTTTCTGTCTTAGTGTATTTATGCTGCTATAACAAATATGACATAAACTGGGTGGCTTATAATCAACACTTACATCTTTTCACTGTAGCTTCACATGACAGAAAGGGCAAGGGAATTTTCTCTCAAATCTTTCTTAGAAGGGCACAAATCTTACTAAAGAAGGCTCTGTACTCATGACTTAATCATCTTCCAGTGGTCATAGTCCTAAGACTATATAGCCTTAGGTTTTAACACATGCATTTCGGGGGATACAAACATTGGGACCATAGCAATTCTTTTGATTCTGGAATGTGTGGATTGGTATCTTTTATCAGTTTTGAAAAATCCTCAGTTAAGGTCTCTTATGATATGGTTTTGCCCAGTCACTCTGTTATCTCCTTCTGTAAGTTTGATAAGATGCATATTTGGTGCATTTTACATCCACAACTTTAATAGTTTCCTCATATTTTGCATCTTTTTTTTGCTATATTATGATTTTTTCTGCCAATTCTGTTAGAATCTAGTATAATATAAAAATTATCTATTGACATACTCAAAATTGGTAATTGAAAAGAGTTTAATGAACAGGCTATTTACAAAGGTACAAATAGGGTTAAAGAAAATCAATAAGGGATGGTAATGTACCCCTGGCCTAGGAGCAAAAGGAGGTTCCTACCACCCCTATGCCTGAAGGAAGAACTGGAATGAGTTATAAAAATCCAGCAAGACCTAGAGCTAGTAGGAGGGAGCTGCCATGGTCCAGCAAGAAAAGAGGCAGGGGACTAAATCCCAACTTTCCTCTTGTCCCCACATTTGATATTTTAATGGTCTTCTAATGATCTCCTAAAGGCCAAACGCTTTAAAGAGGCAAAAGTTTCTGCTGAAAAATTGGCTTATAGTCTTGTGGAGGTTCATTTGTGCATAATGAGTTGTTTTTCTCTTGTTGCTTTTAAGATTCTCTCCTTGTCTTTCAATTCCAGCACTGTAATTATAATGTCTTTGTATGTGTCTCCATGGATTCCTCTTATATGGGACTCTCTGAGCTTCCTCGAAATGGATGTCTTTCTCCTTTTCCATGTTAGGGGAGTTTTCAGCCCGTATTTCTTCACAGCTGTACTCTGCCCTGTTATATCTCTCTTTTCCTTCTGATACCCTTATAATTTGAATCTTGATTTGATGTTGTCGCATAAGTCCGTTAAACTGTCTATATTCACTTTTTAAATTGTTTTCTTATTACTGCCTTCATTGGGTAAGTTTCACAGCCCTGTCTTTAAGTTTACTGATCTTTTTTTTCTGCTTCATCTCGTTTGCTAGTGTATTTTTCAGTTCAGTTGTTATATTTTTTCAGCTCTGACTTCTACTTGATCTCTTCTATTTTCTGTCTCTTTTTGAAGTTCTGTGTTCATTCATTCTTCTCCTGCGTTTGGCAGATATCCTTAAGACCATCATTTTTAACTCCTTGTCATGTATATCACTTATCTCTGTTTCATTAAGGTTTATTTTTTTCTGAGGTTTTATCTTCTTTCATTTGGATCAAATTCCTGTTTCTTCATTTTCCTTTACTGTTGGTTTCTATGCTTTAGTTAGAACAAGTCCTTCTCCCTGTTTTGAAGGAAAGACCTTGTATAAGAGATGAATTAAATTGTTCAACTCTACCCTAGTTCTTGGTTGTTTCTCTCATCTTTGTGATTGTTTGAGCACCCTATTTTATTTTTTATGGCTCCCAGTAGTTGAGGGTGTGCTGAGATCTGTCAGTGTCCCAGGGGAAAGTAATGGAAATCAGACCCTCATGTGGCAGCTTTAAACATATGCAAATCATAGAGTACAGTGGGACCACAAGCGGAAGCCCTATGGAGCCAGGCAATCTAGCAGTGTCCCCTGGGTGGCAGCCACAAAAATCAAGTAACCAGAGGTGGTTACAAGCTCATTTCTGGGAAATATTACTGAGCCGGAGCATGAACATGATGCCTACTGACTGGCGTGAGGCAGAGGGAGAGTGCAAGGACGGCTTCTGACAGCCTTCATCCCTAGAGAGTATCCAAGCAGGCCCCTAGATGTATGTTAAGTTACATGCAAACCCCAGGCTGATGTTTTAAGATAAACACATAAGGCTCCTTCATGTAAAGTTGGGGTATCTGTCAATTGGCAGCTTTTGTGCTGGCCCCTGGGATGGGTGAGTCCAAAGGTACAAGCCCTTTAAGAGCCATTTCTCAGTGTGCTGCAGCCTTGTGAGTCGTGTGGGAATGAGCCCCACTGGTTTTCAAAGCTAAATGTTTCAGAGCTCATCTCTCAGGTGCAGGTCTTAAAAGATAGGGTTCCTGGTGTGGGGTTCAAACTCTTTACTTCTTAGGGAGAAGCTCTAGGTTTTGAGTTCCCTCTTGATTATAGATTGCAGTTACCAAGGTTGGGTTCTTTGGTGAGATTGTGTCTCAATCTCTGCTTCCCATTTTGATGTGGATTTTTTCCTCATTTGCCCAATATATAGGAGTCAATCACCTAGTTTTTACATTTTTTCCAGAGAAAATTTTTTTCTATGTAGTTATTGATTCAATGTGTCCATGGGAGGAGGTGAGTTTAGGATCACCCTATGTTATCATCTTGAACTAGAACCCTATATGTTAATTAAATTACATCAGAAAATTATCTTTAACGATCTCAAACTTTTCAATAACAGCAGTATTAAGTCTCCCAATTTACAGTACTTTTTGCTTTAATATAGTTTACTTGGCAATGCTTATTGTCAAACTGCTAAAAGTACTTACCATTTAAAAGCTCCTGGACCGTGTTTTTAGATAATTAAAAATAAATGCGATGGTGAAAAACTGATTGGGCCTTTTGACTCACAAATAGAACTATTTCCCCAGTGTACACTATTCCAACCTCTTATGGAAATTTTTCCAGTATTTTAAAGATTCCTCAGATGAAATAACTTTGAGAAAGAAAACATTAGGAGAATGCTTTTAACCCACACATATTTTTCACTATTCAAATTGATCGTTAACCTTTGGTAAGTTTTTTCATCGAGATAGTTCCATAATTCTATGGATAAAAAGTATCACTCTCTATTGTCTACTTTAAAACAAAATTCAGCTTTAACTCAGTGGGAAATTAATAAAATGGAAAATTTTCACTCTATTTAAAAAAATACATATTTTATCTTGTCTGTCCCTCTGGAATTAAAATATATATACTTCATTAAAAAAAAAACCTGGTTATACCTGACCATCTTCAAATCTAAAATACAAAAACAAACAAGATAACTTCCAAAGAATGAGTATGGCATCAGGAAAGAAATGCCAAGGAGTCTTCACACTTACTTGAAGTTGTTACTTATGAGAATAAATTTGTTAATGCTTCTGTCTGGTCATTTTCTTCAGCTATGGGTTGAATTGTCTCTTGAGAATTATGAAGAAGCTTGTATAGAATAGTGAGTGTCAGACTTGGCCCCACGCTTCTTTTTCCTAACAAGGTTTTGGTCTCCCAAATCACCTTAGCTGCTTTACGTACTAGGTTTTCAAATAATACTTCATATCAAAATGTTTGAAAACAATAACTGTAGGATGAATATTGTCATTTGAATCTCCTACCTTTTAGGATACAAGTTATGGGAACTTATATTAACATTCTTATATAATAAATTTGAGAGATATTTTATCAATAAGTAGATTAGATTTTTCAAATAAATTTTTATTAGTGCACTGAACTCTTGTATACTTAATTCTAGATTAGGTGTGAAAATCAAGTTTCTCATTTTTTATTCAAAATGTATCCATCAAATAATGCTACGAATGGGGCTGTATTAAATGTGGTTAACACATTTTCTAATGTATTGCTTTGTTAATATAGTATTAGTAAAGATAACCTGTGTTAATTACTTGGCTGGCTTAACCTATGCTAACAGTTAATGTAGGCTATTTAGAATTCGTATAAAATCTTAGGGTTAACTCTATAGAATATACAGTGCTTTTGCGTTTGTTAAATATATTGGATTAGTGTTAAATCACTTTATCCTCTTATTTCCTCCCTTTCTCTCTTCCTTCCTCCTATCATTCAGTAGACGTTTATCAAGTACCTTCTATTTGTTGATATAGGAAGTACCTAACATATAATAAAAATGAGAATGTCTAGATATTGTGTCTATATTTAAGATAAATTGCTTACAATATATGTGTAGACTGGCTGACATATACAAACTGAGGCAAAAATAAGATCTTTTTTGGAGGTCCCTAACTTGATACTTATATTCTGAAAAGTAAGAGGAGTAGAAATTCTAGAAATGTCATCCTGAACTAAAAAAATCATATCATCATCATCACCTCTACATTTTATTGATTGTTTACTACTTATCAGGAATTGAGTTATGTTGTTAACATGCATATTCTTACTTAATGTTCATAACTCTGTGAGGTACATACAATAATAGTCCTTATTTTATCAATGAATAAATGGATGCAAAGATAGTTGAGTACCTTGCCTTGTACCATTTTCTACATCCTGTAAGTGACATAGTGACCATTTGAATATAGGCATTCTCACACCAGAGTCTGTGTTCTTAAGACTGCATTATACTGCTCCATGCTTGGGTAATACAGAAATGTTAATTTATCATTCGTTTACTCAAGTATCTTACAGTCTATCTATATTATGATTTTGGATGCTCTGTTGCATATACTTTTAATGAACATATGTTTCACACCCCTTTAGGAGACACACGTGTTTAACATGATATACTATTGCTTGGTCCTTTTATCATAAAACTTCTTCAGAAGCTTCTGCCATTGCTCCTGTTGGATTTATAATTAAAATCAAACATTGAGCTCCTATAAAAATTGGATATTACAGTACAGTTTTTAAAGGCAACATTTTTCAAATTATTTTGATAGTCCCAGTTTTCTATGTTATCTCATTTTGGCTGGAGGCCAGAATTTCCTTTTTAACGAAGGAAGATAAATATATATGTATAAAACTACAAAAATCACTCATTATTTTTTCTACAGTATGTGTGGTTTTGGACTTTCCTTTTTTTTTTTTTTTACATTTTTTATTGATTCATAATCATGGACTTTCCTTTTCTTTACTGTTAACTTTTTAGCTTTCAGATTTTCTATTAAAAAAAAATCCTCTTTCCTATCTTATCCCTCTCTTTTCTTTGTCCTTACACATAAGTCTGTTTTTCTTTACTTTCAGAAGATAGTTGTTGAAGAGTTGGCTATATTGTTTCTCAGTATTTGCTACTGGTTAATAACCCTGGATACCAATGAGTACTGAACTGGCACTTTGAGCTTTTTTGGGTAGGTTATTCTGATTTCTTTCCCTGTACTCAGTGTTAAACTATGTTCTTTTTGCAGCTCTGAGACATTCATAGTCAGTGTATGTTACTCTTATGTGGTCTCAATGCTAAATTTTTTAAAGAAAGATTTATTTTCCTTCTCTATAATTAAAACTTTGAGTGGTGAACGAACGCACTAAGATAAGTGTGTGTGTAAGAAAGTGGTGTTATATTTTAGTCTAGTCTGGTAATTTAGTTTGTTTCTTTAGGTATCTTAGGTTCTACTTGAATGACCCAGATGAGCTCTTTCATAGTTTTCTGGTATCTTCATCTTCGTTTCCCTTCTGGATGCATATCATTGAGGTGTTTCATATGACCTCAGTAGTGGAGAGGAGACGGGAGGCTTGAAATTCATGGTGGAGAGGCCTGGTCCTTTGGTCCATTCTGATGTGGAGGGACAAACCTGACCTGACTGGACTTTTGATTGATTACTGATCTGGGATTAATACTGCCCCTGGGCAAAGGTTGCAGAACTTGAGATGGAGTAAATTTCTCTTCCTCTTTTCAGTGAAGGCCCTATCATCTCTCATGCTAATTTGGCCCCATCTTAGCCACTTTATCTGTACAATATGAATGTCTCTTGCCTAGTGTACTGGAATAGTATCCTAAGAAGTCTGCCTGTTTCCTCTTTTGTCTCTTTCTATTATAAATAAAATAGCCAAAGACATATTTTTAAAATATTAAGCCATATCACATCACTCTCTAATGACTTCTCACATTTTGAATAAAATCCCAAGTTATTACTATGACCTGAAAGCCCATATATGTTCTGTGCCATAATCTATCTGAATTCACATTCAATTGTTATTACTCAATAATTTTGCTCCATTATACTGGACTTTTTGCTAATCTCAGGAAAAACAAGTAGTCAACTATTTTTAGGTTTTTGCACTTTCTATTCTCTCTGTATATATTATCTTCCCCCCAATAATTCAGTGCCTCACTTCATTTATGGTGCTTTTACCTCCACAAAGAGGAATCTCCTACCTATCCTACCTAAAAGTGCACTTCTAATCGCTATGTTCTTATCCTGTGTTACTATTATTAATTACAGAATATTTATCTTCCTGTAACAAATTTATATTCATCTACATTCATGTTTTTTGGTTCATGCCTCCACATTAGATAAGAGTCATACAAGAATAGAGGTAAGAGTCATAGAAGAATACAGGTATCCTTGAAGAGTACATTGTAGATACTCAATATATACTGACTAAATAAATAGTAAGCATTCAAAACATATTTGATTAGTAAATACATATATTAAAGAACTCAGGAATTCTACCTCCACCTATGTAGGAACACTTTGTATCAAACAAAGACTCTTAGAATGCACAACTGGGAAATCTGAGTAATATTTAGTCAGTATCATCTAAAAGTGTGGGAGAACTACAAACGCATCTAAAATATGGGTGGGGGCAATATCAAAGAGATAATGTTAGCAAGGATGAATTTACATTGAGAAATCATAATCACTCAAAGTCCATAGTTGACATTAGGGTTTACTCTTGGTATCATGTATATTATGGGTTTGGTTAAATGTGTAATGCTATACTCACCATTATAATATCATATAGAATATTTTCAACACATTAAAAATCCTCTGTGTTATGCCTGTTCATTTTCTTTCCCCCATCTCATCAGCCACTGATCTTTTTATGGTCTTATTCGTGTTACTTTTTCCAGAATGTCATATGGTTAGAATTATACAGGATGTCGGCTCTGCAAATTGGCTTCTTTCATTTAGTGGTACACACTTCAGATTCCTCCACATCTTTTCATGGCTTGAAAGCCCATTTCTTTTTAGCACTGGATAGAAGTCTATTGTGTATCAGAGTTTATTTATTTTCCTACTAAAAGAAATCTTGGTTGCTTTTAAAATTTGACAATTACGATTAAGCTGCTGTAAAAACCTGTGTGCATATTTTTGTGTGAACTTAAGTTTTCAGCTCCTTTGAGTAAATAGCAAGGAGCATGACTATTGAATCATATATTAAAAGTATGTTTAGTTTTATAAGAAATAACCAAACCATCATCCAAAGTGGCTGTATTTTGCATTCTGGCTAGTAATATACTGGTGTTCCTGTTGCTCCACGCCCTCACCCACACAGCATTTGGTGTGGTCAGTATTGTGGATTTTGGCCATTCTAGTAGATGTGTAGTGGTATCTCATTTTATTTAAAATATATATAGATTTTAAGTGATATATATGACATAATTCAAAGGTTTAGCAGATGTGTTTTTTGAATAATAGAAGGAAATAACAAAGTGGGACAGACATAATAAATAAGGAAATACTAGCTAAGCTTATTTCAAACTGCTAAAATTCATCAATTCATACATTTATAAAATGTTGTGGATCCCAGATAGGATAAACACAAAGTAACCATATGGGAACACATTATTATAAAGCAACAGATAACCATATACAAAGAGTGAAAATAAAAATGACAGCTGAAATATCAACAGAAAAAAATGGATGTCTATTCCAAGTTATATATTTATCAAAATATAATATCCAAAAATAAGGATGTTTTAGAACAAAAACTTAGAAAATTCATCACTAGAAGACCCAACCAGAAGAAACTCAAAAGAAAGTTCCTTAGACAAAATGAGAAAGAGATCCCAGATTAAAGCCCAAGATGTAGGAAGGAATGAAAATTTGAGGGGGGTTATATGAGCATTGGTTATTATAAGAAATACTAATATCTTACTTAGTTTAAAATATATGTATTATTAAAGTACATAGGATCAGCAATAAAACAATAGGCTTTAGGGAGGTAGTTGTAGTTAGTGTTAAAATCACAAAACATTTCATGTATTTTAGATTTATTAAGACATAGGTGCAAATATAATCTTTAGCAAATGTGCTAAATTAATAATGTAAAAAAGTATATCAGGAGTCTACAAAGGCAAACATGTATAAGTAAAACATATGTGATTAACCTGAAAGAAGGCCCCCAAAGTGAGAGAAATGGAACATAAAGTGAAAAAGTAAGATGAACCAACTGCAGAAGGACAAATAGAGCATGCTGTCACTTATATAAGGTAAAGTATCTAAAATATTTAAACTCAGGAAAGCAGAGAGTAGAATGGTGGTTGCTAGGGACTAGAGGGAGGGCAAAATTGGGAAATTGTTGTAAAGGGGTAAAAAGTTTCATTTGTATAAGATGAATAAATTCTAGGGATCTGCTGTTAACTATAGTGCCTGTAGTTAACAATGCTACATTATTCACTAAAAACTAAAAAAAACCAATCCCCTTTAAAATAGCACTCAAAGTAATAAAATACCTAGGAATAAATCTAACCAAGGAGGTGAAAGAATTATACAGAAAACTATAAACCATTGATGAAGGAAATTAGAGAAGACTTTAAAAAATGGAAAGATATCCCATGCTCTTGGATTGGAAGAATCAATATTGTTAATTCATTGGTTTGGCATACATCCTGTATGATATTCTTAGGACCTTCTGGATTTGTTTTTTGGGATCTGTCATTCATTTGTAAAAATTCTCAGCCATTATGTCTATAAATACTACTGCTTCACGTTCTCTTTTCTCTGATGTTCCAGTTTTATTTGTGTTAGATTATCTGTTATTGTCCCACAATTCTTGGAAGCTCTGAATTGCTTTTTCCTGTTCTTCTTTTTCTGTATGTTTCTAAGGAGTATTTTTAAAAGTCTGAATATAAAGCATGTAGGATAGAAAGTGCCATAAAATTGGATTAAGAGAAATTTAGGAGGAAAGAATGGAAGTGATAAAGCATTAGGAGAAAAAATTGGAAGTGACAAGACATATGGGAGTGGTTAATGCCTAGAAGTAAGATTTGCCATGCATGTAACTCTACCACAGTATGTAATTTTTTCTTCACTTAAAAAGTTAAATGAAATCATGAAAATGTTATTTTTATGTAAAGCTTGATTTTCTAGTACAGCATAAAACTTTTTGAAAAAGGAGAGAAGCATCTTGTGTAGTAGATTGATAACCATATCAATGAATGATGTCATTTATTATCACATTGATAGAGTAAAAACATTGAATACCTTTTAGGATCTGAAAATGATGAAGAAATAGGTTAGAAATGAGTTATTATATTTTAACATTTAAATAAATGGAATATAGTTTCCTACTATTTCAGAATTCATAATCCAGATTTTTAAAAGAGATTTATAATATTTAGATAATCACAGATGCAATATTAAAGAATCAATATTTGAATGTTTTCCAGGAAAGATAAGACTTCTAAATTTAGTTTCAGGAAATTAAAAAAAATAACCCAAACAAGGTAAATGGGAAGGAAATCTAAACTGGAAACATGGTAGTAAAATTAAGGAACAAAAAATTAAAAATATTTACAGAATAGATAGAATAGACCTGAAAAGTTATAAATAACCTGATTTTTAAGGATAACAATAATAGACAGAAAAGAATAAAATATTCTCATAATGGTCACGGAAAGTATCAGAAAAAAATGAGGAGTAGATGCCCAGTGACAACACTTCAAAAATGCAAGGAAGTCCACTCTTAGAAGAAAACGCTCTGTGGGAATTTATTAATAGTAGGTATAACTAAAGGCAATTAAAGTGCTTTACATCAGAGAGTTTGATTCATTTGATTAATAAAATGACAGTAAAATAATGAAAAAATCTAATAAGAATGGAAGAGGTTAGAATAATTAAAGTTTCTATCTTCTATTGTTGAATGAGAAATATTTTTTAAAGTCTACTTTTAAGGTTACATTAAAATTTTAATAGTATCAGTTGAAATGAAGTTTTAAGATGTCTATCGTATCCATATTGATCTATGGTCTGAATGCAATCTCCATAATTATTCCATTACACGAATTAGAATGTCCCCCAAAAACATTTTGGAAGACTCACAAGGTTTGATTTCTTGACTTATTACAGGCTCCTAGTATCGAGAGAGTGTGGTATTAGAATAACATAGACAAATAGATTAAAAAAATGGACTCAAACATATGGAAATTTTACTTTCAACAAAGACATCAAAGAAATTCAGTGTGCAGCAGATGGTGTTGGAATAACTGGATATCCAACAGAAAATCCTGAACTTCAAATGCTACTTCCACCATGTATGCAAACGAACTTGAGATAGATCATAGGTGAAAACCTGAAGGTAGGCAAAGATTCCTTAGACAATACACAGAAAGCACTAACAATTAAAATACCTTAAAAAATCAATAAGAAACTAGGAAAAGAAAGGCATGAGAGAACTTTCTCAGGTGAGGAAATTGTCTTATAACTTAAAGGGTTGTTATAAACATTCATAAAAACTCATACTACTTGCACATGAGTTCTATACATTTCATTTTACACAATTTATATACCAATAAAAGAAATTATATATATATACATAAAATGTTATGCATTCTGTGATAATTTCTTAATTATCTTCTTCAAAGAACACAATAAAGAGGATGAAAAATAAGAAATACACTAGGAGTAAAAGGCTTATATTCAGATTACTTAAAGACTATCTCCAGAGAAAAACAACATGAAACTAAACATACAATTTTGAAAAGAGGATAACCAAATGGCAAAGAAAGGGATATTTAACTTCATTAGTAACTAGGAAAATGGACAGTAAAACTAAATGAGATACCATTACATGCACAGCAGATTGGCCACGTTTTTTATGTGGGTAAATCTGACAAAGCCATGTGCTGATGAGAAAAACAAAGGTTGGGGTTTTTCAGAGGCCGCTTGTATGAACATAATTTTGTTAAACCCCTTTGGAAAGCTTTCTCACACTATGTAGTGTAGCTAAACATATGCATATCCTAATACCCAGCAATTCAACCCTTTATAGCTATCAATAGCGGATTTGATAAATAGTTGGTATTTTCAAACAATGAAATGTCATTTCTGTGCTGTTTAGCTTCTGGAGTTGAATGTTTTCTTTAAAATTTCAGTTTGAATGCTGTGAGTGTATAAGCTTCTGGTTTTCCTCTTACCCACAGTAAGTCTGACTGGGTGTCTTCTGCAGGTTTTCTTGCCTGTCCTCAAAATGCCGGTGCCCTTCGAATTTTGTATTCTGTTCCATCTTCTTCCTATTCTCCACATTAGTGACAGTTAATCTCATTTATGCACAGTGCTGTAGCATCTACATACTCTTAGCTGCAAAATCTACATATCTATTAGAGGTATTTCTACAGCTTCAGAAACTTTTATCATTTAATTGATCATCCAAATCGAGACTAGGGAGAGTGAAAGGGACTGCTGTGCTTGTGGGCAGCAAGAATAAATTACTGTTCTCTGGGGCAAACAGAGGTGCATATTGTTTTACTTATATCCAACTTCTTTCTGATATATCATCTTGTTTACATCCCACAGTCACCCCAAATTTTTATGTCCTTTGCTGAATTCACCATCTCTTGATTCAATCCAGCTTTCCCCGCACCGTCCCCCCACCCCAATGGTGGTTGGTGCTGGAATCCACTGTTTTCCAAACCACAAAGCAGGAATCATCCTCAATTCCTTTTTTCCTTTTTCTCCACATTGTCTCAGTTGCTGAGCTATTTATATTTTACTTTAAAAATATTATCTCAATATTTAAATTCCTCACTATCCCTAAACTTCTAAGCATTTCCAGCTTTTCTTCCTTTCATAGTATAGTAGACCCATCAGACTCTTTCCTCTACTCCTAATCTTGTAAGCAAGCCAATTTCTATACTTCGGCTAGAGATAACTTAACACAAAAACCTTGTCATATTATTCCCTTCACCTACTGCCCCTTGAGTTTAAGACGAGATTTTAGAAGTCATCTTATTATCTCTGCCAGTCTCTCGAGGGCTCTCTCTCTGCCACTGCCTCTGTCTTTGAGACATTCCGAATTCCTTTGCAAAAATTTATTTTTTCTTGCATTTTTCTTTTATCCTTTGCAGGTGCTATTCATTCTTCTTGGAACGCTTAAATCTATAAAGCCTTCTTTGACTTCCCAAGTCATTTAGATGGCCCTGCTGTGTGCCCTGTAGCATTTCTATATTGACACTGTCTATCTAGCTTTCTGCCCTGTAAGGGTTTCAAGAACAGAAACGAACCTGTTTATCACTGTGCCTGACACATTGTGTGCTCAATAACTATTTATTTCTTTGATTTGACTTGTTTTATATCTCATATAGTTAGGTACTTTAGTGCTTACACTGTCATTCTGAATTTTTATTTTATTTTTGACTGAACTCTCATTTTGTCTTTGTTCTTATATTCCTAAAACATATAAACTTTGAAATGGGGAGACTTTATTCCCTATGCTTAGCAATGTTTCTCCAAATATTTTCTGACTTTTTTGCCCGTATCTCTTTTTCCTCTCGACTTCTGCTTAAGTGATTCCATCCCTAATCACTCTCAACGTTCTTCATTCACATCTATTGTCCTTATAGTATTCTCTTCATATCAATGATAATACCTAACATATCATTCAATTTGTAGTTTATTATCACTCATTCAGTTATTAAGTCCCATGAGGGCAAGGACTTTGCCCAGGAATTGGGCCTTGTACCAAATAAATAATTGTTGATTGAGTGAATGGTAAATTTTATTAATAGATACCCTATTATTGAGCTTGTTTTTATTTCTAGACTAAATCCCAAATGATCTTGGATTTTAATGAGCAGTCATCTTGGTTATTTTTAATATTTTATTCAGTGATATCAATATTTAAATTTGATGAATCCTTTATATTCATCTTTAGTTTAAATATAATTTGATGTCTGTCCCTTAGAATCGTATCTATTCCTATTCCATTCGTAGCAACAAACTAATTTACTGAAATTTCCTTGCAGTTAGTCTGGTAATTCATGGGATTTCCTATTTAGTAATCTGGATATTTTGTTCTTTACCATGTTCTGTCATACTTTTTCATGAACTTAATGATTACAACATCAGTAGTTTCTGTGCTCATTGTCAAAGGTGACTAGAGCTAGCTCCTTCAACTCAGTGTGTCACCATCAATGGCTGTCCTTGGCCTTTTCCTCTTACTGCAGACAAGTTGGCCAAAAAATTGTATATAGTGGAACCTTGAACAACAGGATTTGAACTGCATGGAATATTTTTCACTAAAATGTAGATAGTACAACAGGATCTGTGGTTGGTAGAATCTGCAATTACAGACCATGAATAAGGAGTACCACCTGTAAAGTTATCTTATGATCTTCTGTAGCACAAAGGGTGTGTGCCTCTAATCCCTGAGTTATTCAGTGGTCAACTATATTTTGTAGGACAAATTGAGGTAAATAATGTAGAGTTTAAATTCCCAGTTCTAGGCAGTTAAAAAAATAACATTCAAATGCAGTTTTACCCCTCTCACGCTACTATTTCTGTCACATTCTGAGTAGATATACTGCCTAAATACTGCAATTTTGAGCATGCACAGCCACTAGGGTTACTTCCTTATCTCCCACCTATGTCTGGTTTGAAGGGAATACAAATAGTATAATGCATTATGCCACCATCATGTGTTTTGACTTTTTGATTAGTTGTTTTCTGTAATGTTTCAGAATGTACTTGATTGCAGTAAGTTAAACCATTCACAGATCAGCTACTTTATTATCTTCCTCATTTTGTCTCATTCTTGAAGCACAGCCAGGGAATATCCCAAGGTAAAGGCTGCATTTGCTAAATTATGCTCTGTTTATTTTATAATGTCTATCTATATCCCCTATATTGTTGCTTTATACAACATACTGTTCCTAGATAGTTTGTTTTTTCTTAAGATAGAAAAAATTTAATTTTATTCTCTATTTTTAGCTGAAAAAATTAATAGGAAATTGCCATTTTGAGCCAGGTATTAAATGTTATAGCAAATAACTGGTAAAGGGTTATCATTATTCAAGTTCCATATACATTTCAACTTAGAGTGCTTAAAGCAGCTCTTGAATAGGTGCTATAACCCTTATAAGAAATAACGAAACAGAACACAAATAGTCAATGTGAATTTCCTGTATATTTGGGGCAGAAAGTCACCAAACTGTGAAATGTTAGGATGCATATGGGAAGATACCAGTGTAATATATGACTAAACAATATTGGTGGTGGGTAAATGCAGATGAAAGGTTAACCAGCTGTGACTAAAGTGTGATCAATAAAACTAGCATTAAATGGTGGCTAAAAAAAAAGTGTAGTTAATGTGAAGGAGTGGTAGAAATGAATGTAAGAAATGGCTTAGTGCAAAGCAGTGGAAAAAAAACAATTTTTCCAGGATTCCTCCCCAAATTCTGTTTTTAAATGCAGTTTTTTAGTGGTGATGTGTTCTATGAGGAAAGTCAAGTATGACAAAAATGCTATTGTTAATTAATTAAACTTTATTGTGGCATAACACTTAAAAATTTACCAATTTTAAGCATACAATTCAAAGTATTTATATATATGTATATATAAATAAGTATTTATACATGTATATATAAGCAGAGTTATACATGTTCATGCAACCACTGTCATAGTCAAGATATTTAAGTTTTCTGTCCCCCCATTCAGTTCAAAGTGTTTTTATCATCTCCTTTGTGATTTCTTTTCTTTACTCAGTGGGGTTATTTAAACTGTATTATTTATTCAATTTCAAAATATTTTTGCTAGCTGCTACTATTTTTTTGTCTTTTTTTTTTTCACTTCAGGTACAAGTTCCTTGGGTACTCTGATTCCTGTTTTTAAATATGTACTGTGATTTGTTTTATGACTAATAATACGGGCTACCTTGGTGAATGTTTTATGTGCACTTCAAAAAATTATTATCTTGTGGAAATGTTATCTTGCTGAATAACATCTTATTCAAATAATTGTTAGATGAAGCGTCCTATCAAGGTTGATAATGTTCTTCCAGCCATCTGCGGTCTTACTGATAGGTTTCTTCCTACTTACATCATTGATCATGGAAAGCTGAAAACTCCATCTATAATTATGGATCTGTTCTTTGCTTCTTAATTGTATCAGATTTAATTCGTTTAATGTTCTTTTATTAGGTGCATATATACTTGAAGGATCATGAAACCATTTTGATGACTTGTGCACTTTATCATCATGAAATGTCCCATCTTATTCCCAAATCTACTTATTATTCCAAAATCTACTTTGCTGATAATATAGTCATAACAGCTTTCTTGTGTTTAGTGTAGCATGGTATATCTTCTTCCAGCGTTTATCTTTAACACATCTGTGGCTTTATAGTGAAACTAGATCTTTGAGAAGCACATGATTGGATCTTGTTCTTTAATCTTCTTTACCATCTCTGGTTTTTAACTGGGTGTATAGACGCTTTACATTTAACTGACTGACGTAACTGGAGTTAAGTCTATTGTTTTGCTTTTGCTTTTCTGTCTCCTTTGTTCCTTGTACACTTTTAACATTTTTCTTCTCCTCCAATGAACTGAGAACGTTTTATGAATCTATTTTAAATCCACTATTTACTAGATTACCATGGTTTTTTTAGTGGTTACTCTGTCCTATACTATTTATATCTTTAACTCAGTCAACCTTAAAATAATTGTACATTTCATAGATTTTTAAAGAAACTTACAGTGGATTTATTTAGTATCTTCTGGTTCTCTCCTCTTCATTAACATTTCTTCATTAACATTTCTGCTCCTACTTTTTGGAGACAGTGGCAGTATTTATAACTTTTTTAACCCCCTTGTCTGTCAGTTGTATTATTTATGTCATTCTTGGGTCTGCTTTTATTGATTGGTTTTTTTCCCTTGATTATAGGACCTATTTTCTTGCTTATTTTCATGAATGGTAATTTTAAATTGAATCCCAGACATTGTAAATTGTATGTTACTGGATGTTGCGTCTTGCTATTTTCTTAAATGAGTGCTGGGTTATCTTTTTTTCTGTCATATTATTAATTGGAATCAGTTTCAATCCTTTTCACGTTGTTTTTAAATTTTGTCAGAGGTTGCAGAGAAGCATTTAATCAAGGGTTAATTTTGACCCCCTACTATACAATAACCTTTTAGAGAATTTTATTTATTACAGTGTGTTTTATTCTGGCTTATGGAAACACAAACGTTTCCCAGTTCTTGGTGACCTCCAAGAAATTTCTGCCTACTACTCTTTGAGAATTCTTTCTGGAGAGCAAGGGTTTTTTTTTTTCATTCTTGCCTAACTCAGTGTATAGTCAAAAATTGAAGGGGATTGATGCCTCACCTCTAGACATTGTTCTCTGGGTGCAGTGCTCCCCTTTATGGTACTCTTTTTCATAAAGTCTAGTCACCTTCACCTGCTGGGGCTCATCTCTCTCTTCAGTTCATCAGAACTGGTAGGTTTTGGTTGGAATTAATCTTATGCCCTGGAAACTGCCTTCAGGTGGTATATTTCTACATGTTTTCTTTCTCCTCTCTTTACTCAAGAATGACAATCCTGTGTTTAATACTTAAAAACTTGTTCCACATATTTTGTTTGGTTTTCTGTCTAAGAAAGAAATAGTCACTATATCTGGTCTGTTATGCTATTGCCCTAAAGGGTAGGTGACTATTTACTTCATTTCAACTAAATTTTTGTTCATAATTTCAATCATGTTAACCTCTTTTGGAGAGTAGCTCTTGAACAATTTTCTCTATTTTATTTATTGCGATTGGTGAGTTCACTTTCTGTCTTCTGAGGTCAGTTTTTATAATTGTATCTGCCTATAAAGTTATCTATTCCATTGATATTTTAAAAGTTATTTGTACAGTAATCTATATTTTCTCTTAAGATTCTTTTAAATTAGCTTTGTGGGGGGGGGGGTTATTTCCATATAAGCATTTCTTGTGATTTATGCTTGCTTCCTCTTTTTGTACTCTATTTAAAACAGATCAAGTTCTCACTTTATTAGTGCTGTTATGTCTTTGTTTTCTAATTATAACACTTATATTTTTACCTTTATTATTTTATGCTTTGTATGCTTTCTTTAGGTTTGTTATTGTCTTCAGCTGGTTGCTTAATTTACTTATTTTCATCCTATTTACCAATATATGCTTCAGACAACGAATGCTGCTTTAACTGTATCTAAGGCTGTACTGTAAAGAATCTCAAACCACTGCAGATAGACTACCTGGGTGCAAATCCTCTTTGTTTCATTTACTAATTGTGAGGATAGGAAGCAAGTCACTATGCCTTGCTATGGCTGTAATTCGTCATCTGTCAACAGACAACTATGGAAAATTGAAAAACATTCTTAAAAAATAATATACTATTAACAACTATAGTTTATTCTAGGAATTCTAAATTTAGTCAAATGATTTTCTGTTGTTAAGGGGAAAAGCATTCAGTTATCTCCATGGATGTTAAGGCGTTTTGTGAATATAACATCTCTTGGTTAAAAACTCTTTGGGAGAAATATTTGGATAATTGTTTTTTCACTCTGGAGAATGCCTTTGGGCATATGTACTAATCTTCTTGCAGGAAAATCCTTTTCCTTTTCGGCTGTCTATCAAGTCTTGATAGACTTGAATGAAGCCTCGCTTTCCTGTATTAAATACTTTAAGAAGACATACAGTGTTGGGTAGTTTTTGTTTTCCCTCAGCATACAGGGAGGTTTACTTGCTACAGGTTTCTTTATATTTTTATGATTTTGAAAAATTGTTATTAAACTGTTTATATGTATTATTTCAGGATTAGTGAGCTTCAGACACATCTTAATCGTACATTATGAAGAAATTACACGTGCTCATCTCATCCTCTAGATACTTTCGCCTGGGGGCATTTCTTCACTTTATGACCAGTGCTGCCCGCCTCCATTGGGCTATGAGGATGTTCTCTCTCTCAGGTTTGCTGGTAAAACCCTTTATATTCTTGGTTTAAGTGTACATTGATTTGGTATTTATACATATTTTTTTAGGTTTCTATGACTAACAGCTGTAAAGCTGTTTACTGCCTACCTTTGCTTAGATCAGTATGGTTTGTTCTTAGCCTTATTACATCTCCCTTTTTGCATACAGAATGTGCTGCAGAAAGGGTCTCTGAGGCTAATGATACTAGACCTCACTCTCCAAGTAAGGCATCTCTGGGTAAGCCGTCCCATATACTCAACCTACTTTGTGCCGGGTGCATCTCTATAGAGACTTATGATCTGCAACAGCTATTATCCCTTTATTTGGTCCAAATTTCCTTGTATTTATCAGTCATTCTAAGTATCCTATGGTTTGGCACGTTGACATACATTCCCTCCATATCCACTTTGATGAGAGAGATCTTACCATACGTTGATGCTGAATTTTTTCAAAAGCTTTTTCTATATCTATTTAGATGAACATTCAGTTTTTATCCTTCATTTATTAATGTGGTGTATCACAGTGACTGATACATGAAATCATCGTTTCATTCCTGGAATGAATCCCATTTAATCATGATGTATGATCATTTTCATTTATGTTTATCAGGGATACTGGCCTATATTTTCTTTACTTGTGGCATCTTTATCTAGTTTTGGTCAGGGTAGTTCTGGCTTCATAAAATTAGTTTGGAAGTGTTACCCCTCTTTCAGTCTTTGCCTTTGGAAGCATATGAGGAGGATTAATTAGTGTTAGTGTTTGATATTTAATAGAATTCACCACCAAAGCTGCCTGGTCCTGGACTTTTGTTTGTTCGGAGGTTTATTATTTCTGATTCAATCTCCTTTCTAGTAATCAGTCTGTTCAGATTTTCTATTTCTTCATGATTTGGTCTTGGTAGGCTGTATCTTTCCAGGAATTTTTTCACTTCTTCTAGGTCATCAAACGTGTTGACAAATAATTGTTTGTAGTAGTCTCTTTTGTATTTCTGTAGGATCAGGCATAACATCTCTTTGATTTCTGAGTTTGAGCCCTCTTTTTTTCTTGATGAGCCCAGCTAGAGGGAAATCAATTTTATTTATCCACAAAAACAGCTCTCATATTTATTGATTTTTTTCTGTTGTCTTTCCATCTCTATTTCATCTATTTTTACTCTAATTTTTAGAATTTCCTTCTACTTCCTTTGGGCTTTATCCTTCTTTCCCTGGTGCTTTGAGGTATAATGTTAGGTTGTTTGAGACTTCTGTTATTTCTTAATGTAGACATTTATTGCTGTGAACCTCCCTCTTATTTTGTTTTGTCCCATAAGTTTTGGTATATTCTACGTCTATGCCTTAAATTTATTAAGACTTGTGAGCTAACATATCATTGATCCTGAATAATGTCCATGTGCACTTGGAAAGACTAGGTATTCTGTTGCTTGGGTTGGCATTACTATGTATGTTTGTAAAGTTAACTTGGTCTAATGTGTCATTTAAGGATATTGTTCCCTTACTGATTTTCTGTCTTGATGATCCAATGGAGTAGACGGATATTAAAGTTACCTACTGCAATGGTATCACTGTCTATTTCTGCCTTTAACTCTGTTAATGTTTGTATGTTTAGGTGCTCCTATATTGGGTGCATAAATATTTACAAATATATTCTCTTGGTACATTGAGGCCTTTATCATTATGTAAGACTCTTCCTTGTCTCTTACATCAGGCAAAATATACTTTCAAAGACTAAAGTATAGTAATACAGGCTTTCGGACTAACATTTGCATGGACTTTATTTTTTCATTCCTTCACTTGAGAGTTTTTCTAGACAATACATAGATGGGTCTTGTACAAGCCAGTCTATCTTTTGACTGGAAAATGTACTCCAGTATGAACTTACTGCTATTTTGTTAATTGTTTTCTTGCTGTTTTTAAGTCTTCTGTTTTCTTTCCTTTTTCTCTTGCTCTCTTTATGGTTTGCTAAGATTCCTTTCTTTTTATCTTATATGTATCTACCATAAGTTTTTGTCTTGTGGTTACCATGAGGCTTACAGAAACCACTTAGATTTATAGCAGTCTATTTTAAGTTGATAACACAATTGAAGTTTTGGGGTCAGTTACACAATGTGTCAATTTCTGGTGTACAGCACAATGTCCCAGTCATGCATATACATTTGTAAATTACATATTTTTAAATCTATTTTTATACATAGTGGCTAACAGTTGCAAATTTATCCCTTCCTACTCCCTTTCCCCCAGTAATCACAGGATTGTTCACTATGTCTGTGAGTCTGTTTTTGTTTTGTAGAAGAGTTCATTAGTATCCTATTTCTTTTTTTAGATTCCACATAGCAGGGGTGATAGCAAGTGGTATTCTTTCTTCTTACTCTTTCTGGCTTACTCCAGGTCCATCCATGTTGCTGCAAATGGCATGATTTTATTCTTTTCTAAGGCTGAGTAATATTTCATTGTATATATACCACATCTTCTTTATCCAGTCATCTGTCAGTGGATATTTAGGTTGCTTCCACGTCTTGGCTATTGTAAATAGTGCTGCTGTGAACATTGGGTGCATGTATCTTGTTGAATTACAGTACCCTCCAGATAAATGCCCAGGAGTGGTATTGCTGGATGGCATGGTAAGTCTATTTTCAGTTTTTAAAGGAATTTCCATGCTGTTCTCCATAGTGGCTGCAGTAAACTACATTCCCACCAACAGTGTAGGAGGGTTCCCTTTTCTCCACACCCTCCCCAGCATTTATCATTTGTATAATTTTTAACAATGGTTATACTGCATCTTCTTTATCCATTCACTTGTCAGTGGACACTCAGATTGCTTCCATATCTTGGTCATTATAAATAATGCTGCTGTGAACATAAGAGTGCCTATACCTTTTCAAATTAATTTTTTTATTTTCTTCTGATACATACTCAGGAATGGAAATTCCTGGATCATTTGGCAATTAAAGTTTTTGAGGAACTTCTATACTGTTTTGCACAGCAACTGTACCAGTTTACATTCCTACCAACAGCGTACAAAGCTTCCCTTTTCTCCACATCCTTGCCAACATTTGTTATTTGTGGATATTTTGATGATGGCCATTCTGCCAGGTGTGAAGTATGTGACATGATACCTCACTGTAGTTTTGATTTACATTTCTCTGATGATTAGCCTGTTGGCTTATCTGTAAATCTTTGGAAAAATGTCTTCTACCACTTTTGAAATCAAGTTTTTGTTTTTGAGTTGTATAAGCTCTTTATATATTTTGGAATAGTAACCCCCTTATCCACCATATCATTTGCAAGTTTTTTCTCCCATTCATAATGCTTTTATTTTTGTTGATGGTTTCCTTTGCTATGCAAAAGTTTTTAAGTTTAATTCCTCACAAGTTCCTCAAAGCCAGAAAGAGAAAGAAAAATACCATATGATATCCCTTATACATGGAATCCAAAAAAATGACACAACTGATCTCACATAGAAAACAACGTACGGTTACCTGGGGATGGTAGAGGGATAAATTCAGAGTCGAGGATTTGCACATACTAATTACCATAAATGAAATGGGTAAACAACAAGGTTCTACTGTGTAACACAGGAAACTATGTCTTGTAATAGCCTATATAGTGAAAAAGAATATGAAAAGGAATATATAATGTATAACTGAATCACTTATGCTGTACACCAGAAATGAACACACTGTACACCAACTATATACACTTCAATAAAAAAGATGTGGTATATATATGCAATGTAATACTGCTTACTCAGCCTTAAAAAAATGAAATTTTGTCATTTGCAGCCAATATGGATGAACCTGGAGGACATGATGCTTAGTGAAATAAGTCAGACGTATTACTTCTATGTAGAATCTAAAAAATAATACAAAATAGTGAATATACAAAGAAACAAAAAAAACTAGTGTCTACCAGTGGGGAGAGGCAAAACTGGGACATGAGATTAAGAAATACGAACTACTATGTATAAAAAACAAGCTACAAGGATATACTGTACAGCACAGGGAAGATAGCCAATATTTTATAACTATAAATGGAGTATAACCTTTAAAAGTTGTGAATCACTATTTGTTCATGTGAAACTTATAATAGATTAAAAAAATCCTAGCTGACCTATCAAAACACAACCTGAATCTAATCATAAGGAAACAACAAATCAAGCTAACTTGAGGGATATTCTACAGAATAACTAGACTGTTGTATCTAAGAATGTCGGGCTTTCATACACACACACCTACCTTCTCCCCTGCCAAAGAGAAGTCTGAGCAACTGTTCCAGATTCCAGAAGACCAAGAGATACTACACCTGAAGGTGATACAGGATTCCAAGTGCATCCTCCTGGACCATGAAGGAAAAAAAAAGAAACAGGGTTCATTGTGCATTTTGCAAAATTTCAGTATGAACTATGGATTATTTAAAGTTCATGAATATGATAATGATACCCTTAATTATGTAAGAAAATATTCTCATCCTCAGGAAATAAATACATATTACGTATAAATATCCTTGATCTCTATTCTCCAACGTTTTCCAGGTGTGTATATATGTGTGTATGTGTATTTTATATATATATAAAACCATATACCTGTATAGAGATATGTATTTATGTGTGTGTGTATATATATACAGAGAAGGTAAATGTTCATAATTGGTGGATCCTGCTGCTATACCTGTGAAACTTCACTCATCAATAAATTCTCATTGTTAAAAGAAAGGTAAGTAAATATACCAATAGAGCGTACTTCGTTTCAGGTACTTTACTTTATGTCTAGTGATCATTTTATCCTTATAACAACTCTATGCTAAGCTTTTGTCATTAACTTCTATGGACAGCCCAGAGGGCTGAGGTAATTCCTGAAACATGTGTCTGTTGGTCTCTACACTGCAAGTTTTTAAGTATGATGCTGTCTTCCTGCCCTGGTCAGTGTTTGATGCTCTGTCTTCCAAACTACTGTAGCACTTTCCACAGACATCTTCTATTGTATTTATCATGTTATACTGTCATTATTTTTTAAAGGATGTTCACCTTAATCTCACTTCCCACTGCTTAACACAAAATGTGACCCACAATAGGCATCTAAAAATAAGCAAATGTGTGCACACCACTACAGGAAGGACAAGTCAGTGCAGAGTGGCTGGTTGATACAGCATCATCTACAGTTGCTCTGTAAATATGACATCTATGCACATCCTGAAATGTCACTGGACCAAACTGAGATGTGCTATAAGTATACATGCGCATTAGAATTTATAAGAAAAATTATTATGAAAACATGTAGACTATCTCATTACTATTCACACTGATTTACTCCTAAAATAATATATTTTAACCAATACATCCAAAATATTAAGAAAATTAATTTTCTGTATATTCTTACTTTTTTCCGATGTGGTGACTCACATTCCATTTCTTTTGGTAGTGCTGGTCTACCCACTGCTGTGCCAATCCTGATTACCCTTCTGTGAATATTCATCTCTGTTACTGTAAAGTAGTTGACCATGTAGATTTTCACTTCATGCAGACAGATACTAGCTGCCTCCAACTCTTCCATTAGATAAGTAGATAGGTAGGTAGAAAGAAAGAGTAGCCACAACCCCCTCCTCCAATATGTAGGTAGGTAAGTAGATAGACAAGTAAAGAGATAGCAGGGAAGTAGATAAAAAGAAAGACGGACACACAAAGACACTAGCCATCTCCTCCTTCTTCATTAAGCAGGTAAGAAGGTAGGTATATAGATACAGAGACACTAGCTGCCTCCTCATTCTCTATTACTTTGGTAGGCAGACAAGTACATACGTAGGTAGGTATACAGATAGGAAGAAAGTATGACAGAGACACTAGTTGTGGCCACCTCCTCCATTAGCTAGGTAGGTAGATAGATGGGTACAAAGATAGATGAAAAAAGAGACACTAGCCCGTGCTCTTCCCACATTAGGTAGGTAGGTAGGTAGGAAAATAGAAAGTCAGAGACAGTAGCCGATACATTAGGTAATTAAAAGATGGGTAGGCAGACAGATAGGAAGGCAGAGAGAAAGGATGACAGAGACGCTAGCTGCCTCCTTCACTATTAGGTAGGTAGGTAGATAAGGTAGTTAGGAAGATACATAAATAGATAGAAAGGCAAACAGACACTTTCTGCATCCTCCACCTGTAATTGTAATTGATAGGTAGATAGGAAGACAAAGAATGACACAGCCATTAGCCGCCTCTCCTACTACATTAGGTACTTAGCTAAGTAGGTAGGTAAATACACAGATAGGTAAAAGAATGATAGAGACACTAGCTGCCTCCTCATCCCCCAAAACGTGGATAGACAGTGAGACAGGTAGATAGGAAGGTAGGCAGATACAAAGACAATGATAGAGCCGCTAGCCACCGCCGCCTCCTCCATTAGGGAGGGAGATAGGTAGGAAGGTAGAAAGGTATGAGGGAGATAGAAAGATAGAATCATAGAGATGCTATACGCTTCCTCCTCCTCCATTGGGGAGGGAGGGAGGGGAATAGGTAGGTTGAGAGGTAGGAAAGGGGATAGGAAGATAGAATCATAGAGATGCTAGCTGCCTGCTCTTCCTCCATTATGTAGGTAGGTAGGTAGAGAGGTACGGAGGTGGGTAGGAAAGTAGGTAGGTAGGTAGACAGATATGTTGTTACATAGATATATAGGCAGGTACTTACGTAGGTAGAAAGGTAGATATATAGAAAGAATGTCAGAAAAGATAGTTGCCTCCTCCTTCTACATTATACATAGATATGTCAATAGCAAGAGAGACAGACAGAGACACTACCTACGTCTTTCTCCTCCATTAGGCAAGTAGGTAGTTTAGTTAGGTAGTTAGATATATAGGTAGATTGGTAGAACGACCGAGACAGAAACACTAGCCTCTCTCCACTAGAGGGAGAGAGGCAGAGACAAAGCTATAGAGAAAAGTACTAGCCTGTTCCTCATACCGTGTCACCCTTTTCTTCTTCTTTGCTCATGAAGGAAACCTGGTGTCATATTCAATGTCAACTTCTCTTCTTTCTAATGAAAAATAGAAAAAAATATTGGTACATGTATGAATTACACTCTACATTTACTCTCCTTTCATATATTTTAAAGATCAAAATCAGCTTAATTGAGCCAAGCCCATAGCAACACTTGATTAACAGAACACCTTCAAATCACGTTAGCATAAAAAATGGCACACTATGTATTTTGCTTGGTGTTTCAAGAAAGATATGTCAATAAAAATTTTATTTCACAGGTATGGAAATATAAATCATTTTCTTTCTTTTGCTGTTATAATTTATTTGGAATATTAGAAATTCTCCAAGAAAAGTTTTGTACCCTTTGATGAAGTTATAGATGAGCTGAGAACAATTTTTGTGGGAGAATACTATCAAACTATATATATATATATATATATACACACATATATATACACACACACACACATATCAATAAATATGGAAAATACGGGTTTTCCCCTATTCAATTTAAAATACCAAAATCCCATATATATTTAAAGTGTGAAGAAGAAAACAAATTTCAAATTACATCTGGTACAACAAATTTTTCTTTAAAAAATATTTAAGATTTTCAGTGGGAATAATGTGTTCCCGGCACATTGCTACTCATAAACCAGCTATTTATACTTAGTTTATTTAACTTCATTCTGTTACACTGAGATACTATAATCTGGGGAAACCTGAGTATAATGAAGATTCTGTTTCAAAGAAAAATAAGATTACTTTTTCTCTTAAAAGTCTTATATGTGTCAATAGGTTTGTATATATTTGGTGTAATCGTTATACTCTAATGGACCTCCAGAAGAAGTTGTCTGTATTTGAAGTCATGTGATTCTAATTATTAAACCTCAAACCCACTTATATGTTTAATCCTTATTTTCCTTTAAAAAAAGTCAATGTAAATTTAGTTAGATAACCTAAAATAATCTGCCAATTTGGATATTACATTTATCCTGCTCTAATTTTAAATAATGAGGACAGTTTTGTTGTTCCCAGATGAGATTACAGCACATTCAGGGGAAAAAGTCTTGTTATTCCTGATATACTAAAAATCAGGTGAAAGTTTCTCTAAAGTTTTTTCCTTTATTTAGAAACCAGGCTGAGGGATTTTGTTTTGAATGACAACATATCTAAAGGAAAATTACTAATCAGATCTTGGAGACAAAGTAGAAAAGATAAGGTTGGTGTCATCTTTTTTTAAAGGCCATTGAACATTAGAATCCACATCAGTCTGGCTCTAGACTGGGAAGATACGCCAAATTAGATCAAATTGGAGCTTAAAATTGTGATTCAATCTGTTCATGTAGATAAAACCTCAAAGTTCCATCATGTCAAATATACCATCTTAACCACTTTGTTTCCTTATCATCTTTCCTTTGCCATCTTATTACAGACAGAGAAACAACACTGATTTCCCTTGGAGAGTTTAAATCACATCTGGTATCTTTTAGAAGGCTTTCCTGACAGGAATAGCAATCATAATATGAAATCATTCACTTTTAATAATATCTTTAAATATCACATGATTTACCTGCACACAAGTTTAGGTCCTAGAAGTAATATGTCAAAGTGGATTTGATGCTGATAGAGCTGAATTCCTTGCCGAGACCTAAAGAGAAACAGAGTGACCTCAGACACACTCCCAACTTTATTTACAGGACATGGACAGGCATCTGACTGCGCCTGGGAAAACATAGGTAGTATAGTACTTTGTGAATTTTTCCACAAGGGACTATTTAAGCAACATGGGCTTATTAGAGAAAATTCCCCTGGGGAAGTTGAGAAAGACTGGACACAGTGATGCACAACTCACTCACTCTGTACACCTCTCCCCATTTCTTCTGTAAAGTATCTCCATGACAGCACACAACAGAGCCCTTTAATTTTATTTTGTGATTATGGTAACTGATGCAAGTCTATTAGGAAGGTAGCAGAATCCAGTCTCTCTGTTCACAGTACCTGAGACTCTTCACCAAATGCTCCTCAGTGCTCTTGACACTGGAGGGTAATGTACATCTGAAACTTGGCCAGCTGCAACAGGGCGATGGGAAATTTTTTTAGTGCCCATTTCACTTGGCTTCGGTTGGGGAGGAAGTGCCCAGTACACTCCTTCACTTCAAAAGACAGCAAATTCACAACATTCACCATGGGGCTGATAACTCAGAGGCATCATTTCCTTTTGAAAGTGGAGTTTTCCCACTTGGTTTGTGACTAATTTACTGCTAATAGCACACTTTGTTCTTCACTTTTCTAAAAAGTTATAAAAAGTAAGTACCTTTTGCTTACATAAATATTGTATTTCTACAGTGAAGGAAAAAGAGTGGTCAAATAAGCTTAAGTTTTAGTCCTGGCTATTTGGCATGTTTCCTAATCTTTCTGTACCTCTGATTACTGTGTAAAATATCAGTAAAAACTGTGATTACCTCATAGATTTGTTTTGGAATGTGATATAGCATATAAGTTATTTAGAAAAGTATTTGCTAAGAACTAAACATTAAAAGAAAACATTACTAGGTCTGCAGTAGGTATGCTGAATATTAATTTGCATGGTCCAATGTTACAGTTTACATAGGGGAACTATGCACAGCATTTCTGAGACCTTTGGCACTTAACATTTTGTTAATTGGTTTTATTGTCTAACTGAATGGTCACCATTGTGTTCCACCACCACAAAATGTTATACGGGAAACAATTATGCTCATTTCTGATCACGAAGGCACCTCTATCCATTCATGTGATTACCAGTTGTGAACACTAACTGGAGAGGCACAGATTCTTCGTGCGATACCTGTTTCTTAGATCAACAAAGCTGGTTATGTTTACAAGTCTGTCTATCTTAGAACATACAAGATAGTGAAAAATGGGACCAGCTAGTGGTGAACTGTGGACACTACTGACTGATCTCACCACAGAAGAGAGAGGTGTGGCAGAAATTATTAGTTCTACTTTTCTGCAGGAATACCAAACTTAAAACCTGAAAAGTTCAAAAACAGAGTGAAGGTAAAATTTGGGGGAAGAATATAGTTAGTGGAGAGACCTATCTGAACCCATGCGGTAGGGAACATAGAAATTTCATAAATGACTTCTCTGTCCAGGAATCTGCTGAGGACATTTCCTTATTGCATCACATACATTAGTAAGAATATCTAGCTGTTATTACTCAGAGGAGCAATTCCTTATTCTGTATTTTGGATGTTAGTAGAACTACAGTTATAAAGTACTCTGTCCTCAGCTCATATGATACCATGGACAGACTTTAATTTTGTACCCTACCACTCATTCACACACTGAAATTAATCACATTACCGAGGATAAATCATATGAGGATAAATAAAGTTTTATTTATTTCTAATGAAAATGTATTACCTATCCCGCACAAAGATTCCCTTCTGATAGTAACTCACTAACTGAACTCTCAGTACAATTCCCTAACTTTATAACTGGCTTTGAGTTAGTAAAATACTTTCACCACACTTAAAACTTACTCTAGTTTTCTTTTTAATGCCAGTCTCAACTTTAATATAAAGCTTTCCTTATATCTACTCCTTACGATTGGGTTTTTCTTGATTTGGCATGATACGGAAGAGGTGTGTGAGGATAAAGAGGGAAAATGAAAGGTAAGTCTATATTACCAGAATTAGTTACAGTCTGCCCTTGTTCTTGATCTGTGGGATTCAAGGAGATGCCATGACAGACTCTATAATGGATAGATCACTCCAGAGCAGTTCAGTCTGGAAATGGTTTTCCTTTACTTGGTTAGTCACAATTTAGAGCTGCTTTTCAGTTGGTTGTATTACCCTATACTCTGCTGCTGCGCATTGCTGTTTGCAGCCCTTACTATGGCCGTGCCCTTCAAAAAGCCTCATTTTTTTTTTATTGAGTTATAGTCAGTTTACAATGTTGTGTCAATTGCTGGTGTACAGCACAATTCTTCAGTCATATGTGAATATACATATATTCATTTTCATATTTTCATTGTGAGCTACTACAAAATATTGAATATATTTCCCTGTGCTATACAGTATAAACGTATTTATCTATTTTATATATACCTGTCAGTATCTGCAAATCTCAAACTCCCAGTTTCTCTCTTCCCACCCTACTCCCCGCTGGCAAGCACAAGTCTGTATGCTATGTCTGTGACTCTGGTAAATAAGTTCATTGATCTTTTTTTTTAGGGTACCCATTCTCATTACTATTGAACATAGTTCTAGAAGTTCTAGCTAGACTAACAAGGCAAGGAAAAAATAAAGGTATCCAGCTGAGAAAGAAAGAAAATTGTCTTTGTTTGCAGATGATATGAAATTATATGTAGAAAATCCCAAAGATTCTACTAAAAAAAACTGTTAGAACCAATCAACAAATTCAGTACAGCTGCAAAATACAAAATCAATATACAAAGATCAGTTGTGTTTCTGTATACTAACAGTG
The DNA here is from genome assembly GCF_048564905.1 of Vicugna pacos. Lineage (NCBI taxonomy): Eukaryota > Metazoa > Chordata > Mammalia > Artiodactyla > Camelidae > Vicugna > Vicugna pacos. The sequence goes on from NC_132989.1 coordinate 36,926,874, forward strand.
AAATATCTGAAAGGAAACTTTTAAAAATTCCTCTTTACAAACCTTCAAAAACAGCAAAATACTTAGAAGAAAATTAAGCTGAGGAGGTGAAAGTTCTACACAATAAAAATGACCAGCATTCTATAAAAGAAATTGAAGGACAAACTGTACTACAAAGCTACTGAATATGATTAAATTAAAAATATGATACTGGTAAAAATAGACATATACCCGTAGATGAGAATTTAGAGCCCACAAGGTTTCTATCATCACATATATAGTCAACTCCTGTTTAACCAGAGAGCCAAGAATACTCAATGGGAAGAGCATAGTCTCTTCAGTAAATGGAAAAAGTGAACAGTCAGAATAAAAGATGAACTAAGACCCCTGTCCTACACTACTCCTCACAAAAGTGAACTCAAAATAGATTCACAGGCAAACGTGACATGAAATGATTAAAAAAAAACTCTTAATAGAACACATAGGGGCAAAGCTGTTTGATTTGATTTTTTGGGGTATGGCATTAAAAGCATAAGCAGCGTAAGTGAATGTGTAACAGACAAGTGGGACAATGAGAAACTAAAAAGCTTCTGCACATCAAAAGAAATGGTAAGCAAAATGAAAAGGCAAGCTACAGAATGGGAGAAATAGTTGCAAAGCATATAGCTGATAAAGGACTGATATCCAAAATATGTAAGGAACTCCTACAACAGAACAGAAAAAAACTGAAAACTTTCATAATCATCATCATCATCCAATTAAAAATGGGCAGAGTACCCCAATAAACATTATTCCAAACAAGACATATGAATGTCCAACAGTTACATGAAAATGTACTTGATATCATTAATCATCAGGGAAATACAAAACAAAACCACGGTGAGATATCACATTACACCTGTTAGAATGGCTATTGTCAGAAAGATGAGGGATAACGAGTGTCAGTGATGATGTGGAGAAAAGAGAACCCTTGTGCACTGGTGGTAAGAATGTAAACTGAGGCAATTACTATGGAAAATAGTATGGAGGTTCATCAAAAAAAAATAGAACTGTTATATGATCCAGTAATTTCACTTGTGTTATTTATCCAAAAAAATGAAAACACTAACTCAAAATTATATTTGTACCTTCATGTTTGTTGCAGCATTATTTACAATAGCAAAGACACAGAAACAACCAAAGTGTTCACCGATGGATAAATGGATAAAGATATGGTGTATATATTTAATGGAGTATTATTCAGCTAAGAAAAAAAGAAAAACACCGTTTGAGGCATCATGAATGGACCTTGAGGACATTATGCTAAGTAAAATAAGTCAAACAGTGAAAGACAAATGCTCTATTATATCATTTATATGTGAAATCTCAAAAAGCTGACCTCATACAAACAGAATACAATGTGTTTACCAGGGACTTAGGTGGCTAGGAAGATACTGGCCTAAGGATACAGACCGCCTGGCTCTGGTGACCAGGGAGGCTTATGTCCCTGGGTCCCACTGGACTTTAACAATGGTAGAGACAGCTTGTTGCAGGCTACCACCCTTGGGCACTGCACAGAAAGCAGACTGAAATACATCCACAGTCTTTCTGGGAAACCGACCTATTTGCGTGTCCAACAGCCTCAGCCCGAGGTGCAGACTCCTGGTCTGGCACACGTCTAGGAGCCTAAGGAGATGCTCTCAGGGAACACAGGGCAGCAGATGTGCTCCTCGTGCCTCGTTCTGCTTCACTAGTAATTTCTAGAAGGTGCTGATGATATTGACTGTGCCCCAATTTTCTGAAGTCGTAGAGCTGAAGAATGTATTAACTGAATTGAAAACGATATTAAACAGGTTCAACAGCACACTAGTCTAACAGAATAAAGGATCAGTGAACTGAAAGAAATGGCAGCAAAACACCTAATTAGAGCAGCACAAAAAAAATAAGAATGAAAAAAGTGAAGATAGAATAAAGGACTTATGAGACAACATCAATTGGAAAAGGTTTCATATTATAGGGGTCTCATAAGAGGAAAGAAAAATAGGCAAAAAAAAAAAAAACCAACCCTTGTAGAATGACTGGAAACTGTCCTAACCTGGAAAAGGACATCTACATTCAAAACCCAAAGAACTCTAAGATGAACCCAAAGCGACCAATGAGTCATAATTTAAGTGTCAAAAGATAAATAAAAGAAGGAATCTTAAAAGCAAGAAGAGAAAAACCTGTTACATACAAGGAACCTCCATAAAACTATGAGAGAATTTTTCAGCAGAAAGCTTGCAGACCAGAAAGGACTAAACTGATAAATTCACAGCTAAAAGAGAAGACAAACATAATCTTCCAACTAAAAATATTCCACCCAGCAAAGCTTTATCTATAATAATCCAATACCCAAAGAATTTAAATCATCTCACCATGCATATTTCTCACCAAAGCTAAGCATCCTGCTCTGTATATTATATACCATTCTTTCTTTAACGCTAGCAATTTAAATTGTTGAACATTTCAAAATTCTGTAAGGCTGTAAGTGAAATTTACAATTTTAGTAAGTTCATCCATCAGGAGGTTCTAGTCATGAAAACAACCTCTGATTGGTTTTCATTATTTCCAGCTTAAGAAATATACTTGAGTTTAAGAATCTAACAAGTCATACAAAAGCAAGTCAAATTTTTTAAAAATCAGAGCAACACAAACTTACTGAACTCTCCACTCTTCCCAAAGCACAACTAACTAAACACACGTGGGCAGGGCCAGGTAGCAGTCTCCCAGCTCAGCTCCTGTGTTCCAAAAACTGGGAGGGAGTCAAGGGGACTGAAATGAAGCCCCTCGATTTACCACTGGGAACGAGTTTTTTGTTTTTTCTTCCTAAAAGGGAAATTTAAAAATCTACAACAAATCATGCCAAATGCATTGAAATGATTAAAACAACAACAATAAGAACAAAAACAAAAACCAGCCTCTCCCTCCTTGCTTAAGCTTCAGACGTGGCTAAAAACGCTGAGTACGGAAGTGACCTGGCCTGTGGCTCAGCCCAGTGCAGGTCCCAGAGCTGGGGGAGAACTGCCGTCAGCTGACAGGGTGGGACAGACCCAGCCACCAGCCTTCGTCTGGGAAAACTGGGCGGGGAGGGGACTAGGGAGAGGGAGACACCCCGAAAGAAAAAGCACATTTCCAAGGGAAAATTCTAAAAATAACAGATACTTTATCGGTGGGTATCAGAGGTCTTAGTGCCAGGGAGGCTGCAGGTGGGGGCACCACGTGGCTGTCACCAGCTGCGCTGCTCCAGGTAAGGGGACAGGAGCAGTCCCAGGGCAGGAAGTTCAGGTGCCAAAATGTGTTTCACTCTTTACATGTAATTGAAAGATGAGAGCACTGAATTTTTTTTAATTTGTCAATTTAGCAAGTGTCTCTTTTACCAAACTGACAAAATGTGTAGGTAAATACTTTCCCAAGACTATTACAAATAATGAGACCAGACGCATATTTTACGGGTGAAATATCAGCAACAGAAAAGATAACAAGAACTGGTCCTGTTTTATCACATTTAAGAAGAGAAGGAATAAGCCAGTTTTCTTTGAACATCATTCCTAATTCCAAGGTTACTTCTCACTCGACATAATTAGAAAAGTGCTATGAATGATGATATCCCTAAGCGCCAATTATGTTCTGCAAATTAAAGTTAGGTCAGATGTTATATATACTGGACGTGAACAGTCTTAACAAATTTGCCCAGAAATATTGAAAATAAAGACAAATTTCATTAACTGTAAAAACATCTGTTTCTATAAAGAGACTATTCTTTTAGAAATAAATATGTCCCAAAGAGATAGAATGCCATTAGAGGTAGAACTCTGGATTTAATTGATAACTAATGCAATATACTAAAACACATAGATGTGAGCAGTGTTTCAGAGCACACTTTAATCTGAAGTACGGGTTCTTTGAAGTTACTTCTTGGTAAATTACTTTAATGTTGTTCGTTTTTCTCCCTCCTTGAGACAGTGAATTGACCTTTCGTCATCTCAAGGCCCATCTGCTTGAGCCTGTTATTTTAATCGGTGACTCCAGTGAAGTGAGTAAGAAAGCAAAATACCATAATTAAATTGATCACTTTAAAGAGAGTACATTTTGTCACTTTTAGTTAGATTTGATTTTTTGTGGCAGTTTGAACCTACACGAAAAGGGAATATATTTTACTTCTTGAAACAGATAATCTAGCGTAGGACAAAAAGATGTGCACATACTGACATGTCGTAGTATATTTCTGCTTATGTAAACAGATGGAAATCTACATATTCTAATTTATACAAGCCTCAGTCACTCAGTTATTTTAGTCAAAGGATGGGTCACCTAATGGGAGAGAGGGGGTTGCCAAGTCTCAAAGCTAAAATTTTTTAGAATCACATGTGTATGGATACATTATATTTCACTATGGTGTTGTTTTAAAATTATTTAAAGTTATTAAAAGTATCTGAAGAAATAACAAAAACTTCTCAAATTTGGTGGGAAACTCAAGTTTTCAAATTCAGGGACCTCCATGAACCAAGAATTGAATAAGCCCAATAAATCTCTGTCCAGATGCATCATAATCAAACTGCTGAAATATAAACATGAAGAAAAAATATTGGAAGCAGCCAGAGAAAAATGATATATCAACTATAAGATACACCACTTCAAATGACTGTATTCTTCTCATCAAAACCATGGGGTCCAGAAAGAAGTGGTACTTAAAAAATTGTATTTTTTAATAAAAATTGTTTCTATTTAAGGTGTACAACATGATGACTTTTATATATTTCATATGTAAATGATTACTACAGTCAAGCTAACATATCTCCTCACAGTTGTCATTTTCTGTGTGACTAATACAGAAACCTACTCTCTTACATAGTTCCAGAGCACAATACAGTATCATTAAGTACAGCAATCATACCTCTATAATAGATCTCTAGACTTACTCATCCTACACAACTGACCTTTGTTCCCTTTCACTAACACCTCCTCATTTAGCCCATCTCTCAGCCCCAGCCTCTGGTAACCAGCAACCTATGCTCTGCTATCTAATTCTATGAGTGTGATTTTTTTTTTAGATTACACATGTAAGTAATATCAAACAGTATTTGTTTTTCTGTATCTGGCTTATTTATCTTAGCATAATGTCCTCCAGGTTCACTCACCCACATTGTCACTAATGGCAGGATTTCCTTCCTTCTCGTTGCTGAATAATATTCCATTATATATACATGTAACATATATATATGTATATAAATAATTCTGTCCTATTGATATTACTATATATTATATAATGTTACTGTTATTAATGTTTTATTATATATTAATTACATAATGCTAATTTATCATATGTTATATATATATGAATTTTTTGTCCATTTATCTACTGGCTGCAGTGATACATATTTTAAATGCTAAATAAAAATATCTGTCAACTCAGAATTTTGCATCTAGTGAAAATATCCTTAAGTAATGAAGGTAAACTGACAACATTCTCTGGTTAAAAAAAAAAGAAAAAACTAAGAAAATCATAGCCAACAGACCTGATCTAAAAACACTGCTTCGACACAGTAGACTAATTCCTCAAAAAAAAGCCAACTATTGCAAATCACACAATGTGAAATAGATGATATGAGTATTCCTATGAGTTCAGCTAGTGTCACTGAAGAATTCTACCAAATGTTTAAAGATAAATCAACACCCGAACTGGACGAACTCTTCCAGAAAACAAGAGGAGAAAACACTTCCCAAATAATGTTATGAATCTAGTTTTACCCTGATACCAGACAAATACAGTATAAAAAAGAAAGAAAATTTATAAACTAGTATCTCTGATGAATATAAATGCAAAAAACATTAATAAAATATTAAGAACAAGATTCATCATTATATAGAGAAAAAACTACATCATTATACAGATGTAAAACTGGCTCAATATTTAAACACCTAGCGATGAAATCCACCACATTAAGACGGTAAGAGAAAAAAGTCACACAACTGTTACCAGTCAGTGCAAAAAGAGTTCTGACAAAGTTCATCAGTCATTCACTACAGAAACTCAATAAAAAACTCCCTCAGCTTGATTAACAGTATTTACATAAAACCTACAGCAAACATGATACCTAATGTTGGACTTGCATTACTTTTCCACCTAAAGATCAGGAACAAGGCAATGATGTCCACTCTCACTATTCTTATTGAAAATGCAAATGAAATTCTGGCTGGTGCATCAAGGAAAGAAAAGGCACGAAGTTCAGAAATGAAGATATAAAATTATCCTTATTTGCAGGAGGCATCAGTTTCTACTTAGAAAATCCCAAGGAATGTATGATTAAACAAATAAGGAGAAAAACAAACAAACAAAAACTAGAGCTAAAAAGTGAGTTCAGCAAGGTTATAAAAACTAAAAATTTATGTTCACACAAAAACATGGATACAGATGTTTATAGCTGCTTTATTTGTAATCGCCCAAAACTAGGAAAAAGGTAGGTTTCCTTCTACAAGTGAACTGTTAAATGAACTATGATACAACCATACCACACACTACTACTCAGCAATATAAAGTGAAGTATACTGATACAAATAACATCTTGAAAGGTCACCAGGGAAATAGTCTGGGTGGAAAATAGTCATTCTCCACAGACTATATTTATGTAACACTTTAGAAATTTATTAATTTTACATTTGCTAAAAGCAATATATCAGGAGAGAAGATTAAAAGTCAAATTAAAACTTAAGTCCTATTTTACTGATGTAATGAAGTTTGCCTTGTCATTAAGTATGCCTAAGAGCCTGAGAAGTACCAAAATATATTCAAAAGACTCATCTTGTATGCCTTTGGTAATATTAAAATGCATTTCAGGACACTTAATATATCATTTTATGTGTTAAAAATCATGTCTTCTAAATGAAAACTACCCCAGCTTGAGAGAAATTTAGTTATTCATTCATTCTTCTGGGGTATTCATTTTAGAAATCTAATTTAAATGGATGTCTCAGACAATTAATTTCTTAAGCTTAATTTCTCCATACTTGAACTAACTGGCAATTATTAACCATATAACAAATATCATTTTACCACTAATATTACAAACAAAATATTCCTAACTAGATTTTTCTCCCTTTCTAGGCAAGACTAGAGGTTCCTCTTCATGTCAAAATTTCTTAGAGAGCTGAAAATTTATTTTCATGATATTCTTTTTCAAAATACCAAATTTTTCTTTCAAACATGTTTACTAAAACTGGTACAAAGTCTTAAATCTTAAATAGTATAATCTAAAAAAATATTTAAAATATACAGACAGTAACTTGAATCTCAAGCCTCCATCTTCTTACATTATTAAATTCACATTTAACACATCACATTACCACAATTGACATTATACTTAAAATAAAAATGTGTATATACTATTTATTTTGGTAAGAAATAATATTGTGTACTTAATATGTGCCAGGCTACATGACTGAGATGCATCATTGTTCTAAATTAAGCTGAGCTTATACTCTAGGGGTGAAAAAGAAAAGTCTGAATGTCATTTAAAAGACTTAGGATTAAAAGATGACAGACTAGGAAAACCCTGAACTCTTCTCCTCTCATAGGCACACCAAAATTACAACTATTTACAGCGTAACTATCGATGAGAATAACGTGAAGACTAGCAGAAAAGAAAAAAAAAAGGACCCAAATCACTAAATCATAAATAAAAAAGATATTACAATTAACATCACAGAAATACAAGAGATCATAAAAGATCACTACTGACATTTATACACTAATAAAATAAAACACCTATAAGATTTGGATAAATGCTAGAGATATATAGTCTTTAATAACTGAGTCAGGAAGAAATAAAAAATATCAATACACCAATTACCAGTAATGAAGTAGAATCAGTAGTTAAAGAAAAAAACACTCCCAACAAACAAAAGTCCAGAGTTAGATAGCTTCACAGGTGAATGCTACCAAACATTTAAAGAATAAAGGAATGTTTCTTGTAATCTATTACAAAACATTGAAAAGGTAGCAACTCTTCCAAATTGATTCTATACGGTCAGCATTTCCCAGATACAAACCAGACAAATGCACCACAAAACAAGAGTTACAGGTCAATATCACTGGTGAACAAAGATGCAAAAGTTCTGAACAAAATACCAGCAAACCAAATTTACCCATACATTGAAAGAGTCATAAACCATGATAAACTGGATTTTATTCCAGAGATAATAAAGATGGTTCAATATTCACAAATCAATCAGTGCGATACACCACAACAGAATAAATAAAAATAGTAAGATTATCTCAGTAGAGGCAGAGAAAGCTTTTGACAAAATTAAACATCTACTTATAATAAAAACTCTCAATAAAGGGCATACAGAGGGAACATATCTGAACATAATAAAGGCCACACGTGACAAATCTACAGCCCAAATCACTCTCAGCAGTGAAAAGCTGAAGATATTTCCTATAAAATTAGGAATAAGACAACTTTATTCAACATGGCCTTGCAAGTCCTAGACAAAGCAGTCAGACAGGAAAATGAAATAAAAGGAGTCCAAGTCTGAAAGTAGGAAGTAAAACTTTCTCTGTTTGCAGATGACGTAACATTATATATGGAACTACATCAAACTAAAAAATCTTTTGTACAGTGAAGAAAACTATCCAGAAACAAAGAGGCCATCTACTGAAAGGCAGAAGGTATCTGCAGACAATATACCTAATAAGGGCTAAATATCCGTAATATACAAAGAGCCCATACAACTCAACATAAAACACAAACAACCTGATTTAAAAATGGGCAGAGAAGCTGAACAGACATTTTTCCAAAGAAGACGTGCAGATAGCCAAAAGACACATGAAAAGATACTAAACATCACTATCACCAGGGAAATACAAACCGAAATCATGAGACATTACCACACACCTGTCAGAATGGCTGTTACCAAATAAAAACAACATATAACAAATTTTGGCGAGTATGTTTGAAAATGGAACATTACGCATCGTTGGTGGGAATGTAAATTGGTGGAGCCACTGCAGAAAATGGTATGAAGTTTCCTCAAAAAGTTAAAAATAGAACTACCACACAATCAAGCAATTCCACTCCTGGGTATTCAAAAAAAAACCAAAAACACTAACTTGAAAAAATATACATAACCCTATATTCATTGCAGCATTATTTACAATAGCCAAGACATGGAAGCAACCAAAGCGCCCATCAATAGATAAATAGGTAAGAGAGATGCAGTCTGTTTGTGTGTGCGCGCGCGTATGTGAGTGTATGTGTGTAAATAAGAGCACACACAATGGGATATTACAATGCCATAAAAAAGTGAAATCTTGCATTTCTGGCAACATGGGTATAGATCTGTGTGTTATGGTAAGTAAAAGAAGTCAGACAGTGAAAGACAAATACTATGTGGTTTCACTTTTACATGGAATTTAAAAATCAAAAAATAAATAAATAAAATGAAAAAAAAAAAAAACCCAAACAAAACAGAAACTGAATCATATACAGAGAACAAAGAAGTGGTTGCTAGAAGGATGGAGAGTGGGGATATGAGAGAAATAGGTGAATGAAATCAAGAGGTATAAACTAGTTACAAAATAAGTGAGTAAGGGTGTGAAATGTACACAGTAGGGAATATAGTCAATAATAATGTAATATCTCTGAATGGTAATATATGGTAACTAGACGTACTGTTGTGATCATTTTGTAATGCACAGAAATATCAAATGAGTATACTGTAGGAAGTGTCGTAGGTCAGTTATATTTCAGAAAGGAACAAGCTCATAGAAAAAGAGATCAGATTTGTGGTTACCAGTGGAGGGGGTTGTGGGAAGGAGACAGTGAATGAAGGCAGTCAAAAGTTACAAGCTTTCAGTTGTAAGATAAATAAGTACTAAGGATGTAAAGTAAAACATGACTAATATAATTAACACTGCTGTATGTTATACACGATAGTTGTTAAGAGACTAAATCCCAAGAGTCCTCATCCCAAGTATTTTTTTTTCTTTTATTTTTCTATCTATAGGAGATGAAAGTTGTTCACTAAGCTTATTGTGGCAATCATTTCATGATGTATGTAAGTCAAATCATTACTATGTACACATTACACTTATATAATACTTTGTGTCAATTATATCTCAGTAAAACTGGAAAAGAAAAAATATTTAAATATTAAAAAGAGTGGATTTAATTTAGATAGAAATACTGATAGAGTCTTAGAATTTTGCACTTTATATAAACTTATAGAAACAGAAAAATATCAATTAAGAAAAAATATTTTATTTATCAGAAAATAATCAATTAATGTTTAGCTTCCTAACTTTGCTTTATCACCTGCATCCAATCAGTATTAAAAATACCCTAGGGCAATATTTGATAAATTCTTAAATCTATCAATTACAATATTCATTTAAATTCATCACAAATGTTTCTTAAAGTCTAAGCAAATCAAAGAAATATGATTAATAGTTAATCTAAGTAATAATTTTATTAAAATATAAATAACTGAATTTCATACTATTCAATTTTGTGTTCAAAATTAATTTATATTTCATGAAAAGCAAAAAGATCTATATAGGTATCAACTACTAAATGTATATTATATAGAGTTTTTATATATGTGATGAAAATATGGGTGACACCTTAGGACACATGTCAGAGAAAAGTGATTTTTAAGATAAATCAATGTAAATAATGAAAATAATGATTTCATATTGAATATCATATTTCATCTTTTTTAGTGAATTAGAGTAAAAATTTCTTTGGATATACTCATTTTCATCTTTTTTAGTGAATTAGAGTAGAAATTTCTTTGGATATTCTCATTTTCAAAAACAATTTGTTTTTTTCCCCAATTTTTATTAAGTATTCAAATTTTCAAGTTTTGTTGAAAAATTAAAGCTACATGAAAAATACATCAAAAATTTAAACACTGCACATCATTTCATCTAACAAATGTCTTCTAAACCTTATTTAATGAAATATGTATAAAATTTAGCTCCATAGATATTTAAAAATACACAAGAATTTTAACTTCTCAAAAGCTGAGTTTTACTTAAAATAAGTTAGGTACAAACACAGAGTAAAGCATATGCAGTCATTAAGACTTAGGTATATAGATTTTTAAAACATGGAAAATTTCTGATTATTTAAATTGCAACTGTCTATTTTTTTCAGGTTTGATATTTTGATTCAGAGGATGATTAAATAATAGAATGAAGCATTTTTAGCATTAAGAAATCCAACGTTTAAAATCTTTCTTCCTTGCAATTCTGTTCATTACAATTTTATAATCCTAAAGAGATTCTTTCATTGAAGTATTTCATGCATTCAGGTATTTTGCATGATGTCTGATTTGATCAGTAACAAAGGCTGCAATGATCATAACCCTCTTGCAATCTAAAAACAACATGGGTTTTCTTTACTGTACAGGCAACTATGATGTTATAAGGTAGTAACTGTCCATCTCAAAGAACTGGTCATCTTTTCCTTGATCAATTGGTATATCTAGCTGAGAAAGCCTTCCATTTAGTTTGATCTGTTCCCAAATATCCACTAAAGGCTTTTTGTCCAAAGGAAAGAGCACTGAGTTACAAATTGGAGCAAATACTGACACAGATTTATATTTTCCAGAGTTCTTCAAAGCACAAATCAGAGCTCCATGGCTTCCCATGGAGTGGCCAAAAATAAACATCCTTTAGGGGGTCTATTGAAAAACTGACATTTAAGAGTTGGGGAAGAGATATTCATGTTAAGTTTTTATAGTAATATAGAGATAGAAAGAAATTACTTCTGCCTTATAATAAGATCTGTAAAAAAATGCAAATAAATCATACTTAATATGGAACAGTTAAATATTTTCCTGAAAAGACTGGGATGGCAGGGACAACTATTCTCACCATTTTTACTCAGCATTCCACTGTAAGTCTTAGTTAGGGCAAGCAGGAAAAAAAATAAAATGCATAAAAATTGGAAGGAAGAAAATAATTTTCTTCTCAGAAGACTTGATTATATCAAACATTATTAACGAATCTATAAAAATCCACTAGGATTAAAAGGAAAGCAGTCTACTTGGACTGATAGGTGAATTCAGCAAGACCAGAAATTGATCAATATCAACTTTCAAAAACACAGTATTATTTCTGTATACAAGCCACAAACAACCAGAAAGTGAAATTAAACAATTTACAGCAACACCATAAATACACTGCAGAATAAATTAAGCAGAATTTATGCAGGACTTCTACAGTTAAAATTCTAAAATAGCTCTGAGATTAAAAAAGAACTAAAGAAATGAAGAGATACATTGTTCATAAGTGGAAAAACTCAAAACTACTATATACAAAGTGATCTAAAGTTTCCATGGAATTCTTACAAAAATTCCAGAAGGCATTTCAAAGTAACAAGTTGCTTCTAAAACACATTCAAAGGAATTAAAGTACCGATAATGCCCAATATACTATTGGAGGATGTTTTAGTTACCTATTTCTGCCTAATAAACCATGTCAAAATGATGTGATTTGAACAACAGCTTTTTTTTTTTTTTAAATTTCTCAAGCCCCGTGGGATGACTGGGCTAATCTAAGCAGTTCTCATTTGGGAATCTCTCATCAAGTTATAACAGGTGGTGGCTTGGGTTCAGGTCATCTTAAGACTTAATCCAAGATAGCTCCTTTACTCCCATGTTTGTTATTACAGTTGGCATCCTGAAGCATCTGTGACTGGCTGACCACCTCAGGGTAGTTTCTTCGCATTACCTCTCCATGTAACTAGCTTGAGCTTTCTTATGCCATGGTAGTTCCTGAATAGACTTCTTCCACGGCAGCTCACTTTATCCAAAACAAGTGACCAAAAGAGTAGTGTGGAAAATGTAAGATTTCTTCGGACCTAGCCTCAGAAGTTCTACAGTATTATTTTTCTCAGACTCACTGATTATGGAAGGGTAGCCCAGATTCAATAAGGGAAAGACTATATACTAGAGTTTAAATGCCAGGAAGTAATGTTCTCTTGGTGATAACCTTGAAGTCTAGCTAACAGTTTCCCCTCTGGCCCTGAATAAGACATATCCCTTCATATTAAAAACATACACATCCCCTTCAAAAACTTCCCAAATTTACTGCAATATGAGATTTATGCTTGAAGTCCACAGTATTACCATATAAATCAGGTTTGGGGTGGATGAGGTTTCTCAAGGATTGTTATCTGAGTATATATATTCAAGACCAATATCAAGGAGCATTTTCCCCACGTTTTCTTTTACGGTTTCAGGTCTTCATTTAAGTCATTTTCCATTCTTTTGCATGTGATATCCAGTTTTTCCAGCATTATTACTGAAGACATTCTTTCTCAGTTGTGTGTCCTTGGCACTGTTGTCAAAGATTATTGACCATATGTGCAAGAGCTTATTTCTGGGCTCTCTATTCTGTTCCATTGGTCTACATGTCTGTTTTTATGCCACTACCATACTGTTTTGATAACTGTAGTTTTATAATATAGTTTGAAAGCAAGAAATGTGATGCTTCCAGTTTTGTTATTCTTTCTCAAGATTGCTTTGGAATTTGGGATGTTTTGTGGTTCTGTATGGATTTTAGAATTGTTTTTACTATTTCTTGTGAAAAATGACAATTGAATTTTGGTAAATAATGCACTGAATCTGTGATTTGCTTTAAGTGTTATGGACATATTAACAACATTATTTCTTCCAATCCATGAACACAGGCTATCTTTCCATTTACTGTTATCTTCTGCAATTTCATCAGTGTCTTACAGTTTTTAGTGTACAGATACTTCACTTACTTGGTTAAATCTTGCTAAGGATCTGTTAGTATATACTCAATATGTGTAGGGCCCTAATTTGGGTGCATACATATGAAATTTATTTAGTCATTTGGATGAATTAACTTATTTTTATCTCTTGTTACAATTTTTGACTTAAAGTCATTTTGTCTAATTAAGTATAGCTATCCTTTTTCTGTTTGTTTCCATTTGTATGGAATACTTTCTTTCATTCCTCCTCTTTGAGCTTTTGTGTGTCCTTAAAGCTGAAGTTAGTCTCTTACAGGCAACATATAGTTATTTTTTTAATCCACTCAGCCACTTTCTGTGTTTTGATTAGAGAACCTAATCTATTTACATTTAAAGTAATTATTGATATATAGAGACATAGTGATGCCATCTTAGAATTTGTTTTCTTGCTGTTTTGTAGTTCTGTATTTATTTTTAATCTCTTACTGTCTTCCTTTGTGAAATGATGACTTTCTGTAGTGGTGTGCTTTAATTCCCTTCTCTTTTTCTCTTTTGTATCTAGTAGAGATTTTTTGTTTTGTTGTTATCATGAGACACACCTAAATCACCTTATTAACAGTTATTTTTAAGCTAATAACAACTTAAGTCACATACTCTATCCTTTTACTCCTCCCTTCACATTTTATGTTTCTAACGTCATAATTTACCTCTTCCCTTATTGTAATATTAATAAATTATTGAACCTAGTTATTTTTAATACTTTTGCCTTTAAACATTACCAGAGTTAAGGGAGTAACACATTATCTCCTTACAATACTTGGGTATTTTGCATTTGATTACAAGCTCACCTTTATTAGTGAGTTTTATATTTTCATGTAATTTCATGTTACTAGTTAGCATCTTTTCTTTTCAGCTTGAAGAACTCCCTTTAGCATTTCTTATAAGGCAGGTCTAATGGTGGTAAATTCCTTCAGCATTTTTGTTTAGTCTGGGAATGTCTTTATTTCTTCTTTAATATAAAAGATAAGATCTTAAAGGAAATATGAAAGATAGCCTTGCCAGGTATTCTCAGTTGGCATTTTATTCTTTCAGCACTTTGAACATATTGAAGAGCTTACTGTCCCTTTCTGAATGAGCTCACAGTTCATAGTAAAACATTTTTAGTTTAAAATAACAGTTCTATTCATGAAAAACTGATTGCTATAGAAACAGTCCTCTCTCAGTAAACAACTAGAAAACTGGAAAAAACTATAAAACGATGTTCTAGACATTGCATAACAGATTATTGAGAAAAGGACTGCAGTAGCTTACTATCAGGGAGCAGTTTCTAGGATGCATCCTTAGGGTGAAGAAACAAAGATTTCACAGAGTTGAGGTATGAATTTGGGAGTACAGGAACATCTTTTGTTTCCTATGAACATTTTATATGTAGTAATACAATCTACATTTGGACCACATCAAAGATATAACAGATAATTGTGGGAATAATATCTCTTAAACTTTCTGGTGGTATTTTGTAATTTAAAAAATGTGGTTTTCATCTTAATTTTTATGGCACAAAAATGCCTCCATAGACACAATTTAGATTTTTCCACAGTAAAAACAAGTCAGTATTATGGGAACAATTTATAAATGGTCAAAATACCTATGAGCTTAGAATCCACCTCTCAAAATATTCAGGTTGTGAACTATAAGTATACTAACAATCTGCTTAAATATTTAACAAGCTATTGAAACATTTTAATGGATTTAAATACACTAGAAAAAATACTTCAGAGTGTTTCAACCAGTTGAGCAATGAATACTTTTAAGTGTTACAGAGTAAGTTCCTTTTCATTGTTGCTTAAAGTTAACAAATCTGACTAGTTTTTCAACAGGACATGAAGCTATCTTTGTAATTAGAGTTGATCCAGATAATTATTTTTGATGAAGTGCTTGAAATCTTTTGTAAAGTTTAAATTTTAGAATTATAATGCAATCATGTTTGGTTATTAGGAATCAAAGAGTAAAATATATAATGCCATTTAATCCATTAATTAAATTCTTCAACTGTGGTAGATTATTAGCAAAGATAGCCACAACAATCCATCTCATTCCTTTATCATACTCCTTTGTTATGCAACTTTTCATCTCCTTCTATCAAGCACAGAGCTGGGTTTTACATCGATCAATTCGGACTGGCCCTGTGACATTCTATGACAAACAGACTTCAACAAAAGATAAAGCTTTGTCAAAACAGAGATCAAGATGGTGGAATAGGAGTACGGAAGACTCACGTTTGCCCAAGAACATATCAGAATACATGTACATGTGGGTAAATTCTCACTGAAAAGGAGCTGAAGACTGGCAGAAAGACTTCTGTACAACCAAGACTATAAGAAAGATCCATACAGAACCAGGCAGGAGGGGAGGAAAAACAATCAGGTCTGGGATGTGTGACTCTTCAGATGAAGAGGAGGGATTATATGGTAGAGGTCCTCACTGGACTTGAGCAGTTCCAACTACAGATTGGGTGCCCCAGCCATGGGGACTGACACCAGGAATGTAAGTCCCCACAGTTGGTTGGAGGGCCAGTGGGAATAATATGAGGTCTGTGTAAAGCCTGGACTCCGCTCATGAAGAGCACACATACATTTGCTTAATCCCGAAAGTGAACAGAGAGAGCAGAATTAAATTTCACAAGATGTTGGCAGTTTCCTGCAACTGCCCTGGAGCATGCCCCAGCCTGAGCTGAGGAAACACTCTAGATGCAATTACTTCACAACATTGCTCTAACTGGGGAGCTCAGACCCACAGTGGCATCTGAGCAAGGGGAGAGGACAATCATTACTGGCACCAATGGAGACAGTACATCAGAAGTAGTCCAGGTCTCTGAGATCAAGTTCATCCCAGCCTGCACCCAGACCCACACCAAATGCCTGTCTAGCTCCACTTGCTCCAGCACTGATCCCCTCTGGGGTGAGGGGGCCAGTGCTGGGAGAGGGGAGAGCACACACTTGAAGGGAATGGAGCTAGCTCAGACTCAATCCTCAGGGCTTCTGCTCCAGTAACTTCAGACCCATCACTACCTGCAATAGGGTGGTGCTGGCCAAAAAGCAGAGGAGAGTCCTGGCTCACACCTGGCTCTAGTCCTATACATTCCATGCCCAGCCCCAACTCCTACCAAGGTGATAGCACACCCTAGGGAAAGATGTGAGTCATGTTCATGTCAGATCCAGCTTACCCACCAAAGTCACTGGGCACACACAAGACTACATAGGGATGCTTCCACGCAAGAATACCCCTTCAAGACTGCAATATATAAGTTTCACCTAATTTAGTAGACAGAGAAAGTTAAACAAATTGAGAAGGCAGAGGAATCTGTCTCAAAAAGAACAAGAAAAAAACCTGAAAAAAATAATAAAACAGAAATAAATAATTTACCAGAAAAGAGTTCAAAGCACTAGTAATAAGAAAGCTAACGGAATTAGGAAAAAGAATAGATGAACATAGTGAAAAATTTAACAAGGAACTAGAAAATATAAGAAAGAAACAGTCAGAACTGAAGAATACCTAACTGAAGCAAAAACTAAAACAGTTCATCTATACTAAACCTACCCTACAAGGAGTGTTAAGGGGTCTTCACTATGGAAAAGAAAAGGCCATAACAAGAAGTAAATGAAGAAAAGGAAAAATCCCATAATAAAGGCAAACATATAGTAAAGCCTGAGGATCAATCACTCAAATAAGCTAGTACAAAGATTAAAAGACAAAAATTGTAAAATCATTTGTAACTAATAATCAGTAAAGGGATTAACATGAAGATATAACATCAAAAACATAAAATGTAGGAGAGAGAAGTTAAGAAAGTAGATCTTTTAAAATGTGTTTGAACCTTAATGATTACCTGTTTAAAACAATTGATATACGTCAACAAACATGAACTCCAATGGTGAGCACAAATCAAAAACCTACAAATACACAAAAACTGGAGAGAAAGGAACATAAGCATACTACTAAAGAAAAAAATCATCAGACCACAAGGGAAGGAACTGAAAGAAGAAATGAACAGATAAAAACTACAAAAGCAACCAGAAAAAAAGGTAGGAAAATGCCATTAAGTACATAACTATAAATAATTACTTTAAATGTCAATGTACTAAATGCATCAAGCAAAACACAGGTTGGATGACTGGATAAAAAATTAAAATCCATGTATATGGGGCCTACAATAGACCCACTTCAGAGCTAAAGAAATATAGAGGCTGAAAGGATGGAAAATAATATCTCATGCAAATAGAAACAAAAAGAAAGTGGAGGTAGAAATACTCATATCAGACAAAATAGAGCTTAAAACAAAATCTAATAGAAGACAAGGACATTGTATAATAAAGGGATCGATACAAGAAGACAACATAATGCTCTTTAACATATAGACACCTAATACAAGAGTACCTAAATATATATAGCAAATATTAACAGACATAAGGGGAGATATTAACAGTAATACAATAATAGTAGGGGACTTTAATACTTCACTAACATCAATGGAGAGATCCTCAAGAAGATAATCAAAAAGGAAAGAGTGGTCTTAAATGACACATTAGAGCAGCTGAACTTAATACATATCAACAAGAAATTCCGTTAACAACTTTAGAATATGTATTCTTTGCAAATGCAATTAAATGTTCTCTAGGATAGATCACACACTAGGGTAAAATACAAATCTCAACAAATTTAAGAGGACAAAATTTATATTAAGCTTTTCTTTGACCACAACAATGTGAAACTGGAAATCAATTACATGAAGAAAAATGGGAAAAGCACAAACATGTGGCCACCAAACAACATGCTACTAAAAAACAGTTCGTCAATAAAGATATCAAAGTGGAAATCAGAAAATACCTCAAGATAAAAAAAAGAAAAAAAAAGGAAACACAACTTTCCAAAATCTATGGGATACAGCAAAAGCAGTTCTGGGAGGGAAGTTCATGCAGCAGAGACCTTCCTCAAGAGACAAGAAAAATCTCAAATAAACAACTTGACCTATCACCTAAAAGAATTAAAAAAAAAAAAGAAGCACAAATAAAGCCCAAAGTCAGCAGAAGGAAGGAAATAATAAGGATCAGAGAGGAAATAAATAAAATAAAGACTAGGAAAAATGACAGAATAGATCAATGAAACAAAGAGCTTGTTATTTGAAAAGATAAATAAAATTGATAAACTTTTACCCAGACTCACCATGAAAAATAAATACAATAATAAATGGAAGAGGGAAAATGAATATATATATATATATTCATGTATGACTGAAGAATTGTGCTGTACACCAGAAATTGACACAACATTGTAAATGGACTATAACTCAATAAAAAAATGGAAGAGAGTAAACAGCTAATATCACTGAGATACAAAAAGTCTTAAGAAAATACTATGAACAATTAAATGCCAACAATCTGAACAATTTGGAAGAAATGGACACATTTCTAGCAACACGTGACTTGCCAAGACTGAATGGAAACGAAATAGATAATCTGAACCAACAAATCACTAGTAGTAAAATTGAATTTTTAATATAAAAGAATCCCAGCCAATAAAAGTCCAGGAACAGATGTCTTCACAGGATAATTCTACAAAACATATAAACAGCTGATTCCTATCTTATTTAAACTATTCCAGAAACATTGAAAAAGGGGGAACATTCCCAAATTCATTCTACAAGTCCAATGTTACTCTGATATCAAAACCACACAAAGACATTATCAAAAAAAATTACAGGCCATAAATATAGATAAATACAGACTCAAAAACCCTCTATAAAATATTAGCAAACAGAATCCAACAATATATAAAAAGGTTTATACACCATTATCAGGTTAGATTTATTCCAAGGATGCAAGGCTAACTTAATATTTGCACATACACCACATTAAAGAAAAGAAAGGCTAATAATCACATGATCATCTCAACAAATACAGAAAAAGCATTTAACGAAATTCAAAAGGATGCAAGGCTAACTTAATATTTGCACATACACCACATTAAAGAAAAGAAAGGCTAATAATCACATGATCATCTCAACAAATACAGAAAAAGCATTTAACGAAATTCAACATTCACTCTTCTCATTAAAGTTAGTATAGAGAGAATATTTATTTCAACATAATAAACACCATTTATAACAAAACCACAGCTAACATTATACTCAATGGTAAAAAGAGGAAAGCTTTTCCTCTAAAATCAGAAACAAGACAAGGATGTGATTCTCCCCACTTCTATTGAACATAGTATTAGAAGCTCTTAGCTACAGCAATCAGAGAAAACAAAGAAACAAAAGGCACTCAAATGGGAAGGGAAGTAAAACTATCACTATCTGAAGATATTATATTATATACAGAAAACTCTAAAGTCTCCTCCAAAAAAACTTTTAGAACTAATAAATGCATTCCATTCAATAAAGTTGCAAGATTAACATACAGAAAACTTTTCTATACACTAATAATGAACTACTGGAAAGAGAAAACAAGGAAACAATCTCATTTAATATTACAACAAAAAAATAAAATAACTAGAATAAACTTAACCAAGTTGATGAAAGACCTACATTCTGAAAATTATTAAACAATGCTGAAGGAAACTGAAGATAATGCAAAGGAATGGAAAGATATCCTCTGTTCTTGGACTCAAAGAATTAATATTGTTAAATTGTCCAAACTATCAAAAGCATTCTACACTATTAATAAAATACCTATCAAATTACCCAAGATACTTTTCACAGAATTAGAACAATACTACTAAAATTTCTAAGAACCACAAAAGACCCCAAACTGCCAAAGTGATATTAAGAATAAAGAACAAAACTGGAGTTATCATGTTCTCTGACATCAGACTGTACTACAAAGCTACAGTCATCCAAGGAGCATGGTTATGGCACAGAAATAGACACAAAAATCAATGGACTAGAATAGACAGCCCAGAAATAAACCCATGCATTCATGGTCAATTACTGTAGAATATACAATAGAGAAAAGACAGTTCCTTCAAAAGAAAAACAGTATGGAGATTCTTCAAAAAACTAAAAATAGAACTACCATATGACCCAGCAATTCCATTTCTGGGTATATATTGGAAGAAAACAAAAATTCTATTTCAATAAGATAAATGCACTTCAATGTTCAAAGCAGCATTATTTACAATAACCAAGATATGGAAGCAACCTAAGTGTTTATCAACAAATG
Source organism: Vicugna pacos (assembly GCF_048564905.1). Taxonomy (NCBI): domain Eukaryota; kingdom Metazoa; phylum Chordata; class Mammalia; order Artiodactyla; family Camelidae; genus Vicugna; species Vicugna pacos. Next base: position 36,947,812 of record NC_132989.1, read on the forward strand.
AATGTACAAAGAAGATGTGGCATGTATGTATGTGGCATGTATACACACACACACCACACACACACACACACACACAAACACACAATGGAGTGAAAAAAATGAAATTCTGTCATTTGCAATAATGTGGACAGAATTAGAAGGTATTGTGTTTAGTAAAATAAGTCAGACTGAGAAAGACAAATACTTTATATTATCACTCATATATGAAATCAAAGAGAAAAGACTAATGTATGTGAGAAAACAGACTCTCAGATACAGAAAACAAACCAGTAATTACCAGTGGGGAGGGGGAATGGGAGAGGGGCAAAACAGGGGTATGGAATTAAGAGATACAAACAACTATGTATAAACTAAATAAGCAGCAGGATATACTTTATATATAAAGCCATTATTTTGTAGTAACTTTAAATGGAACATAATCAATGAAAATATTGAATCACTATGTTACATACCTAAAACTAATATAAAATTGTAAATCTATACTTCAATATAAATAAATAAATACATAAATAAATGAATAAATTTTTTAAAAAAGGTTTGTAACTTTCAAGCTTAGGGTTTTTTTTTCAAGAGTCCTTGTGACTTCATCCTCTTGGGATGTGGTGCTTCTATATGCTAAAACTAAGACTCTCTGATGATAAAAGATCATATGTAAAGAAAAGCCAGGCTAACAAGCAAAGCAGACATTAGACACAGGGATAGGGCCACTCTGGAAAATACAAATTTGAGAGGCCAGATGACTGCACCTTCATGAGTAAATCCAGGCCAAGCTGCTGACCCATCAGACTAGAAATATAAAATGATTGTTATTTTAAGATATTATTACATTAAGGGACAGTCTGCTATTCAGCAGCAGATACCTAACACAAAGACTGGTAGTTAGCAGTGTAACAATAACCTAAACTATGTAGCACTGGATCCTGCATCAGGCAGCAGGAAAAGTCCGGTGAGTGGGCTGAAAAAGATGAAGAAATGACAAACAGATATTCTGGATACTGCAAAGAAAGCAAGCTATCCTTGGAGCCCCAACACAGGGCAAACTGGGTTATGCAGTGGCAGAAAACATGGGGTATGATGAAGTTAGAAAATGTATTTAATGGATTTTTGATCTGGACAAGGAGATAGGCAGCGAGAATGTTGAAAGTGCCAGTTGAGTTCTTCCTGTTGAGTATGACAAGATACTGCAAGGGAGAAATAAGTAAAGTAGAAACTATTCAATGTATATCCAGAATTTCTAAGAAATATAGAGGACTCAGGACTGCAGAGCTGGGATAGGAAAAAACTTTCATCACCTATCTCTCTAGTCTCCAAAGATTTCTCAAATAAATGGTGATAAGGTAAAGGTCACATCAAGACTCTGATTGTAAGAAAATTTGTTAAAAGAGTTTCAAATGACTCAAGATCTTGCTTACAGACTCCCTTAAAAGAATCTTAACAGTGTTGTAGTCCCACAGCAGCCTACTGCATCCAAAACAGAGGGAGATGAGCCTCAGAAATAATTTTGGATGTCACTTGTGAGACAGAGAGATTCATGGAAAAATAAGAATGTGTTTTAAAAGAGTTCTCCTGGCCAAAGCACCATTAGCTTGGATAATAAAGACCTGAGACAGTTAAAATGAAAAGTAAGCTCTTAGCTACCCACTTTCTACAGGCAGAGAACAGGTTAAGAAAGTTGCTTAGTCTAAACATGGGACATTTCTTATGGAAAAGGAGCAAACTCTCAGAGGACTTAGCCAAGAAATGTAAAGAATAATGGTTTAAGGGAAAAACTCCAGGTAGCAGAATTTGGCCACAGTGAAAGAACACTCCCTGTCATTCAAGTAGGGGGACCTGGACACGTGCTCAGATGGATTTCAGTACTCTTAGGAACTGGGGACTGTTAACGTATCTTCTGTTTCTACTCTCTTTGAACACAGTTACAATGTTCTCTCACCACTGTATGTATGGTGGGAAGAGGGGACTGATTGTGGGTAACTTACCTTTTTAGTCTTAAGTTCCTGGAATGAAGAAGAACCATGTAAGAGAAGCCACAGCCTAGGCGCTTCTTTCACATCTGGACCAGACACAGTCATAAAATCATGGGCTTTGGTACAGATGCACGCACATGACCTTCTGAGAAAATACTTTTCAGATAACAGCTTATGAGAGAGAGAGGGAGACAAGATAGGGAATAGGAAGAGGAAGGGATGAATCTTAGGTCTTTGGTCTTAGGTCTTTGGAAGTGTAAGTCATGCTACGGAATTGGCACATCTTGAGGCATTCTCTGGAGAAAGGGTCAATGATTAGCAGCCAGCATGCACGGCAGCTGGGAAATGTGCATTTTTTTTTCCTAGAAAAAGGGAATATAAGCAAGGCACACCATGTTCTTAATTTGGATTAGAATTTTCCCATTTGTAAAGCTTGTAATAGACATTATATATTAGAGATACCATGTACTAATGATTCTTGTTTTATAACTATATGGTTTAAATACAATTGTTTACAATCGTTTTATGTCATTTTACAAAATCCGCTGTCCTCTAACTACATATTGTATACACTAATTTTTAAGAAACACTGATTGTGTGCCTAATGTATAAGAAACTGCCATGTTTTGAAAATGCAAAGCTGAATTAGACACAGTCCCTGCCAAACAGATGTTTACAGTTTAATACCAGAGACTAACTTGAAAGCACATCATTGCAAAAGTATTTTAAATTATCAACAAACTGTTCAGACTGTCAAAAAATTGAGCAAACAAAAGTAGCACTGACCAAAATATCAATATAGCAATGAAACACATTAGATTTTCAAAACTGCTTCACCAAATGCAAGTCAATCTAGAAGTCAGAAAAGCATGATGAGTAAGGTTGTATTTGCCTGACATACCACAAAATCATCCTACTACTACTAATCAATTATGCTCAAAGTTAAATTATGTTTGCTGAACAAATGGTGAAGCAACAATCAAATCAAAGCCTAGTGTCCAGGATTCAGTGAACATTTTGGAGTAAAATTTGTTAGAATTCACTGTACTAATATTCTATTGCTGTGTAACGAATTACCACGAACTTAGTGACTTAAAACAACATGTACGTATTATCCCACAGTTTCCATCAGTCAGGGTGCCATGACAGAGAGACTCCCTCTGCCTGAAATGTAGAATGTGCTACTACTTTTACCCCGGCTTAGCTATCAGACTGTAGAAAAGGGAAGAGATTGGAATGAGATGTGGTAGAAAGCTATGGGTGTGGCAAATGATTGCAGACACTACTGGTTTATATAGTTTTATAAAACAAAGCGCATACATATCTGGCATCCTCCGTAAAGCTGATTTCCTACAATAGAGGTTCTGGACTACATGGGAAAAGAACACAGAATCATAGGGGTTAACGTTATACAGGTTTGAGTTAGGGCCTTAGAAATTTCTAGAATATTTTGATCCTGTATTTCTGAATTATATATGGCTTCCTGGTAGTAACTGTGAGTGTTAGCAGAACATGGTCTGTATATTAAAAATGTCCTGCATCCTCCCACTGTGATGCCCTGTCCTGGGTATGTATTAAAATCTCTTGAGAAATTTGAAAGACTTCATACTTCTAGAAATTATTTGATGCAGCCACAGCTCTTTATATTTGAAATGTCTTAAAAGGAGTGACCTGTTTTGCTGTCTTATATTGACTTATTTTATGCTCTACTCTAAAAAGTCACCTGCATGTAAATTTTAACTTCTTTAGTATTCATCATACATTAACTATCATCCCTGTCCTATCTTAGGAACACTTCTGAAGTGACCTTAAAATAAAGTGCTGATAATACTAATGGAGTCACTTTGACAGCATTTCCACCCACCCACTTGACTTATTATGAAGACACTGATGAAAATCAAGATGTAATTATCCAAAGCAGCAAAGTTTGCTGCTGGGACGTCTACACTGTTTGATGATTAATCAGACAAAACTGGTATCAATTATGGAGACAATCATCTTGTCTCCACAGTTGTGAGAATTGAAGGAGAACATCTTGTTCCTGCAAACACTATGGACAAATGTTCCATAACTATGTCAACTTCACAGACGACAAATTGCGTCTTAGAGGCAGATACAAAGTTTCATAATTTATAGTCACTTTTAAAATGTTTGTAAAAAGCTCCCATACTTCTACAGATTTCCTTTTGTGACTGAGTCAAATTAACTGTTTTGTCATGTCCAGCATAGCATTTCTGTAAATGTTATCAAAGTACCCAGAAATTACTAGGATTTGCCAGTCTTAAAGTACTTTGGGGCTTACAGAAAAAAGATAAAGCATAGGATGAAAGAGCCAGAAAGTTGCAATATTAATGAGTACAATCTCATCTTTGTACAAGAGCATGTAGATTCAACAAGCATATAATAGAGACATTCCCCTATTCTTTGTAGATCTTTCTTTCACTATATAGGCTAAAAGTGGATGAAGGTGGAAATGGTTGTCATTATCTGTCTTTTTTGGCCCCTAGAAACGTGCCAGAATACTAAAAGACTACAGCAAATATGATGAGATAAATAAAACCCTATTTATCAATATTTTCTAAGGGCTAAGTATGATTAAAATCCTTTGGTGAACCTACTGGTATGACAGTCACAAATTTGGACTCACACAATAAAGTATCTCTCAAGACTCGGAGAAGATGGCGGAGTAGAAGGGCGCTCACAGCTCACCCTCTCCCACAAATACACAAAGACCCACATCCACAGACCCACTCAGCCAACCAGAGCACCTGCGGAACTCCGACAGAACATCGGCCTCTTCAAAAGATAAAGACGCCAAAAATCTGGTAGGAGAAAAGGAAAAAAGAAAGAACAAAAGGCAAAGCAGCGCAGGACGGGTCCCGCGGGGAGGGAGCGGCAAAGGAGGACTGGCGCTCGCTCGCTGGGTCTCCCCTCTCCAACTGAGAGGCCAGCGGGACGGAGGGGGAGCCTCCGAGGCTCGGATCTGTACAGAGCAGCCCTTGTCTGACAGAACTAAGTTAAACGGGCACAGAGCGTCCCCCCGACGCCCAGCCTGAGACGCGGGCCGGCAGCGGCGGGCAGGGCCAGGCTGCACAAGCTGGGCGGAGGACGGGGGCGGCTGCACGGAGGCAGCTCCGGGGGACTGCGGTGGGCTGGGCGCCGGGGCTGTGGGTGTGCAGGACAGAACAACCTGGGCCCTCCATAAAACAGCAAGGTTGATGTGCTCTCGGGGTAAGGGTGCATACCCCCATCTCTGAAAACCCGCGGAAATTTTTCAGGGGAAGAGAGGCGGGGCCCAGGCACAGCCGCCATATTCTCCGGTGCTGAGCACCCGGGCAGGGGCGAAACCTGCATCCGCACCGAAGGGCTTAGCAGCCTCAAGGGCCAGACTGAGGCGGGCCTACAGCCCGGGGCAGGTGGAATCCTTCCATCCTGGTCCCTCAGAGAACTTGCTCCACAAAGACAAACAAGGAGCTGGGTCTTGGCTCGGAGCAGGGACGAGGCTGCCCCTCGGTCTTCCCCGAGCCCACCCGCGGAGCGCGGCCAGGGCGGAGCGCGCAGCCCCACAGAGCAGCGGAGCTACTGGCGGCGCAGGCAGAGGGAGAGCAGCCCCCCGCCTGTTGGGCAGGAACACAGCCCCTGACCGAGGTGCTGGGAAGGGGCACGACCCGCCCTCCTGCCTGGCCAGTCTGCAACATCTGACTGCAGCATCCGGAGGGGCAGTGACCCGCCCGCCCGCAGCAGAGGAGAGCTGCATCTGACCCCGTGTTAGGAGGAGGCGCGATCCGCTTGCCGACAGGTGCTGGGAGCAGCACAGAAGAGGGCGCCAACGGAGGGCCTATGAAAACAAGCTGAGCTTCCAAAACAGGAAGCACATTAAAAGCACACAGACTCCAGGAGAACACCGACAACCCCCCCCTTTTTTTTTTTAATCTGCTTTTACCTGTTCTATTTTCAATTACTCTCTTAATTTTTACTTCTTAATTCATTTCTATTTCTCTTGGGTTTTGATGTCCTGTTATTGATTAGACACAGGTTTCAAATACATCTATTCATCTCCCCATCCCCTTTTTTTTTAAAAGGTTTTAAAAGGACGTCTCAACCCGATTAATACTCTGCTTCAACTCGCTCTTCTATTATTCATTATACAGTTTTCAAACCCTCTTTCTCCCTTCTATTAAAATTCTATTTTTTTCTTTTTTTCCTAAGTTCTATTCCTAAATAGGCATCAGATAGATAAAATCCTTAAGGACCAAAATAGACAATTGATACTCCATAAACCACAGTGCCAGAGAGGTATGAGCAAGATGAAGAAGCAGAGAAACCGTTCCCAATTAAAAGAACAAGAGAAATCCCCTGAAAGAAAGATTAATGAAATAGATATTGATAGCCTACTAGATCAAGATTTCAAAAGAGGAGTGATCAAATTGCTGAAGGAATTAAAAGAGAGAGTGTTTAGAGATATAAAATATGTCAAAAATGAAATTGAAGCTATAAAGAAGAGTCAAGTAGAATGGGTAAACTCACTGACAGAGATGAGGAATGATCTAATAGCTGTGCAAAGCCGACTAGATAATGCAGAGGAACGAATTAGTGGTCTAGAAGACAGGGCAATAGAAAGCACCCATTCAGAAGAACTACAAGATAAGCAAATAAAAAATAATGAAAATAGCATAAGGGACCTATGGGATAATATAAAGCGTCCCAATCTTCGCATAATAGGGGTCCCAGATGGGTAAGAAAGATCAAAGGGGATTGAAAAGGTTTTTGAAGAAATCATGACTGAAAACTTCCCAAACTTAAAGAAGGAATCAGATATCCAAGTACAGGAAGCTCAGAGGGTCCCAAACAGGAAGAACCCAAATAGACCAACACCAAGACCTATCATAATCAGGATGGCCAGAGTCAAGGACAAAGAAATGATTCTAAAGGCAGCAAGAGAAAAGCAAAGAGTAAGTTACAAGGGAACCCCCATAAGGCTCTCAGCTGATTTCTCTACACAAACACTACAGGCCGGAAGGGAGTGGCAAGACATATTCAAAGCCCTGAATGAAAAAAAGATGCAGCCTAGGATACTTTATCCAGCAAGGCTATCCTTTAGGATAGAAGGAGAAATAAAGAGTTTCACAGACAAAAAAAAGCTCCAGGAGTTTGGCAACACTAAACCCATGCTAAAAGAAAGATTGAAAGGGCTATTCTAAATAGAAAAGCAGCAGGATGCTACAGAAATGAGAAACGTACAACTGGAAAGGTGATAACTCATGAATTACAAATAAAGAAAACACGAAATTATAAAAGAAGACATACAAATCACTGAGAGTGGGAGAGGGAGGCAGGGAAATATAGAATTTTTTTTTTCTTTTTAAAATTTTTTTAACAGTAGGATGAGTTTGAGATCATGTTACTATCAGTTTAATAAAAACTGTTATAGTAATGGGCTCATAGCTTTACAAAAAAAGGTAACCACAAGCCAGAAACTTACAAGGAAGTCACAAAAATTAAATAAAATCCATGATAATACAAAGGAAAATTACCAAACCACAAAAGGAAGAAGAAAGGAACAAAGAGGATATACCAATTCAACCGCAAAGAGAAGTTCAAAATGGCAATAAACACACATCTATCATTAATTACTGTAAATGTTAATGGACTAAATGCTCCAGTCAAAAGACATACAGTGGCAGACTGGATAATAAAGCAAGAACCTTCAATATGCTGCATACAAGAGACCCACTTTAGGGAGAAGGACACATATAGATTGAGAGTGAAAGGATGGGAAAGGATATTTCATGCAAATGGAAAAGCCAAAAAAGCAGGTGTTGCAATAATGATTTCAGACAAAATAGACTTTAAAACAAAGGCCATAAAGAAAGATAAATAAGGACATTTTATAATGATTAAAGGAGTGATACAAGATGAGGATATTACACTCATTAATATATATGCACCCAATATAGCAGCACCTAAGTACATACAAGAATTACTAACAGAGATAAAGGGGGATATTGATGGGAATACATAGTTGGAGATTTTAACACTGCATTAACATTACTAGACAGATCTTCCAGACAGAAAATAAACAAGGCAACAGAGAAATTAAATAATACAATAGAAAAACTAGATTTGGTGGATATTTTCAGAGAATTACACCCCCCTAAAATAGGATATACATTCTTTTCAAGTGCACATGGAACATTTTCCAGGATCGATCATGCACTTGGGCACAAAAGAAACCTCAACAATTTTAAGAAGATAGAAGTTATCTCAAGCATCTTTACTGACCACAAAGCCATGAAACTGGAAATCAACAACAGAGAAACAAAGGAGAAAAAAAGGAAAGCATGGAGATTAAACAATATGTTATTGAAAAAACAATTGGTCAATGAAGAAAACAAAGCTGAAATTAAAAAATACCTTGAGATAAATGACAGTGAAAGCACAACCACTCAAAACCTATGGGACACAGCAAAGGGAGTGCTAAGAGGGAAGTTTATAGCGATACAGGCCTTCCGCAAAAAAGAACAATCTCAAATAAACAATTTAACCCACCACCTGAATGAATAGAAAAAGAAGAACAAAAAGCCCCAAAAAGCAGTAGAAGGAAGGAAATAATAAAGATCAGAGAGGAATTAAATACAATAGAGATTAACAAGACCATAGAAAAAATCAACCAAACCAAAAGCTGGTTTTTTGAAAAAGTAAATAAAATCGACAAACCTCTGGCCAAACTCACAAAGAAGAAAAAAGAGAGAGCACAAATTAGCAAAATAAGAAAGGAAAATGGAGAAATTACAACAAACAAAATAGAAATACAGAATATCATACGAGAATATTATGAAAAACTATATGGAACCAAACTGGATAACCTAGAGGAGATGGACAAGTTTCTGGAAACATACTGTCCACCAAGAATGAATCAAGAAGAAACTGAACACTTGAACAATCCGATCACTAGAAAGGAAATACAAATAGCAATTAAAAACCTCCCTACAAATAAAAGTCCAGGACCGGACAGCTTCACCAGGGAATTCTACCAAACATACAAAGAAGAACTCATACCAGTCCTTCTCAAACTTTCCAGACGATTGAAAAGGAGGGAATACTCCCAAACTCATTCTATCAAGCCACCATCACCCTGATACCAAAACCAGGCAAAGACACTACAAAAAAAGAGAATTATAGGCCAATATCACTGATGAACATAGACGCCAAAATCCTCACCAAAATTTTAGCAAATAGAATCCAACAACACATAAAAAAGATTATACATCATGACCAAGTGGGGTTCATCCCAGGGACACAAGGCTGGTTCAACATACGCAAATCAATCAATGTAATACATCACTTCAACAAGAGAAAGGACAAAAACCACATCTCAATCGATGCAGAAAAAGCATTTGATAAAATTCAACACCCATTTATGATAAAAACTCTCGCCAAAGTGGGTATAGAGGGAACATATCTCAACATCATAAAAGCTATGTATGACAAACCTACAGCCAGCATAGTACTCAACGGTGAAAAACTCAAAAGCTTCCCACTAAAATCTGGGACAAGACAAGGATGCCCACTCTCACCACTCCTATTCAACATAGTCCTGAAGTCCTGGCCACAGCAGTCAGGCAAGAGAAAGAAATAAAAGGGATCCAAATTGGAAAAGAAGAGGTAAAAGTGTCATTATATGCTGATGACATGTTACTATATATAGAAAACCCTAAAAGGTCCACACAAAAGCTACTAGAGCTCATTGAAGAATTCAGCAAGGTAGCAGGCTACAAAATTAACGTTCAAAAATCAGTTGCATTTCTTTACACTAATGATAAGTCAACAGAAAAAGAAAGTAAAGAAACAATCCCCTTTAAAATAGCACCCAAAGTAATAAAATATCTGGGAATAAATCTAACCAAGGAGGTGAAAGAATTATACACAGAAAACTATAAACCACTGATGAAGGAAATTAAAGGAGACTTTAAAAAATGGAAAGATATTCCATGCTCTTGGATTGGAAGAATCAATATTGTTAAAATGGTCACACTGCCCAAGGCAATCTACAGATTTAATGCAATCCCTATCCAATTACCCAGGACATATTTCACAGAACTAGAACAAACCATAATAAAATTTATATGGAACCATCAAAGACCTAGAATTGATAAAGCATTACTGAAGAGAAAGAAAGAGGCTGGAGGAATAACTCTCCCAGACTTCAGACAATACTATAGAGCTACAGTCATCAAGACAGCATGGTATTGGTAACAAAACAGACATATAGACCAATGGAACAGAATAGAGAGCCCAGAAATGAACCCACAAACTTTTGGTCAACTCATCTTTGACAAAGGAGGCAAGAATATACAATGGAATAAAGACAGTCTCTTCAGCAAATGGTGTTGGGAAAACTGGACAGCAGCATGTAAAACAATGAAGCTAGAACACACCCTTACACCATATACAAAAATCAACTCAAAATGGATTAAAGAATTAAACATAAGACAAGATACAATAAACCTCCTAGAGGAAAACATAGGCAAAACATTATCTGACATACATTTCAAAAATTTTCTCCTAGAAGAAATAAAAGCAAGAATAAACAAATGGGACCTAATGAAACTTACAAGCTTCTGCAGAGCAAAGGAAACCAGAAATAAAACAAGAAGAAAACCTACGGAATGGGAGAAAATTTTTGCAAGTGAAACCGACAAAGGCTTGATCTCCAGAATATATAAGCAGCTCATACGACTCAATAAGAAAAAAATAAACAACCCAATCCAAAAATGGGCAGAAGACCTAAACAAGCAACTCTCCAAGGAAGACATACAAATGATCAAAAAGCACATGAAAAAATGTTCAATATCACTAATTATCAGAGAAATGCAAATCAAAACTACAATGAGGTATCACCTCACACCAGTCAGAATGGCCGTCATTCAAAAATCCAAAAATGACAAATGCTGGAGAGGCTGTGGAGAAAGGGGAACCCTCCTACACTGCTGGTGGGAATGCAGTTTGGTGCAGCCACTATGGGAAACAGTGTGGAGATTCCTCAAAAGACTAGGAATAGACTTACCATATGACCCAGGAATCCCATTCCTGGGCTTATATCCAGAAGGAACCATACTTCAAAATGACACCTGCACCATAATGTTCGTAGCAGCACTATTTACAATTGCCAAAACCTGTAAACAGCCTAAATGTCCATCAACAGGTGACTGGATAAAGAAGAAGTGGTATATTTATACAATGGAATACTACTCAGCCATAAAAACCAACAACTTAATGCCATTTGCAGCAACATGGATGCTCCTGGAGAATGTCATTCTAAGTGAAGTAAGCCAGAAAGAGAAAGAAAAATACCATATGAGATTGCTCATATGTGGAATCTAAAAGAAACAAAAACAAAAACAAAAACAAACAAAAACAGCGTAAATACAGGACAGAAATAGACTCACAGACAGAGAATACAGACTTGTGGTTGCCAGGGGGGTGGAGAGTGGGAAGGGATAGACTGGGATTTCAAAATTGTAGAATAGATAAACAAGATTACACTGTATAGCACAGGGAAATATACACAAAATGTTATGATAAATCACAGAGAAAAAAATGTGACAATGAGTGTGTATATGTCCATGAATGACTGAAAAATTGTGCTGAACACTGGAATTTGACAGAACATTGTAAAATGATTATAAATCAATAAAAAATGTTAAAAAAAACAATAAAGTAGCTCTCTTCAGCATTCCCACATGTAGTTCAATTTATGTAACAAATAAATACAGAACAAATGTTCTTAAAACATAAATTTCAGGTGGTGCAAATATACCTGCACATATGGAACTCAGTCTAGTCTGGTTTCATGATAAATTTTTATGGGCAAATGATGATCTCATTCTAGAATATACGAAACTTTCTTTCAAAAAAAAATGTTAGCTCCTAAACATAAAACGACATTTTAAATATTTTCCTTGTCACAGTTATAGGTCTCAGAAACTATTGGTTAACCATTAGAATAATTACATAAATTATAAAAAGTATGATATTGTATTAATTGAAATAATTTAAATAGACAATTTGCTTCCTAATTTTTATAATTAGAAATAATGGCATAATGTTACCCATCTCATTATTTGCAATAATCTGTATAGTGAATACATAAACAATGCCTTGAAGACATACGGTATCAGAATTGAAAGGATGCATACTATAGTAAGTTATCTTAGGATTCTTGTGTTTCTGGCAAAATCTGGTTGAAAAGTTGGAAAAATCCCTTCCAGGAACTAACACCTAAAAACACATTTTGCACCCTACCAACAATGTAGTCTACTTATCCTGTACTTTGTAATTTTTTTTTTTTAGCCATTCTAGCATGTATGTAGGAGGTATATTTATTTAGTTTTAATTTGCCTTTCCATAATGACTAATGATGTTGAGAATCTTTCCATGAGCCCATTTACCATTCAAGTATATTCTTTGGTTAAGTGTTCAAATTTTTGCCCATTTTTATTAGATTGTTTTATTTACTTTTGAGAGTAGGAGTTTTGCATATAATTTGGATTCAAGTCTTTTGTCAGATATGTGTATGAAAGTACTCTCCCCAAGTACTGGATTGGCTTATCATTTTGGTATTTTGCTGATTTCAATCAGCAAAAAGCTTTTACTTTTATTGAAGTCCAATTTATAACTTTTTATCATTTATGATTTTGACTTCCTATTTTTGTCTGATGCAATGTCACAGAAATTTTTCCCCTATTCTCTCTTTTATAACTTTTCTTTTTCACATTTAGTTTTTTGACCAAATTTGGTTTAATTTTTGCATATGGCTATAGAAAGGGCCAAAGTTTATTTATTTGCATTGGATTTTGAAGTGTTCTAACTTCATTTGTTGAAATTGCTATTTTTCTCCATTACATTGCTTTGGTACCATTCTATTTCTGGACTCTCTATTCTGTTCCACTGATCCATGTGTTTGTCCATATTCCAAAATTAAACTGGCTTACTTATCTGAGCCTTAGAGTAAATCTTGGAATCTTATAGTGGAGTCTCACAATTTTGATCTTTTCAAAATTATTTTGTCTTTCTTTGCTTTTTCCTTACACATTTTCAAGCCAGATTTTCAATTTCTACAAAAAAAAATCTTTTCCAGGATTTTGATTTCAAGTACATGGAATATATAGCTAAATTCAGGGAGAACTGAGATCTCAGTAATACTGAATACCTCTATACATGAACACAGCACATCTCTTCATATATTGAGATCTTTCATTTCTTTCATCAATGTTTTATGCATTTGAGCACATAAATATTGTATGTATTTATTTATTGACCCCTAAGTATTTCATATCTTATACGCTATTATAATGTATATACACCATTTTTATAATTTCAATTTCCAATTGTTCACTGCTATTATAAAGAATTATGCATTTTTTTGTAATCTGATGTTGTATCCTGCAATTTAAACTTTCTTTTTAAATGAGCTGTATTAACACTAAATTTGGGTACAGTTTTAATCATCAAAGCACTGCCAAATTTCTTTCATCCTTAAATAACTCTACAATCCTTGAAGCTTCAGTCTGATTTTTGATGGAAACAAAAATGGAACCATGGGTGACTAATTTCTTCAGAAACCACATATTCTACAAAATGTCCTTTCCTATGTGTCTTTCCAGCCTAACAATAGAGTTACTTTGGAAACAAATAATCATCTAATTTCTCCTTATAGTCTCTGGACATGGTGCACTGCCTTGACGACTCAATTCACTCATCTGTTGTCGTACCTTTACTGGACTGTAGGTTCTTTGGCATTTTCTACAAAAAGGAGTATGTCATCTACGAATAAAGACAGTTTTGTTTCTTCCTTTACTGTCTGTGATTTTTATATTTTTTTATATCCTTTTCTTGCTTTTTCCTGGTTAGGCTCTCCAATTAAATGTTGAATAAATCTCTTAAGAACAGATATCCTTGCTTTATTCCTTGTCTTTGCAGGGGAGAGGGTGCTGGGGAAGTTTTTGGCATTTCAGCATTGGTTTTTTAAAGTGGATATCCTACGTTGGATTGAGGAGGATAGCTTCCTTCTACCTATACTGAGTTGAGACTTTTTTTAAAATCATGAATTACTGTTACATTTTGACTAATGGTCTTTCTGAATGTATTGAGATAATCATCTATCTAACTTCTCCTTTATGGTCTTTTGATACAGTGCATTGTCTTCGTTGATTTTTAAATGTTGAATCTAACTTGTATTTCTGGAATAAACTTAATTTGGTCATGATACGTTGTTACTTTTAAATATTTCTGGATTCCAGTGTAGTCCTACTATTTATTTGTGCTTTTTTTTTTTAACCTTTGCTTTTGGTGGTGTGTCCAAAAAGAAAAATCATTTCCAACACCAATGTTAAGAAGCTTAACTCTTATGTTTTTTTTTAGTACTTTTACAGTCTCAGGTCTTAAATTTGAATCTTTATCAATTTTGAGTTAATTTTTGTGTACGGTGTATCAGAGGTCCAGTTTCATTCTTTTGCATGTGAATCTCAGCATTATTTATTGAAGAGACTATCCTTTCCCCGTTGCATATTCTTGGGTCCTTTATCACAAGCTGATTGAACATATATATATATGCATGGGTTTACCTTAAAGCTCTCTATTCTGTCCTGTTGACCTATGTATCTGTTTTTATCCAAATGATACATTTTAAATGAATTTACCAGTAACACTTAAAAAATTAATCCGTAGTTAAAATTTTTCAATAATGAAAAGATGAGGTCTGGATTTTAAAATGAGTGATACAATGTGACTTATATTGTAAATTATCATTGTCTATTATATAGAGAAGGTCCTGCACTAGGTGGAGTGAGAAGGAGGATAAAAGGTGAGAAACTATGGCATTTATTTGTATGTGACATCATGACCAAGTTCCGGACAGTGGAGAGAACAGCTGTCAAACTGGAAATTTTTGGAGATAAGGTCAATTGGATTTCTTGACAGACTGAGTGTGAAATGTGAGAGAAAGAGTTGCCAAGGATAAATCCACGATTTTTGGCTTGACTAAAAGGATAGCATTTTTATCACTTGAGATGGAGAATAATGCGGAAAGAGGAGGTTTAGGAGTAATATCAGGAATCTCTTGGGTTTGAAATGTCTCCTGAACTTTAGGATAGAGGGAAATGCTTTAATAAACACATAAAAGCACAGGTAGTAAGTAAGGGAATTGGGAAATACAACTACATTAAAATTAATAATAATAAAGAGAGGAAAATACAAGCCCTGTACAGAAAAGGTTATTTTCAAATACACAAAGGATTGTATTATAAGGAAATGCTACTGATTCAGTTCAAAATATTGCTAGCATCTACTGCAATTTACTTATGAGCCCACATGTGATTCCTCAGAGTACTGTTCAATTTAAAAACTGAGGGAATTTCCCAGGTATGTTTTCATGTGTTTGTTTCTAGTTTAATGCCATTGCAGTAGAAACAAAATAGGAATTTGGGTAGGTAAATTTTACCACCTTTTTATATATATTTTTTATTCTCATTTTGGCTTTAATTATTAAAATTTTCTAAAGAGTAACTGATTAATTCTTAAATTGCTACAGTTAACAAATGCTAGGTGCCAAGCTGGTAGGTTTACTCAAGTTATAAGTGTGTTTACTTCTTTTACTAACCAATTTCTTAAAAATTGTTTATATTAAAATGTATCATATAAAAGTTATATATATATATACACACACAAAGTAAACAAGTTTAAATCTGAAGAATTGAAAGAATATGGAACACATAAATATCTAACAAATATTAAGAAATACAGTATAATCAGTTCCTTTGAGTTGCCCAATATTCATCTCCTTAACTTAGTTACTTAGGGATATTGTGGAAAGAAGCAAGAGGGATCTTAGTAAAGACATCTTCCCAAAAGAAGCATTTGTACAGAAAAGTTCTTATATATTAGAACTTCCCCTCTCTTACTGCATTTAGACAATTTAGATGATCATGTGAACAATCCTGACGTAACTTTCTGGAAAAATAAAAAGGAACTAACAACAAACAAACAAACAAACAAAACCAAACATGGACAAGATCTCTGGTGCCTCAGGAAATCAATCTCCAAACTTATAAGCAGGGCTGTCCTTATTCAATTGGCGAAGCAGAAAGCTGGCTGACTACAGATGTTAAGAGCTAGCCAAGCAGATACCAGATACTTTGGCCCATAACAGAAGAAGCATGTAGCAGTAATTATAAGCAATAATAATGATAAGGTCACTAAGTCTGGGGGTAGTTTGCTATAGAGCAAAAGTTGATTATGCAATGGATCACTGACAGCAGAGGACAGAAGGCAGGAGGTGATTTGAGAAGGTTTAAAGAAAGGTTTAAACCTTAGCTAGATCTTTAGCACCAAGGAAATGTGCACAAGGAGGAAAGCTCTTGAAGAATTAACAAATAATCTCAAGCAAATACATATTTCAATGGCTGCTGCAAGAGAAAATCAACTTCCAGGCAGTATAAAAAAGGGAAGACATGACAACAGAGTGTTCAGCAAATGCAGTACCGACAGTCAAGTAAGAAAAGAGCGCATGTGTTCCTCATTTCTACCATCCCTGTTCCATCTCCAGGGAAGACCAAGAATACTAATCACTCCTGTGACAATAGAGCTACATCTTTAGATTGGCATTTGGGTAAGAGAAAAGAAGAAAAAGGAAGCATTTTGAATTAACTGTGAGACTGAAATGTTTGCAATATTACCTCTCTGTGGAATTTGTATTTAATTCAAGGAAAAATAAGTTTATCAGCTGAAGTGGTCACCTCAAGGACTTGTATACAAAGGAACCCCTATTGTTTGAGTGTGAAAACATCTTTAAATCTATCTCTTCCATGGTCATGAAAATAAATTTATCAAAATCAACAGATTTAATGCGATTAGAGGTTTGATGTTTTTTTCAGTGAGATGGGAATCTTGGTTAAAAATTGCCTGACAACAGATTGTTTGTGGGAAAGTTTTGAACTACATACAATGTACTAATGTGTAAAAATTAATAAGCATAAACCTCTACTAAACAGAACTGAAAGACCAGAAGGAGTGGCTCTCATGCCCTGATAAGATAGCAGATTCCAACAGGAAGAAAGACTTTTCATCTCTTTTGGCAAAGGGTCAGGCAACAAAGAGCTATGGACAGTCTGTTTCTATAGCCCTCCCAAATTTCTTTTCCTCTCTATAAAAGTGTTCTCCTTCTGCTGCATAGGGAGTTGTGTGTGGTTTGCCTCGATGGTTGTAGGCATCAAACTGGAACTGTCTGCTGACTCTGAACAAACCCAACTCTGCTGGAGAAATATACGGCAGTCTATTTGTTTTAAGTCAACATCTTGAGGAAAAAATGTCCTCAAATGGGTAAGAAACACAGTGATATCGAAACTAAATTACTCTGAATGAATATCCAGTGCCATTTCTTTTTTCTTACTTTTTTTTTCCTATCATCCTCTGGCCCTTCCTGAAAAATTTCCTAAAAGTATCAAAAGAAGGGAAATATCTCTCAAGGTAGACATACTCCCTCAAAGTAAAGATTTTATTGATAGACCATAGGTATTATTCCATTTTGTTGATTTTTCATGTCTTTATCTTTGACAGAAGGTAGAAGAAATAGACATATCTTAAATATCTTTTATGAATCCTAAAATTCAAAGAATTTACTGACTCCATTTCTCTGCCACAACTGACACCCGAAACAATACCATTTCATTGCAGCAAACCCAAGGGCAGTTGAATTCCACAAGCATTTTGTTCAATACTTTTAACATTTAATAAACTGATTAATGTTAATTAGGTAGTAACATCTTATGCAAATAGGCATACATTTTTAATGATGATATGAACCATTAAACAATTCATTCACTCTTACAATAAACAACTAACTTTTTAAAAACTTGCCATGTTATGTAGTAAGAACAAAAAGACGACTATGACAAGAGAATTGCTACTCAGAATCTGTAGATGGTGCAAACAAATAAATATACCATTACAAAATTTTGATTTTGTCATATATTAGATGGAGACTGAAGAATTGAAAAGGTGGTAGATATTAAGATAGTATAATACTGATTTATCCAATAGTCAGGTAGGAGTAAGGTAGATACTCAAGAGATGTGTGGAAACCCAGAGATGTGGGAAGACACATAGGGGGCTTGGAGAACTGATGGAAATGGCTAGAGTAATCTCACTAGTGAAAAAGGATGGACATCTAGAGAGTTTTACAAGATTGTTGCAACCAAATCCATCATAAGGGTTTCAAATACGATAAACATTTATTATATGATATGATAATGTGGATGATTTGAATTACTAAAATAATGACAGGACTGCCAGTTCGTACAGATGAACATCTGATTTGATATACAGAATCGACTAGAATGTTTGCATTACATGCAGTCTTTCATCTGTCATGAAATCCGACACTGTTCAGCATCACAATGTAATACTTGTAACTGTTATCCAAACTACAGTATCTAGTAAACATGTCAGCACTGACATTTTATTTTACAATCTGTTATCACTTTCTTAACTCTATTTATGAAAAGGATACTTTAGACCAAGTTACAAGTCTTCCTTTAATCTTATTTTAACAATGGGAAATATCAGAGTTGTTTAGTCTAACTGGGAGATTGAAATGATGGGATGTGATAGTTAAGACAAAGCCATGATTACATAATGCGGACTACAACATTTGCAGTGCCTTGCTTTAACTGTCTTCTGGCAGAGGTTTCTTCTCTAACTACACTCATACAGATTGTAGACAGGCTGCAAACAATCTTAACCCCTCTTGTCTAACCAACTAAGGCATCCTATCTCTTGGTTTGATTGAGTTTGCTGGGAAGCATAAGAAGCCTTGGCAGTATATGTGAGAAAAAACCTCAGCGGAATGCAAATGAGATGGCATACAGACCTTAAGTTCCATTCCATTAACAAGCAAAGTATGTTTTATGCTTTCAAAGAAACAGATGATACATCCTAGTTGGAGAATTTTAGACTAGGCTCATGGATTCATTAAGGTTGTCACAGGGGCACTGCAGGGCATGTGGTTTGGAGGTTAGTGACATGAACTCAAGAGCCCAGCTGATTAGATCTGAATCCTATCTTGTCCGCTTATTTGCTCACTGAAATTGGACAAGTTATTTAACTGCTATGTGCCTACATTTTCTTATTTAAAAAGAGGTTAATAATATCCTAGGGCTGTTGAGATAAAATGAATAAATATTTTTTAGGGCTCTTGAAATAATGTCTGACACAGTAAGCACCATGTAAGTTTCTGTGTAATACCACAAATATAGTGGTGTAAAATATGTATACATTTACTTTCTTGTTGTTTTTATGAATCAGGAGTCTGGGCACAGATTAGCTGGCTTCTCTGCAAGGCTACAATCAAGATGTCTTTCTGAGTTTTAGTTTCATCTCAAGGCTTGACTGGGTAAGGATTTGCATCAAAGCTCCTGTCTTTGTTGGCAGAATTTGTTTCTTCATTACCCAATGGGCTAAGGGCTGTTTCTTACTGGATGTCAACCTGAGGTTTCTCCCAGTTCTCTGCCAGGTGAACTCCCTAACTTAATGTTTGCTTTAACTAATCCAGCAAGAGAGAAATCTCTTGCAAAATGGACATTATATCTCATGTAAAAGAATTATGGAAGTGAAATCTGATCACTTTGTCCCACAGTCTATTGGTTGAAATCAGATCACAGGTTCTGGTCACAGTCAGGAGAAGATGATTACACAAGAGTGTGACACTAGAGGCCAGCATAATTGGGGATCATTTCAGAGTCTGTTGTTTACCTAAGTGTTTGTTAAACAAAAAATTGCTTCCCACAGAGCAATGTATATAAATGTAAATTAAAAAATAATCTTTACTGGTAATCTAGTAATTTAAATCACATAATGTTTGCTAAACCCAGCTCACACCTGCTGTGAGAGCCAATTCTGCGTGACTCTTTCCAACTCCATGTTCAATGACATAATAATGATAAGCTGGTATCAGCCATAGCTGGTGTATTTTCACCAAATTGGCAATGCCACATGTCAGAGCTGTTTTTACACTAGAAGGCCGGTGGATAAATATTTACCATTATGCACTTTTTACATGTTGTAGATAGGCCTCAGCTTCGCTTACTGGGTTTTTTTTTTTAACTTTAACTACTTGAATACATTTTAATTAAATTGAACAAGAATCCCAGAAAAAATATTAGGTAATATCGCAGCACCAAATCTATCAAATGTTTTAATTTTAATTAACATTTTATTTAAAACAAGATAAACTCAAAGCATGATCTGCTCACATATTTTAAAAATACATGTATTTATGACTTCTGTATTACATATCTTTTAATTTGTTGGATACCATTAAGACTCTAGGCCAACTTAAATTCTTAACAACTGTTAGAATATGTTTCTCTAAAACATGTTCATAAAAAATAATGTTTCTTAAAACATCTTGCAGAGGGAGCAAACATGCTTTAGGTCCACTGGTTTTATTCCTGAAGAATATATATTCTTATCAGTGATAAAACAGCACATAATAAACGTTTTACAGCAGTCCATCCGTCTCTCATGTTTAAATATCATATACCAGTGTATAACCTCAACAGAAGGTGTAACCCTCATACATTTTGTCAAGCAGTCAATTAGGTCAGCTTAGCTCCAAATTTAGCATAATAATAACTATTACTAGTGGTTAATATCACTGATTTTATTATTATTTGTTTTCAGTTATTTTCTAATACCTCATACTTATATTATTATGTAATAAGACAATTCTTCTTGAATCCAGGAGTGGGGTGTGAATTAAAAAATAATTATCCTCTAATATCCACTTTTATAATGAGTATATTTAGATTCATTTATGACTAAGGCATCAGGTTATTATTATCGACTGTTAAAACTTTGCTGACCAAGAAAGATTTTCCTTCCTCTGTATTGCTTTACTATGAAGTTTCAATTCAACACATGTCCCCAAACTATGAGTATATAAATCTCCTTTCTGAGCAACAAAAGACCGCTTTGATCAGCGATAGCTATTCCTGTGTTCTGCCTCCATATGGAAGTTTAATGATCCTGGATGAACATGAATTCAAAATAAGCTCCCAAATGGTCAGAACAAACTGGAAAGCTTTCCTTCCTTACGTCTGGCATGAGGGTCTATCTTAAATAAACAATACAGGATGCTGTCACAGACAGTAGTTGTAAAAGAATTCCACCATGAATTGGCTGTAATTCAGCACTTTCTGAAATCTCATCCTAGACTTCTGTATTAGAGAGAGATCAACAGGGAACCTAAGTTAGTGTTTCCAAATGTGACTGTGGGTCAGAAATAATGAGAGAGCTTATTAAACATATGAACTCCTACATCCAACACCAGAAATGTAAAATCAAAATCTTCAGAAGAGACAAAAAGTCTCTTTATCTGAAAACTCTTATAGGAGATTAAGAAAAGTTTACAGGTTTGGGGACAACTTGTTTGTAGAAGCATACCTGCAAATTGTAAAAACTTTATAGTTAAGTAAAAAGGAACCAAAATATCTGGATAATTTATTTTTTGATCCTTGTAGGAAAAAAAATCCTAAAAATTAGGGTTCATACTTATGCCTTTGGCATTTTACAAAATGTCCATTAGGGGAGTATTTTTGCACATTATTGCAAATCACATATACTATTAATTATGCTATCCAAGGTCTCTTAATAGATCCTCCCATAATTCAGTGGCTACTGTTAGGGATTCATTATGTATGAAATATAGGCAAAACATGAACACATTCTACATCAACAAGACAAAATTCTGTCCATGGTAAATGGATGGTAAAGGCCATAGTACTGTAACCACAATTAAGAAGGAAATAGAAAGGCAAAGTATTCAGAAATTAGCTATTGTACATGAATTGCACTTAAGCTCTTGTCCTATTAACATCAGATGCCAAGTATCCAAGACTCAATTGTGGCCTCCAAATGAAATCAAGAAAAACAACCACAGAAACAAAGGGTTTCAGTGAGCATAAAACGGCAACATCCAATGGAATGAGATTCTTCTAGAGAAATTGGCTATCTGAAAACACTTTCAACTTTGCACTGGTATTTTATGTCTAGCCTGAAGTAGGAATTTTTTCAATTTAGATTAATAGCTTTTGAAATCAAGTTGTGTTTATACACCGCTTGGTATGTAACATTTAGAAAACAGGCCATGAATGTGGTTTACATTTAAACAGAATATTCGATCTTTTAAAATGACAACAAACCAGATCCTTCGAGTAATACAGCAATGAAAGAAACCAGTAATCACTGTTGAAGTTAACTTCATCTGCTCTACAAAAAGTTCTCAATTAGTTTGCAACAGGATCAACCACAAGCAGAAACTAGTACCTGGGGGACTCGTACGGAAACCTGAGAGTAAGATAAACGGTAAATGGACTTTGTTCAAGCAAGAGCTGTTGGCAATGTCAGTCTCAGAGAGAAATATCATTTGCCCAGGTTTCTAAAGAACAAACGCCCCACTGAAGTATAAGCAATTGCCCTCCTTGTTAATACTGGAGGGAAAATATAGTAACATTATTTTCTAACTAAGTCAAACAAGCACAAATAATTAGCTTATCCTTTTGACAACTGTTCCACTTCTGTTTTTCCTTCAGTTTACTTATTTTTTTTTCCTATTTCCTTCAGTTTACTCTTAATGATGGCCATGGATTTAAATATTTCAATCTGTGGTGTAGTATCTGATTCTTCCCCCATGTGGGATAAGTTCAATCTGCCATGTTAGTTGTGCCTTTTTACCATAATCACCCAAATTATTCATTACGTCTTTGTATGTGGCATTTAGCTGTACCTAATGAGTTCCACATGTAGGAAATAAAATCCAAGACAGACAATATAATCTTCATTTTTCTCGGGTTTTTTGGGATATAATGGACATAAAATTGTGTAAGTTTAAGGTGTACAACATGATTTGATACATGTATATACTGTGAAATGATCACCTCAAAAAGGTAATTGTCTCATGTATTTCCTATTATTTGGGGTGAGGATATTTAAGATGTACTCTCTTATCAATTTACAAGTACACAATACAATATCGTTAAATATAGTCACTATGCTGAACATGAGATTCCCAGAACTCACTCATTTTACATCTGGAAGTTTACACTTTAACCAACATCTTACCATTTCCCCCATCCCCTAACCTCTGGCAACCACTATTCTACTCTGAGTTTGGCTTTTTTTTTTTTTTTAAAGATGTCACACATAAGTGAGATCCTATAGTTTTTCTTTCTCTGTCTGATTTAATTTACTCAGCATGATGTCCTCAAGGTCTATCCATGTTGTTGCAAATGTCAGTATTTCCTTTTTTATGACTGAGTAATGTTCCATTGTATGTATCTATGTATGTGTATATATTTTTACAAATACACATATTTGCCTCTTTATTTGTCAATAGACACAGAGTGTTCTCATGTCCTCACTATTTGCAAATAATGCTGCAATAACCTTGGGGGTGCAGATATCTCTTCAAGATAGTAATTTCATTTCCTCTAGATATATGCCCAGAAGTGGGATTGCTGGATCATACGGTAGCTCTATTTTTAGTTTTTTGAGAAACTTCCATACTGTTTTCCATAGTAGTTGTACCAATTTCATTCCTGCCTACAGTGTACCAGGGTTCTTTTCAACCTACATCCTTACCAGTGATTGTTATTTCTTGTTCTTTAGACAATGTCCTAAGAAGTGTGAGGTGTGGTTTTGCTTTGAATTTCTATGATCAATGATGTGTGTGTATGTTTTGGCTATTCGTATGTCTTTTTGGAAAAAATATGTATTCAGGTTTTCTCCCCATTTTTTATTGTATTATTTGAGTTTTTGTTTTTGCCATTGAGCTGAATAATTTTCTTAACTAACCCTAAGTGCATGAACTTTCTATATTGTTCCATTGATCTATATGTCTGTTTTGGTGTCAATACCATACTGTTAGGGATTAACATATACATACACTATATATATGCACATACATATATTAATATAAACAATAAGGACCTACTGTATAGCACAGGGAACTATATTCAGTATCTTGTAATATCCTATAATGGGAAAGAATCAGAAAATCTGAAATGTGTATATACATATACAGTATATGTATATATATATTTACACACACACATATATATATAACTGAATCATTTTGCTGTACACCCAAAACTAACACATTATAAAAAAGAAAAATATTTTTCCACTCCCATTCTGTACTGTTACATAGTAAACCTTCCTCAATAATTAGAATGTAAAACAACAACAATCTTATTATGCACATGAGATCTGACTTGGAATTGTGAACTGGACACAATAGGGATAAATTTCTCTGCCTCATGATGTGTGGGCTTCTTTGAGAACACTTGAATTTCTGGAGGCTGGAATTGTCTGGTGGCTTCTTTGCTCACATATCTGGTAACTAGGCTGGGCTCGCCAGGGACTGTCACTTGGAATACCTACACATGATCACTCCATGTGGCTTGGAATTCCTCATAGCATCATGACCTTACGGTACTAAAGCTTGTTATATTACAGATGAGGGAAGCCAGTATTCAAGTTAACAAGGCAGAAACCACATGTCTTTTCTGAGGTAGCCTAGGAAACCACATAGTGTCACTTCTGCCATACTTTATTGGTCAAAAAAGTCACAAATCCTGTCTAAACTGATTCAGACTTCTACCTCTTAATGAAAGCAATGTTGTACCAAATACTTTGCAGCAATGTTTCAAAAACACAGTTACTGATTTTCAACAACGTTTGGAGGTCCAAACCATGCTAATAAGATGAGAATAAGAAATAAGAATTAAGAAATTTTTCAAAGACTAGAAAAAAAATACGGTTGTATACGAAGAGAATCTTAGGAAACATGTGAAGTGTTATAAAATATAAGATAATTCAGCAAGGTAGCTAGATAAAAAAAATCAAAGCAAATACATAAAACACAATTTCATCTCTATATGCCTCTTAAAATTATAAAACTATAGAAGGAAATGGTCCCGTTTACAATAGCAAAAATGTTACCTACATGGTTAATATACAATAAAATTAAATTCCTACTTCCTAGCATATACAAATTTTAATTCAATGTGGATTAAAGAGTTAACTGTAAAAGTAACTTCAAAAAATAAAGAGCACAATATTTTAACATTGTTATAAAAGGGAGAGTTTTTTTTGATGAGGGGCAAAAAAGCAAAGATCTTTTATAGAGAAAAGTATTAACAAATTAGACTGTAAGTGCTTATAAAGAATGCCAAGAAATTTCTTAGAATCAAGTGACAAGTAAAGAAAAAGTAAGCAAAGAAATGAAGAGCAATCCATTGGCAAAGAACCACAAATGGCCAGAACACATATAAAAAGAGGTTTCATATCACTAATAGTTAGAAAAATGCAAATTAAACCCACGGTGAGATAGTCTCGTGTCACCAGTTCTTTGACATGCATGTATAAATAAACAGGTAAATAAATTTAAAATATTAAGCTACTTGGATAAACCATACTATTATTGCACCTTTGCAACAATAAAATTCTCCATTATTTTTATAATAATTAAATAAGAGAAATAGAAGATTTTCTAAAAGGTGCTCCAACAAAGGAATTTAAATGAGGAATAGTATGACAGTATTAGGAATTACTTCATTCCTTACGCTGTGAAAAAATGAATTCACAAGTAAGAATGACTTAAGAGACACTTTGATTCATCTCACGTAATAGGAACTCTAGAAGTAGAAGTGTCTGGATTTAGGACAGCCCAACAGTAAGGTCAAAGATCTAGCACTTTCTGCTCCTACCATCCAAACTATGCATGTGTTTCATTTTCACATGTTGCCTCACAGAAAAATGTATGTGCCAATGATCTAAGGATCACATCCACCAAAGGGAAAAGGGAGTATCAAAGGAATGTAGCTAAGAGAAGGTTCTTTTGTAGGCTTATTCCTTTTATCCAGGAATAAAGGTTTTCCAAGAAATCTTATGGCAAATTTCACTTACGATTCACTGAGCAGTACCCAGCTGGGACAGCCAAGCAAACAGGTGTCCTCGCACCAGTGAAAGGCACTGGGATAGTGCCTTACTCTATAGATAGCTCACCCACAGCGTCTGCTTCTTGTGGTACAAGGTAGAAATTAAATTACCCATGTCGACTGCCAGGACTGATCAAATTAACTACATCATTTAAAAAGCTCCATTTCTTTGCCACTGTATTTCTTTTAATACTGAGTATCTTTAAAACATTTAGATAAGAGTTTATGGGATCATATCGACGTGTTTTGATCTTGTTGCAAATGCCTCCACCCCCAAAATACAAAGTTTGAATGAAGTAATACCACATCCCAAGACAAGCATATGCTTCCCTCTGATTGTCAGGCAATAAAGGTACAAAATATAAAATCTGCAGTTTAAGTTTTGTTACAGTTTTTCTTCCTACATTAAGAAAATTAAAAAGCAGCATGGTTATGAATGCTTCTATACCATCTTCAGCGTAGTTAAACTGTATGTATTTCAATTAATTAGACAGTTTAATTGCATATTGTGTATCAGGATTCTTAAAAATAAATTTGAAGGAAAGATAAATAATTGAATTAAGGGTAGAAAGAGAAGATCACATTATTAATTAATAAACATGCATTCAGTAAGTTACAGCCATCAAGAACTGTAACAACACAGACTGAGCCAATGATGTAAATTATAGGACTGTGGTCTAAGTAATTTAAAAACTGTATTCATATTTTTTTCTTTTATAAACTTAACCTTAAGACTAACCACAGAACTTACTATTCACTTCTGAGTTAGTTTTGAAGCACTTCTACATGTAATTATCTCTAAATTATGGAGAAGATCGTTGAGGGCAAGATTTTATTAAAAAATGTGGGATACTATCAAAGCTGCATGTAGAGAACATTAATTACCAAATTATTCTCCATGTTTGGTCAGTTTTGTCCTTTTCTCTGTTAACTCTTTACATGCATACTTATTTAAGACTAAGTATGCACGGCTTAGGACTCACTTGCAGCTCTCCTCCACACAAAGTCAACTTGTCCACTCAATTCTATTTCCCTCACAACCAACTCTTTAATGTAAGACAATAGTGACAATTAGAAAATGTATAAAATGCTTGGAAATAGCTTCTAATCAGCAAATATATACAAAATACAATACAGTGTGAGTGGATGTGTTTATAGAGCAAAATCTTCTGTGTGTATTCAGTAATTAGATTCATCAATATTTCCACAGCTTCCCATTTTTCAATAAAGAGAAACAGGATCCATCAAGACCCCACTGTGACATCTGTGGGTCCTTGGCACTTCTGCCTTCCTTGGCTTTTTGACCCATTCAAACACACACAAAAATATTCAAAATTATGTTTTATAATTACATGGGTATAAAGATTAATATATTAACATTATATATTAAAATATTTTGTTTTATCTAAAAGTTCAATATCTTCTTCTAAATTAAAGCATTTTTAACTAAATGAAAGCATTTTTGAGAGTTCTTAAAAGTAATAAACACCCTAGCCACTGTGTGTAAAGGAGAAGCTAGCCCCAGGCCAATAAGGAAATCTAGATTTTCTTTGAAATAATTTTTATTTTAATAGAAATTATTACATTAGAGGCTATTTAGAAATTATATCAAAACTTCATTTTAGTAAAAATATCAATCTTCAAAGTATTTCCCAAGAATTGACAAGAAGTCATAAAACTGAGTGACCTGAAATCCATTCACTCTCTGTATAACATATGATAGCACAAAAAAACAGAAAACATGGAGGCATAAGTGAGACAAAGTAGAATGGAATTATGATCTTAAATATACATAAAGAAGATAAGTAAAAATTTTAAATAATAAATAACTGTATTTTTAACTATCAAAAAGATTTCAGCAAATAAAAAATGAGAAACCTTGTGATTCCCCCAAAATAGGAATTTTATATTTCAATGGAGAATGATTAAACATGCTATGAAGTTTTCAACTTTAGTAAGAAGTATAGCAGTAAAAGGAAGGTAGAGCCAAATTGTCATTCGTAGGGGAAAAATACCAAACAATATATGGTTTAAATAATGAATTAAACAAAAAATAAAAAGATTAAAGCGATAAAATACAATTCTTTCCCCATAACTAAAAAACACATATCTTATAATTCTGCTAACTGCAATATTTAATAAAGAATTTGTAACATACCATTATTGAGTATGACCTGAATGACTACAGTGCCCTATGAAAGCAAAACTAGCATAACACGTTACAGTATACGTTTATGTGATTCCCATTTGCTGTCACCTTAGAAATACTTGTCAGGCAGACTATCATGTCTTTAAACTTGGGTTTTTAAAATACTGTTTTCTATTATATCTTCAGACTCCAGAATAATGCATGAAAAAGTAACAGGTGTTAAATAAAATATCTGCCAAGTGGATAAAAGTTTACATTATTCACCAACTAACTTGTCTAGACCTGTGCTAACATAGGAACATTAGTTACTAAAGCAAGAGGTAACAATTACAGCACAAACCACACGTTTAATGGGAGGATGAGTATTATGGAGAAGCTACTAACAAAACATTGTAAGAAATGCTTTACAAAATTTAAATAAGCTAAAAGGAATGAACAAATATACTCTATACTAGATACCATTACAATTCTGATAGATCTGAAAAACTGCCAAGAATGGACTCATCTGCATAGTTTTCTGACTGAAGACATATTTCTGAATAACAAGGGGACTTAGACTGGTTTTGACATGACATTTCAAGTGAGACTTTGGAAGAAGACCTCCAAATAAGAGTGAGTGCATGTGTATGCAGCTGGTTGGAGACAACCAGCTAGATAATGATAATACTGGCTAAATTTATAAGGAACTAATTATAACTGTTTATTTAATGCTTTTGATGTTTCAAAATGTCTTTAATGATCAGCAGCTTAAAAATACAGATGACCATAATATTCATAGATCATTTCCTGAGAAAATGAATCAGGTATTCTAGATACTATATTATTCTGTGTCAAATTCTATCTGTTTATGGAATATTTAACACCACGTCATAAAATAATATTTGCAAGATTATCTTAAATGGGCTTGGAGAAAAACAATTTTATAGATTGAAAACAGGTTCAAAATTCATAAAGAAAAGGTAATGACACATGTCATTGAATGGGATGTGGAAAGTATCAAGGAGAAAGTTCTGAAGGGCTGATGTGAGTGGTAATCTTCTTTAGTATTAAATTAATGACCTAGAAAGGGAAGCCAAGCGCACATTAGAGGGACGCATGAATGATGTTAATTTGGTAGGTGTACAAAGGAATAGAATAAACAGAAATAAATCTACCTAGAGAGGTTATGAATATAGTAAGAAACATATGAAAACGAAATTCATCTTGGAAAAATGCAAATATGCCAGAGAAGTCATCACCTCAAATAGCAGTATTCATAGAACTTTGAAAAAGAGCATTAAGTTAAAATTCAACAGTTTCATAGGAAAGCCAGTAAACACGGAACTGTGTATTTGTGTGTATGTTTAGATTTCATTTTATCTAAGAATATCCAACCCAGCACCATCAGATTCTTCTCTAAAGCAATCAAACAAAACATACGGATACATTCGTAATTAAAGTTAATATATACAAAGTGCTTCAATTTTATACATTGAGTATAAACATTATTTGGCAAAAAATTCAGGCTATGCATTTAAACCTCTGATCTTAAAACACTCATTATTTCAGAGTGTCTTATTTAAAATATTTTCTATTTCCTAAATGTAAATTTGGCAAGGTTTAAGGTATGTTTAGAGAAGGTAATGCAATTTCTAGAATACTTTTAATAATACACTTTTCACATCTGCATTCTGTAAATGTAATAAAACATAAGATTAAGACTTTAAACAAAAAGTAAATTTTAGCTAATAATACAGTTTTAGTACTTCTAACAAATGTGAAATCAACAAGGCAAAACACACTGTAATTACTTTGAACTTAATGGGTTTGAAATAAATGCTAATTACAATATTAGCAATTATTGGACTTTTAATCACACACAATTAGCTTTGTGATGAACAGTGATAGTATTTAGAAGCTACTGCATAGTGTATATTTGCTATATGTGTTTACTATTTGTTGATGCTACTAATTTTTATTTTGAAGAGTCACTAATGGAATCTGTTTATTTTATTAATATTATTTTTATCTTTGAAAGTGAAATGGAGTAATTATATCATTCAACTGAATAAAAATAATTGCAAATTTCTATTCTTTATTGTTTCAAATGTTTTTCTAGAGATCCACATACTTATCTGAATAACTTCCTCTTGTTTAGATTAACGTGATCTTTGTTTGCAGGAAGGCAATGATTACGTTTTGTAATATACAAGGGGCTATTATTTTTAAACACAACTGTTTCTCTTGTTACTATTACAGGTAGAGTTTTGACAATATTTTACTTTATTTGCAATTAATTCACATCAAACATATGAAATTCACAATATGGCTTTCTGGGGTAGGTATATCCAGGATAAAATGAGAACAAAAACTTAAAATACTTAATATAATAATATTAAGACATTAACTTCTCTATCAAATTAGAGAATGAGGAAAGCATAGTAAAATTGTTTGACTTGGAGCATCATTTTAATTTTAGCCTTCTTCCCACCAAACTTATACCAAGCACTCATCCCTCTCACATTCACACCATTACCAAGGCGGGCATTCACAAATATTTTGAACAGGCACCACAGGAAAATGGTCCTCTAAACTTTTCACTTACCCTATACATATTTCAAAGGAACAGTCATAAATATACCCCTTAACTGAACTTTCCAACCTTAGACACAAATCGGAAGGCTTAGACCTACTGTAGCAGAGAGCACTTTGAAAACAAATGGAGCTTATGATGATCTGTTTAGAAAATCACTATAAAATCTGCACAGACCATCTACAGCACTTACACAGAGAGTTTCTGAGACAAAGAGCATTTCTTATCTCTTATTTCCCTTACCAAAATAGTTGAGGCCTATATCTTTTTTTCTCCCTCTTTTCATTCTCTTAACACTTTCACCCATTATTTCTTTAAAAATATATTCAGAAATATCGAGAATCTTAATTTACCAACCTAGCCTCATAGCTTCCACCAAAATTGTCCTGTCACTTGCGCAGGCACTACATTTGAGAATGTATGGTGACTGCTTTGAACATACCACTGAAGGAAAACTGAACTTTGGGAAGAATAATACTAGAAAAGTCTGGTATTAGATTTACTGGTTGCTTGTTCCAAAGCCACGTTTTAGTGATAACTTAAAAACAAAGACTGCATTTGCTTCAACAGACTTTTATTATGTATGGCTTTGGCTTATCATTTAATTATGTACTACAGACAGATGACGCTTCTATTACATTTTATTAATTTAGGGAAAAATCTAATTCTTCATTGTCTCTGAAAGCTAGAAAGTTATTTCAACTGGCATATTATTTATACAGATGGTCCAGAAGTATTTCAAGTTGCTGATTTTCTAAGAAAATTGTTTTCTAGTTCTTTTGAATTATTGAGGAAAGTTTCAAGTATTCAAGCATGTTTATCATCCTTTGCCAAATCTCTGAATATTCCAGTTTCATGGCACAAGTAAAATGAAAATACACATATTTAAAGTTGGCTATAAGACATTCATCAGTCACTCAATAAACATTCAGTGATATTTAATAAAATAAGCTTATGTGACATTTTTGAGTAAAACTGCAAACCACTTTCTATAGAATTTATGATTTGTCCTAGGAGAAATACACATATAAAACAAATGGAAATTAGACATATGAGTTTTGAGTAGAAACAAAATAAACACAGAAATATAGTTGGAAGAAATTTAACAGAAAACAATGCCTGGAGAAACTGTGATCTGATCAACCTTCTGAAAAATCTTGTAGAAGATACGTGGTTAGAAGTTCCTGGGGCAATGTGATGGCAGAGTGGTCTGCCAGATTCACCCTGAGGATGGAGCCAATGACCAACGAGGCTACACTAAGTTCACAATTCTTCTATTATATTCTTTAACTACCAAATACCAAGAAGACTCAGAAAATTGTGTGCCTTTACCCTGGCTTCTGAGTTGGCAGGACAGTGTTTGTGGACACAATACAGATGTGTAGCAAAACAAAAGTAAATTCACCCTAAACAAAACCCCACTCTAGGATGTCCTGATACCCAAGTTATAGCATAGAGTACACCCAGTACCTTGAAAAGCTGATACATTGGTACTTTGCAAGATTACTGTTCTTTAATTGACTGCTTCCTGTGGGCCAAGCACTGTGCCGAGTGCTTTATATTTATTCATTATTCAAACTTTGTAACTCTAGAAGTTAAACATTAGGCAACAAAGCTGAGACTTAAACTTAAGCCTGCTTTTACATTTTAAACTTTTATTCTCAGTTTCCAGACTCAGAAACAAACGGTATTCGCTGAGTAGAGATAATTTACTTAGATGCATTTTGGTATCTGCAGTAGTTGTTATTGTTGTTGTTTACCAAAAAAAATAAATGTGTATAAAATGCATATATATACATCATAAAATATTTTAGAAAATATGGACTAGCGTGAGTAAGAAACTAAAAATAACCTGTAATCACACCTCCAAGAGAAAGCCACTAACACATTTTGGTTATATGGTGTAAATCTTTAGAGTTCACTTTTCTCTTCATACATTACATATATATAAAAATAAAATTGTGTGTGTGCGTGTGTATATAAATAAAATAGTGTGTGTTATGTATGTGTGTATATATACATACACACACACACATCATATATGTAATATGTAATCTTATGTAATAAAGATTATCAAGAGTTTAGCTAAGTTACTCCATAGTATTGTTGCCCTGACACCCATTTTGTTTGGTCGGGTAGCCTGCAGTGACCTTGCACTGACATATCCCTTATGCAGGTACATGCCCTAGAGTCACAAGCCAATGTAAATCTCAGACAGGATTTCTCCACCAGCCCTTGTAATCAAGTTTTCCTTGTCTCCCAGCGCCTTCCACTCATGTACCCCTTAGATAAAACTACCATGTGGTTTACAAATACTCAAATATTTTTGTTTGAATTGACTGATGTGGCCTCAGCCTAAGAACCCCAAAGCAGTCTACTCCTGATCCTTAATAAAGGCATAAACCCCAGGTTCTGCCCCTCTATGTTTTCCCCCATGTGGTCCCTCAAAGCATGCTGGTACTTCCCCTAGAACCTATGACTAATAAATGTCTATTTCAAGTCCCCTTATGGTGTATCATTGAACTGACGCCTACCACCTAGCACCCTATGCTCCACCTAATGTTAATTTCACAAATTCACAACACATATGAAACACCTTCAACTTATAAAACACTATTCATTCAGGGTGCAACTTGTCAGATTACTGAAAATTTAAATAGGGAAAAACAGAAAATGAAAACCACCACCAGAGCAAAAGGCTAAATGATATAATAAAGAAAAACTGTAAAAGTGCTACAGTCAGAGCTTTAATTTTCAGGTCACAGGCAACCCGTTATAGTGAAACAAACAAACAATAACCCTGGCATAATAAGTGGGTTCAAATTTTGATTCCATTGCTCAGTAATGAGCTGGTTTGGCAAGTTACTTAGCCTCTGTGGTCTTCTCCTGTTTGACCAGCTTAATAATAACAATCTTAAATTTTGGAGACTGGCCAAAATCTAAATACAGGGATGGCATAAAGCAGCTGGCCCACTAAGGATATAAAATATAATTTTTTAAAATATTTCCATATACTCAAGAAAAATGTAACAAAATATTCTTCTCCAAGAGTTACGTGAATGAAAATAAAGGCCCGTTTAATACATACATATATATATATACCTATATATAGGTATATATAGATACTGGAAACAAATTCGAATACAACACAAAAATAATAGGAAAAGACATACAAATAAAAATTAATCACATAATCAAAATTAAAAAAATAGGACAATATTATTTAAATTTTTAAATAAGAACCAGGGTTAGAGAATGTTAAAGCTATAATTTAAAATTTAAAGTCAAATACATTAAAGCACAAAGTTGCCTGGAATATAAGCAAAGAAAATGAATTTTAGAGACAATTTAAACATTTTAATAAAGTAGAATTTAGAAATGAGATGTAGAAAGAAAAAGACAGTGAAGCATTTTCAGTACTATAGAAAAACGGAAAGCATGCCTGTCCTTAAGATGAAAAATAAAGAGGAAAACTCACCCAGAGCAACCCAGATGTTTACCTTTCTTGCTTGGCTAAAGTTGCCATATTGATATATTAGATGGCAAAAAAAAAATAAAAAACTGAATTTCATTTCTCATGAATAAAAGAAAATATGTGAGTTATTGACTCCCAAACTACTTTACCCAAAAAAGGCATTTGACTTCCTTCTTTGATCCGTGATACCTTTATGATTTTAACCTGGTCCACGATAAATATTATTATAGCTTTACAGTGTCAAAGCCCTTTGAAATCACCAGCCAATTTTTTACACAGTCAACTCCACTGACCACGTCTACATTATAATGATAATATTTTTTACTTTGATTTAAAACTGAATTTCCTATTAATGAAACCAAATGCTCCTGCTCTATTTTTCTTGAGCTGGTTTAAAACACTGTAGTTTATTTTAACTACATCCATTATGTTTTTACTACTTTCACTCCGATCCACTGAATTCTTCTTTTCACATGGTTTCATCTCATACAGAGATTATAGATTCTTGTTTTTTCAGCTTGATGTTGGCTCATGGTCACTATTTTTTCATCAATGATTCACCAATCTATTTTTAAAGCATCAGTATATTTACTAGGGCAGTTAGTACTGTAGTGAGAATGTAGAAGTAAAATGTAGATAAAACTCAAAATGTGTTTTAGGGAGCATAAAGATTTCAAAGTAACAGATTCTTTTGGCAATGAACTACTTTTTTTTAAAATAACATTCATAGGATAAAGAAAGTCTTAACTATCTAATGACTTCAATAGGCCTTAGTCGGTACAGTAAGGGATTTAAGTTTACACCATTACTTTTTTTTTTTCACTTCAAAATGATAAATGAAAATTTTGGATATCTCAAACTTATTTGTGTCAGTCTAAGTTGCTGTCATATCTACATTTTCCTTTATAAAACTTTTTTGTGTACATGACTCTTATGATATTCATTACCAGTTTGTGAAACAGTTACTTTGTTTTAAAGTGATAAAATTGAAGCATATAAATTTTAAATGGCTTCAGAAAATTCATGTAGCTAGAATCAACTGTTGAAAATCAAAATCTATTTATATATATATATATATATATATATATATATATATATATATCTGCTTCTAAGAACTGTTTAGTTGATTTTCATAAGTTCATAGATGCCACTTCATTACCATTCAGTTTAAAACATTTTCTAATTTCTATAGTGATATAATTAAAAAGCCATACGTTATTTAGAAGTGTATTATTTCATCTGTTAAATATTTAGGGATTTTTAAAATTATCCTTTTTGATAATTATTTTTCACCCAATTCCACTGAGGCCAAAGAAAATGTTCTCTAAGATTCCAATCATTTGAAATGTGTTCACACACTCTATTTTCTAGTATATGATCAGTTTTTGTAATTATTATTTGTACTTCTTGGAAGTAATGGTACTGTGCAGTCACTGAATGCTCACATTATGTGAGTTCATTAAATCAAGTTATCTAAATCTTCTGCCCATCAAAAGATATCATTATAAGAGTGAAGAGAAAAGCCACGTGGTTAAGAAAAAAAAAAGGACAATAAATATGTTTAATGGAGAAACATTAGAGCCTTCCTTTTAAAGCCGGGATAAAGACATTACTATATAAACTAGTGTTTAATCATTGCTGTTAGATATGAGGCGTCACTAAAATAAGGGTAAGACATAAGAAATGCAAGTTTGTAATTGAGCATAATACTACTATTATTGTAGGTGACTATCATATGTACAAAATGAATAGGAAAATAAAAGCTACAAAATGTGAAAAAATAATGAGAACTCCATACATAATTTCATTAAAGTGGATTAGGTATTTGGGGAAAACAATAGATTTGTGTCTGACCTCTTTTATCAGAATAAATACAGATTCAAATATAAATATAAATTAGAAGCCTAGAGAGAAAGAGAGAAACATGAAAACAGTAGGAGAAAATATGAAGATTTAGTTTTTCTGATATGTTTTAAGTATACAAGTGGGCATGACTTTTTTTTTAAAGTGTGACCCCCCCAAACCAAAAGACATAAAAAAACCTGGGTATAGATAATGAATTAAAATTTTAAAAAATTTTTGATGAAGTTTCTAGAGTTAAGATTAGCTTCCTTGTATCCTATCAATTGGAAGATATTAACAGAATATAAAATACCAAAATTATAAAGTATTTCAGATATGTATTTTCCTTAATAAACTTCTGAATTCTATGCAATTACAAAACAAATTCCAGGTGTATTGGTATAGGAAACTGACTAATCTTATTTTTATGGAGACAAAATAAAGATTTAAAGATAGCTCAGGTTAACTTTGAAAATGAATAACAAAGAAGTAGAATTTGCTCTGCCATTTATTGAGATATATTATAACATTTGAGGAATTAAAATATGCTAACACCTCCAGAAGAGACAAAATACAAATGGAATCAAGGGAGAGTTTAGGCAGAGTTATACTATAACATAATCATATATTATCAAAGGGAAATATATAAACTGAATAGAAGGTGGTGTTTAAAAAACTGAATTTCCACATGGAGAAAAAGAAATTTTATACCATTGATTTATCCAATCTGCAAACATTTATTGGACACCTTATAAAGGCCAAGCTTCACCATCTATCCTAGAGATTGGAGATATATCTATCAACCAAAGTCTCATCTGTTATAGAACTTATAATCTAATGGAAGAAAACAGAAACTAAAGAAATAAATATATGTTATGTCAGATGGTGGCATGCCCCGTGAGATGAACAGTCTATAAAGAGGTGACGCAGCTGGCAGGGTGGTATTGGCGGCAGTGAGGCTGGGATGGTGGGGAAGGCAGACAAGGTCGTGGTGAAAGCGGTGACTGTGGTCATGGTGGGAGGTGTGCGGTTGTTTAGATTGGGGTGTGTGGCTTATTTTTTATCAGTTGTTAGCGAAGACTACCTGATAGATGTCCTCTGAGCAGAGAGATAAGAGAGGAGGAAAGCAAGGCAAAGAGTAAAGTATAATAGCCATGCAGTTGAGCTGTGGTTAGCAGGCATCAGGAACAGGAAAGGAGCTAGTGCATCTGGAGTGAGAGGACATAGGGAGTGACAGTATTGAAGAGCTGCTCAAATTCACGGTTATCAGAGGAGTGCAATGAGTTAGCATGTAGACAGTGCACACGCACGCGCACACACACACACACACACAGTTTGTCTCCAAATAAGTCCTTTTCTTCTGTTCAACATTTAATCATATTAAGGTTTTGTTTTTCCTGTAGTCTAAATTACTCATGTTTACTGCTATTCCAATTTAAATCAAATCCTTGGAACATTGTGAATCTTCAAACCATCAATTTTCTATTTGTAACACTTTTTTCACATCAAGAAAAAAATTACAGAACATGCACTAACATAAATGTATTTTTTTTAATGCTTAACCACTCAATTTTACCACCTTAGCCAATTTCACGGGCATTCATTTGTGTAAAATCTTAGTAATCCTTTAAGTAAAATGATGTATTGCCTGGTGCTTTCATTCAACAGTCAAATAAATCTAGAGACAGCCAATAAAAGTCGCCAAGTCAATAATTGGCTTAAGCCACATATCTTATTTATGTGGAATAAGCCAGATTTACATAAATAAGTTGAAATTTCTGGCTCAGACTTGTATTCTATTCAACGGAACACAGCATACTGAAACAAGCAATTTTTAGATAGGATTTTCTGGTGAATCTACTGAGACTGTCGCTAATGGTTTTAACTACATCAGTCCCTTTGGTAGCTAAGTTGGTTTTATTCGGACTTGTTTTAAACTTATCTGCAACTTAGTCCTTCTGAAGACCATGAATAAAGAAAACAATTTTAATGTTCTTAGGCCATGTTCCTCCTCTTAGGGCAGAGTTGTTCAGGGAGCCAGGATCATCACTGAGACAGAGGATACCCTATTTATATCCTCATCACCACCGTCATAAGTAGTGGTACTATTATTTCTATTTCTGCCTGCTCTTGTATTACTCTGGTTCAGTCTGTCACTCATATTTGCTTTAGGACCTCGGTTTCCTACCCCATGTACAGTTTCCACTCTATTATTTGAACAGCCATTTTGGAAACCAAAAACTTCCAAAAGTAA
The DNA here is from genome assembly GCF_048564905.1 of Vicugna pacos. Taxonomy (NCBI): domain Eukaryota; kingdom Metazoa; phylum Chordata; class Mammalia; order Artiodactyla; family Camelidae; genus Vicugna; species Vicugna pacos. The sequence goes on from NC_132989.1 coordinate 36,986,127, forward strand.
GAATCGTTACCTAGTGTTAGTTCAGAAATAAGATAGCACTGATTTAATCAATGTGTATATGACAAGTAAATGATATATTATTGAATGTATCAACTTTTCTCTCAGGCATTTCTACATGTATTTTTTCATATTCAACAACTCTCATACCCCAAAATTTAACTATGAAGCAATTTAGTAACAATACATTAAACATGGAGACTGTTGCTTATTTCCCTATTTTAATTTGATCCTCCTTACAAGCCATTATCCCATAACCATTTTATTTTTTGAGGGGGTAAAGCTACATTGCATTCAATCCCTATTGACAGCTACATTCCAAGTCTTTGGAAAACATGGGATTCTTTACTCCCAATCCTTAAGATACTCCACTGTAATTCAGTCAGGGCTCCTTAAGGGTTTTCCACAGCATTCAGTCTGCCATCAACATAAAGTTAAATAAACTGATGGGTTAGGTCACATGAACCAAGTGTGGGAATTGTTTGCATTGCAGTGTGAACCAGCTACAGACTTTTTGCTCTTGATTCATTTCAAAGCTGTGAGCCTTTCAGTTACCCAAGCAGTTGCACCAAAACACCTAGCCAAATATGGTATTTCCTACGAAGTCCAAAAGCCAAATAAACACATGCTGCTTTCTGACATCAACTTATTCTTTATTCTTTAGTTTTGAAAGGATAATCCAATAAACACCAGACTTCCACTGGCTCTAAAAGTTCAGTAAGCTGATGAACCCCTTTATTTTTGTAGGATTTTTTCCCCTATTTGCTACGCACATGTTTTACCAAGTCATTTAGGATCCATGCAATTTTTACCTCCAATTTTTATTAGCATGTCAGAGTGATGTACTTTAGGATGGTAGCAGAATAAGGTTTCTGTTGATTAAAATAAGATACTGGAGAGTTCAGTAGCCCCAAACTGAAAAAATGCCCATTACAGTTTCTCTTGGTTTTCCTTCTTCATCATTTAAATTTCCCTTCTATCCCCACTGCCACCTTGATCTGTTCAGAAAGAAAATCATGTATCCATAAATGCTAATTCAAAATTAGTATTTCAGGTAGCCCTTTTAGATGGAGACTTTCCTTTCACTATAACATTCTTCATACAGTTACCTGCATTTACCTAATTTGCTCCATGATTTTATTGATGTCTCAGTTCAAACTGTCTCCTTATCCAAGAAAACGTCTCTGTAAATCCTATGTGAAACAGCATTCACCTTCATCACCTTCATCCTGGAATTTTTTATTTAGCAGTGCCGTTGTTGGCCTTTGTAACAAACATAGCTTTAATTTTGAAAACATACATGGAATTATAGTGGTTTCTGCATATTTTAACCTTTTGTAGTGTTTTCTGTTCTTCATAACATTTTCTATTCCTTATTATTATGAAATGTATTTATGAAAGATGATATACTTGTAATGTATTAGTAAAACCTTGCTAGTACTTAAAACTGATAACCACTAATTAAAATAATCACTAATAGCACCTAAGTACTGATCCAATAGCTAAGAAGAAGCATCTTCACAAAATATCTTAAAGTCCATATATTCTAAATACTTCCATTTTTAGACATTTCTAAATTTCTTCTCCTTGTCAAAGAATTATCATTTTAAAAATCTTCATTTCAACAAAGTATGGATTAGTTTTGTATGTTTTTTGAGCTTTAGCAAATGGTATTATGTTGACAAGAAATCATCTCACACCTGTCAGAATCGCTATTATCAAAAATACAACAAATAACAGATATCAGCAAGGATGCAGAAAAAAAGGAACCCTCCTGTAGTGTTGTAAGGAATGTAAATTGGTGCAGCCACTATGGAAAAAATGGAAGACAGTGTGGAGCTTCCCCCAAAAATTAAAATTAGAACTACCATAAGATTGAGCAATTCCATTTCTGAGTATTTAAAAACAAAAACCTAAAACAATAACTTGAAAAGATAAATGCATCCCTATGTTCATTGCAGGACTATTCACAATAGCCATGAAATGGAAGTAACCTAAGTGTCCACAGATAGATGAAGGGATAAAGAAGATGTTTTATACATACACACACACACACACACACACACACACACACACACACACACACTCACACACATAATGAAGTACTAGCCATAATGGAATGAAATCTTGCCGTTTATAATAACACAGATGAACCTAGAGGGTATTATGCTAAGTGAAATAGGCTAGACAGAGAAAGACCAATACCGTAAGATTTCACTTATATATGGAATATAAAAAATAAAATAAATGAACATAACAAAACAGAGAGTCAACAGATACAGAGAACTAACAATTACCAGAAGGGAGGGGAGTGGGGTGCTGAATGAAATAGGTGAGGGAAATTAAGAGGTACAAAGTAAATTCAGTTACAAAATAAATGAGTCACTGGGATGAAATGTACAGCATGGGAATACAGTCAGTAGTAATGTCACATCTTTGTATTGTGACAGAGGGTAACTAGACTTATAGTGATCATTTTGTAATGTATAGAAATGTTGACTCACTATGTTGTATGTCAGGAATTAACACAGTGTTATAGATAAATTATGCATCAGAAAATAAGCAAATAAGCTAACAAATTCACAGAAAAAGAGATTAGATTTGTGGTTACCAGAGGTGGGGGGTGGCAGGAGGGGGAACTGGATGAAAGTGGCCAAAAGGTACAGACTTCCAGGTATAAGATAAATAAGTCCTAGGGAGGTAATGCACAACATGACAAACATCATTAACACTGCTGTGTGTTATATATGAAAGTTGTTAAGAGAATAAATCCTAAGAGTTCCCTTCACAAGGAAAAACTTTTTCTCCTTTATTTTATATTTGTATGAGATGATGGATGTTCACCAGACTTACTGTGATGATTATTTCATGATGTATGTAAGTCAAATCATTATGCTGTATACCTTATGTAGTGCTGTATGTCAATTACATCTTAATCAAACTGGAAAAAAATGTGCATTTTTAGGATTTGTTTTTATACTTAATATTATGTTGCTGAAATTCATGATTCTTGATGCACGTACAAGTAGGTCACAGTTATCCAACTGCTGTTTAGAAATGAATTGACTTACAGCACCATTAATTTTGCCATTCTCCTGTGGATGGACACTATTGTTTTTCAAGTAAAATAGTACTCTACTATTGTAAAAACTGTTGACATGAATATTCTTGTACATATCTGTCACTGTAGGTATACAAGAGTAGATGTAGGTATCATAGTACTTTTAGCTGACTTTTCTAGTTGTTTTGTTGTTGTTGTTGACTTATGTTGCTGCTGTTTTTCTACTTTTATTACAGCCGGCATGATGTCTCCTGCTCCCATCCTCTGTTGCAGATGAGACAGTTAGGGTGTCCTGTTTCTCCTTGAAGAGGTTTGTACCTCTGCAAGTCAGGTTATGTCAGTGCCTGCAAATTCAGTTCTCTGATCGGTACATGAGAAGTTATGAACTGTCTCTTACTTGGCTTTTTCTCATTGTTAGAGAGGCAGCAACATTCTTCTCAGTTTTATACATTCTGAGCAAAAAGCAGAAGCCCTACATTAGATTTCAATAAACAAAGTAAAAAATATTTGAGGGAAAAATTTTATGATAGGTATTAACAAACAATGACTGTGGTGAACTTAGAATTTAGGATACTGGCATTTTGTTTTGTTTTTGTTGTCTTGTTTTAATAAGGGAGAAGGCTGAGACTAAATAACCTTTTAAGGACATTTAAGTTATACTCCCAGTGTTATAGTATTTTCTATATTATTTATTCATCCAAGTTCATATATCTGAAATGGCTTTATTACAAAATGAATAGAAGTAAGAAATTATTTCCTTTGCTAATTACATAATTATATACTTAATCGAATTGTGCGTTGACTAGTTATTCTGCATCTTTTATTACCACTGTAGATTGTGAGCTACCAGGAGGCACATGCTGTGCATTACCAGTTATTATACCCCCACAGGAGTGTCTTTAGAATGTTTCTTGACCTATTAATAAACTAAAGGTCAATAATATGTGCTATATTTTCTAAACTTTTCCAGGGAAGGCAATTTTCTCAAAATTTCAGAAATCATGTTGTTTTTTTTTCTAGAACTAGGAAAATCCCAGCTCTAGAAAACTTCCCACTCTTATTCCACTATAATTCTATTAAGAATTACAATGTCAGTGATTGATCTGTACACGCTGTCCCCACAAAATGTCAAGCTGCTATGGTTGGACTATTAATCATTATTATGTCCTGATGCTCTGGTGATCCCCCTGAGAAATGTACTTTCAAAGAATTTAATCCCTTCAATTTCTGATGGAAACATTTACTGCTGGAAATGGCAAATTATCAAGTATCACCCTAATAGCTCCAAGCTATTAATTATTATTTTGTATAGAAGCAATTTACCATCAGAAAGTAGTTTATCACACCTGGGATCATCACCAGCAATTGCTCTTTCATGGGGTTTCTAAAGTTCCTAAGGAAAATGTATTTTAGGAGGGTATGAGTAAGAGATACTATTGGATGTGATTTGAAAGCTTAAAATGTGTGTTTAGTTGTAAGAGAAGTTCAAGGTAAAGTATAGTGGAAGCAGTATCAGCGATGCTAATGATCAAAGGATATTGATGGTTTTATCACCGGTGTGAGAAATATATCCTGGAGAATATTATTATCAGGAAACTAGATGTGAAGGCAATAATCTCAGATACTTTAGATTTTATATTTGGCTTGTCATTTCCTTATAATAAACCTGAGCTTACAATGTCTTTCCAAATAAGTAAATACTAATAATAAGTAAAACTTAAAAAGATTCCTGTCCTATTCAGGGACTGTAAGACTCAGCACTGTCAAAATGATGCTTCTCCCAAACATGGTCTATACATTCAATGCACTACCAATAAAATATCAGCAAGTTATTTGTGGGTATCAATAAACTGATTCTAAAGTTTATACAGAGAGGCAAAGGACCTCTCCAAGGACTAAGCTGGAAGACATTAAGCTACTTCAACACTTACTATAAAGCTATAGTAGTCAAACTACTACAGTGTGATATTAGCAAAAGAATACATAAATAGATCAATGGAACAGAATAGCCCAGAGATAGACCCACATAAATATTGTCAACAGATCTTTGAAAAAGGAACAAAAGCAATAAAATGAAGCATCAACAGTCCTCTCAACAGATGGTGCTGGAACAACTAGACATCCACATGTGAAAAATGAATCTAGACACAGGCCTTACACCCTTGACAAAATTAACTCAAAACAGATTACAGACTTAAATGTAAACTGCAAAACTATAGAACCCCTAAAAGATAAAACAGGGGGAAAGCTAGATGACTTTCAATTTGGCAGTGAATTTTCAGATACAATACCAAAGGCATGATCCATGAAAAAAATAACTGATAACCTGGACTTCAAACAGTCAAGAGAATAAAAAACAAGCCATACACTGTGAGCAAACACTTGCAAAAGATACAACTGAAAAACGACTGTTTTCCAAACACAAAAAGAACTTGTAAAACAGAGTAAGAATACAAACAATGCAATTAAAAATGGGCTGAATTTGTTGACAGATTCTTCACTATAAAAGGTATACAGATAGCAAATAAACATGTAAAAAAAAAGATGCTCCACATCATGAGTGACCAGGAAAATGCAAATTAAAACAAGATACCACTACACACCTATTAGAACAGCCAAAATCCAGAACACTGACATCACCAAACACTGATGAGGACGTGGAGCAATGAGAAATCTCAATCATTGTTAGCGGGAATACAAAGTGGTACAGCCACTTTGGAAGACAGTTTGGTGGTTTGTCACCTAACTAAACTGACCTTTAGCATACTATCCAGAAACTGTGCTCCTTAGTATTTACCCAAAGGAGCTGAAAACTTATATTTATACAACAACCTGCACATGGATGTTTATAGCACCTTCATATCCAAAACCCAGAAGCAGCCAAGATGTCCTTCAGTAGGTGAATTGATAAACTCTGGTATAGTCTGGCAATAAAATACAAATCAGTACTAAAAAGAAGTGAGCTATTAATCCATCAAAAGATATGGAGAAAACTTAGATGCATGATAGTAATATCCTCATATTACTCATTGACTATATGTTCAGTAAATGTAAACAAGTTACTAAGAACTCTAAGTGAAAGAAGTCAATCTGTAAAGGTGTATGATTCCAAATACATAACATTCTAGAAAAGTCAAAACTATAGAGACAGCAAAAGATTAGTAGTTGCCATGGATGGGGGGCAGAGAGCAGTGAGAGGGATGAATAGACAAAGTACAGAAGATTTTAGGACAATGAATATGGGCAATGTGTGATATCACAATGGTAGGTATATGTCATTACAAATGTGCCCAAATACACAGAATGTACAACACCAAGAGTGAACCATAATGGGAACTGTGCACTTTGGGTGATTATGATGTGTCAATGTAGGTTCATCAGTTGTAACAAATGTCCCACTCTGCTGGGGGTCGTTGACAATGGGAGAGGCTATGCAGGTGTGGAAGCAAGATATCCGAAATCCCTGTAGTTTGCCCTCAATTTTGCCATGAACCTAAAACTGCTCTAAATTATAAAGTGTATTTCAAAAAAAAAATTCCTGCCATATTACTAAAAAACCAACCTGATGCTTAGTTTGAAAACACTTTTACACCTTGATTTATACCTTAGATATTTCAACAAACTGCCGAGTAACAGGGAGATAAAGATAATAGGATGCTTTCATTTACAGTCAACCCTCAGTGTCCGTGGAAGACTGGTTCCAGTAGCCATAGTGTATATCAAAATCTGTGGCTGCTCAAGACCCTTATATAAAATGGCACAGTACTGTTGACCCTCCATATCCACAAGTTTTCGGTTTTGCATCCACTGGATTCAACCATTCAGGGACGGAAATTTTGATCAGTGGCTGATTGCATCCTTAGAAGTGAAATCCATCAACATGGAAGTCTGACGTGAAAAAATGTGCATAAGTGAACGCGTACAATTCAAACCATATTGTTCAAAGGTCAACTGTACTTTTGAGACCCATTGGCTACAAAAACAGAGCTAAAGTAAATATAAAAATGAAAAAAAATATATAAAAGCTATTACTGGGATAATATACAAAATAAATTAGCCATGATTAGGAAATGAACTGAAAATACAAAATTGTAGGCAGACCTGAAGCTACTGGATTGGACTGATGTGCCTCAGGTCTGCATGCCATCAGCAGATACCCTTGCAGAGTAAAGATCAGAAGGAATTGCCAAGGAGGCTGGGGAATACATCCAGCCTGAAAGTTTGAAGCCAGTATCAGGAGGAGAATCAGCCCTGCTTAAAAGAGAGGCTAAAAATACAATGACATAAACTTTTAAAAAAAATCAGTATCAAATAACTGCATGAACATCAGGGTATTGAGGACAGTTAGGGAAAAGCTAGGCTTTTTTTTTTTTCAGAACTAACATCTAAGCTAAAATCTTGAGTCGTTCTTCACTGTATCTATGAAAGCCTTCAGCAAACGAGCAGTAACTGCAAAAACACTAAACCAAGTGCTGTTGCTGTTGTCAATATGAAAAGTAAATCAAGTCACTTTAAAAGGCTTGACTGCACTGGAAAGAAAGTTCTGTTAAAGGAAGACAATTTTTTATCAGTTCCTCAGGATACTAAGTTCATTTTGCTAAATTCATCAATTGACTGCTGTAGAATACGGAAGACAAAATAGTTTATTACATATCCTGTTAGGCCAAGGGTGAATAAAATATTTAGATTTCGTTTTGGAGGCACTGGAGAAATTGCATAAGGTCAGTAAGATTCAAAATGAAGGCTCACAACCTCTGGGCATTTGAAGCTCCTGGTGATTACACATTACTACACACTATTCTAGGCTTTCCCCCTTACCCTTCTATTTTCTATTTCTCCCAATGTATTTCTATTTTCTCAAGTCACTTTCTCATTTCTACTCTTCTTCGGTATCTCCTCCCACAAGGGGTGATGATTCCAATTATGCTGCGGACCCACCCTCTCCTCCTCCTGCCTAAATGATCTTTTACTTCTTACCTACTTTCTACCTCTATTGTCAATAGGCAGAGATCTCTGCTATCTTAAAACAATGAAATGAGAACTTCTACTGTCTTCACTTTGTTTTTCTCATTTCCTTCACAATGTTTCAAAATAATAATCTAAACTCATCATCTCCAGATCCTCACCTCAGACTCTCAAGCTGGTGATAGTCTGGGTATCTTAGAATCCTTGATGTGCTTCTGCCAACTTGGCCAGATGTTGCAAAGGTGAGGTTGCCACAAGGACTATCCTTCATAGCTGTTAAAGCTTCATACTGGGTCATGTCAATGTAATTCTGTGCCCCTTCTGGATGAAACACCTGCTTCCATCATATTTTCATATAATAATGTGAAATTTATGTACATATCTATCTACGTGCTGGTATACCTTCACTAATGACTGTCATTTAGACTTACTTCGGAACGCTTTGTGACATAAACAAAATTATTTGAGATGCACAACAGAACAAAAAGGAAGTAACATCCGGACTCTCCAATGGTGTACATTTTTTAAATACTATGAGGCTTTTGAGTGCTATGTGAAACTAGAATCACCCCCCTCAAAGACTCCTTAGCTAAAACAATTCAAAATGTGAGGAATCTAGTATTTCCTTACTATGTATCCACTAAAGCTCATCGCACATTTTGTCCCTCTACACTTACTGTTTCTTCCCCTGAAGGGTTCATAACTACTTTAATATCCCTTAAAACTATAAACTTCTAATAAAAAGGACCCCAAATTTTCCTAATTGAAAACCTTTAAACCCAAATTGTGTTTAATTTTTTGTACGAGGGTTAAGGACTTCCTTGGTCCTAGGAGAGAAATAGGAAATTTGTTGAAGAATTCAGTTTTGCCCTGAACATATACCCTCCAGGCCTCCTTTTCCTCTTCAAATCAATCAGTTTTTTAAAATGTGTTCAGAAAAAGAAAATCCTGTCAGCATTATATATAAGAAGGTCACCAAAAGTGTCATTGTTCCATCCCATCCAAAAAGACAAAAGAAACTGGAAACCTTTGACAGATTATGAAGAAGCTTCATGGGGGACAGTGACACTTAATTTCCAATGATACAGTAAACCTGCAAGGAGACTAGCAGGAACCATCTTTACCAAAAGCAGCTCAAAAATAACCTTTTAATAGAACAGGGCCTATCTGTCCGACACAGTTTCTTCCACTGTCCCTTTACTATTCCCTCAGAATTACAACTAACATCTTGCAGACCTTCCTTCTGACTCAACTACTGATTCTAACACTCTTTGTATCTGGCCCTAGGCACCTAGCATTTACACTCTTTTTTTGGCCTATTTCTTTTTGTTTCTCTCTCTCAAAAACTGTGGAGATGAATTCACCAAAAGCCTTTCTCTCTCATGATGTGTGTGCTCAAGTTATAGTCCAGATCGAATACAATGTGAGATTTGACAGAAAGAGCAAACGTTAAACTTCAGTGATTAGGATATGTTGGTACCTTGTTTCATCTTGCAAAAAGCTATAGTTTAAAGAAAAAGTTTTCATTGTGAGTTTCGTGATGACTTTTATTACTAGTTTTAAAAAGCCCAGAAATATTTGGCTTTTAAAGCTATGAGATAATTTTTTAAATTTTTAAAATTTGGTTTATAAATACAAAGGTTTATAAGCTGTATTAGAAAAGAAGCGTATGTGATAGTCCTGATAAATAGGTAATTCCTCAAATGAGAATGAATTAGTAACTTTGATTTTAAAACCATATATATGGTAAGTAAGCTACTCCTGCAGCACCTCTCACAGCAGACAGCTGCAAGCTCTAGGCAGCATACAAAAGTTAGCTTCTAAATACACTGAAGAGAGACCAGAAGCAGGTGATTCTGGAACAGGGCTGATATTTGGAGGAGGAACATGGCAGTGGGTGGATTTTGCATTTGTGCCTTCTAGATTGAAGCCAGGCCACTTTTGGATTGAGGCCACCAGACCTCAGTTGGACAATGAGGGACTGCTAAAATTCTAACTGGCCTGAAGGAATGAAGAGAATACAACACAATCAAACTTCTTGAAGAGGTAGGAAGAATCAAAGAGATTAGAACTAGAGAGGTGGTGTGACAAGTCCACATATAAACTCCTCCTTAATCTCTAAGCATATCAGAGTCATGCATTAGTTGGTAAAACCTCTATGCAGCCCAGCTAGAGCCAAACAAAACTGAGATTTAAACTCACATCCAACTGCCAGAGTTTACAGTTTGAGTCCAACAAATTTAATACCTGCCTGCTGAAGTAAAGAAGTCAACCCTCTTCTAAGGAACACAGCAGAATCTAGATCACAGTATGCCATTTACATTATATTTCTATATAATTAAAGATATCTTCTTACCCCAGGGCCCTGATTTTGGTCAACTGACTAGTATACACTCCATGTCAATTTACTAACATGTATTAATGAGGTGTGTTCACAAACAAAGCTTTAACTCAAAGGAAGATTATTATTATTTAAACACTGGAAGATTCAGAGAAAACCGGAGAACATTATTTCGGGGTGGGCAGAGGTCTTTATCTTTAAAAACTTCTTTCAAAAACAACAAAGAGTTAGCTTTTTCCCACAAAAAAAATTTGGCCATGTTTATACTCTATAAAATGTTCTGTGATGCCCTTTTCCATAAATATGTATATCTCTTAACTTAAAGGACTGGAACTCTGTGGTATTTTAGTATTTTTTCCCCAAATTTGGTTTCTCATATAGTAGTACTACAGATTGTGTTCCTTGTGAATTTACATCTTCATCTGCGATAAAAATAATAATCCAACAAGAAAATTGACAAGTAGAGAACATCTGTAATGCTATGAAAGATCAGGTTCCCTTATTTCCCTATGACACAAGTAATTAGTCTTATTAGCTTATAGCTGATTGTAAGTAATAATTCACTGAAAATTACATGTTCTTTGTGGGAAAAACTGGTACATTCAATTAGAGCTATTTTCTTAAGTAAAAGCATTCCAGAAGTCAAATATATTTATCTTTCTGATGTTAGAATTTCAGAGAAATACTGATAAATCAATTAATATATCTGAACAAAATGGGAACTAACTGCCATAGGTAGTTTCCTACAACCAATCAACTATTCACTTAGACAGTTAGACAACATGTATGAGTCAACTAGTAACTGGGAGCTGAGTGCAGCCTGCTCAGAGGCACCTGACTCTCCCTCTAAGTCTTCCTGCCCTGAGCAGGGTAAACATGAATAAATATTAAAAATAATTTTTAAACATAGGCAGAGTCATATCATAATTAATGTCAATTTTACAAATAGAATTTAGAAAAAATGATTAATGAAAAGCTTATCATGGTATGCTTCAGTGTAAATGAAAGCTAAAGTTAAAAAATGATCAGTGTAAGAGTCCAGAATGTAAGATTTCTGATGGAGATATGAAGAAATTGAAACGGGAAAGATTTAACTTATGAGGAGACCGAAGGTAAGCAAGAACAGAAATTTATGAATTATTAAAGGTAATATTTAAACTGACTAGAGCGCCAAAAGAAAAAGTATGTTTGTTAAGTACCATATCTAATAGCTTAATGATGTAAATTATCATACCAGTTGAGTAAAATCACTACAAAGAGACCTGAAAATATCAATTAGTTATTTACAGATATGACAGGGACATGCAGACATACATATCATGGCACCCTGATTCCCATGATAATTCTTTCTTGACTGAGAGCAAACTCTGATTTGCAAAAGCATACTCTATTAAGTCTGAGTAAATACTAAAAGAGATCTAAGTCATCCATCTCAAAACATATTCTTTCATGACATAATTAACATTTTGCTAATATAATAGTGTTACAGAAGGTAAGACATCTTACAGTTAAAGTGTAGTTTGTAGGATGAACCCTGTGTATTTCCCTGCAACTTTAAATTATTGCAGGAAATAGTGACTCAAAGTATTTAATAAAAATAGTGAAATAACTAAGCAACACCTGTAAACAACTGATAATTTAAAAGACACAAAGACAGAATTTTATATATCATTATACAGTTTCATTAATTAAGATGGGAATTTTGGAAATTAATTTTCCCATCTCCAGATAGTATCTTAAGAATATTAAAATTATATGCTAAAATATAGTTCCTATTTCTCTACTATAAATTAAAGGCAATAAAATCCCTTTAAACATTTATGCTTGAAAACATAAATCATTAAAATAATTTCAGAACTGTATAGTTCTTATTCTCTAGAAATTCATCTTGTGCATAGTTACAGAATTTTATTTTAAAGAAAGCATCCATTTAGAGTCCCATTGGTTATGTACTGACCTTGATTCACTAGGGATTAAATGATTAATACAGAGTTACATAGTTCAAGTATATCTTATCTAACAGTCCTCTTAACATTGGAGTGTCCCAGAACTCATTTCTTAGTCCTCTATTTTATTTAAACTTAATCCCTTAATTTTCTCTTCCAGTTTTAATACCGTCTATCTGATGACTACTAAAAATATATGTAACTGCTGTATAAATCTTTCTGATGAACTCTAGACTCAGATACACCTGCCTGTTCAACATCTCCACTTGAATGCTGACTAGATACCTCAAGCGTAACCTGTCCAGAATCTCCCCACTCTCAACTGATGGTGGCCTCATCCTTCCTTTCTTTTCTAAACATCAAAAACCTGGTGTTTATACTTCACCTGCTTCCTTCTCTCACTTCACGATTAGTGAGGGAGGAAATCCTGTGGGCACTAGCTTTGAAATACATCCAGAATCTAACCATCTCTCTGACTTCATTCACTGTTACAATCTGGTTTTGAAAAGACCTTCATTTTTCTTACTGCAATTAACTCCTTATAATTTTTCCTACTTACACTCATTTCCCTGGTACAGAATATTTTTAAGATCAAATGTACACAAACTGCTGCTTCCTAACAGTATTTCAGTCCTCATTGTCTCTGGCCTCACTCAAAGCATCACAGTATATGTTAAGAGTTAAAAAGAAAGAACATAAGCTCATACAGATGTCTCAGACATTTTTTTAAAAGCAGTGTATTTGAACATTTGTGCTAAAATAATAAAGACAATAACAATAATTCTGACTTATCCAGTTAGCTCCCTGACTCTGCCTAAACCAATCTCAATAAGAAATGAAGTGCATTTTAGATGAAGATAGTCAATATACTGTGAGTGCTGACTTTTCTGCCCTGTTTAGAGAACAATGTCCTGAGGAACTGGGCAAAGAATTCGTGAGTTTTCATGGGAGTAGGGATTGTTTAGCGACTAAAATACTTCTCAGGCTGTGGACTTAGGAATGTTAGTGATAAGGACCAGCCCCAGCAACAGAGTCTGGATCTACATGTGTTTTTACATGGAACAAATCTGACGGCAGATTTTTAAAACACTGAGTGAATCTAAACGTATGCCATTTATACAATATTTATTCCTACCATTTCAGTACCCTTAAGTCCTCTGGGTCATAAAAATGCCCCTAAAATAAGGCCTCACCTTTCAGCAACCTAAACCATTTGACTCTCCATAAGCATTTCAGGAGCAACATCATTTCATTGCAGTCATAAAGCAAACCACCCAAGGATAGGTTGTAACAGAAACTAGAATATTTTCATTGTACTTAACTACATACACAGGGAACTCAGAGAAAGTACCTGTCAAAAATATAGACATGATTTATTGAAGTCCACCTAAGGTGGCTATCCATAAATCAGTATCAAATTATTACAGTCCACAAAAAAGGTGTGTTTACATTATATAACATGTAATCATTAACAAAATATTGAAAACTGAACAGCTTTATATCAGGAGGTCCAGAGAAGAGAAATGTTACGAGATCCCTGAGGACCTCATGCATCCTCAATTAGCCTACGGGGGTCCTGTCCGTTAGAGGAGAGGAAGAGACACCTCTGCTTTTTCCACATGACTTTGTCCCCATCATCATGGGTATTTGCCTCAAATATTTTGGGAACTTTACAGATGAGAGCTCAGAACTATTGCTCACTCCTCTTTTAAACAAAGAGAGCTCTATGCATTATCCCAACATCTCAATTTAAGTGATTCTCTGATTTCAGAGAGATACTGATAAATAAATTGATATATCTGAACAAAATGGGAACTAAATGCCAGAGGTAGTTTCCTGCAACCAATCAACTATTCACTTAGACAGTTAGACAACATGTATGAATCAACAAGTAACTAGGAGCCGAGTGCAGCCTGCTCAAAGGCACCTGACTCTCCCTTTAAGTATTCCTGCCCCGGGCAGGATGTGGAGCCTCCTCAAGGTCAGAAGAAAGAAAAGAGCCCTCAAAACCAAGTATTTGCCATTCCCCTGCTCAAAATCATCCATTGGCTTCCTGTGCCATTTAGAAAACAATCCTTACCCTCTTCTAAGTTAGACAGCCTTGCAAAGCGTCAATTAAAGCCAAACCTGCCTTCTTGGCTTTTTTCATATGGGAAATCTGCAAGCTCAGTTCCTCCCTAGAACTTTGCACTTGTCCCCACCCTTGCTTGGAGGAAGGCTTTTCCTTCAGATTCCTTTATGTGTCTCCTTCATTTCATTCATGTGTATAACCAAACATTGCTTTCTCAGAGAAGCCTTCTCTGACCGTCTTCTTTACAGTAGCCCCTCTCCTCACCAATGTCACTTTCTACTTCCTAGTGCTTTATCTACCTGTAACTTAAACTTTAGTCAAAGCAATCATTCTTCTTTAATATTAGATTCACTATACAGTTGTCTGTTGTCTGTCCTTGACTTAGAATGTAAATCTAGGGCAAAGGTTCCTGATGATTCTATATTCCAGGCATCAAGAACAATGACAGATGGCAGAGATTTAATAATATTTTTAAATTAACTGTTTAAAGGTATCTTGAAAAAGTATGAGGGCTTGTTTTTCTCCATTTACCTTATAACTCTTGTATATAGCCTAACCTATTTTAAATTTCATGTTCTATGAGATGTGACTGCTTTCTGAAATTTCCATTTGTTTACAAAATATTCTGGAGAATAGACAAGTCTGTCCATTATTAGCCCAGGGCCATCTTCCTCTGGATGTGACTTCCTATTAAGAAATCAACTGCAATAAAAGATACTATAACTTCTCAAATTATTTTTGATAGTTTTGCAAAATTGAAATGTTAAAATTACAGGCAGGAATGCAGATAAAAAACTAAACTACAAACAATTTTTGATGAAAATGAAGTAGACAACAACCTGATATGCCAATTATTAACACAGCCCATCTTCAAATTGCTGTTTTTACGGTACCACCTTGTTATCAAAATCAACAGAGTTACCTATTAAGTGTTTTTAGGCTTAAGACACACTGCTAGTCATCATGTGAATGAACAAGCTTAACACGTTGCAGTTAAATCATGAGTATGAGACAGATTAAAACACTGAAAATACAGAAATTTCAAACATACGTAACTGGAAAAATATGCTACTATAGGGTGAGGAGACAGAAAATCACTGTAGACTGAGATGGTCAATTAGAAGCGGAGTAAGAAGCAAATTGAAGATCATCTGTGATTTAGGAAATAGATAAAAGAATGCTTCGATGAGGAGAAAAGGGTAGGGAAGATCATGTACAGAAGTTCTGACATCAGCAAGAATACAGAGCCCCGTAACAAAGGGGAGTGTTTCTGCAGGATGAAAGGAAGAGATAAATCTTCAAAGGACAGTTGGCCACACTGCTGAAGTGGCCAGTACAAAGTTATGCATCAAAAAACATTTTTGAAAAATGTCCTAAAAGTGGAACTACCAGTACTATTTAATCTTGCATGAAAAGAAATAAATTTCTTTATAGATTTTCTTATACAATTAATTTAGTTTTCTTAGCATTTGAATATATATTTTCACCTCTGACAGAAACTTCCTTCATTAAAAATATTTAACATATTTGAAGAAAATGTTTGTGCTTTTCTTATCATGGACTTCCTAATTTTCAGGCAAAATTAGCATAATGAAACAACTAGTTTATGAATTACTTTGTTTTAGTCATAGTTAGAAAAATTTTTAAATTTTAGTAAGTATATTTTCAAAAAACGTTCCCAAAGTCATCATGTTTTCAGCAAGGAAAAGAAAAATATTCCTTCCAGTGTAAAATATTCTTGGCATAGTATGTTATTTGTAGGGTTGAGACTGTTCTCCAACATCAAACACAACAATATTCCAGAGGCAGAATTCTGTTATCTTATCATTAGCATCAGACAAACTGAAATCTAATCCAATGACTGAACGCCACATCAAGACTTGGCTACCATTTTTAAAACCTAGTGGTTTAGGATCCATACTTAGCTGAACTCATATTCCCGGCTGATGCACACCAAGGCATAACTCTAAAATATTTCATTTAAACCTACTAACTTCATCACATTCAATTTTACGAAGATCTATTTTCAAATTCTTAATATTAGTAGACATTCAACTCTTGTATTACACTAAAAGAAAAAATAATTCTGATATTCATAATATTAGTTAGCAGTGTTTAAGACTGGGATTCCTGATTTGCACAAAAGCTGACGTCTCTAGGAAAGTGCATTCTTAATGAGAATGCTTACAGTACCTTGATTATAGTTTCAACAGCAAAATATACACCACATATCACACTGTGTGACATATTATTAAAATAGATTATGGGTGTCAGTATAAAAATTATGTATATCTTCTAAATACTATAGCCTTTACTCACGGGAGCATATGAAATGGTGATAACTAATCCAGGGAAAATATTTGTGCATTTCTAAATGCAAACACTAAAAACGCTAGGATAGTCCCATCTTCTCTTTGGAGAGTGCTTATCACTTAGTATAAAGATTAAACGTTTTATAAATATATTCAAAGTGATGTGTGAACAGAGATTTGGAGATTTAGAAGTAGAGACGATAACTTACAGAGTTAACGGAGAAAAAGATTTGTGGAACAATTGGATTAGGTGCATTTAGAAGTAAGAGCAGGCAGAGATGAAGGGTAAAAATGATTTTTTTTTTACACAGACAGAATGGAAGCAAAGAATAAAGTCACAGAGAACACCTCATTCATTCACTTGCTTATTCAAATATTTCTGAGTGTGATGTGCTATGTGCCAGCCACAGTGACATGGAGAGAACAATCCTTACTCTAGTTTATGGTGGGAAAAACAGTTAAAAGATAGCCACAAATATAATTTAAACTACATATTTTAAAAATTCATAGGTATAACTAAAACAAAAGATTGAGAGAGAATAATGTGGAATAGAGGCTAGTTCTGAGTTGGGTGGTAATTTAAAGTCTCTTTCAGGAAATGACATACAAATGATGACTTGAAGGAGATAAAGGAGGCAGCCTTGCAAAGGGACAAGAAAATAGCCCTTCAAGTAGAGAGGTTAATTTCATAGAGGGATCAATTCCTGAAGAGGATATAAAAATCCTTAATGTTAATGCATCTAATAGAACTTATATATGCATCATATATTCCAGAAGATAAACAACAGAACTTCAAAGACAATTAAACAAATCCATAATTACAGTGGAAGATCTGAACAGCCCTCTCTAAATAAATGCTAGAATAAAAAGACAGAAAATATTTAGAACATAAATCCCTGAACAACATTATCAAACATTTTGTTTAATTGATGATTACAGAACACTGCATGTTAACAGCAGCAATAGACGTTTCTGTGTGAACACAAATCACTAAGTGAGGTAGAGTATATTCTGGTCCATAGCAAGGTCACAATTAATATTAAAAAGATACAAGTACATATAGAATGCTCATTATACACAATGGAATTAAATTAGAAATCAATAACACAAAGATAAGCTAAAAATTCCCAAATATTTTGAAAGTAAATGATACACTTGTAAACAACCAGTGGGTCAAAGAGGAAATATAAATGGAAATCAGAAAATATTTTACAATGAATAAAAAAAAAAAACTAAGCACATCAAAATGTGTGGAATGTAACTAACACAGTAGTAAGAGGGAAACTGATAGGACTATCTAATAAAAGAAGGTCTAAAATGCATGACCTCAAGTTCTATCGTTAAAAAAAATGAAGATCCCAAAAGCACAAAGAAAGCAACTGAAATAAAAAATAATACTCATCTGAGTGGAAATTAATGAAAAGAAAAATAATAGGACTAGTCAATAGGATCAATTGATGGTTCTAAAATCAATAAATTGATTATCAAAACTGACTGAAAATAAAAACAGAGAAAACAAGTTACCATTAACAGGAACAAGAGTTGACATCAATACTGACTCTACAGATATTATAGAATAAAAAATATTAACAATGAATTTGATATCAACTATATAAACAACTTTAATAGACAGAGATATTCAAGAAGAAGTAATTTGAGCAGCCTTACAAGTATTAAAGAAATTGAATTTACAGTTAAAATCTTCCCCAAAAGAAAACAATAGAAATAATGACTTTATTAGTGAATTCTTCCAAAAATTTAAGATATAGTTCTCAATAAACTCTTCTTGAAAATTAAGAGTTTATTTTCTCTTATCTGTGAATAAAGATAGCTTTTAGATTCCACAAATAAGTGAAATTATATGGTTTTTGTCTTCCTCTGACTTTTTCACTTTGCATAATACCCTCTAGGTTCATTCATGCTGTCATAAATAACAAGATCCAACTTTTTTATGACTGAGTAATATTTCATTGTATACATACACCAAATCATCTTTATCCAATAATCTATTAATGGACAATTCAGTTACTTGCATATCCTGGCTATTGTAAATAATGCTGCCATGAACATTGGGTTGCATATATCTTTTCAAATTAATGTTTTTATTTTCTGCAGAAAAATGGCCTTAAGTAGAATTGTTAGATCTATTGGTAGATCTGTTTTTAATTTTTTGAGGAACCACCATACTGTTTTTCATAGTGGCTATACCAATTTACATTCCTACCAGCAGTGCACACAGGTTCTCTTTTTCCAACACTTGATCCTCACCAACACTTGGTATTTGTTGTCTTTTTGGTAACAGCTATTCTGACAGGTGTGAAGTGATATGTCATGGTGGTTTTGACTTGCATTTCCCTGATAATTAGTGATGTTGAGCACTTTTTCACGTGCATGTTGCCATTTGTATGTCTTCTTTGAAAAAAATGTCTATTCAGGTCCTCTGCCCAGATTTTAATTGGGCTGTTTGCTTTTTTTTGGGATATTGATTCCATGAATTCTTTACTATTTTGGATATTAACCCCTTATCAGATATATTGTTAGCTATTATCTTCTCTCATTCAGTAGGGTGTCTTTTTATTTATTGATAGTTTCCTTCACTGTGAAAAATTTTTTTAGTTTGAGGCAGTCCCATTTATTTTTGCTTTTGATTCCCCTAAGAGACATATCCAAAAATATATTGCTAATACTGGTGTCAAAGAGCAAACTGCCTATGTTTTCTTCTAACAGTTTTATGGTTTCAAATCTTACATTTGAATCCTTAATCTATTTTGAATTTATTTTTGCTTATGTATGAGATAGTCTAGTTTAATTTATTTTTTTGCATGTAGCTGTCCAGTTTCCCAACACGATTTACTGACAAGGCTATCTTTTTAAAGGAGGTACTGGGGATTGAACCCAGGACCTCATGCATGCTAAGCATGCACTCCAACACTTGAGCTATACCCACCCCCGACGCTAAGACTCTTTTGTCTCATACTATGGATACTAAAGAACTATGTTACGAAAAATTAATGTTAAACTTCCATACCTCGATACTTATTTTTACTTCTGCAAAACATAGCATTCTACATAATGAATTATAAATCTTAGTGGATACCATATAAGTCCTAACTTTTCATGCGTTTTTGTAATTACTAAAATTAGTATTTCTAAACTGATACTATCTAAAAAACATCTTATAAATGACTATGTTAATTATTATTTTTAACATCAATTCAGTAGCTCAAGGTACATTCCAAAACCGTACCTGAGGAGGTAAACTTAAAATGCGTATTAGTCAAAAAATAGATTGTTGTACCTTTTTTTAAAAACAAAATTAGAATTCAAAACAAAATTGTTTAATAAATGCACAAAAATAAGATGTGACCATTATAATCAAGAAAGAGAAGGATGCAAACTCAGCACTATTTACCAATTTATTTAATTAGCAATATTTTCCTGTTTCACTTTACATAATTTGAGGTTAAAGCTTAATCATAAATAACTACCTGTCATCTCTATCATGCTTATAGCTTAAATTAATCTGAAATAATATGAAATGCTTTAATTTATATTGCAAGAGAAAATACTGAATGCACCATTTTATTTCAGCTATACACATATGAACTGTTTATATTTCTCTAGATCTTAAGTCATAAAGTGTTTATGTTGTTTCTAAATGTGTTTAATGTTATTCCTTTCCTGAGCTACATTGATTACAGTGTAGAGATAAAAGTAGTTATCTCTAACATGCAGAAAATTCTCCCTTGCTTGTTTTTAGGGATATGGAGGAAGCAGAGAGTTATACATCACCGTTATGAGTATGTTGGCAATAAAATATCTTTTATGATAAAATATGGGTTTTTAGAATCAGACCAGCAGGAATTACTTTGTTTTTACAAAGACAGTAGTCTTTATTTCAAAAGACAGTTTCTTGTCTCAGCTGTTTTTAAGCAATTTAAATTTGACATCGCTCTTTAAATTCTGCTATACATACTTATTTTAAAGGGTATATTTTATTTTGAACTTACTTCTACAGTAGTAAATAGAGTTGGCCCTCGACCACTAAAGCAGACAGTGTTTTCAGCTTTTCTTCAGAACACAACACATCATTACCTTCTGATCCTACTTTAAGAGTAAATGATGCCATGTTCTAAAGTGGCTGCTGCTCACCAGAACTGTTATTAATTTAGTAAGTAACTTCCCTACCTCCATTCATGCCTATTATATAATTAAAAAGGAAAAAAAATACACTGTTTCCTTTCCCGGCCACCACCCATCCCTCATGCTGTCAAGTTGCACCTTAGAAACACAGAAAGAAGAGAAACTGTTGTCATGGAAATCCATCCAGAGTTTCATTAACTTGCCTTTTACAAGATATCATTTTCATCAATGCTGAATTTGGATGTTGCTTTAAACATACTAAGAACTGGAATGGAAAGAGGAATAGAACATGACTGAGCAGGCTCACTCTCTTAACACTCACAAGAAGAATTATGCCATGCGCTTTTCTACAGTAATAGAGATAACATACAAATATTTTCCAAATCAAGAAATAATACCAGAATTCAGTATTTATCCATACCAAAATATCTGCATTTTTATAATCACCATGCCACCTGGTGATTCTTTGTATATTTTTCCTCTGCCTGAATGAATGGAGTTCATTGCATGTACTCATGGCAAATTCCTCTGAATTGTTTGAGATTCAGGTCAAACATTTTTTACTTTGAGAGACCTCCTTGCCTTTTCCTTCCTTAAAAAAAGTTGGTTAGGTTTTTATTCTACCATGACAGTAACTCCATTACAACATCTACCAAACTCTAAATATCTGCCCTCTTACCACATAAGCAATTACTGGACAAGGAATATTTATTATTCACCTTTGCTTCACTGGGACCCAACAGGAACCCAGCACATGGTGGATGCACTGCCTTGTTAATGAATGAATGAATGAACAAATGAATGAATGAATTTAGCATCACTCTGAGATAAAAGGAAAGGATATTAAGTCAGAGTTCCAAAAACAACATGAATGCTTACTAAATCATATACTTTAAGCTGGAGGAATTTTACTCAATGTGTAATAATTAATAATAATAAGCTCTATTACATGCCTGGCCCAGTGCTAACTAAATGCATTATGTCACCTAATTACCAAATTAAATAAAGTATTGGCTTTATTTCCACTTTACATATGAATATATGGAGGTTTAGAGGTAACTTATATTAAGATATAAAGGCAATAAAATAAAAAATAAACATGTGGGACTACATTAAGTTAGAAACCTTCAGTACAAAAGAAACCATCACCAAATGAAACTGCAACCCACAAATGGGAGAGAATATTTGCAAATCATCTATCTGATAAAGGGTTAATATACAAAATATACAAAAACATACAATTCACTAGCAAAAAAGTCAAACAATCTAATTTAAAAGTGAGCAGAGGATCTGACTATAGACGTTTTTTCCAAAGAAGACATACAGGTGGCCACCAGGCACATGAAGAGAAGCTCAACATCACGAATCATCAGGGAAATGCAAGTCAAAACCACAATGAGGTATCATTTCACACCTGTTAGAACGGCTGCTATCAAAGAGACAATAAATAACAACTGTTGACAAGGATGTGAGAAAAAGGGATCCCTTGGACACTTTAAAGTGGGACCTTAATGCAGCCTCTATGGAAAACAGTACTGAGGTTTCTCAAAAAAGTAAAAGTATAACTATCATATGATCCAGTAAATCCACTTCTGCTTGTTTATCCAAACAAAACAAAAACACTAAATCAAAAAGATACCTGTATCCCCATTTCATTGCAGCTTTACTTACAATAGCCAAGATATGGCAACAGCCTAAGTGTCCATCAGTGGGTGAATGCATAAAGAAAATACGCACACGTGCGCGCGCACACACGAGTATTATTCAGTCTGACAGAAGGAAAATGTTGACATTTTAAGGAAATATTGACATTCACAACAACATGGATGGATGTTGAGGGCATTATGCTAGTGAAATACATCAGACAGAGAAAACACATACTATGATTTCACTTATATATAAAATCTAATAAACAAAAAACAAAAAAAGAAAACAAAATGAGCTTACAGATTCAGAGAACAGACTGGTAATTGCCAGACATGGGAGATGAGGGGTGAAGGGGTTCAAAAGGCATAAACTTTGTTATAAATTATTGATGAGGATGTAATATACAGGATTGTCACTATAGTTAGTAATACTGTACTGCATATTTGCAAGTTGCTGTGAGAATACATCGTCTAAGTTCTCATCACCAAAAAAACTGTAACTATGTACAGTGATGGATGTTAACTTTTTGTAGTCATCATTTTGCAAAATATTCAAATATCTAATCATTATGCTGTACACATGAAACTACAAAAAATGTCAATTATACCTTAACTAAAATATTTATGTATATGGTATGTAATACATATAATATAGGAGATATACAATTTCCTACTGTGTATATATGCATCTATATATCTACCTACCTCTAAACTGAGCACAGTCAAGACTCCAAAGCTATTATACAAAAATGGCAAATGAAAGTAAATAGCAATTGCATAGGACTATCTCTTTAAAATGGCTCAGGTTTGTAAAATGTCTTGCATAGTAATACAAACTAAAATTAGTATTTCTTGAAAGTTTTATTTTTAACTATTAGAAATATAGCCATAAAATAAGTAGTTATTGAAAGCTATAGTGCTGAGTTCATATTAATAAGTAAATCATGTTTTCATCACTGATTAAAAGTCAAGTAATATGGAATATGAGCACAGCCTGAAGTGGAATCTCTCATTATTACTAAGTTAATCAATTGCATGATTTTATTAAGCTTTTACCATAACTCTCAATTTTGCCTTGATCTAGGGATGGAAAGTTTGTAGGAAATTTATGGAGAACACTACTTTATAGATGAGTTGTAATTCCATTGGTTAATTACAATCTATTCAAATAAAATTACTAGGAATAATATAATACTTGTTTATGCCTTGGACTTGCTTTTCACCCACTTCTCCTTAACCAGTCAATTCCTATACCTTTTAATCTCGTTATCCCCTCTTTTTTTTTCAGATGTAATATTAAATGTAACTTCTTTCAGAATATCTGAATTCTTAACCTAGGTTAGGATATACTACTACGTCTTTTTAATTTATGAAGAATTTCTTTCATTTTTATTTTTTGTAAACATTTTTGTTGTTGAAATATAGTTGACTTACAATGTAGTGTTCATTTCAGGTGTATAGAAAAGTGATTCAGTTATACATATAGATATACATATGTGTGTGTATATATATATATTCTTTATCACGTAAAAGTGGTCACTTCAAATAAAATTTAATCTCATATATATATTTTGGATGAATCAAATAAATTATTATAAAACCAAGGAAATAACAGATCCTTTACATTTACCCTACAATTTATAATATAAATAGTAAGCATTGAGATCAGTTCTAATAAGAATAGTTGAAATTCCTAATAACATAAATATTGATCCTCATTTCCTCCAATCTTCCTGCTTTTCTTTCCCCACTTTTTATTTCTTTTTTCTTTCCTTGACTTCTTCAGGAAAGACAAATCACATTAATCCTATCAGAAGGTCCTGACAAATTTATCCACTAAATCACTGGTTTACCTGCAACACTGTCAGGGTAAATGATGTCTTCACAGAGGAATCTGTTACGAAGTCAGTCAGTCACATTGATTAGCAAAGTACACAGAGGGACATTCTGTGTACAAGAAGGATATCTGGTAAGATATTTTTTAAAATTTGATGTTCTATTTGGAAGTGACAAAACTTAAAAAATTATTTCAGTGACTTGAGACATTAATATTACTCAAGGCTTACAGTGAATGATTTTAAGCTTGAACATATACTTACTACTTGTGAATATACCTATCTATCTATATATATATGTGTATATATATACGTCACATGTAGGTCAAAAGATGTATTTTCTGTCTAAAATCACTTTCTATTAACCTGTATTGCAAATGTGATATATTAATATTACTTTAAAAATGTGCAACCTAAATGTTTGGCAGAAGGATTAATCCTTAAGAGGAAATATTTTTTCTGTATGCTTTAATTATCATAACTTTGATAACCTGAAATACAAGTTAATTTTAAACTATTTTACAATTTTTTCCTATACTATTTAAGCAGTAGTTAGATACTGACTTTTTCTTGATTCTGGTTTTAGAGGCAACATCAAATCCCGAAGGCGACAATTTTTGATATCCACACGCTAAATGACACGCCTGTGTGTATGTTTCTAAGATTGAATGTCCTGTGGAAAGCAATAGAGAAAGGGACAAGATGGAAATTGAACTGCTTTCCAGTCTTTCTCAACAAAATGTTCACATTGTGACTATTAGACCGAGTTTAAATTACTGTTCAAAGAACTAAATGGCAATTCAAACATAACCCTATAAACTTTGGCAAGGCACTTTCAGATTGTGTACAGGTAATAACAGCTGCAGACTTAAAGATGAATGAATTTTGTTAGGTCTCCACGGTAAACAAGTCTGAGTTATTAAAAGGAGATTCTAAGACATGATTAAATGTGAAGGAAATTTTTTGGAGATGGAAATAGTGGAAAGCCTTCAAACCACGATGCAAATCTGACACCTATAGAAGGAGAGAGCGAAGAAAGAGAAGTGAATGGAAAAAAATATTCAGACTGAAGTAACCAAGTTTCAAGAAATTTTTGGCAACGCAGTGAGTTTTCCTCCCAGAGTTCGCCACCGGAGGAGTTTATATCTTGCCATAATAAGCTGCTTAATACCTCTGTCATGCTCAGTCACTGCCTGGGAGCTGCCTGTGGAACGTGTGTCCACAGTGTGAAGGCAGCAACGGACCCAGAGGTGTGCAGGTGGGGTCAGTAAATTATACTCCTCATGTAGGAGGCTGAAGTAACACGTTTCTATGGTCATCATAACATTCGAGGTATTATTAATCATCTATTGCTTCAAAATACTGTCTAGAATACATCAGGCCTATTGTAATATTTTGCTCTTTTGCTCATTCTCTAAAATTAGGAAAAAATTCCCCAAAAAGGGGGGTATGAATGAAACATCATTTCTCTTGAAATCATTGTGTAATAGTACTAACAACTGTAATCAAAGACCCACAAGATATTATAGTGATAAAAATCAAATTATTCTAAACTTTATTAGGAGAAAAAAATATGCAAAGGATTCATGAATATTATGGGAAAATATAGAAAACACAAACTAACTACAAAATGCTGCAGTCATATATAAAAACAGAGTAAAAAGGTTAGTGACAAACTGGGTGGTATTACTAAGTATCAAACAAGTATGCCAATGGAAAATTTAAGAATACAAAATTTGTATCTAGAATATGAGAAGTTGCATTTCAAATCTGTATGAAAAGAATGTGCAAAATAAGTGTTACTATACATATAATAACATAAATATATATAATAGCACATTTGGAACACAATGTATTGAACCTAAAAATTAATTCATAACTCAATGAAGCACTCAATATAATTAACTAGAAATACATTACAGAAAATGGATAAATAAGGAGATGTCAAAGAAGAAAACAATAACAAAATACTCTTGCAATTTAATATTAGAAAGTTATTTTTCTATGTATGAGCCTGTATGTTTTCATTTAACATAACTAAAGTGTTTGGTGTGGCATTTAGGAAACTGAGAATCTAGTTAAATGCAGTTTTTCGTTAATATCTCAGGCATTTTTTTGACATCTGTTTGTCTATTTTCTCATCAGTTTAGATATACACAGATATTTTCTAAATAATAACTGCTTATTAGAACTGTGTCTCTATATACTCAATGAATTTTTTAAAAGGCCAACGTGATTATGTAAGTTAGGAACAATTTGTACTGTACTATCAAGAGAACTAAGTTCTAGATATAAAAATAATTTGTATGTAACTTGAAAAATTTCTTTTAACTTTTCTGAGCCTCCAATTTTTCATCTGAGACTTATCTCATAATTAATCAGAATTGAAGAATACAAGCTGATGTAGCCAGTGCACCCCAGTTCCCAGCTTCCTATAACAAGAGAACAAATACTTTCTCCTCTCATACTGACACCTTGTTATAATGCTCTATCATGGCAAAATGTCATGATGAAAGCAACATACCTAATTTTTAAAAATTCCTCAATTCTCTTTTTTCTTATTAATTATCCTAACATCTTTCGTTGTTTCTTATATTGTTAGAAGATTTGAGGGGTATGGTCAATATATAAAAAGGAGTGAAAATAATAACAGAACTTTTAAGAAAATTTATAAACTATGCCAATTTTAGTAATCATACCATTCTCAATGTATCTTCAGACCCTTGTGCTCAGAGTGCTGCACTCCTCAGTCCTGTAGGTGACAGTCCAAGAGGTCTAAACTTACGTACCATTCGCACTATTATCAGTCATGACTTTTTACATACTAAACCAAAATCTATTCTATATTATTTTCCTGTCCACTGAGTGGACATTTCTTCATCTTGGCTTTCTAGAAGGAATTACAAAGGGCATAGAATCATTGAAGAACTTGCCGAATGACGTTCTAAGTCAGGAGGAGTATCAACAGTGGAATCAAAGCTCCTGACACCCCCTGCTCTCTAGACCCGACTGCCTGTTTTTCAGAGAAAGTTTTCTAGTTGGGCTAAATGGAAGTACAATAAGGCTTAAGGGAGGTGCTTCTTATGACTTCTCCTAACTGTTCTAATATGCATCTGGCATATTTGGCAACTTTTTACAATCTCTTCCCCAGGAGTGTTACTACTTAAGTGTTAAGTCTTGCCAACTAAATATCCTTGGTAGTTCATCCACCCCAGAGACACTTGGTTGATGAGGCTGCATGTGGCAAAGCCTGTGTTCACTTAAAAAGAACAGAGAACTTCCATGGTTGGGATATATAACTCTTTCTAAGCATATAAAACCCCTGCTTCTATGTGTGGAAGCTCATAAAAGACATGTAGAAATTGAGCAAATTGGACCTAATAGTGCTCTGTTGCTCTGTCATGCATAATAATACAACATAATTTATCTTGGTTGTTTCTCATAACAGAAGCAATGTATTTAAGAGACACAGGGGGATACAGAAAGAAATGAGATTTATGTTTGCATGCATCTGGAAGTACTGATAATTAAGAGCTAAACTGAGGAAAATAAAACCTGCAAATATCTTTTCAAGGTGATTACTATCAATTCTTCATAATAAGGTATTAAAATAAAACACACTTTTATTGTTTTAAAAATATATTATTGGAGGAAACTATGTGCACTTAGAGGGCTATACCCATAAATTAAAGACAGAAAAATTCCTTTTGAAGAATGTCCTTTGGACAAAACTTTCCAAGGGAACTCTTGCCAGCACAGAGATAATCCTGATACATTTATGATCATCAAGGATTTCAGACTCTAACAGGAGACATGAGAGTGGAAGATAACAACTATAACCCAAGACAGAGTGTGCTAAGCGTTATTCTCAAAATTTAAACATGAGAGGGATTGAAGAACAGAGGATTCAGATTTGTTAAGGCCATTTTTATTTAAATTTTATCAGTTTTCTTAAATTTATTTGACACAAATCTGATTTGCAAATAACCAGTCAGTTTTTTGAGAGAATAACAAGGGGACATAATCAAAGCTGGAAGTACTCACTAAGTCCCAGTCACATCACTGGCCAGGATCATAGTTATTATGCTCTTTGATTCTGGCAACAATTCTTTAAAGAAGTTATTACTAGCTGCATTTTATAGATAAGGAAACAGATTTATAGTAATCAAGTAATTGTTTCATAGTCTCTAAGTGATGAAATTAAAAAACAAACCAGGATTCTTGGATCTGAAATCTTTTTCACTGTCTTGCCTCCTTATCATCCATTTTTATTTAGGAAAAATAGAGCAATTTTACATTTTTCTTCCAAAGACTGACAGTTTCTGCTAAAGGAGCCTGCATTTAGAGTGAAGAGGCTGTCATAGGTAATAATAAGGAAATGCAAAACTGTACTGTATTCATAAAAATATTTATGAAAACAATAAGCCCAAAAGAAGCAACAAAAATTGGCATATATGTAGAAAACAGATTGTCAATCTTCTCTTAATTTTTAATACGGAATTAAGTATACATATATTTTAATATGTGTAGATATATAAATTATATAATTTTCTTTCCTTAATGGAGACAAGAATTTTAGCTCATGTGGTTCACTAGAGTAGCCAAATTCCTAGACTGACACAATATAGACACTTTATTGAAATAAATAGCAGAACAGCAATTTGCAAATGCAGGTGAGCTGTGCATGGATGGTCTTTCTTATAAGTTGTATAATATATCAATGTTCCAATGATTTCTGAAAACTGTATGCAGTATTTGTGTAAAGTAAAACTGAAACTTACATGTCTATTTAAAAAGAGCATACTCGAGGGACCACAATTTCACACACTTAAATTGATGGAATTTAAGACAGAAAGAATGACCAAGCAAAAGAAATCTATACCTCCAAAAGTCAAGTATTACAAACATCAGATGAAGCCTAAACCGGAAATCAGACATGTCTGAGTATAATCAAGAAAAGGTATAGGTTGCTTAGTCAGAAACCTAGGTGCTTGAGTACCTCATGAGACTCTTGGAATGAACTCATTCTAAAAGTAGAGAGAGCAGACATGACAAGCATAACACGATCATAAAGCCTCAAGGACAGACAGAATGCTGAGGTGTGCAGTGAAAATAACACACATTCCATCACGGACTTCTCCACGGGTCCTAATGGGAAGAACCACTAATAAATATGGGAAAAGTGTAACTCACAACTCTGAAACACAGAGGAGTACATGCAGCACAAGGTTTATAGTCTGCTAAAAATGATTTCATGTAGCAAGAAGAAAATATTTCTAACAAATTGGGATTTGTGATTCATCACCTTGACAATATCAGAGCGTTATTTTCAGGAGTCCTGGTTAAGACCACCCTGCCTGGGTGTAAGAGTAGTGACACCCAGCAGATGTTGAGCAGCCTTGAGTGTGCAGTGAAATCCAGCTCAGGTGAAAGTCAAATCAATGGCAAAAGTCGTTTAAAAAAAGTCACCAGATAGCTGACCAGACTCGTACATGAGCACATCTGAGATAATGCTGAGCAGTCCCAAAAGGATGTAGGATGGTGAGTACCAAGAGATGTAAAGAGTCATGAAATGTGGCCTCGTTTGTTAACCAGTGTTTAATTAGGCAGGGGGAATTGAGAAACTAGAGTAAGTAATATAGGAACAAAAAATAATTTTATATATTTCCTAATGTGAACACATTATTACACAACTCTAAATAAAAGTGTTAAGTATTAGTGTGTAAACAATTTTTCTATTTGTAGAAGAAATTTTAGGATTATGATGGTTCTTACAACTTTTATTTTTTTCAGAGAGCAAGTTCAAAGGAGATGCATAAAAGTGTGCCCTGTCTTGTTCTGCTTCTCAATGAACAACCAAACTGAAACAAGAGAGATGGTAAAAATACTGGTTCAGTCCAATTCCTGAGACAGTATGTTCTACTGGTCTGGCAATGCATGCGTTTCAAACTTACTACTATGAAGATGCCCAGAAAATTTCACCCCCAACATCTCTGGTTGTATTTTGTGCACCAGACAGTCTTAATCCTCCCCTTAGCTTGACTAAACAGTAGATAGTCTTATTCCTGACTATAGACCCTGACCTCCCTTTTCTTAGAATATTTACTTCAGAAAACATCTAATTGTAAATCCTTTCCCTGTCCCTTTAGATGTAAACCTTTTTAAAGGTTTCTTTCAAGTTTAACAACCCAAGCATGGCTTTCTCAAGGGCCTGGGAGCCATTCCTCTAAAATGTAGTCATCAAAGAACATAGAACTCCTACCTTCCAGTTTCTGTGGAAGACTAAATTTGGCAGAATGACTCACTCCGAGTTATAAAACTACCTCTTGTCATGCAAGTAAGAGAAGGTTTACTTTTCCCCCGAGCAAACTCAATTATCAAAAAGAGATGTCCTATGATCTCCCTTCCTAGCTTTTAAAACTCTCTAGTCTTCTGTTTCAAGTAGAGTTGAGCTAAGACTGAGTTCTGGCCACTCCAGTATATTGCAATAACCTTGAATAAAGTCTTCCGTATTTCTTTAGCTTTGTCTAATTTATCTCTAGCAGTTTCTGTTTTGACATCTGCCAAAATATCAACTCTACATCCTTTCCATCATTTAAACCAGCGTTCTCAGTAATTTGAAAGAATGAGGGCCAAATTCCACTTATGGAATTCTGAAAACTTTGGTTCTATTTGTCCAAACTCCTAGCTTTCAGCCACTTACAGCACTTGCTTCTTTTCTAAATCCTAGTAGGTAAGCACAGAAAGGAGAATAGATACTGCACACTTTACAGATGATTACCATTTCTTAGAAAAGGATGTTACGTAGGGAAGTGTAAGAAAATGGATAAAAGATGTTTTAAAAATCATCTGTACATTTGCTTGTGCATGCTATCTTTCCCTTCCAGCTGCCACGCTGAATTAAGAACTGCCTAGTTTTGTAAGCACTCAAGGGAAGCACATTAAAAATGAATACAAACAGCCAAAGATAGACTAAATGATGACTTAACCCAAATTTTTAAAACATTTTTTCCCAAGGAGTCTGAAAATAATTGAGAAATTTAAGGACTTTAAGTCAGTATATCTAAAATCCGTTTCATTAAACACTAGCCCCCCAAAATGCTATATGAAAATACACTTCACTTGTCAAATGATTGTGGAAAAACAATCCATAATGTATCACCGCCGTGAAGATTCAAACTGCACATTAGTTCATAAAATCTGAGCATTTTGCAGCCAACCATGAGAATGTATTTAAACCAATAATTCCCAATTTGATTTTCTAAAGAATTTTTCTAATTAGTTCATGATTCTCTTATCTGAGCTCATTTAATACAGAAAGCTAAAAGTATGTATTACGTACGAAGTAAACCTATATTCAGTTTTTAGGCTTCATTGTGGTTTTAAATTATATCTCCTTCATTACAGCGTTCAGGCCAGGCACACAGATATGCTGAGCATACTTTCCACACTAAAATCTAAATTTCGTGCTGCAGAGCTACAATATACCTGAGTATATCAAGATGCCTGTAGGACTCATTAAAATTTCACTGATCTTTATTATCACCTCACCTGCATTGTTTAACAGTAGTTTCCAGCTCTTTTTTAGTTTTAAAGACTTATCAGCTCTCCCTTTCTCCTAAAGCAAAATCCAATTACTATACTCAAAATCTTTCTATTCCCCCAACCACTTATCCACCTGAACATTTTACAGTCCCCCAATCCATTCAGGCTTCTCAAAAATCATCTCCAACTGGTTTTTATTTATTTTCTTCCTTTACTGTTGCAAACATTGCTTCCTCTGCCTAAAATCTCCTTCCAGTTTCCCCTCTTATTCATTCCCATTTGTTCTTTAAGGCCCAGTGCATTCATCATGATAGTGTTTATGATGAAACTTGTGCTAACCATCCACCCCAACCTCCTTCTGATGGATAAGCCTCCTCCGCAGAGACTGGAGAAGTAAAAATTACATTTCTAGACTCTTCCGCAGCCTGGGTTGGCTAGAAGGGATCTATCAGTCAAATGTGCTCTTAGTTTAGAAGTCAGAAGGGAAACATGGAATTTACTTCTGCTGCTGTTTTCACTGTCAAGTAAGATCTGGGTGGAGTTAATTTTCCTGGGAAGATACTAGCAGCAGTTACCATGTATAGCTTCATGGATGTCACAGGTACGGAGCATGTCATCTGCCGGGGAGGATGATGGCAGGAATGGAACTGTTACAGTGCTGGCTGCATCCTGTCTGCTGCTCAACTACACATTGGCGACTTGATTCCAGCTCCAAATATTGCTGAAACTCCCCAACTGGTCAGACAGACTCCTGATCATAGAAGAAGATGCAGTCCCTCAGTGGCTGAGGTCTGGAGTATGGTTTGGAGCCATTCCTAAAAGCCCAACTGAACTTGTTTCCACAGTTCTGAAGATTTAGCATGTCACCTAAGTACACAGTAACCAAATCTCTTACTGTTTAAACTAGGCAATGTGGATTCTGTTCTCGGCAACTGAGTCCTGACCTTTAAAAATGTCATATCCTCTGTGAATCCTCTTTAATTTCCTGAGCATTTAGCTGTTTTCTCACAGAACCTCATGTACATTAATAGTACTTATCAAACTGTATTTTTATGCCTATTCCCTATAGTGAAATCTTACTGCCTTGTATGACTGCCTCCTCTTTCTTCTGTTCTCTCCAAGAGGCACAGTTGTGTCCTGTCTTTTCTCTAAGAGGCTGCCATCTTTTTAAATTCAGCTGGTTATCTTGTGACTCAGTTTCTTAATGGGCTTTATCAGATTATGTATGTAAATTATCTGTATTTTTCTTGTTATTAGGGTGGGAGAAACTTCCCTTGTCAATATTCTACTGTTGCTTTTATGATTAGAAAGTTACTTTCCCACAATGATTAGGTAATTCTAACATGCTCTTTATATTTATTTACAAAAAATGTATAATTGTGTGTATAATTTACCTGGAATTTAATGTATGACAGAAAAACAAATTTTTATTAAATAAAGCTTCCGCACTGATTTGAGACGCCAAATTTATCATGCACCACCAGTGACATTTACTCTGCACATTCTTTTCTGCTCCAGTGGTGCCTACTCTTCAGATAGTACCACTTTGTTGTTCTCACTGTAATCTGATAATGTGTTTAATGTCTGAGAGTACCTGTCTGCCTATCTTACTCTTCTTTCAGAAAAAACAGTTCCATGTACTTGCATTTCTTTTTCTTTTTTCAGGTGGAGTTTTGAATTCATTCAATTTTTGTCAACAATCTCATTGGATTTATGACAAGTTTATAGATTAAACTGAGGAAGAATTTTTCTTTGAAAATTAAGTATTTCAATCCAAGAACAAAGGCCTTACTCTGAGTTTATTCACGTTTTCTTCAGCTTTGAAATGAAACTTAAACTTTTCATTTATATACTATAACATTTCTTCTGATATTTATTGCTTTGCAGTTGATATTCTGAAAGATTTTAAAAAGCATTTAGTTTTAGTGATAAATATGGGTTTTTTAGTGTTGATTTTTCAACTGCCACGTTAATGAATACGTGTACGCTAACATTTAATAATTTATTTTTAAAATCAGAAATATGTGATTTTTATTAAAAGACTTTATAAAATCTTTTAGGATATTATCCCCTTTGACTAACTCATTGTATTATTTTCATTTCAACAAACATTTTCTCTTTGCAGCTACTGGGTTCTTTTTTTTTTTTCTGGGGGGTTAATTACATTTATTTATTATTTATTTTAATGGAGATCCTGGGTATTAAACCCAGGACCTCATGCATGCTAAGCATGCATTCTACCACTGAGCACTGAGCTATACTCTCCCCAAGCAACTGGTTCTTGAGTTGTTTATTTTATTGACTTCTCTATGAAGATCTTTTCATTTTTTCCCCAATTATTTTTGTTTTCTAATAAGTTAGACCTTTGCTTCCATTATTCTATTTCTTTAAACTAGGTTTTTTCATATTTTCTACTATCATTATAATGTTTTGATTAACGTCTCTTAACTTTTGCTGCACATTATGATCACCCTTGGCATTTATTAAACAAAAATCTACAGATGTTAAGATCTATTGCCAGAGTTACTAATTTAACTAGCATCATATGGGATACTTTGTGATTTTAATACTCAGCCAGAGATGAGATAATTTGGATTCAATATTTCATATTAATAAATTCTTAGCTATAAATTTAATCAATTAACATGTTATTACATAAGTTTTGTTAGACATTATTTTTCTATTACCAATTTTCAGTCTATAATTTTAGTTTCTACCTGTTCATTTTCTTTAATTTCTAAAATTTTAGTTTCTACCTGTTCATTTTCTTTAAATAATGCAAGTACAAAGGAAAATAAAACTTATTTTTGCTATTCTTTAAGAATAAAGTGTTATTATATTATGATAAAACAGTTTATATTTTTTGTTATTTAGAAATTAAAGAAGTTATAATCATAGTGAATACAATTACTTCATTTATAAAAACTGAATTTTGAAAAGAAGAAAGATTATCTCAAAAAAAAGATTATCTTCTTTTTGGTTATAAAATGTAACATTCAACTATTAACTATCCTTAATAATAATGATGATAATAAAATAAAATACAAGCATATATGTCTATATAAATAAAAATTTTTGGTACACGTCATGTTAGAAAAAGGGAAACAGTTAAAGTTTCACAGAAAGCCTGTGTTTTTAATGACCTCTTGAATTTATAATCATTTATCCTTAGCTATTTTGTGTAATGTGGTATTTTGATGTATAAGTGTGAATTTTACAGTGTTTTTAATGCAATGATTTTTTTATTTGTAGTTAAAGGTCCTATTTGGTTTAATGTAATGATTTTTTTATTTGGAGTTAAAATTAGAGTATCTCTTGCTTTTATATTTTTATACCTTTTCATATTTTTACTTTTAATCTGCATCATCACATTTTTATATATCTCATAAGCAATCAACTAATTAACCTTCTGTTTAATCAAGATTTGAGAAGTTTTAACTCCAAATTCTAATTTTAATATGTAATTATTGTCTATGCACTAAATATTATCTTTCTTTGATTATCTTTTAGACTTTCTGGGTATTTTTTTTTTTTTTACTTTTTTTTTTGTTGTTCTTTTCTTTAAGGTGAAACACATTTTTCCTGTTATCCACTTTGGAAAAACTAACAGTGATTTATCAAAATTCTTGAGTCTATATAGCTTTAGTTTGACTGTGAAGGAAAAAATAAGCTTTCCTCTTCTAGCCCACCACGTAAGATAGGGAAATCAGAATGTTTTTCCATGCCTCCTATCCACTTCCACTTTCCAGTTTTTATTCATAAAATACAGGTTTTTAATTTCAGGCTCTATCACCACTGACTGTTAAACTTTTATTAATATATGATTTTTCACTGTTAATTATTTATGGCATGGTTATTCTGCTTATTCAAAACATCTGTAACAATTTTCATACTGAACAATGGATATCACAAAACCAAAATTCAGAGTATCAATATTAGTTCAAAGCAGTGCTCAAATAAATCAAGCTTTCACATCATGCAATGATTATTTCTGAAATTAATATCGAGACTGTGCCATCATTATATTTAGAGAGTACTGTATTAGAAGTCCCAAAGCAATTTTATGTCTAATTTCATTATTTTCTTTTTATAACCACCAGCACAAGAAGCAAAAAAAAAAAAATTACTTTAAAATACTTGCACACAAGCAAAGTCAAGTAAACAATAACTGCAAGTTTCTAGTTCTGGTTCAATGATTTCTTCATTTCCCTAGCTCACAAAATAACTATTTTCTGTCTCCAGTATTTTCACAGAAGAAAAGTAACCATTTTGGAATCTAGATCTGAGGAGTAGTAGTACAGAATTTATTTTAAATGAATTAAATCAACAACTGTTAAATGATTTAAAAATCATCTTCCATGAATCAAGAACAATTCACAGTATTCTGAGTTGGACTAACTATATTTTACTTTAAAGAGACAAGAATGCATTTCATATTTTTAAAGAGGTTTTGATATAAAACTGTGGTAGACTGGGATTTCAACTCCTTTCTTATTATCTATGTAATTCCATAAAATTTACTTATCTCTGGTGCTTTTGTGTTCCCTTCAAAGGGTTACCTATAGTGGCTACCTCACGGAGTTGCTGTGAATAATTAAATAATTAATGAACAAAAATCAATTAGCATAGTGCTTGGTGTGGACTATCACCCAATAAATGCAAATAAAAGACTGGACATCTATAATGACTGATTTATACTTTTAAATACAGGTGACCCTTGAATAGCATAGGCTTGAACTGAGCAGGTCCACTGACACTTGGAGTTTTTTCAATAAATACAGCACTACAGTACTACACAATCCATGGCTGGTTGAATCCTTGGATGCAAAGCTGAGAATATGGAGGGCCAACTGTAAAGTTACATATGGATTTTCGACTTGGGAGAGGAATGGTGCCCCTAAGCCCTATGTTGTTCAAGAGTCAACTGTACTGAAAAATACTTGTATGGATACATTTGCAATATATAATATGAAGAGTTGCTACTCTAAATGTATAGAGACCAGTACAGTATGTATAATATGTATCAGAATGGTCACCTGACCAGTATGAAGTCCAACATGCCCTACTATTAATGTCCACTTGCTAAATGTCAGTGATTTCAGAATTACTTTCTGAGAAGAAGCTTCATGCATACTGCAATTTGCAGTTGTTCCCATATGTTACATTTGTTTTGCATCCTTATGAATTAAGAAGTATCTGTACATTGATGAAGGAAATTAAAGAAGACTTTAAAAAATGGAAAGATATTCCATGCTCTTGGATTGGAAGAATCAATATGGTTAAAATGGTCACAGTGCCCAAGGCAATCCACAGATTTAATGCAATCCCTATCAAATTACCCAGGACATATTTCACAGAACTAGAACAAATCATAATAAAATTTATATGGAACCATCAAACACCTAGAATTGCCAAAGCATTACTGAAGAAAAAGAAAGAAGCTGGAGGGATAACTCTCCCAGACTTCAGAAAATACTATAGAGCTACAGTCATCAAGGCAGCATGGTATTGGTACAAAAACAGACATATAGACCAATGAAACAGAATAGAGAGCCCAGAAATGAACCCACAAACTTTCGGTCAACTCATCTTCGACAAAGGAGGCAAGAATATACAATGGAATAAAGACAGTCTCTTCAGCAAATGGTGTTGGGAAAACTGGACAGCAGCATATAAAAGCAATGAAGCTAGAACACTCCCTTACACTAAACACAAAAATAAACTCAAAATGGATTAAAGACTTAAACATCAGACAAGATAAAATAAACCTCCTAGAAGAAAACATAGGCAAAACATTATCTGACATACATCCCAAAAATGTTCTGCTAGAACAGTTTACTCAAGCAATAGAAATAAAAACAAGAATAAACAAATGGGACCTAATTCAACTTACAAGCTTCTGCACAGCAAAGGAAACCAGAAGTAAAACAAAAAGACAACCTACGGAATGGGAGAAAATTTTTGCACAAGATGAAACCAACAAAGGCTTGATCTCCAGAATATATAAGCAGCTCATTTGACTTAGTAACAAAAAAACAAACAACCCAATCCAAAAATGGGCAGAAGACATAAACAAAAAATTCTCCAAGGAAGACATACAAATGATCAATATGCACATGAAAAAATGCTCAATATCACTAATTATCAGAGAAATGCAAATCAAAACTACAGTGAGATATCACCTCACACCAGTCAGAATGGCCATCATTCAAAAATCCATAAATGACAAATGCTGGAGAGGCTGTGGAGAAAAGGGAACTCTCCTATACTGTTGGTGGGAATGCAGTTTGGTATAGTCACTGTGGAAAACAGTATGGAGATTCCTCAAAAGACTAGGAATAGACTTACCATATGACCCAGGAATCCCGCTCCTGGGCATATATCCAGAAGTAACCTTACTTCAAAATGACACCTGCGACCCAATGTTCATAGCAGCATTATCTACAATAGCCAAGACATGGAAACAACCTAAATGTCCATCAACAGATGACTGGAAAAAGAAGAAGTGGTATAGTTACACAATGGAATACTATTCAGCCATAAAAACCAACAACATAATGCCATTTGCAGCAACATGGATGCTCCTAGAGAATGTCATTCTAAGTGACGTAAGCCAGAAAGAGAAAGAAAAATACCGTATGAGATTGCTCATATGTAAAATCTAAAAAAAAAAAAAAGAACATAAATACAAAACAGAAACAGACTCAGACATAGGATACAAACTTGTGGTTGCCAAGGGGGCGGGAGGGTGGGAAGGGATAGAGTGGGATTTCAAAATGTAGAACAGATAAATAAGATTATACTATATAGCACAGGGAAATGTATACAAGATCTTATGGTAGCTCACAGAGAAAAAAATGTGACAATGAATATATGTATGTTCATGTTTAACTGAAAAATTGTGCTCTACACTGGAATTTGACACAACACTGTAAAATGATTATAAATCAATATAAAATGTTTTAAAAAAGTATCTGTAAAGAAAGAATGCTCTTGTGATTTCCTGAGAGAACAAAATGCATAGCATAATCAGATTTGGAATAAATTACCATATTAAATAGAGCAAGAGAAGTAAGCCAACACAGAAGTGATTATTAACTTGATTAACACCAGTTATATAATTTTATCTTTATAATGTAATAGTAAAAAATACAAGAAATAATATAATTTTAAATTAACTTTTTCAGTTGATTATGAAATTGAGGAAATTAGTTTAAATTACCTTGTATAAGAAAAAATTAATATAATTTTAGATATTGAGGGAATGCCCAACATAATTTCAAATACTTACATGCAGCTTAATATTGCAGATTGATTTATTAAAATATTATAAGAACTTTAATTTCTGAGTTATGCTAAAGTTGCTCTGTCAGTGCTACCATAAGATGAGCTGGTGAAGCTGAAATGAATGTCACATCTTGAGATGCCCAAGTGACACAATGTCTGCAGTGAATCCTCTGAGGAAGTGTTAAAAAAAAAAAATCTTGTCACTTGGCTATTTTTTCCTATGAAAATAAACACATTAGAATCTCAAGTAAATACAATTTAATGAATGTGTATTTTGAATGAGTTAGGTAAGCTCTCAAGTAGTTTCCTGTTGGTCCCTTGAGTTTTATTTAAATTCACATTTTCAAATAGCAGGATCTATGTCAAACAAGGAAATGGGATCACGTATTTGAGTGCTTTTAAATCCCAAAATCCATATAAGCAATGATTTCTCAGGAATACAAAGAGGTCTTCAAAAATTATTCTTCTTAGTTCAAGTGTAAGTGCATTCTCCAAGTCAACAACTATAGCTCATATGTAAAAACAAGTGACCAAAAATTTAATAATTAGTAGAATTACTGAATTACAATTCTTTACTTCAGCAAATACGGCACCTTTTAAAATATGTATCCCTCCAAACTTATGCAGATTAATTCTGAATTCCAACCTATCTGAGTTAACAAAACTAAGTACAGTCATTACAAACTACTAACTAACTACTTGTATTCTTCAAATAGAAATTCCAGGTCTTGAAGAATTATGCTGAACAGGGTTAGGAATGTAATTATTATAAAGGCTTAATAATTATTACAGAGATGGGGGAATGTTGATGTAAACATAAAAGGAATAATAATTGAAAATCATAATTGATATTCAAATATTCTGATATTTAAACAATTTATTGATGAAGATAATTATTTTTCTATTCACAATGTGAATTAATCACATTGACTGGTAGAAAACAGACGACGTGATTAATACCAAGAAATATAAAATAATGGACTGAGGCAGAATAATCAGCTACCTTGTCATTTATCTAATTAATCTGCATATTGATTTAATATGAGGGAAAATACATCAAAACATGGATTTTTAGAGAATTTACCTCATTTACTTTTATCATTTCTATGAAGTTTAAATCCCTTCTCAGTGCAAAGCATTTCATTATTCCATTTCTGTATACTCAACTCACTTTTTTTTAAACCTAAAGTTATCCTCTCATCTGCCCCTGAGGGTGTTGCTCTTCCAAGTATTAAGACACCAGGTTGTTTTAACAATTTCTTCTCAACCATTAACAGATGGCTTGGACTGCTGTGATCTGGCTCTCTGAAAATGTAATGGGTAGGTTTGTTTTTCTTTTTTCTGCTCAATTTTCTATAAATTTTTCTAAGTCTGTTTAGTTCATGGCATGCAATTAAGCTATGACATCAAGAAGATCTAGATTCAACTCCTAATTTATTCATTTACAAATTACCTAAACTCGAATACAGTTCTTAAACAATGGCAGTAGCTGCCTCATAGAATGAAATTTAAGTAAAATAATTAATATAAAAATTCAAGCATAGTTTTTGAAAATTATTGCCTTAAATGAATGATGGTAAGTTCTTATTATTTCCAAGATGTTTTATTTTCTATGTGCCTTGAACCAAAAATATATTATTTAACTCATTGGTTATCCTGCTTATTTGTGTTTTGTCTTCCATTTTGATTGCACAGATAATGAATTAATTATCAGTGTAAACAATCAGAACAAAATAAAATATTACACTGTAACTTGACATTTCTGTAACCAAATGTATCTCTCTAGAGGCTGTTTACTGCTAGTCCTTCAATTCTTTTTATTACACATTTGTATAATATCCACTATATTTGTGTAAAAGATTACACAGTATAATTCAACAATAACAGGTTTATAGAGAAAGGGAATAATAATGAACAATTTTCATATATGTGTATGTATGTATATACATGCATGTATGTACATAATTTTGAAAACAGATTATTTAAATTAAATCACAGGCACAGCCATAAAGAAAATAGCTAGTATTCAGTCTTTAGCCATGGCATAAAACTAAGAGTTAATTTATTTGGTAGCCTTTTAAATTGGATTTATACTAGATAATAAAAACAATTTCTACTCTGACTTTGCATTAACAAAGTTGATTTTATTCCTCACTCTGCCCAGAAATACTGTGGTCTCCCAAGAATCCTATTCTCCGCACTACATTTTCCCATGAAATCATTTTTGACATGTGGTTGGAAAGACATAGACTGCAACTACTATTTGCCAAGTCAACAGCATCCAGAAGTGTTCCATGACTCTGTCAGCTGTGCTTACTAAGGACCTCCAAACAGATATGAGAGAATGTTCAAACTCCCAATTGAAAACAGTGTGATCCATGGGGCAGAGGCTTCATTCCCCTTCACTCTTCAGTTATTTACCCTCTTAACATTACCCAGAAGGAAATATGCAAGATTAAAAGGCAATATACACCAAATGCACCAGAGCTAGTAATTTAACACAAAAAGTACACTCAGAAGAAACAGAAGATTGAGTTTGTTTCATGTTAATACGATGTGGACACTATGAGCTATAAACAAGCTTAGTTAAGCCACCTGCCCTTTGTAGAAGGTTATAACTCAATACTTCAAGGAAAAATACAGGACACTGAATAACCATGTATTTTTCAGCATGATTGTCTGGCTTATGAATAAATTGAGGGCTCAGCCTCCAGAGGTCCACAAAAGTATTTCTGAGTCATTCTTTGCAATAAAACTTACAGTACCTAACTACCTAACTAAACTACTTACACAACTTCTAAAATAGGGGAACAGATACAGGCTGTTATAATTTATGCTAATCTAATCCCTAATCTAAGAGGATGGCATTTTAAACAAGGCAGTGCTTCTAATCAGGTAGCTATAAAGAGGAAAATAGTTTTAATTTCACAAAACCCTGTAACAATTAAAGTATATGGGAGGAAACATGGAAAAAGTATCTTGGAACTCAAGGCAAATATTTCTTAGGACGTAATAGCTGTAATTAGGAAAGATAAAAAAATAGTAAAGGGAGAATGATGAAAATAATAAAAGATATATTAAGTTTCATCACAATTAAAAAATGTGTTTTGAAAGAATATGTTAAGAAAAAGAAAAAGAAGCCACAGACTGGGAGAAAATATTTCCAATACATTTATGTGACAAAATATTTATATTCAGAATATATGAAGAATGTTGGTAAAATTCAATACCAATAATCCATTAAAACTGTGAAAAAATTTAAAACACAGACTTTACAAAAGATATATGAAACATAAACACATTAAAAAGCGCTTGACAAAATTAGTTGTATGAAAAATACAAATTAAACAATGAGATACCACTACACACTCCCTGGAGGTTATATGTTTAAAGTTCAACAATTTTAAGTGTTGACAAGGATGTAGAGTGATTGAACTTTCACGAATAACTAGTAAGAATAGAATAACTTATAACTATTTTCAAAAAGAACTTCGCAGTTTCTTATGAAGTTTAACATACTTCACCATAAACCCCATAATTTAACACCTACTAATTTATCCAAGAGTAATGTAAACATGTGATCACATAGAGACTTACACAGTATGTGTACAGCAGCTTTATTCATAATGGCCCCAAACTGAACACAACTCAAACATCTATAAAAAGGCATCCACAGCTAATATACCCAATATGCTCATTCTCAGTGAAAGAAGCCAGATACAGAAATGCTGCATCTTGTTTTACTTCACTTATGTAAAATTCTACAGTAGATAAAACTGTTCAATGGTGACCGAAAGCCTACCAGCATCTCC
The DNA here is from genome assembly GCF_048564905.1 of Vicugna pacos. Lineage (NCBI taxonomy): Eukaryota > Metazoa > Chordata > Mammalia > Artiodactyla > Camelidae > Vicugna > Vicugna pacos. Next base: position 37,029,088 of record NC_132989.1, read on the forward strand.
TTGGCTTTGGAGTGCGGGGAGTTTGTTTGCTTTATGAACTTAATACAAAGGTGTACTACAGAACTGCTGTGATAAAAATGTTATTTTGGCGTGAACTGTTTCATCTTTGGCCCTTGGATGCCCTTTCAGACTGTTTCCTGTGTCCTTTTGAAATATCTATTTTTAGTTTTTGTACATTTTTATAATGTGGCACTACAAGATGTGCCAGTTTTATTTTACATTTTCATTGTCCCAGACTTTGAATCAGACATTCCTCCAAGGGCCCAGGTTCCTTTAGAAAACAAGATCTAGGTGAGCTCATTGCTATGGGGATAGGTGCACACAGAATTTCTATGGTGCCACAGAGAAAATACATAAATGTATACGAACTCAGGTATTTGCATGTGGCAGTATCTATTTCTGTACCTATTTGTAAGTATATTAAAATAAGTATGAGTTCACAGTTATATCTCTGACTCTGATTCAGCACCACAGACTTCATTATAGCCTTTGTCTTAATCATGTGTAAATTCTTTCTCCAGCAATAGGAAACCTGGCTTCCATTATCTACAATTTGCTTCTTTGTTCAATCCTAGTGAAAATATACCCTTGTGAAAAACAAATTTACCAACATAAATGCAGCATATACATATTGCTCTTTTTACATTTAGCCTGTACAGTATTTAGACAAGACACTCTTTCCAGCGATTTAGCTCCTCTCCATTCTTTCTTATCCCCTTCAGTGAGATTATACCATATATTTGTGATACAAAGAGATTCATTTGCTATACTCTAAGCTCCATCTCGGATTTCACCTCTATCATTGTTGATACATTTTCAAATAAGTATACGTTCAAAGTTTATCTTTGTGATGGACTTTTCTGTAGGTTTGACAAATGTCTAGTCATGTATCCACCATCACAATGTGAGACATACTAGTTTTATCATCCTAAATATTCCCTTGTGCAGCACCTTAACCCATCTTCAAAGTCATTCAAATTTTTGTCCCAGATATTTTATGTTTTATAGTTTCACATTTTACATTTACATGTAGAGTGTATTTTGAGCTAATATTTGTCTAAGGTGTGGGGTTTGATTATACATTTAAAGTGATTACTGAAAGAACTCAATTAATATTCTCCTTTGAGAGCTCTTCCGTTCCATGTTATTTAGCTCTTTTGCATTTGTTCTCTTTATTGTATATATATTTTTCACTTTGTATGTTTTCTATGTGCTTAATTTTGTACGTTTTATATCCTACTTCATGTTCTATTTGAATTATTCTATATACCCCCTAAAAACTTTCCAGGGGCTTCCCAAAGTGTTTATAAAACACACCTAAATAATCTGCTATACCAAATAAAATTACACTACTTCATGTTTTTGTAATAGCCTCATAAAATATCCCAAATTCCTCCTTCCCATCCTTTTTGCTATTAATGAAAAATACAACTATGTATGCTGTAAGCACAGGATAAATTGCCACTATTTTGCTTTAAACAGTAATCTTTTAGAGTAATTACAATAAAAAATAAATTTATATTTAAAATTTTTATTTCTAATTTTTTTTATTTCTTTGAGTAGACCCATTTATGACCCACATAACAGCCATTTTGGGTAAATAAGTTCTTTTAACATTTCTTGTGGAGCTGCTTTGCTGGCAATACACTGACTAAATTTTTGTTTCATTGAGAATATTTGATTCTTTATTAATTTTTATTTGAAATAATTTTAGATTTACTGGAGAGTTTCTAAGATAGTAGAGGGAGTTTCATTATATCCATCTTTTGTTTGTGAAGGATATTTTCACTAGGCATAGAATTCTGGATTGACATGTATTTTCACTCTTTTCCATCACTAATAAGGTGTGATACAGCTGTCTTGTTAACTTAATTACTGATAAGACATCAGTTATAATTTTTATCCTGTTCCTTTTTAGGTTATATGCTTTTCCCTCTGGTTGCGATCAAGAATTTCTGGTTTTCCACTGAACATAATACACCTTGATTTTTGTTTCTCTTTTCTGTATGATACTTTAAAAGCTTCTTGAATTTGTGATTTGATGTTTCCATTAACTTCAGAAATTAATTTTGTGAATTGTTAGTCCCCTTATCTTCAAATATTGCTTCTTCTCTGTCTGGGATTCCTATTAAGCATATGTTAAAATTACTCTAGTGTGTTTGTGTTATTCTAGTCAGGAGATGGGATAGAACTGAGGTTTGCTGTTTTTATAGTTACACTCAGTACACCACAGGTAACAAAATTCTTTGGTGATATCCTGTTTTTCAGACAGTCCTACTAATATCGATTCCATTCTTTGACCTGAGTTCGCTCTCTGCACTATTTTCTGGTGGGATTTGGGGACGAAGAGACTTCAAGAGAGTTTGAACTTCCTTATATCTGTGGCTCGCAAGGCTTCACACTCATATTTGCCCACACTCAGCCTTTGCTAAAACATCTTCCCCAGTTACACCAATGCTAGGGTTTTCTCTCTCCCAGCAGGCTCTTTCTCTCCCCATTTTGTAGCTTAGTTTTTGCTCTACATTATGTATTTTCTTATGGGTTAAAGAAAAATCACGTATTTGCTGTTTTCTCAGCTTTTTTTGGTCTTATCATTAGGGTGAAAGCAATACACTTTCCAACTTTGTATATCTGAGCTGAGCCTGGATATTGATATTTTTGAAATTACTCAGGTGACAATCATGTACAGCCTGACTAGAGAACCAAATCATTACAATGGGCATCTCAATCAGAAAAGAGTAAAACTCTGTAGTATGACTTAGATGGTCCTACATAATCTGGGCCCCAGCCGTATTTCTCTTACTCTCCTCTCATGCTTATCCTTGCTTTGAGTTTTCTAGTCACACGGAGCACTTCTTTCTTGGAACACACTATTCATGCTCCAGCTTCAAACCCTTTACTCTGACTATTCATTTTGCCTGCAGTGCTGGTCCTCAACGTTTTTATGACTTGTGTTCACACTTCAAGAACTGCTGATTACTTCATTCAAGAAGGTTTAATCAACTCTTCTGTCTAGAAGTCACTGCCATACTGAAGCATTCCAGATTTTTCTTTTTATTCTTTTTTCAGACTGGATGAGAAAGAATTCAAAAGTTTCCAGGTTGTGAAACTGGATAGAAATACTAATTTTGGGGGGAAAAAAGCTTTAAAGTAAGAAAACACAGAAATACATGACTGATGAATTTTCCATCATTTCTAATTTATATCTATTCATTATTGCCACTAGACACATTTTATCTTCAATTATTTATGTATCAATATCTCCACTCATTGGAATTAAAATTTGATGAAGCCAGGGATTTTAGTTCATCTGCTTATTGATTTACTTCTTTATCCTTCATTCTTAGAACAGCATCAAGGACACAGCTGGAAGCTGATATTTCCTTAAAACATAAGTGGTACATTTCATTATTTTTAGATGTTCTGGCTGAATGCTAGATACTATGCCAATTAATTAATATTAATTATTAAAATTAATTATACAATTATACAATAATTATTAAAATTATTAAAATTAATGTACAGTCTGTGACATTAAGAGTTTAGTGACTAATTTATAATATGAATAAAGTGCAATTAAATCCTAGGCTGGAGGAATTGGGGAGAAATTATGGAAGATCCCCTGAAATGAGTCCTGAGATAAGCCTTGAGGCTTTAGTGACCATATGGCACATATTTTTCCTGGAATGTTTCTACACATGCAAATCAGGTTAAAACAACTATTTTAGCAAGATTATAAATCCTAACCCACAGGATTTCACTTTGGGGGCAAGTGTCACTTTCCAAGCACACGTGAAGTGGAAATTTAAGCTTTTATTCCACTTCACTAAACAAATTGTGAGACTGATCTAATGCAAATTTGATCTTCATTAAACTAAATAAAATCCCTTACAGAATCCTTCAGTATCTAGAAGTGTCATAGTCCTAAATTAGGAACTTTCCATCTCAGACCCTCTGTCCCTTTCTGCTGCTTTCTTGACTATCTCCCCCATCCATGACCTGAATGCTTCAGAATAAATAACACTCTTCCTTACTGGTGCCCACTGCCTCAAAATCACCATCCCACAGCGCCAGGGACAAGGAATTTCTCTGACAATCTCACAACTTTGTCAGCTGAATTCTAAGATCCAGAATTATTTCGTATTTCCTTCATATTTGAAGATTTTTTTCCCCTTTTCCATTCTCTCATCTTGCCTTCAGTCTCTGATTCTGAAGTTCCATGCCCTATGCTATCATTCTGTTTCAAAATAAGTCCAGACAATAGTCGTCTGAGAATTCTCAGAGGAGAGAGCATGAAGGTAAAAGTTTATACATGTTTTTGAATTATTTGATCAGACAAGGCGTAAGAACATGAACTCAGTGTGACAAGCCATTAGGGGATTTCGTAGGTTTATGAGAAAGATTAGCACGGCAAAAGTAGTGTTTTAGCAGGATTAGTCTGGCATCAGAGGGCTATGGGTATTAGAGGAGGAAATGCTCTGCTCATAGAGAACTACTTAGCAGTTACCATGGATCCTACTGCAGGCAACAAGGGGAGAGAGAGAATCTGATTAGAGAGAAAGAACTGCAAGGTTTCTGTACCATGAGACGGGAAGGATGAAAACATTTTAAGAAATGGATTTCAGAGTAAGAAAGGACTCTATGGGAAAGTTTGAGATTTGGAGATACTAACTACTATATATAAAATAGATGAACAACAAGGTCCTACTGTAGAGCACAGGGAACTATACCAATGCCTTGTAATGGCCTATAATGAAAAATATGAAAAGGAATTATGTGTGTGTATGTGTGTATATATATAAGTGAATCACTAGGCTGTACACCAGTAATTAACACTACATTGTAAACCGACTATACTTCAATAAAAAGACCTGACTGAAAAGAAAAAAACTGAACAATTTACAAAAAAAAAGTACTGAAGTACATGAGTGATATGTTTTATATGGTTCTTCTATTTATATTTGCTTTCCGCTGTGATAGCAGAGGGTCCCTGCAATGACTTAATAATCCTTTACATTGTCTTTAATAAAGCATAACAATAATCATGTTAGTGGCATAATTATAAATTTTTAGTGTGATGTTTGATAATTTAAGTGAACTGTAACCACATCAGTAGCCGTGAGAACAAATATTACTTCTATTTAACATACTATTTTGCTATACTCCTGAGATCTACAAGGCTTAACGTAAGTTTGTTAGACTTGATGACAAAATCCAACTTGAGGAGAGTCAATATTAAGAGAAATTTTATGGGATTCATAACTTATAGTTATCAGTGATAAGTTACATATAACGAAAAGAGCTAGTGGCAGGTTAGATGGCTGCTAGATAAAAGTATAATTCTGCGAATTACATATTGGTGAACTCTCCCATCAAAGCAGGTAGGTTTGTTGTTCTCTGCCCATCCTACCCAAAATACTCATATCTCAAAGTTAACCTACTTGCATTATCCAAATAAAGTTTTTAAGTGTCATACTTTCAAAATAATTCCCAATATAAAATATAATTTAATATTCTTTCTGTCAAGTTAGAAATATTTTCTAAAAATTTCTAATATATTTTAGTGTCTGGAATAATGAAATTCAGGAATACGCTTTTAATCATCTTTAATGATATCTACTGATACCAAAAGAAATTACAATTCAGACAGTTTCCTGTATTTTTCACTTGCATATTCTTATGTATAAATGCACTTTATACCATTCAAATTAAGATGTAAATTTAGTCAATTATAAATATTTCATAATGGATATGACAAAAGTAATATTTTAAAAACTGGAATTTCAATCTATTAAATAATATTATCTTTAACCCTAAGGTGTGGTAATACTATATATGTGTATGTATTTTTGCATGTGTGGCTAACAAGATAAACTAATACTTAGAATTGTGCATATTATGAAAGAGACACGAGAATAATTTAGAAAGAGAAAACTGGTCCCAGGTCTACAGTCTGGTCTTACCATGAAGTAGAAGAGTATTTTTCTTGTTCTGTGTTTGTTTACATATTAGAACTAGTTGATTGCACTTAACCAAATGTCCGCAGTGGCCTATCTCTTACTCTCTGCTTTGCTTGGCTAAAATTTAGTCAGGCTTCTCTCCTCCAGGCAGGTCCCTGAATTGATCAGGCTTATCTCCAAGTCTCAGCCAGTGCTAAAATGCAGAACATCCCCCCTTATGAGCTCATCCCAAGAATATGGTCACCTTAGTAAGAAACATTTCCCTTCAGACTCCCTGATCTTGTTGTCTGCTCAAGGCCTCTGTTTCCCCAATTTTCCCTTCTAAGTACCTGCTAGCTCTCATACCTCCTTACAAAAGAAAATATTTTTTGGTTTGATATTGAGATAGTGCAGATCCTGAGATCAAAGTGTTTTTCATACTGCAATAGTCTTTTTGGGGAAAAAAAATCTCTCCTTATCTAAATCCAGGTCTGTTCACATTTAACACACTCAAGCATGTACTCTTCATTTTCAAAATCTGTTCACGTTTGTACTGTCTCTCATGATTTGGGACAATTAATGACTGAATAATTTATAAACATTGCCCTTATGCTACAGTCGGCTACAATTTTTAAAATATGATCACTTTAGTAATAATGCAGTCAAGGCTACCGTTGTTGCTTATTCTCATATCTTTTTCTCTTAATACAATAAAGTAACAAGTTGATTTTAAACATTACCATTTGCAAGGTCAGGCTTCAAAGTGAGAAAAGTGTTAAGACTGGTAGGGTGAACAGTGCACCCAGAGCATTACTGGGCCTCAGATGGCTGCTTGGTAGCAGAAAACTTACTATTCAATCAGAATTTTCCTGTAATCCAGGATATGATACACAAGGAAAATGAGGTGACCACAAGGAATTGTCTGCATGACTGTCTAACTATGAATTTTTCCAGTATTATATAGTGAGAGCTCCATTAACTTTCCAGTTTCATAGGAAGGGAGTAGCCATTCTTTCCTTTGACAACTATTTGTTAAATCTGCATTACTTTTATTCAAATGAGGATGTTCTAATCATTTAAATATGGGTTAATAATTGTAGGTATCTCAGATTAGCAATGTATACCTATTTTACACCTAGTCTATTATATTCAAACTACTGAGGAAAAGAGGATAATGCACTAGAGACATTGCAAAGTCCACTTGTAAAGATTTACTAACATAGGTGCACCTTTCCTAAACATACCATTGGAAACAGGGGGTCAAAAATCTTGAGAGATAATGCAAAATCATCCAGATCAATTTGCCTTAGTCTTTACAGATTTGAGATCTAAAGCCAAAAGGCTGAGAACTGACCTACCCTATGACCCAGCAATCCCACTCCTGGGCATATATCCTGAGGAAACTCTAATCTGAAGATACATGCACCCTAATGTTCATAGTATCACTATTTACAATAGTCAAGACACGGAAGCAACATAAATGTCTATCAACAGATGACTGGATAAAGAAGTTCTAATATATGCATGTGTATATATACACACACACACCCACCTGCACACACACACACACACAAACGGAATACTACTCAGCCATAAAATAGATAAAATAATGCCATTTGCAGCAACACTGATGGACCTGGAGATCATCATACTAAGTGAAATAAGCCAGAAAGAGAAAGAAAAATACCATATGATATCTGAGATCACTTACATGTGGAATCTAAAAATACATAAATAAAATAAAAAATAAAAAAACAAAACAAAACAGGACATAAATGAACTTATTTACAAAAGAGAGACAGACTCACAGACATAAAAATCAAACTTATGGTTACTGGGGAGAAAGGGAGTAGGGAGGGATAAATGGGGAGTTGAGGATTTGCAGATACTAACTGCTATATATCAAATAGATAATAATGCCCTACTGTATAACACAGGGAACTATGTTCAATACCTTGTAATGGCCTACAATGAAAAGGTATATAAAAAGGAATATATATATTTGCATAAATGAATCACATGTTGTACACCAGAAATAAACACATTACAAATTCAATTAAAAAAAAAACTTTAAAAAAGGAAAGTGAAAGTTAAATAAAAAAAAGGCTGTGACTCATCCCTTATACAATGTTAGCAGGTATGTTTATGAGCTTGTTACTCTTGCAATAGTTATCCAACAGAGAGCATCCGTGCACTAGCTGCGGCTGTGTTAGACTGTTCTCAGGATTCGTGCTGATGATGTGTGTCAAAGCACTCTGTTCACCTTTGTGAAATCCCTATTCAGTAGACCCCCACATGCAGTGTCATCAGGGCCACTACAAGCACAAACTCCCAGATTCCTTATGAGTTACGAAAAGGCTATGTTTCTTCAAATATAATTTTAAAGATCATTTATCATGTAGTTCTTAGAAATAAGAATTATATCAAAGAAAATCTTTCTGTAAATTTATAGTCATATTTAACAAGTGAATTTCAAGTATGTTCAAATTGAACACAACTATGTTTAATAAAATTAAATAAAATGCAAAACTCAATCATAATAATTAGGATCTCATACTTACTTATATTAAAATGATCATGTCCTGATTTTATAGAAACCAATTCTTTATGGTATTCTGATACTTACATTTTCTAATATCTAATTTTCTATGAAAATTGGAATCATATTAGGCAGTATTGATTGTGACACTGTGTTCCTCAAATGGTTTTGAATGAGTAAGTTTTAATTTTGAGAAGGAACATTTCCCATTTGCAATTAATTTTGACAAAGTTAAATAAATCTTTTAAGCTAAAGAATCAACCTCAAATGTGCTCATCTATTTATGCTGCAAATACATTGTAATACTTCACTGGGAATCATATGATATTTTAGGGGAAAAAAAACAAAGCTACTACATTTCTGAAATAACCATGTCTCATTAATAAAACATCACTGAAAGGTTTAAGTTAAATTTCAGGTTTTTAGAGTTTTAGTAGTCTTGGATCACATAATTTATTAAATTATATATGTTGTCTGTAACACAAAATTCTTCACAATAATCTTTCAGTATGTAACTCTTATTTTAAAAGACTTTCTTATATGGGATAGATAAGATAAATGACTTTTAAATTTAGGTTTGAATTAGAGATAATCTGACTATAGTATTTACAGTCAAAAATAGCTTCCTTGATATTATTCCAATTTACCACACTGAAAAATTTGGCAACTTCTGAAAGAAAAAACTGGCAACCAATTTGTGGATACTCGGAAACTTCTTTTCTAGCAGTAATAAATTTTTCATAGTTATCAATACTTTTGTTGTATTCAAGTAAGTTCTTGACCCCCTTAACAATGTAAGAACATGGTACATTTTACATACATACACTGAATTTTAATTCCTGATATATACTTTATTTTATATATTTAGCTAATATATAAGATAAATATAATTTAGTTTATAACATCAATGTTTCCTAATAGATCATGCCCAATGAGCATATAAACAATGTTTATTATTTTTAATGCCTATCAGATTTTTATTGAAGAATAGTAGATTTACACTACTGTATTAGCTTCAGGTGTAGAATATAGTGATTCAATATTATACTTCATTTAAAGGTATTATAAAATATTGGTTATATTCCCTGTGCTGCACATTACATCCTTGTATCTTATATACGTTATACCTAACTTCGTACCTCTTAATCCCCTTCCTCTGTCTTGCCACTCCCCTCATCACTCTCCAGTTGTAACTACTAGTTTGTATTCTTTCTCTGAATCTGTCTGTGGTTATATTAATTCATTTGTTTTATTTTTCAGATTCCACATATAAGTGAAAACATAGTATTTGTCTTTCTCTGTCTGACTTCACTAGCATTATACCCTCCAGGTCTATTCATGTTTCTACAAATGGCAATTCTTCTTCACTGCTGACTGATATTCCATGGTGTGTGTGTGTGTGTGTGTGTGTGTGTGTGTGTGTGTGTATGTACGTACATGGATGTGTATGTATCATCTTTTTTATCCATTCATCTACTGATGGGCAGTTAGGTTGCTTCCATATCTTGGCTACTGTAAATAATGCTGTTACAAACATTGGGATGCATTTATGTTTTCAAATCAGTGTTTCCTTTTTTTTTTTTTTTTTTTTGGTGGCAATGGATATATACCTAGGAATGGGATTGCTGGATTACACAATAGTTCTATTCTTTATTTTTTGAGGAACCTCCATACTGTTTTTCATAGTGGTTATACCAATCTACATTACCACCAACAGTGAATGGTTTCCCTTTCCCCATAACCTCACCAACATTTATTATTTGTTATCTTTTTGATGACAGTCATTTTGACAAGTGTGAAGTGATATCACACTATGTTTTTGATTTGCATGTCCCTGATAACTAGTGATGTTGAGTATCTTTACATGTGCCTGTTGGTCATCTGTATGTCTTCCTTGCAAAAACACCTATTCAGATATTTTGCCCATTTTTAATTAGGTTGTTTTTTTCTTGATATTAAGATCTTTATATATTTTGAGTATTAATCCCTTTTCAGACATACCATTTGCAAATATCTTCTTCCACTCAGTAGGTTGTCTTTTCATTTTGTCAGTGGTTTCCTTGACTGTGTAAAAGCTCTTAATTGTAATTAGGGCGTATTTGTTTATTTTTGTTTTGTTTCCCTTGCCTGAGGAGACAGAGCCTAATAATCATCACTAAGACTTGTGTTGAAGAGCATTTCACCTACGTTCTCTTCTAGAAGTTTTACCGTTTCAGGTCTTACATTTAAGTCTTCAGTCCATTGTGAGCTTTTTTGTATATGGTGTGCAGAAATGTTCTCATTTCTTTTTTTTACATGTAGTTGTCCAGTTTTACCAACACTACTTATGGGAGAGACTGTCTTTACCTCATTGTATACTTGTGTCTCTTTTGTCATAGATTGGCCACATGTGTGCAGGTTTACTTCTGAGCTCTCTATAATGTTCTTTTTAGTTATGGGTATGTTTTTACGTCAACACCATACTGCTTATTACTGTAGCTTTGTACTGCAATCTGAAGTCAGGGACCGTAATATCTCCAGCTTTATTCTTTTTTTTTTTTCTGAAGACTGTTTTTACTATTCAAGGTCTACTGTGGTTCCATACAAGGTTTAGGATTCTTTATTCTAGTTCTACAAAAAAACAAAAAATGAACATATCTCAACATAATAAAAGCTATATATGACAAACCTATAGCCAGCATAGTTCTCAACGGTGAAAAACTCAAAAGCTTCCCACTAAAATCTGGGACAAGACAAGGATGCCCACTATCACCACTCCTATTCAATATAGTCCTGGAAGTCCTAGCCACAGCAATCAGGCAAGAGAAAGAAATAAAAGGGACCAAATTGGAAAAGAAGAGGTAAAAGTGTCATTATATGCTGACGACATGTTACTATATATAGAAAACCCTAAAAGGTCCACAAAAAAGCTACTAGAGCTGATCGAAGAATTCAGCAAGGTAGCAGATTACAAAATTAATGTTCAAAAATCAGTTGCCTTTCTTTACACTAACGATAAATCAACAGAAAAAGAAAGTAAAGAAACAATCCCCTTTAAAATAGCACCCAAAGTAATAAAATATCTGGGAGTAAATCTAACCAAGGAGGCGAAAGAATTATACACAGAAAACTATAAACCATTGATGAAGGAAATTAAAGACTTTAAAAAATGGAAAGATATTCCATGCTCTTGGATTGGAAGAATCAATATTGTTAAAATGGTCACACTGCCCAAGGCAATCTACAGATTTAATGCAATCCCTATCCAATTACCCAGGACATATTTCACAGAACTAGAACAAACCATAATAAAATTTATATGGAACCATCAAAGACCTAGAATTGATAAAGCATTACTGAAGAGAAAGAAAGAGGCTGGAGGAATAACTCTCCCAGACTTCAGACAATACTATAGAGCTACAGTCATCAAGACAGCATGGTATTGGTACCAAAACAGACATATAGACCAATGGAACAGAATAGAGAGCCCAGAAATGAACCCACAAACTTTTGGTCAACTCATCTTCGACAAAGGAGGCAAGAATATACAATGGAATAAAGACAGTCTCTTCAGCAAATGGTGTTGGGAAAACTGGACAGCAACATGTAAAACAATGAAGCTAGAACAAACCCTTACACCATATACAAAAATCAACTCAAAATGGATTAAAGACTTAAACATAAGACAAGATACAATAAACCTCCTAGAGGAAAACATAGGCAAAACATTATCTGACATACATTTCAAAAATTTTCTCCTAGAAGAAATAAAAGCAAGAATAAACAAATGGGACCTAATGAAACTTAGAAGCTTCTGCAGAGCAAAGGAAACCAGAAATAAAACAAGAAGAAAACCTACGGAATGGGAGAAAATTTTTGCAAGTGAAACTGACAAAGGCTTGATCTCCAGAATATATAAGCAGCTCATACGACTCAATAAGAAAAAAATAAACAACCCAATCCAAAACTGGGCAGAAGACCTAAACAAGCAACTCTCCAAGGAAGACATACAAATGATCAAAAAGCACATGAAAAAATGTTCAATATCACTAATTATCAGAGAAATGCCAATCAAAACTACAATGAGGTATCACCTCACACCAGTCAGAATGGCCGTCATTCAAAAATCCAAAAATGACAAATGCAGGAGAGGCTGTGGAGAAAGGGGAACCCTCCTACACTGCTGGTGGGAATGCAGTTTGGTGCAGCCACTATGGAAAACAGTGTGGAGATTCCTCAAAAGACTAGGAATAGACTTACCATATGACCCAGGAATCTCACTCCTGGGCTTGTACCCAGAAGGAAATCTACTTCAGGATGACACCTGCACCCCAATGTTCATAGAAGCACTATTTACAATAGCCAAAACATGGAAACAACCTAAATGTCCATCAACAGGTGACTGGATAAAGAAGAGGTGGTATATTTATACAATGGAATACTACTCAGCCATAAAAACTGACAACATAATGCCATTTGCAGCAACATGGATGATCCTAGAGAATGTCATTCTAAGTGAAGTAAGCCAGAAAGAGAAAGAAAAATACCATATGAGATCGCTCATATATGGAATCTAAAAAACAAAAACAAACAAAAACAAAGCATAAATACAGGACAGAAATAGACTCATGGACAGAGAATACAGACTTGTGGTTACGGGGGGGGTAGAGGGTGGGAAGGGATAGACTGGGATTTCAAAATTGTAGAATAGATAAACAAGATTACACTGTATAGCACAGGGAAATATACACAAAATGTTATGATAAATCACAGAGAAAAAAATGTGACAATGAGTGTGTATATGTCCATGAATGACTGAAAAATTGTGCTGAACACTGTAATTTGACACAACACTGTAAAATGATTATGAATCAATAAAAAATGTAAAAAGAAAATGCCATGGATATTTTGATAGGGATTGTATTGTATCTGTAGATTGCTTTGGGTAGTATGGACATATTAATAATACTAAAATGTACGAAACTCAGCAAAAGCAATTCTAACAAGGAAGTTTATAGCAATAAAGGCATGACTCAAGAAACAAAATAATCTCAAAACAACAACAACAACAACAAAAAACAATGTAACCCACTATCTAAAGGAATCAGAAGAAGAACAAAGTCCAAAGTCAGCAGAAAGGAACTAATAAAGTTCAGAGAGGAAATAAACAAAACAGAGACCATAAAAACAGAAAAAAAAATCTGTAAAACAAAAGGCAGGTTATTTTGGAAAAGATAAAAAAATTGGTAAGCCTTTACACAGGTTCTTCAAGGAAAAAAAAAGAGAGAACCCAAATAAATTAAGAAATGAAAGAGGAGCAATCACAACTGAATCTAATATTGAATCATAGAAATACGGTCAAAGTAGAATACTGAGAACAGTTACATGCCAGCAAGTTGGACAACCTAGAAGAAATGGGCAAATTCCTAGAAACACACAATCTTCCAAGACTGAATCAGGAAGAGATAATCTGAACAGATCAATTACAGCTATTAACACTGAATCAGTAATCAAAAATATTCCCTGCATATAAAAATCCAGGACTGGATGGCTTCACAGAAAAATTCTACCAGACATGTAACATAGACATAACACCCATCCATATCAAATTATTCAAAAAAATTGAAGAGAATACTCTCAAATTCATCCTATGAGACCACCTGATACAAAAACAAAGACACTTGGGAAAAAACAGAAAATTACAGTCCAATATCCTTGATGAATATAAATATAAAAATCCTCAACAAAATACTAGCAAATGTAATTCAACTATATATAAAGATCATACAACATGATCAAGTGGGATTTATTCCAGGGATGCAAAGATGGATCAGTATTCACAAAGTCAATCAATGTGACACGTCACATTAACAAAAGGAAGGATGAAAATCACATTATTATAGATGCAGAAAAACCATCTGACAAAATTCAACATCTCTTCATGAGAAAAACTCTCAACGAAGTAGCTACAGAGGGAACATACTTCAACATAATAAAGGCCATAAGACAAAATCATAGCTAATATCATACTCAATGATGAAAAACTGAAAGCTTTCACTTTAAAATCAGGAATAAGATAAGGATTCAGATGACACGATACTATATATTGAAAACCCTCAAGTCTCTACAAAAACTGAAAATAAATGAATTTAATAAAGTTGCAGAATGCAAGATTAATATACAGCATCTGTTGCTTTTTTCCCCACTAATATTGAATTGTCAGAAAGTGAAAGCAAGAAATCAATCCTGTGTACAACCGAATCAAGAGAAAAAAAAACACCTAGAAATAAGCTTAACCAAGGTGGTTAAAGACCTATACTCTGAAAACTATAAACCAATGATGAAGAAAACTGAATATGGTACAAATAAATAGAAAGATATTTCATGGTCATATTTTTTGATCAATTCTCAAATAGGATCGTTTCCATGGGCTTTGTCCCTTTCCACATACAGCCTATCCTCTTTGTTATAAAAGGGCTGCTTTATAGAATGCACTATATATTAATTACAAACTAAATTTATGGTAATTTAAAAGTATTTTCAAGAGCTATTGGTTTGATTACCAGTGTTTATGACTATTAAGATTTTACCTAGGTTTCTTATTATAAGAATTTACTTATAACTCTATAAAAATTCATCTAGAATTTCTGCAAGAACAATGATGTTTCTTTCCAAATGAATTTCCCAACTTTTTTTTTAATTTGAAAACAATGAAAACTATAGAAACACTGAATTTGGTATACGGTAACACGTTGCTTTTTCAGTCTGTATTCATCTGCATATATTGTTTTTGGCTGACAAATTTGAAACTCACAGATCTTGAGACATTTACTTCCTAAAGATATCTGCATGCAACTACCAAATACAAGAATAGTGTTTTGCATAACTTTAAATCATATACATTCAGTTCTAAAGTCACTTACTGCAGTCTATATTCAAATTTCCACAGTCCCTAAATTATCTTTTATAATTTCATTACATGAATCAGATTTTAAACAATAGTCATATTGAATTATATCATCATGTATGTTGAGACCCTCCAGATAGATAGCCACTTAGCTGCATTAGAGTACAGGCAAGAGGTTAGACAAATACACTAATAGACCAAAATGGAAATCCACCCCCCAAATGCCCATACCAATATTTTATTTATAACAAGAGTACAACACTGTGAAAGGATTTTTTCAAATAAGATGGTATGGTTCAATTGGCTGCTGATATACAGAAAATGAATCTTGACCTATCTCTCACATCATACAGTAAAATCAATTGCAGATTAATTACAGATACAAACGGAAAGGTGAACAGTAAAGCCTTTGGAATGAAACAGAAAAATTCCTCTCAGTATTACAGTATGCAACGGCTTCTAAGTAAAATCTCAAACAATAATACTATCATTAAAAAAGACAGATAAAACACATTAAATGTATCAAAAGACACCAAGAAGAGAGGGTAAAGTGTAACGTGAGAGCAAATATTTGCAACACAAATATCTACATGTAGTAGATTCTGTAGTGTGCAGGCCACCAGCACCTAGTTCACCAATTGCTGAGAGTTTTAACAATTGACACTGTCCACCTCAGTCTCTCCTCCTGGCAATTGCCCTCAACCTAAGACAATAATCTTCTCTAATGTCAGACTTCCTCCTAGAGGTAGCACGCATCCAATGATTTGATACAGTGGTGTAATGTTTTGGCCTTCATGTCCCAGTTTGTTAATATTCTGCAGAGACATTCCAGTTCCACAGGTCCTGAGGGATCAGCTGAGGCCTCTGCTGCGACTTCGTCCTAACACACCTGCCACTTCTCACCAATCCTGCTACCTTCATTCCCCCAAGCATTTGGGATCCTGGGAACACCACACCATAAATTTTCCGCCTGCACCTCTACCCCAGGGTCTGTTTCCCAAGGAATCAGACCTGTGGCAAGGAGAAAGGACCTACAGGATATGTAAAGACTTTCAAATCAATAAGGAAAACATCACACTTCAGCAGAAAAATAAGCAATAGGCTGGAAAAGGCTCTTCATAAAAGGAAATACTCAAACAGCTAAGGAAAATGCCCAGGAATTTTAGTCATCAGAAAAACTAAAATTAAACCTTGATGAGATATTCCCTTCAAACACACCAACATGGCTGCTATGAAAAAGGCCAGCAATACAGTATCGGAGAGTCTGTGGAACAACTGGAGCTCTCATGCGGTGCTGGATACACTGGATAACGGTGTAACTATCATGGGAAGCTGTTTGGCAGCATCTACTGAAGCTGTAACCCAGCAATTCCTCGTTCGGAAGAAACTCAACAGAACTATGTGCACTGAAATAAACTTTCAGTGAAACAACGTTCATAGCAACATTATACATAACAGCAAATCCCAGTGATACCCACTGAGAGAAGAATGAGTAAGGAGTATTTCCAAACAACACAATACTACCCAGCCAGAAAACCTAATACTGTCACATGTAAGAATATAAATGAATTCAGACACAAAGTAATAAATTCTATGTTTGTGTTTACATATAAAGTTCAAAAGCCTACAAAACTAATCAATATCAGACATCAACAAACACTTTCTTTGTTTACTATGTTCTCAACCCACAAATTTATGAGGAAAATCAGCAGCCTTACTGGAGCAGGGAGACTAATTCTGAATGAAGAGCAAAGCCCATGGCTGTACTGTCAGTATAAACAGCACGCTCATTAGGAAAGAAATGAGGAAACGTGCAGCTCTACCATGGGGTCACCATCCCAATTGGGATGCAAGTGACAAATAGGGTAAGTGGCACATTATACAGAAATTTAACAGGGTTTCTAGTAAAGGAGAGAAACTATGAAAGGCAAAATAAGCCCCTCTTTTTTTCTGACACTGAGTTTATTTGACACATTTTTATGTATTGCCTGCTGTATGCCAGGCTGGCTGTTCCTAGTTTGTTTTGTTTGTTTCATTTGTTTTGAAGTATAGTCAGTTACAATGTGTCAATTTCTGGTGTACAGCACAATGTCTCAGTCATGTACATACATACATATATATATATTCATTTTCATATACTTTTCCATTAAAGGTTATTACAAGATATTGAATATAGTGCCTTGTGCTAGACAGAAAAAACTTCTTAATCTATTTTTACATATAGTGGCCAACATTTGCAAATCTCAAACTGCCAAATGTATCCGTTCCTATCCCTTTTCCGCTGGTAGTCATAAGATTGTCTATTATGTCTGCGAGGCTTTTTCTTATATATCTTGCTGGAAACTCTGCCTGTGTACAAGGAAGATCTGAGAGGGTCCAGCACTGAGTAGAAGCTAAGACAGATTCAAATATGGGTGAACTCAGTGCAGTCTCCAAATCTCTCAGATTCAACAGCAGAGGGTGGAATCTTTTTTGGTTCAAAGAATATAAACATAACTCCTGCTAAAATCATTGGCTAGGCTCTGTGGTTTTCAGACACAGGGGCAACTCCTGAGAAGGTAAGAATAAAGTAAAGCTAAGAATTTAAGAAATAAAACATAGACATCAGAAACCACATACCAAGGAGGGGACAGATTTCATAGAATGAGTCCGGGAAATATACTAAAGGAAATTCAGAAGAAAAAAAATCAGAATCTACAGTTGCCACAATATAGTATCTACAACGTGTAGTTTTAAACCAAAATTAAAAGGCTGGCAGAAACAGTGTGATGCACACTCAGGTAGTTTCACTAGAGAAATAAAAATTCTTTTCCTCTGACTGTAAGAACAAGGCACGTTACCTACAAAATCCTGCTTATTTTAAGCTCAAAGAGCTGAAGTTCAAAAGTAACCTATTAAAGTAAAATCCAATAGGTAGTATCTCCCACAGCTGTGATGAGCACAGTGGCTTTCTTCTGGCCTATCAGGGAAAGGAGGAGGAAACTACCACAGACGCAGAATATAAGATGTGATAAAGTTTCAATGATTAGAAAAGGCCGAGTGAGAGCTCCCTTGAAATTTTAAAATCCCTGGGTGCCTCAGATTCAAGGTGAATTTGCACCCACGTGCCAAGCCCTTTTCACAGGCTTCAGTGAAGCTCAAAAATTGTGGGAAGGGAAAGAAAACTGAGCAAGTATCCGTGTGAGGCACAGGTGCACCAGGCGGGATACAGTCTGAGGACGGAACAAAAACACCAAGCAGACTTTCACACATTCACGGTATGCCAGAATAACACAGAGAAACCTCCACTGAGAGTCAGGCAAACAGCTCCTTCTGTATGTCACGTGAGGGCAGAGCAAGAACGTGGAACACATCACAATCGACATCTTACACTTTGTGTGAGGGATCAACCATCCACAATGAGAAGGGCCAACCAGCCTGGGATATCTGAGTGACTCTTTGAGGTAAGTCCTTTCTGAGCCAAGGATGCTCCACAGAGGTCCCTCACTCGCATCTTCCTAATCCCCTCCAACATTAACTGACATCTCAAATACCCCCATGTATGTTAAATTGGTAAGCAATCCTTAGGAAATGCTGTAATAAGTTTAGAAAAAGAAGTTTTCCTTTTGGCAGATCACCAAGTGCCAATTATAGTTCAAATCCGACAAACTGGTTGACAACTCACATGCAATGTCATTTCTCCCTAATTAACGTATAAAGCTTTCCCTTGTGTAATCCTGCCTTTGTCCAATTATCCTGTCACCATTAACCTCAGGATGGTGAAGTCCCTTCTCTGGGAGTCTCTGCTGGTGTGAATACTAATACATTTCTATTTCTTATATTTGGTGTTTGCCATGTCATTAGCACAGTCATCTGATAAATTCTCATATTAGGAATGGAGAGGTGACTTGGGGGAGGTCCCTTTAGGGTCAATCAAAACACCGTCTACCACTGGAGAAGAAGTAGGAGAACTAGGAGTGACACCCTTAAGGTGCAGGCACAGGGGCAAGTTAGAGTAGGAAGACAGGGCAGAAAATGGAATACAAAACTTCTAACCCTCAGAGCTCATATGCTGATGAAAGGTTTATGATCCTACCCTCGAAAATAAACTGAACTGTATAAGCTGAATATAACTAAAGCAACAACAAAATCCAGACCCCACTAAATGACAGAGTAGATGTGACCCAAATCCCCACTCTAATGGCCCAAAATAAGAATAACCATGATCTTTTGGGGCAGTAAGTATTATTTATCTCACTCGTTTTTATTTTGTACACACAACGCCCAATATGAAATCATAAAGTATAATATATATAAAAAAAAGACAGCAGAAGATGTGACCATTGTTCAGAGAATAATCAACAAAACCAAGACTCAAATGGCCGAGATTTAAAACTATTAGATTAGAATGTTAAAATAACTAGTGGAAAAGTTGGACAACATAGGTGAACAGTTGGGAAATTCAGTCAGGATAAAAATCATAAAAAAGAACCAAACTGAAATGTTAGACGTGAAATTCTGGTTATCAGGGATGAAGAGTTCATTCAATGGGCATATAATTACATCATACATAAAAGAGAAAATACTGAAGTTTAGAATACGTCAATAGCAATCATCCAAACTGAAACATTATGTGGGAAAGAGTGAGATCTGCAAGGTAATGTCAAACAATCTAATATGGGTTAATGAAGTGCCACAAATGTGGCAGAGGAAATACTTAAGAAGATAATAAATTAATGCAAGATGGCAACCATATATCCAAACAGCTTATAACTCTCTGAGCAGAATACATGCAAACAACAACAAAACCGTATCTAGCACAGCTGAATCAAACTGCTTAACATAAGTAAAACCATGAGGTCAGCCAGCAAGGGAAAGAAAAACACATTAGATTCCATGAAAAAAAAAATACATCAGATATAGTGAAAGAATCTTAAAAATTATGGTTGAAGCAAGAAGACAAAAGAATTAAAACTTTTAAGTACTGAAAGTATAATGCCTGTCAATCAAGAACTTCATTACAGTGAAAATTATCATTAAAGTGAAAGCATTTGAAATTAAATGCACTAAATAAAAACATTCAAAAATTTAAAAATACTTGACTACAAGAAATGCTAGACCTTTTTATTATGTTGGAAGAAAAACACCACCAGTTAGAAGTCAAGTTTTACGGTAAAAAATAAGACTTTGGAAATGAGTAAATATGCTGATAAGTATAAAGGACTTTTTAAAAATCTCTTTTTAACACTAATGATTTTTAAAATAAATATAACAATGTAATATTGGGTGTACAGTATATGCAGAAATGAATTATATGACAGCATTAGCACAAAGAGTGGGAGGGTGATAATTTAACCACCATTATCAACCAAACTGACCTAACTGACATTTATAGAACACTGGACCCAACATCAGAAAACATTCTGTTCAAGTACATGTGGAATATTCAGGTACTTCTTATGTTTTAATTGTCTAACTAGATATTTTAAATTCTTCTCTTTAGGATATTCTTAGTTTTAAAACTTGAGTGTGCAGTATTCTCAGGTCAGCTACGAACATGGAATATTTTCTTCCATATTTCTTTAATATCCCTGTTCCCAGATGTACTGATGTAATACTGACACATTTTAAGTCATTCATCCTTTTGAAATTTTTATGATATTTAAGTTGATTTTTCCTAGAAGTTACAAAGGGGCATAGGAACACCTTGACATATATAATCACAGAAATATATGCATTGTCTTCAATGAACTGCAGAATAGAAACCCACTCTCTTGAACATAAGTAGCTGGAGACATGCCCTGGGAAACCTTTGAACATTTTTCCAGGGTTCTCATTTCCCTCCCCATCTCCCAGGCATCCCCATCACGATCTCAGAAGGTACAGGAGACTGTATCTCAAAGTGATTATTTCTCTCCTCTTCTGTTTTCCTCTTTGACTAATAACTTAGTTGACATTGTGAATGTTACAGCCTAGATTTCAGTTTGTATCTTCATTAAATCCTGGTTTTAGAATCAGAAAATTATTTCTGAAGTATCCAAAACTTTTAGTGTTCTACAAACAAAATTTGTAGAATAGTGTGCTAGAGAAAAACATCAAGCACATCAGTTGTTTTAAAATAATTTACACCTTTTCTGATTTGAAAATACAAGTATACATTGTTTTTAGTTAAACTTGCTGGACTATATGGACAATGTTTACCAAATACAGCAATTTTCAGATGTATTTTGTGCTTTGTGGACTATCTTTACACTACTTGCTTAGGTGAAAAGTGGCGCAAGCAATGACACATCATTGCTAATACCTTGGAGAGCACTACCAGTGAGTGAAAAATGGAAAGTAATATAGAATAGTGCACACAGGACATTTATACACACTGAGTTGAAGGTAAGAGTCTGGATCTTAGGTACCATCATGTCCTTTAACATTCTTAAATAAGGATGAAGCATTTTTCTATAATTATGCATTTATTCCTCAAGGTCCTTATAATAATTGGCAAGAAGCACATAACCTTTTAAAGAACATTACTAATTAATCTCAAGATTGCCATGAAAATCACTGTAATTATTTTACTTTGGCTTAGATGGATCAGAGTTTTCCTCAAAATCTCTGAGCAACTCAAAGAAGGATGACCTAAACCATCATTGTGTGTTAAGAGGTGACTCACTGCTGATTTTTCTCTGTTAAGGACAATTAGTACTTCTAGGTCATTGACCAATGTTCAGGAGAGAAAAAAAAAATTAAGATGTAAATAAAGAATTAGCACCAGTTAGTGTAGCAATGCTAAGTTGACAGCACTGACTTTCCTTAAATGATATCACAGTGAAAAACATTGTTCTTCTTCAAAGTGACTAAAGATATTACATCATAATGTATCTTAAGCCATAGTTATGTTTATTCATCAACTAAGCACTTATTTATATATTGATAATTTTATCTTTAACTGTCACAAAAATGTAATTTGGTTTGCCCTTCAAATATAATATGGAACTTAAATTTAAAATGAGGTCAATACAGACAGTGGATGTTAAATAATTTCCCAGAATTGCAAAAGTAATTTTTGGTTTTGTAAGAATAGCATAGTTTTGAGACAGCAAAAAAGGCACATGATCTACATTATAAGAAACCAAAATGCAAATATTATATATTATGTAACACAGGAGTTTAAACAAAACAACCCCAAAATACCAGAGGGTCTTCTGGTGAAAAATGGACAGCTAGCTAACACACTATGAATCAGCTTCTCCCAACTACCTTCAATTTTGAACAAAAAAACCCAAAATGTTTCTATTTTTGTATTTCCTTTAGTATTAACATTAATATTTAATAAACATAGTAGTAAATGAATACTGTAAAGATGGAGAGCACTAATGGGAAATACTTCACACTGGTGATCTAGTTCCCACAGCAGGGAGTTTATGTACAGAGATAAGATGAACCTTGTATTAGCACATTCTAGAGACTGTCAATTTCCAGTACATTAAGGGATCATGGAATCAAATAATGGAAACAAGCTAGATGCTTAATCCATTAGAGACAGAACAGAGCTTGCTAGACACAAAGCAAGATAATGGAGTTATGTCCATCAGCAACCTTGCGTATCTCAAGTAACAAGTAACAGAAGTAAGGAGTCTATCGCCTTACATACTAACAATCACCACATTGTGATGTCCCTTACCTCATCCAAAGATGAATGACTTATAAAAACAATTTAAAAAGCAGTATGCACCAGAAAATGTACAGCAAGCCAAGGAACAAGAAATATTTTCATGAAGAATAAAAGAGTTTACCTGCAAAAACGAGTACTCCCTCAGTCCAAAACAAACACAAAAGCTACAGAAGTATCACTCTGAATCATAAACAGAGTGCAATAAGGACACTCTACTTGTTTCTCATGGAAACAGCAACTCTCTGTGACACTTGATCGTGAATATAGTACTTGAAACACGAAAACATAACTTGATTGTTATATATTTCACTAAAAGTGTCATTTAATTACAAGTCCTACAGGCATAAAAGTTTTTAGGGAAAAAAAATTAAGTATGAATAAACACACAGCTCAACTACTGGAGTGGAAGTGCCCACAAAACACTGGAGAATGGGCTACAAGTCCTGCATGAGGTATCCGTGGGTCGCAGGCATTCGTCAGTGTTTTATAGACTAAATGATGAATGTCATTTAATCTGAGTGGCCTTTTAGAAAAAAGCTAGTTAAAAGAGCCTGTCTGCCTGCCACTCCCCCACCAGCCCTGCTCTCTCTCTCTCATTCACACACACACACACACACACACACACACACTTTTGTTTTATATATAACATGTTTCTTTTTATGTTGTACTATGCTTATTTATGAGTTACGCAGTAGGATAAGAAGTGACGATGAGAAGAAAGGAAAGGGGCCAGGGGTGGTCTTCTGTGTGTAGTCTTCATCACAGAGACCTCTAACCTGCAGTTCTCAAACATGACTGGTAACACCACATGGGATCACTTACAACTTCTCCCTCAGTCCCTGAACTCTGTTATTCTCACCAGTATCTTTCTTCTGCCATCTCTTTACCCTTCCAGAAAACTCTCATGGCAGAAAGGATGTAATCAAACTCCAAAAAGGCTTCTAGAGCCCCTACCCTACATGTGGTCCTATGAGAAATGCATTTTATGCCAGTGCACTGACCTCATCCCCAACTGTTGATTGATTTGCCAACCCAGAGGTGTTCCCACTACTCAGCAGAAATCCTGCATAACCTACTTACCTTGGGAATCACAGAGTTACTTAGGAGTTTCTTTTCAAGACATATGTTGTATTTCATCACTTTAGATTACTTTTTCTACTCAAAATTATGTAAGGCATCACTAGGACATCCCCAGCTGCAATGTATTTTAGCAACTAGGCTAAATTGAAAATTGCACAATCCTCAAACCGAGTAAAATGTTTTCACAACCTGACACCAATATATGGCAATTAAAAGTAAACCAGGTTTCTTTATAATCAAGGACAAAAAAGCAAAATAAAATAACTGTAATAAACAGAGTTTTCTTCATTACTCACACGTATGATATAGAGTACTTGTAAGACACCAATATTTATAAAAAAAAAAAAAAGACGCCAACATGAAGATAATGGTGGGCTGTGGTTTGTTTGACGGTAACAGGTAGATGGTATCAACGAAAATCATCAAAGTGATACACTTGTTCTAGTTACTACTGAGTGGGATTTTATATTTCAACAACAGATTCCCAGCAATTTCTTTTGTCAGAACATTTTTACCCTCTATCTGGTTCTGCAGATGGAGTTTGTGACACACGGGCCCTGATCCTTCATTATCAACTCCGGTAGACCATGCAATCCCATTATTTACACAGGTTTTGGGTTTTGTTTTGTTTTGTTTTTTCCCTATTCCCTTACAAGCACCACCCCCGCCCCATTAATTCATCGACGTTTACGTACCTCTTCTATCTACCATTCTCATAAAACACAAAGTACGCTGCCAGAAGAATTATGTGATTTATTTAAATGAAGTGCATCTGCTTTGGTACCTTATTAATCTCATTTATGTACGAACTTCTGCTTTAAGGGTGTGATAAGTTGAGATAATAAATAAGAGGTCTACTCTTACCTGTGTAGAACAGTGGGCTTTCGGTTCGGGAAGCATGGCTCTCATGGCTTTCGGAGCAGCAGGAGCAGGAGCCGGAGCAGGAGCAGGAGCAGGAACCCTCCGACCGCGGCCGCAGACCCCGCACCGCAGCCGCGCGCTGAGCTGCGTTAAACGCCACGCACAGGCACGGGGCTCCTCCCCCTGCGCTCACCTGAGACCGTGGGCCCACACCTCCTGCTCGTTTTCCTTAATTGCAGGTTCCTGACCCTCTATGTCCTATTTTGACGGCTGCTTCTGCTGCCTTCACTCTGGGCAAACATTTCCAAATTCTTTTTGGCCTGGGACACCTCAGTTTCTCACTCAGCTCTTGACTCGGCCTTCCGTGACTTTGGACGGTCTCATTACAGGTTTTATCTCTAGCCTCATCCTCAAGTTCTGTTAAGTGGAAAGAAGTTCAGCAGACAGGATAAAGAGAGAAAAGTACCCAGAAATGCAGCGAAATTACTCAGGATATGCCTCAAGTAGCCTTTCCCCCCCCTTTTAAAAGCTCTCTCAGGTAACCCCGAAGACTCGCACATACTCACACACAAGTTAGTCAACAATTCAGTATCGCCGCCTACACACTCAGCTGCTCTGCACTGTAGTTTATTTTTATGTGTCTGCAGGTGGGGGTGGGAGGGCTGCCCCACGAGATTGTGAGCTCCTATAGGATAGAGGCTTCTTCAGTTTTGCTCCCCCTACATTATATGCCTAAGGGTTACTATGTATGGGTGGCATTAAGTTGAAGAAAATGTCTGACCTTTTAGGGAGGATGGCAGAATCTGTTTTCACAAGATAGACCTCCCCACCCAGTTAGAACATACAATGCTCAAAACACACCTAAATGAAGGAAGGATTCCAGTACAGAAACACTCATCCTCATGGGCTCAAACACACATTCCTGGTGTGCAACCTGGTATTCTATCACTGGTGCAAAACCGACTCCTGTGTACTTTTGCTCATTCTACCCACTGAACAATCTCTGCCTCATGGGGAGTTGGGAGTTCTCACTGCTGCTACCATTCTACAAAGAGCAAAATAACAGTAGTCCAGAAACTACTGCCACATGGCCCCCTTTCTGGGTCACTACTCTTTAGCTTGCAGTTGGATGATGCCACACATATTAACATCTGTCACGGTTAGTCCCCACTGGAAACACTTAACTTTATATGAAAAGATTCAGGAATGAATGAAATCATGGTAACTGCTGTGTGTTCATGTGTGTGTCTGCAGGCACCCTGTGCTTATACTTGCAAGGATATTTTCTTAAACTTCTTCTTAGAAAAGCGCTGCAGAGCCCTTAAATATCCATCCCCACTCCATGAAGTCTTGGAGCACTATCAGCCTCTGTGTTGCATTTCCCCTCCTGCATTTACATGTAATCCAGGCTGAGTCGTTTGGAGTCTTTCCCATAATGACTGAATTGAAAATGGATGGCAGGTTTCCCATCTTCTTGGAACTTAACTGTAGGATGACAGGGCTTTTCTTAGGATTTTTTCACAATGCAGAGACACGGAATGTAAAAAATGAAATCCAGTAAAAACTAGCAGGGGTCAGAGAGAGGGTTCTACTAGCCCTGAATCCTGGTGCCAGTGTCTGAGGTCTAGATGCTGTACTTCTCCTTTGGTTTTGTGAGTATTCTTTCCAGCTACTGAGAAGCATTTCTTTTTGTTTTGCTTTTCCTTCAGGTGATCTGAGTTCTGATTTTTATCACTTGCATCCAAATACAAGTACTATCACTGTGGTAGCTGGCTGGTAATCTCAGAGTTAACACTTTTTGAAATTTGCTTTAATCCTGAAAAATTCAGAAAATGAACCTTTTAAATTTGGACTGTTTGGATCATCTCACAACACAGTGTAGTCTTTCTAAAGTATTATGGGTATTTTAAAGAGACTGTAAGCCTTTTTTTCTAAGTTAAAAATTCCAGTTAACCTCTTTTCCAGCTTTCTGTAATGTGCTGTTCTCAACATCACCATTTTGCAATGCAACTTACAAGTTATTTTTTGTACTAAATTATAAAAAACATGTACTAGTCTTTTTTAACCCTTATTGGCCTTAGAGATAAAACTTTTCACATCCAGGTTCTTACCACTTCTACTGTCCTAACATTTTTGACAAACATAAGCAGAGACCTACAGGTTGATAAGTTTGATGATTAAGAAAAGAATATTTAAAAAAGTAGATAGACTGTACAGGCTGAGAACAAAATATGAGTAGGTAACACATTAAAACTAACATATTAACAATTAGCAAAAGACAGCTGAATCTACCTTAATGTGAGAAGACTATGAGTGACCTTTTACTCACAGAATTAGCTGTATATTGAGGTGACATACCCAGCTCTGGGGAGGAGCAAATGATGCCTGTTTATCTACATCTAGGGTACATACACCAGGAGCACAGCCATTTGTTTATAGCTGGCATCTGTTCTGATTGGCTGATGCCCATAAAATAGCAATTATCAGGTTGTTAAAAGTCTTGAAGATCATTGGAGAACTTCAAGAATGACTGAAGGGGAGGGATCTAGAGATGAAGTGTTGCTAAGAAGCAGCTTAAAAAATAAGTAAATAAACCAAGAAATAATCACAATGAGGGCTCACTAGGATATCTGGAGATTTTATAACATTTACATTTGTATCTAATTTTGTTACTCATGACTTATTTCTCTACAATAGTAATAGAATAGTTGAAATGAAAAAGCTTTCTCTTTCTTTTCTTCCTTCCTTCTTTCCTTTCTTTTTCTTTTTGTTGCTGTTACTCCCTGGGAAAGAGGTCAAGGATAAGCTAGACAAAAATTTATTACTCAATAGATAACTATAGGGTAAAAAGAAGCCCCAAAACCTTGAGGAGGAGTGCAGCTCGATGAGGAGAAGAGAAGGCAAAATCTGGGTTTCAGAAAGAAGGAAATGAGGTCCAACCTGAAACACTTGCTGTTGGTCTGAAGTGGGCAGTATGGCTTTTCCCTGCCTGCTTTTCTCTCAGTCACAAGATGGGCATTCCACAATTTGCACTAATTCTTCTAAATTTTTACCAAGTGCTTTTGGAAAATGCCTTTGTATATCTTTTCCCCCCTCCTAATTCTGAGCTATCTTTGGAGACCTTAAACTGCCTAGAGGAAAAAGTGGTAATTTGTTGTTGTTGTTTTGTATCTGGAACTGAGGTTATGAATATACTGAAATATTAAATAAATACGCATTGGAGTAACCTGGGAGACATTCCAGGTTTCACTCCTTCTCTAAAAGAAAAAGGGAAAAAAATATGAACTTTCATGGTGCATGTGGATAGTACTTTCATCAACTTGCTTTTCTGTTCAGAAATATTTCAAACTCTGGAAAAAAGGGTCTAAGAACAATGTTTGAGTATTCTTCTGCTTTATTTTAAGGCTGTACTCAGGGGAAGACCGCTAGACACAAAGCAGACTGAGTTGTACGCTTAGATTGAATTTAAAGGAGTGAACTGAAGCATGTGATTTTTTTCCCCTTACATGTAAGGAATTGTTTTAAACCAACAGAAAGGACTAGGTAAGTGATTCCACTAGAGTCCTTCACACTTGCCAATGGATAGGGCAGGTCAACATTTTAACATACTAGGTCAGAAGTGGCACTGTCATGATTACTTTCTCATATTTATAGTCAAAGTATTCAATTCATTTTATTTTAGCTCTAACACTTATAAAAGCAGACATCTAGAAAACAGAGAATTGCATTTTATTTCATTAGTTAAAGGAAATGGTTCATTCCACTTGATTTCTGTAATTTATTTTTCAATTAGGAATATTGATCCCCTGCCAACATTCATATTTCATTTGGGAATATGTTTTGATCACATGTTTTTGATCTGAAAATAAAGATAACCTGAAATTTAAATAGGCATGGCTATTGGAAAAACAAAACAACATACTAACAAGGACAACAGCAAAAAGTGCTCTAAAAAAATGCTAGGCTTTTCACTTACTGTGTTTTGGTTTTAGTATGATTTAGCATAATGTATATTAGATATTTACTATCATTATATGATTAAGTAATTACTCAATATCCATAAGAAAAAAAATGAAGGCTCTCAACTTGAAAAATGCTAATAGTTGAAAATTAACTGAATACTCAACAATAACATTAAAATTTTTTAATTAATGCAAGTTCCAAAACTATGAAGACAGCTCTGTCTGTAGATCATGACAAGCCTAGGTTGGAGTTTAGGTTTTGAAAGAGTTTTGTGATTAAAATAGAGTTTCATTGTGTGTGTATGTGGTGTGGCTGTGTGGGTGCATTTTTATGAAGGCTTATTTAATGTACTCTACTATTAATGAGTATCTACTTTCTGTGAAGTGATTGTAATATGCCTTCTGCAGTAAAGGAGCTTATTAGAAAGGGAAAGGCATGGAATTTTAAAACTGTAATTCAATATAATGCTAGAATTATGGAACTAGGAATTTAGAGACAGCATGGTACAGGGGAAACAGTTCATGCTGAGTCCAGATCTGTCTTTCAAACTGACTCCATCCCTTGATAATGGAAGATTGATGAATAAATTAATGTATGTCCTTCAGTTTGCATTCCTATGAAACAGATCAAAGCGAACTTACAACGCTACTGTGAATAAGGCTTCAGCATATATTGATTAAATGTTACTTCCAACTAAGTATGTGAAAATCTGGAAAGGAGTACAAATACTAGTTAAAATTAAGAGAATGCATAAACACACAATTCAAAAAAATGTACATATGTACAAAATAAATTCTGTCATTTGTTCTTTATATATGTCACATGTACTGTGCCATAAAACCATCCAGATGAAATTAATTTACTTCATAAATTAACATATTTAAAAAGTCAACAAAAACTACTTTATGAAATCTGTAACTTAAAAAAATTATTACACATGTTTCATCAGGTTATACTACAATCATTACATTTTGTATCACAGACTCCTTATTTACTATACTTTCTTCAATAAAATTAAAATTGAAAAGAGCTATTATTAAGTGACAAAAATAATTCACTTTTAAAATAAACTTTTTGATAAAGTATAACAGACAAATTGCAAGGAAAACAAATCACAAGTGTATAAGTGATGAACTACCATGAAGTGAGGCCACCTCCTTGACTAGCAACCAGATTAAGAAATAGAGCAGCAGCCACACTCCCACTTGTATGTCTTCTCCTAGTTACTTATTTCCATTTCCATACCCTGCACAGAGGTACCATTACCTTAACCTCTGAGAATCTAGATTAATTTTGTCTATTTTTCAATTCTGTATAAGTAGAACCATACAGAAACAGTCTTTTGCATCTGGTTTATTTTAGTAAACATTATATTTGAGTCATCTATCCATATTATAACAATAGTTGGTTAATTTTCATTTTTATATAGTATTTGGTATTATGACTAGCCCACCATGTATTTATTTATTGTTTTGTTGATGGGTATTTGTATTGCTTCTGCTTTGGAGCAATTGTAAATAATATTGCTATGTGTTTCATTGAACATGTATTTTGGGGAACATGTATATCCACTTTATATGAGCATATATCTTGAAGTCAAATTTCTGTATTCATACATTGAACTTAAATATTTATCTCAACGCCTTTTTCAGAGACCGTACCAATTTACACTCTCACAAACCAGATGCAAAGAAAGCCCGATTTCTTTGTATCTTCAACAATACTTGTTGCCTGTCTTTTTAAATGCGTACTTGTAATTTGCTATGGTTTTTTATTTGAGTTTCCTTAATTACTGTTATGGTTTGAACGGTATCCCCCACAAAACCCGTATGTTGAAATTCTATCCACTCCTATCTCAGAATATGATCTTATTTAGAAACAGGATCATTGTATATGTAATTCGTTAAATTAAAATGAGTCCATACTAAAGTAGGGTGAGGTCTTAATCCAATCTAATTGATGTTCTTATAAAAAGGAGACATTTGGACATGGAGACATAGGAAAAATGTCACATGAAAACTGGAATTATGCTGCCATGAGCCAAGGAATGCCAAAGACTACCAACCAACCTGCAGAAGCTACAAGAGAAACATGGAACAGATATTCTTTATGCCCATTAGAAGTCAACCTTGCCGACAGCTTGATTTTGGACACCTAGCCTCTGGAATGTGAGACAGTAATTTCTATTGTTTAAACCACATATTTGTGGTCTTTGTTCTGACAGTTATTAAACTAATTAATGCTAATGTTAATTTGTTTGTTTACTGATGTTGCCATTTGGATATTCTCCTTTGTGAAATACCTATTCTAAGGGTCTGTCTTTTTTTCCTGACTGAGTACTAAGACTATAGTAGCTATTTGGCTATAAGTTGACTTTCACCTATATATGCAAATACCTTCTTTAAAGAGTAATTTTTTTAACTCATTTAATGATGCCTGTTGTTAAACACAATTTCTTAATGTTGATAAAGTGTGATCAGTGTTTTCTTTTATGTTTATTTCTTTTTATATTCTAATTGTTATATCTTTCATATCTAATTCTGCAAAGTTTCTAGGACTGATTTGTGTATGGTGTGTGATATGGTACGATTCACTTTTTAAATCAAAAGTATCTGTAATTATCTATCGACTTCCTTTATGAAGCTTAGTCTCCTTTGTTATTTGCTTATAGAATCGGAGTTTGTTATTTGCTTTTACAAAATTGAAGTTTGTAATGGAGACACAAAATCATAAAGGAAAACTATCCTTTTAGAATGTCAATTTATTTAGTTCAGAAGTAAACTTCCGTAAGAAATGTGCTCATGTTTGCCTGTATAAAAAAACAAATTAGATAAGCAGTTTGACATCTAGTTGATTTTTTTTTTAATGGCCATGAGGTCTAGACAGCCATATTGACAAAGATCTACAAAGAGAACATGTTATAGTTTCTATATTACTTTGTCAGGTGAGGTAGAATTTGTGTCTAAAAGAGTCAGAATTCTTAACAGTGCCTCGAGGCACTCCTATTTGAATCTTGGTTAGTATGAATACTCCTTTTGAAATTAAGTATGGGTTTTATGTCTTACATTTTTGAATGTATGACCACAAAATTGGTAGACTTGGAGCATTTATCTGCCAAAGGGGAGCGAGGAATTAGAGTGTTACAGAAGAGACATTAGTAGAAGGACCTTGCAATTCATAGTATTGTATTGAGAATGATTTTCCCAATTCCTCAGTTTTATAGAGGACAAGACCTGAAAAACTAGATCACACAGTTACATGCAGAAAAAAAGAAAGCCAGAATTCTTGTCCATTTGACTCAAGAAAAATTGCAGAAAAAATGTGGGGAGAGGTGGTATGCTGATTTTTAAATAAGCTCACAACCCAGTTACTCTTCTTTTGACTTTAGCTTAAAGGAGGACTTTGACAGATAAGGGTAATTAAAGCAGAAAGTAGCTCTTGTACCTGCCCACCCCTATTTGGATCTCTGGCAGGAGATTACCTTATGATTCTCTGTACAATCTTTAGTAGCAGCCTTGGGAATGCAAAGGGATCAAGAGAGGGAAACTTTGAGATTGACATTTTCTCCCTAATTGCTCACATGAAAACAAAATATTCTCAGAAATAGCCAAGTGATTGTCTGAGAGCGGTAACAGAGGGCATCACTGCACCGAGAATGAACTGGCTCTGTATCTACTGCTAACGAGAGGACCGAAAGAGTTGGCGTTAGAAGGACATCAAGCGTGATATCAGAGCACAAGTCTAGAGCACTCTCCGGCCAGACACAGACTGAACCAGCATTTCCTGACAGTGCAGTAAAGACAAATTCATGAGCTAAACTATGATCATTCAGAAAATGAGCGAATTCTGACAGAGCAGAGCTCTAAAAAATGAAAATGCAGAGGGTAAAGAATAATAAGTAAGATATGCCACATACACAACTCAACTCCAGATCAATTAAGAATGTTAATGTCAAAACTAGAACCTTTAAAATTTCAGTTGAAAATTTAGGTTCTTATATTTTGGGCTTTGGTGTAGGGCAAGCTAGGGAATTTTTTAAATTGAAGTAACATGGGTTTATTAATGTTATATAAGTTTTGTGTGCACAACATTATATTCTGAATTCTGTACATAAATGGGGGAAGATAGTAATAGTTCCCATAGACAACAAAGGAACTGTATCAAGAATATTTTTTAAATAACTGCAAATTAGTAAGAGAAGCAAAACCCACACAACTGGGAAAAAAAAAGGCAAAATATGTGAATAGGCATTTTGCTGAAAATGAAAGATTAGGAAAAAATATCAGAAGTCAGGGTCATTAAATCAATACCACAATGAGATACCCTTTTAAATTATTCAACTGGTGAAAACTATGAGATATTATCAAATTTTAGAGGGTATATGGTCACAGAATCTCTTATAAATTTATATTGAATATAAATAGATGCAAATATTTTCAAAATAGTTTAAAATTATTTCCTGAGGCTGAACATCACATTTCTTACAAGAGAATGAATCTACTTCTAAATTTACATCATCAGAAGCTCTTGTCCACATACAACACAAGAAAGACATGTATAAGAATGTTTATAGCAATACTGTTCACAATGAAAAAAAGTTGGAAACAACACATATGTTCATGACAAGAACACAAATAAGCTGTGGTGTGTTCACACAATTAATCACCATAAAGCAGTCAAAATGAATAAATTATGGTATATGTAGCAATATGGTTGAATCTCAGTAATACAATGTTTAGTAAAGAAATCACAACTCCAAGGTTATATAAAGCATGAGGTCTTCTAATAAAGTGACCAGAACTAAAATTTTAAATATACTTCTTGGGAAATATTTATATGCATAATACAATATAAAGAGGAAAGTGTGTGGATGAAGGACACAGACTTTAGAAAGATTACATCAAGTAAGGGAAAACAGAGTAATGAAATGAAAAGAACATGTGTTTAGATGTAGGCTAAACTGGTGGGTTCACTTGTACTTACTACATACATGAAAATATTGAACTAAATTTTTACCATAAATAAAAGCACATTGTATTGGGCTAGCAATGAGATTGAACCAACTTTTATGATTAATCCAATTCTATACTTATGAGAGGAGAGAATTCTAAGGAATTTTAATTAGTAATCATAGATAGAAAAAATATGCAACACATTCCAATATGACTTGACACAGAAAATAACTGGATAAATCAATAAGGGAAGTAAAATCCAGTTTTATCCATCTTTTCCATTTTTTCCCAGGTTAATGTTAACATTGTGGGACTACAGAAAGCATCCTGACTGTACCGGGCTTCAGCTATCTTACAGATTCACATCTCCATTTATGTACACCCTGAATTTATTTTTACTTCCTAGTAGAAACACTACTGCAGCATCTTAGGCACAATCAATTGTCTCTATTGCCTCACAGAAGACTCCATCCATTGGGGCAGGTTTCAGCCTCTCCAGTAGTGGTTTCTTGTGGTCAGAAGTTCTCTAACAAAAATTATATATCCCTTAAAATTCTTTTTCTTTTAATGGAGGTACTGGGGATTGAACTCAGGACCTCATCCATGCTAAGCATGTGCTCTACCACTGAGCTGTACCCACTAGATACTAACTACTATATATAAGATGGATAAACAACAAGGTCCTACTGTATAACATAGAGAACTATATTCAGTATCTTATAATAGCCTATAATGAAAAAGAACAGGAAAAGGAATATATGTATGTATAAATGAATCACTATGCTGTATACCCGAAATTAACACAACACTGTAAATTGACTATACTTCAATAAAAAAAATGAATAAAGTGAGAAAAAATCATATGTCACTTCATATAGCCCTGCACTATTCAGGTTAGTCTAGTACTAACATGTGGAAACTGAACAGAGGGCAAATGAACTATAACAAAAGGGATTGCAAATCATTCTGCAAAATATTGTCACAACACTTAACAGGTCATATTGTGATAATCTGTTCACATGTTTCTCTTCTCCATTAAAATAAACTTCTTGAAATTAGAGGCTGTATCATTTCAAGAATTGAATCATCAGTTTCTAGTGAGTGTCTAGTACTCTGCAGAGGTTTATTCAACGAATAAATAAATGAATGCTTATCATCTTATAATATATGACGTTATGTACATTCTTACATATCATAGGTAGGTTTAAAAGTTATGACAACAATCATTTTGATGGAGTAACGAAATACAATGGTCCCTGGAAGTGAACGTCAAAGCAATTTTTCTGGTGAGGGAATATATGTTTATATGCTATGTAAATACAATTTTCTCACAAATATCTGAGAATATAATATGGTATTATTCTTGAAGAGTAGGCTAAAGAATCATCTCCCCCATTAGACTCTCCATTTAGTAGAGCTTTTCTTAATTAACCAGGTCATTGTTTCCATTCCTTTCAAAATTGCATTCCCTAGGACTCAAAACACTGAAACTGTCACACGGCCCTGAAGAGCTCCCAGCTTGGCCATGCTCCTCTGCAACACTTTCTCTAACTAGCAAGAAATAGGGCTTTGAGCCGAGATAATTTCATGGAGTAGCACAACAGTTCATGGTGACATCTATATACACAATGAAGAGGAAAATGAAGGGTCTAGAAAGGATTAGAGAAAAGGCACCATGGAGCCTGCAGATAGAACAACTGGAAGACAGAGCACAAAGAATAAAAGTTAACCCCACTGTCAACTTCAAGACACCAATATAGTAGTTAATGGGAAAGGAAGGTACACAACCCAGGTAATAACAGTCCCATTAGCTCTTTGCAAGGGCTTAAAACTCTGGCTTTTTTGTTTTTTTAACCTAGTATTATGATCTCATCCTATCTAATTCCTATGTCTTCCTTAATGAAATCTAACAACGGGTATTTTACACTAGGGTTGCTGTCCTATACATACAGAGAATAATGTGAGATAATCTATAAGGTTTTTTTTTTCTTTAGGTTATATATGGAGAAGACAAGAGCAATTTAGTTATTAGGGAATCTTAAATGAAGAAAGATGAAACCCTGTAACCCTAAGCCAGATCACCAGAACTAACACTTTTTGTTCCCACTCACTCCTTCTTTATTCGTAAGATGCATCAATGAATTCTCTAAGATCATAAACTCTACATTTATTATTTAAGCAGAGAAGCTTTGTAAGGAGAAGAAAAATGAGAGGCCAAAGGCAAAAGAAATACAAGTAAGAGTTCAGGTGATAGAGAGCTACTCAAAAAGGAAGGTAAAAAATGCCTTCTTGCAGAACAGCAGTGTGGTGATAAAACGTCAGCGACACCTGAAAAGAGGCTTGTGCTAAATAATAAATGAACAAGACAACTGAGAAACAGAAGAGTTTGGAAGAAACAAAATACTCCATAAACATAATTTTTTTAAAAGACATCCACTTTAAATTTAAAACCTGGAAGCTTGGGAAACCTAGACCATTGGTGGTAAAAGGTGATTTTCCTCCCAGTACATGGATTAAGATGTGCACCAAAAAGTAAAAAAAAAAAAAAAAAAAAAAAAAAAAAAAAAAAAAAAATTACAGTAACTGTTAGGCAAGGATTTTAATAAAAAATGTAAACTATAATTTTAATAACAAACAAAAACCAGAAACAATGTTTCTTTTAAACAGGCAAGAGAACCTTAATGAAATGACAACAAGCAGAGAAAAAGCCACGCCTGAAATAAAGTAGACCGCAATCACCTGTTTACACAGCAGCCTCAACGAGGTTTCCATGTAGTGGGTAAGTGACAATTATGAAATGCTAATGAAACGGCAAAAGTGTAAGGGAGGAGTTCCAAACTGGTGTTTGGGAGAAATGAAGCAAAGCATTTTATACAGAAGAAAAAGGAAGCAAAAGAAAATTAATGTGAATAAACAATACATTACTTTAATGTATCAAATACAGAAATCTATAAAGGTAAATAAGACAGAAAAGCACACATGTAAAATTGACCAAAGATAAAGACAGCACCTCAGAATAAGTAGCAGTCTTATTATTATTATTTTTTAGTGCTGTCTTTGAACAGGACACACTTGAGGGTTAATATATGTTATCCAATTTGACAAAAACTTCTACGATTAATGAATAAATTTATGTACAAAACTGTAAAATAAAAATGAAAGAACTCTGAAATAATATGATTTAACACTGAATAAAATGACTTAAACATTTGACATTGTATTTTTCAGTCAATGGGGAAAAGATAATATTCTGACATACATAATCAGATTTGGTGAATTTTTAATAATATAAAATAAAATCCTGGCTATGTGTACTCACTTACAAAGGTGGACTGTGTGTCCAAATCAAAACTCTTTTTAAAAAATGTTTAATAGATTTGATTTTTAGTTTAAGGTTAACAGCAAATTAAATAGAAGGTACAGTGATTTCTCAAAAACTCTCTACCCCACACATGCAGAGCCTCAACCATTATCACCAAACATACCCCTCAGAGTGGTGCATGTCTGATGACCCTATATTGACATATCATTATCACCAAAGTCCATTGATAACATTAGAGTTCACTTGTGATGCTGTATGGACAATCTATGGGTTTGGGCAAATACATAATGACATGTATTCATCATGTTAAGTACCATATGGAACAGTTTCACTGTCCTGAAAATCCTCTGTTCTCTGCCCATTCATCTCCTCTCCCTCTAACCCCTGGCAATTATTGATCTTCTTGTCTCCATAATGTTGCCTATTCCAGAATAGCATATAGTTGGAATTAAACAGGATGCGGCCTTATTAGATTGGTTTTCTCACTTAGTAATATACATTTAAGTTTCTTCTATGTCTTTTCATAATTTAATAGCTCATTTCTTTTTAGTGCTGAATAACACTTCATTTTCCTGATGCACTACAGTTTATTTATCTATTCACCTACCAAAGGCCATCTTGGTTGCTTCCCAGTTCAGGCAAATATGAAGAAAGCTGCTATAAACAGCCATGTGCAAGTTTCTATATGGATGTAGATTTTCAACTCTTTAAAGTAAATACTATAGAGTGTGATTTGTGGTAAGAGCATGTTTACTTTTGTAAGATATCACTAAACTGTCCCCCAAAGTGAGAACTCTTTTTTTAAAAAATAATTTAAGAACACCTCAAAGATCTCCAAGTTTCATTAAGAACAAATGCTGGCAATTAATATAAAAACCTCTAATAATATGTCACATATATTTCATTTTACAATTCTATTTATGAAGAAGACTAATCATGGAGATCAAAAAGTAATATGGCCTTTCCCCAGAGAATAAACTATTTCAGAAAGTGGTAGAATATTTCATTTCACTCAGGCAGAGTTCTGAAATTTAGAATTTTACCTTTCTTTTTTAAAACTCATAGATCTGTAACTCAAAATGACTTTTTCAAGGAATATAAAGAAGCTACATCTCTATAAATGATGTGAAATGGACAAATGAATTTTGCAAATTATTGGGAACAAGTATTATGTAGACACAACAAGAAGTTACAGTTTGGCTCATAACTTGGTTTATGGACTAAGAATCTGTAACTTGTTGAAAAGGTTTGACAGAAATCATGAACTGATCGGTTTCATGTGTTTCATTACTGATGTGTGTGATATATCTTGGCAACAGAGCAGACTAAGTGTGCCTAAGTAGATTCCCCTTCGCCTGCCTGACAAACTCATTTTCATCCTAAAAGATAACTCATTTGTGACCTCGTCTGTGAAGACTTCTGAGATCTTTGCATGCTTGTTCCTCTGTGCCCCTTGAGAGTCTCTTTGCCCAAAGAAATCTTTTTGAAAAGCCTGTGCAATGAATAGAGAAGAAAGTGAACAGTGCATTTTGCTAGGTTATGATCTGATAAAGAAATCATCAAGAGTCCAAAAGTATCAACTGCTTTGCTGGTTTTCTGATTGCAAAGAATCTTAACTTTATGAACAAGCAGTTACTGAGAGTGACTCCTTATGATCTAGACATCAAACTGATTGTTCCTATTTATATCCTTTAAATTCTTTAGTACCAGTTTAAATACATCATCCATTATAAAACACATTCTCTATTTTCTCCACTGCTTTATGACACTCCCTGTATGGTTTTTAACCATCTATCTCCTTCACTGAATACTTTAAAACTTTCCCCATTCTCCCTTCTTTTCTAATTAAATGTTGATCTCCTACAAGGCACTGGCTGTCTCTTTAAACAAGAGTCCTATTTGCCCACAGGTTAAGCCCAATGCTTTACCCAGAACTCAGTAATTGTCACTTGTTATTCATCTAAATAAATTGATTATACACTTGGTGTTCAGAAAAATCAAAGAACACGATCTGGAAAGAAAACATTTGTGCAATAAGTCATATAACTCTTTTAAGTGTGTATATGTATATATGAAAATATGTTAAAAGTGCTTTCTTACCATTTTCTTTGGCTACTTTAATGAATGTAGAAATGTTTTTCTCTAATGAAGTTGGATATGAGATAAGGTTAACTGGGAGATGTGTCTGTTTCTGGTGGGAGTTATTTCCTATCAGTGTTCCTGACTATATCTGTGGTAAGAAACAGTTTGAGTATTGTTTTAACTGAAAACGTGGGGTCAAAAATCTACCTCTACCTCCTGTGGATCAACTTCACTAAGTCCTGTGATGTTGGGACTGCTCAGCCTTGGGAATTTACTGTGCAACATGAAAAACATCACAGTCTTTAAGATGCTCGCTGTACATCACATTTTGCAGTTAAAAAACAACAGACTCTTGTTAGATTCAAGTATATAGGTGACCCTTATATTTAAACCCACATTGTGGAGATTTTAGCCTAGTAAATGATTTCATTTTCTACACAAGATAATACACTTGCCAGCTGATTTATTTTAAATGAAACAAAACTAGGATGAGTGAGCGATATGATACCAAAGAAGCTGATGCACGTAGACTGCTATTCTCCAAAAACAGAACAGAAAGGCTGGCATCTGTAAACACTTAAAAAAAAAAAAGCTGACAAAGTCAGACACAGGCAAAAGAAAAGTCAGGCATGGAAGAAGAAAAGATTGTTTTATCACTTGGCAGAGACACAGAAGATCAGAACTGGAAGGATTCTTAGAAAGAATGCAGAACTAGCCCTTCATCTATGGATAAAAATGCTGAGGACAATGAAAATTAAGAATTTCCTCAGGGGTATATGGGTAGAAATGAAATGGCAAGAATTCAACACCTTGAAATCAGTATCCAATCATTATAGTGCCTATCTCAGGTATTAGCAAAGTGCAGGCCTCCAAACACTTTCACTCTCTTTTTCTTTCCTTTATCTTTTCACTGCTATAAAAGGTGTTATAACACACTGAGTAAGAATGTGATTTCACAAGCCAGACTTCCTGGGTCCATAACCAGTATTCTGTCACCTAGTAGCTGGGTTACCTGGGGCAAATTGCAGAACTTCTCTGTGCCTTGGATTCCTCATGTATAAATAAGGACTGTGGCATAACTTTTATTACAGCATTACATGAAAAATTAAATAAATTGTTACACACAAAAATTCTTAGAAGACTACCTAGTAGATAAGACATGCTAATGAAAGTTGCCTATTAATATTATAATAATTATTACTATGATTGTGATGATGTATTACTTCTTGGCATTCGCCTATTGTAAAATATTCAGTGCCTTTTTTGCTGAGATAAATCACACTGAGATAAATATTAAAAATATTAAAAGTATTTATCTGACACTAGAAATGAAATCGAATTAGCAATAAAAAAACCTCTCTACAAATAAAAGTCCAGGACCGGATGGCTTCACTGGGGAATTCTACCAAACATACAAAGAAGAACTCATACCAGTCCTTCTCAAACTCTTCCAGAAGATTGAAAAGGAGGGAATACTCCCAAACTCATTCTATGAAGCCACCATCACCCTGACACCAAAACAAGGCAAAGACACCACCAAAAAAGAGAATTACAGACCAATATCACTGATGAACATGGATGCCAAAATCCTCACCAAAATATCAGCAAATCGAATCGAACAGCACATAAAAAAGATTATACATCATGATCAAGTGGGGTTCATCCCAGGGACACAAGGGTGTTTCAACATACGCAAATCAATCAAAGTACTACATCACATCAACAAGAGAAAGGACAAAAACCACAAGGTCATTTCAATAGATGCAGAAAAAGCATTTGATAAAATCCAACACCCATTTATGATAAAAACTCTCACCAAAGTGGGTACAGAGGGAACGTATCCCAACATCATAAAAGCTATATATGACAAACTACAGCCAGCATAGCACTCAATGGTGAAAAACTCAAAAGCTTCCCACTAAAATCTGGGACAAGACAAAGACAAGGCTGCCCACTATCACCACTCCTATTCAACATAGTCTTGGAAGTCCTAGCCCAGCAATCAGGCAAGAGGGAGAAATAAAAGGGATCCAAAGTGGAAAAGAAGAGGTAAAAGTGTCACTATATGCCAACAACATGTTACCATATATAGAAAACCCTAAAAGGTCCACACAAAAACTACTAGAGCTGATTGAAGAATTCAGCAAGGTACCAGGCTACAAGATCAACGTTCAACAATCAGTTGCATTTCTTTACACTAACAATGAATCAGCAGAAAAAGAAAGTAAAGAAACAATCCCCTTTAAAATAGCACCCAAAGTAATAAAATACCTAGGAATAAATCTAACCAAGGAGGTGAAAGACTTATACACAGAAAACTATAAACCATTGATGAAGGAAATTAAAGAAGGCTTAAAAAAATGGAAAGATATCCCATGCTCCTGGATTGGAAGAAACAATATTGTTAAAATGGTCACACTGCCCAAGGCAATCTTCAGATTTAATGCAATCCCTATCAAATTACCCAGGGCATCTTTCACAGAACTAGAACAAATCATAATAAAATTTATATGGAACCACAAAAGACCTAGAATTGCCAAAGCATTACTGAAGAGAAAGAAAGAGGCTGGAGGAATAACTCCCCCAGGCTTCAGACAAAACTATAGAGCTACAGTAAACAAGACAGCATGGTATTGGTACAAAAACAGACATATGGACCAATGGAACAGAACAGAGAGCCCAGAAATGAACCCACAAACTTCTGGTCAGCTAATCTTCGACAAAGGAGGCAAGAATATACAGTGGAATAAAGACAGTCTCTTCAGCAAATGGTGTTGGGAAAACTGGACAGCAGCATGTAAATCAATGAAGTTAGAACACTCCCTTTCACCATACACAAAAATAAACTCAAAATGGATCTAAGACTTAAACATAAGACAAGATACAATAAACCTCCTAGAAGAAAATATAGGCAAAACATTATCTCACATACATTTCAAAAATGTTCTCCTAGGGCAGTCTACCCAAGCAATAGAAATAAAAGCGATAATAAATAAATGGGACCTAATGAATCTTACAAGCTTTTGCACAACAAAGGAAACCATAAAGAAAACAAAATGACAACCTACAGAATGGGAGAAAATTTTTGCAAACGATGAAACTGCCAAGGGCTTGATCTCTGGAATAAATAAGCAGCTCATAAAATTTAATCAGAAAAAAACAAACAACCTAATCCAAAAATGGGCAGAAGACCTAAACAAAAAATTCTCCAAGGAAAAAATACAAATGATCAATAGGCACATGAAAAAATGCTGAATATCACTAATTATCAGAGAAATGCAAATCAAAACTACAATGAGGTTATCACCTCACATCAGTCAGAATGGCCATCATTCAAAAGTCCACAAATGACAAATGCTGGAGAGGCTGTGGAGAAAGGGGAACCCTCCTACACTGCTGGTGGGAATGCAGTTTGGTGCAGCCACTGTGGAAAACAGTATGGAGATTCCTCAAAAGACTAGGAATAGACTTACCACAGGACCAAGTCATCCCACTCCTGGGCATCTATCCAGAAGGAACCTTACTTCAAAAAGACACCTGCACCCCAGTGTTCACAGAAGCACTATTTACAATAGCCAAGACATGGAAACAGCCTAAATGTCCATAAACAGATGCCTGGATAAAGAAGAAGTGGTATATTTATACAATGGAATACTACTCAGCCATAAAAACGACAACATAACGCCATTTGTAGCAACATGGATGTCCCTGGAGAAAGTCATTTTAAGTGATAAAAGCCAGAAAGAGAAAGAAAAATACCATATGAGATCCCTCATATGTGGAATGTAAAAAAAATAATCAACATAAATACAAAACAGAAACAGACTCATAGACATAGAATACAAACTTGTGGTTGCCAAGGGGGTGGGGGGTGGGAAGGGACAGACTAGGAATTCAAAATTTGTAGATACTGGAAGGCATAGGCAGAATAGACAAACAAGATTATACTGTACAGCACAGGGAAATATATACAAGATCTTGTGGTAGCTCACAGTGAAAAACAATGTGACAATGAATATACATACGTATTTTCATGTATAAGTGAAAAATTGTGCTCTACACTGGAAATTGACACAAAATTGTACAAATGACTATAACTCAATAAACAAAGTTAAAAAAATAAATTTAAAAAAATTGTTAAAATGAAAAAAAAATTTTTTCTGTCCCCTCTTATCAACATGTAACACAAATGTAACCTAAGCTGTCAAACTAATAAAAGCCTGAAGATGTTTAAATACATTAATTCATCTAATAGTTACAGTTGCTAATAGCTTACTATATTTCACTTGCCAGATACAAGTTTTATTTTAAGAGTAGTTCTTTTAATTATTTAAATTGTAAGACAATGTGTAGAGAACTACAGGATGCTATATAG
Source organism: Vicugna pacos (assembly GCF_048564905.1). Classification (NCBI taxonomy): domain Eukaryota; kingdom Metazoa; phylum Chordata; class Mammalia; order Artiodactyla; family Camelidae; genus Vicugna; species Vicugna pacos. The sequence continues at coordinate 37,072,735 of NC_132989.1, forward strand.
GATCAATAGGGTCTATGTGTATGTTAAGGTCTTGACCGTGTGACAGGTTGCTTTTCATCTGAAAGAAAAACTAACCATTACAAGGAGAGAATAATCAATTTTAACTGAAGATTCTAACACGGGACTTCTCCCCTAATATACCAACATGTGACCAGTCTCAAAGTTATAGAAATCCTATTCAACATGATCAACCAATAGTTCTATATAACAAAAATAATTTTTAATTGGGAACACAAAATTGACTCAAAGTGTTTGTGCATATTTTGTATATTTTAATGTGTGAGTGTATGTGTGTGTATAATCAAACACACAAGTATCATTATATAAATAAATACAGAAAATATTTTTTTCTTCATTTAATGTGTAAAACTGAAACTACTGGACCTAATTCATTCTGGGGACTTCACTTTAAAACATACTTATTTTTCCAGGTACAACAATGTGAAAGTTAATAATGTTTATATTTTAATAGATCTTTCATTGAAATTGTTTTCAGAAACATTCTCTTATTTTCTCTAAAAGCAGTATGGAAAATATGTTATAAAATAATGAAAATCTAGCCTGCATTTCTAATAATTTCAGAGAGTTACTTGATTTTTTTCTTATATATCATTAAAAACCTTGTCCTTATGTCCAAATTGAAAAGCAAAATAAATGGAAGTCCTTACTGCTTTTAAGTACTTACCATCTGTGACCAATGTGGTTTTTGTATGCAAAGTACTAAGCGAGAGCAAGAGGAGAGGACTTCTGAAATATTAACTTTAAAAACTACACCAAATAATTTAAGTGACAAATCCCAAGTTATATTAAAGTGACAGGACTGAGAATTTCTATTTATAACCTATCCGTATATATTAACAAATCTCTGAAGAAGACTGTATTCTTTGGGGTGGGAAGTAGGGAGAGAGAAGATCAGCTCAGATATTAGAAGAAGCTGAGAGACTGAAACAAATGATGGCACAGTCTATTTAATCACAATCTAGAGGAAAGGGAATTTTAGACAATGGACAGTGATTATTTCAATATCATTGGCAAAATGATTACACTTAAACTAGGAGCTATTTAAATGTATAGTCAAAAAACACCCATATTTTCAAATACAGTTTTCACCAAGCTTGGAACTTAATTCCATCTGACTACCCACAATCAGATATGTTAGGCAAAGACTGGTATCCCAAGCTCTGTAACAGTTAGTTTCCACTGTATATCCTAAAGTGTCATTTGCTTTTCGTTATAACTCTTGACAAGTTGGTTAATGTGACCAGACCCCTGGGAAAATGCTCTGCTCTCAGTGTGCAGACCTACATGTGCTTTGAGCCAGGACCAAAATTATGGCACTTTCACTAAGGTGGTACCACAGATGGGTCTTGTGGGACCATCAGCTGTTCCTCCCCAGGAGACTCAAGATAGCCCCATGGACTGAGTGCTTGTTGCTAACTGTTTTTTTTGAAACGCTGTATTACATAACAACTATGTATGATGAACACAAAGTATGGAAAGCTAGCAGCAAAATATCAACAGTAACAATAGTAATAATAAATAATCACCAGTTGAACATTTACTAAGGCTTTATAGGGATTATCTCATTTCATTCTCAGGATGTTCTCATGAGAAGAGTATTATTATTATTGTTGTTGTTGTTGTTATTATTATTATCATCATCATCATCCTCATTTTTTATGAGGACACTGAAACCAAAGAGATATAAACTAATTTGCCAAAGTCAAACAGCTAAATGGAAGTGGTCAAAAGTAAAACTAGATGGTCTGACTCGAGGGATATACTCTAAGCCACCATGCAATGGAGATTTATTTTGTTTGCTAGGAGGGAAGACTCATTTAAGATAATGGCTCACCCATCTTATTCAGTACCTGAGACAGTACTTTGAATCTGGAAGCACGAAAAAATGTGTTGGATTGAGTTGAAAAGCCTTCAAGATCATTAGGACTATGAACTCAGAAGTCAGCAAGCTGACCAAAGAGACAACACTTTAAGTAAAAAACAGGTTTCAATAAGATTCTTATCTTCTTCAATATAACCAAAAAGTTAGGATGCTAAGTCCTGGATGTTTAATAAACTCCTTCTAATAGCTGTAATATTTTCTCTATTTCTCTTCTAGAGAGTGAGCAGTAACTGTATCATTGTATCACTGTATTATAATCACTTGAAAAAAGGATTTTGAATGGCCTTTAATACTTGTAAATCTCATTAATGTGCCCCTTTATTTTTAATTTTGTCTTTCCATAATCTAATAGACTATATTAGATAATCTAAGTATAAACTATTCACTATATTATCAAAGGAAAGAATATAAACCTTTATTAACAGATAATGTGGTGGTGGTTTTTTAAACAAGACATGGTTGAGACTGACAGTCCTGTATGGTAATTATTTCACAAAGAAAGAACACAGATTATGTATTTCAAAAGTTAATCAATTATTTTTAGTAGACGCTTCCTAGTACTAAAATATCAATATTTAATATTAATTTTGCTGGCACTGATATTACTGTAGTGTGTACCTTGCATACAATTTATCAGCCAGGTGCAACAAGGATGAGCAGCTTTGACAGGCATTTCCTGGGAGCTTAACTGAGGAAGACGTATGGCTGTAACAATCTTCATTTTTTTTTCCAGATTGAAATTATGCCTGGCTAAACCATATGGCATAGAATTTTATAACCTTTATAATAATTTCATCTGTTCATTTGAGCAGAGTCTAAGCAGTTACTTGAGGGGAATACTGACCCTATCCTTTTCACCTCTGTGTATGGTCTTCAGCACAAGGTTTTGTTAGTCTATGGGATCATCAATCTCAACTCCAGTCAATAGTCTCTTGACGGGTGTGCGTGTTTATTCAGCAGAAGAGCTGCTGTTCACTCACCAGTCACTCCATCTTATTTAAGGCTCGGTTTGAGAGAAATCACCTGGAAAGTGAAAGGCTTGAAGTGTTTCATTTTTTACTTATTCAGATCAGCACCAGAGCAAGACCAGCATTCTCTCAGCCACCTCCACCTGAAGCATTACTTATACTAAATTCGTTTGATATTATTTGGCTAGCTTATGCTGAAAGTCAGAATGAGAAATGGTCCCATGAAATCAGTACTTAAATATACTACATGGATGGGGGGGACAAACGTAATTTCTTTATGTTGTCGTCCCTTCCCTGTGGTCCCCTCTCCAAACCTATAGAAAAACTTCAAGACTTGGAGTATTCTGGGGAGGGGAGGCAGGAAGTAAGGGTCCTCTGTGCTCTGCCCTCTGGTGGGGGTGGTCCTGACAGAGAGAATGTGGGGAGGAGGTGCCCAAAGTCGGCTCTCCTCTGGGACCCACTTGGGGGCAGCATCCTGGGTGGGTGCCCAGGTCACGGCCAGGGACAGGGCACGCCCTTCCCCTTTCAGGCTGCTTACTGCAAGGCCCCATGCCCCACAACTTTCATCTCATTTCCTTACTTTCATGTTAACACATTTTGTTTACATAGACCAGCAAGATAAATTCCCTATGTACTCAACACAACAATAAGAATTCATTGATAGACACAATCGCTTTGTGTCTATCTTTCAGACACTCTGGATTATATCCCTGGACAAGTTTCTCCTTTTTTGACTGCCTCTAAGAATGTGAGAGCCTAATTCTTGGCTCACACATCAAAGCATATGGGTCATTATGGCATGATCGTTAAGCATTACTCTGGACTTTGTTACAAACTGCCTTCAAGTTTTTAAATTACTCCCTTAATTTTAGCACTCTTGTATGTTACGTACTCTTTTAAAGTGACATTTTCCTGAATAGGTACATATAATATAAATAAAGTCAAATGATCATATTTACAACCTGTCAGATCATTTGCCCACAAAGTTCTCATCAATCCCCAAGCTCAACTGAGAGAGAAGGGTAGAGAAGGAAGAAGAGTCTATTATTTGCAGTCAGAAAGGTATATTCCTGAGACATTATACCCAGGCTGAAAACTTCACTGACTGCAGAGAACACTGAAATAGAAGCAAAGCTCATCATGGTCTGTCTAGTTACCAGTACTCCTCAGTATTCACATGCAGGCCAGATGAAATAATGACCCAGTATTCAGATCACCTTTGCGTTTGTAATTACACACTTTCTCGTGGTACTTGAATGAGTGTTGATATTGTCACAACTAATAACCATGAATAAAAACCAAATACTCAAAATGGATCTGCTATTTTTTAATTTGTGGTCATGGGGATGGGGAGTGAGTCACAAGAAAAGATACCTACAAGGGCCAGCAAGGTGATGAAATAAGTGAACTTTGGCAGAGTTTGTGGTTAAATGGAAAGAGTGCAGGTTGGAATTTATCTTAGAATGATTGATACCATCTGGAAATAAGAACCCTAACACGGCTGATTATCCTGCCAGAAATGTGTCAATTTTCAGAAGACGTCAAATGATTTCAAAAGTATTTTAAAAATTAAAAGTGCTACGCAGGCCAAGGAAACAGCCTGCCAGTCTATGAATTTTAGTTTAAAATGTATATAAATACTCCAAAGACAGCTTGTGTTTTTTAAATAAAACCCAGAACATTTTCAAAATAGCTCTTGGATTTAGATTGCACAGCAAATCATGAAGAGCTTAAAATATTTGTATTTGTGTAGCCATATATATATTCAATAATTCATTAGGTTACACAAATCTATGTGATTTTGGAGGAAAGAATGAAAATCAACTACTCTGAAGAATACTAAAAACTTACGTTGTAATTATGATGATGTAAGAGTACATGTTAAAAAAGATATTTAACCTAATTTGGCAATATTCTAAACACAGCTTAGGGATCTCAGATGATGATTATAAAGTAAATATTGAGCTTGACTGAAGCTTGTATGTTTAATTCAATCAAAGCAGAAAAATAATTAGGAATTGGGGATAATGGATATTGTTTATGGTGTCCTTCGGGGGCATATGTTACTAAACTTCACATGACTGGGATATCTATCCCCAACCAACCAGATGAGTGTATACAGATTCCACTTTACCACATTAGCTCTGTCCAAAATAAAATCATATGCTGATTGTATTCAATTTTTTTCATCTCCTGATCTTGCTATGTCATGTGACAGTAGACAAGTCAGCTTACATTTGGAGGTTATTTATTAAGAAACACAAATGCTGTGAAAATGGAGCTTCATTATCATTACCGTTTAAGTCATTTATTTATTTTTTAACTCCACATTAAGAATTATTCTCAAAAATACATAAACAACACAGCCTAAGATACACTTAAAAGAAAACTGATTTAAAGTAACAAAAATGTTTAAAAGGTAATGTAGATCTAGATGTGTAATAAGCACATGTGCATGCACACACACACACGAAAATAGTTGGAAAAACAGCAAATGAATAAACACACACAATATTCAGACGTCACAACTCCTCTTCCCAGAGGCTGGTCACATATTTGGCCCTAAACTTGCTAGCAGCCAAGGCCAATGGTGAAATATGATTAATTATAGGAGAGTCTCTAAAGAAAGAAGAAATTAATGTCTCTGATTTCATTTTTGATATTCTGAAAAGAGAGAGACCTTTGCTACAACTCCTCAAAGGATTAATGCTATGTAATATATCTCCCTTATACTAAGTACAGGGATGAGCTGCATAGTGTCTTATAACATCTGTCACTATAGCCCAAAGGTACCTACCACATTAAAGTATAAAACATCAAGTAATCAATATCGTGGAGTATATACAACATAGTAAGATAACATCAGTTACATATTCCTAATGACATAGGCTTACTTTGAGTGAAGGTCATAGTGTATGTAGAGCAGGGTTTCTTGACCCCAGCACTACTAACATAGTAAACTTGGTATTTATTGGGAGGAGCTGCCCTGTACATTAGATGATGTTTATCAGCATTTCCAGCCTCAACCCACTAGATGCCAGTAGCCTCCTTCTCCTAGCTGTGACAACTTAAAATACACCTAAACATTGCCAAATGTCCCCTGTGGAGAAAGACAAAATCACCCCTGATTAAGAAGCACTGCCCTAGAGGAATGGATGACTGCACAAAATCGTCCTTAAATAGTATTTCTTTCAGCTGAGGCTTTGAACGCTCTTAAGTGACTGTCAACTCAAGCTTAGTCTGTCTCAGAAGTACTTGGAGTTCAGGTATTTGTCAATGAGAGAAGTATCAATAAGTGTAGACATTTAGACTTGAAAAATTAACAACACTGCTGTTGTTTGAGGGAGAAACATCTAGCTATTTTCCACAAACTTGCCTTCTCTTCTTCCTGGACATACAAATAAGGCATTCACACCCTCCCTTGTAGATAAACTTGGTTGTGTGACAGAATTCTAGCCAATGGAATGTAAGCACAAATGATGAGGACCACTTATGGGTAAGTCTTACACGAAGCAGATCTGAGCCCTCCTTACTGTTTTTCACCATTCTTATTAGACACAGAAAATGACTATCACCGGGGAGATGATGAATGCACAAGATGGAAGGAACTTTAGTTCTTGAAAGACAACTGCAGAAAAGCTAACACTCAACAAGGGACCCCTGTGCTGGACTGTGCTGCAAATAAATAACTTTCAGTGTGTTTGAGGTAATAAATAATTTGGGTCTATATATTACAGTGGTTTAGCTTATGTTAAATAATGCAATAGGATTAATAGCTTCTTCCAAACATATAATATATAGAGAGCTTTTTATGCCATTTCATGGTTTATGCATTAGTTTATCGCATGCATATTTGTATGCAGTATTACATGAAAATAAGTTTTCATAAATACTTTCTTTTTGTCCTCAAGGGTATTATTTTGGAGTGATGACAGAGCTAGCCGATAGAAGACATGAATACAGCAGAATAAAACAGTAAATAAGGAAACAAATTATCTGGCACAAGAAATCTAAAGATAAAAGTTACAATATTACTAAATTCCATTACTATTACTATTGCTAGTCAAGGGATGCTGAAGTTAAAGTAAATGGCTTTTAATTCTTAGATCTCCTCTCCTCTATGAATCCTCTATAAACTGATCCCTCTAACCGTAGCAGGTACTGATGGGTGTTTCTCACTGACCATGTATCAACTGTGACCTTGTAGTTTTAGCTATCTCCTGTCTCCTAAAATTATGAGAAAGATTAGTAGCCCCTTGAGGTTAGAGCCAGGGTCACAGGTAATTTCCTTTGTCTGTAAGCATTTAGCATATGGGCTCCAATTTAGAGATTCAGGGGGGAAAAATGAAATCAGAGAATCTGGCCCAAGTGTGTGTTTGGTGGGAATGGAACTAGGAAGACGTAACTTTAGATGAAATATTGCTGAAATGAAGAGTTTCACAGGCTCTCCCTGATATAACCAAAGAAAAAATGAAGCCAAAATTTCCCAGTCTCCTAAAAGGAAAATCTAATGGTGCCTTCTGAAATTGGCCATAAATGGGCAATGGCTAAAACCACAAGAAAGCTTCAGATATGGTGTTTCCACTGAGTACATGTGGTAATGGAGTATGCACAATGACATCTCTGCCAACCCAAAGTAGTAGAGGTAGATTTCTTGAAAATCACAGAAAAGAAAAAAAATCCAGGGTTTTTGAAATAAATTACTGAAAACCAACCAGTGTGTTTGGATATTAGTAAAACCGTATTCCTTTCACGGTGCTCTTTCTGAACTTTATGAGCTAAGTAACTTAGGGAAAGTGCCCTTTGGTTGGGAACAAAGACACAACAAATTTAATTCATAAACATGTAGATAACTATAGTGAAAATAGCTATAGTTTCCTAAACATGTTTGTATTTTATAAAAACTGAAGTCTTGAAGGATCAACTAAAACCTAAAATTCCTTGCAAAGCTATGAATGGATCACCAATGATAATGCAAACAGGAACTCATTCCTAAAGTTAATGAACTGAAATGTTCTCGCGTCTATCATGAGTTGGTTCTGTGGACTGTGGATCAAGAATCATTCAGCTTTTCTGTGAACAGCTACACGGTCAATATTTCAAGTGTTGCAGGTGATTTGCTCTTTGCCATGACCACTTAATTTTGCCATTCCAGTGCAAAACCAGACATAAACAATCAGTAACCAATGAGTGCGGCCCTATTCCAATAAAATCCTGTTTACGTAAGTCCGGGGTGGGCCATAGTTTGGTAACACTAAATCTATATCATATTACCAAAATAAACATCTGCTAAAAGTCATTCTTCTATATATAGTGAGTGAATTTTAAAAGTCTAAAAAATCCTTTGTGTGACTGTTGTTACATTCACTGACATCTTTAATTTGCTTTCGCATTTTTGGGTAAAACACTACTGAGAAAATTGCTATAATTATTTAAAGGCTGTTAAAATTGGAACTCAGCCCTAAAGCTACTTGTCTTGAGTGGTAAATAGCACTTCTACCCATGAAAATAAAAATGTTAAGTGGGAGTTCTAGGCAGTACCTCAGTAGATCAGTTTGCATCTATCCACTGGGAGACAATCCTCCATGTGTCTCTAAGATTGCTGCACATCTGAGAATCAGAGGCACTGGAAGTTTGTGTCTGCACTATATATGCAGAGATTTTAGTATAGCGAACAGCTCAGAAGACAGAGTACCTCCACTTTTTCACGTTTGCTTGCTGTCCCATATAATAAAGATGGTATCTTTCCTATAAGCTAAAATTTGAGGTTTACTTACAGCCTATCATAAAAGATTCAGGTTCTTTGTTTCAAATTAACAAGGGAGGCCTGAGAAATTAGGATTAAAAAATATTCATTGTACCAAAATGCATGCAAATTTCTCTGAACTTTTATCTTGTAAACTCTCTGCTATGCTTAGATGTAAGTGAGGAGTTCTTACAACCATTGGTGTGTGAGGGCAGGTTTCTACCAGTTTGAAACATGCAAGTGTTAAATTTTCAGAAATTTTGCAAGATGGCTGTTAAAACATTGGTAGCCTGAAATCAGCCACAGTGAAATATTTACACCACATAAATCAGAAAATAATACAGATTATAAATCAGGGCTTTTTCTTTTTTTTTTCATGAAGACATTTCCAGCAAATAGCTTATGCTGCAATTAAAGGCTACAAGTTCCATCCTTTGGTGCCTTTTCTAAATTTACAAATGGATGTTGTAAAATATCCCAAGGTAAATGGATATGAATATGGTACATCAAATGTATACTTACTGTACAAATTTACTAAGTGTTTATTCTTACAGAAGACTTTATTATATCACAGTTGCCAAAACAAAAACCCAAACAAGAAATTTTAAATGCTTTAATTACCCATTTAAATACCCTGTTTCTATTTCTAGTAAGAAGGAGCTTAGTCATCATTCACATAGTAAATAACATGCAAAAATGTAAGAAATTCAGCACTGTAATCATCACTCTCAAAGTCTGAGAGAAGTTGAGAAAAGGAATGAGGTGTTAAAGAACAAATGACAAAAAACTGTAACTACCAAATTTTGTATGTTCTGAAAAAATAACTTTTGCCCCCAAAAGGATGAGGATTGCCCCAGAAAAACTGGATTACATCCTTACAAAATGATTATGGACAGCTAAAGAAGTTGCTTATCTTGCCTCAAGACCTTTGACTACTTTGTAAGAACATGCACCAATAATAACGTAACTGAATATAGTCAAGGTTGTGGGCACTATCTTCATTATTATCATTTATAGGTCAAGGTCACCTTCCCTGAAGATTCTACACAGTACTTTACTCTTGTAGTACAAGAGACCCATATTGCCATATTGACAAAATGGTTCTGACCAAGGAAAGCATATTAACACCTCCTGATTTTTGCTAAATCAGACTATAAACCAATTTTCTTGAAAATGGCTCCAATAGTGATGAGGAAACCTGACACATACATCCAACAGCAGAGTATTTTCCAAACCAAGTAATCAGCAAACAAAACATCACCTCTTCTGAGAATCAGGAAGAAAAAACAATATTGCCACAAATCATAGCATATGCATGTCTAAACCCAGTATCACCACCAGCTGAAATGGGAAAAGGGATGCAACTATTTCATCAGAAGATCCCTTTTGTACGTTTGGGAAAGACAGGAGTTAGAAGGAGAACTCTGGCCTGTACTACTGTTAATGATTTCTATCCTTGCAGATTGAGCTGGTCTTTGAGATTTAATTACTTGCTGACAAATGAATGAAAAATAAAGAGCAAATGCTTCAAAAACTTTTGTGATGTGGACCAAATACTTGCTCTGTATGAGGTGCATAAGGACTGTGCTTCTCCAACTTTGATATGCATACGCATCACCTGGGCAAGTTTTAATATTTCAGATTCTGATTTGTTTAGTGGGGTTAGACCATAGATTCTGCATATCCATCAGGCTCTCAGACAATGGCAAAGCTGATGGTCTTCGGAGTAGCAAGGAATTAGTGTTGATGATACATTAGTCTTAACAACTCTTAATTATATTTCCCCATATAAAACATTAATAACTAAAATCTATAATATTGTCCTAGACATACCTTCAGATATTTCCTCAGGGAGTACAGCTCTGATGCTCAGGATCCCTGCTTCTTCCATACATTTTTCGGCCAGTTGGTCCAGAGTGAGCTAGAATAAACATGGTTACACTAATATCAGGTCTCCAAACTTGCTCTAGTACTAATCTTGTTCAGCCTCTCATTAGAAGCCTTAATATGCTTTATGTTACTGACGAAACGGGTTCCCTAAAACCTATTCAAACAAAATCATGTAACTACTACAAATTTTTTATATTATCTTTTACTTTGCTCATCCTGACCTGGACCATTGCCACCTTGGGAAATTATATTTCAGTTGCTGGATCCCAGATGAATCTAGTTGCATCTGTCCTCTGTGTTCCAGCCAGTTTGTCTGAGATTCAACATCTGGGTTACATACAGATATTGTTCAGGATGAGACTCACCCTTGGAGTGCCTACTTCCCCTGCTGAGCGACTGATAAAGGCTGAACTGACATAGCTATGTGTGGACTGAATAACTGCATTCATTACAAATAGAACAAAATGAGAACTGTTCTGAAAAAGTTTTTCTTTTCCGGCACATTGTATTTATACGTAATTCAGAATTTGCTGAGATTTGAGTTTTCTGGAATTAAAATGCAGTTTTCCTGTGTCTCAAACTAAAAACTAGTATCAGGTACTGATCGTACAGTTCTGAACCTTCAATTCCCCAAATGACTCAACTTTAACATTCCTGACTCTTCAGGATGTATGTTAAAATATTTATGAGTGCTTCATATCTTAGGAATATTGTCTATAAAGGAGAGCATCTCCTGTTCACTATAAACAAACACAGAGGCAAATTTACAAATGTTAGTACCAGTGTGTCTGCAACTACAAATAAATATTGGTTCATTTACTGTAATATTCTTCTTTGTTCTAATATCACCACCTCCAACTTTATTCATTTGCTTTTATGCCTATTACTTGTTCTTTTATTAGTATTTTCAGAGAAAACTTTTAGGCTTTTTATTTTCACTGCTTATCTGATTTATTAAATTTGGATTTTTGTTATCTGTCTCCATTTGCTTTATTTTGTTTATTTACAAAGATTCTTCAATTAAATGATTTCTTCACTTTAAATTGTTTCAACATTTTTTTATCATTATAAGGATAATGTATTCCTACTGAAAAATTTTAGAGTACAGAATATGGTGACCCTCAACCACCTTTACTTTATACAAGAAATCTCTCCTTTATTTTAGCTCATACACTTGAAGTATTATATTATACATAATTTATTGCAAGGATTTTAAAATTAAAGCTCAGTATTTAGTCATAGTTGATAGATATAGATACACAGATACATATAAGTTATTTTCCTTTTTAAAACTTGTATAGTTTTCCATTATTTGAGTGTATCTTAACCGAATGAAATACTCTAATACAGATACGTATTTTCTATGTTTCTCTTCTTATGTTGCTTTGAGCATACTTATACACACACCACTGTGCTCCACTGTATTTATATTCATAATATGGATTCCTACATGGTAAATTTTATATGAAAGAGTATGAAAATTTAAAAATTTGAAAGATACAGTAAAAGTTACCCTGTATACTTTGTACCAATTTTCATTTTCACCAAAAGTGTTGGAGAGGGTCTATTTCTCTCCTCTCAATGATCTAATCATTGCCATTTTACTAGCTGTGAAATTACATTTTGTTCTACTTTGCATTTATTTTATATACATGAAATTTTCTTTTAAAAATCACTTATATCTTTGAAATTATTAGTAAACCTTCATATTGAATTACATCTCTGGTTCAACTAGTGGAGTGTTTCTATCGGTCATCACGGTTGATGCCAATGAATTTCATATTCGTTGTTTCTGGTAGTTAAGTTGTCAGGCTGGAGGCTCAGGTAGTCACTGTTCCAATAGTTGCATTGTAATCACGTACATGAGAAGTCAAATCACTGAGTTCTTCCAGGTTGTCTAATCCTGATGGATGTTATTTGACATGCGAGTAGCTGCCAAAAGGCACTTAAAACCTTTGAGAGGATATAGCGCACTACAAAGGTTAATATGATGAATCTAAGGAGAAAAACAGCTAAAGATGAAAAATTTCTCCAGAGCAGAGATTCCCAGAAGCCAAGATTTAACCAATCAAATAAATCAAATGAGCTACAATCAAATTCAGGTTTTACCTTTCTAAGCCAACCTTCCTTTTTTTTTTTTTAGAAGAATGTACAACTGTGTTTCTTTTTCTTTTCTTTTTTTGTTGAGTGATTTATGTAGGCCGAACATGATGTCTCAGTAATCACATATCCTCATGATTACTTAGGACAAGATGAACATGAAGATGTTTTCTTTCAGGAAGTAGTGTTGCAGGTGAGCTTCCACCAAAATTAGGCCTCCATGTGATGTAGGCAATCAGGTAATTTAATAAGAGGCATTTCTATGAATTTTTTTAAAAAGGTTAATAATTTGAGTAAATTATAAACTCAGTTTCTGAGTTTGGAGAACAGCCAGTTGAGAACATTTCTGGATTTGAGTTCAAAGCATCTTTGGGTAGAATGAGGATGGCAGTTTCAACCTGAGGGATTTTCCTTGTTTGCAATTTGACTGTCTTTGATGATATTACCAGGTGTTCTGTTGAACTTTCTTGAGTGACTCATACAGCAATAAGCATAAGGTTTTTTCATCCATGATCTACTGTGTTGATTTCTCTGAAGTTTAAAAGTAGATATCAAAACCTCAAAGACAATTAACAGAATTAAATCTGATAATGGGTACACTATACTTTTTTTCTGAAACATTTTTTCCCCTAATTATCCCATTTTTATCAAAGATAATTGCAATGAAAACAATGTTTATAAATTAAGTCTATTCTTACTATAAATTTAGATTATTTATATAAATATAGTAAGAATAGTAATTTTAAGCATATTCTCAAATATGACATTTTAGTCAAAGCTTTGGTAATATCCAGGGAGCTTTATTGGCTCCATAAAGTCAACTCCATTTCTTTAAAATTATTTAGTAATAAGAAATCTCAGATTAGATCTTTAAAATCTATCTAGGCTAAGAAGCCAAGCTAAAATCTTGTCTAACAGTGTCTTGTTATAAGGAGAATAGATTCTTATTGAATTTATGGAAATACATATACTGTCATGACAAAGAAGAATACTTAAGAGTTTCTGACTTCTGGAGGGATCAGGAGAAAAAGATCAACGTTTCAACTTTAATTTACAAACGTATACTTTATCAAATTGTTGTAAGTTATAGGTAGCTTAAAGAAGAGGAGAAAAGGAGGCCGTTTAAATATGAAAAATAAAACATTAAAGAACCAGCGGAGGGTGGGAAGGGATAGACATGATTTCAAAATTGTAGAACAGATAAACAAGATTACCCTGTATAGCACAGGGAAATATACACAAGATCTTATGGTAGCTCACAGAGAAAAAAATGTGACAATGAATATATATATGTTCATGTATAACTGAAAAATTGTGCACTACACTGGAATTTGACACAACACAGTAAAATGATTATAAATCAATAAAAAAAGAACCAGCAATGTCTCAAAGTCATAAAAATTATAATCAGTTTTATGAGCTCAGTCTCTTATAATTAATTCTTGTTCTGCTTGATCATGGGTTAGCAGCTTTATGAATCAATCAGTTTTCCACAGAGTTTAGAAATTCTTATTCTAGTCAAGGATATGAATTTAAAGTTATCAGAAGCCTATATTCTAGAGTATTTGTCAGGGTCTTTTCCATGGATCTCTGAAGATAAAGAATTTCAGCCTGTAGTTGAATAGAAATGCTTTGAGAGAAGAATAAAGAGTAAAACAATAACTGTGAGTGACAAAAATAGTTAAAAATAGTCATGGTTTAAGAGCTGGTGAGAGTCCACCAAAAAAATGATGCAACTGACCATCAAATTTTTATTTTTGTGATATTCAGTACTGTACAATAATAACTGATTATGATTCATAACAATACACTATGACATATCATATTTTTAGGAATTTTATATAATTTGGAATCATTCATTTTAATAATATATATGCCATATAAATGTTACCTAAGAAGTTTAAGTATTACTTTTTATTTGACATTTCTCACACAATTTAATGTGTCAATTAAGTCTAAATAAAATAACATTTCTCTTTTTATAAGGTGAGAGAGCAACTCTTAGGACCTCCCGGAGACCCTCTGGAAAATCCCACGGTTACTTTAAGGTCAAAAACTTCACTCAGAATTTGATTTGGGAAAACTTGTTAAAAACATCAAAAAGTTTAAACCTTGATCAAATAGGAACCTAAGTTACTGTAAAACAATACTTAGCTATCCATTCAATCAAAATGATGATGAAAGATACCAAAGGCAAATACAGAAAAGTTACATAGCTGTAAAAAACCTTAGCTCTTTTAATATTTAAAAGATAAGGTTTTTTTAAGTAACCGAAGACCTGATAATGAAAATGTGCATAAGGCACACCTATGTTTTCTAAAACATAGGATATTTATTTCCTGGGAAGATTATATTAAAAGCCAAAAAAACAAACAAACAAAACAACCCAAAAAACCTCTCTTTACAATCTAAATTAAAAGACAATTAAACTTATTTTGTACAAGACATTATTGAATCTCATTTTTAAAACCCTTATAAATAAACCTATTTAATTTAGCCAACCTTGACCTCAAACATAAAATTTCTTTCTCATGAATCATCCACAGCTTTCTGAACCCATTTAACTTCTGTCTTATTCTTTTCCTTTTTTATTTTGGAACAACCAGTCATTTTGTTTTAGACAACACTAGTCTCTTTTTCCTTAACAAAAACCCATCACATATTCCTTGCATACTCTTCATATATATATATATATATACACAACCTATTTTCTTCCCATACCTTGTGTACAAAGTGGTTTCCCTTCACTCTTATTGTTTATAGTAGTTGTACTCTTACATATTGATTATATAATTTAACTATTAATAATCTTTATTTGCCAATGAAAGCTAGGGAGCAGGCAATTGTGAGCTATCCTATATTAGCATCCTATAGTAGATTAGCATATGTGTATTATAAAACTTACACTTTTTAGAGACATGTCTTTTATAATACAACTTTTCACATGGCATAAATGTATTTATTCATAGACCCACACATCTTTTGTTTCTCCATGAAAAATCAAAAAGTCAAAGGTAGACAAATTTAAACTTATGTTCAGCAATTAATGTCTCAGTAAATTATCTTATTTGGGAATAATCTAGATATTCAATGAATATCCATTATTTAGTTTAATTTAGTATAAATTTTACCTTTCTTACATTTATTTAAATTACTTATTTCTAACACTAATGCTTAGAATAGACATCAAACTGCTAACAATCATCTTAAAGTATTTTTTTATGTTCATAAATTTTGTAACATAGAGATCACATGAGCTTATTTGACTAGAAAATTCAGGTAGAAAAAGTTGTATGTTCACATTACATTTAATACTGAGAATTTTGAAGACAAGCCTTATTTTTAAACCAACAAACTTAAATTAGCTTTTATTTATCAAAGATTATTCCAGATCATGTGCATTTGATATTTAGGTTAGTTTCTCTGTTTGAGTTTTAGGAATACTGAATTTAGATAAGCCCTTATTTTTAAGCCAATTAAATAGAACTGATTTAAAATATAATTTATACATGATATAAAAACATACATAGATACACATAAACATATAGACACAGAGATCTCATAGTTTTCATTTTAAAATTTTAACCATGTTTCAGGTACAATAATGCAAAACTCAACAGAATAGCTGAAACCAAATTGGGTTTATGGCAGATGGACTAAGTTACGGTTACCTCCTCAGATGGCCAAATATTTTTACTGAAGTTTTTATTCACATGATATATGGATTTCTTTAAAGAGAAACTATTTTTGGAGTCATTTGTCTTTTAGAAGTTTCTGCATACCAAAGACTGCATTCCACAGCATCTCCTAGAGGTTTGAGATCTCTCTTATCAAGGGTGCGCCTTAAGGTTAAAGTTTCCCCAAAGTGGCCACTGTAATTCCAAATTATCCAAAAGTTCACCCATTTTTTAAACAGGCACAAGATTCTGGTACATGGCAGATATACCTCCAAGAAGCTGTTTTTCAAAGAGATGGAGAAAGAGTTTTAGACCAGGTGGCACCCATCTTTGTCTTTAGAGTCCCTTGACATCTTTTTTCTTTTTCAGTTGAGGTATAGTCACTTACAGTGTGTCAATTTCTAGTGTACAGCATAATGTACCAGTCATGCATACATATATATATATATGTGTGTGTGTGTGTGTATATACACACATACATATATTCTTTTTCATATTCTTTTTCATTAAAGGTTATTACAAGATATTGAATACAGTTCCCTGTGCTATATATAAGAAATTTGCTTTTTATCTGTTTTTATATATAGTGATTAACCCTTCCAAATCCTTACACATCTTAACTTTGAAGGACCCTGTTTTCAAATAGCTGTGTCAAGACACAGGGACTCATGGGTTTCTCACTACCCGACCCCTTTAGGACAGAATAGGGTGGCATACCAAGAACCTTCAACAAACAAAATACAGGTATGAAAATAAAGTCAGAGAACTCTAAACACAAGGAGAGTGGAATTCAAATCCAAGAAAGACTTACCCTCAGATTCCGGAGTTGGTAAGAAGGCCGTGACTTAGTGGGCTCTGTGGGTACAGGCACCTGGGTGCTCGCTATCCTCAGTCATTGGCTGGGGGGACGGGGTCGTCTTTAAATCTTACTTCTAAAGACAGGACCTGTTGAAAATTCAGAAATAGCAAAAAAAAACCATCAAATTAAGGAATAATAGTAAGATTTATCATGCATGTAAGAACAGTTTGTGAATTGGAAGCCTTCAGAAATAAAAACTGATGTGACCTCTGGGGCATGAAGTTACAGGATGCTTTATAAAGTGAAAACGAAGAAGTTGTTCACCCTTACAGTGGCCACTACAGTGGGGCTTTCCAGAGAGCAAGGGATCAGATAAAACGATCTCTTACCATTTTTAGGAATATTACATAAGTTTTCTCTTACGATTGTCAGAGGCTTTTACAAGGAATGACCTAAGTTTTGCTTCTGTTCATGAAATAAAACAGTTTTGCTTATGCAGCTAAAAGGGTTTTGCCTGCTCAGGGAATTCTCAAATCCAGTCGCCATTTTTTATTCAATTGTAACATCAGTAATCCAAAGTAAATTAAAAACATATATTTAGGTCATGTTCTTTGATTCAATTTTCTTGTGTTTATCTTTGTCATTCTTAATATTCCTAAAATTTTTGATAGATACTTCCTTTAAATAGGTTTGTCTTGTTTTTCTATTTCCTTAAATAGGTCTGTCTATTTCCTTCCAATATGTCTGTCTTGTTTTCCTTACAGAAAATACATTACTAAAGTCCATAATTCAATTAAAAAGTAAAAACTAAAGTTAATGCTCCACAGCAAATAACACCTTACTCTACTAATTATCTCCAGATAATCATGGGGAACAGGTGTCCTTAATGACGCCTACCTGTAGAAAGCCATATTTTACATAAGACTTTATTAAATTAACTTGCATTGAAGTGTATGTTTAACCTCAGAGCAAGGCAAAGTTTATCATGTAGTTTACGTGTTGCAGATACTTCTCACTACTAAAGGGCAAACACAAATCACATCTGATATATGGAAACACTGCTGCAAACGTATCCCAATCAAACCACGTTAAATCATTAGGTTTCTTTTGAGATCCATCTGTGAGACACTTAAGGAGATTTGCCAGTCTTATAAATAAAGTATCCCATTGGCATATTTGTGTCTATACTTCTGTGTTTGCTTCTCAGAAGGCAAGCTAGTGAAATAATTTCATGCGTTAAATTGCATTTCACAGATACAGCATTGTTCCATTTTAAATTTGTCCATATTCTATCCATGCTTTACTGTTGACAACTAGTTCCCTGATCACCAGTAAAAAAGACTAAAAGGATACCAAGAGTGATTGTATGAACATTTTTCCCAGTCATTTCAAAATTTCAAACAAAATGCATGCTTATTATTTTTTTCTATTTTATTAATAAGCATTTTTATATATAGTAACTACTTCTCTTTAAGGCATAATTAATTTTAGGGAGATGGGAGCTTATGAAAATTACTTTCACATTTGATGAAAACTACTTCATGAACAATATCGTCAAGTAAGCTTGAGAACAGAAACTAACACAAAAAATTGTAACTGGTTTCTATTTGCTCATAACAACCATCAAATGTGGGTGAATGGGAACACTACATGTAATATATAAAATACATGTTCCCCTTCTGATAACTATTTGGGAAGCCACTAAAGAACCATCTCTTCCATACAGAATTCTTGTTATCTCGTCAGTCCAGTCTTTGTATTTGCTCCAGTAAGTCTTACTAGTTGTGTGATTATGCAAAAACAAAAGGGAAATAATTTTTTAAAAAGACTCTAAGGTTTTAAACTAAGTAACTAGTGGCATGATTATATTCTTGTTTAAAATATAGATATTTGGAAACAAGCTATATAAAAGAAAATACGTGTTAAATTTGAAATGATTTTTTAGCTAATAGTGTTACATCCCTTCGTAAATCTATGCATAACATAAATATGGAACTACTGTTTCAGGAAGAGGTTGGGGCCCCTCCCTATAAACTAAGAGGTAAGACTTAACACATGGTCGGTTCCTACTGAGAAACTATGTAGAAAAGAATAGCTGTAATTCAGAAATTCAGCTTAGTGTTTGCATACAATTAAGGTGGGAGATCTGGAGCCAACGAGAGAACCAAAATAGTGTTTAGAGAAAAAACTGAAAACAATAATGAAATGAGTTATCAACATACAATATTAAACTATTCTATCCTCAATATTCAAAAATAATGTAACTATCAACGGAACATACTTTCCAGAATTTTTTTTCTAGTAGTCATGGGGAATATATACTCATTTTACTCATGATCTATAAACAAGATTAATAAAAGAGATGGCCCAGATTAGAAGTGAAGGTGAAGTCCAGGGGAAGAAATAAACCATCTGGCTTTATTATTCCCAAATCAATTTGGTTCTACACCTTCTGCCTAAATGTTTAGTTTACAGGACTGTGCAGACAGAGCAGCAACAGACCTAGTGACCAGCCTAAAGGCATTACGAGCTCATGCAGGATGGAGACACAATGTCTGGTGAGACAGACCACTATATAAGAGGGGCTGAAATTAGGGGCATGGAACTGAAGTTAAGATGGGAGACAACAATGATACTGGTCTACACTGTATGAGGAAGATTTCTTTTAAAGGGAAGAACTAGAACTTGGCATCAAGGATGTGTAGCCAAAGAATGCATGGGTGTTTTAATTGCTTCCTATTCATACATTTGATGAAGGAGGGATACTTACTCTAGGATTATGGGGATGACCAAACACACAACACCCAGCATTGACAGATGAGATCAACAGCAGTTGATTAATTACATATAATCAGAGTCTTGGGGAGAAGGACATAGCCTACCATGGAGCCACATGGGGGTTACATCTGGGAACACAGTGAACACGCAGGGGCTGGGGGAGGCAAGCCTTCTAGGATCAAGAGACTGGTGGGGGGAACCCCTGGTTCCTGTGGGAAGATATGGTTGATCTGTTTGAATAATTCTGTGGGTTGGCAGAAAACTGAACCCCTCTACTTGGGAGTAAACGGAAATTGCACTTGATCTGCTTGATAAGGAGGTTGTTTTAGAATGGACCTTACATGTGGGAGCATAATGGAGACATGAACTTGCAATTTAGACCATTTGATGCCTTCATTTCACACAGGTCAAGGTAGCACAGAATACTGGGCCTCATCTTTTGGCCTCACACCACTCTGGGGAGACAAAACAGGGACACAACATGGTGATGGGGACATGTGTGACACGGGAAGAAAAGACAAGCAATCCCATACTTCAGGAAAACCCAAAGAACAATGGAACACAGGGTAAGGCTACAGAATTCCTGACAGCCTGACTGATGAGTATGAATTTTCTATGAGTGATTTAACACCTTGTTCATCTTTATCAGATAAAATTTCTTCAAATACTTTCAACCAATTTTTTGCACTAGTATTCAAGAGTTGGCATCCTAATTACAGTCCAGATTAATTTACTGAGTTTTAAAATTTATAAACTGATACTAAACTGGGTCTGTGCTAGTATAGTTTAGCACCTCTTCTTTATATAATTTTCAAAATACTTACATAAATTAGATTTTCTTTTTATCCAATTGATCTTAATTTTATGAGTTCATAGTACTGTAACATCTATATAGCTTCAATTAAAGATTGTAACAAAGTCAGCCTCTCAGATATTCTGATTTAAAGAAAAACAATTGTCTACATTATCTAGATTTATTTATAATGCTAGTTTAGCTAAAATCAAATTAATTTAGCTATAAAACTACTTTGATTTTCTGTGTCTAAAATTGTAAAACTATTTTTTTGCAAAAGATTGTAACAGATTGTAATCAATTTTTAGGAATAATCTTTACTAAGAAAAAATATATATTTATATTGTGTTACTATAATTGGTGTTTCACTGACAGTTGTGAAGATGGACAAAATCCTCATGGCTTCCCTATACTGGGGCATGCCTGCTCCTCATTGATTCCAGGGGTGAGGTCATAGTACTAATTTCTGTCAGATGTTCCAGCAAATAATTTGGAGCATTTGAGGAGCCTGTCCTTCTATCCAGGCCCATCTGTAGAGCCAGTAGGAGAGAGCAACACAAACCAGGGGAGGAGAGCAGAAAGCTCAAGGACCCTGAGTGAGTGGGAGGAGACTTGGCCCAGTGCCTTGTCATTCATCTACAGCAGCAAGCCAGGCCCTGCCCTTCTTGGTAGAGGGGTCCTGTTCCACAGAAGCAGTTATAAACTCCCTGCCACTCTCAGTAATGGCAGAAGTAAATGGTTGAGAGGCTGCCACTTAATCTGTTAGACATCACCACCTGTTATTTACCTAATGCCAAAGGAACTCTCTAATCCATATCTTTAAAAGCCCTCGAGGGAGAATTTACAGTGACTGGAGTGCCAAATTTACTGTTAGTAAAAAATCCTGGACACTTAGAAAGTGTCTTTGGAAAAGTATAAAGGACTCCCATGAGATTGCATTTTTCATTGTAAAGGTAGAATTAAATTTCAGGATATTTATTTTTTTCTGTTAATATGAGTGATATAATCATCATCTGTAATCGACATTTAATCATTGTAGAGTTTTGTTACTACATTTCTCATTAAAAATAGTACTCTCTGAGCAATGTATACTTAAATTTTCCTTTTTGTGATAAATAGAAACTTTCAATACCCATACTCTAGAATCATGAGGAAAAAAACCCCTGAAGATTCCTGATGTTAAGATTCCTTTTATATTTAATAAAATAGGTTCCATGTGTTATAAATTGTATTTTCAAATCCTCTCCAATCAAATCCTTTCCATTCTGTATCAAAGCATTTTGTAGAAGTCAATTCCCTGACATAACTCCAAACACATCTTAATGCTCACAGATAAAACTCTCAGATGCTCAGGCTTTTATGCTTGATATTAAAGACTCCCTTTTTTTCTCTGAATAAATTTAAAAACTCATAAGTTTATTTTTACAAAGGGCATATGTCTGCAAGAAATTCATCTTACCTGTTCTTATTATGACCTCCTGGTGTCATTAATGATCAGTGTCAGTTAATTCTACCCACTCACTCAGCTGAGAATCTGCAATACTTTGCTTTTCATTCGATTCCAATTTACTGGTCACAGAGAATAAGAGTGAAAATTAATAACTACAACACTATCCACATATAAGGCATCACTTCTTTATTCATACAGTAGAAACCATTTGTTTAAAAATAATATTTTGCATTTAAAAGAATACACTAAAGATCGATTTATATATAAATGCCCCTCATATATTCCTATTATCGCCTCCTGGCCTCATCTTTGGCCACTTTGACAATTAATTCTACCCACATACTCAGCTGAGAACCTGTGGTGTGGGGAGAGTGAGAGCACGAGAAGAAACATGTCTAATAATAAAGTCTGTGGTCATCCCTGCAAAATGTATGGTAGTCCTCTGTCTTCAACATCCTTTTGAAATTTTCAGTAAAGACAACAGATTTCCCCATAAATATTATGTATTAGATATAGCTGAAAAATATCCTCAAAATAAAATATCTACAAGCCTGGATAAAATATCAAAAACATTTTTACAATGCATGGATGAGTTGGGGGCAACTAGGATAAATACTAGAGTATTGAAACCATGAGAAAATAGGAATTCCAAGAGAGCAGTGGAGCTGGCTTTCATTTGAGTGAACCTAGGATTTGGAGTTAATAGGACTAAAACTGTATCATAAGCCAGGAGATAAACTGTGATTCACCCTAGAGAGTTTGCCCAGCTAAGGAATTTACCATGAAGCACAGATCTACAGAGGTGGCTATGTCATGGAATAAAACAAAAAGCTAATTCACAGTTAATGGACATATTCACATGTCTCAGACCTGGATCCAGTAGAACACAACAAAAGAAAAAAAAAAAAACATGTCTGAGAAAACCCAACCACTGATCTACTTGCACTCCTATTAAGGGCTAGAATTCACTCCATATGTATTTAAAACAAACCAACAAAACAAAACAAGCCAAAAACCAGCAACAAAAGCCAAAACAGAAGTGATGGAACAATTTTGATTGGTCTGTATTGGTACTGTCCCTACATAGCTGGCAGAGATGAAAATCTTATTTGGAGAAATGAACCCTAGATACTGAAATAATTACCAAAATATTAAGTTCCAGAACAGTTAAGTTCTGCTGATGAGTTCAGAAACTATCAAGAATTAATAAATACATGAAAAAACACAGCTCACTGACATACTAGTAGCAAAACAAATATCAGATTTTTATATAGGAAACTGCATATATATTAAAGTGATCAGATATAATAGGTCTTTAAAAAGGCTTTTAAATATGCTAAAAGAACTAAAGGAAGATTGAGAATGTTTCATGAATGAACAAGCATCAAAAATCAGCCATCTCATTTGAGAAAGAACACAATGAAACTGTAAAAATTAAATATGTACTGTTTAAATTAGAAATCCCATGAACTAGAAAGTTGTGCAGGATAAACAACTTAGAATATGTGTGAATTTGTTAACAAATTGGAAATTATCCAGACAGAGGCACAAAGAGAGATGAAACCAAATAAAAGAGGGTAATAGTGCTGAGAGAGTTTGAGACTTTATGCCATATGTCTAATAAGATTTTCAGAAGGGAAAAATAAAAGGAATATAAAAGAGGCAATATTAGAATGATAATGCCTAAAACATGCTTAGAATTGCTTAAAGATACCAGTCTTAGATTTGTTAAGTCTGATAAATCCCAAATGAGATAATGAAATGAAATAAAAACTTAGTTTAAGACAAAAGTACCAGCACTAACTGTACAGAGGAAACATTAAATGCTATCAGATAGAAAAGACAGATAATCCACAAAATGACAAGTAGCCTGATAGCAGAGATTCTAAAATAAAGCAAAAAGCCAGAATACACAGGACTGTGATTTCAAACACAGCCTTCCATACAGAGTTATATTCCTAGTGAAACAACTTCCAAAATGACTGTTAAGTGACTGTATTTTTAGACAAACAAAAGCTAAGGAAGTTTACTAGCAACAGATTTAGCTAAAAGAATGTCCGAACATACTTAAGGAAGAGGAAAATCCTTTGATGAAGAAGTTCTGAGATACAAGAAAAATGTGAGCCAAGAAACTACATCCAAGCAAACTATGATTGTAAATGATACCTAAAAAGAAATATAAAGTAAAATAGAAACCATAAACCTTACTAGACATAACTTAATTATAGATTAAAGAAAATGAGTGGTCACAGATAAAGCTTTCATAGGGCCTTATATATCTTGAGAAGAATGTAAACATGTTGCCCAAACTTAGACATGGTTAAGTGCTTAATTTTAAATACCAAATTAAAATGCATGCTTAAATTCCAAGAATAACTAAAGTGACAGAAAGTATAACTTCCAAAACAATGTAAGAGGAAAAGAAGAATGAGAAGAATAAATTCAAAAGAAGCCCAATAAGAAAAGAAAAAAGAAAACTAAAAAAAGTGATAAAAATTGTTGGAAAAGTATGAGTAAAATTGTAACTGTACTTTTGTTCTGTTTTATATATATTTTTTGTCTTATTGCACTGTGTATGTTCTTCAGTATAATTTTGAAGAGGCTCATAGAAGAATTCTTCTGTCTTACTTATTAAAGGAATGATTTTACATATCACAAAACTAAAGAGTAAGCATTTGTAGATACCTTTTATTGAATTAGAAAGGTTTTCTTGTACTGTTAGTTTTAAAAATAAATGTATAAAAGGTTTTTGTTAGGGTATGTATGATTTATTTCCTTTAATCTGACAATGCATCTGGTTATATTATACCACAATCTAGTGATAGTGTATGACCTGGCTGCACGTATAAAACTGAATAAATCTCAAGAAGGTAACTTTTCATGAAAAAGGAATGTGCACAACTAAAATATGATTCTATTTATAAAAGATCTGAAATATACAGGACTAATACATTGTTTACGGCTAAAACCACGTCTAGCAAAATGTAATGAAAATCAAGGAAATGATAAATACGGGACTAAATAGTGGTAATCATGGATGACAAAGAGCCAGTTTCAATAGTATTTGTATTATTTTCTTTCTTAGGCTAAAATTTTATTATTTTAATAATATATCTATATCTGTATATACAGATATGTTACAGTTTAATTGCTCATAGAAGTGAGGGTTTATTTTCGGGCTCTCTATCCTGTTCCACTGGTTTACATGTCTGTATTTGTGTCAGTACCATACTGATTTGATTACTGTAGCTGTGTAGTATAGTTTGCAATCAGGAACATAATACCTACAGTTTGTTCTTTCTCAAGATTGTTTTGTCCAACAACACATAACAAAGATCATACACTATGATTACGCTGAATTCATCCTAGGGTCATAAGGATGCTTCAACATTATCAGTCAATCAATGTGATACACCACTTCAATAAAAGAAAGGACAAAAATTACAAGATAACCCAACAGATGCAGAGAAAACATTTGCTAAAATTCAACATCCATTCATGATAAAAACTCTTATGAAAGTGGGTATAGAGGAGACATATCTCAACACAATAAAAGCTATTTATGACAAACCCACAGCCAGCATAATACACAATGGTGAAAAGTCAAAAGCCTTCCTATTAAAATCTGGAACAAGACAAGGATGCCCACTGTCACTACTTTGATTCAACATAGTACTGGAAGTTCTAGCCATATCAATTAAACAAGGAAAAGAAATAAAAGGAAGGGAGGAGGTAAATATGTCACTATATGCAGATGATATGATAACTTCATATAGAAAACCCTAAAGATTCCACACAAACACTACTAGAGCAGATAAAAGAATTCAGCAAGGTAGCCGGATACAAGATTAACATACAGAAATCAGAGTAACATACAGAAAGAAATGTATTTCTTTACATTAACAATGAAATACCAGAAAAGGAAAGTTTAAAAAATCCATTTAAACTTGAATCAAAAAATAAAATACTTAGCAATAAACCTAACCAAGAAGGTGAAAGACTTACATGTAGAGAACTATACAACACTGATTAAGGAAATTAAAAATGATTTAAAGAAATGGAAAGATATCCCATGTTCTTGGATTGGAAGAATTAATGTTGTTAAATACTGCCCAAAGCAATCTATGGATTTAATGTGATCTCTTTCAGATTACTCAGGACATTTTTCATGGAACTAGGGAAAAAAACCTTAAAATTTATATATAATCACAAAAGACCCAGAATTGCTAAAGTAGTACTAAGGGAGAGGAATGAAGCTGGAGGTATAACTCTCCCAGAGTTCAGACAATACTACAAATACTACAATAATCAAAAGAGTGTGGTATCGGCACAAAAACAGACATGTGGATCAGAATAGAGAGCCTGGAAATAAACCCACACATCTACAATCAATTAATCTTCAAGAAATGAGGCAAGAATATACAGTGCAAAAAAACAGTCTCTTTGACAACTGGTGTTTGGAAACCTGGACAGCTGCATGTAAATCAATGAAGTTAGAACATTCCCTTACAGCATACACAAAAAATAATCTCAAAATGGCTTAAAGACGTAAACATAAGACAAGACACAATAAAACTCCTAGAAGAGAACATAGTCAAAAGATTCTCTGATATAAATTGTAGCAATGTTCTCCTAGGGCAGTCAACCCAGGCAATAGAAATAAAAGCAAAAACAAACAAATGGGACCAAATTAAACTTATAAGCTATTGCCTAACAAAGGAGATCACAAACAAATGAAAATATAACCTACAAAATGGGAGAAAATATTTGCAAATGCTGTGACTGACAAGATCTTAATTTCCAGAATACACAAAAAGCTCATACAACTCAGTAACAAAAAAAACCCCAAACAATCTAATAAAAAAAAAGGACAGAAGACCTAAACATTTCTCAAATGAAGGCATATAGATGGCCCATAGGCACATAAAAGGTGCTCAATATCATAATTATCAGAGAAGTGCAAATCAAAACACTTCACACCAATCAGAATAGCCATCATTAAAAAGTCCACAAATGATAAATCCTGGACAGGGTGTGGAGAAAAGGGAACCCTCCTACACTGTTGGGAATGCAATCTGGTGCAATCACTACAGAGAACAGTATGGAGATTCCTTAAAAAACTAAAGACAGACTGACCATAAGATTCAGCAATCCCACTCCTGGGCATACGTACAGAGGAAACTCTAATTCAAAAAGATACATGCATCACAATGTTTCTATCAGCACTATTTACAATAGTCATGGCATGGAAATAACCTGAATGTTCATCAACAGATGACTTGATAAAGAAGATGTGGTATATATATACAATGGGATACTACTCACTCATAAAAAGAATGAAATAATGCCATTTGTAGCAACATGGATGGACTTAGAGGTTATCATACCACGTAAAATAAGCCAGAGAAAGACAAATATATCACTTACATTTGGAATCTAAAAAAAAAAAAATGACACAAATGAACTTACTTACAAAACAGAAACAGAAACATAAATATACAAAACAAACTTATGGTTACCAAAGGTGAAAGGTGGGGGAGGGATAAATTAGGAGTTTGGGATTTTCAGATACTAACTACTATATATAAAACAGAAAAACAACAAGGTCTACTGTATAGCAGAGGGAACTATATTCAGTATCTTAAAATAAAATATAATTTTAAAAAATATATATAACAAAATCACTATGCTATACACCAGAAAGTAACACAACATTGTATATACTTCAATGCTATACTTCAATAAAAAGTTTAAGAAGTGTTTTGATTATTCAGGGTCTTCTGTTTTCCATACAAATATAAAATTCCTTGTTAGGTCTCTGAAATGTGTCATTGTAATTCTGATGGAATTTGACTGAATCTGTAGATTGTCTTGGGTAGTATGATCATTTTAACAGTATTAATTTTTCCAGTCCATAAGCATGATATATCTTTCCATTTGTTTGTATCATTTTCAATTTCTTTCACTGGAGTCATATAGTTTTCTGAATACAGGTTTTTTTTAACCTCCTGCGTTATACATATTCTGAGGTGTTTTATTCTCTTTGATGCAACTGTAAATTGGAATGTTTCCTTAATCTCTTTTTCTGATAATTTGTTGTTAGTGTACAGAAATGCAACAGATTTATGTGTATTAATTTTCTATCCTATAACTTTATTGAATTCATTTATTAATTCTAATAATTTTTCTGGTATGTTTAGGATTTTCTGTATATGGTATGTCATCAGCTAATAGTGACAATTTTACTTCTTCCTAATTTGGATTCATTTGATTACTTTTCTTTTTTGGCCTGGTTGCTGTGGCTAGGACTTACAATATTATATAATATATGTAACAGAAATGGCAAGAATGGGAATACTTGTCTTAATCTTAGGGGAAATGCTTTTCACTATTGAATATGATGTGGCTATAGGTTTGTCATATATGGCCTTTATTATGTTGAAGTAAGTGCCCTCTATACTAACTTTATAGAGAGTTTTTGGTCGAAAGTTAAATTGACAAAGGTATTCTGCATTTATTGAGATGATGGTAGTATTTTTATTCTTCAATTTGCTAGTGTGGTGTAGCACACTGACTGATTTGTAGATCCTTGTATCCATCCTTGTATCCCTGGTATAAATCTCACTTGATCATGGTTTCTGAACCTTCTAATGTATGGCTGAATTTGGTTTGCTAATATTTTGTTGAGGATTTTTGCATCTACCTTCATCAGTGATACTGGCCTATAATTTTCTCCTTTCCTTCCCTTCCCTTGCCTTCCCTTTCCCCTTCCCTTCCCTTCTCTTCCCTTTCCTTTCCTCCCTTCCTTCCTTCCTGTGATATCCTTGTCTGGTTTTGCTATCAGTGTAATACTGGCTTCACAAACTGGAAGTTTATCTTCCTCTTCAATATTTTGAAAGAGTTTGAGAAGGATAGCCCTTAATTCTTTAAATGTAGACAAAATTCACACGTGAAACCACCTGCTTCTGGAATTCTGTTCTTTGGGAGTCTTTTTATTATCAATTCAATTTCACTACTGGTAATTGGTCTATTTATATTTTGTATTCCTTTCTGATTCAGTCTCACGAGATTGTACATTTCTAGGAATTATTATATTTTTAATAACAATTAGTCCATTAGTAAAAATATGTTTATAAAAACCAGCCTTTAAATCTACTCTGAATAAGAACAACAGAAATTGAAAAATTAGGTGAATTTATTTTGCTTTACAAATATTATCTATTAAAAATGGTAATAATAGTTGACTCTTATTCAGGCTTAATTTGTTCCATGATTAGTACTGAATGACCTATTTATATTACCTCATTTAGCACTTATAATAATTCAATTATATGTACATATATATATATATGCACTATTTTATCCCCATTTTACAGATGAGTATACTCATAGTTAAAGAGATTCACTAACTCATGCAGATGTTTCAGATCCAGGGTTTGGATTCCTGTTATTAGTCACCACTCTACACTGAATTTCACAAACACACACACACTTTACACACACTTACACACACATATTCTTTCAAACACATACAGACACACACTCATACACACAGAACATCTCCATAGGCCCAACATTCATAATTTTTCTATTAAGTACTAATTTAAAAAGTGTCAGTCATGTATCCCAAATGTAATATGTATTAACAATACATTTTCTGGGACTTCAGCCAAAATATGATGTAAAAACAGTGTAAAAGAGTCTGAATTAACTGTTCAAGTACAGAAAGTGCGAACCTTTGCAGATACAGCGTTTTTTTTTTTCTTAACTAATGGTATTCTTAAATCAAATAATTTAAAGATAATGAAGAAAAAACATTCAGGCAAGGCATATACCATCTTGCATTTGAGACCCACAATCAGACAAATTGTGTCTTGGCTCAAATAATCCTCACCAGTAGCATATGCAGTGCAGCATTCAAACTCATCATTGCTGTAAGTTTCCAAGTAAACAAAATTTCTTCGAAATGATGAGGGCAAAGTGTCATATGTATAATGGCTTTGTAAAAGTCCTAATCATTAAATATTTGCTCTGAATCATATTTAAATGTACATTATACAGAAATTTAGCCCCAGGACATACCAGGAATAATTTCTTCCGTGTAACATTTGAAAATTTCCTTCCCACATATTAGCTTCATTTCACACATTATTCTCTATGTTAAAGAACTCATGTTTTAATTCTTTAGTCAAAGTCTATAGAGCTTCTCACTGATCTCTTAGTTTAATTCAGCCAAAGATTCAGGATAGCACTGGATTTTAATGTGGAATAATTCTATGTTTCCAGCAGGAGACTGAGTTATGCCAGTGAAACTTTTTTTTTTATAACAATAGTTACATCACATTTTAACAACAGATTCTTCTATATTTCTGCCCTTTCAGAGCATGTAATTATTTCCTTTCATAGTTACTTAGATTAGATCTAATATACCCTGAAAAATTTTTGATAGTTCTTGCAAACATCTTCAGAACTAGTGAAGATTAAACGGGTAAGAAAATTATTAAGTAATTCAACCTGTAGATACTGTTTTACTGTCTTCAAGAGCTTTTTATTGTTTGAACAATTAATAGTGTGATGGAACATATGTATACATATCCCATAATTAAATGTAAATTTAGAATACTCACCCCACAACCTCAAAATTAGAAAAGAAAGGGTAGGAAAAAAATTGGGCTCTTGTTTTATCATCTGAATACCTTATACAGCATGGTTAGTGCCTCGTGTGGATTTCCTCTTTCAAGAAGGAAATAATCTATTTTATTTACATAGATAAGACTCACAATGAAAACAGTTGAAAGTAAATGATTTTTAACTAACTAAATATACTTACTTATTTTCCTTAAGAGGCAAAGGGTTTTATAGAAAAGAAGTCTTTGAATTTCTCCCTAATTAACTTCATAGAGAAAAAAAACTTCCAAATTTCATTTATGACTCTTTAATATATTTTAGACATCAGCTTAAATGGTATCTCTTAGCAGGGGGTTTCTGACCTTCCAGTATAAAGGGATTATCCAATCACTACTTATCAGTCTATCCTAATTTTAAAAATTCCTATATATAATTTATTTCAATCTGATTTTTATATTTTATTTGTATGGTTATTTTGTTCATCTTTCTTCTGAAATGTAAGCTACAAGAAACAAAGGGAACTTTGTCTTATATATCACTATTTCTGCAATGCTGAATGAACATAACAATACTCAGTTCTCCCTACCTGTGAGAGTGAATAAGAAAATGTTGGTTGATTCCGTATCTGTCCTATTCTAGAGTAGAATAGATGTTGCTTAGAATATAATTTCAATGTCTTTATCTTTTTTTTTTTTTAATACAAACTCTGGCTCTGTTAGGCTACAATTCCTTTGCCATAAATCATTGCTGATGGTGCTGTTACTGAGATCTCATATTTACTATAAAAGACTTTTTTAACAGGAAAAATACGTTTGACCATTCAGTTCAATTACTTGGCACCTTTTCATGCTTTTATTGTTTTCAATGGCTTAAAATACATTTAAATATCTCCAATTATCTGCTCATTACTACCTGGAAGAGAAAAAAGATGAGCTACATTGGAAGTGATTTGGCATCTGAATGTTCAATTATTTAGACTCTGAACGCTAATTTTAGTGAGAAAATATCGTAAAGGATAGCATTAGACAGCTCTGAAGTTTTAAAAAATCAGTAGGCAATAATGATACTAATAAGCTATTATTTGTACTGTTTACTCTTCATCAAGAACTCTTCAAAGGGTTTTATAAACTTTAGCTTATGTTAATATCAATAACTCTTCTATGAAATTGGTAGTATTGTTACCTCCATTTTAGAGACAAAGAAGCTGAAAAACAAGAGAAAAAAACATAAGCCACCACATGTTAAACAAATTAATTAATGTCTGACATAATCTGAATCCAAGATCTGTGGTTCAGCAGAATAGAAGAGATATGATGGAACACCTGCATCCAGTTATACATACAAATATTATACCAATACCATGAAATTCTGCTTAAGACAATGTGAACCTTCTAGAAGAAAACATAAGCAAAACATTTTCTGACATAAATCTTAGCAATGTTCTCCTAGGGCAGTCTACCCAGGCAACAGAAATAAACCTAAAATACACTAATGGAACCTAATTAAACTCATATGCTTTTGCACAGCAAAGGAAATTATAAGCAAAACAAAATGACAACCTATGGAATGGGAGAAAATATTTGTAAATGATGCAACTAACAAAGGTTTAATTCCCAGAATATATAAACACCTCATAAAACTCAGTAAGAAAAAAACAAATAATCCAATCCAAAAATGGGCAGAAGACCTAAATAAGTGATTCTCCAATTAAGACATACAAACGGCCAATAGGCACATGAGAAAATGCTCAATATCCCTAATTATCAGAGAACTGCTAATCAAAACTACAATGAGGTTATCACCTCACACCAGTCAGAATGGCTGTCATTCAAAAGTCCACAAACAATAAATGCTGGAGAGGCTGTGGAGAAAAGGGAACTCTCCTACACTGTTGGTGGGAATGTAGTCTGGTGCAGCCATTATGGAAAACAGTATGGAGATTCCTCAAAAGACTAAAAACACACTTACCATATGATCCAACAATCTCACTCCTAGGCATATACCCAGAGGAAACTAATTTGAAAAGATACTTGCACCCAGTGTTCAAAGTAGCACTATATACAATAGCCAAGACATGGAAGCAACCTAAAGGACTACTCGGCATGTGTATATTTATACAATAGAATACTACTTGGCCATAAAAAGAATTAAATAATGCCATTTGTGTCAACATGGGTGGACCTGGAGATTGTCATTCTAAGTGAAGTAAGCTAGAAAGAGAAAGAAAAATACCATATGATATCACTCATGTGTGGAATAAAAAAAGAGAAAAAAGAAAAAAGAGGACACTAAAGAACTCATCTACAAAAAAGAAACAGACTTGCAGACATAGTAATCGGGGTTATCGGGGGAAAGGGAGTGTGAAGGGATAAACTGGGAGTTCGAGATTTGCAAATATTAACTACTGTATATAAAAATAGATAAAAACAAATTTCTTCTGTATAGCACAGGGAACTATATTCAATACCTTGTAATAATCTTTAATGAAAAAAGAATATGAAAATTAATATATGTATATATATATGCATGACTAGGACATTAAGCTCAACAGAAACTGACACACTGTAACTGATTATACTTCAATAAAAATTATAGAAATATTAAAGGAAAAATTTTTCATATCTGAAAAGAATAAGACTTTTTTGGGACAGCAACATTACCCTAAGTCTAAATAAATAAAACCAAATTACTCAGTGATTTTGATTTTACATCACAAAGGATTTTTTTTAAAATCTTTAATCACTCTCTTCACTCCTATAAAAAAAATTGCCTCTTCCAGTGTCAACTTCAGTAATCTGCCAGTTAGAAATTTGTGATGACAATAAACTATTTTCTCTGTTTAAGGATAATACAAAATGAGAATATCATGCCACACAAAATATTATTATAGTAAGAAAATCTATGAACAGTGCTTGGCAGAGAATCTGGTACATTGCAAACCTCAGTGAATACTTTTTCCATTTCCTTTATTAAATACTCCTGTTAATGTAGTTGCTCCAATCTTTGCTATTTTTTTTAATGACTTCTCAGAAGTCCAAATCTTCTTTTTTCAAATAACTGAAACCTTGATTAGAATACATTAAGCCCTGGAAGATTTAGGATCATTTCAAGATCATAACTGAGCTTAAAAGCTAATTCTGTACAAACTTCAATTACAATTGAAATCCATTATGAAATTGCTCTCTGAGAAAAAACATATTTATACACACACATATATACGCATATAAATAATAGTATAAATATGGCAAAAAAATTCATTTTTTGAAAAAAGTTGATAAACTGCAGTATAAAAGCCATTTTGTTGGAACACATAAGATAATCAACTAACAGTGCTCTTAATTTTTCCAATGTAATAGAGCAAGTAAGAGAAACATTACTAGCAATGTACTTCTCAGATCCACAATTTTGAGAGTGGAAATTTTAAAAATATAGCTTCTCTATTTAATCATATTCACCTATTTCTTTGATTTTTTTTTCTTTAGCACTTCCTCTGTCCAGCCTGACTTTCTGACTTATTTTAAGCACTGTAGAGTTTAACTTCTCAAAAATAGTTTAAACACAGGACATCTTATTTTGTTTACGTATTTCCATAAATTCTAATGTAATAAAGGGATCTTACCTTTATTTGTAATTTTTTAGGGAAATAATGACTGCCTCAAAAAGTCAAGTTCAAGTTTCAATTATTCATTTTTTTAAATGAAATACAGTTGATTTACAATGTTGTTAGTTTCTGGTATACAGTATAGTGATTCAGTTATACATATATATTATTTTCATATTCTTTTTGGTTATATATTATTATAAGATATTATAAGAAAATAGTTTCCTATGTTATACAGCTGGATCTTGTTTATCTGTTCTGTATATAGTACTTTGTATCTGCTATTGCAAACTCCCAATTTATCCCTTCCCCAAGTCTTTTTCCCCTGGTAACCAT
Organism: Vicugna pacos; assembly: GCF_048564905.1. Taxonomy (NCBI): domain Eukaryota; kingdom Metazoa; phylum Chordata; class Mammalia; order Artiodactyla; family Camelidae; genus Vicugna; species Vicugna pacos. Next base: position 37,107,404 of record NC_132989.1, read on the forward strand.
AAGTTTGTTTTCTATGTCTGTGAGTTTGTTTCTGTTTTGTAAGTTCATGTCATTCTTTTAGATTCCACATATAAGTGATATCATATTTGTCTTTCTCTGTCTGACCTATTTTACTTAGACTTACATCACTTAGCAATCTCATTCCTGGGCATATATCTGGAGAAAATTCTAATTTGAAAAGATACATGCACCCCAATGTTCACAGCAGCACTATTTACCATAGCCAAGACATAGAAGCAACTCAAGAACCCACTGACAGATAACTGGATTAAGATGTGCCATATATATATATCTTTAATTCAAGGATGGAAAGAGCCTGGAAACAAACAAAAGACTTCAGCCTAAGTGACATTTGAACACCACCTTTGCTTCATGGACTTCCCTCTGGTGTCACCTGTGATTAACAACAGCTACTCAGAACTCCCTGAGTACAGATCATATATATATGATGGAATACTATTCAGACACAAGAAAAAATGAAATAATGCCATTTGCAGTAACATAGATGGACCTACAGATTGTCATACTAAAGTTCAATTATTCTTGATCTCTGCTCCTTGGACCCTCAGCTTCTGTGTTAAGAAGCTGATAATGAAAGTGCTTTAGTTGAAAGGCTATTACATGGTAAATCAGGGGACCAGGTTTCTACTTCCAAATGGAATATGGACTACCTGTTTGACCTTGAAGAAGCACAAACTATCTTTGAACCAAAATTTTATGATTTATAGAAAGGGGATTCTATTATATTACTAATAAAACTTCCAATTCCAAAAATGTATTTTAGATTACCAACTACTGTCTAAGCATGGTTGCAGCAGAATTTCTCAAACTCTACCGTTGTGAATGTAAGTTGCTAAAACCATTTCAGAAATCAATCTGGCATTACCTTATAAAGTTGAAGATGTACAGTGTGATTCAGTAATCCACATCCCAGAGAAACTCGTCCACATGTGAATGGAGAGGGTCATATAAGAATGCTCACAATAGTGATATGTTCTATCCCAAAGTTAAAACAACATTCCTCTGTAAGCAGAGTAATGAAAATAGTTTGCACAGAGGACTGAAAAAGTAAATGAGTCACAACGGGACACTTTAATATGGATATATCTCAAAAACATAACATTTAAAGAGAAACAAGTCACATACAGCCTGATTCTACTTCAACAAAGAAAGCAAAATGAGTGCTATTATTGAAGGCACACATACTTGTACTAAACTATAACCAATACCAAAGACTGATTATTACAAAATTCAAAATAATGTGTAACTCTGAGGTGGAAGGAAGAGGATGTAATTGATGAAGAGTGCACAGGGGGCTTCTAATTTCTATTTCTTAAGTTGAATGTCAGGTACAGAGGACACTTACACTATCCATTAAATTATATCTAAATGTTATATATACCCTCTTCATTTTTGAAGTTTGAAAATTACTATGTCTAAGATGGCTAAATGATTGCTGTCATTTCTGCTGAACACAGAAGTCTTTCTGAAAACACATGATTGATTGACATTTGCAGAATCCTCATTACCCCTGTAAATGATGAGAGTAGAGTCATGTGTAATTTTTATTCTGTTGAGGAAGCAAAACATCCACGAACCCTTCCCAAGGTTTTATTTTTGCCTTTGGCCTTGGTGGCCATCAGAATGACACTCAATCTCTTCACCACTGGTTTAAAGTGCTTCTAAAACCACATTCATAATTAATCATCCTTGTTTGTTTACCTAAGCAGCTTATCTGCCAATGACAGCAATGGCAGCTAGGATAAATGAAATTCTCACTTAAGCAGTTCAACTGAGCAAGCCCCACCCACTGGCCTGGTGCTGGAGAAATACCCTCTCTCTGCTTGTTCCTATTTGAAAAGGTGACTAAGGTTCTTCTTTTAAACTCTTAATTCAAAGGTAGTATTGCTGAATAATTTTAGTTCTAACTCTGAAACACCTTTTATTATTTGGAACATCATTTTAAAAGTCTTTAATTCAAGGATGGAAAGAGCCTGGAAACAAACAAAAGACTTCAGCCTAAGTGACATTTGAACACCACCTTTGCTTCATGGACTTCCCTCTGGTGTCACCTGTGATTAACAACAGCTACTCAGAACTCCCTGAGTACAGATCATCATATGAAACATTTAACAGAAATATGAGCTAACTATTTTTGAGTTCAAGGAAATCTCTACAGATAAGAAACTATCCCCCCCCCCCGATACCATATCAAATTTCTACTGTCAGAATTATGGTCCTTTAAGACTGAACAAATCTTGCTCTCTCACATAGGCAGTTACCATCAGCAATACTGTCATTAGTGCCAGTTAAAAAAATTACTGAGATGTAAAGAAAAGGGCTAAAGATAGGTACAAAGCATCAGTCAGTTCATACATTCAGACTCTCAAAATCTTAATTGATGTTAAGTTTTTATACAAATAGTATTTTGCTTTTTAGCAAGGACAAGTTTGGATGCCTTCTATGATTTGGGCAAATACAAATATTGAAAGTCTCCAGGTCAGTGTGACCTGGAAGGGCCTAGGTGAGCATTGCTGGGGCAACACAATGTCTTTTTTGCTAGGGTGAGACATGAGGCTGGAGAGATGGGTCAGAATATGGCCATAGAAATCAGAGAGAAATCATAAAAAATACTTCTTTTAGGAAGAAGCAGCAGGAAAATGGAGAAATTTATAGATGGATAAGTCTTTCCCATTTATCCAAATTTTTTAAGATTGGTTTCAATTAAAAAATGACTCTTCTTGAGAAAGATGACCAAAGTGAAATCAGTATGAAATACTTGCACCTTTTCTGCCATTTGTTAACATTTATGGAGTGAAAGACAAAACTAAAGAGATGATTTTGTTCAGGTTAAAGCAATAGAGAGAACATTCATTAATAAAGAAGATCTTAAAGAAAAGGAAACAGGCCTGGGTGTTACAGAGGCTGGGAAACAAGAGAGTCATCCAAGAGTCTGGTGGGAGTCAAGAGGAAGAATGGAAACGGTCCTGTCTGGGAATATGCAAGGGCAGGGTGCTCTTTACTGTCACACTGTCCCAGAACCCAGGATAGGCAGATTTTGTAAGTGTTGCTACTTTCTGGGACCCCAGGGCTCAGATAAAGTTCAGCAATGCCCCCAGTAATAATGACAAAATAATATTGAGAATGACTGAACGTTCACTCTGATATTAGAACTACTTACAACCTACTAGGCACATGGCTTACACTATGGACTGTAAATCTATAAAACATGTACTGTGCTTCAGTTTCTCCTCGTTAGGGAGCATCCTGCCTAATGTCTGGGCACACTCACGCAAGCTCGTGTTCCACTACGTGCTGCTACTAAGTTTGCATCCCGTATTTCAAAGATACACAGAACAGAAGCCACCAGCCCTCAACTTACAGGTAGAATGTATCACAATAAATATTTGCTGTTGTGAGTCACTAAGACGTGTAGGTTATTTATTAAAAAAAACAAAAAACTCTTTTGTTTCCCATCATAATACTATTTAGTGCTTATCAAACTGAAACTTCCTGCACTTCACGGCTATGCTTTAAGTGTACAGGGTCCTAACATCATTACTTCATCTAAATAGGTCCTTTAGGCAGCACTCTCCACCCCAGGGTTTTTCCAAAGCTATCAAACTACTTGCGTTTTGTAAATCATTGTTCAAATTTATTGGGTTATTGTTTTGTTGATTCATCATTCTAAATAGAACGTAGGGGTGAATGGCTGAAAACTGCTTAGTTAACTTCTCAGAACATATCTGCATTTTGAAGAAAGCTTTCACTTATTTATTATAAAAGAGTGAATATGTGGGCAGTTAGGTGCTTAAGCAAAACGGACATTTACTGTAAGTGGAGGCTTTGTGAACTTCAGATTATAAATTCGAGTCACCTGCCTCTAATGTCTGCATGTTTAAATCCATTTTCAAAGAAAAAAAGTAAAACACACTTCTGATTTAAAAGTGAGCATTTCAGCATAATAAAGAGTAACAAAATAACATTCAACCGGTCTCATTTTAAAATAGATACATAATTAAATCAAAACTGTCAATCATACTTCATTTCGGGTTATAATATAGCTATATAACTACGTCATTGTATTTTTTAGTGCATGAAAGTTGGGAAGAAAGATCTTTTAACCTTCAAATTCATTGGACTCTTAGCATAAACCCAAGGTAACCTAGATATGGGAGATAGGTTAAGTTCATATTTGTGGCTGTTTTCATGATCACATTAGAAAAAATTTCTTATTTCTTTCATGATTGTTCTACATGGAATCCTTTTCTGAAGTCATTCACACAGTTTAACTTCAGAATAACTGATTCATTCTTCTGATACACTAGAGGTATGAATACCAATTTGGAAAGCTTAGCCTTCAAAAGAAAAAGTAAATGCTGACATGACATTAAAATCTTCGCTATTTGTGGTCAAGTGCTTAACGAATTTCTGGTTATTTTTATTTCAGAGACTTGTCAGGTAGATGCCAGCCAACTGTTGGCAAAGCACAAAGGAATTTGGAAATACGTGTTCAAGTACAACCTAATCTAATTACTCTTGACATCGTCAGAAAATGTCTTTCATAATACACTTGAGAGACAGCCCGGCTTATGTAAAATACATGTAAAGCAAACCACTTTCCTTTCATGTATTATTATACAAATCTTACTACAATTGTGGAAATATTTTACAAAATGCCATAGAACAGTGTTGTATATGTTCAGTTTTTTGAATGTCACCCTTGAACAAGTCTGCCTATCCTACTGAAGGAGTAGAGAACAAACTAACTAACCGACATCCCTGCCATTATGCTTTCCCTTCCCCCTCTAAAGCTATTCTTGGTAAAGAATTTAACCCAGAGGCTATGGTCCAGGAAGGAGGTAATAGGCCAATAATCTCAGAAGAATGGACAGACCCTGAGTAGTTCCTCCATGATGCCAGGAGATCATCAAGGTTAAGAGGAATGTAGCACCCTGTAAAACGCCCTGATTGTCATCACCTTTTCTGTTCATTCCAGTTTTTCTACAAAACCTCAAGACCCCTACCCCAAGATGTATTCACAGCCTCTAAGGCACTAGCCTGCTGTGACTTCCTTTTGCCTGGGAAGGCAATAAAGCTGTTCTTTTCTGATATTCCCAAAACTCTGCCTTCAAGTCTCAATCCGGTTTTCAGGATACAGAGGCTGGTTTTGCAGCAACACTTTACTCTTTCCTGACCTCAGATCTTCAAATTTTGTGACTGAATTTTAAATCAATGTCTTTAGATTTTTTTTATAGATGATTTTTAATGCAGTATGATAATCTCCTTAACTGATACACTTCTGTGAACCGTAAGATTAAACAAAAAATTCAGAGAAGTTAAAATCCATAAAATACAATCCTTTCTGAAAAATTTTGATCTTTAAACTTTTTAATTTGAAATCGTTTCAGGCTTAGAGAAAACTCCAAAAAGTTACCAAAAAAAAAAAAAAATCCGTATGTCCCTTGCCCTGAATTCTAAAATGCAACATTTTATCACAATACTACATTTGCTTTTTCATTCTCTCTCTCCTCACCTCTCTTTATCTCTGGTTAATCATTCCTGTAATTAGGCAATTTCATTAATATTTCCAAACAACAACCAAGTCTTTGGAATTATTATAGTTCTCTAAAGTTGTTTTTTTTTTTAATTATCTTTCTTCTGCCTTCGGATTTATTGTGTTGTTCTTTTTCTAATTACTTAACATAGATGCTTAACTCATGAGTTTTTACCCTCTTTTTAATGTTAATATAATGAACGAAGGCCATACATTTCAATTACTTGAATTTTTGATGGCATATATTCAATTTTACTTATTTACTTATATCTGCTATTTTTCTATTTAATCCATAGATCACACAATATAGTTAATTCTTGATTTTCCAAGCCTCTTCCCTATTGTATTGTGACTTAATTTCAGTTTGTTTGGAGTGGTAGTACATGAGATACATATTTTGTGAAATTTATCATTACTCTGTACTTGCATATAACTTATGTTTTAGATGATTATTCAATTAAAAATGTGTATTGTCTAGCTAAGTGCAGTGGTCCAAAATCTTAATTGTGTAGTTCAAATTGGCTATACTATTAATTTTTTTGTCTACCATATCTATCTGGCACTAAAAAATATAAGATATGCAATATGATGGTGGAGCTCTCAAATGTCCTTGTAATTCTATCAGCTTCTGCTTTGTATATCTTGAAGCTGTCTTGAAACCTGAAAGTTATAACTTTGTCTTCTTTGGAAATTGATTTTTTAAAAATATATTGCCTGTATCACTGAGAAGCATTTCCAAATATAGCTCATATAGTATTCAGCATTTTCAGTGGTACTATAAATGTGATGGTTTCTTTGCCTCTGGACTTCAAACTGAGCTGCTATACCCCTAGTATATGAGAGGACATTCCAATGAATATATATTCATTTCACATTTTTGCATCCTATTTTTATAACTGAGATCTGTTTAAGTTTTCCTTCCTGAATTTATTTTTCTTTGGTTTAGTGTCACAAGAAGTCACCTAATAAAATAACTTAAAAATGACTACTCCCTTTTCTTTTTCTCTAAAATAGTTTCTATAACATAGATACTAACATTCCTTTGAAGTTTAGTCTTGACTATATATAAAGACTTAATTGGTGTCTGACTAAAAGACCCTGGGGTAACTATGTGTAGTTTTGTACCATCCACACCTTCTACTTTCTCAATCCTGGAAGATTTCATAAAAAAGAAACAGTCCATATCATTAGTACTTGTTTATGACTGTTTTGAAATCAACAATTTTTTCTATTTACTTACATTTAGGGGGGATTCTTAGGTTACAATTATTATTGTTTGCCTTGTAATTTTAACTTTCTGTTGGATTCTCTTTTTTACAATTATTTTTTATAATGGATGATTATTTGCATTTAACAGATTATTAACTAGTACTAACAACAATTTTTTTGTCATAATTCCTATTTGCATCCATTTGTCATCTTGTGGTTAACAATGTCGAAAAACTATTTCAGAAAAGTTCATGGATGGTGAATTGCCTAGGTCTTTAGACATACGAAAATATATCAGTTCTGCAGTTTACATTGTTGTTTAGCTAGGTTTAGGATTTCTCATGCAAGAAGTCTTGTCTCCCAGCTCTGTGACGTTTATTGCAATGGTAAAAGCATGAACGTTGAAGCCACCCTGGCTGGGTTTGATCCCAGTTCTGCCAATTTCTAGTGAGGGGTCTTGTGTTACTAATTTTATCTCTCTGGGCTTCACTTTATCTCAAACATGGCAACATTTACTGCTTCTATCTTATAATGGTTTTAAGCAGTAAATACATTCTTTGAGTTCATGTATGCAGGCTCATCATTTAGCTTACTGGACTCATCTTTCAGTATTTTGAACACTGTAAACTGGAGCTATTATCCGGCTTCTGTTTGCTCTTGGGAATACTCCAAAAATAGACTCAGAATTTAAAGAATTTATCATCTAGATTCATGCAAACTAAAGGTACAATCTTCATAGTTAGGGAATAAAAAGAAAACTTACATTTAGTTGACTGCCCAGTAACAGTAAGTATGTTTTTATTTTGAGTAATACTCTTGCTATTGTATAATATATAATGTTTTTGATACAATATATTATATGACAACTTCACTGAGTCCTTTACAATGATTTTTACCATTATTTTTCGGAATTTTTCTGAACCTATAATATTTAAGAAAGATTGATAACCAGTTGTACATAGGGAAATATATCCCCCTTCTTTTTTTTTTTTAATTCTCCACAGAATTCATGGACATTCAAAATACTATAAGGTACTCTGCATTATCAGTGCTTCATCTAACCAGTTTACAGTTGAATTAAGATTCCAATTTAAGGAAATTCCCTGAAGACCAGCATTCTTTCAAGGTCTGCTGCTTTTGCCATTAAACTTCGACAAACATGAGTAAGATGACCTTATCTATTAAAAAGACTTATGTTTCTAGCTGGATAGCCATTATTCTTTGCCGTTAGAAAATATATAATGTAGTTTATCTCAACAACTTTTAATATAGTGGCACCAGGGAAGAGAATGAGTTATGGCTTGGATATACAGGCGGGAAAAAAACCCAGAGGCTTGAAGGTACATTGGTATCGCATAAATAAAAACACTAACAAAATTCCTCCGTCGATTCAGTTTACCTCGTACATTATGTACAGGTGGCTTTCTGATTTTATTAATGAGAAGAAACTTTTGATAATATCTAAAAATGTGTCCCAAATTATTTGCCATTTGGGATGTTAGGAAATAAAAGTTAAAATAGAGAACAAGATGATTGATTGAATGAAATACGTCAACTGTGCTGGAATTCATTTCCTGTCTTCTAGGCAAGGGAAGGGGAACCAAAAAAAAAAAAAGGCCTATTTGTTTAGCGCTTAAAAACATTCATTTCCATATAAAGTAGGCATCCTAGGTGACGACTTCTTATTTCAAGACTACATTCTTTCATGCATTTAGAAGTTGGCAGGCACAGCATCACTGCACTGAACAGCCAATGCCTTTGATATAATCAGTTGTGTTCAGTTTAAAATCCCTAAAATATTTTTGGGGAACAAAAAAAAGTAACTTGAAGGGGAAATGATTCATCATCTCACTCTTTCTGGAGGCGAGAAATCAGTGTAGTTGGAATACTAATTTACTAATCTGGGATTTGTAAAATCTTTTAAAGAAATATAATGTAGAATATTTAAGGAATTTCAAAGGCCATTTCCTGTATTTCTTAAATACACAGAGACAAAAGAATCTCAATCTTACTACTCCTTAGCCACTAACCCTCATGACAGGCCATATACTATTATTTATTAAGTACTTTATGTCCTAACTTGTTATAAAGGTGGCCTCTCGCAGTTAAAATGGTGCTGTAATATACCTGTGGAGGGACTGGACCAGCATCTAGTTACTCCTAAAATAAGGGCCTTTACTTTGCTCATTGATTCCTGAAATTCTCTGAATTTTGTTGACTGCTTTTGTGTAAGGATTTTTGTTCTAGGATAACATTCTAGTATATGAAAAACCAGGGGATAAATACAGTCACATTCTTAATTTGTTTAAAGTAAATTAAAATGGACCTCCAAAAAAAAAAAAAAAAAAGAAAAGAAAAAAAATGGACCTGAGGCCTCACTAGCCAGGTTAGCAGGGAGACCAGTATATTGCTCCTTACCCTACTGCCACCACTCTTCTCCCATGATAATCTGAGAATCACCAGACACTCAGAATTGAACTCCAAAGCACAGTTCATTATTCTTCCTCCCAAGAGAACATCCCCTATCATCATCCTGCTACAACTATTGTTTTTCTTGCTATGATACAGTCCATATCCAGAGCAACACCACAAGTCCCCACATTTGTAATACTATTTGTCTATCCTTATTATCGCATGGATTTCTGTTCCTGTAGTTAAGTTAGGTACTTATTTCAACCTTGATTATGCCAGTTTATTAGGGTAATTATGATTTTAGTTTGTATAAACCTATGAAATATGATTATTAAAAAAAGATTATCCACATGAAAGTAAATGAAATGCTCTAAAAACACTTTACAAAAGTCACTTAAAGAAGTAAATAAAAAGGATTTGTTGAATTATATATGTCCATGTATAAATGTTACAAAAGATTTCAACATGCTTTTCATAAAAATATACAATGAACGAAAACCACTATGTTATTTAACTCATTAATGAGGCACTAGCAAGGTGATAAAACTGTTTCTAAGATTATTACAAAAAATTTTGGTGAGTATTAAAAAGATAAAGTTAGGGTAAGATTGCTGGGGTAGTTACAAAACAGGGTCAATATCCTAAAGCACATCTAAACCATTGCCTTTTGTTAGAAATTTCTAAATTACATAACTTTACAATAGCTAGGTTTCAGTTAAATAATAGATAGCAAAACCAAAGCCTATTTTCCTAAAAATTAAATAATACTGGGGCAGGGACTATGAATGCTGTCCTAGTATGACACTGAAAGAGCATGCTACCGCCCATGTGTTTTCAAATCTGGAATCCTTTTTCTTAACACGTATAGAAAAGGCAACTCTAAATTGGGGAGGATCACATAATAAAACCACAGAAGGACTCAGCATTCATATGGCTTTTCACCAATCTTTAGAAACTTGCTCCATTTTAAAGAAATCTAAACTCAAAATTTTCAACTGTGATTTATGTAAGAAAGACCACTGAAACTTTCTTTAAAAGGACACACAATCAAACAAGAGGACTTAGTCTATACTACAAGACTGGCAGACATATAATTCAGGTGTTGTAGGTTGAATTTATTCATTTTCAAACATGTATTTCTTAATTTTATGACTCCTCACTGGTAATGGATAACCTAGTTGCCCAGAACACTAAGAGATATGCAACCTACCACTCTATTAGGATAACAAAGAGTTGGACAAGTTGAAAACGTGATAAAATTCACATTCTTTTTTTTTTTTCTTTTTTTCAATTATCTTAACCATTTAATAGTTACGTGGCTTTGGCAAGACAAGAGTTTTGGCCTTCCCATCAATTAGCTGTGTAAATCTTAGTACGTCATTTAATTTGAACCGGATTCTATAGCCTCAGCTAGACTGAGTACTCTGTAATCGTGTATTTCTAGGTTCTCCAGTATGGCTGAAGGCCAAGACGGTCTTTAAACAAAATTTAGCAGGCTGTATTCAAAAGGACCAGATTTTACAGCCCCAAACCCAGGATTTGCATTTAACTTCCAGTACTTTCTGGTTATTGACTTGGTTGCAACACTTAGCATTTTTGAGTCTCAGTTTCCTTCTCTTTAAAATTGAGAAAATAATTAAATACATTGCAGGTATATTTTGAAGATTATAAAAATGCATGCTGAATAAATGCTACCTATGGCAATTACTGTTTAGATAGTTCAATAACATATTGAATTAAAGTAAGTAACTGAATTATGATTATTGAAGATTTCAAACTCAGCCCTAAGAAGTATGGCTGTCATATTTCTACAAGTATCTTTCAACATACATTTCTGAAATATACTGAGTATTTCTAAAGCACTTAAAGATCTAGAACAAGTATTTCCTGGGGGTACTAGATCCCACTCATTCTTGATTACTCAAGGACGATAATCTAGGAATTTTCCTTTCTTCACATCATCAGTTTTTCCCACTCTAATGGATTTTTTTCCCTGTGGCATTATATAAGACACTTTAAAGAAGACAGAAATAAAGAACAGAATCTGTAGTTCGATTTTAAGTGGATCAGATTAATAAATTCTGGGACTAGCAGAGGGTGAAACTGATAGAACATGAAGACCTATTAGACATGAACAATTGGATTATGAGGAAGATGGTGGTCAAGTAAATTATGAAATAAATTGCTCATCATTTTCAGAGCATGCCCATAAGTATAAGACCTCCTTGCAAGAAAAGCATTATTGCAAAGCATTTTTCTATTTTTTGTGGTATTTTAGCATAATATTCTGAAATTATGTGAAAGGAATTTAAGTATTTTCAACCTACTTCAAACAATTCTACCTACAAAATGTTTTCATTATGCACAATGCAAAGACTCCAATTATATTCAAAAGTGAACACGATTTATTTCTAACTCCTACTGACGGTAGACTTTTTCTCTTAACTTTCTCTGGCAGATGGTCAGGCTTTTTGAATGCTGTAGGTGACACATCTCTGTCTTAGTAAAATGAAAATTTTGGGCTATAATACTCAACCACTGATTCACATTTTGGCTTCTGAGATATATCTATTTCCTTTACTATATGAAAGTCCTCCAAATGATTTATGAGACAAAATCCCAACACTATCCTACCTGCCTTCTATTGATACATAACAGACTTATTTGCACTGTGTTATATAAATGAATATTAATTATTGGACATGAAATCTAAAAGAAATCTTAGTAATCAGTTAGAAGAGCTCTTCTTTTGACAGAAGAAGACACTGAATTCCAGACATATAAAACCAGAAATCATGCACCTTTTAGAGCCAGAACTTATTAAGACAGATATCTTTCCTCTCTTTTTAGTGCTTATATTTACCTGTCCATGTCATGTGCAAGGCCATTTAAAAGGGCCATATTTGATATAGAGGTAAAATACAGAAAATATCCTCTCATGATCCCTGTAAGAATTCATATGACATTTCCATTTGCAGGTAACTGAAATTTTTAATTAGATTTACTTCAATTCTTGAATTTTTAAAACTTGAATATGGGACTTTATATTTATTTATCTTAAACTGTGCCTGTTAATTTTTAATCATCATTATAACTACCTGAAATGTACTTGAACTTTTATTCTGTCTTCCATCATAATTTATTGCTCATTTTCTAAAATTGTATCAGTATACTTGTCTTAATCAGGCCCATGACCAAAGACTGAACCTTGGAGACCATCACAAACCCTTTTATCAAAACTTTCAATGAATAAGGAAATCAGGTAGATTACATATTCAAAAAGAACCCACACAAAATAATGCTTTGACCAAAAGATGTATTAAAATCAAGTAAACATCATTAGCACATTTTGCATTAGCTCTATCCGGAAACATTCCAGAGTAAGAAAAGCTCACATAGATGTGTTAAAACACAAACTGAGCATAATTAATGTTAGTAAAAAATTGATAATGGTTTTAAAGAATCAAAGAATGATGTTTAGGATGAACTACAGCTTTATACAGAAAATTATGACATTTAAACTAAGAATTATAGAAGACAGAGTAGAAATCAGTGTACATTAGTAACTACGATAGTCCCTTTTTTCTAGTCTCCCGCACAGACATCACATCTCCCAAGTTCCTATTCAGCTACCAATGGTAATTAGCCTGTGCTAAGGAAGACAGTGGAGGAGAACCAACATTCAAATCAACTTTTTCAGAATTCTGATATATGAGCATGTATTTTATTATAGAAAATACAAGTCCCTTTTTTTACCAATTCTAAGGTAGAAAGTACAATTTTGATTTTGTATCAGTTTACATTATTGTACACATTTGAGAACTCCTTGTCTTTGTTTCCCCCTTCTCCCAGTCTCCAACTTAATTCTGCTTGTCTTGTTATATCTAAAAATATTATAGAATATTTGTGTATTAGACATTTTACTGAAGTCCACTTGAAGCAATAGATGTAATATTTGTCTTTTCTTCAGAAGCAATGATTTTATTATTAAAGTTTTCATTTTGAGGACGTAGAGATATGTCTGTTTAAAATTTGTCACCTAAATACGCAAGGCAGTGAAATAGAGCGTATTAAAAGTTTCTGAAAAAGTCAGAAATTATTGTAAACCTTAAATCGAATGTCACATTCTTGTGTTTAAAAGCAAACGTTGGTGCCCTCCATTTAATGGATATTAAGTAGTGTGGCAAGATAAACTGCTGTCTATGAAAATGTAGCCTGTAAGTATGCAACTGTTGGCCTCCCAGGGGACAAGTGACTATTTATGCCTGGCCAGTGCTGCATTAATTTTACTGCCTATGCATCTCCTGGGAGGGAACTGGCGAACTACCACATTTTTAAAATTCACATATAAGTTCCTCTGATCCATAGCCTGTCTTGTTTACAGACATTTTTTTTTTCAGACTGTTTAATGTAAGAGCAAAGCAATTAGAATCTGAGACACCCAAGGCCAATTTTTATTTTTCTTTTTGGATAAGAGCTGAACACTATGTTCCTGTTTCCTCTTCAGAGTGTCTTTAAAATGGCAGGCTTTTCAGGGTACAAACTACACCTTAATAGAACCTTGGTGTAAACAGTGTTTAAATGTATCTGGTAAATTCCACATTCCTATCATTTTTCACCTTGACTATTGCAATATCCCCAGCTGATGTGACAATCCGTTCTGTAACACTGACAGAATACTTTTATCGAAGTACCATGCCATAGTCCTGTTAAATGCCTCCCTTGGGTTCCCGCATACAATTCCAGTTCCACATCTTTTGTGCCCCAATCGTACTTGTCTACTTTTTTCATTCTTCACCTCAAATTTTACTCTATGGTAATAGGGTACTGGATGTAGTCATACAAATACACACTCACATGCATTGAAGATGTATTTATTTTTAAAAAGATTCTCTATTTATGTAGCTTACCTCAATGTCACGCTATCTCTGATTAACAATTTATATTAATACTGGATTCAAAAAAGGTCTTCTAATCTGTATCAAGATTAGTGTATAAAAATGGAGTGAACTGAAAGATGAAACTACTCATATTGTCACAACTTTAGTAGGACATGACGGAAAGAACATTCAATTAAAAATTCCAGTCTTGGTCACATGCAGTATTGTTCCTCAAGGATTTCTTTGCAATGATACCTCTCAGAATCGAAAAGTATTAAGATAAAGGAGTTTGCCTCCATTTGCAATATTTATAGCTACTATTTATCAGTACGTTACTTTATTTTTGAGACTAAAATTTCTAACCTGTAAAATGAGTTATACTAACATATGCCCATATGGATTATAAAAATGAGTGCTGTTTTATATGAAGAATTGTGTATAGTTCCTGACAAACAGTAGATATTCAATAAATAGGTGACAGAATTATTCACCATAACTCAAGGGATTGAAGACAGAATTAAGAAATTCTGTTAGCAAAGAGAGAGATTTGTTAAAATTGTTAGCAAAGAGAGAGATTTTCTTGAATTATTATGGTTGGTTTTAAATAAATTTTTAAAAGTAAGTTAACAACAAGGATAAGTGACAAACTGCAATAAATGAAGAACATGTGAAATGAAAACATGATGTTTTGCCTTGACTGGGTTAAAATCTTTTGCCTACTCCTTTACTGGTAATGATGCATTAAATAAAATAAAATTTAAAGTTGATGAAAATGTACTCTTGAATCATCACTGATTATGCTACCAGGTGAGACTAGACAAAATAACATTGATTTATATATTTGACTAAGACGCTAAAACTTTGAAAAAGGAATATAACAGCGTACTGTGATGAAGTATGCCTTTCTGTTAGAAAAAGACAGGAAGTAAAGTTCAAAGCTCTTTTTCAAGCTTATCAAATTGCACAATGATTTAGAGTTTTAGGTAGTATAATGTCAAAATAAATATAAAAATCACACATTTACATTACGTTACATTTAAGTAAAATAACTTGAATTTAAAAAGTTCCGTATCATAATTCAGAGGACATAATTTCTGAATTCTAAGTGCCTTAAATACGTATTTTGTACAAATAACTTTTCTGAGGATGTTTTTCCAGAACAGGACTATACATTTTCTCACAATTTCCCATGCTGGACAGGATAGTAGCACTGATAGACAGGGGGATGCTGTCAATTCACCACTCATTCTCAAGAACACGTATCTCTGAGATTTGGTTCACATGGTTAGAAAATACCCAACTTTTTTTTTTTTTTTTGGTCTTTTTTTCCTTTGAAGGGGGAAGGAGAGATGTCTGGCTAACTCTAATTCAACCTTCAATATCAAGGTTAGAGACCAGAGTTCTCCAGAAAATCTTTCTTAAATCTTGAGATTAGTTTACTCTGTTCTTTCTCTTGCTCACAAAACATACTGTGTCAGTCTCACACATTAGATTCCACAAGAATATGAAACAGACCTCATTTATATTAAATCTCAGGACATAGAAGAGTACTTCATATGTAGTACGCACTACAAATGGTTCTAGATTTGTAATTGTGTACTTACAATGTTTAATATCTTAAAATTGACTCAATCCATTTATTCGTTATACAATAGAAAAGATCAAAATCTTTTCCGGGAGGAGTGAGATACTTCTGCACTTTTACAGAATTCAGTGGGATTTGGAAATTGGTCACTTTTAGGAACGTTACCCAAGACTGGTCCCATCCTGGTCCCACACTTTCCCAAGCTGGACCCTGGCCTTGGCAAAGCAGACCCACTTTGCTAGTTTTTAAACATTTTTTGTTTTTTGGCTATGCTGGAAATTAAGTCCTGGGCTGTGTACTCAGCTTCTTCTAACCTCTAACCTCTAATCTCTAGATGCTACCAAAGAGACCCTCAGGCTAACAAGCTGGCTTTAAGTTGGTGACTAATTCTTTCTCAGTTATTTTATCTCAGTAGGTACCCAATTCCATTGTCCTTGGAGTTACTTTCCCTTATACATCTCGAACACAAGGCACATCACACTAGCTGATACATTGCTTTTCACTAGCACGCCCTTCAATTTATCACTGAACAGTGGGACCAACACCTTTTGTCCAGGGACTACTTTACCTATGAGCAATGATACTGTTCTCACTGCTACCCAGGCAGTGGTGATCCTGCTCCCAAATACCTATCTTGGAAGTGCTTCCTCTGAATGCCTGCTTCCCTATGAAGCCAATTCTGAGGTAGATCTCAGTACACAGGGTATTCATTGAGAAGGGCATTCGAGATCAATGCCTGTGAAAGGAGAGGGAAGAAAGCCAGAGTGGGCAGAGAGAGGAGTGCAGATTCAATATAAGTCCAAGGACAAGTCCAACTGATACACAGAGAACTCTGGAGCTACAGTGGTCTTTCGGATACACCCCAGGTTAGGCTGAGATGGCCAGCTTTTGTTCCATTTCATTACTTTGTGAAGCATCTGGACTGTCACTGGAAGGGGTATGAATGGGAAGGCAGCTTTCTACAACTGAGACATTAATAAAAGAGTTCACAGCTGAAAGTTGTCCCAGGAGCCAGACAACAAATTCTTCATTAAAATATGTAAAGAGAATAATGTGCCAGTTAAAATTCCAACGATGGAGTTGATTTAACAACATAAATATATACACCTTAAAGGAGACTCAAATATAAAGAGATAGAAATTAAAATGTTAGTGGTTGGAAATATGTATACCAAAAATATTAAAGAAAATAATTAGATTTTAAGGAAAAAAACAACTATAGAGAATACATGAAATATTTTTGTAATTTAAAAAATACCAGGACATAAGGAAGATATAAAAATGATCAATTTCCTATCACCAAATAGCAGCTTCAAAATATATGAAGTTAAACTGACAGGACAAAAAGAGATGAGCAAATTAACAATAACAGAAGTAGACTGTAGTACATTTTTTCACAGTAAAGGATAGAATATGTAGATAAAATATCAACTTAGAAAGAGGTATTTGAAGACACTGAGATATTTAATTGACACATGTGGAACACTCACCATATATACCTGCAGAATATATATTATTTTCATGAGGAATTTGAACATTTACCAAGATAAATCACTTTCTAGTCTGTAAATTTTAACATATTTCAAAGAACTGAAAATATACAGAGCTATCCTCTGATTATAGCATATGTAAAGTAGGATTAAATTTTTGAAAGATAACCGGAAAGTCCTCCTATATTTGTAAATCAAGTGGTATACTTCTAAATAAACTATAATCTAATAATAATTAAAAATAGAAATGAAAATATTTTGCTGAATGATATTAAAAACACAGTATTTAAAATATGTGGAAAATATCTAAAGCACTGTTTACAGGAAAACATATAGCACTAAATGTGTATCTTAGAAAAACAGAGTATCAGCAGTCTTATGATAACACCCAAAGAGTTAGAAAACAGGGAAACAATAAAGATAACAGTAAAAACCTGTAACAGAAAAAAAACAAAAATAATTGAGAAAATACACAAAACCAATGTTCTTTTTTAAAAAGCTAATAAAAATTGTTAATTCTCTAGTAAGAATGATCAAAATAAAAAGACAAAAGGTAAACACAAGCAATACTAGGAATGAAAAAGAAACACTACTACAGATCTTTCAAATATGTATTGAACTGATAGAGTAGTTTATGAAAAATTTTATGTCAAAAACTTTGAAAATGTAGGTAAAATAGCTGAATACCTTAAAAAATAGCTTATGAAAAATTATACAAATGATTGAAAAATCAGTCCTATATCTAATAAATAAAGTATTTGATTAACAGCATCCCGATAGGAAAAACTCCAGGCCTACACGGCTTTACCAATTAATTTTTCTTCATGTTTCCATCCTTTTATCTTAGATGTTAGGAGAGGGCGAAGTTTCCAACTCTTTCATTAAATAACTGTAACACTGATACCAAAGCATGGCAAACACACTGAGAAAGGAAGATCATATACTAATATCTCTCACAAAGATACTAAAGTTTTAAACAAAATATCATCAAACCAAATCTAACATAGTATACCATGACCATGTTTTTTTTTCACATACGTAAGTTTAACATTTAAAAAAAAATTGATGTAATTTACCATGTTAAGAAAAAGTGTAATCATATTGATAAATAAAAAATAATTTGATAGACTTCAATGTACATGTATAATAAAATTTTTATAATCTTGGCAAATAAGGAACAGAAGTGAAATTCCTACATTCATAAAGTTATCTTAAAAAAAATATGATATAACCTGAATGACAAAATATTGTAAGCTTTTCCCTGAATGGATAATGAGAAAAAATATCTTAGGTTCAACATTCACTGGAGAACCTATCCAGGTTATTGATGGCAAAAAACAAAATTATAAATTAAAATTAAGAACAATTAAAAGGAAGAAAAATTGGCATGCACAGCTGCAGAAACATATATATTGAAAAAAATTTTTTAAACCCTGATGATAAACTGAATTCAGAATTAATTTTTAGAGCTGCTAAATCTAAAAATCAATATATAAATATAAATTTTATTTCTTGGTACCAGCCACGCAAAATTGTAAAATAATATTTTAAAATAATATTTCATTTAATATCATCAAAAACAATCAGAAAGCTAGGCATAAATTTAACAAAATCTATCCAGTAACATTGTAGTAAAGCAAAAGATTACTGAGAGAAATTTGTAAAGACTCGAACAAAAAGAGCGATATACCACTTCCAAGTACTGGAAGACTTGAAACAAGGCAATTCTCTCCAAAGTACCCTACCAAATCACTGCAATAACAATCAAAATTCCAGAAGAATTTTTTTAGCGAGGATGGGGAAACTTATTACCTGATTCTAAAATGTATAGGGAAATTAAAAGGCCTAGACTAGCCAAGATAATAGTGAAAAAGAATAAAGTTGCATTTTCACCACATTGTATCAATTGTTACTATATAACCACAGTAACTGAGATAGTGTGATACTGGTGCAAAGAAATCAGAAGAGACACTGGAGTTCACGTTCCATCAAAATGGAGAAACTTGAAAAACATCCTAGATATTCAATTGAGAAAAAAAAGAAAGACAATGTCCTCTGAGTAAGGAACACGCTTTAGCAATAGGACAAAGCAAACAGACTCATCTAAAAGTCTTAAAAGGAATCGGGTGGGCCAATGGACTTAATCATCAACCCCAAAATTTTTTAACCAACTTTAGATGAAAGTCACATAATCTAAAGCCTTCACAACATATTCCTTGCAATGACAGGCACAAAATAAATATTAGTAATCATGCTAAAATCTAGATATGGAAAGAAGAAAAGAAATGACTAACAACTGAGAAGTAATGAATATAATCCAACCCAAACAGAACACAAACTTTAAAGTGAGCAAACACTTCAAAGTTGCCATGTTTACTTAATTTAAGAAATTAGATTAAAAAGCATGCAAACACAAAAAATAGACCATATCTTGGGAAGGATGCATACATTTCAAACTTTTTGCCCATTTGCAAACAGAAATGAAATGAACATCACTTGAACAATTTATTACAATGCAAGAAAAAATTCCACATAGTCCTTTATCTACTAAAGATACCGAATTTATATTTAAAATCTTCCCAGAAAGCAGCTCCAGGCACAAACAGCCCAGTGCATTCTAAACTAGTGAATTTGTTCAAACTTCCACAATAAATATTACCATCTTATATAGATTTTTAAAAGCCAGACACAAAACGCAAATATACTATAAAATTTATTTACACAAAGTTCAGGAACAACTATTGTATGATGATAGAATTGAGCTGTATGGACGTAAACATATATATAAAAATACACAATTTAAAACGTCCAGTAGAACACATACAAACTATGGGTGACAACTACAGAGCAAAGGATTTGAGTAAGTATAGTCCTGATAGGATTGGTAGAGCAAAGTTATCAGGACAACATTTAGAAACTAGCTGTTACTGGAGACCACAGATTTTCAGTGGCACAATTTCAAGACTGTGACTTCCTCCTGCAGTGCTCAGCAGTTCTTACGTAGGGAATGTTAAGACTAAGGATTGCATTGATCCAAAGCTGAATAGATAAAGCTGGGTGCTCGGGAAGCTTAATGGAGAAGACAAGGAGGGTTATTAACATGGAAAGGCTAGGCCAAAGAAAGAAAGGAAACTTAATCAAGATGAGTTACGTGGAGACAAGAGTTTTCTATCACGAGAAAGTGTACAGAAATGTTAACAAGGTGGGTACAAATTAATTGACCATATATGCTTGGGTTTATTTCACTGATCTATGAGTCATATTGTTTTGATTACTGTAGCTTTGTAATATAAAGTCAGGGAATGTGATGCCTCAGCTTTGCTCTTCTTTCTCAAGTTTGCTTTGGCTATTTGAAATCTTTTTTGGTTCCATACAAATTTTAAGATTTTTTTCCTATTTGTGTGAAAAATGCCATTGGGATTTTTATAAAGATTGCATTGCATCTGTAGACTGTTTTGGGTAACATAGACATTTTTACACCATTAATTTTTCTCATAGAGGAGTATGGGAAAAATCTTTCCATTTATTTGCATCTTTTTCAATTGTTTTCAGCAGTGTTTTATAGCTTTCAGTGCACAGGTCTTATTTTTAGGTATTTTATTCTTTTTGATGCAAGTGTAAATGGGATTATTTTCTTCATTTCTCTTTCTGCTAGTTCGTTGTTAGTGTATAAAAATGCAAAAGATTTTTGTGTATTGATTTTGTGCCTTGTAATTTTATTGAATTCATTTATTCTAAGAGTTTTCTGTGTAAAACATCAAGTTTCTTAGTTTCCAACTTAATATGCTTTTTATTTTTTTTCTGCCTAATTATTCTGGCTACGACTTCCAGTACTAAGAATGGAACTAGACCACTATTTTACACTATCCACAAAAATTAACTCAGAATGAATTAAAGACTTGAATATAAAAGCAGAATCCATAAAACTCCTAGAAGAAAACATAGGTGGTAGGCTCCTTGATTGCTGTTGGCAACATGTTTTTGGATCTGACTTCTTAGGCTATGGTAACAAAAGCAAAAATAAAGAAATGGAACTACATCAAACTAAAAAGCTTCTGCACAGCAAAGGAAATCATCAACAAAATAAAAAGAAAACCTACTGAATGGGAGAAGATACTTGCACATTAAATATCTAAAAAAGAGTTAATATCCTATATATACAACTCATACTGGTCAGTAACAAAAATAAATAATCCAACTAAAAAATGAGCAGGGGATCTGAATATACATTTTTTCAAAGAAGACATGCAGATGGCCGCCAGGCATGTGAAACGATGCACAACATCACTAGTCTCCAGGGAAATGCAAATCAAAACCACAGTGAAAGATTCCACACATTGGACTGGCTATTATCAAAAGGACAAGAAGTAACAAGTGTTAGTGAAACTCTGGAAAAGGAAACACTCTGCTACACTGTTGGTGGGAATGTAAATTGGAACAGCCACTATGGAAAACAGTATGGAGGCTCCTTAAAAAATTTAAAATAGTACTACATGTGATCCAGGAATCCCACTTTTGAATATTTATCTGAAGGAAATAAAAACACTAATTCAAAATGATACATGCACTTCTATGTTCATTACAGCATTATTTACAATTGCCAAGATACTGAAACAAGATACTGTCCACTGAAAAATGGATAAAGAAAAAAAATACATACACACACACACACACACTCACACAATAGGATGCTACTGCCATAAAAAAGAAATCTTGCCATTTGTGACATGGAGGGAACTTGAGGGTATTATGCTACAAGTGAAATAAGTCAGACAAAGACAAACATCATATGCTTGCCCTTACATGAGGAATCTGAAACAAACCTACCAACAAAATGACAAAACTGATACGTACAGAGAATAGACTGATGGTTGCTAGAGGACAGGGTGGTTTAGAGGTGGGTGAAATGGGTCAGAGGGATCAAGAGGTACTATCTTCCAGTTAAAAAATACGTAAGTAATGGGAATGTACTGTACAGCATGGTGACCAGAAAGTACATCTTAAAAGTTCTCATCCCAAGAAAAGAAAATTTGTAATTTTGTATGGTGACAGATGGTAATTAGACTTATGGTGATCATTTCATAATGTATACAAATGTTAAATCATTATGTTACACATCTGAAACTATATAGTGTTTTATCACTTATACTTCAATTTAGAAAATGTGTAAAATTACTATTTAGGAAATAGGAGATTTATAATATAAAGCCTTCAAGAAGACATTAGACAATAAAATAATCATTCTTAGATAAGAAGATGGACAGACATTATTTTCATAGGAAAGAGAATATTATGGATAAACGTGTAGATTCTTATGTTTGTTGTGAGGAAAGTATTAGAATTACAGTACATGTCTTCTCTTTTCTCTCTGAAGTAGGTGATAAAGTCAGGAGCTAAGAGTTGGGGTTAAGGCAAGTTGAATGTTTAAGGAAAGTGTGAACATTTTCATATAAAAATAGTCACTATCCATGCATAGGAGCACAGCTGACCAGTAGCCATAGATTACTAGACATTGTGGGAACCCATTTGAAGTTGGTAATTTTGAACTGATTGTGTATCCAATCTCACTTTCTTTCTTTTTCCAACAATGATCCTCACTACTTAGCTTCAGGCAAATACAAAGGTTGCTAGTCAAAAGATAATGCGCCTCCTCCACCAAGATTAGAGAGAAGAAAGAAGAAAAAATGAGAGGTTGGAATCGACAGAAGTGAAGACTGCTTAGACCTTATCTGTGAAGGAGAGTAACAGTCCAGGCTAACCATGAGATATTATTCATTGTGATAAGGAATAAAGAGTAAAGATGGAAATAACATTACATTGGAGGTAAGATAATGACTTACCCTTTGGAGGTGTGGATTTTAATCTTTTCATAAGACCCTGGGATTGCAATATGCAGCAGAATGTTGAGTAAAATAAATCTCAAGGACAAAAGGATATTCTAACCTAACGATATCTTTGTCAAACATTTATTCAGAGTTAGTTTTTGACTGAAAACATAGGAACAAGTAAAAGTTCTCAGGAAGTAAAGTGAAAAAACAAGGCTACCAAGGAAGAAACTTGACTGTAATCTATTCTACCAAATAAACTGAAATAAAAGATATAAAAGTTTCAGAGTATCAAATTAGCCCTAAAATAGTATTTAGTTGTTGGAAGTGAAACCGAAATTTAGACCTTTATCATCTTCAGCCAAAGTACATATTTATTGAAACTATTTAAACATAACTTAAAAATACACCTCATAAACCACTACTATATGATAACTTTCTACAAATACATTCTATAAAAGACTGGAACAGCGTGTACACATTTGAAAGGTAAGATGAATTGAAGTACATGGGTATTCTTGATAATTAAGGCCCCTACTATAAAGCTACCCTTAATTACTTTAGTTAAAAATGAAGTTCTGGGTAAGAGTCTAATTTTGTAATGAATCAAGTATTTTGTTTTCCCTGATTTGACTAATAAATAGTCTGTATCAAATTTATTCATGATGAAAGATATCTCTAACAAAGTTGCTAATTTGCTTATTTATTGCCTAATATATATTTAATGAAGTATGATATTCATTAATACTATTATTATATAATGCTACATGGGCATTTAGACTATCATTCCAAATTTTTCATTCTTGTAATTTAGGGTTTAAATGACTTTAGATGCCAGAAGCCAATCCTGGCTTTGAAATAACAGTAATGGTAGTAGTAAATCTTTCTCCAGACAAAGCAGAACATTTCTGTACTTTAAGCAAAATTGTGGTATTTGACATTTAGTGACAATAATATAGGTTTATCAGGTTTTTATAATTTTAATTCTATTCATAGTAATTTGGAGGAAAATTTTAATTTGCTGATTTCCCATTTAATATTTTAATATTAAAACTTACACATTTTAGAATTGAATCACTTAATATGTGCCATTCCTTTAGTAAAGTCAATGCACTGTGTTAAGTGTGCTAAAATTCTGTTCTTTTATGTTTTAATTCAAAGGCTAGATAAGGATTAGGTGAAAATTTAGATTTGATTTTTTTGTGAGGAGGGGAAGCTAATTAGGTTTATTTATTTATTTAAATAGAGGTACTGGAGATTGAACCCAGGACCTTGTGCATGTTAAGCATAAACTCTACCACTGATACCCTCCCCCTAGATTTGATTTTGGGGAAAGATAAAATATTGATGCATTAACTACTAAATATAGATTTATAGTAGACATAACATAAAGCATAATTGTTGTTGAAAAGTTAATTTGTAAACTTTTTATCCTACATATATTTAATTTACTTATTAACAATCATATTTAGATTATTCATAAAAATTTCATGACATTAAATAGCTAACCATTATCTTGTTAGCTTTCTTGCTGATGAATTTTATAACAGAGGTAACATGAGTTTAACTGACTTTCAGTAAACCTAGAGAGAATAAAAGTTGTAAGACTGCATTACATTTAATATTGATAGCTCTAAAGACATATCTATTTTAATCAAACCAACCAACAAGCAAGCTTTTATTTATTGACAGATTATGCTACATTATGAGAACTTAAAAATGTTTGGGTTAGTTTGTTGGGCCAGCTGACATCTTTCAAAGTCCAAGGACTCAACAGATTAAGTACATTCTTTACTGGGCACGTTTCCCCTAACAAACTAATAGCCCTACTTAATACCTAATCTTTCGAGAGCTCAGGCTGGCTGGTTTCAGCTCACCTTATCATCATAACCCCACTGCTCTTCACAGACCCTAAACCTCTTACACCACCTACAACCAATAAGAGACTTGCACACAAGTCAATCAAGCACCTTATGACACTGAGACAGGAAGAGGGCAGGGCACAGCCATTCAAGGAATCCTACAGCAATTAACATGAAAATGGTGAAAGATTCAACCCCCAGTAGGCCTTGAGGCTCAGGATGATGAGAGATTTAACTTCTAGTAGATCTTGAGCTTCATTATACGCCCACTGTAATATATTAACATGGTGAATAACACGCCCACAGGCACCATGACAGTCCCAAGGCTAGCCACAAAAGGTCAAAGAGTGGGAAATGGACAACTTCCTGGGAATCCAAGCCCCTTCCCCAGGTTACTTAGACTGGTCCTTTCACTTATTAGTATACGAAACCACCAAGCCCATAAAAACTAGTAACACAGAACCTTGCAGTGGCCCCTCTCTCTCCCCCTCTTCGGAGATGGCCCACATTCTGTCTAAGGAATGTGTGCCTACTTGTAATCTGAGCACCCAACCCCCACACCTCATGGCCTTTCTCTTGCCTTTCAATGTATCTCTCTGAATAAATCTACCTTTACTCAACTGTGGCTCGCTCTTGAATTCTTTCCTGTGCGAAGCCAAGGACCCATTCTTGGCGGGGCACGTCCCAGGGGCTCAACCTATGCCTGGGACACAGCCCTCCGCCTCACGCCCCACATCTGTTTTCCTGCATCAACGCTACCTTAGAAAACACCCCCACCCCCAATAAACAGCCCTCTATTTTTCCCATAGATTTTAAAAAGCTTTTATTCATTTAGTTTCCAAATAACCTTTCTCTCCCCACCCCCCTTTAGTTTTCCCTTGGCTGTTTATGGGAATAAATGGTAGTAGTTTACTGCAGAATCCCTACGAGTCTCATTAACCATGGAAAGTGCCAATATGGGGGCACCACCAACTTGATAGACTTTTGTTTACTGTCTTACAGCCTCTTCAAAGAGGAAAGGAAGTTCAGACGGGGGATTAGTAGACTATGAGTGCTGTATCACAGAAGAATAGAGTGAAGTAGTAGCAGTCACATGAGTCTTACTGTCTTTTGCTTTAGGTACCTCTTGTGTCTTTAACTTTTGCAATGGATCTTGGAGTGAAGCTATTCTGGAATATTGAAGTCTTTTTGGAGTCACCTGCATGCCAGTTAAAAAAGGTATCCCATTCTGTTGTTTGATTTGGGAACACTTGCTTTCAAGTGCACTTCTTAAATGAACTACCTTTCTAAGTGGAACATTCCTTATCATGGCCACTGCAATTCTAGGTTGTCTTAATAAAATTTTTCCATCTTTTAAGATATCTACAGTTTCCTGGACCCGGGTTCATAGTTATAAAATATGCAGGTATGCCAAAAGATTGCTAATTCTTTGTAAGTTGAGGATCCTATTTCTTTCGCTAAGTTTTGGGTCTCTTGGAAGATTAATACCTAGGAGGGATATGCCACTGGGTTGGGTATTTTGTAGTGCTGTTCACTGTACCTTGTTGCATGGAAACTTTCTTTATGTTGGTGGATAACCTAGTATAAATATAACCCATTCAGTGACCAACTGAATCTAGCCAGAGTCAGCTTTTTTAACTTCAGAAAATAGTTCAGTACAATAGTTTTGTTAAAAAACTCATTTACAGGAGGTACTTACCAATTTGCTCCTGATAATACATGAAAACATGTAACTAAGTAAGTCATGCACAATAAATCCAAGGCAAATTATATACAAAGATGAAAAATAAGTTTTTAAGCAGCATAAGCTCATATTTAAAGGACTCATACTGAAAGAAGACAGGGCATTTTTCTTAGAACGCCATGGCAAGGATGACACTATCAGCCGTTATTTTTCACCTGCAGTAGATTAACCACCAATCAGCAACACTGCTAAGACAGCCACGTCAAGAAAGGTCACACTGTTCACGTCAAACACTTAATGCAAATACATATCCAGCTGGAAAAACAAATAGTTTCAAATGCAATGTCCATAGGACTTTCTGCTGGGTGGGGCTGTCAGGACCCAGGCTTGCTCACTAGAAGGGATTACACCATTCTGATTCTCGCATCATCAGAGTAGGTGAGTGGTGAACCAACAGGTGAACATGACACGTGAGAAATGGCATCATACTTAACTGGAAGCAATAACGTTCAGATGTGATGGTAAAGTATCTTGCAGGGGGACCATGTCTTAATCCATGTGTCGTATGAGCAGGGTGGGAGCAGTCCCTGACCCCAGCTGCTTCTGGCACACCTCTTCTACAAGCTTACAGTTTTTAGACTCTGTCACCACTACAAATATCTGCTAAATCGAGCATTTTACAAAGATAGCAGGAAAGTAAACTTACAGTAACAATGAGATTTCTTGCCAAAGGCCAGGCAGAAAGCTTACGAAGCCCTTGACCCAGAGTGGAGCTCACCCCTCCCCTGGATGGCCAAGGACGAGTTCCACACCCATGAACACGGAGCAGGGGCTGACTGTGGGGACAGAGTGCATGCTCCCCGAGTGACAGGCATGTTCACTCCAATCAGCGGATGTCTGGACACCAGTGGGAGGGACCAGAGTAATTAAGGAGGAGAATATTTAAGCCTGAGTTTCTGATTAACATCAAGCCCTTTTTGCTTATAAAGGAGGTGACAAAAAAAATCTCAAATGGTGCAGTAATCTTCATACATTTGTTTTCCTCCCCAAATTAGCTAAGGGTTGAAAAGCATTCACTACAAACTGCTAGTTCTAACAACTGTCAACTTATTAATGCACATTTGCACCTCTGTGATAATTCAAATTCACTGTGTGCTCGGAAAAATGGACTCTGCAATTAGGCAGCCCTGCCCTTGTCCAAGTCTTTTAAATCCTTACTCACCATGGTCATTTCCTGTCACAGAAGTATAATCCCCTCTAACCAGACAGTCTGCCAGCAGTATATTTTCATCAGTTAAGATGGTTTCCAAAAATCACAGAAAATCTGTCACTCTTCCTAGTTCTTAGCTCTTTCAAGAATCCTATCAGCAATAGATTTGTTATTCCTTTCATGAGACAATTCCTTTATAGTGGCTAACTTTGTATTGGCTTTTAATAGCAAAAACTTCGACCTACTTAGATTTTGATGTATCATTGCTCAAAATGAGTCCAAATTTCTTGTCTTACATCCCTAAGTCCTCCAGCAGTTGTGAACTTACCTCCAAGCTTTATGAGTCCCCTAACAGCTACCTTCTTGCTTGCTTTAGACTAAAGGGTGAACATTATTTTCCCTTGAAGTAATCCTCCTGAATGCAATCTGACTTACTGTTTCTGGCTGCCTGAGCATTAGATCCTCAGACCTATCAAGACCTACTTCCCAGAGGCACTTACCTTGCAGATGAGTTCGGCCAAAAATCCAAATGTAGCCCACTAAGTACAACCATAAAAATCCAGAGTCTCTTACACTTCAATTTTTACCCTGTGGAAAATCTAGGGAATCTTGCACCACCTTTTTCTACCTGGAAGGATCAGAACAAACTGGAAGAGCTCTGAACACAAAATAAGTAGAGCTCGACTGGAAAGAAGCTCACCAGAGATCCCAGGCAGCATCTGAGAGGCAGCCAAACAAAAGGGCTCTGTGGTGCCTTCACCTGCGTGTAGGAGCCTTCCCCAGAATCTTCCGTAGCTGTCTTTCGATTTCCTTTATTCAAGGGAAAGCAGTCCATACACTGGGGGAGTACAATGCCTCGTAAGTGGAGCACTGCTCCCGAGGCATTTGGGCAAAGAAAGTTTTAAAGAGGTTAAGAGGCAATGTGGAAATAGGACATGACTGGCTAGGAGGTCAGAGGTTTCTTGCTAAGGGTAGCAGGTTCTGTTTCCTCTAGTGAGATTACCTAGCTAAAGCTGAGTTGGTGGATTCCGACTGGCGTTGATGAGGACTTTTTGACAGGTATTTCTTGTAAGTGCAGACTACGGGGCAGCCCCCATATTGTGGGTCCTCATAAACTAATTAACTTTCTCAGGCCCCATGTGTAGAAGATCCTTTAATGATTCTTAGTACTCTTTTAATCTCTAGGACCTGAGTATTTATCCTAATATTTCCGTGGCATTGGGGTGTATGTCACATATGAGATACATGATTTTCAGTGAGATACAGAAATTTGTAAAAAAAAAAAAAAAGCTATTGCATTATCATAGTTTTGTTTGTTTGTTTGTTTGTTTGTTTTTGGTGTGCTGATATGACAGGAGAAAGAAGGCTCAGAATTTATAGGAAGTATTTCCTCCAAAAGATGCACCAGATACCAGATTTTTACTGAATTAGCTTGGTTGAACTGAGCTTTCAAGGACTCAGAATCACACTTATTGACTTAACTGAAATTGCGTTTCTGAGGCTTCCTAAATTTTGAATATGTGCATATGAGAGAGAAAGGTTGGACTCATTGTTAAATACTTCTATATTTGTTAAGAGCACCAAAAAGATTTTGCCTACTTTTCTAGGACAATCTTCACACTATGCAAAGCAATTTAAACTTCAAGGCTGATCATCTGTCCACAGATGGCCATTAAACTCACAGACCAAATCTGAAAAACATTTGTAAGTATTTAGCCACTCCTGAATAGCTTTCACAGCTAGCCTAAATCATTTTATCCAAGTGGTAATTGTTTCATTGTCCCAAGACATTTAAAGCTATTAAAGTCTAATGACCCAAGTCTTGTTTTTCCTATAAAGGTGGAAACTTTTTTTTGATGCTCTAGCCTTTTCTTTGTTAGTGTTTAACTGGCTACAAAGTTTTATAAAATATACAATTATATCTATCTATGGAGCACGAGCCAAATAAATTCAGTAAAATCATAGGTGTGTTCATTTTAGGGTCATTATTGACTTTTCTGAAAATGCTTTATATACTGAAAATAGTCATTTTCATGTTCAAATGAAAGAGGTAAGGGTACAACCAAGTGATTTGAAAACCCACATGTAGCAGTCCTATTTTTGTGGTTTATTTTGCTACTAAGATTTTCGGTGTATACTGTACCAAAGACTTTTGGCCTCTTTTGATAAAAACTTTTGTCACAATCATGAAAAAGTGGTATTCATGGGAACCATATTATAATTTTCAGGTAATTATCTCTCTTATATGAGTGCAAATGTGATCCATGTGGGGCAAATTGATGTCCTTCAAAGTCCAACAACCCCCATTCTTGTACTAACCCAAATGTCACCAGCTCACTGACCAGCTGCTGTGTTTTGTGTCCCAGAACAGTCCAGACTTTCTTTCGTTTTTTTTTTTTTTTCAGGGGTGGTTGGAGGTAATTAGATGTGTTTATCTAATTATTTTCTCAACAGAGGTTTTGGGGGTTGAACCCAGGGCGTCATCCATGCTAAGCACTCACTCTACCACTTAAGCTATAACCTTCCTGCTTCCCAGACTTTCTTATTTGCATTTTCTCCCTCTATGGAACACTCTGTCATTTACCTTGTGAGAAGGCAATGTTATAAATGGTAGTTAGCCTATCAAAATTTAAAAGAAAACATGATGGAAGATGGATTATTAAAAGCACATAATTTTGGTAATTACCCTGGAAATTATTTAAATTCTCCTTTTACTATGTTTAATTTTAGATATTTTAACTTTTCAAGTATCATTAGCTCAAATATTACGTTAACTAAAAAGGAAATCCAATGGAGAAATGTAAATAAAATCACACTATTATTAACCAAAGTAGTGAATGACTTGGGAGAGAATCATGGAGTTCAAACTAAATGCTACACTTCTTTATTTTTCCTGGGGAAAATAATCAGGAAAAATATCCATATTTATTTATTCCTTTATGGTTTAATCATTTAAATTCTCATTAATAAATTTATCAAGTTGAGTCAAGACAGATTACACTGTAATTACATCCATTATATTTCATTAGCACCAATAGAGAACAAGGACCAAATCCAACAATTAAATTGAATAGTAAGATATTTTATGAAAATTAGAGCATGTTCTAAATCTCACTAGGCTGCTTAGTTTACATGCTTATTACAATGTCTTTTGCTTGTATAATATTATAATTCATTATTTTGATGTTTGCAGGAAAAAAGCATAAAGGATATTATTTTAGCCTAATTCATTAATTTTTAAATCACTTATTGTTATTTAATTCAACAAATAGTCACTTATTTTTTTACTATGTGGCAGTTATCATAGTAAAGGTTGAGTATATGTTGATGAAATAGAAAAGAAAATGCTGCCATTTAAAATTAGTGACAAATCCATAATAATAATAAAGTGAAATAACTTTAATATAATAAAAATATTTCAGTAAATTCTAGACCAATTCAGTTTTCACTTGGTGGTCAAAAACACTACTTTGTCTGACAGAAGAAATACAAATAAGGATTAATACAATTTTACTCTGGTGTTTGAGAAACCGTTAACTGAGACCTTGTGTGCAAGTCTGCATTCTTTTGATACTGCTTCAGCTTTTCATAATCAGGAACAATTGACTATTATTAAACATGGAAACTCTAGTTTTAAAGGATGTCTAAAAAGTTAGACTTGCTTCCATTACCATATCTTTATAACAAGGTGAAAATTTCTAACATATGGTATAGCTCCTTAATGTGTTACTTTGGGTTAACGTTGAAAATTAATCCTAACAACTGCCATTTTTCAATGTTTAAAAATCTCCCAGAAAGATCAGACAAAATAATATAAATTAAAGAATTCTAGAAGATAGCCCCATATTTAATGGGCCTTAATATCCAGGTCCAATAGAAATAAATCATAAACTTTCAGTGAAAATTCCCCCCATGTATTCATTGGACTGTGGTTCTGCTTGAATTTCTGAGTTAAAAAGAATAGCTCTTCAAAAATGTTCTCCTAGAGCAGTCTACCCAAGCAATAGAAATAAAAGCAAGAATTAACAAATGGGATCTAATGAAACTTACAAGCTTCTGCAGAACAAAGGAAACCAGAAGTAAAACAAAATGACAACCTACAGAATGGGAGAAAATTTTTGCACAAGATGATACCAACAAAGGCTTGATCTCCAGAATATATAAGCAGCTCGTAAAATTTAATCAGAAAAAACCAAACAACCCAATCCAAAAATGGGCAGAAGACCTAAACAAGCAAGTCTCCAAGGAAGAAATACAAATGATCAATAGGCACATGAAAAATTGCTCAATATCACTAATTATCAGAGAAATGCAAATCAAAACTACAATGAGGTATCACCTCACACCAGTCAGAATGGCTGTCATTCAAAAGTCCACAAATGACAAATGCTGGAGAGGCTGTGGAGAAAAAAGGGAACCCTCCTGCACTGCTGGTGGGAATGCAGTTTGGTGCAGCCACTGTGGAAAACAGTATGGAGATTCCTCAAAAGACTAGGAATAGACTTACCCTATGACCCAGGAATCCCACTCCTGGGCATCTATCCAGACGGAACCCTACTTCAAAGAGACACCTGCACCCCAATGTTCATAGCAGCACTATCTACAATAGCTAAGAGATGGGAACAGCCTAAATGTCCATCAACGGATGACTGGAAAAAGAAGAAGTGGTATATTTATACAATGGAATACTATTCAGCCTTAAAAACCGACAACATAATGACATTTGCAGCAACATGGATGTTCCTGGAGAATGTCATTCTAAGTGAAGTAAACCAGAAAGACAACGAAAAATACCATATGAGATCGCTCATATGTGGAATCTAAAAAAAAATAAATAAATAAAATAAAATAAATATGAAACAGAAACAGGCTCACAGACATAGAATACAAATTTGTGGTTGCCAGAGGGGAGAGGGGTGGGAAAGGACAGACTGGGAATTCAAAATTTGTAGATACCGACAGGCATATGTAGAATAGTAAACAAGATTCACTATATAGCACAGGGAAATATACACAAGATCTTGTGGTAGCTCACAGTGAAAGAGAATGTGACAATGAATCTTTGTATGTTCATGTATAACTGACAAGTTGTGCTCTACACTGGAAACTGATACAACATTGTAAACTGACTATAACTCAATAAAATAATAAGATAAAAAAAGAATAGCTGTATGGACATCAATTAAAACTGAGATAGTAATTAATTTGAAATGGCCTAGAAATTCCTATACATTTAAGCATTTTTTTATTACTCCCTCTTTAGGCTTGTACTCTTAAAAGTGAGCAGGGTCCTACAGGGCCCTCCCAAGTACAAAAAGCCTTCTCTTGGCCCCCATTTCTTGTTTCTAAAAAGGCTTCAACCTCCTAGACCTTCCCTGAGTTCTAAAGGGCAGACTCAACAGTTACTAATTATGGAAGTGAGAAAACATAGAATCAGCGGGAAAACAGTCAAGAAACAACAGTGCAGGGATAAAGGAGAGTCCTAGCTCTTCCTCCACGAATATATAATCTGATACTATCTTTGAGTTCTCATACAGGAACTAAGGCCCTGCCAAGGTGGAGGATGGTAACTTCAGGCTTCCTGGACCACCACCCTGTTACCTCACCACCAACCAATCACAAGAAAGTCACACACCCTGCAGCCCTCACCCCAAATTTTATCTTTAAAAACTCTTCCCCAGAAACCATCAGGGAGTTTCGGTTCTTTGAGCATGAGCCACCTGTACTCCTTGCTTGGCCCTTGCAATAAACCTTTCTCAGTTCTAAATTCTGACATTCTGATTTTTTTGGCTTCACTGTGCATCAGACACAGGAACTTGGGTTTGACAACATACTCTTTATATACAACATATTCACTGGAATATTCTATAATAATCAGAAGAGTAATTAATCCAATTTTCCCATTTCAGTTAGAGAGTAATCTAGCAAAATGGTCTTGTAAATACCATGAAATAAATATCTATTTGCTGCTACTACTACTGAGAAAACAGTCTATGGCTTATTATTTTAGATACATGTATATTAAATGTATATATGTTTATCTATTTATGTATATATGTGTTGCAAAATTCATATTTTATGGCAAGACAAGAAAAATTTAAACGTAAGAAATATTCTCTGTCCTGTGGCCTCCTCTCTCCCCACTGTTACGCACTGTGTATGTATTATGCATCAACCGAACCTCCCTCATTGGCAGAAACTCCTGCTCAAACAATGGAAAAGAGAAACATTCTCCTAGCACTAATGAGACAACTCCTTGAAAGATAACATTACCTCCTGATATTTTTAAGGGGCCATGATGATGCTTAGATCTAGATTGTGTAAACTGTTGATAATCTGTAGTTTAGTGCACAATCCTGTCTCAGAAAACTTACATAACTGTGCCTTGACTTCTAACAGGTGAAACAGTTCTCAGAGCTTTCTGAGATGCTGTTCCTGAGTTATAACCCTCAAATTTGGCTTAAATAAAATTATCTACCTATTTCATAAGATGATTATTGATTCATATAATATAAACAATGTAAACATACATGTTTATAGGTATGTGTGTATTTTATATAAGTATATACATATATGTGCCAATCCAGAGACAAATTTACCTAAGAAATTTATTCCAAAAATTGTATTTGTTACTACTTCTCAACTCCATAATTTATAATTTATATTTAAATTCTCAAATCCATAGCTACAACCCTAACCAATTTAATTCCTTATAAACACAAATGGAAATACTAAGATCTACTTCTTGGGCTGGTCAACACCACGATATTATGAAACATAAAACTGAATGGATTGCTAAAGTTTATCAGGTTTACTTTTTCAACAGAAATAGTAAAGAGTAAATTTTCAAGAGAACAGTTATCCATAAGGTTGTTGAATTTAAGTTAGAAGATGAGAATTCAACTGAGAAGTAATGAGTGTCTATGCATGTTTGTGAAATTTTCCTTATTTAAACTGAATAAAATTGAATAATAAGAAGTGAAAAGAGTCATCTAAACTAAGACACAGAGTGTTTGTAGCCTCACAGCACAAATGTACAAGTTGAAACGGAGTTTGGAGCAAACTGAAGAAGACAGGAGAAATGATACAGAACTCCATTAATCAAAGGCAACATAAAATAGGCGGGAAGAAATTCCAAAAATCCCTACAGATGTTTTCCAACATGGAGTAATAAGAACTGGGTGTGTGTTGTACAGAAGACAAAGAATAGTATTTTTTTTCAGTGTATTTCATCAGGAATAGACTGCTGGGATAAAAGGACAAAAGGAAAGACTGCCAGGCTACACAGCGTCACTTTGCCCATTGACTTAGATCCTCAATAAGAAAGGCACAATTGAATGGTAAGGATTAAGAGTAGGGAACTGTGTATACACCTTTTGTATCAAAATTATATGGCAGATCATAAGAAAGCTCTAGGCTGGAGAGGAGATAAAATAAATTCAATTTTCATGTCACCTCACCCCAAAGTGAGACAAGGGACACACCCACCACTTTGTGGATGGAAAGAAATAGAGATATTCAACCAATTTTGATAGAATTTAGAAAAACTAAAAGAAAAATTTCACAGATTAACATTAACCATATCCATAAGTTCTTCCCCTCATAGCTAAATGCCTGAATGATGACTGCACAACAGACGTTCTTCAGTAAAGTTAATTAAACTCAAATAGGACCCAGGTAAACAGGCAGAGAAACAAGAAGAACCCATATACATGAGTTTCAGACAGCTTATGTAGATATTTCTTGTTCCTGATCAAAAAATGAGTAACAACAAACTAAATGGGAACTATGGAATTGTTTCCTAGAAATGGGGAAAAGAGGAGAGGCGGAGAGGGGGAACTATGAAAAGAAAAAAAGTCTTGCAAATAATAGATTTTAATTAATTAATTAAAGCATTTTGCTAAAAATGACCATATCTAAGAGTAGGAAATGGGGGATAGCTTGACTACAAAGGACCAGTGTAGGAGAATTTGGGGGGTGATAGAATGGTTCTGCATCATGTGGTGATGGATGCATGGATGTGTGAATGTGTCAGAACTCATAGAGCACAGTGGATTTTACTGCATATGAAGTTATAAAGACTTCAAGAAGGTGTGAGGATAACTCCAAATGGAATACTAACTATAAAAAATTAGACTTACTGTATTACAAATAAATAACAAAACTACATTGATGGTGTGGGGGAGAAATGGATTAACGTAATTTACCTGAGAAAAACATTATCATGACTGGATTCTTTGAAAGTAAACACAAGGATGCAAGAGTAAAAGTCACTGAGCTATGAATCAGGGCCTGTGCTCCTCTACCAAAGTATGTGTCCAAGAAGGGTCACATCGACTTGGGGAAAGGGGTAACCTTTTCAGATTTGTACAAAGCGATTGTCACTTGTCAAGATACGTACTTGGATGACCAAAAATGCTACACAGGTAATGGTGGCCTTCCATAAGAATGGGAAGAAAAGTTCATAAATTTTTATTTCATCATGGTACATCAAAGGCCATATGGCCATGAAAGTAATGGAAATATGATTACAGGAAGATATCAATAACTTAATTGCATCCTAAGCTGCAAATTAAAGAAGTATTGGGAGAAAAACCATAAAGTCCCTTTAAGCAAGTTTGGGTGACAATTTTCTTCTTTGAAATTATGCATGCAAATTAGCAAATATAATTCTGAAATTAAGAATCTATTTAATTTCATTTAACTTGATTCTTCAAGTATTGTGTACAGAAAAAAGTCGGAAGTAAAACACAACAAAATATTAACAGGTGTTATCTGGGTAAAGATTTACAGGTGATTACAATTGCCATCATTTCTTTTTTTTTCCAGATTTTGTACAATTTTCAGACAAAAATGAATAAGCTGAAGTATTTCTACCATCAGGATCTCTAATTAATTACTTTTGCAACAATATTTCCAAATTTATATGCCTTTGAAAAATATTATATTATAAAGGCTTAATACAGTTTTCATTGCTGTATGTCACAGACTGAATATTTGTGTCTCCTTCAAATACTGACACTCCGATCCCCAATGTGTGAGATAGGCCTTTAAAGACATAATTAAGGATAAATGAGGTCATAAGAGTGGGCCTGGTTTAGTGTCCTTTTAAGAACAGACACGGGAGTCTGTGTGTGTGTGTGTCTGTGTGTGTGTGTGTGTGTTTTGTTTTTTTTAAGTAAAGGCCATGTGAGGACATGGAGAGAAGGTAGCTTCCCAAAAGTCAGAAAGAACCTATTTCTGAGACTAAATTTGCAGCCGCTATGATCATGAACTTCTAATCTTCACAACTGTGAGAAAATAAATTTCTGTTGTTTAAGGCACTCAGTCTGTATTTTGTTATGGCAGCCCAAGCAAATACACTGTATATAATAGATTTTCAGAATGCACTCATACCTTCTTACTATTTCTAGCACAGTTCTTCATTCATATCCAATTATTCCACTGAAGTATGAGTTCCAACTTCCTAGCAGTATCCTTTTTACTAATATGGAAAGACATGTTTCTTGATAAGGTTTTCAATAACAATGAGTAGTTTAGGACATTTTTTTAGAAAAATTGCTGGAACTACAGCCTGTTCTCACAGAGACCATGATGGGAGACAAATTATCTCTGCCCTTTTCCCAGACATTTCATGTTGCATGTGTTTCCATGGCATTATATTTTTTATAAACAAATGAATATTTCTTAAATTTCCCAGAATTTAAACTCAGCCCCTGCCTTACTCCAATCTATATACTTACAGAAACAAAGAAAATAACAAGACCCCGATCTTAATTCTATAGGCAAATCAGTCAGATCCGTAGTTCACTCTCTGACTATAAAGAAAAGCTTTAACAATCCTAAATTCAAATTTAGTGTATTAGTTTTGTGTAGCATTCAAGATATTTGTGTGATATTCCCATTTACATCCCAGGATACATTAACACTAGGAAACAATAAGGATTCTAAAACATGTTTTAAATAAGGCATTATGGAAAAGATAAATCATAATTACTATACTAAAATAAGATCATATAAAAATTGCATAAATATATTTGAGGTTGGCAAAAGGCTACAAGTAAGAGACAAGCAGAGCTGCACTGCAGAAAGGAACTCTGAGATCTTCAGGTTTAAAAAGTCCGACCAGCACATGTATAGGTCATTCTCCATTTTTCCCTTTATGTCCCCTTTCCAATCGCCCTTACCTTGTTCAGAGCCTCGGGAAGTTGCTCTCTATGGACAAACACAAAAAGACTTTTTTAGCTTTTATCTTTGGTTTATGCTTGAACAATGAGCTGCTAGCCAAAAACTCAAAGGGTGGGAGAAGAGAGCTGTCAGGGCACTTATCCCCCCAGCTCCCTTGCTGCTGAGACAGCTAGCTGTCAGTCCGAGTGTTATGCATGCTATTCTACCAAAGGCCACAAGTTCTGTACAGCTCCCCCAAAAGCGCTCCCCTCCAGTCCCTACAAACCCACAGGTAGAAGCAGCTTCCAACTACTGTTAGCCCTGAGCTTATTCACTTTCCCCTGTTGGTTTTCATTAACTTTTAAAAATCCTGTATTAAACTGAAGCCAAATGCCCCTTTTAAGTGCATGGTTGTCTGCTGGGAAATGAACTGACAGGAAAGATGAGATCCCTAAGTCATAGAGAGATAATAAGTGCAGGCTCATTTATCTTGAGCACATTATCATTTGCCTGTGGTCTTACAAAATTAAGAAGCTTTATGATAGTGATAATAAAGGCTGCCCTCAAAGTACTGAATCAAAAATAAAATTCCAAACTTCTAGTGTATGATAAAACCAAGAGTGTTCCTGTTCCATTTCATTAAACTGTTAAGCGAAAAGAAAACACAAAACCTATAAGTATTAGTCTATTCTTCAGACAAGAATCAAGAAGGCTCATAAAAGGCTTTTCATCCTGTCCCCAGTCCGGTACCACAGGTTTAGGAGCTGTGATCACAATCATAGCGACACAGGTTAGTGGAAGAACCTAAGCTAGAACTAAGCCCTTTTCACATGTATGCTCTGTGACTGGTCCAGGGTCTGATCAGCAGGGATGACAGGCTCAATGTTCTTGGGAAAGTAAACTCAAGCCACATTCTGGAGATACACGGGATGCAGAGAAGAGAAACTTCAATAGACATGAAGGATAAAATGAGTGGATTGCTAAATTAAAAGAGCACAGAGCCCTTGATCATAATAAAATGTCTCGATTCAATACTTCTTGTTGAATCCTATATCAAGTAAACAGAAATGAACACAAACATCAGTCCTCAGATTCCTAGTGAAGGTTAAGAGCCTGGGAAACTGCATAATATTCAGTACAAGTGAAACCACAATGACTATGAAGAGGTTTCCTGCAGAAATAACAAGGACGATTAACAAGAACACATTGGCTGCCTTAATTTTCCAATGTCATTGCCAAAAGCCACAAAATGAACTGTGAGCAGCAAGGAGTCCTCTCTTGCACTGCTGTTAACTAGATTTTAACTAATGACTTAGCAATAATTTTTTACCAAAACAGTTCAAGTATTCAACCACATTTCTGACTTAATAGTGATTTCATTCAATAAACAATGTCACATCATCAGTGCAGAACCCTTTCATTTTTATCAACTCAAATTGTTTCCACAAGGTCAAACAGATTACACACAGTAACTACAGTATCAACATTCAAGTAAAAATGATAGATTACTTGCTGAAACAAATGTTTAAAAAATTATGTATTTTCCTTGAGATATAAAGGTAATAAAACCCAGTTCGTTTGATCTCTCTCTGAGCTTCACGTTTCTTTATGAAGTTGTTTATAACCTGCTGATTTTTATATGCCTGCTTTAGGAAGGACCACTACATCAGTACTCTGACCATCTCAGTTGGCTAACTAGGTGATACTTAATTTACGTACACATCAGGAAAAATGTGACATTTTAGTGGGAAACAGAGTAAAGATTGCTAAAATGTTGGAGTAAGATGGGTATTTTTCTCTCCTTTCTAGAAATGAGGAAGTCAGAGAAGAATGGGCTATCAGATTTCTGTTCAGCAAGTCAAAGACGAGGGGCCTAGAGTTGTTTAATACATACCAGATGTGAGGAGTAATAGTAGGATTAAAGAAAAAGGAGTTCTGAATCACGCATTGCTACAATTAAAAGGAAATGGAATCTTTTTTTTATATTAGTGCGAAGGAAAAATTAATCCATACTTAAACCTGTACAAGAAAACTTTAATTTTATCTCACTAATAATCATTATGCTTTA
Organism: Vicugna pacos; assembly: GCF_048564905.1. NCBI lineage: Eukaryota > Metazoa > Chordata > Mammalia > Artiodactyla > Camelidae > Vicugna > Vicugna pacos. The sequence continues at coordinate 37,147,352 of NC_132989.1, forward strand.
TAATATACCTGTAACCCACATAGACAATTTTCAGAGGGTGGGAACAAAAGATAAAGCCTATAAGGGAAAAAAAAGTTTCTAATGATTGTAGTTTATTCTTTTACTTGCTTTAGTCCTTCCTAGATGTTGGAATTTTTGACAGGGATTTTTAGAATTTTAGGTATTTAAAATTCACAGTCTTCTAGACAAGGAGGTTACTATTCTAATTTCTACATTGAAAGAGAAACTCCTTTCACAAAATGTTAGTATTCAGTTTGGTTTTACAGAGAAATTTTTGTGCTAAGTATTTCCATTCAGTTCCAATGTAGCATCAAACACTAGCAGATTTTAAAAACCTATGGATAAACTTTTCTTCTCTACCTCCCCTTTTTGGGGGGGGGGGGCTTGCATTGATTTACTCTACCTGATGAGGAGAAAATGGAAATTTAAAGAAATTATCTTCCAGGAAGTCATAAAATTTTTAAATTCATCTTTATTGAACTTCATTTATCACTTCTTATTTTCATGCTATCTGCCTTTAAAGTGCATACACACTGTGGCCTTTGGAGTCTTCAATACACAGCTAAGGGTCTGTGGTTTATGTCACTTCTGTTTGACCGTCACTCTGACAGTGAACAGCCTCATTATACTCCAGTTGGGCACAAGTCTATTTTGGGTGCTTTACTCTGAAGACATGAAATGAACCAATTCCTGAGCATACCACTTAAGAGGAGGAACAATATTTTCATTCCAAAGAAATCAAACAATAATATGACATATGTGCAAACATGTATGAATGGAGTTATTTATTGGTAAATTTATAATAGGAAAATAAGAAAATAAAATAATGTAAATCAATGAAGTTAAAATACTCCCTCACACCATACATAAAAATAAACTCAAAGTGGCTTAAAGACTTAAACGTAAGACAAGACACTACAAACTTTCTAGAAGAAAACATAGGCAAAACACTGTCTAACACAAATCTCAGCAATGTTCTTCTAGGGCAATCTACCCAAGCAATAGAAATAAAAGCAAAAACAAACAAAAGCGACCTAATTAAACATAAGCTTTTGCACAGCAAAGGAAACAATAAGCAAAACAAAATGACAACCTACAGAATGGGAAATAATCTTTGCAAAAGATGAGATTGACAAAGGCTTAGTTTCCAAAATATATAAGCAGCTCATACAACTTAGTAAGAAAAAAACAAACAACCCAACCCAAAATTGAGCAGAAGACCTAAACAATTAATTCTCCAGTGAAGACAGACAAATGGCCAATAGACACATGAAAAAATACTCAATATCGCTAATTATCAGAGAAATGCTTATCAAAACTACAATGAACTATCACCTCACACCAGTCAGAATGACCATCATTCAAAAATCCATGAACAATAAATGCTGGAGAGGGTGTGGAGTAAAGGAAGCCTTTATACGCTGTAGGTGGGAATGTAGTTTGGTGCAGCCATTATCGAAAACAGTATGGAGATTCCTCAAAAATTAAAAATATACTTATAATATGATCCAGCAATCCCACTCCTGGGCATATATCCAGAGGGAACCTTAATTCAAAAAGACACATGCACCCCCATGTTCATAGCACTATTTACAATAGCCAAGACATGGAAATGACCTAAATGTGCATCAACAGATGACTGGATAAAGAAGTTGTGGTATATTTATACAATGGAATATTACTCAGCCATAAAAACGACAACATAACGCCATTTGCAGCAACATGGATGCTCCTGGAGAATGTCAGGTCTAAGTGAAGCAAGCCAGAAAAAGAAAGAAAAATATCATATGAGATCACTCATATGTGGAATCCTAAAAAAAAAAAACAAAACAAAAAAACAACAAAGCATAGATAAAAACAGTAATAGACTCATAGACATAGAATACAAACTTGTAGTTGCCAAGGGGGTGGAGGGTGGGAAGGGACAGGTGGGATTTCAAAATTGTAGAACAGCTAAACAAGAATATACTGTATAGCACAGGGAAATATATACAAGATCTTATGGTAGCTCACAGAGAAAAAAATGTGACAATGAATATATATATGTTCATGTATAACTAAATTATGCTCTATACTGGAATTTGACACAACATTATAAAATGATTGTAAATCAATAAAAAACGTTTAAAAAAAGTATATTTGTTCTTTCACTCAGTCATCAATGGAATCTTAGTTCCTTTTGTACATTCTGATATATAGGTGATTTTCTTATTATATTAATATTCCCATAATTAACCAATTTGTGAACACTGTCCTTGTCTACATTTTTCTATGCCCTTATCTGAAAAGTCCGAGTCATTTTGTTTTTGGTATGTCCCATTGCAAAAGTGTAGAGTGGCATATGTTGTTTTTGTGTCCTCACTGAACATGAGAATCACTGATGTTTAGTGGAAGGATTTTATCCAAGCTCAGTTATTGTGATTACTGATTGATAGTTTTACTTTACATTTGTTATTTACTCTCTCTTCTAATTGTTCTAATCTATTCCTATTTCTTTCCTGGGTGTTTTGGTTTGTTGGTCTTTTTTTAAAAATTTATTTATTCTTCTTCTTTTCTTGTGTTTTGGATGATTTTCAGCCTTTCTCTATTTTTCTAGTTGAATACCCTAACTTTATTACAGAAAAATTTACATACACTAACACCAAGTAGGTACTTGCCTTTAAAGTACCTATTTTGCTCTTGACTATTTTCGTCCTTACATATATCTGAGCAATTATTTAGTGCTATGTTTTGTTGTACTCCCTTTTAGAAGCTTTTTGGATCTAGTAATTTTTTCTTAGGCACTAGTAATAATAATAAAAACTTTGAAATTGTTCTGGTCCTATTCCTATGTTTGCTTACAGTATATCTTATTTCTTCAGATTCCTGAAAACAGTTTCAAAATAAACCTACAATGTCACTTTCATTACTGTAGAAAATGTTTTCTGCTACTCTTTTTTGGCTGGAATGAATCTTTTCGACATGTCTTTCTTAAGCTTTAAAATATTTTCTTTCACTATTTCCTTGATTCTTTGTTCCTTTTATTCCTTGTATTCTCTTGTTTTGAAACTTGTATCACAAAAATTCCAGATGAAGTTTCAATATTATTTCCCTAGATCAATCTTTCAGCTAAATAATTTCCCTAATCTCTCTTATTATACCACTTAATCCTTCCTGTTGAGGTTTATTTAGTTGACTGTTTTCCATCTGCAACCAAGTTCTAACCTGCAAGATCTCAATTTTTTTTAGTGGTAGCCTGCTTTTGTTTTATGGATATTATATATCTTTTATTTTTATGAAATTATCAATTATACTTGTTTAAAGTGTTCTCAGCCTTTTATTTTGTCTTTTTAGAGAATTTACTTTTTTGATGTTTTTCTTTCATAATTTGGTTTCCCTCTGATTAATTTGGTAATAAAATGTTGCCTGATTTGTTGATGATTATGTCTTAAAAGTACATTAGAGAGTACTTGTTATAGTTAATCTGCTATAGATTATACGTTGCTATGAAAGAACACCGCATCAGCTTATTTTGATTGATTAAATATTTAAATATTTTATATATACAAACACATATATTCATTTTTAAGATCAAATTATTACATTAATCATGACATAACCAAAACAAATCTTTTATTAAAATAGCATCTTTGAATTTCGAGTTTCAAAGGAAATTTTTTATATTGGTCAGACTCAATTTTTTAAAGATCATTTTTATCTAATGAATTATCTAAGAGCATGCTAAGATAAGTATTAATTCAATCAAGTTGAGGTTATATTTAACATTTTTAGTTAAGTATATTACTGTTACTCTTGATACTTACAGAGTGATAATTTTCACACTGTCAACTTCTTGACTTACTTATACCCAGAAAAAAACCTAATTATTTGAAAATCACATTTTTAAAACTAGGATGTTAACTTTTCAGTGTTTAATGTATTTTGATGCTTCACCTCCTTTCCTTTAGAGCACTTAAGATATTCACCTAAGTAATAATATTCTGACATATATTCTGCTATCTATCTATATAAAATCCTGGACTGTGACACAACTTCATTTCAAACAATCTCTCTAAGTCTTTAAAAAAATAAACTAACAAAACATTATAAACGTCAGAACTGCCTCCAGTGAATTCATGCCCTGTTAATGTCTGCCTCCTCCACCCCAGCAAGGAGAGGGTACCTGCACCCCCACCATTACCTGTGTTGTAACCTATCACAGTTAACATCTCCCAACTCTAGAGGTGAACCATGTTTTAAACAGGGTTTTGAGGACTATTCTGAAACTAAAGATACATAATTGCTCCAACAATAAATATAATCCAATCCCAAATATATGGCATATAAACAAACTTATGGTTATATAGTAAGGTAGGATGCTAACAGAATATGTATGTTTTAATAGATACTGCTTTCATTGTAAATAGCTGGCAGCAACCAAGAGGTCCTTTAGAAGGTGGGGAGATAAATAAACTGTGGTTCATGTAGAGAACGGGATATTATTCAGCACTAAAAAGAATTGAGTTATTAAGCCATGAAAAGACATGGAGAAACCTACATGCATACTACTAAGTGAAAGAAGCTCATGTGAAAAGGCTACATACTGTATGATTCCAACTACACGACATTCTAGAAAAGGGTAAAACTATGGATGCAATAAAAAGATCAGTGGTTGTTGGGAGCAGGGTGTCTGTGTGGTGTGTGTGTGTGTGTATGTGTACAGATGAATAGGCAGAGCACAGAAGATTTTTAGGGTAGAAAATGGATACATGTCACAACATATTTGTACAAACCCCAAAAATGTACAACATCCATAGAGAATTCAAAGGTAAACTATGGACTAGGTAATTGTAATTTGTCAATGTAGATTCATCTTTGGTTAAAAAAAATTATACTCTCTGGTGAGTGATGCTGATAATGTCAAAGATATGCATGGATAGCAGAGGGTGTATATGGGAAATCTCTGTACCATCCTCTCAATTTTCTTGTCAACTTAAAGCTAATCTAAAAAAAAGCCTTTAAAATGTTTTTAAAGATACTGCTAAGAGTTTTGTCTGAAATTAAAGAGCTTTAGGTGATTTGTAAAAGTAACTACGCTTACTGTCTTATGAAAGTGAAATGGTTATCCATTTGGATGCCTTTCTGGCACTTTGAAAAAAGACATAAGCACTTGAGGAAAAAACATCCAACTCAATATTCTTGAGTGGATTACTACTCTTGAACCTGACCATCTTAGGAGAAAACATTCCTGCTAATATCTGGGTGTTTTGAGGAATTTGTACAGATAAATTAGAAGAGCTGAGGGAAGAAACTCAACTAAAAGATGAGGAGTTCCTCTTGCACAGGATGAAAAACCAACAAATTATCTGATACAAAATGTTAGTAGTGTGTGAGCTGAAGAACTCTGCCATAGAGGAGTGACAATCACCACACAACCAGAGAAGAGCTCATAAACAAGGCAACATGATGACAAGGTCAAAGGCAGGATGCTGCTGCTAGCCAGGACCTGGGGTACAATCCACATTAACAGAGGAGACGTAAGAGAAATGTACTAGGAAGGTGAGGGAGAAAACAAAGGGGTGATTTCCTTGGGGCACAAACAGAGGTAAGAGATCTTAAGAATCTTGTGTATATTACAAGGTTTTTTTGTGCCCAGCTGTTCACCAAAAATTATCCCAGACTTCGTGATAGAGGCCCAAGTGATATAAAGGTAAAATCCCCATCACAAAACCAGTAAATCCATAGATAACTATAAAACTAATGGTGTTAAATATGACCAAACCCTAAATTTACATGGGGATAGAGGGAAAAAAAGAGGATGTAGTATACTGACACTGGGCATTTTCTTCTATTCTACCCTCTTCAAAACTACAGGTTTGTATTTTTTGAAAATGTAATAAATCTATACTATCTTTTTCTAACTTTCCAATCTGTGAAGCATGAATCATGTTAGCCAATGTATCTCATCAAAGACAAGACATAGTTATCACATTTCAGCAGAGACACAGAACATGACAAATTATTAACACTGGATTGAGGAGCAATTTTGTCACAGACAAAATGATTTTTCTTGTAAAAGTCAAGAGACAGACATCATCATGTCTGCTCCTTTCAGAAAGCTATATATCTTTGTTACTTTGGGAAACTGTCCATCCATAGAGTCTCTGAATTTTTAAGCACAGAAAAGAATGTGAAGATGACATGAGAGGAGAGGCAAGAGCAGTGGCTCAGGACCATGTTAATGACAACACAGTAAAATGAGTAATGGAGCAATGGTGCGAAATAAGCAAGGACAGAGAGCACAGCACCTGTACATTATAGTTAAAGCTTAACAAAAGAGCATGTCTTATATTTTGATTCACTGCCTCTCTGGTATTACAACTGAGGAATGAACAGATGACTGTTGTTATGGGAAAGCAGGATTTTGCAGTGCCTGAAATCACATCAGCAAGCTATTATATTAATGTCTAACGTCAATTCTATGCTCATAGATGTTCATAGCAGTGGTGTCAATATTTATGGATCCCAAATGCTGGATGCATTTCCACTGTTCTTGAACAAAAGGGAGATTTGCCTCACTACCTTTAACCATAAGTCTTGAGGCATGAAAAACAGAGAGACTTTGACCCTGAAATAGGACTACGTCTGTATTCCTGATCTCTCATCCTTGGCTGGGGTCCATTTAAAATCAAGAATTTGTACAAGATACAATCATTTTGGTGCCCACTATGTTGTTATGTATACACTGGTGGCTAGTCAATGCTATTACCCTCTGCTTCATTAGTTCTTAACAGATCAAGGCTGAAGAACAAATATTTCTCCACAACAGACTAGATCAATAGATTTAAGATAATTTTAAAACAAGGTGCCAAGTACAAAGATTGTAAAAATAAAAACTACTCTTCCAGCAAGTTGCTGAGACTCAAGATTTAACACAAAAGGTTAGAAATCATGAAATGTCTGATTGTATCAGATACACTAAAAGTTTTATTTATAAAACACAATGTGAAATAATGAGATAGTACACCAATTTGCCATCTATGTCTGGGGCAAACACTGATCTCCCAAGTGACACTGGTGGAAAATAGACAAATATTAAAGATAAATGTAAGCTTTTAGAAATAAAAGAGGTAATACAGTAAAACAAACATATGAATTTGGCTAAAAATAGTGAAATAATAACTACTTTAAATAGTTTACCAAACACCATATTTAACTATCCCTTTACTCAGTTTTATCATCTTGAGGCTAAAAGTAAAATCTACCTTATTGAAGCCAGATTTACTTAAGACAGAGATATTTCATGTTGTATCAATTATCAGAGCAATCTATTTCCAAACACAGTGAAAAAAATAAACTAGCAACAAGGAAAGCAGCCACAAATAAATAGGCACCAATTTTAAGCCTAAATAAAATATCCAAGTAAAATAAAACTGCAATGGGTTCAATCCTCTGCAAAAGAGGACATTTGTAAAATATTAAGAATGACAGTTTCATAGACATTAAAGTTTTAAAGGAATCAGATAAAGGACATTTGTAAAATATTAAGAATGATAGTTTCATAGACATTAAAGTTTTAAAGGAATCAGATAAAATCACATTTTAGTTACATATGAACACAAAATTTTTAAATGTTGATGTTTTTAGAATCTTACCTATGCTTCAAAGAAATGTAAAGACTCACGTGTGTGTATGTGCACATGTGTATAAAACATAACTTACATTTTATAATTTCATATTGTAGTTTCATTTTTGAAAAGAGTGCTAATGCTAAAACTAATGGATAATATTACTTCTTACACCAGCATCAAAAACATTGTTCAAACCTGTGAAACTTCTGAATTTTACTCTACCAGCAAGCTAAGATGTTAGCTGCCACAGTTCGATGAATGATGGTAGAAGACATAAAACCCCTGGGACAGTGACAAAGGAGTTTATTACTTATAGCCCAGAAGGCAGCAGGGTCATGACATTCCTATTTGTTTCCCTTGCCCCATCTGGACCACAGGGCTGAGGCATAGTTGCTAAACTGGATGCTGTACTGGCTACAGTTTTGCATTAGAGCTGAGTCAGTCCCTGACTCTTACATGCTATCATTAATCACAACACCAATTTATCAGTGATGATGATAAGGATGATGATGCTGCTGATGTCAGAAAACACATTAAGAGCTTACTGTGGCCAGGTTCCATACTAAATGTTTATCATTATATTATGAAATTTTCACTGTAGCACTGAGATGTAGGAACTATTGGTATTTGCAGAGGATGATGGGACATAAGCAGAGGAAACTTCATAAACTGAAGTCCACAGAAAAGAAATCCTAGATGCCTGGTTCCAGAGCTCATGGTTTAATCACTCTGCTCAAGTCCTTTTTCTCATGATGAAGCTACTTGTAATTTGGAAACTTTAATAGACAATTGATCAAATTTCTCTTCAAAAGTCTAAAAACTATCCAATAGGAATCACATGTGACTGGCAAGTTTTGCTACTATATTTAAGCAACTTATATACTGAGAACTACACACAAAAGATAAATTTTATGTATCACAATGAAAGAATACATAACTTATGCAGGCTTCATGCAGGACAGTGATTTTCAAGGTACAGTCCTTGGACGAGCAATATCAACATCCTTAGGCCATTTGTTAGAAATACAAATTATAGTCACCATCACCACTGAATTGCAAACTCAGGAGATGTATTCATGAAAACTGTTTACCAAGCCCTCCAGGTATCATGCGTAAGTTTAAAAACCACTGCTGGGGAAAACCCTAGCTGGCTTCCAAATCAGGAAACCAAAAACAGTATCAATGGGGAGGAAAATATACATTATAAAAATAGGAAAATTAATTGAACTACTTAATACAGGGTGGTTACTTTTAGTTATCTTTGAACAACTTACCTTAAAAATATTCTAAGCAGCACATATTTTCCAGAGCTATAGATTTGAATTTTTTTTTCTGGAGAATTTAAATCACCCCAAAGAAAATCCCTACACATGTGAAATTTGAAATGGCCAATAATTTCCCATTTACCCCACAGTGAGGTCCACCAGACAAATCCTGTATATGGTCACAGAGGTTCCAATCACTTTATATTTCATTCTAAAATGTTGTACAGGCAAAACTATAAGTGAAAGGTAATAATAAAAGCATCTTCAGACATTTAAACTCTCAAAACACACTCTCTCTCAGAAAACTCCTGGAGGTTTTACTCCACTAAAACAAGGGAGTAGACAAAAAAAAAAAAAGACTTGGGATCCATCAAACAGAACTTCCAATAAGAGCACTGAAAGCATATCCCGTAAGTATATTTGCACAGAAGATCTAGCAAGTATGATTCCATATTGTCTCACAAAGGTCAAGCACTATAGCTGGAATGTTCCAAAGGAAAAAAAAAAACTGATAGATTACCTGATGTATTTAAACATTAACAAGTGGCATTCAGAGAGGTTTAATGGTACTGTTGAATAACTGGACAAGAATTAACTAAACTAGAAATGAGGAAAAAAAAAAAACTCCTGAAAAAAATAGTTGTAAATAAAAGACACAGTTATAATAATTACATGTCTTTTTAGGGAAGAAAAGTTACGGAGCAATAATAAAATAAAGAAAATCCTGATTTAGTCAAATAAGGCCGTCAAAAAATTAGAAGATATAGGTTGGCAAAAATGAAATGAAGAGAAATCTGTTTGTGTAGGCACATGTACATACAGAAGTGCTGATGTCAATATTGTGAGGGAGAGGGAAGAGAATAAATCCTCATCTTTCATTAAGGGTAAAGAGATGTAAAAGTATATTAACTAAACAAATGGCTGTAAGAACCAAAAATCCTAAAAGGATTGAAAACAGTTTTTTTAGTATAAAACTTACAAGGTTATTTTCATAGTTTTATATATAACAGTTACTGGAATTACCATGATTTACTTTGATAAAAATAACATTTATAGTTAAAATACGTATTAACAGGAGCCATAACTCACTGGCCTAAAACAACCAACATCAAAACAACAAAAGACAAAAATATCACCTACCAGCAGTCAGAACATCAGGTAGTGAAAACCAGTAACCCTTGAGAGACAAGAAACCAGTGAGGTAAACCACACTGCACCACCCCATGCCTAGACAAAGATTCAAAGCCAAGCCACAGGGAGGAAGAATCCAAGGAGAACCTGCTGGATTCTCACTAAGAGTAAAGGAAATCACAACAAAGATGCATCATCTCTTACCTATCTGACTGGCAAAAATCCAAAATTTGGTAACATGAGACTGGAGAAAATAAGTTCTTTTAGATTATGGCTGGTGGGAATGTGTAACAGTTCAACCTCTACAGAGGGTAATTTGGCTGTACCAAGTAAAATTAAAGACATACTTATGTGTCTGACTTCCAGGACTGTAATCTGAAAATAATACACACTCACAAATAAGATACAACGTATGCAAATTTTGTTTAAAAAAGCATTATTTATAATATCAATAGGTAACTGAATCAAACATTGGCAACTGTCCTAAATACCTCTCTGCTAAAACCACGCAAAATCACGCATGGCCTGTTGAATGGGTCACACAGAACTAAATGAGATCAAGAAAGGCTTGCAGTCTCTGCTTCTAAATCCCAATCCCCAGGCCTTTCTACACTGATACAAGAGAAACAAAAGTCATACTGTTTCTTCTGAATGATTCGATTACACACTTACATTCTTAGAAATGTATGAAGGAAGGAAACAGTGGTACCTGATCCTTCCTTTTCTTTCTTTCTTTTTTTTTTTAAACATTTCTTCCTTTTCTTTCTGATGTTCTTCTTTCCATTCCTATAATTCGTCAATTGGAAGGCTGAATCTTTCTGCCTCTTCTAGTGTGTAAGGAATATTCTTTACATTTTATTTTTCTTGCTAAGATGATAGTCTCTGTTCTGGATGGAATGGCTGCAGCTTCTGGGTGGGGGTGAGGTGGAGATGGAGATCGACATGTATTAGTGCAGTATTTTCAGAGTTCTACTTTAACTGCGCTCACTTGGCGAAACATTATAGCAAGGAGTACAGCTCTTACCAGGAGGGAACACAGTACTTCTATAACATGTGTAAGAATGATGATGCCAGGGGACAGAGAAAACAGACAGGTTAGGGGATACTGTTTGCCTTTCCTGTTTACTTCCCAGAATGAGTAATCAATTCTTGATTACTAAGGGAATTTTTATTACTTTTAACTATTATAAAAGTTACCATGGTAACTTTCAACCTAGAATAATTGAGCTCTTATCTAAAAAAAAAGGTTGTTTCCTAGAAATGTGAAGGTTAGGATTTGTAGTTTTATCTATATTCCTCTCTATCATTTGTGGCTTTGAAATGAAGAGGATATTAGAAATTGTAGGTTCATTCAATAATAAGCACATACATTTTAATGATCATAGTTGTCATTATATGAAAAAAACATGAACTGTATTTTAGTGAAGTGAGGTTGGTACATTGTACTGTTAAAACAGATGGCTAGAAAATCATATATTTTTGTACTTTTTATTGAGCTATTCTTTAAAAATTTCAGACAAGGCTTATTATTGACAGCTTGGTAAAGAAATAAATTCCTTTCTGATATAAACTATATGATCAGTTATACATGCTCAGGTGCCATTCTTGTGAATTCTGGTGAAATGCACTATCTTTTGTGCCTTATTGCAGGCAGTAAGGGTGAGTCTGCGTTTCTGAAGAGATTTCATTACACTTGTATCATTTCCCAATAAATAAATAAATAAATACACACACACACACACATACATTTAACTCTACTAATAAGGGTAACCTCATCACTAAAAGGAAATTAAATGACTTTTCATGGGCTTTTTGTGAGTAAATTTGTCCTGACAATAAATATTAAATCTTCTTATTGTTTACTTTTCAGTTGAACTGATGACACAGCAAGATATTTAACAAGGGTTTGTTTTGATGGTTTGTGGAAGTTCATTATTAATGTGCCTGAGAGTGTATATGATTCACTCAAGTTTTTCATACATAAAAGATAAGCCTATTTTTAAACAGCACATTTGTGACATTTTCAAATACTACTTACAATGTAGTTTTCTTCAAATGTTAGACAATTCTGATAAAGTATCCCTAAATGCATGTAATTGATCTGAAAAAGCACAGTAAAAATATTTTCACTATGTTTCTAGCCTTCTTGGATACTTTCATCTATTACACTTTTTCAGATTAACAACTGGACACGATTTCTGGTTGAAGGGGAATTTTGTTCTGTGTTTTTGTGTTTATGGTTTCATCTTATAATGATCAGAAAACGTGTACTGGACTACCACTTAAAATAAAACACTGAATATTCAAGAAGTCTAGAAACATAAGGAGAATGGGAATTAAAAAATAAGTTTATCCTATGATTCCTGATTTTGAGAACTATCAACAACACCTGCCTCTCAGATAATTGCAGGAATATATTTAAGAGTTAAGAGTTATTTGGATCATCCATCTAGCTAGCCACCTACCTATATTCAGGATAAACACAACTTGAATGTTACCTTTTTTTTTCTTTTTAACTTGAAAGAACACAAAAGAAACACAAATTGTCATGCCATGATAGAATTACTTTCATGTACTTTATATCCTCAGGTCTCAGGAGAAGTATGACACTATTGATATGAATATGCTATCTTGGAAACAAGAAAACGCTAATATTGGTGACCCAGGAATAATGCAGTGATTAGGGGCATCAACCCTCTGTGAAGTAGAAAATACAGGAATAATTGCTAGTCAGCTCTCCAGTATACTTGGTTCCTCCCTATCTGCAATTTTGCATCTGAAGATTCAGCCAGTTAAAGGCTCTGCAGTTCTGTAGTATTTACCATGGCACAGCAACAAAAATCCTTGCATAAGTGAACCATGCAGTTCAAACCCATGTTGTTCAAGAGCAAAATGTATTTAAATTCCTGCTTATTAATAGTTATAAGGTATGTCCCAGCTTCAAAAACGTTTTAATTGTGCAATATATACTAAACTTTAGGATATAAAGTTTGGTCTCATTTATTGCTATCACATGAGATAATGTAGTTTTTTTTTTAAATAAAGACTTACATTTTTTTGGAGAAGTTTTAGGTTCACAATAAAACTCAAAAAAAGGTACAGAGATTTCCCAGATATTTTCTGCCTCCTACCACATGCATAGCCTCTCCCACTATCAGCATCCTCCAGCCGAGCAGTACATTCCTTACAACTGATGATTCTATATTAACACGTCATAATTACCCAAAGTTCACAGTGTACCTTACTTCTTGGTGTTGCACATTTTATGGGTTTTACATCCACCATTATACTGTCATACAGAGTATTTTCATGGCCCTGAAAATCCTCTGTGCTCTGACTATTCAACCACTAATCTTTCTACTGTCTCCACTGTTTTGCTATTTCCAGAATATCATACAGCTGAAATCACACTGTATGTATGTAGCCTTTTCAGACTGGCTTCTTTCACCTAGCAATATGCATTTAAGTTTCCTCCAGGTTTTTTCAAGGTTTCATAATTCATTTCTTTTTAGCACTGATGAGTTCTTTGGATTTACAATTTTTAAAAATTAAAAAAATGGCAAACTCTTGTTAAGTCACTCTATCTGTAATGGAAAACATTTTTAAAATTAGTATGTGTATATATGTATATGCATGACTGGGACATTGTGCTGTACACCAGAAATTGACACATTGCCACTGACTATACTTCAATAAAAAGAAAAGAAAAAAAATTACTATGTAATAAGCGAGGAAGTTATACAATAAAAATAGTATGAATTTAAAACAAAGATACAACACTGTAATATGGGACTCAGTTTTCAACATGTAGACAATTAAAGAGTTATCCTTATTACACTAAGAAAATTTTCTATACTTAAATCGGTCTGTGGTAGTCTGTAAAATTACTACACTTTTACAGTAAAAGTAGTAGTCTTATTTAAAAAAAAATTATTCTATAGTGCACTTAATATTAGGTATACTGGAACTAGGAAGATAATGGAAGCATAGGGAAGATTTTGAATTTTAGAAGCATATGAACATGCACTTTTATAGGCAAATAAGAAAAATCAAGTTAATATAATCCACAGATACTAGAATTATTAGCCATCATATAGAAAATAATAATAAATGCCAAAAATGGAATTGTTAGCACATAAGAAAATTTACTATCTTTGTCTATTAGACAAAACCCACTAGGGAGCTCTTTAATATATACCACTTTGCACAATATACGCTACACTCCAGTCCCTGAAGAAACATACTAGCTAGTGCAGAGATAAGATTAATATAAATGGCATTTTTTAAACAATTAAGAGAACTTCAAAACCTATTATTTCCATATGATTCCGCTTCAAACAAGCTGTACTGAAAATTGAAAATGAATGAAAAAATATTTTGAGTATACATTTGGTGCCAAGTCCCTGACTAACCCACAAGTGGTACATGTGCACAATGGACCTGAAGAAGCAAAACAAAAGCTTTGAAGACTGAATTGACACTGAAACCATCACTACACAAAACGATACAGAATTTGTACTCTGAATTTAGACAGGTTGATTGCATGCAAAAATATGAAATAAACATTTCCCATACGATTTTAACAGCACCCTTGTAGTATTAAAAATATATCAGATACATTTCTAAATTACCCCATAAACAAAGAACCAGAATATTTAACTCAAGAAACAGAAAACCAACAGATGAGAATCTCATGACAACATGAATGTTGGAATTTTCAGAAAAAGGTTTTAATGCAGCTATTATAATTGTGGAATAGGAGGTGAAGATAAACACTAGATGGGCGGAAAAAGAGAAGTATATAAATATATATAAATAATAAGAACCAAGTAAAAATTTTAGAATTAGATATTATAGTATCTTCAATTTTAAAAACTAAAAATCATGGATAGGGCCAAAAGAACAGAATGGTGATGACAAAGGAAAGATTCAGTGAATCTGAAGGAAATTAAAAAAAAAATTCTACCTAGACATAGCATAATCAAACTGCCGATGGTCATAAGTAAAGAAAATACATTTCAAAAAGGAATGAAAATGAAAAACTGTTTTGCTACTTATGCCAGAGACTGTACTAGGTCGTTTTACCTGTGTCTTACCAGTCTCACAGTAACCATTACTTTAGGTATTATGATTTCCTCTTTCAAGATGGCAGTGCTGACTCAGAAAGTATTCAATGCTGCTAAGTAGTAGTGAGGGATTTACCAGGTCGACTGTATTGAAGTCCACTTTGTCCACTGCAGTCATTTTGTTTATATACCCAAACATTTTCAATGCACCTTTCTAATTATTCAAGGACCTAGTGTATGTACTGAGTATAAATTCATCCCTTACTGTTTCAATATAAAGTCAGAGGGGTATAATGTTACTCCTTCCTAGACTATATCATTTCAGCTATTAAAATAGAAGAAATTATCATGTTGAAGTTAATTTGCATCAATTAAGGTGCATTAGGTTACAGACAACAGTAAATAACTCAAGCTGATTGAGGCAAAACAAGAATTTATTGAAGTGGGGATGGGACACTTAAGAAAGTAAAGTAATAGATAAAACAGCCAGGTCTTAAAAAAAAAAAAAAGAGGAATTGAAGCAAGTCCAGTAGTAGAGACCCAATGGACTTAATTTGAGTTGAAGACAAAAGATAACCTACCTCTAACTCTCACAAGCTCTATCTTTTCTATTTTAATTTTCCAAGTTATCTAGTACAGATTGATCCATATGGACTGAGGCTGACAACCAGGTCAATCTTGGAAGCCAGTCCGTGAAGTAATGGCTTCACTTGGCTAGTCTGACTTGCCCATATGTGTGTTCAGAAGGTAGAGCCTCTTATTAAAGGAAGAAGAAGTTCTGGGCAGATAAAAGCAAAAGCAACTGTAATCCATCTCTTGGCTTCTGTGAACTTGTGCACACACAAGTATCCTTTCTGTTGTTACACATACATACCCATGGGGAACAACTGGACACAAATCTGGTAATTTCAAGGTAATCAAATATGTACACATACAGATTTCCCAAAGGCCAGTGTGCAGTTTTAAGCTTTAATAATTTCAGGAAGGTAAAGGCTACAAATTAGAAAGAACACCATTTGAAAGTTTAGCTATTTTAGTTTTCCTTTTCCTATATAGTTTTGTAAACTGTCCATAATACTTTTTTAATTTTTATTTTTTTGTTTCTGTCTTCTAATTGAAGATACTGGCGTGACAAAGGAAAATTAAAATTAATATCTGAAAATGTACTAAATTAAACAACTGTAAATGACATGCAAATAACTAAACATGCACATTGTATTTTCCAAAAGTTGGTATCTTTTACACTCCTAAAGCTATTACGCTTAAAATTCCATTGTGGCTTTTAGGACACGTGTATTTACACATGCCTGACTGTCTCAGATGAATTATACATGTTCCATCTCTCCTAGCATGACTGTGTAAGAAGGGTTTGTGCACCTACACATGAACAAGCCCAGAGAAGCCAAGGGGCGGGGTTTTGTCGCCTCTGGTTTCATTCGTGCCGTACCTTTTGCTCTTTCAATGATAAGAATGTCTGTCCCTCAGCCAAATGACTATGCAGGTGACTATATTAAAAGGGAGATATGAGGAAAAGTATACATTCATTTAAAGAAAACAATGTAGAAAAATATGTACTACTTTGAGAGAAATGCATGGGGCTGAGTGCATGGGAGAAGAGGTATTACAATCTGTACTATTTAAATTCTGTAATGTTCACACTTGTCTGCATCAAGCAGCATTCACGGATTTCATACGGGGGAGGTTAAGAAAGTTGGAGTGAAAGACAGTATCTGGGCTGGAGAGTAAGACTGTGAGCCAGGTGTCCAAGCTGACAATAAATGAAACAGAAGTGAGAAGAAAGAAGCGGAACTCAACGTGGGAAGAGAAATACTAGAGTATCTTTTTAAACCCTCTGTCACCTTAGCAGTCTCCTCCCCTAAATTCCTACCAAGTTGTCATCAGTCTTCTGTTCTACTGTTGATAGCTTTAAGTATAAAGACTTTTCTTCCTGTAGCACTAGTATCTACCTATACTGTCCTCTTCTCTACAAGGCAACAGTGCAGGTATTTTCAGTGGCCCCTGACTCCCTGAGGGCGAGTACCAGGAGCTGGAAAGTCTTTCCACAGGACTCCTGAGTGTCTAGTATCCTCAATATTCCTTAGGTTCCTCAAGACTCTATGTGGGCTATTTTCTCAGTTAGGTGCCGCATTTTACAGAGCAACTGAAAGCAGCTACAGGATGTGAGGCACATGTGTTTTCAGGCCAGCCCTACCTTGATGCCGCGGGGCTCACAAGAACGGCTGAGCTCTTGCCAGACCATCGGACTGTGTTGGACACCATCGCTCAGAATCTTCAGGCCACTGGGTCTGTGTCGCTGTGAGAAAACCGAAACAGAGAAGGGGATCCATTCAATAAGGAAGCTTTTCTTACTTTAGTGACAAATGTTCAGCCACTCTCAGGATTTCCTGCAGGATACAGAAAATTCAGGAAAATTGCCAAGTTTCATTCTAACTGTGACTTTCAGAAGATGGAAGATGAGCCCTTGATTTGTTCCATTAACTAGAAAGACACATTCTCATTAATTGTAGTATATGAATCAGGCTTTACAATGTCTTTAGAGCTTTGTCTACGTTTCATTCCTCTGCCGGCCAAATAGAACAAGACACCTGATGCTGTAACAAAAGGAAAGTATCATGTGAGAATCGTGAACCTTCAATAAAAGGATATGGAGGTCCAGGAAGCAACACATTCAGTTAAAAGTTACCCGAAACAGTTCATGGCTTAAGGGTAGCCTCCGCTCCTTTCCTTCCCTGGTGACACCTGACACTTTTGAGAAGGCAGTCAGAACCACTGGCTCCTACTATATCAGAAGGGAAATTTTTCTCATAAAAATAAAAAGGATTTGAATGGTTGTTTCCTTCAAGCAGTTAAAACTCCTCAGCAGTCTCCTCCAGGGGGTGAAAATCACAGAATGGAGTCTAAGATCTCACTCCCACCCAGAGAAAGGGTAGAACTATGACTGGCCTTCATACCAATCTTTTTCTTCAAGGACAGAAGGCCTGTCTCTATCTTGCCCTGTGCCCCCTGGAAGGGAGGCAGGCCAGGGAATAAACCTGGAGGGGATGTAAGTCTTGTGACCTTCAATTTATCTAGGAGTGGTGGGCCCAGCCCTCTCTGCCCTGCTCAGCTACTGGCAGGTCTTTAGTCCTGTTCCTTCAAAGGGCATAGACAGGAAACACTCCTGTTTAATTTGTTATCAACCAAGTATTCCACTTTCAAGTATATATTACTCAGAAGGGAATTCTTCGTTACAGTTATCATGGAACCAGGGGAGGCATCTGTGGTGGATGCCACCCTTTCTTAGAACCCAGCATCCCACGTTTCCTTGACATTCTCTTATCCCTGTGGTCCTCACCTCTTCTGCAATCTGGCCCACAGCAGCTTCCACTTCCAATTGTAGTGGTGGAGAGGGTACAGTGATGCTTATTTTAGTCTTGCTCTTCCATGTGACGTGAACTGCCTTCTCCTCTCTCCTCAGGAGATCAGCGGGCTGTCTGCTCCTCTTGGTGGTGAAGTGGTAGATACGCATAAACAAAGGTGGGTACTATGGCTGCTTAGAGAAGATAAAGCCTTCTCGGTAGTCTGGCCTCCTTCACTTCCTCTCTTTTAGGGCTGAAAAACAGTCTGTTTATTTATATGAGGATATCTTCATGCCAAAATGTTTTTCTTCATGGCATCCAGATGTTGCCTTCTTGATTTTCTTCTTCTTCCTCCTCTTCTTCTTCCCTTTCCTATTCCCCTTGCTCTTGAACCAAGCCAAGGCAAGATGGAAAGCATGGCAGCTAAAGCCCTCATTGATCCCACGCTCCACATGCTCCTGAAGGACCTCTAAGCTGGGGAAGACCCGGCAGCAGCCCATGCACCTGAAGCCAGTATCCAGAGCCACCAGCCATTCAGGCGTCTTGGCCCTGGAACATTCCTCCAGAGCTGGAGGTTCTGCTGGACTTTCCTTTTCCCTTTCCTCTTGGGCTTTGCTATCTGAGATGAACTCGGTGTCAGTAAGGAGCTCCTTTGTAGATACATGACAGAAGATGAATGCTGTGGCGACCTTTTCAGGACAGGTCATTTCTTCTATTCTTATCTTCTTTGAAGAAGGTTTTAATCCTTCCCCAGTATTCCATGAGATAGCCACACCCCTTTCCAACTGTACATGCATATAGTAAATTTTCATGAACCTTTTCTCTTGCATATGTACTGATGACACAAAGGACTCATTGCTATTAACCAAATGAAATGGGAAAGAGACTTGTGGAAAAGGGGAGGAAGTCTCCCATTGCTCCAAATCCTGGGAGAGAGGCATCTCAGGGGATTCAAAACAGGAAACAACTTGATATAATTGATGGATTCCTAGGAAAGAAAATTTCAAACATAAGAAAACTAGGATAAGTATGGGAAGTTTACAGGAGTTAAGATGGCAATGAAAATATTCCTATATGGCATGTGGAGTGTAAGTCCACATACATGTGATACTTCAGAATTCTGGGTGGTATGATTTATTTGGCGTGTATGCATGGTTTAACAATGTGAGAATGAGGATGTGGTGTGTCTTGAGGTGTTGTATGTATGTTCTCAGACATATCTGGTGTTTTTAATGTTGATGAAAGGGGACGAATAGGTGTGTGCATGTGTGTTATATGGTGTTACAAACAGGCACAAGAGTGGTACATGTTCTTACTGTGAGATAGTAAGACTTAAGAGTGTCAGAGCAAACACATGTGAGCTCTCAGAATGTGCCTTTCTATGAAGGACTGAAGGTTCTGTGGGAGAAGTAATACATAGATTAGAAAAACTGTATATGAAAGCACATTCCCTTCAGGGCATATGAGTTTTCTTGAGTCTGACCTAGCATAAGGAGTTCAAACAGGTTACACACGTGAAGGGATGTGATGTAAGAGATTAGTGTACAAACAGGTGAATCCGAAAATGATTATGTGAAGGACTGAAGGGTGTACCTATGTAATGCTACTGGAGAATGGGGAAGATAGATGAAGACTAAAGCTGTGTGTTATTTGAGAGAAAAAATAAAAGGAAGGAGAAATAGGGCCGTATTTGGTCTGAAGGACTCTATATACACTGTGTGAGTGTGTGAGGAAGAGTTTGTGCTGATCTGAGGAGGAAGGTTCTGATTAATTTCCCGTGCACATATCAACACTGCCCACGTAGAGCTGTCCCAGGATTCACGTGTTGAGTATCTGTGCTGAGAAACTGTCCTATCCCTGAAGGCACACTCTCTTTTTGTCCCTTGGAAGAGTCCTAGTCCCTCTGCCCTGAATCCCTTTTTTGTTTTTGAGGGGAAAGTGAAATAAGTAGGGATGGGCTCAATAGTTCTCCTGTACTTCCTTCCCAGTCTTCAGTCCTACCTTTGTATCTTCCTTATCATCCTCATCAGCAAAAATAAGCTTTCGTGCAGAGACACAGGAGAAATATTCTGAGGCAGAGGACTTTCCCCTACGAAACTCCATTTATCTCAAAATACAAATAAACAATGATTAAAATTGTGTATGTGATGGATGCCAGTGGTGTTGAGTATCTTGTATGTGATATTTCTAGAGGTGTATACAGACTATCAAAAACTTAGAACTATGCCTGAAATATAGTATGTAGTCACTAAAACCTGGATATTATTAGCTCAACTTTCCTTACCAGAAACTGTTCAATTGGAGGATATGGGGTTTAAGTTTAATGAAGAATTCTGTACGTATACCTATCAACCTATATTGATAGCTATACTGACATAGATATATAGAGAAATATAGATGTAAATTTATATATATGTATATATACACACATATATAATGTATACATGAATAAATATGGAGAGAGAGATGTAGAGATTACAAACTAAAGAATGTCTTTCACCACCAGGCTCTACAAGAATTAGCCACTGTAATCACTGACCTTTAACACACACTGAAAAGAGCTCAGGGTGGAGATCAGGAATGAGACACTCAGTGTTTCGGGACACACTGGCAGAACAGGCCTTCAGATAGTTACATATTTTCAGGAAAAAATTTTGTGAACTCAATTTCTTGTATTTTCTCATACTCAGAAAAGCACTAAAATTATTAACAGAGACATCTAGATGTTCCCTGTGACTACCAGCAATCTTCTTGCTACTAGCAGCAACCTACCGAGATGTTCAATCGATTGCATGTACCCCCTTCACCAAAATCACATATATAGTGACTTCCTCAACACCTCCTCAGACCAGCCCTTCAGAGCTGTCCATCTCATGGGCTATACTCCTCAGTAAGCACCAAACAAAACTTAACTCACAGCTCTCATGTGGTATGTGTAAGGGGGTGTGTGTGTATGTTTTTCAGACTCACAGCTCTCGCGCGTGTGTTTCAGTCAACAATATAAATTTTTAATTGTTCCTCAGGAACTTGCCGTGGTGCTGGAGATGCTCACATGAAGACTTTATAGTCTTGCCCTAGACTCCTGGAAATGTGCTTCTACATTTTCCTTAGATTTGTAATCTTCCCATTCAGATCCTTTAAGAGCCTCTTATAAAGGAAACAGAGATACCTACATGGTACATTTCTTCCCATAGATGAGAAACAGAGGCCTTAAGCAGTCCCTGAGAGAAGGGGTCATTTATGGCCATTGCTGAGCAAAGAGCTCAGTTCCAATTCTAGACCATCATGCTGACCCATCTGCCTGCCTGATTCTTTCTCAGCGTCTCCTCTTTCCCACACTCACTCATATCATCATGAACCAGCTTGTCTAGAGAAGAGGCACAGGAGATATATTCTGAGTGTGAATCCTCTGCTCTTTGGCTGTGGCCTTGGACGAACCCAAAAGGTCCAGACAGCAGGGTTTCTTCATCTGAGCCTAAGATTTCTAGGAAAGAGAAGGAAAACCAGATATAAGGTTTTTTTTTTTTGACTTCAGCAAACATTCAAAAAATACCACGTACGATGACACACATGATACTTGTCCTCATAAAGCTTACAGTCCACTTTCTGTCCGAAGTCCCAAAGTACAGGCATACAAATATATTTGATAGAATAATGTGTCTGATTACCTGTGAGTACCCTATGCTGTTTTCTGCAGTGTATCAAAGGCTCCAGTTCTTCTCTGGTACATAGCAAGGTACCTGTATTATTCACCAAAAGAATAAATTTGGAGTATGCACACAGGTAAAGTGCCTCAGTTGATCAGCTGTGGATTATCACATCAAAGTTCTGCTGCATCCTGAGAGTTAGAATTTACAGGAAGGAATCTACTGACGTCTATTTCTCATCCCCAGCCCCCTCTTCTAGATATCTGCTCTTGTGCAATCTCACACAGAGGCCTCTGTTGCCAGAGCTTTGGGGAAACTGCTGGCTCTGAGCGTGAGTGAAAGACTGCAGTAGGATCTCCAAGATTGACTCCCGACAGTGGCTACAGCTCCCATCTCAGGAGCTTAATTACTCTTAAATGGCACATCCATCACCTGGCCTAGTCACCGCCGTCACCTTTCTTTGTGTCTCCTGTCCCACATGGTCTGACTCTGTTTTTCATCTATACTTAACTACGCTTACAGACCATCTTTAAAGTTTCCCAATTTCAGGTACGTTCCAGGTTGCTAGGATTTTCCTAAGTAATATGTGTATTTCTTGAATTAACTCTACCTCTACCACTGATTTAAATATGACACAAATACCTTCATTTAGTTTTTTTACTTAATCTTAATCTACATTTCCAATAGAAAGGGCTATGCCTTTAAATACATAAGCTTTAGCAAATAAATAGGTAAATTCTTGTTCCTGATAAAATAACTCAAACACTTTAAAAACGCGTCCTCTGTTTCAAAGCTTTAATTAAGCCTGTAATAGAATTACTTTTAAAACACATCTGGAGAGTGTCTGGTGGATCATGTTAGTGTAGAAATGGGGAAATTTAGTATGACTGGTATATTTTTTAAATGGTTGGTATGTATTGTCATATTTGGTGAGTATAGTCTGAGTTGTGTATGAGTCTGTCAGGTTTCTTCAACAATTTTAGGCAGTGAATGTAGGCATGAGATGGCCATTGTATGTGAAGGCAGTGTCAGTGTGATATGCTGGGTAACACTACAGCATAATTTTATACACGTATAGGCAGTACCCTGTTCATATATTATGAGTGATCTATGTGCCACTTACTATTAAAGTTCAAGTAGTTATATAATATCTATTTGATTTATATGAGAGACAGTGTAGTTCTGAGTAATTTGTGAGACCTGTTGAGACCTTGAAAATATTACAGACTGACCATGAGAAGGACAGATACAAGGGAGATCATGTGAGCCTCTAGGTTGTGGAATTATTGAAGGACATGCTGGGAAATGAGAGGAATTTTAGAAGGCATCATATGATTTTGTTAGCTTCATGGATTTTTAATATAAAATATAGAGTTCTACAAGAATGAGAGTATTTGTGTGAGACTGTGGTATTGAAAGAAGAAAGAAAAGAAAAAGCAAATTTAAGAAATGCATATACTGCAAAATGAGGGTGTGAAGGTTTAACACATGAGGGGATAGGCTTATGAGTGTGTCTGAGAACATAAGGAAATAGGAACAGAGAATGGCGAGTGAAGGGTTGAGTGTTTATAAAGAGGTAAATGCAAGAGCACACGGTGCTGAGACTAGCTGTGGGCATGATGGAGTGAAGAAAGATGTGTATTTATGAGAGGAGGAAGTTGTTGGAGATCAGAATTTGGGGCCCCCTTTCAAATTTCTGCCGCTTCTTCACCCATGAAAAGACATATATTAAGGAGCTTTGCTCTTGAAGACAAAAGCAGAATCTACTGCTTCCTCCTTCAGTCCTTTATGCTGGATTTTGGTGCCCATTTCAAACTGGTTGTCAGAAATTTATCCACATTGTGACCAACAAGGTTTATCTTCTCAGGTTAGGATTGAGTTAAGTTTTCTTACTTGTCTGAGAAATCTGTCATTTCATTAGTTCTCCATCTTCTTGAACATAGCCTTGTTCTGATATTCTTGCGCTTTGGGATGCATATCCTCCTGACATTTCCCTTGAATCTCAAGGTTCTGTTTTATACAGATACAATGAGTATCTCCCAGAGGAGAAAGAGACTCTTGCTGGAGTCTGAACTGGGGTTTGTATCAGCTTCTATCTCCTATCAGTTGGTAGACAGGAGATCTCAGCTGACTCTCTCAGTCAAGCTTCTATTTCCCTTTCTATGCCTCATCCTTACCTCTAGCTCAGACATCTACACTTAGGTGTATTCATGTTGTCAAAGGAGACAACAGGAGAGATATTTTGAAATAAAGGTATTTTTCACTTCCTTCTGAGGAATATGACCAAACTGTATAACATCCTTCTGTTCCTCAAAAAAAAATTGTTAAATTGAGTGAAAATTAAACAGATATACGCAACTTACCACTTTTTTCCCCTTAATAGAAGCACTGGGGATTGAACTTAGGACCTCATGCATGCCAAACATTCGTTCTACCACTGAACTATACCCCCTACCCCAGACTTATCAATTTCTTTTTTTTTCTAAACATTTTTTATTGAGTTATAGTCAGTTTACAATGTTGTGTGAAATGCCAGTGTAGAGCACAATTTTTCAGTTATACATGAACATACATATATTCACTGTCATTCTTTTTCGCTCTGAGCCACCACAAGACCTTGTATATATTTCCCTGTGCTATACAGTATAATCTTGTTTATCTATTCTACATATGCCTGTCAGAATCTACAAATTTCACACTCCCAGTCTGTCCCTTCTCACCTCCCTCCCCTTTGGCAACCACAAGTTGTATTCTATGTCTATGAGTCTGTTTCTGTTTTGTATTCATGTTCTTTTCTTCAGATTCGACATATGAGCGATCTCATACGGTATTTTTCTTTCTCCTTCTGGCTTACTTCACTTAGAATGACATTCTCCAGGAACATCCATGTTGCTGCAAATGTCATTATGTTGTCGGTTTTTATGGCTGAATAGTATACCATTGTATACATGTATCACCTCTTCTTTATCCAGGCATCTGTTTATGGACATTTAGGCTGTTTCCATGTCTTGGCTATTGTAAATAGTGCTGCTATGAACACTGGGGTGCAGGTGTCTTTTTGAAGTAGGGTTCCTTCTGGATAGATGCCCAGGAGTGGGATGACTCGGTCCTATGGTAAGTCTATTTCTAGTCTTTTGAGGAATCTCCATACTGTTTTCCACAGTGGCTGCACCAAACTGTAGGAGGGCTGCACCAGCAATGTAGGAGGGCTCCCTTTTCCCCACAGCCTCTCCAGCATTTGTCATTTGTGGACTTTTGAATGATGGCCATTCTGACTGGTGTGAGGTGATACCTCATCGTAGTTTTGATTTGCATTTCCCTGATAATTAGTGATACTGAGCATTTTTTCAAGTGCCTATTGATCATTTGTATTTCTTCCTTGGAGAATTGCTTGTTTAGGTCTTCTGCCCATTTTTGGACTGGGATGTTTGTTTTTTCTTATCAAGTCATATGAGCTTCTTACATATTCTGGAGATCCAAGCCTTTGTTGGTTTCATTGTTTGCAAAAATTTTCTCCCATTCTGTAGGTTGTCATTTTGTTTTACTTCTGGTTTCCTTTGCTGTGCAGAAGCTTGTAAGATTCATTAGGTCCCATTTGTTAATTCTTGCTTTTATTTCTATTGCTTGGGTAGAATGCCCTAGGAGAACATTTTTGAGATGTATTCAAGATACTGTTTTGCCTATATTTTCTTCTAGGAGGTTTATTGTATCTTGTCTTATGTTTAAGTCATTGATCCGGTTTGAGTTTATTTTTGTGTATGGTGTAAGGGAGTGTTCTAACTTCATTGATTTACATGCTGCTGTCCAGTTTCCCCAACACCATTTGCTGAAGAGATTGTATTCCATTGTATATTCTTGCTTCCTTTGTCGAAGATTAGTTGACTAGAAGTTTGTGGGTTCATTTCTGGGCTCTCTATTCTGTTCCATTGGTCCGTGTGTCTGTTTTTGTACCAATACCATGCTGTCTTGTTTACTGTAGCTCTATAGTATTGTCTGAAGCCTGGGAGAGTTATTCCTACAGCCTCTTTCTTTTTCTTCAGTATTGTTTTGGCAATTCTGGGTCTTTTGTGGTTCCATATAAGTTTTATTATGATTTGTTCTAGTTCTGTGAAATATGTCCTGGGTAATTTGATAGGAATTGCATTAAATCTGTAGATTGCCTTGGGCAGTGTGACCATTTTAACAATATTGATTGTTCCAATCCAGAAGCATGGGATAGCTTTCCATTTTTTTTAAGCCGCCTTTAATTTCCTTCATCAGTGGTTTATAGTTTTCCATGTGTAAGTCTTTCACCTCCTTGGTTAGATTTATTCCCAGATACTTTATTACTTTGAGTGCTATTTTAAAGGGGATTGTTTCTTTACTTTCTTTTTCTGTTGATTTATCGTTAGTTAAAGAAATGCAAGTGATTTTTGTACATTAATCTTGTAACCTGCTACCTTGCTGAATTCTTTGATACTTAAAAGTAGTTTTTGTGTGGCCCTTTTAGGGTTTTCTATATATAGTATCATGTTATCTGCATATAGTGACATATAGTGACCTCTTCTTTTCCAATTTGGATCCCTTTTATTTCTCCCTCTTGCCTGACTGCTGGGCTAGGACTTCCAAGACTATGTTGAATAGGAGTGGTGATAGTGGGCATCCTTGTCTTGTCCCAGATTTTAGTGGGACGCTTTTGAGTTTTTCACTGTTGAGTACTATGCTGGCTGTAAAGCAAAGATACTACCAAAAAAGGGAATTATAAACCAATATCACTACTGAACATAGATGCAAAAACCCTTACCGAAATATTAGCAAATAGTATCTGACAGCATATAAAAAAGGTTATACAGCAGAACCAAGTAGGGTTCATCCCAAGGACACAACGGTGGTTCAACATACGCAAATCAATGTAATACATCATATTAGCAAGAGAAAGGACAAAAACCACATCATCATCTCAATAGATGCAGAAAAAGCATTTGATAAAATTCAACACCCATTTATGATAAAAACTCTCACCAAAGTGGGTATAGAGGGAACATATCTCAACATAATAAAAGCTATGTAAGACAGACATATCAATTTCTTAGCTTGCCACATTTCCTCTATTTCATTTTTCTGAATATATTCTTTTTGACTATTTTTTTACATTTTATTTTTTATAGTTTTTATCTGAAAAAAGGTCATAGTTTCACTCTCATTCTCGTAAGACACTGACTGTTTCATATCCTCAGCACAGTAGTTTATATTGATGTCATTAGGTTTCTATTTCTGTCTTCCTTATTGCTATTGAGAAGTTTACAGTTTGACAAATCATCATTCTTTTCTAAGTATTCTGTGTTTCTCTCTAGTTACACTAAGGTCTTTGTTATTGGGTTCTGAATTTTTGGTACAGTGTGGATTTGCTTTTGCCTATCCTGTAATGAGTTTCCTAATAACGTTTCTTGATTCTAAAGATTAAGGTCTTTCATCAGTTCTGAACAATGTTTAGCCATTATCTCTTTCATTATTGGTCTTATTTTCTTTGTTTCATTTGTCAGAAACCTCAGTTTGACATACATCATATTTTCACATTTTATTCTCATTTATCTTAATCCCTCCTTTATCTTTCCATCTATTTATCTCTCTGATTTATGTTGTACATAATTCTCCAGCTCTCTTTCAGTTAATCAATTTTCTTTTCATCTATGTTTAATTTGCTGTTTTACCCATCTCCATTTTTATAAGTTATAGAATAGTATTTCTTATTTCTAAAACTTCCATCTGGTTATTTTTAAAATCTTTTTTCTTTATAGGGTTTTATGTTTTTACAGATTTAGTAATTTTAGACATTCTTATTTACTATCCCTATAACATTGTTCAATTATCTTCTTCATAGTTAAAACTTGTTTTTCCTAGTGTTTGCAGAACCTACTTTATAGTTATGTTTTTAGAGTTTTAAACTGTGAGCTCCTCTTCAGCAAGTCATTATCTATAGACTCTTGAGTATGATTGACTGATAATCCAGAACTCTTTTACATTTTCTGCTGTCAGATATTAATGCGGTACAATTAGCTACAACTTAATTTTATTAATTCTTCACTTCCAGGTTTAATGATTGGATAGCAATTGTGGACACTTTGCCTATGAAATCCATTTCTTCCCTTGATAAATGACATCTTTCCTAAATATGTATGCACAGAGTTACTCCCTTATTCCCCCAAAAGTGTAAAGTATTTGTGATGAGCTCCCACTGATGGTACAGAAACAGAGACCGACACTCTCAAATAAGAGAGAAGAAAATGATATGACTGGACTCAAAGTACACCCTTCTCTTAGTGGCTAGGTAGAAATGTTGAGCTGGATTCTACAGATGTGCTCAAATACCCATTGCCTTGATCTGCATAGACTTTAATTATTCTTCCTTTATCCTTACCAGCACAAGAAGGATTGTAAAATGAGGAGTCACAGGAGAAGTATTCTGATTCAGAGGATCCATCTCTTGCTTCAGGGACCAAGGCACTGTACTTCCAAGAGTACCCAGATAATGGATCATATTCATGTAACTTTGAGATTCCTAGAACATGGAATAAAATTCATAGTAACAGTTAGCTTCATTCTGTTCTTCTACATTCTTCTCCCTAACCTAGTCTCCTCACCAACCCCATGGAAATACTTGCTTTGTCCTAACCCTTTAACTTTGGCAGGGAACTGGCACATTTCAGTAGTCTATGCCTCTATCTGGCTCCTGTCATCAAGGCTCCTAATACTCATTTATCTTGCTTAGGATTTTTGGTATCATTTGCCATCCTCTACATTTTGCCTGTGGATTCTTAGAGATTTACAACTTCAAATGAATCAATAGGTAAATTTTTTTTGAAGTTAATTATTCTTTTTATGATGTCACTGGCTCTGTTTCAACATTAACCAAGCTTACTGTCACTTGGTTAACTGTTTAAGATTATCATCTATCATGGGTGCATGTGGTATGTGTATTTTGCACCCTTTGTAACAAAATGGTGTGATTAAATACAATGAGCTTTGTGTGCATAAGTTCATAACATGTTACTTAAAACTGGGTTAGGTTTTATTATTGTGTGATTTGTTGTTTGTGAAATCAGAGGTGAGTGTGGCATGAGTGAGGACCATGTGTATTTCTGTTTTAGTTCAGCATCTATGTGTGTAGATTACATGTTGTATGATTAAGGATTTATGTTCGTGCTTTATATGTTGTCATGTGTTTTAAATGTCTAATTTAATTATTGGGAATATTCTCTTTGAGACTAGTGAGATTCATGTATTTGAAACCTAAGGGAATAATGAAAGAACATGAGGATATGGAAATCAAAGGCTGTAAGAGAAATAATGTATAAGCTTTGAGAGTATGGAACTATATGAAGATTCAAAGTAACTGAGGGCTCAAAAAAGTGTCTAAGAGTAGGTATGTGGTAACAGTTGACTGCATCAGAAAATAGACATGAAAGATTGAGTTCGAATGGGTTAAGGTAGAATATGAACACTAACGCCTAGCAGTTTAACTCTGAGGTATTCACCAAACAGAAATGTGCCAATATAGCAAAATACATGTAATAGAATATTCATATCATTGTTCAGGGTAGCCCCAGAATGACTGCAACCCAAATGCTCAGAAAAGTATAATCATTAAATAAATTGTGCAATGGAACATAAGCATCAAGAAAGAACAAACCACAGTCACATGCAACATGAAATTCACAAATACCATGACGAGTGAAATGAACCACACACATTATAGTAAAAAAACAAAGATAACTAGTCTAAGGTTTTAGAAGGCAGAGGAACTATCACTCTTGGCACCTACCAGGACGAAAACAGAGCACAGAGAACTGGGATGCATGTGGGAGACTGTAAGGAAACGAATGATGAAGACAGATAGTACAGATGGGTCTGTATAGGGATGAATGTGAGAACACTGGCTATAAAAATGCATAGATGCAATGGGGTCTGGAACTGGATGTTTCTGTACTCTATCTCAAGTCTGTATCTTGAGGATAATACCACTTATGCCTGTTTTAAACTGTTAGTGATTTCACACATTCCTCATAACATAAGACGCCACTGAATGGCTCATACTGACATTCTCTTCCATGTTTCTCTGCTAAATCTCTCATCTCCTTAGTCCATTTCCTTCAGGCTGTTTGGAGCAGAGCTATGGTTCACATTCAGTGTTGTCTGAGGATGCTAAAACCACACCAAGTGGAAGAAATTAACCATTTGGTGATCACGAGCACGTAGTCCCCAGACCCTCTGCCTAAGGACTGATCACCAACAACCAATCAGAATTGTGCACAGCTGATCACATACCCTGGGCCACCCCTCTCTCAGCTGACTTTTAAAAATGCTCCTTTTGGGGAGTTTGGGGTTTTTTTGGGGGGGGGCACATGCCACTCATTCTCATTGCTTGGTCCAGCAATAAAACTTTCTCTGCTCAAAAAAAAAAATTAAATACTTTTCTCCATTTATCTTTTTGGTCTTGCTCCAGTTCTATTAAGTTTTTTCCTGTGAGAATTTATTGCTTCCACTATTAATCATATTAAAGAAGATGGAGAAGCATTTTGAGTTTCTTTCTGTACTGAGAAGCCTTGAATGGACTGATGGGCAGAACCACTCAGCTAATCTTTAGGGTCTGACTCAATCCCAATTTTCCTTTGCATCCTGTTCAATAGTCTCTCCGTACCAGCAGCAGTGAGCTTGTCTTCAGAAGAGACACAGGAGAAGTACTCTGAAGAAGCCTCCCTTGCTTTCTGTCCTTGAGTTAAGGCCACTGCCATGCTTCTACACTGCATGTAATCTTCTTGTAAATTCAACTTATCTGCAAAATTAAATTAAAATCATATATACATGGTTTATGTTGGGTGTCCATGTATTTATCTAGCCATTAAACAAACAATAAAGAGTTTACCATGTGACATGTTTAATGAACACACATGACTTCCATCTTCATGGACAGCATACTTTGGTTCTCATGAAAATTTTAAGTGTATGATAATATTATGGTATCAATATATATCACGAGTGACTGGATTTGCACAAGGTGTGGTCTTTGTAAATGAAGCAGAGATTGCTAGCTGTATCCCTTCTACCTAGACACGTTACCAGACTGCGTTTATCAGCTTCCCTTTTAGGTAGTTCTGACCATATGATTAAGCTTTCTACAATGGAAAATGGATGGAAATGACATGTGCCCCGCCATGTGCTTCCTTTTTCTAGCTGATTGAGTGGGATGTTAGTAACACTGGATCTATTTGAATCTGCATATTAATGATAATAAAGTTTCCATCAGCCCTGGCCCATGCATGAATTATCTCTGGAGGAGACTTGCCCTATTCCTACATTATAAAAGCAAATGATTCATTTATAAATTAGTTACTAAGTCCTGATCTTTAACTAATGAAGTAGGGATGTAATGTATTTTTCAGAGTCAAATAATTGGATATGGTACATAGTAAGTGGGCAATTATATTAGATATTAATATCTATCTTCCTCTGGTTTATCTATGTTCTACATGTGTATATGTGACTAGGTATGAGTGTATGTTTTACTTCTCATAGTTCCCACTCAGTAACATCTCTAAACATGCTCTAACTTTGTTGCTGATGACATGAAGACAGAATCATTCTCCAGGACTCTCTCCAAAGGGCCCGCTGAAGTATGCAGAAGTCCCGAACATTATTGGAAATATCAAATTCCCTTCAGGAGTATGAGCTACCACTTGGAACTTTGAGATTGGCTGCAATCTGCCCCCCTCCCACCACTGAGCAATGGTTATTCCTCATCAGAGATATGGAGTATCTCCACAGTAACCAGAACCATTTCAGTTTCCCTCCTCCCTCCCCCTCTTTTTTACAAAGAGCCAAACTTTCTCTTCAATTCAATCATCATAGTCAGAATGTATTTTGCACATGTTGGGTGTATCCTGCTTTTATCCTTACATTTCATATAGGAGCCCCATTTACATCTTCAGAATCTGAGAAAACTATTTTTACTTCTGAGTAAATAAATTTTATATGACTTTATACTCTCATCGCTGCACAACTAGATTTAAGTGCTCAAAATTTTTTCCCAATTTCCCCCTCACCTCTATGAGCCATCCTTTCTTCTTCATTAACAGGAGAAAGCATTATTGGAAAACTCATAACATTATTTACTTAACCAATGCTCTTAGGGAGAAATAAAATAAAGTAAAAACATATTTTTAAAGAAAAATTGTACTAATTAACCACTGTGTCTGTGACACAGTAACCCAGAGTGGTTTGGTATAGGTACCGTTAAGTCCTAAGCTGCAGAGACAAAGACCTTGCCATCTGAACTTTCTCTTTACTCTCAGACTACCTGGGCCCTCAGGAAGACAAACATATCCACATCTTTCTCCCCCTCTCTCCTTCCCTCAGCAAAAATAGAAAACTTTTCCTTTTTCTTTCAGAAGGCAGTTACCTTTGCTCTGAGAATATGCCTAACACATACCTCTTGACATCTTGGCAAGTTCGGGGGAGTATGTACTTTCTAGATGTTTCCTTTTTCGTTTCCGCTTCATGGTTCAACTCTTTGGAGAGTGATTCAAATCAGGTGAATTTCTCCCTGAAACTCTGCTCTCAAAGCGTCAAAGTTGATAATGACAAAGAATCAAATTAGTACATTCAAGAACAACGAGTCATTTGAAAGCCTATCTCCTTACCAAATCACCTCCTGACCAATGCTTTAGAGCCATTATGATGTAAGTCACTGCTGAGGTCTCAGCAAGATTCTATGACTTGTAGATTACATCTATGCATTCCAGGGACCCAGCTAGTCACAGGACTACAAGACTGTGGCAACCCATTGACTAGGATGATTCCTTCTATCTAACGGAAACTATCATTAACTTGAATTTTTATTTCTTGTACCTGATATCAAAACCAGAGGCTAGCTGACTTGGACTTAACAAAGAAAATCATTGTATGTGTCTAGGGTAACCAAGTCTCTAAATCTCTCCAACAGTAGGTAAAGGCAGCACCTGAGAGAACTCGGCCTAGAACCATCCCAGTCTCAGAGAAAACAGTAAAAGTTATACATCATATTAATAGTACTACTGAATTCATGTACAAATATGTTATATGTGAGGTCTATGTTGGTGTATAGGTATGGATTTGAGAACATCTCATAATTCCACACAACTCAAACATTTATTGAACTTCCCCCATTATTAAGAATAATCTCATGAATTTTTACAATCCATTGTCTCTTTTGCCACTCTTTCCCTTATCACTTTCCCAGAGGTATGGAGAAAGAAAAAGACCCTGGCTATACATTCCTGGCTCTCCCCACGAATCTTGTCAAGTCTAAAGATTTCATTTTCTAGGCTTCTGTTTCAGGCCCCAGTCTACATCTCCTGGAAACAGCTGGGCTCTCTACAGGGTTTGAAGTCTGCAGTTAGCTCCAGTCAACCTCCCACCCACCTCCTCTCTTACAGTATAATCAAGCCATGATCTAGCTTCCCTCAGTCTTCTTTATCCCTAGGAAACCATGACCCTGAATGTTCTCTCCCTTACCATGGGCTCAGCCTCTTCTTGCCACTGAATGAGAGGCACATTCACGAAGGCATTCTCAGTCTTGTTAGCTATCAGAAAAAGTAAAAGCAAAAATTAGATACTACTTTACATATATCAGATTGGTAAAAATTAGCTCAAACTATGCAAATGATTATAAGGTAATTATAATTATGGGTAAAAAAGGAATCTTATGATCTAAAATGAGGTAATAACCTATGTAGCTGGTTGGAGAACAATTAGCCAACATCTTATAAAATTAAATAAACACATAACCCATGATCCTACAATCTCATTCCATACAGGAATCTTTACAAGGATGATAATCATAGGATTATTTATACTAGCAGAGAGTTGAAACTTTAGTTTCCGACTCAAGAATAATGGATAAGCAAAATATGGTGAGTACATACTATAGAATTCATTTCCAAGAATAGAAATCAAGCCCATTAAAGTATGTGCCTAAAGAGAGGGGCATCAGGAACTGGTGATCAGAGACAAAAAGAAAATGTAATTCTACAAAATAATCATGTGTTCCCTGACCATGCTAGTGACTAAGGAGAATTATTAACTCAATTGTCAATAATTTTTAAACAGAAAACAAACAGACAAAAACTCTCCCCAAAGTAAAATGGTTCAGATTAAGTCTAGAGCTAAGAAAAAGAACTGTTCTAAAGATTCCACACTGTGTTAGTTTCCTATTGTTGATGTAGCAAATTATCACCATTTAGTGGCTTAAAATTCAAATCTATTATCTTTTTTTTTTTTCAAAAATGTCATTTAAAAATTATTATTTTTTTTTTCAGTCATTCATGGACATATACACACTCATTGTCACATTTTTTTCTCTGTGATTTATCATAACATTTTGTGTATATTTCCCTGTGCTATACAGCGTAATCTTGTTTATCTATTCTACAATTTTGAAATTCCAGTCTATCCCTTCCCACCCTCCACCCCCCTGGTAACCACAAGTCTGTATTCTCTGTCCATGAGTCTATTTCTGTCCTGTATTTATGCTTTGTTTTTGTTTTTTAGATTCCACATATGAGCGATCTCATATGGTATTTTTCTTTCTCTTTCTGGCTTACTTCACTTAGAATGACATTCTCTAGGAGCATCCATGTTGCTGCAAATGGTGTTATGTTGTCAGTTTTTATGGCTGAGTAGTATTCCATTGTATAAATATACCACCTCTTCTTTATCCAGTCACCTGTTGATGGACATTTAGGTTGTTTCCATGTTTTGGCTATTGTAAATAGTGCTGCTATGAACATTGGGGTGCAGGTGTCATCCTGAAGTAGATTTCCTTCTGGGTACAAGCCCAGGAGTGGGATTCCTGGGTCATATGGTAAGTCTATTCCTAGTCTTTTGAGGAATCTCCACACTGTTTTCCATAGTGGCTGCACCAAACTGCATTCCCACCAGCAGTGTACGAGGGTTCCCCTTTCTCCACAGCCTCTCCAGCATCAAATCTATTATCTTA
Source organism: Vicugna pacos (assembly GCF_048564905.1). NCBI lineage: Eukaryota > Metazoa > Chordata > Mammalia > Artiodactyla > Camelidae > Vicugna > Vicugna pacos. The sequence goes on from NC_132989.1 coordinate 37,182,442, forward strand.
TAGCTCTGGAGGTCTGAAGTCCAATATGGGTTTTACAATCTAAAAATCAAGATAATATTAGCAGGACTGGTCTGATCTGGAGGCTTTAGGGCAGAATCTGATCCTTGTCCTTTTTCCAGGTTCTAGAAGCTGCCTGCATTCCTTGGCGATCATTTCCTTCCTTCATCTTCAAAACACATCATCACTCCAACATCTGTATCTCTTGTCACATCTCCCCTCTAATACACTGCTATTTCCCTCTCATAAGGACTCTTGTGATTCTATCAGCCCCAACACAGGTAATCCAGGGTGATTTTCTCATTTAAAAATCTTTAACCCAATCCCATGTGCAAAAGCTCTTACGACACTTTGACACTTAAGATAACATATTCACAGGTTCTGGGGATTAAGAGGTGAGGAAGAGTATATTTTTCAGCTACTAAACTGAGACAAAAACAGAGTGTCAGAGTAAATTAACCTATAGTAAAATATAGTAGGCTGTGAATAGAAATCTCAGATTAAACAAGAACAATAGGGGAAAAGGGCACAGTAACTATGTAAAGATATTGACTAAAACAAAGCAGAATGAAATAAAGAAATTCTGAAATTGAACAGAGAAACAATACATGAGAATCCTTCATTCTATAGAATTTAAACAACTAGATTCAGTAAAACAAGAGCTCTAAGACAAGACAAGTCAATATCAAGAAATAAAAATGGAGAATTAAGAGCTGAGAAAAAGTAAGTTTCTAAACAAGGTCCAAACAGTATAAACAAATGAATGAAAACCAGAAAAACAAAAAAACAGAAAACAGCTTCAAACTGAGATATTGGTATATTTGATATAAATGTAAAAGGAAAAGATAAATACAATTAATTAGAAGACAATAGATAAAAAAAGATCCATTGGTGTAACACAACAATAAAGTGATTAATAAATAAACCAGACAATTATTAAAGATGTGATGCAGTGAAACATTGTGAGAATAAAGGAAGAACCAAAATCACAAATGAAAGTGTACACATTTTTTAGAGGAAAAAAAAAAGGCAGAGGACAAGTTTCAGAAGTGCATAACCCCAAGTTACATTTAATCTTAAAGAATAAAACAAAGAAAATTCTTCAGGTATTTTAAGGGAAGAAGCAAGTCACTTTTAAATGATAAATATTAGGTTGGCTTTACCCTTCCACAAAGCAACACCTATTGCTTAAAAATAGTAGAGTACTGTCTGCAGCTGTTGAAATAAAGAAAGTGTGATACTGCTCTGTTACTTGCAGCCAAGTTGTTTTCAAGTGTAAATGCAACTAGCAGGCATCGTCAAATGTGTCAAAATTTTTTCAGGGAATATGTGTTATAAGAGCCATTCTTGAAAAAGTCTCAACTCTGTGATAGAGCCAAGTCAAAAATGAATGAAAATGCTGTGAAAAAATATAAACACAGCACTCCAGGCCAAAATACAGTGGAATATTGACAGCAAACATCTAAGGGTGGAGGTAGGAGAGGGGTGGGAATTGGCCGACCCAATTTATTATACTATGCTCCATGAATGAGGGTTGGATTTGAAGGCGTTCTAGCACTGGTCAAGGTCTACCACTCCAGACTTTGTCAGCCTGTTCTGTCTTACCATGTGCTCCAACACTATCTAAATTCTGGTGGTACCTCTGCATAATATTTCTCATGCCTGTGCTTTTGTTCAATCTGTTCTTTCTGTCTTGAAAATTCATACAACATTGGGTGCTTTGATTTTTTTTTTTAATTTTGAAAAAACTTTCCTTTGTGGGGGTAACTTTTTACCGTACTTAGTACAGTGTAGGGTTGATTGATCAGCTTTACAATTTTCCAGGTCAGGAATTTCAAAGTATACATCATTATATCCTCAGTTTAGGATGGTAGTGAGTGCTCAGTATCCTTTTTCAAGTTAAAAATCCCCTACATACGTAATTATGAAATTTTATGAACGAACAGAATTCACAATAATACAACATCCATGAGCCTTACTTGAAAATGCATGCAAAAAATTAAACTGCAAATGAAATTCAGCTAAGTAAGAGACGATTTTAAAAATCCCTCAAATCCTAGGAACATGATAAAATGACTGGGTAAGAGCACCGAATCCATTTAAACACAAACAATGAAACAGAACAAGTAAACAGATTATAATTACAGAAGAGAATGCAGACTTTGAACACTTAAAGTAGAAATAGCTACAAAAACTATGGAAAGAGAAGGTGGGTAAAAATGTGTTAATTTTATTTTTAGTGGCAGGATTTAATTGCTGCTACCTAAAAACAAAACTTAGAGTTATACCCATCTCAATATTTTTATCTTTATAATCATAAGGGACATTTTAAGTATTAATAAACTTGTGTTTATGAAATATTTAAAATGCAAAAACACTGTTAGCTTCATTCCTATTTCATTTTTTTGATAAATTCAAGTATAATTAAATTTAATGTTTTATATAATTACAGTATAATTCAACTTCCACAAAATAAATTCTGTTCCTCTTTCTATCCACTCATTCATTTACACATCCATCCATTTACCCTTGTATTTGTATACAGACATAAATATGGATATTCAACCAGGAATATAGCCAACTAATGTTGAAAATGATTGCATCTGAGTAATTTGTGGTAATTTTTAAACTTAAAATTTTTCAGAACTTTGAATTTCTATTTTAATTGTATTACTTATACAGAAACACCAAATTTATGCTAAAATTAAAGAAAATAATGTAAATCTAGAGAAAATACCTTGAAAACTTTGGATAATTAGTTTAGCATTCCTTTCTCTGAGTACCTTTTCCTGTTAAAGTACTTTTGCTTAATAAGTTGTCATGTCTTTGAAAGTTTCTGGTTTTTAAAGGAATACAATAGTCTTGATAAACACTTTTATGTGATTATCTTCTTGTAAAATATAAGGTGAAATTTATGAAATTTATAAGCTAACTAAATAGCTTATAATTATGTACAATATCAACTGACTAAAAGTGATCAGTGAAAGCACAGAAACACATTCAACATTACTGACCTACTCATTTTGGAACACTGTCCAACGACAGTGAAATGTTTATGAATACAATTTACAACTGCCTGATGAGGTACCCTGTTCTGAAGACTTTCTCACAGGCCAAAGTATTTTATTTAATTTTTTTACATTGGCTTTCTAACATTTAATAGTAACTCAGGCCATGGCACAAACTCTTCTAAACAGACAGCTATAATTATACATCAAGTTAGTCTGAGTCAATGATAAGTTGCCTCCTGGTAAATTTTTAATAGGAAAAAAATCCTCAAGTAATAAGATGTAAATCAAAATGTAAACCCTCTAAGGGCTGGGTCTATGGTCTACCTTGTTATCTGCTGTATCTCTAGTATCAGCAACATTAGTAGAGATTTGAGATTTATTGCACAAAGATATGTATAAATCTGTAAATGAATAAAGACTAATTCAGATGGCCAAAAGTGTGTTGAGCTTTTCTGTGGCTTTGATTACTTAATTTATATGAAGTGATGAAATAACAGATTTCATAATACAACATATTAATTCTAACAATATCTTAGCTTTAAAATTCACTTCTATGCATCATTTCTTCTCACAAAATTGTGGCCCCGAGTCATAATTTATAAAGAGAAAATGTTAAGAAAGCCTCAGATAGTTAAGCAATCCTCTTGGTCGTATGACTAGTGAATGTGGGATTTCTAAACTAAGTTAATATGAAATGAAATGAAGTTGGTCTTTCCTTGACCTAGGAGAAACTATATTCTGTTTTGAATGCTGCTCTTAATAATACAATGTTTACTCAGAACTATTACTTACCAGGTTAGTAAATCAACAGAAATTTTGACTTAATACTATGAGATTTTTTAATAATCCTTAACTTTTTAACACTCCCAAACAGCAGATTTTGTAGAGGTCAAAAACACTGACTAGAATAGCACTTGCTTGATGCCTGCTCTCAAGAGGAAGATTAAATAACAAATTTCACACTCTACTGTAACATCTAATCTTTATCAAGTCTCTCTGTTGAAGCGAAACTGTCCAGAGAGAACTGTGAGGTGAGTACAAGAAAGAAAACAGAAAGTGAAAAGAAGACTATGCATTTCTTCACTGAAGGCTCAATTTTTTTCCCCCCTATTTGGGCTTTGCCTCCGACAGCTGGTGGAAGGTAGAATATAGGCAGAGGACTGGGTCAGCAAGGACTGTATGAGAAAGGGCTAACATCCCAAACCCTTCTTTCAGTCTTCTCTTTAGAATTCTGCCATAATTCTACACTGAATGTGTACCTTGAAAGCAAAGAGACAAGTGAGGCTAGTTCCTATAGTGACATGAGAGGAGTCAGTTTTGCAAATGTAAGGCTGAGCAGTTAAAGAGCAAGAGCTTGGGAGAAAGCTCTGAGTGTAAATCCCAAATCTGTTACTTAGTGCCTACTAGAGGTTGGGCAAGAACATTGAATTTTCTATGCTCCAATTTCTTCATCATAAAATGGTGGCAATCCTACGGAGCCAAAGAGTACATGATAGAAGTCTTAATACACTTTTTGAACTATCATTAGCACTCAGGAAGTATGTACCAAGAGTTGACTACGCTGAGTATTTTCACATAAGATGGGGAGAAGAAATTTAAAATCTAAGTTAAATCAAAATGTCAGGGTTTAGCACTGAAAATTCGGTAAAACCAAACTGAAGATATTTAAAACAGCTAATTTACTCTGAGCACTTACTCTGTTTAAACATTTTCACATCTTACTTGATTTTAATGATGGAAGTAATTTCATTCAATTCCCTTTCTTTGTTCACCTGTGTTCAAAATGGCAATTCTCATTTGCCTCTGACAATCTTATGAAAGGCTGCTTCTCTAAAATTCTCTTGAAAATTGGCATTGTGCTGCTTTGATGAATATGATTCCATTTCCTTCATTTAAATGCACTTTAAAATGGGCACTCTGACAAATTAGATGCAAAATGTTGTATCTGTTATCCAGCAATGGCTGTCTTTTACTACCTGTGGTGATAAAAACAGCTCTTCTTATGGTGATAAAAAGATGTTAAACATTTAATTGTCTCAAATCACCTACCGTTAACTTTTTTTATGGAAGTTTGTATAACAGGAAAAAGTAATGTTCAACAACTTTTTAATAAACTAAATTACCCCAGGAGAAAGTAGTTGCTAACCAACAGATGCTTTGCAAACATACATCTCTTAAAGGAGGTATCAGTGCTAAATGCCTGACACTAATATATAAGATTTCTTAGGGACTTATTTTACTTTATTTGTTAAACTGTAATAAAAATTAATGTTTATTCATATAATTTTTTATCTGTATACCCATAATAAAATTCACTACCTTAGTTTCGCTAATAACTTTGAAAAGGTGATTCATATTATTTTTTCTTCCAGTCTTATCGAAATAAAATTGATATACAGAACTGTGTAAGTTTAAGGCGTACAGCATAATGATTTGACTTACATATATTATGAAATAATTATCACAATAAGTGTGGTGAGAATCCATCATCTCATATAGACACCAAAAAAAAAAAAAAAGGGTTTTTTCCCTGTGATGAGAAATCAGGATTTACTCTTTTACCAACTTTCATATATAAACTTATAGCAGTGTTAATTATATGTATCATGCTGTGTATTATAACCCTAATATTTTTTAACCTTATCAATTGAAGTTTATGTATTTTACTTAACTTCATCCAATTCCCTCTTCCCCAAACCCCCATCTCTGATAACAAGTCTGATCTCTTTTTCTATGAATTATTTGTTTGTTTATTTGTTTATTCTGAAGTATAACTGACCTACAAAACTAAGTTAATTCCTGGTACACAATATATTAATTTGATATTTCTACACAATACAAAATAAACACCGTAAGTCTAGTTATGACCTGTCACCATACAAAGATATTACATAATTACTGACTGTATTCCCCATTCTGTACATTTCCTACCCATGACTCATTAGTTTAGTAACCAAAAGTTTGTACCTCTTAATCAGCTTCCCCCTACACCTTGCCTCTCTGGCAACTACATGTTTATTGTACCTATGATTCTGTTTCTGTTTACTTGTGTTTATTCATTTGTTTCTGTGTTCTAGATTCTACATATAAGTGAAATCATGTAGTCTGACTTATTTCCCTTAGCATAAAATGTCAGTCCATCCATGTGTTGCTGCAAATGGCAAGATTTCATTCTTTCACTGGCCAAGTAATACTCCAGTGTGTGTGTGTGTGTGTGTGTGTGTGTGTGTGTGTGTACAGATAGATAGATATGTATGTCTTCTTTATGTCTGTCTGTTGATGGGTACCTGGGTTGCTTCTGTATTTTGGCTAATGTAAATAAATAATGATGGTATGAACACCAGGGTGTGTGTATCTTTTTGAACTCGAGTTTTTATTTTATTTGGACATATACACAGGAGTGGAGTAGGTGGATCATATGGTACTTTTATTTTTAGTTTTTTGAGGAACCGCCATATGGTTTTCTATATTGGTTACTTCAATTTATATTACCATCCACAGTGTATGAAGGTTAGCTCTTCTCCATATTCACTCCAACATTTGATGTTTTTGGTCTTTTTGATGATAGCTGTTTTGATAGGAGGGAAGTGAAATCTCATTATGGTTTTGATTTGCATTTCTCTAATGATTACCAATACTGAGGATCTTTTCATGTTTCCATTGGCCATCTCTATGTCTTCTTTGGGAAAATGTCTATTCAAGTCTTCTGCCCATTTTTAATCAGGTTGTTTGTGAATTTTTTTTTGATATTGAATTGTATGAGCTGTTTATGTATTTTGAATATTAACTTATTATTGGTCATATCATTTGCAAATAATTTTCATTCAGCAGATTGCCTTTTTTTGTCAATGGTTTCCCTTCCTATACAAAAGCTTTTAAATTTTTAGATTCAATTTGTTTATTTTTGCCTTTCTTTCTTTTGCCTTAGGAGACATATTCAAAAAAAGATGCCTAAGGTTTATGTCAAAGAGTGTTCTGCCAACATTCTCTGCTAGGAGCTTTACAGTTTCCAGTCTTATATTTAGAACTTTAATCCATTTTGAGTTTATTTTTGTATACAGAATGAAAAAATGTTCTAATTTCATTCTTTCACATTAGCTGTCCAGTTTTCCAAGCACCATTTATTGAAAAGATAAATGTGCCTTTTCTCCACTGTGTATTTTTGCCTCCTTTGTTGTACATTGATCGACCATAAATATGTGGGTTTATTTCTGATCTCTCTATTCTGTTCCATTGATCTGTGGGTCTGTTTTTGTACCAATACCATGCTGCTTTGTTACTGTAGCTTTGTAGTATAGCCTGAAGTCAAGGATACTGATACCTCTTGCCTTATGCTGTTTTCTTCAGATTGACTTGGCTATTCAGGATCTTCTGTGTTTCCATAAAAATTTTATAAATATTTGTTCTAGTTCTGTTAAAAATGCCATTGATGTTTTGATCCGGATTGCACTGAATCTCTAACTGGTCAAGGACAGCATTATGATTTTATTTTATCACAATATTAATTCTTCCAATCCATGAACCTTGAGTATCCTTCCATATTTGCGTTGTCTTCAGTTTCTTTCATCAGTGTCTTACAGTTTTTGAAGTACAGGTCTTTCACCTCCTTAGACTTATTCCTAGGTGTTTTGTTCCTTATGATGTAATTGTAAATGAAATTGTTATCTTAATTTCTCTTGCTGATGTTGTATTGTTAGTATATAGAAACATGACAGCTTTCTATATATTAACTTTGTATACTGTAATTTTACTGAATTTATTGATGAGTTTTCTTTTTTTTGGGTTGTGTACTGAGGAGTCTTTATATATAGTATATGTTACCTGCAAACACTGACACTTTTACTTCTCTTTTCTAATTTGGATTTCACTGATTTATTTTGCTAGTCTGATTCCTGTGGCTAGGATTTACAAAACTCTGTTGATTGAATAAAAGCATGGGCATCTTTGTCTTCCTCCTGATCTCAGAGGAAATGCTTTCAGCTTTTCATTTTTGAGTATGATATTAGCTATTGGTTTGTTGTATATGGTCTTTATTATATTGAGGTATATTCTCTCTATACTGACTTTGTTGAGGTTTTTATTGTAAATAGATGTTGAATTCTGTCAAAAACTTTTTGTGCAGTTATTGAGATGATCATATTAGTTTTATTCTTCAGTTTGTTAATGTGGTGTATCCCACGGATTGATTTGTGAATATGGAACTATCCCTGCTTTCCCAATATAAATCCCACTCACTGATCATGGTGTATTACTCTTTTAATGTATATTTGACTTCAGCTTGCTCATATTTTGTTGAAGGTTTTGCATCTGTGTACATCAGTGATATTGGCCTGGTCCTTTCTTTTTGATATCTTTGTTTTTGTATCGGGATGTTGCTGGCCTAGTAGAATGAGTTATGAAGCATTTCTTCTGCTGCATTCTTCTGGAAAAGTTTGAGGACTAACTTCACTAAATGTTTGGTAGAATTCACCTGTGAAGCCATATGATCCTAAACTTCTGATAGTTGGGATTTTTTTTTCTTAATCACTAATTGAGCATCATTACTGGTATTTGTTCTGTTCATATTCCTGGTGAAGTCTTGGGATATTGTACATTTCTAGGAATTTGTCCATTTCTTCTAGATTGTCTATTTTATAGGCATGTAATTGTTCTTAATATACTGGCATTTAATTGTAATTTCTTATAATCCTCTGTACTTCTGTAGTGGCAGTTGTAATTTTTCCTTTTTCATTTCCTATTTTATTGATTTGCACCTTCTCTTTTTTTCTTGATAAGTTGGGCTAAAAGTTTAACAGTTTTGTTTTTCTTTTCAAAGAACCAGCTCTTAGTTCTATTGATCTTTCCTACTGCATTTTTAGTCTTCATTTCATTTATTTCTGCTCTGAATTTTATGATTTTTCCCTTCTACCAACTTTTTTCTTGTTTTCACTTTACATTTTTTAGTTCCTTTAAGTGTAAGGTTAAGTATTGAGATTTTTCTCATTATTTTATGTGGGCTGCTATCACTATTAACTTCCCCTTTGAAAGTTTTTGATGCTTTCCAAAGATTTTGGATTACTGTGCTTTCATTTTCATTTATTGCCAAGTATTTTTTTATTTACTATTTGATTTTTTCAGTGACCCATTTGTTGTTTAGTAGCATATTGTTTAACGTCTGCATATTTTGTGGTTTTTGCAGTTTTTTTCTTGTTGATTTCTAGTGTCATAGACTTGTGGTTGGGAAAGGTATTTGTTTTGATGTTAATCTTATCAAATTGATTGAGACTTGTTTTGTAGGCTGTCCTATTATCTATCCTGGAGAATATTCCATGTGCACTTGAAAATAATATGTATTCTGCTGCTTTTGGATGGAACGTTATACTCCTGTGATTCTTCCAAAGAGACTTAGTCAAATTCAAAAAACAGAAAAAGAATTTTTAGATGGAAGTGTTCACAATAAGAGTTCACTAATCAATCACAGAGTGTAAGTTTTTCCCCTAAAACAATTTTAGATTGCTAGTCTATTTACCTCGTTCTTGCTTCCCATGACGAATGATGGGGCAGCTATACCTGGTGTTTTCTATTTCTAAAAACACCGATTCTTCATTGGCAGCTCATTTTGCTGAAAAATTGGAGTTTTGATTTTAGGAGACTGTTGTTTTCTCTAATTTCTTCTAGGGCTCTTAATCCTGATAAAGAATGTAAAAGCACTGGTTCAAACTTCCTGGTTTCTGTATTTGACTTGTTTTTGTCATCTCTTATATCTTAATAGGCTTCAATAATAACTTTTTTGAGCAACAGTTTTTGGGGTTTTTTTTTGTTGTTGTTGTTTCTTAACTAAAAATGGCAACTACTTTCTTTCTTCAAAATGAAGAATGACTTTCCCACTGAAGGGTATCACCACTTTTTCTGTCATGAGACATGAAAGACTATTTGCAAAACCTTTCATCTTCATGTAATTTTTCCCCATTACTCTCACCACCAAGAATGATACTAGAACATTTCTTTTGCAGGGGGTCACTTAATGTTTCCACTTGGGGGTTAGCATGTATCTCCTAGGGTTCAGGGGGAACTACAAACTATTTTTCAGAAGGCTTTGACAAAGAATTTGGAATATCCACTACTTTGGGTCCATGTTCTAATCTTGGCTAAACTTTCTTTTGGATTATTCATTGGTTTCTTTGCCAATATTTTGTCTTCTTTCCCTTTTTGCTCACTGATAACAGTTACTTCATGCTGTATCTTACTGACATCATCACTTGAACACAAAATGCCTTTGGAATGATTATCTTCTGAAACATTCTTTAATGATTTAACCTCAGCAATATTTTCTCTTGTATGTTTTGGACCTTTGACAGCAACTTTTAACATCCTTTTCTTCTTTTTTTATTGAAGTACAGTCAATTACAATGTGTCAGTTTCTAGTGTAGAGCACACTGTCCCAGTCATGCATATACATAAATTGTTTTCCTATTCTTTTTCATTAAAGGTCATTACAAGGTACTGAATATAGTTCCCTGTGCTATAGAGAAGAAATTTTTTATTAATATATTTTTATATATTGTGGCAGACATTTGTATATCTCAAATTAGCAAATTCACCCCTTCCCACCCCTTGTCCTCGCTGACCATAAGGTTGTTTACTATGTCTGCGAGTCTGTTTCTGTTTTGTAGATGAATTCATAGTGTCCTTTTTTTTTCTTTTTTTTTTAGATTCCACATATCATTGATATAATATGGTATTTTTCTTTCTCTTTTCTGACTTACTTCACTTAGAATGAAGATCTCTAGGTCCATCCACGTTGCTACAAATGGCATTATTTTACTCTTTTTTATGGCTGAGTAGTATTCCATTGTATAAATACACTACAACTTCTTTAACAAGTCATCTGTCAGTAGACATTTAGGATGCTTCCATGTCTTGGCTATTGTAAATAGTGCTGCTATGAACACTGAGATGCATGTATCTTTTCAAATTAGAGTTCCCTCCAAATATATACCCAGGCAAACCATTCTCTGACAGAAATCTTAGCAATGTTCTCCTAGGGCAGTCTATGCAGGCAATAGAAATAAGAGCAAAAACAAACAAATGGGACCTAATTAGAAGTTTCTGCACAGCAAAGGAAACCATAAGCAGAACAAAAATGACAATCTACAGAATAGGAGAAAATATTTGCATATGATGCAACTGATAAAGGCTTAATTTCCAGAATATATACACAATACAAACAACTTAATAAGAAAAATAAATAAATAAACAACCCAATCCAAAAATGTGCAGAAGACTTAAACAAACAACTCTCCAATGAAGACATACAAATGGCCAATAGGTATATGAAAAAATGCTCAGTATCACTAATTATCAGAGAAATGCAAATCAAAACTACAATGAGGTATCATCTCACACCAGTCAGAATGCCACTATTAAAAAGCCACAAATGATAAATGCTGGAGAGGGTGTGGACAAAAGGGGATGCTTCTACACTGTTGGTGGGTATGTAATTTGGTGCAGCCATTATGGAAAATAGTAGAGATTCCTCAAAAGACTAAAAACAGACTTACCATATGATCCAGCAATCTCACTTCTGGGTATATATCCAGAGGGAATATATGTTTTATTTTTGACAGAATCCATTGTATCCTGGTGAAGACAAAGTAGAATTTTGGTTTTCCAATTCATAGATTTTTAGATAGATAATGCCTTCAAGATAAAATTCCACTCTTTTTATTTAAAGATGAACAAAGTAAATTACTTTCAGGGTCTAAGAGATGATTATTGCTAGAGTAGAAAGAGATTCCAAATCTCTTAATTTCCAATGCTTTTCCCACTGCATCTTGCTACTTATTAAATATTTATTTGTATTAAGACAAGTTATTCATGGAATTAATCATTTAACTAAAAAAAAGGAAAGTATTTCTTACTTTTCTGCTTTTCTTCTACTACAATTTCTTAATTTTTCTAAAATTTCTAATATGCCTAAAGTTTCCAGCCAAAACTCTCTACTTTCGTCTCCTTGCAAACACTTTTGAAAATTCTCATTTACTTCATTACTTCAGCTGTCGTCTGTCACCTCCCACGTTCATGCAAAGGAGCCTCAAATTTACATCTTCAGTACTCATAGCTCTAGTCCCTCTTTAAACTTTAAGTGAGCAGAGATGTCAATGTGCAAAATAAAATATATAAACTCTCAAAGAAAATGTAAATCTGGACATTAGTATAAAAAACTTCATTAAGGGGAACTACTGCAGTAGAGAGAATGCCCGACCATTCAACTTACATGTTTCTTAGAAGTCAGATAGAAAGGGATTTTTTTAAGGGAGGAATAATCAAGACTAGCAGGAACTAGGTGTAAGAAAATAGGGTGAGTAGGTGGCAAAATCAGACACTTGAGCAGGAAATGTTTTTCTTTGTAGTCCCAATTCTAGGGAGGGGTAAAAGGAAGACGTGTTTCATGCTTAGGTGCTTGTATAACCTCAAGGGCAAGTCACAGTTCAGAAGAAAGAAGAAATGCCTAAGTAAATTCTGGTTAAGTCACATTAGTGAGCATTTTGTTCAGATGGGTCAGTGAGAACAAACAGTATACTTAATTGTTTATCATATAAAAAATTTAGATTCTCTGAATAAATTTTAGATTTTTTAGAGGAATTTTAGAGAAGATTTAGAGCACTGGCATCTGGCATTGTCATAGGTGATGAAGGGGATCATCACAAGAGGTATATCTAAGTCATATGGAGAAGGGTGTTTTCTGGAACACAAAAAGGTAGGGAATTCTTAATTATTACTATTTTCCAGGAGCACAGGGGTCACGTAAAGTTCAACATTGCCAAAACAAATACAGACTTTTATTTTGCCTCACCTACTATTATTTGACCTCATTAAAATATTTCATCTTTCCAGCTTCTCCATTCTCATCAGTAATGTTATTAAATGCTCCGCAACTCTGACCAGCACTCACTCAGATAATCTCTGAAGTGACTGCCATTGATCAACAAGCACTCCAAACTGGTGCATGTAAGGTACCATATATGCTTGGGATGAATTATTGGCATTTCCTCTCTCTCCACCCTCTTCTTATCAATCCCTGTTACTTCTATAAATAACACTTAATCTTGGAAAAGTGGTATAAAATCTTCAGGAGAAGACTCAGTCCCATATACTTTCCTATAGTCTGATATCTCACTCAAGCATTTCATACTGTTTTGTAATTGTTTTTTTCTAGCCCAACGTTTTTACTTTCCTAAAACCCCTCTCACTGTGCCTTCTCGAACACTCCATTACCACCAACTCTCTATGCATCTTCAGCCTCTTCTCAGTGTGTCCCCTGTTCATCCCCTTGATGACACTGCTTCCCCATGGTCTCCCATGTAGTTGCTTTTTCTCTCCTACCCAAAGCCCCTTTAGCTTGAACTTTCACCAGTTTCCCTGGTGACTCACAGGCTTTTAGAATACCATGCCCCACACATCTTCTCTATTTTCATGACTGTTTTGCCTTCCCTGGAATGTTGCAAATTTATAACTCTACAGACTCTCATCTGACAAGAGACTACCTGCTTCCTTCCCCACCCTATTGATGAGGGAGCATTTAAATTTAATCCATACTTTGTTAATCTATTATGTCCACTACTTTAGGGGAGAAAATACCTACTTCTCATTCTAATGCTACAACTAGCTGATTCATAATCAGACTAGCACATGGCTTACTGGGAATCTGTGTTTTCCTGTGAACTGGAGTTAGACAGCTAGGTGTTACTAATAAGTATCAGCCAGGCCATATGCTGGATGTGTCGAATTCTCTCTCCTTTAAAGTCTAAATATCCCATACTGGGGTTCTTCCTACACACTGGTGACAGAGTGTGAGATGGTGCCCTGTTCCTTTAATTCAGAGTAAATCTCTTAACATAAAGCTTCTGTCCAAGAAAAGCATCCCAGTTATTCAAGTCGCTCTCTTACCCTCTTCCTACAGCAACAAGTTCAAACAGAAACATAAAGAACAAAATTTCATCAACAGTAACTCACCGGTGAGTTTGGGAACTTCACTTGGACCTCTTAATGGTTCCACACTTGTGTGTCCCTATTCCTCTCCCCTTCAGTGATTATTATTCTTGGTTGCACATTATAATACCTGGGGAGATGTAAAAATACCGATGGTCATGTCCCACCTTACCCCACTATCCATGCCTTCACCTCCACCAACATTTTTATTTAATTGGTCTGGAACATGACCTGGACATTGGAATTTTAAAAGGCTTACCAGATGATTCTAGTGGGTGTTCAGGATGACTAGCACCTCAAGAGTTTTTCTTCCAACCTGCATCTAATCCCTCTTGCGAGATCAGATGTGGGTTCTTTCTCAGAGGTTAGGACCAGCTATGTAAATTGTGGCACACAGCGCAAAATGATAATACAGAGCCCCTTGTTCAAAAATTGTTAAGAATTTCAAGACTGTGGCAACAGAGTATTAAATCAAGTATGGTGCTCTTCTAAGCATGTATCCTTGTGCACAGGTATCATGCCCAATAAGCTAGCCCTGCCTGAAATCCAGTGGTAATAGTTAAGAGGTTTTCATCTTGTGGGTTTCTTTTTTCATCCATATTTTTCTGTTTCCCTATTCAGTCTCTTTGGTCCACTCACATATTCTTAAGATTACATTATTCTGCTCCCACACCCTCTCCCTGCTTTGGTGGGTAAAGGTGGCACAAGGAGCAACTTGAGTCATGGTAGAATTTTCTCTCTATTTCTGTGGCCATCCCTTTTTGTAGTGGCACTGTCCTCTTCCTTATTTGGTTATTGCTAGGAAATTTTAGTGATTATTTTTCTAAAGTATAGCTTTTCCACAACACTTTTACTCAGAAGATATTTTGCAATTTTGAAATTTTGATTTTATCTGATTTAATGTAGCCAGTTATATTTAAGCAATGAAATCATACATTTTCAAATGAAAATTAACCGGGACAAAGAGAATGAGAAAATGATCCTAAAGCCATTCTTGTACAAGCAATGGGTATTCTTAAAACAAATGTCCCATCTTGGGCTGAAGAAAAATGAAGCATAATGTAACTAGTAGATACTTAACACATATATATAATTGTGCATGACTCTCTGGACTAGCTTTCTTCCTGCCACTCCTGCCCATTTCAATTATAGCTCCTTCTCCCTCCAGCACTTTCAACAACAAGGGACTATAGAAGATTGACGTCTGCAAAGAGATTTAAGGATTAGAGAAACACCGTCCATAATAATCATCACATCCTTCGAGATGAAAGTTTTTTTGATTCTTGGGCCAGGATTGCAACTGAATGTCAGGACTTAGCATTCCCTCTCCTTCAGAAAGATGGAGCTGTCAGCACCTCTGACAGGACCCTGCATCTAATACTCAGCTGACCTTGTGGCTTGCAGTCGATTTACAATATACACTGGGGAAGGAGCCAACATCACTAAGACGTAGTGCTGTGTCAAATAAAGTGGGAGAAATGCTTCTCCAAATCTCAGGAAGACGTTAATCCTTGCTAGACTGGAGCTGAAGTGTATATGACAAGCAGATGTAAAATCTCCACTGGGAATTCAGATGCTAAAGGCTCAACAAGAACACACTGAAAAAGGAAAATAAAGGCCCACTATCGTAAGATATGCTGTAGTGAACTAACAGGTTAATGTGCTTTTGTGGATCTAGGGCAATCCCCTTGCTGATACGATTTGCTTAAATTCTGCTTTCCTCTTTTTAAGCATGTTCTCTGAATTCTTCAATGTTAAGCTCAAGTATAATGCCTAAATAAAGTTCTCCCCAATGACATCCAACACTACTCTTCCCTTTTCTCAATTTTTCTCCCTATTCTTGATCCTACAATTTAATATATATGTAAACATATACTTATCACTGTATTCTATTCTGTTGATAAAACACTCATTTTGTATGTTAGAAAATCAATACAAAATGTATATGAATGGCTTAATATACATACATTTTGTCACACCAGCTAGAATACCTAATTCCAAGAGCAGAACCACTATATAAACCCTATTTAATCATTTTGTCCCTAATTATGCTGAATACAATGCTGTGAACCTATCACCCAACATTCAGTAAAACTGGGTATTGTTGGATACATTGAAAGCAGACTAATTTATCAATTCTGAATGAAGAATTATTTTAGGTAAGTATAATCCTTGTGAATTTGGAATAAACTTAGTAAAGCTAACATTTTTAAACCGGATTTGAAGGTTCAACTATAAAAAGGGTGGAAAGTAGAGGAAAAGAACGAGTAAGAAATTAGAAACAGAAAAGCGTGGCACTGAGGTAAATGAAAACATCTTCATCTTATATATCAATACTGTGTGATCCAAATCTCAGAGGCTATTTTTTCTACTACAGTGGTAGACATATGTTTTAACGTCTGTCCAAACATAGTTCCACAGAACAAAGTTTTTTGTAAAAAATGAATGCAGATCTTGGGGTAGGAATTTAATATGAACCAACAAACTGTACAGTAAAAATAACTTTACCAAATACCATGAATCCCTCTGTGGTGAAAGTGTATTCCCCAGGATAAAAGTCAAAACCAGGTGATAATCCACTTCTGTTCCTAATTTTAGCACAATGACAAATTTAGTCATCTTAGCTCTAGCTTTTATCAATTTTGGACAAAAAAAAAAAAAAACATGTATAAATTCTACATTTTTTTCTATAATAATTTCTGTATTTTTTTGAATCAGTTCTGCCACTCAGAGTTTAAAAGAGAAAATGAATCTTCCCAGTTAACTTATATAGTTTATCCAAGCTATATAAGTCTTCTTTTCCTTAATTTATTCCGAGGGCTCTGGCTTCCCATTAGCCCCAGAAGCAAGAGTACATTAACTATTACTTCTCCTTGTGTCATTCTCATCTTTTCTGTACCTCTAATTTTAATTCTCAAGCACAGCCCAACAAAACCAGTTCTCCTCCTTCATCTATCCTACATTCAAGAAAAAGTCTTACTATTACTTGCTCTGCTTTATTCAACAACGATGGTTTATTTATAATTCAGGTTAACCTCTGGAATGTTATCCTGATTAATTCCTTCACTTTTTATCAATCTTGGTGGGTTTTCATAGCAGTATTGTGTTTTAGCTGACCCAATACTTCTATAAGGCAGACACGGACTACTAACAACAAAGGAGCCAGAGCTATGCAAGGAATGGGAGAGTAATAAATGAAGGACATGGCATTGGCAATTAAACAAAATCAGAATCTGTGGCTGTACAATTGAATCGAAGGAGGTCAAGGATTCTGGCATATAAACCAAAGGAAATCACAGATCCTCTTAGCTACTGACCTACTTGCGGTACACAGTCTTATAGATGACTACCTATGACTAAACTCAGAATACTTCTATATTCTCAAATTTAGTATCCCTAGTGTCTTAAACGAAGCAAAACATAGTAAATCCTAAGTACGGCTATGATCCTTTCATTCACTCCTGTAGCTACTATAAATTCTTTGGTTTGTTTTGTTTGAATGATTTTCTATTACCTGACTCATCTGTTATTTTATTATTATATTTAAATAGATTCTTGGGAGCTGTGAATGTATTTCAAGAACACAATATACATTTATATACTTCAGAAACTGTAAATGAAAACTGACTATCTAGTCTATGCCTAGAAAGCAAAAAAGAAAAGAAAAACTAAAATGCTTAATCAGTTCATTATCATTTTGGCTTTACAACAATAAAAAATAATTGTCAATAATATCTTCCACTCAATGAAATGAACATTTTCAACAAATTGACTGATTACTTTGGTAGTGTGGTGGGAAACTGAATTTAAAATTGTCTTAAAATAATATCAGAGAAAAATCATTTCTGAATTTAAATTCTTTTAAAACATGATGTTAAAAAAAGAAATAACATGTTATCAGGGATTTATTAGGAAATGGAGTGCATTGACAATTTTAACAAATGCAAGAAAAGCATCCTTAACAATGTCTTTTTATGAGAAAGTTAACAAGGTATTTAAAAAGCACAGAAAACAACAAAAATATAAATGGGAATAATCAGTGTTCTTGTAATTCACAAACTTCAAGGTGTATAGGTCAAAGTATTTTACACACAAATATAAAATCAGAATAAAGAATAAAGTAAGGAATTAATTTTGAACATTCCCAGTGGGAAAAAATATAATTACTTGGCTTCTGAATTTTCATAATCACTTCTTTAGGCTAAAATATGAAATGGATGTAAGTGAAACAATTTCTTAGGTAGTGATAAAGTTAACTCTGGATATTAGAAAAACTCATGAAAACATTATTAAATGTATTCAAAATACCTTTTAGAATAATATAAATTAATAAAGCAAGACATTCTAAAATTTAATACTTAGTCTACAACTATCTTAAATTAAAAAGATATTCTTTTTAAAAATGTCAACTAAAAATACCAGTATAATGCAAATTTAAAGACATTTACCAAAAATTAATTTTTATTAGGATTCTAATCACTTTAGGTACTAAACTGTAGTCAGTTGGATTCCTGACCTTTTAAACTGAGTTCATAGTATAAATCTTAAGCTAAAAAGACTTAAACTCAGAATACATGTATGTGATGCACACCATTTTGTGAATCAACAAGAACTTTTACTTAAGGAAAAAAAATGACTTCAATAACTCATTCCAAAGAGATTGCTTCATTACAGCAATAGAAAGTGACTTTCAGAAAATACTTGCTGCATCTGTTTTGATTTAAAATGTTCCTCTGACATTTACTTGTTTTCTCCACTGAGTTTTCCTTAAGGCTACCTATATAATAATGTGTTCCCTTATACTGGTTTACCAGAGGAGGAAAAAAAAAAAAAAAAGGTACGAATTCACAATGTTTTATGACAAAAGAGCCAAGACTCTGAAACACTACCCCAGGGAGACATAAGCCTTTTTGTTTTTGTGGTACAATGGAAGTATGTGCTGTTTTCCTTCATACAGAGCAATGAACCCACAGTCCTTACTTTCTTTCTTTAATATATTTCAACTGATTTCCAAAAAACCTTCTACCAGTTAATGAAACAAACAAAATAGCTCCACATTCGTCCTAAATTCATCATTCCATTCTCTTTTTGTTGGGATTGCCTGTTATTTAATTTAGAATGCTACTTTAAAAATACGTACAGCAAAGCAGCTTTTACTCCACAATTGGCACATAAATATGGTAAAAAGGTAAAAGCAACCCAAGTGTCCACTGATGGACGAATGAACAAACAAAATGTTGTGTATACATACTATGGAATATTAAGTCAAAAAGGGGTTGCTCTCTCATGCCCTCTAAGACAGCCCACACTCTGTCTATGGAGCATGTATCTCTCTGAATAAATCTACTTTTACTCAAAACAAAAGTCATAAAATGGAAGGAGGTTTGGACAAACACTACACTATGAACTTTTCAGATATTTATATCAAGTAATATAAGCCACTTATAAGAAGAATTTCTATGAAGTACCTAGATTAGTCAAATTCAGCAGCAAAAAGTAGCATGGTTGTCAGGAGCTGGAAGGAGGGGAAATGAGGAGTTACTGTTTAATGGGTAGTTTCACTTCTGCAAGATGAAAAGATTCTGTGGATGCACAGTGGTGATGGCAGCATGACAGTGTTAATGTACTTAATGCTGGACTGTACACTCAACAATGGTTAAGGTGGAAAATTTTATGTGATGTGTATTTTAACACAATGTTTTTAAAAAAGTTAAGGGCTCTGAAAATAAATGAATATGGTGAACTTCATGAGTACTGTAGTTGGATTTAAGATCAATCTTTGGAGTCAAAGATAGTTGTGTTTGAACCTTTTACCATGTAATGACTTGGCCTTGCTGGTTTCCAATGGGAAGGAAATACACATATATTCATTATTGTGTTGTCTTGACACATGAATGAGAAAAATTCAGCCATTTCTATTGCAGCATAAATTTTTTCAAGGCAAATTGTAATGTGACCTATTTGGTGATGATGAGACTGTATCTGCTTTACAGAGACTGTTTTGCTTTGATTCAAACTGAATCAATCGTTTCCATCCAAAATGAACAACTATGGCTACAGCACAGAAACTGTATTTGAATGGTTTGGACTTTATTCTATCAATGAACACTAAACAGAGCAATTAGGTAAGAAATATGTCCTTAAGTCCTGATGCCAAAAAGAGGGAGTCACATAATTCCTGAACTAAACTAGTGAAATCAATGCTAGATTTGCTCAGGGAAACTTAGGTTTTATAGCTATACATATTTAACTATGTAGTTTAAAAAAAAACTTTGTTACTGAATGGGAGAAGTTATTTAAAAATGATGTATCTGATAAGGGGTTAGTATCCAAAATATACGAAGAACTTGTATGTTAACATCAAAAAAACAAACAACCCAGTTAAAAACAAGCAGAGGACCTGAAAAGAGATTCCTCCGAAGAAGATATACAGATGGCCAATAGGCAAATGAAAAAACATTAACATCAAGAAGAATTAACATCATTAATTAACAAGGAAACGTAAATCAAAAACACAAGGCATCACCTCACATATGCCAGAGTGTCTACTATCACAAAGTCTACAAGTAACAAGTGTTGATGAGGATATGGAGAAAAGGAAACACTCATGCACTGTTGGTGGAAAATATAAACCACCATGGAGGACACTATGGAGATTCTTCACAAAATTAAAAATAGAACTATGATATGATCTAGCACTTCCACTACTGGGTACTTACCTGAAGAAAGTAAAAACACTAATTAGAAAAGATACATGTACCCCTATGTTTATTACAACACTTTTTACAATACCCAAGACACAAAAGCAACCAAACTGCTCATCAAGAAATGGATGGATAAAGACAATATATTATACATACATACATACAACACATATATTATATATATACATACACATACACACACAAGGGAATATACTCAGCCATAAAGAAGAATGCAATATTGCCGTTTACGACAACATGGACTGACCTAGAGTGTATTATGTCAAAAGAAATTAGTCAGACACAGAAAGATGAATACTGTATGATTTCACTTATACGTGGAATATTGAAAAAAAAAGTGAAGAAACATAATAAAACAGAAACAGAGTTATAGATACAGAGAACAGGTGGTTGCCTGAAGTGGGAGGAAAGAAACAGGTAAGACACAATAAGTGTTACAAACTTCCAGTTTCAAAATAAATGAGTCACAGGTATGGAATGTGCAGTGTGGGGAAATAGTAACTATGTAGTATCTTTGTATAGTGACCAATGGTAACTAGACTTATCTTGGTGATCATTTTGAAACATATGGAAATGTTGTATCACCATGTTGTATAACAGGAACTAACTTAGTGTTGTGGGTCAAATCTACTTTGAAAACAAGTAAACGCATAGAACAGAGATCAGATTTGTGGCTACGACGGGCACAGAGGTTGGGAGAGGGAAAATTGGATGAAAGCGGTCAAAAGGTACAACCTTCCAGTTATAAGATAAATAAGTACCAGAGATGTGTATGTACAATATGATAAATATAATGAACACTGTTTTATATTACACATGAAAGTTGTTAAGAGAGTAAATCCTGAGTGCTATCACAAGGAAAAAACCTTTTTTTATTTCCTTAAAATACAACAAATTTTCTCTTCATGATGCCATGAGATAGAATAAATCCCCTCTTTAGGAGATGGTTTGATAGGTTTCAGAGACTTCCAAAGTTTATATAATGACATTGTCACGTTAAATATCACACATTTTATCTTTTAATCAAGAGTTTATCCATTTAACATTTCCTATTAATGACATGAAATTGTGGGCTTTGAATTATCCGCACAGTCTCAGAGATATTTCTCTTTATCAAACTTTCCTCTTGACAAAATTCCTGCCTTCCTGTATGTCTTTAGTGACTTATATGTGGAATGAACGGCACTGTTCTTAACCAGATCAGTGTTCATGTCTGTTAGTGAGCACCAAGGAAAGCACTGCTTCAATAATGCATTCTAGACCTACTCCACTCATCTAAGAAGACTGAAAATACATTCTAAATCTAGAGGGTAACAATACCATTTTTTCTTCTCTAGCAGAGTTGGGACTAGGATGACACAATGATTCATCTGGCTTGGCTGCAAATTTAAGGGTATGTCGAGACATTTGGCCATCAAGATAAATAATGTTTAAATTGATACTTTAAAAAATTAAACTAATGTAAAAATCCATGGGAAACAAACTATCAAGATTTTCAACCTAGAGAGGATGAGTAACAGTGCGTTGGAGAGCCATTACTAATCCCTGAACCAAAGGAAAAATTAGTAACATCATTCCTGTTTTGAATTAATTTGGATATTTTGTGTCCCTTTAAATTTTGCATCCAGAGGCAGCTCTGTCTCTCACTTCAGCCTCACTTCAGTGTCACCCCTGTTTTTGCCAGTTAACTAAAAGTTCATTGAATGGTAAGTAAGTTGAAAAGTCGCTTTGGAAGTAGCTGACTTTCCAGGAGTTGGAGAACATTGGACAGTTTGCCAACAGTATCACATGTAGCTGGTATCGATACTACCAGTGTAAGAGAGGACATCCCCTCCCTCTGATGTTCCTCTCTTTCCCATGTCCCTTCTTTCTCTTTATATTCCCTTGACATTATTTTGCTCAAAACACGATGTACAAACCTGGGCTTGCCCCTTATATTCAGAGATAAATAAAGGCCTGACCTCCACTCTTAGACCTGGGAGCTCAGTCCTATGTTACTAGGTTATATTTTCAAAACTGGATAATTGGCCCAAGGGACACAAATAGTTTATTATTTAAAAAGACCTAATTTCTTTCCTCCTTTAGCTAACGAGCAGCAAAAGAATTTGTGGATATTCAGTGAAATGTTATCACTCACTGCATCAAGCAGCATTTCCCAGGCCCTCTGGGACAGGGCTTAGCCAATGTATAGGATATTATATGCCAGCTTTACCATGAATGAATGTAAAGACAAAGGACTTGTAGTGATTTCTTTTTTAAAGAGTCTATGAGGCAATGATGACCCGCAGGTTGGCCAGAACAGCCTTAATGTTCCTCTTAATTTGACTCAACTTTAGACAGGTTTTTTTTTTTTTCCTGAGTAGAGTCCCTGACCTCCCTTTTCTTAGAGCATTAACTTTGTAACACTTGCAATTGTAAATTCTTCTTCTATCCCTCTAAGGTGTAAATCTCCTCTCAGTCTCTTGCCATATTTACAACTCAGAAATATTTTTCTCAGGGACTTGGGAGCTATCTCTGAAATGTAATCATGAAGGAAGAAAGTGCCTGCTATGGAATCAATTGTTTCCACCCCAAATTTATATGTTGAAACTAACCATTCACATGACCGTATTAAATATAAGACCTTTAAGGTTATTAAGGTTAAACAGGATTATACTCATGAAGGTTTATACAATATAACTTGTATCCTTTGAAAGAAAAAAATAAATAAGAGATTTCAAGTCTCCCCGCCCTCACCATCCCCACCCTTTGTGAGGACACAGCTGGAAGGCGGTCATATGCAAACCAGGATAAGCACCCTCTCTATAATCCACTCTGCAGACACCTTGATCTTGGACTCCCCAGCATCCGGAAATGTGAAAAAATAAATTTCTGTTTTTTTAAGGAACCCAGCCTGTGGTATTTTGTTATGGCAGCCAGAGCAGACTTAGACAGTGCCTCTATCTCCCAGTCTCTGTAGAAAAATAGGAGCCTAACTTGGAGAAGTGTCAATCAGCAAGCCCAGATGACCAAATCCTACTGACCAGCCTCCCTCCTAACTTTTTCCACTAGCTCACTTTAGTGCTTAAAAATTCTCCTGCCTTTTGTTTAAGCCTAGTTGAAGTCACTCTCTCTCTCCCTTATTGTGACAGTGTTAGATAAAGTCTTCTTTGCCTGTTTAATTCAGTCCAGTGCAATTTTTTTCTTTGACAAAGTTACTCATTGATGATCTGTTTATTCCCTGCAGTCTTTTTGCCTTTTTTTTTTACCAAAAGCATGAGTATTTTAAATATATGTGAAATTTTGTTAATATTGAGCCAATACACTATTTTTGTCTGTAATTCTCTGCAGTATTTCTATGAAGAGAATTCTCTTCCTAAGAGCAACATTGATTTCTGATAAATTTGTTGAGTTAATCTCATGTAGACACTTCTCTCTCTCTCTTTTTCCTTTTTTTTTTTTTTAATATTCTGGCTGCTTTGTGCTACATGATGATGAGAGGCTAACAGATTCACTTAAGCATTCAGTGAAACAGAAAGTTTTCTGTTTTCTAGAAAAGTATGTTTAAATAAAAGAGTGGTCATTTAAAAAAAAAAAAAGCTTGCTATAAATTGAAAAAAGACTCAGTTTTTCCCTAACTCTCCCTGGTTTGGAAATGAAAGTCCAGGTTCCCAAGAAGCTTCAGTCTCAGACAAGCTGGTTTAATAGATCTGTCTTCCTATTCTGGTTTCTCTAGGATTAGCTATCCACCAGGTCATAAAAAACACAGCCATTGCAAATGATCAACAGGTTCTTTATGGGGCTGATGAACTGCAGTAGGTAAGGATAGTAGTGGACGGAGAGGGGAAAATAATTAAGCAGAAAGAGGAAGAAAGAAGAATAACAATAAAAATAGAACACTTTCTCAAGCCTACTACCACATGAGGAAAACTACGATTCTTAACATACTTATTTACAACTATCAAATAACTGTACCCAGCTATTGTTCATGTTTTTATACATGTATAAGAATCACATTTAAATTTATTTTCAGGAAATGTAAAGTCAGACTAGTGTTCTGTGAGGGATAATGTATTTTCAAACAAAGATAAAGGCTTCAAAGCAAAAGCGACTCAGCAGTTCACTTTGCACAAAAGAAAAATGAAAGATAAGTTTAACAGCAGAACCGATCACTGAACAATACTGTGAAAGTGAGAACTGAGTTATTGCTTTAGTGAGAACCCCTAACATTTTTAACTTCCAAATGCATAATAAAGACATTTCAGGAAAATTACCATACTTAGACACAGATTTTAAAGAGAGAAGTTATTCCTTGAGCCTAGCTCTCCAGCTATCATGATAAAAATTTCCTGCCCATGGCAGCATTCAGTAAGGTCAACCTTTCTACAGTAGCAACTTGACATACTCAAGGACACAGACATGCGATAGTAAAACTTGAAATTCCTTGGTTGGTGTGGTAGTAAAAGTATGTTTTCAATTTATATAAGCTATTTTCTTTTATAAATAAAAAGAAAGATATAAATAAAAGCACATTTTTACTTATATATCAAAGAGTTCTCCCCTTTATAATTCTATTCAATTCATTCTGTCCATTGAGGGAAATCTTTTCAGATGTACAAACTGAAAAGTGGTTAATATAATTTATTTCTGTGCATATTACTGCTATGTATTTGTTGATTCACCTGTGTACTATCTTACGTAGAGTTTACTTGGCTTTAGAATATGCATACTTTTCGAACCTTACATTTCCTTCAAATTATCGATAACCACTGACCACAGTCTCACTTTCACGTGCTCTCCTTCAACTGACAATTTTATAAAAGCAATAGATAATACTATAAAAAATTAACTATACAGAAGTTCTTTCCCCTGGTTATGACTCATCATATCCCAATGTCCAGCTGCCGATTCAGCTTGGTTTTTATCTAGTTTATAGTCCTCCTACTCCATGTTTATAAGAAATACCTATAAGGACTGCTGAGCATACAGATGTGTTCGCCCAGTCCCTGGAAATTTTTATTTGATAAAACCCAGGTAATCCTGTTCAGTCTCAGCAGAGCCATCTTAATTAAACAGTTTTTGATAGAATTGACCTGGGTAACTTTACAAATGACATTTTCCCCTAAAAAATCAGAAGTAAAAGAAAATTTTCCCTGTGTGGAAACAACTAGATGGTACTAATACACGAAAATTACACCAAACAAACCACCAGCTCCTGGGGATCATTTGGGTGTTGGTCCTTGTGCTGGGCACGGAGGGTAAAAAAAAAAGTGGATGGAGCAAGAAATCCAAAGAAACTCCATAATAAGAAATGTGCATTTTCACACACTACTCAGATCATACACTGCATATAAACTTTCCTCCTTTCAAGGTTACCTTTGACGTTTTTATGCACATCATTTTCCTGTCTTTTTAAAATTTATTTTTTATTAGAGGAAGAAACAGGAAGCTGGTGTAAGGTAGCGAAGTACTTTCCACAGTCTGGCTCCCTCCATCAGTATAGCCACACACCTACGTTACCTAGGGAAGATGCGGCCTTCACTGACAGTAACTACTGATATACAGACAGAAAAGTCTCTCGTGAACTCAGAAAAAATCAATCTGTACTTTTCTTTTGGGGGGGTAATTAAGTTTAATTTATTTATTTTTAGAGACAGTACTAGGGACTGAATCCAGGACTTCATGCAATCTAAGCATGTCCTCTACCACTTGAGCTACACCCTCCTCTTATTTTTACTTTCTGTAGTTACAATCTCCCCTACTCCCCACTCTGAAAGCATCTTTATAGTATTTGAACTATATTTGCATTTGAAAAAAGAGATTTAAGAAACCCTAAATGTTAGAAAAGCAAAAACCACTGAGTAACACATATGAAATGTATTATATCGAGCAAGGATAAGTCGTTGTAGCTATCATGTCTTTTTTCTGCTTCCCTAGGACTCTTTAAACTTTCAAACTCTATTAGATTCTTTGCTGAGATCTATATTACGGGAAAATCACTTATTTTTAAGGAGAACAGAGAGAGTTTGCTGCTTTGCAATAGCGAAGGCTAAGGAAAAAACTGAACATTACAAAGCTGAAAGCAAATCTATAAAAACAAAAGTAAATGCAAATGACACAGGACTTAATCAAATCATATCCTTTGAACTACATCACAGAAGCAAACATTCAACAATGTTCTACACTTTGGTGTCAATAAGAAACTTGGAGCCCTATAATCCACTGAGACTGATTTCAAATTTCAAAATGTAAAATCATTTTTATAATTATTCAGCTTTTTAAATTGCAATTATCCATTTTTTTGCATTTTAGTGAAAAGTTTTACTGAGGATGTGACTTATTTAAATGAACACTTAGCTTACAAATCTTTAAAAAAGAGAGTAGGATTGCTAGGATTCCCATTTTCATCTCTGTTACAGAATTTAAAGTATTTTTTCACCAAACTTTGAAGAGTAGAATGTATCATCAAGAGAAATACTGTCATGGCCAAAATAAAAATTTATAATTTAGAAGTTTCAGAATCTTGATGTAAAAACTTCCTAAAGGTGCTAGTTTTTTAACTGAGCATACAGAATGTAATTAGGTACCTAACATATTTAATGACAATGAGTAGATTTATTGATGCATATTAATTCCTAATGTAGTTAGTGGTATTCCTGATGGTATTCACGGAATTCATTAGATGCTTAAAAATGTACAAGAAAGAAATTTCCCAAATGAATTACACTCTGGTAAATTATGTCATAAGGGACAAGCTCCTTAAGTAAAACTAAATCCCTCCCTCCTCACCACAGCCATTAATTTTTATCATACTATTGAAAATATCTACTCTTGAAGATTGTTTTTGTATTGAAAAAAACAAAATATGTCTTAAAGTCAAGAAATCATTTTATATTATATTCAATTGGCAAATGATAAAATTCTGTAATAATACTAAAGTATTATTATTTCTTTCCTGCAATTCTAATTATTGAACAAATCTAAAGAGAACGATCCTTTAATTTTTCGGTAAGGATTCTAATTTTCTTTAGTTACCATTTATCATCTAAAATATCTGATAATATTTTGTCATTTTTGTAATCTCCCTTTTATTACATTTTGGTGGTATCTTTTAACAAGATGAGGAGTAAAATTAAACATGTACTAAATCAGTAGTTAATAATGAAAAAGTAAAACGTGTCTGAAAGAATGAGTAAGCTATGTGGCTAATGGTGAGAATGTAAGCCTAACTGCCAACTTAAGAGCTAGGTTAAGATGGACATCATTGATCTTTATTTAAAAGCAGTGTATGGGCCAATAAAACAAAACAGAACAAAAACACAATTAAAAGACTAAAATGACCATAGCAATAACAGTGACAGAAGCCTGAATGTGTCATGATTTGGAATAATACAGTTCAGGTCTTGGCCATATCATGTAATTAATTCTCACTGTGATCCTGAGCAATCCATATCACCATAGGCTTAAGTTCCCTCATCTGTAAAAAGAGAAGGTTGGATCAATGATTTCCAAGTAATTATCCAGCTTTAATGATTTCCATATTCATCTGACAAATAATAACTTCAATAGGGCTTGTGAACACAGCCAAATTTTGCTAATTGAATCTGATTAAATTTTTCCAGTATTGCTCTTGAAAAGCAAACTGTCACAAGTCAGTCACAATAATGTAATAAAAAAATAAAGTCAGAAATAATCTTGATTGTCAGCACATAGAGTCAACTTGCGTATTCTGGAAGCAATACCATGGAGTCTGTGCTAAAATGCACAAACCAATGGAATCCTATTTATGTTAATAAAAAGTAAAATATTTATTCTACAATGATCTTAAAGACCAGATATCTAACCCTTTGAATTTAAGGAATTGGATATTGAGACTCAGAAAGCTAAAGACCTGCCTAAGAACAGAATTAATGGCCCAGTCACAGATCATATCTTGACTTTCTGATATCCCAAAATCACACTGTTTTTTCTTCTCTATTGTGGTAACTCTCATTTCCTCTAAATGAGGAGTATGGACAATTAAATGACCCAAGTCCTCATGTGGTTCTAAATTTATTAACTAAAAATTAGAATACATAAAGTATATTAAAAATTGGTCATTAAATATACAAAAATAAAGCACTTTAAGTAATTTTGTCTTTTTAGATGAACTGAAAAATGTTTTCCTATGCCCTCTCTCAAAATTACACTGAGATTTTTTTAAAAGAAGGATAAACGAAAATGACAAATAGGAAAGGTAATTACACAAATAAAAACAGAAATTTGAAAGATGGGTATTTTGGTATTAGATGACTTAGAAAATCAAATTCTAAACTGGCCACAGAAGTGTAGAGCAAACTAATACCAAATAATCTCAAAAAAATTAAGGATTTTGGGGAACAGACCTCTCTGAAGCTGGGTTACAGTTCCTTTTCCCTTACCTGTGGGTAAGAACAGTCTTCCCTACTGAGGAGAAAACCAGAGTTTTTCTCTCTGGAGAAACTGAAGTAAGGATAAGGAGCTGGAGAACTGGGAAACACATGGCTCCCATGAGGATTTAGAAACCATATTGAAAAAAGAAGATTAAAGGAAATCCTTCCTATTAAATGGTCAGATGAAATATTCTTCCTCTATTTAGTCTGCGAACGTTGGCAGCCAGAGTTATGGGTCATAGGTCCTAAAGTGGATAAGTCCTCTCTGGCAAACCTTACCAGCTCCAGAGAAAAATCTCAAGACACTAGAACTGGGTGTTTAATAATTAAAAATGTCTGGATCTAATATCTCATAATGAAGCCCAGGAATCAATAAGCTAAAACCATACACTTCCCATCAGGTATTTGAGTGCCCCCTGTATTTAAACAAAGACTAAATTAAGGAAGTTGGAGAACAGTACAAAGCAATGATCAGAAGTAAAGTGCAAAAATAATTTATAGCTTCAGAAAGAACAAGAAAATATTATATCAATAAAATTATGTGGTATAGAAATTCATATGAAAAAACATGAAAAAGAACTTGAAGTTAAAAATTTGATGGCAAAAATGAATATTTAAATAAAGTATTTGTAAAATAAATTGTAGAGAATCTTTAATGTCTTTATTCGTTTATTTGCTTAACACTATTTAATGAAATGTGTCAAGGGCTAAAGATACAACAGTAAAAAGACAAAACTTCCTTATAAAGCCAAAATCAAGATAAAGCAGTAGAACAGTATACTGGTAGTGTAAATAGCTAACAAATAAAAAAAAGCAGATGGGGAATATGAAATTTTGGAAGAGGATTGAAGTCGTAGATCAGGTTGCCAGTAAAAGATTCTCTGTGACATTTGAGGAAGAGACACAAAGGAAGTGAGGTAGTCAGTGATGCTGACAACTGAAGGAAAAACATTCTAGCAAGAGATAACAGCCTAGTATCTCAAAAGCTTGCCTGGCCTATTTGAAGGACAACAAGAAGCAGTGTCCTGGTGTAATGGGAAGAACACATCTGGCTCCATATTAGATCTATTCCTTTAGCTCTAACCCTGTGCTCCGTTTCCCATGCTTAGTCATGCTGGTTCTGTACCTTTTGTAAAAGAATGTTGCCTATAGCCTGAAACAGACAGGATAGCCCATTCTCAAGGCTCTGGCCTTCAAGGATTTAACACTTTTCCATTCATTTAGAGAGAAAAGTTGCAGAACAGAGAATAACGTTTATCTGGGAGGTTTACAGGAACATCATGACCTGATCTATATGGACAGCTAAAAGGACAAAGGATTCTGACACCAAGAAGTTTGCAACAACCAACCAAACTCCCTTCCCTTTTTAGTATAAAAGGAGACTGAATTCTTACCTGAATAACACAATTCTCTAGAATATTAGTCCCCCATCATCTCTGTATGCTGGCTTTCCAAATAAAGTTGTTATTTCTTGCCCCAATACCTCGTCTCCCAATTTACTGGTGTGTCATGTGGTGAGTAGAGTGAGTTTGGAGTAGGTTACACTGGAACTGAGAAATTGATTTGAAAACTATTGCAAAACGATTGACAAAAATCACTGTATTTAAATAAGTACAGGGCAATTTCTAAAACAGATGTAACTATTAGAACTACAAGAAACAATACAAATATTACATGATTCAATAATATATGTAGATAGAACTAAGAACTTGCAAAGAAAAGAATGAAAAATTATTTTTTGGTTAAGTCTGTTAATTAACTGTTGTTAATCTATTATAGTCAAGTGTAGTAGTCAGAAGTCAAAGTATATCATTTATAACTAAAGAACTATAGATGTACTAACATATTCAACAGTTTCAAGAAAACTTATAGCAATACAGTGTTATATTCTAATATCAGGTGGTGGAGACAAGAAGAGAGGAAGAAGAAATTTACTCATTTTAACAATTCTCATTATAGAGAAATAATAGACATTGTAAATATTAAAGAAAAGGCCTTTTCCAATAAATGTGAAATTTTAAGAATTCAGTATTACCCTTCACACCTAAATGATCCTAGATCATAAACTGAACATGAGTCAAAAAATGTAATGCTGGTTAATTTGCAAGTCTTATAAAGTGATAGAACAGAGCTTCCCAACAAATGAGTCGCAAACACTATTAAGACGCTAATGGTTCACAGGCATACTGAGATGTCAATCTCAACAGGCTTTGTGTATTCAGGAAGGGGCTGAACTAGACAGACTTCCCAAGGAGTTTTATTCATCCAACAATGATGAGTCTCTTCTCTTTGTGCTAGAAGGTTGTAAAATATAATTTTCAATATATTTTGATGTAAGAAATAAAAGACACTCTACAACAGGGCATTGCATGAACACGTAAGATAATTCTTACTTTTTTTTCTTTTCAGTTACTCACTCATATATAATTTTGTTGCCTGGCAATTCAATTTAGAAAAACTCTGGGAAAGCACTAGAGACTATTAAAATGAACATCATTGAGGTAAATATAAACTTTGAAAGGAAGAAAAATCCGATAATTGCGGCAGAAATGATTTTAATTAGACATAAAGGAAAATTTTCCTCACTTGCTGGGTTGCAAATAAATTACAGTAATATTTTATGGTGCTATGAAGAAGTAATATCTGTCTACAATGTTTAAATTAAAAATTAATTTATGTTTAAATTAAAAATGGGAAGTAGGCAAATAATCTTACTGATTCTGACATTTATTCATTTTGATAAGACTAATAGTTAGTTTAAATGTCCCCTTCATATTGCCCCTTGAGAAAGCTGCTGTATAACTGGATTATTGAAGGGGAAAAGAGGAGTGACACTAGATATTTAAGAATAAAATTCAGGGTACTTTTCTTTCAAGGGTAGTAGATTTAGCATCCTATTTAGAATATTTTACTTTCAGGACAGTTTGACTTCACAGTCCTCATTTTGTCAAATAATGCCAATAATATCATTATCACAGCCATCTGTGCTCTAACCCAGAGTCACCCTTACCCTCAACAGGCACCTGCTTCATGGTCGCAGAGAAGGCATTCCAAAGCCCAAGGGAGTATTTTGTCTAAGTGTAGGAACTACAGATGAGAGTACTAGATAATGTAAACTATATTTATGGGAATCTCTAAAATCAAGTTTGACACACATATTTTCAAGGAAATATTTAAATTTCTAAAATATTTCTATCAGATTTTAACTAATAAAAATTTGGCATATCTCTATTATCTTTTTATAAAAACATAATAAATATTAAATATACTTATGAAAAAAGAGAGAGGATGTGAGAATCCCTTATTGTATTTTTTGTAGTGGAGGACAGTACATTATTGAAAACCATGCCTAAGAGAAGGGCTCATTATTTTTGTATCTAGTATCTTTCAAGTAAGTGTTAAATTCATTTTCCTCTCTAAAAATTATGCATTAACAAACTCTACATGTATTTCATGGTTATGAAATAAGTAACATGACAGAAACATGTTACCTAGAGTACAATACACGGTAGGACTTAATAAGAACCAGGCAATCAATAGAAAAATTAGAATTTTATTCTGTTTCACATAGGAGAATTTCAATATTAATGAAAGAATGAAAGAAAAGAAAAAAAGAAAGGCAAGAAGGGGAGAGAGGGACAGAGGGAGGAACTAATTAAGTTATGTAACCTTGAAAGGAAGGGATAAAGTTACATATGTCTACAACCAGAGACACAAAGTCATCAGGAATCAACTCCACAATCCTTCCCCTCTAACAGGACATGGAATAAGATTGTTGTTATTATTTTGGAATTCTGGTTAAAGTCACAAATCTGAAGATAATGGGTATAGCAAGGCTTTAGATAACAACACTTCAGTTTCAAGAATGAGATGGCCAAATAGGTCCTTTGATGTTCAGCTCTATTATCCACCTTCGTATAATACAAAATCAAGCTAAGGTTTTGTTAGAGATCACTTGATTGGTCCAACTTTGGTCATATTTTCACAGTGGTTTGGGAGTATGTGGGGGGAGGTAGGTGAAAGGTCTGTTACCTGAAGAAACTGGATAGTGTTACAGGCAGGAACAGTAGAACAGCACCTTTAGTGGAAACTGGTACAAAGTCAGGATAGTAGTGCCCAGCTACCCCCAGGAGAGGCCAGTAATCACCTACTCTTCAAACCTACCTGACTATGATGAGGACTGGTTCCAGTATGTGGGGTGAGACCAAATGTACATGAAGTGTACCAATACCATCAGGTCAGAAAATTAGAGTAGCATGTTAAGTAGGTTTAATTCATTAAATTCATTTTCTTTAAAGGTATGTTTTTACCTTACCTCTTGGCTGAACTGCTTTGCAGTTCTCAAAAAGCATGCCTTTGAGCAAAGGTAAAACTGTTCTTTTGAAGTCAAAATGTATAATGTACATGTAAAACTTTGGATACATTAAATGGTTTGTCCATAAACTGACTCAAACAAATACTGCCAGTGAAACATGATAATCTCTGAGTGTGCTTAACTTCACAGGTACATGATTCTTGGAGGCAGAATTAATATAGTTAATAATTTACTTTTAGCTTTTTAAGTATAATTTTTCTTTGGGTTCGCCTTCAAAAATCTAACAGTAAGAGTCATCATGGAAATCATCATTGTCTTAGTTTCAATTCCCCAAAAGCAGACACCAAGTTATGTATAGTACTGGACATAAGTGACTTATCTAAGTGATAAGAAAGAAATACAAATTGGTAAGCAGAAAAAAAGACAGAAGACAGAAAATTCAATAGGAGCTTTGATAAACACTGATATGGACAACTGGGGATAGAACTGCCTCACAATTGCCCTACAGAGGCTTACAAAATACTGACCCTAATTGGTTGAGGGGGTTGTGGGTTTTCCTGGTTTAAATATCAGGCACTTCTGGGCTGCTCTTCCTATGGGCTGAGCAAGCTTCTAAAGCCACTGGCTGGCAAAAGCCCTAAGCAGAAAAGCAGACAGATTCTGACGCTTGCTGCCTGACATGGAATGCAGCGTGCAGGGGAATCGGTCACGTAGTTTCAAGTAAATTCAGGGGTAAACTGAGAGGATATAGACTAAGGAATTACTAGTGCTTACTGCAGTCCATCCCTTAACTACCTAAATCTATTTATGCTCCATATTGCATATGTTTGGATACTGCTATTTCAAGCCACTAGCTACCCAAAATCTCTGAAAAACTTAAGGGTTAATAACAAGCTAAAGTTTGTCATTAAACACGCTGGAGTTCTACTGCTCCAAGAGGTCCCAAGGCATTAAGTGACATTCAGCAACTCTCTTCTATTACCAATTCTGGATTTCTTTTTCTCTGTTAGTACTTCTACTGAGCTAGGCTGTTTACCTGAAGTTGCCTAGACTTAGTCTCTAAGAAGTATGAGCCCCGAGTTATCTTGGACTGTTGGAATTGCACATTTTCCATTTTCACTGACTGCTGAAATATCAAAAGGCACCGCAGTGATTTCCAGCCTCCAGACATACTCTACTCTTCCTGCATTATCTATTAGCAACCCCAGGTCCCCAGGCCTTCATGATTATAAGTGTTGATTATATACAAGAGTACAATAATGACTTTCTTTCTCTGTCGTTTCTGTAAGAAAGGCTTATGTTTCTTAACTATTGAGGACATACACTGTTCAATAGTCAGTGGTTCAGTGTACACTGGACCCTGTAGAGTACACACACTTCAGGCTCCCACCCAAACCTATTGCACCCAAACCTATTGCCCCTAGACGCTTTACTTCAGTCATCTCCAAAAAAATCCAACTTAGGATCATTCGTACCAGAAAGATTCAAAAAGGCAAGATGGCGATTCCTTGTCTTGCCTACTAGCTCATATACACAAGGGGTCCAAAGTAACCAGGTGGCAGCCATAGCTGAGATTTCAGTGGGACTTCTGAATGTTCCCTAGAAAAAAAAGTTTCCCCTTTGGGGGCCAAGACCTCTAACCACATAGAGTAAAGAATTTCAAAGAAAAGAAGTAAAATGCCCCCCAGCGGGTCAACGGGAGTGATGTTAAGTGGGACAACGCCTGCTCTACCCCCTGCATTCTTCCTATTAAGGACAAAGTATAGTATTGAATATTTGCCACAATTTATATACTACATACCTAAGGATGGACTTCCTTAAACTTGCAAAGTATTGCCTGCAATTTGACTTTTCAACTGTATCTTTTATGGTTTATTCCAACACTTTACCACTTCAGCAACTTCTGAGTGGTATAGTAGGTGATAGAAAAGGTGGATTCCATGGTGCTAGGCTCATTTCCATACTTCCACTGAGGGAAAGAAGGTCCCCTGATCTGTTTTAATATGTGACACCCCATGCTTACAGACTAAGTGCCCTATTTGGATAATGGTGCTGACTGGAGCCCTGTGAAGATGAAAAGCAAACCTATACTCAGAATGTGTCTTTTCCTGTTAAAGAATAAATACACGACCTTTCCAGAATGGAAATATTCAATGAATCTACTTGCCACCAAGGGGACAATAGGAATTCCAGAGGAATATAGTGACAGCAGTAACTAAAGGAGCCTTTGTAAAAGGGACCCATGCTACTGCACCTACATAGGGCCTCTTCTCTGCCACCAAGGCTCCTTCAAAGAGTTTTAGGTTGAAAAAATTGCTCAGGTCCAGAAATTGGACAAAGAATGGTAACTTATTTATTGCAAAGCCAGCTCTCAGTCTCTAAGACATATATCCTCACTTTCTTCTGCTGGTACAGACTGAATAGTACCCTTGTGGGCTGCTCATTTATTTTTTCCCCTAAGGATGACATATTCTGTTAACCATCTCCAAAACACCCTGCAGTCAAACTCCTCTAACTGCCACTCCTACCCTACCACTCTTTATGATAACTGCTTCCACCCAGCTCACGGAGGTTAAGTGCTCCTATGTGGCCCAAGGCCTGTTTTTTCAGGATTCCATCATCCCTAATGTTATATATGACCCTGTGTCTACCTTCTTGGCCTTTCCATGAACATCATCATCTGATAGGTTTTCCTGCCTCACACAGTATATCCAGTTCAGCTTGCCCACTTTTCTGAATCTTTTAATACTTTCTTCTACCAAGTGATTCTGCCATTTCTACTTCACTTATGAGCCACCAGTTTTTCCATAGGTCCTTACCAGGGTATTGAGTCTTATATTCCAGGAGACTGTTTCCAAATAAACAAATTCAGAATGCAACCCCACTTATTATACTCTACTGGCTCCTGGTGGTTGTTCTGCAATTTTTATAGGGTATAAAATAGCTTAATCCTAGTTTAAGGCTAAAGGCCAGAGAGGTAAGTGGGCTCTAATCTTAAGCGTCACACATGACTTTCAGGGCTGCAGACTCAGGGAGCTCAGAGGAATCTGAGAGTTCTTCATTTGGGGGACACCAGTCCACTCCTATTTTATGTATCTGGGTCCTCTTTTTTCCCAACCATGGTCCTGAACTTAGCAAGTGAATCTTGACTCTGCTGAGAGTTTAACCTCTTTTGGGAATTATCTTTTCTGATCCTTGGAACCTGGGTTTGAGTCTCAGCTTGCTATTCCCTCCTACTGCACGAGACATTAACTTCTTTGCAAGCTACCAAGGAAGACCTCAGGCTTTCACATTTAGCTTATAATTGGCAATTTATCTGTCTCAGTTTTTCCAGGAAAAAAAAAAAAGATTTTCCAAAGCAACAATGAAAGTGGATGTAGGTGTTCACCACAGGCTGTTAATACCACCCCAGAATAATGTTCATTTGTACTAAGTATCTCCTCCTCTTTGGTCAAACGTTACAGGGTTTCAGTTATCTCCCTATCAGGACCCCTGCTGTAGTGTTGGAAGAATTCAAGGCTTTGTATTCCATCTACTTTATAGCTCCTCCATTCTTATAGTCAAATTCTGGGCCTACTTTCTAGCATAATCTTCTTTCCCACTTCAGGAGATAGGAACATCTTTAAATGCTGCCATAGATGTCTTCTGGCTTTTAAAACATACTCTGAGTAAGGAGTTGGCTGCTCTGATTCTCTATTATCTGTCATCAAAATTTGGGGGGCAGTTAACAAAAGCCAGCAAGGCTTTCCAATCACTATTGCCCTTACATCTTTCAATTACCAGAGTTCTTACATAAGTCACTAATTACTCTTTCATCTAAACATTATCCCAATTTGCCACTCATGGGGTTCATGGCATGCTCACTGGTTACTACCACTCTTTCCACTTGCTACTGAAAAACATTCTGTGTTGCCATCTGACTGATGAGTAATTCAGTTCCAGAACACTATTCTTGGGCCATTTCCTGTACAATCACCATGGTGTGGGAGAAAGCCCTCAGGCAAAAGAGTAGAAAGATTTAGGAGCTTGATGTGGAAAAGCTATTATCCCATATGTTAACTGTCCACAGAAGTTACTCAAAGCTGAGCTCAAGTTATATAGTGTGGGCATCAAAAGCGCCTCCCATAATCGTTTAATCATTTCTCTTTAAAAGGTAATTCTGATGAACTACTTGAACATATTTGCCCTCTGCCTACTCCATAATTTTCCAAAGAGTACATCTAAAGATAAAATATACCAATTTGAATATATATACTAATAAAAAATTAGTAAAATTGAATAAAGGGGTAAAATCTAAATAACTATATCTGGGTTGAGAGATGGTGAACCTCAGTGGAGAGCTGAGAAAGAGGGAAAAAGAGCTACTTTCACCATTCTTATTCATTGTTTTGAGCCATTTTCCCCACCCCCAAAGTTTCAGTTTCTTTTTCAAGATAGATAGAAAGTATTCTAAGGCTATTAAGTAAATTTTAGAGAGAGAACAATTCTATAATTAAAATAAATATCTTCTTACAGGCAGACGACCTTAAATCTATATGCCTATTATAATGATAGATTTTTCTTTATGATGATTTGATCAGAGAACAGTATTTAAAAGTGTACACAATCTTTTTTGAAATAAGTATGGAAAAGAGCTATCAGTATTCTCTACTACCTCCCTCTTAGCCATATATGCTATCCTTCTATTATGAAAAATGACATATACCTACTTTCTCAATTGATATTTCAAAGAAAAGTCCTTAATTATCAGACAAAAAAATAGTACACTTATATAACCTGTGTTTCATAAATTAACACGATGGAAAAATTAGGATTTATAACTTTTACACTATTTTCATTAACAAATAGCTTAAGACTGTAAGTGAAATGGAACAACATATAGCTAAAATTCAAACCAAAAAGGAAATTCACAAGCATGCAAAATAAAAATCTTGCTTTCTAAAAATATGATTTTCATTAACATAATCTGTACAAATGTATTCCTTCACTTTCTGCTATTTCTTTGCATTTATTTTCTTCTGATTTCCATAGAAACAAGTTATCTCATACCAAGATAATTGTTGTCTCACATTTGCTTTGCTCACTTGTTGACTTTCCCATCGATTTTCCATCTGGCCCAAAACAATGTTTTTATAAAACTTTAGAGAAAAGAT
Organism: Vicugna pacos; assembly: GCF_048564905.1. Classification (NCBI taxonomy): domain Eukaryota; kingdom Metazoa; phylum Chordata; class Mammalia; order Artiodactyla; family Camelidae; genus Vicugna; species Vicugna pacos. Next base: position 37,221,001 of record NC_132989.1, read on the forward strand.
AAAAGGAAGCTTTTTCTGGACTTCTCATAACCTTATATGCCTATGTTTTAGTAAGTCTTCAATCAAAAGAAAAGAGGAAAGGATATCCAGGTTTAAGTGAAAAGAAATTATGAATTAGAGATGACCCATCACAACTTTACAAGAAAAAAAAACAGTTTTTGAAGAGCTGAAATATCTAAAAATGTGAAATGTGAATATTTACAGCACAGACAACTGCTTCAAAATTTGAATTCCCCTCTTGCAACCATCCATCAGTAACAAAAGACTTCGGACCACTCTTCTTAAGTGTACCTCCCATAAACCCATAATAAAGATGAGGCTAAATCATTATTTTTATAAGGCATCACAACAAACCTATTACTTCTATTGTATAGATAAGAAAACATGCTCAGAAATAGGTGCTAAATAACTTAAAGCTAGGGTTTCTAACTCTGTCTTTATATAGTATTACCTTCAATCTCATAATGTTCCTGCTTCTCACACATATATCAATCTCAACTCTTTATCTCTTGTGCCCATGTACTGTTTGTCTTTTTCCTTCCTTCCTTTGAATTCACTCCATGCACTAAGTTATCTTTCCAGGTGCTGCCTCCACAATAAGGCTCCTAAATACAGATTTCCCTCTGCTCTCTGGGAGAGTATATGAAACTCGGCTCTATCTATTGACATCAATCTTACACCATTTCTAAAGATAAAATCAGTTCACCTTTCGAAGTATTCCTAACACCTTGATAAACTGTTAAATTTACAGCAAAATCCAAGGATTTTAAGATTTTTTTCTGAAGCATTGAACTCTCTTCAAAGCATTTTTTTCTTCTAAAGACTACATCTGTTTCATAATCTGTGGATTCAAAATTACAAGTATAGTGTTAGCCCAGAGCTTGTTAAATATTTTATTTTAAAAAAAGCTTTATTGTGCTCGCTACTAAGTGCATAACAAAATTCAACTCAAAAAAATGAAATCCTTTTCTAAAAATTGACCCAATATTTCCTAGAAAAATTGAAAGCTAAAAATTAAAAGAAAATGTACGAAATCATTTTAGTGTCCTTGGAAAATTAGTTTCCCAATTTAAAATTTATACCTATAAGTAACATAGAAATTATTTTTAAACTGTTACTTCAAGCCTTTTTAAAGAAACAAAATTACCTTTTGTAAACATTTTAGTAATTTGAACTCTAAAAGTTAATATATATTGGGACTAGGTAAACCTCCTTACTTCTCACTTAAGCTGGTATTAGAAGACTTCCAATTTAGGCTTTTACTAAATGGGAAATGGAATTAGTAGGGGAATGAGTAACTGTGTTCTGGAATTTAATACTGTTTGAGTAATGTTCCTCTCATAAAGACTTGATAGAAAGACTTGAAGTTGTGTTCTCATGACACATTATGACTATTCACATAAAATATTCAGGAAAGGGTCCTGAATAGGATTAAGAGTGATTAAACACTGTTTAAGATCACTAATTACTGGGACTACCCTCCTAAGACATTTCTTGGTGACATCAGTAGGCATAGAGGAAAAAGGTGAGAGGAAATAGTAGAAGCGATAGAAGGAAGGGAATTTACAACACATAAGCAAAAAGAACAAAGGGTGTCACTCTTCATCCTATTATACAAAGGGTTAAGTCACAACCTGCTGTAGTCAGCCAAAGACAGTGCACCCTGAGAGGACTTCAAGGTGAAAGATAAGATTAAATATTCTGTGCTGTGGACATACAAGCCCCTAGATAGTTAAAAGCCTATCTAAGGAAGAATTCAATGATCCCAGATTTTTGGATTTTCCCATACATAGAAAAGCACTAAAATCATTAACTTGAGGTACCTGTTCTTTGTGATTAGTAGTAAACTTTTACCAAGATGTATACTTGAATGTATGTATTTCCAAGCCAAAAATTCATACGTACACACACATACACAAACACACACGCCTCTTCCCTACCTATTTGACGTAGTCCCTTCAGACCTACTGAGGGGCTCTTTCCTGGGCTCTAGTCTTCAGTAACATCCCCGAATAAAACTTAATTCCTAACTGTGTGTGACACTGTGCATTTTTCCTTAAGTTAGCAGTTTTGTGACTGAGGTAGGACTCAGAGAAGACTTTCCTTTTCTACTTTGCCTGCTGTGAGGATCCAGAGGCTTGGTACCAGCAAGGGTTCCTTAAGCCCATCTGCCTCGTTGAGTCCAAACAATTGCTTCAGATTTCCTATCCTGGTTAAAAATCCTAAATTTTATTCAGTGGTGGAGAAACTCCTTGCTCTGAACAGTAGGGTTTTCCTAAACTTCAGGAAGTTTGGGAAAGAGGTACCTGAATTCTCAGTTGAAAGTCGCTGTAAGCAGAATTGAAATATTTATTTTTCCTCTCTACCTGATCCCTCTAGAATTTTGAAACTCTTAGTGAGTATTCTTATTTTTATGCCAATAAAGTTCTTTGCATATGTTCAGTAAGAATCTGTTCTCCTTATAACCGATTCCTTATAACAGATTGGAAATAATGGTTATATTACTATGGCTTTGACTGGAATACAACATTTGAGAATATGCATAAAATTAAATATGTACAGATAATTTTAAAGAACTAAGGTAGACTTTATGGAGCCATAAAGGCTCTTTGAAAAACAACCTGGTACTCTGCTTAAAGGGTTCCCAGCAGCCTTATCAGGTGAACTAAGGAAGCCCATTCCTTGGCAGGTACAGGAATCTCAAGACATTTTAGGGATCTTGAGAAGGCAGGAATCCACTCAAATCAGTAGGTAAGATAGACGGAATCTGATGGCAAGTTCTTGGCACGACTTTCTTGGTCTTGAGAGGCCCGTTAAAGTTTAATCTGAGATTCCTTATAAAAAGTTCCAGCAAAGCCAATTTAGAAGAACCTACATGAGCAATTATATTTATGTAAATGATTAGGCCAAGTTTATTGAAACCAGACTTACTTTGCAAATAAATTGGCCTTAATTAGGCAGAAATAAGGATAATTTTAGAGAAAAAAAATACCTCAATAATATACCTTTGTGGATAATACATCTTAGTTTTAACAGTATTTGAGATCTGGAATTTACTCACTTCCTAGGTAACTCCTTATTAACTACACTTCATTGTTGTAGGGTTTAACTGAATTATTAAAAGGACATTCTAAGCTTGTTTCTGAGATTTACCATAGCAATATACCTTTAGATGAAGATCAAATGCCCCATTATCTACCGTCAGATTATGTACACTACAAAAGATGTAATTCTCTCCAGCATAAATGGAAACTCCAGCATAAATGGAAAGGCCCTTATCAGGTACTATTAAGTAGCTTATGCAGAACAAACTGAAGAGGGTTAACTCTTGGATTCATATTTTCAACATAAAAGGGCTCCTGTGATGGACTTGTCTATAAAGAGGACTACTGACCTCAAATTCACCTTAAAACAATGCTTAGAGGAGAAACAATACCTACACCAGGATGAGAAAAAAGATGACATCAGAAGTAGACAGCTATCCCAAGATACCAGACCTGACCTGTATGATTATTTATAGTGTTTTCTCGATTTCTTGGATTTCTACACAATGTATCATTTTTTTTTCTATTATGGGCATAATCCTATGCAAACTTTACAAACTTATCCAGACTTTGGATTTGTGGTCATTTACCTATGTCCTTTCCATTCTGGTTTATCTTCACAGATTTTTCTTCTCCAAGGCTCTGAATGGATGACCTTTAGCAAATTTATTTTAGAAGTTCTAATTCTTTTCACTAGATGTGATCCCCTCACTTGGCCAATCAATCATACTTGCTCTGACCCTGGCCAGAGTGAATTTTCTTTTAGAGTTACTTAAGTTCAGTCAGCACAATGAGCTTAATTTCAGTCAAAGAATATAACTTCCCAGTTATTATGAGGGATCATCCTTCAGTTATGGGATGGTTTTATATGTTTAACATCAGGCCATGGTAATTTAAGTTTAACGCCCCCTGTGTTGGGAACAATTAAATCATACTAAAGATAATCAACCTAATAACACTAAGAAATTAGGCTGGTGCCTTTTGAAAAATGCCAACATCATTTTTCTTAAACACAGCAGCTCTATGAAACAGATTGGGTCAGATGACCGGATATATACTAGGTCATACCTTATGGAACTCAATGGCTTTGTGCCACCAATTTGTGGCCCTGGCTTCCACCAGAATGGATAGGAAGATACACTGTAGGAGTCCCTTGGGCTCAAGACCACACATGTGTCACTTTAGATATGATTCCAACAAATTAATCTTTAGTACAAGTCTGAAGGATCAGGAAATTTGTATTTCATTGAAGTATCTAGTTTTATGCCTTCAGTAGAATTGGAACATAACTTGCCTACATCAAGATCTTATTAAAATTAACCCAACAGACCCAAAACAATAGTAATCAGGCTATTAGCCTACTGAATTCTGAGGTCTCTATATGAGAAAAGTGGTATTACAACATTGCATGGCCCCCAATATCCTTACATCTCAAGGATGCACCAACACCATAATTCAAACTGAATGCTGCATTTTATACCAGATGAATCTTCTGATGTAATACATTTAATGACCCACATGAAAATAGATTTCTGCCTTAAGAGATATACTTCTTAATCTTGGCAATCTTTCGCTCTTTTAAAGAGCTGGCTCTGGAATCTCACAGCTTAAATCTCTACTTATGACCATGTTAATGCCACTGGCTATATTAGTTATATCCTGTCTATTTGGCAAGATTGTTGTTTCTTGCATTATCCAATGTGTAACCAGAACTCTGATGAAATTAATGATGACTAAAATCTTGAAACAATTGATCACATAGATAGTCCTATATAAAATTTTGTTAGTGCAACTCTAGCTAGAGGAAGAAACAACAAGAGAAAACATTTCCTAATCATAAAAGAATAGTAATACAGGTGATCCAGGGAATTTTTAGGTTATTAACAGGGCCTAATTCAAACAATGCACATGAATGGCCTATCAACTTAATTCTCTCCCTACCTAGGAATAAGTCTTCCCAGTGCCATAGGACAAATTGGTAATGAAATGTCTCCTAAACCTTGGTCAAATTTATGACTAAAAGAGGGGAAGCTATAAAGAAAAAGAGCAAAGAGTGTCATTCATCATCCCGTTACACAAAGGGTTAAACCAAAACCCACTGCAGTCACCTATATTCAGTGCATCCTGAGGGGAATTCAAGATGAAAACTGCGGTTAACCATTGGTGCTGTGGATATACAGGCCCTTAGATAGTTAAAAGCCTATCTAAGGAAGAATTTCAATGACCCCAAATTCTTGCATCTTCCCATACATAGAGAAGCACTAAAATCATTAATTTGAGGTATATGTTCTTTGTGATTACCACTACTCTTTCACCAACATGTGTGCTTGAATATAAGTATTTCTCAGCCAAAACATTCACATATATCCTGGCTCCTCCCCTACCTTTTGGAAGCAGTCCCCTTAGACCTACTGAGAGGCTGATTCCCAGGCTATAGTCCTCAGTAAGTATAGTCCTGAATAAAACTTAACTCACAACTTTTATGTTGTGCATTTTTCTTTAAGTTGACAAACAAAAGGGTTTCTTACGACAAAATTGAGGGAATCTCAAATTAGTGGATGATAGAAAGTGTAGGAATGAGCAAGAATAGAGATGGCCTGGATAGAGTTGAATCTAGAGATGAAAAAAAGCCAGCGAAAGAGAGGGCTGGAAAAGAAGTTGAGAGCTAGGGAGCACTAACAGTTTCCTCCTTGAGGTAGATTAATGTTTTAATATAAAATGACAGTGTTTGTTCTAGATTTGTTTAAATTTGTTGAACTTACTTAAATTTTGCAGTATTTTAAACCAACTAGAAAAAAACCAGTAAAATATTTTCAAGAGAATTTTATTGTTAAAAATTTAGCCTTGATTCTATCTTTGAAAATATTTGTATGAAAGCAAAACATTTAGATAACAGAAATACAATTTTTCTGTCTCTGTGTGTCTGTCTCTTATACACACACACATACAGTAAATACTTAAATATTTCATTTCTTTGTTTCTCAAGGGAATCTTGTAAGCATCTATAGAAATAGATGCATTTTTAAAAGTTGATTGCAAGTATTTCTCTACTTATCAACTGCTAAAAAACATCACATTACTTTTATAAACGTCACATTAAATTCAGCCAGATTTCACTGTGCTCTGGCTCTGGTGATGTTCCTATCAAAACATTTTAGAATCAGAAAGAATGGATTTTATTTAAATAGATTAGATCACCTTCAATGGTGCTATGATTTTCTTTTGTGACATTTCTTTTTTTTTCTTTTTTCAGCTCTATTACATAGAATTATTAGTCTGACTGCATACACATTGTATTGCATATAAATACATATATACAATATACTGCACTTTTTTTAAATTTATGTATATGTACTGATTATTGTTTCTAAAAACAGATTAGAGCTTTGCCTTTTAAATAGTTATCAAAGGAGTAAGGTCAATTTCTTGCAAATTATCAACTTTTTCTTAGTTTCCAGAGTCCACTTCCTAAATACAATGGTTGAATGGTGATGATGATAAACAGAAAAAATGGTCCTGAAAATACCAGCTAAATTCAGAGAAAGGAACAGCAGATGCTGCAAATAAAAACTTATCAGAAATCATTTCAGTAGTTCTTAGTGTTATGCTTCCAGAGGGAAAAAAACTTAGATTTGGATGAAATATTACCAGTGTGTAAATCTCAACTTTAAACTCTCTAGACTGCTCAATTTTCTGTAAATCTAAAACTGCTCTAAAAAGTAAAGTTTATTAATTTTAGAAATAAAAATAAATGGTCTCCCTAGATTCTATACATCTATTTCTGTAATTTAACAAATAATTCTGGAAGAGTAATTTAATTATAATTTATAGAAATCATTATATAAATAGTTTGTCTCAATGTTTTTCATTAGGACTAGGTATTTAGAAAGAGATGGAGAGGATTTTTGTTTTGCAATATTTTCCAAAAAAGCTTTCAAGTTACATTTAATTTTTATGACCAGTTTCTTTTCTTGTTGAAATTTTATGTCATTTATAGAAACTGCTCTAACGGGATTATTGGTTACACTGTTTTCAGTATTTTCTGAGTGAATTATTTGAGAGTGGATGGAGTTTATTGCTCATTCCATGGGACAAACATGTTTCCAGGCAACTTTTTAGTCAAAAACAGTCATGTGAATTATGAGAAAATAAAGCATGCTTATCCAGTTTTAATAAAATCTCAAAATTATGCATATAAACTCACGAGTGAGCTGATGACAATTTTTACACCTTTGAGCTTCAATAAGTCCGATGATGTTGAGGCAACATTAATTCTTAAGCCTCAAAAACAAAAAAAATTAAGAGTCCATTGAAACAAGTTTTAAAAAAGAATTCTGTTGGATAGCATGGAAATGCCCTAAATAATATGGCTGCCTCAAGGAGGAAAAGGAAATTTGTGGCCAAGAAATAATCTAGGCCACTTGTGTTTTTGATGACTTATCTGCTATTCAGGCATAACTTGCTTCTAAAAAATCATTGAGCAAACTATGATTACTGAAGAGACAAGAGCATAAGGGTATCATGGCAATATTGCTTTATTTTACCATCAAGAGTATCAGGTAGTAAAAATGGGGCACTCTGTGGAGAAAAAGGCAAACATTTTAAGTGTAAATACGAAGTGCAAAAAAATTTTTATTCTCAAATCAGGACACTTTCAACCCCAGACCTAGCCCCTGGCTCCGTCCTTACATGTAGGCAGGGAGCCCAGCTCTAATTTAAGTGGGTAACAGTATGCCAGCATGGTCATGTTACTATTACCTCCATTCTCCAAAATAAACCTTAGGAAATAAGACATCATGCGTTGTACCGTTAAAAATGGGTGATGAAATTGAATTTACTCATTCAATTAGGTATTCATGCACCCAATGCATAGGTGTTGAGAAGCTATTATATGTCTCTGAGATTCAGCAAGGAAAAAAATTATCTCAGTCCCTCTTTTCGTGGAACTTTCATTCTGAGTGGCCTATATTGTGGCATAAATAGATTTAACCACAGAAGATTTTTAGGCAATTAAGTACCACTTCAGAATACAATTTCGTACCTGGGAAGACAAAAGGATGAGCACCACAAAGATGGCTATCTCTTATGTTATTTATTACTTGGACTTTCTTTGTAAGACCCCTTTCTCATGGACACAGTAATGCACAGACACAGCTATACTCAGAGCTCAATCATTTCTGAACACAACAGCCAGTACAAACTCAAACTCACTAGCTGCTGGAGTCTGGATTTTTTTTGCTGATGCTATACATTTCGGAATTTATGAGCAGTGGTGTAGGAAGTAGTTAACAACTGGCTGTCTAGAAAAAAAAGTGTATCTATAGATCTACAGATATGGATATATAGAGATATATCATAAAATTGTACTAATGCAGTAATATAAAAATAATAATTGACAAATAATAAAAATATACTAATTATCGTCATTTCCACATAGCCAATGAATTCTCAGTGTTTTCGTTGATTTTTGCCAACCTCTTACAATTGTTGCCACCTGATAATTTCAACTTACGAATCAGTGTAGTTTCAACATGAATGTGGTTTGATATTTCTCCTTATTTTAACGAGTAAAATAAAAGTGAAATAAAAAAGACTTACGTTGGAACTTCACTCATTAGTCAACAACATATGTGACTTTTTACTGAGAAAGATAACAGTTCTTTCCTTTTTTGTATGTATGAACTACACAGCGTAACACCTATAGACATCATAACTTGTAAGTTTAGTCTACATTATGAACACTGCTGCCATCATTTTCCAGAGACACAACAAAGCACCTTCTTTCCTATCTCAAGCTACCAGCATGATGTCAATGAATGCACAGTTGGGAAAAGATATGCAGTAGCCCACCACTTGGTAGTATTTCTACCATATGGATTGATACAATAAACAAACAACCTCACTGAGAGAAAACAACCCTAAAATTAGAAAGTGGTGACTTTTTAATATTGATTAATAGCCTAATATAATGAATTGTAATTTGTATAAATTAATTTTCAATAATACTTATTTAACAAGCAGTTTGCAAAATTTCCAAAAATTTAATAATTAGCTCTCATGAGCGCCTGTGAACCAGCTTCAGCACAGCACTGCTAATGAGCCTCTAGGAAGCCCCAAGCACCTGTACACCCATGACACCCTTCCTGGTTTGCTAGGAACTTTCCACTTCCCAGGTTTTAGCACTTGAAAGTCCCACATTCTAAGAAACTCTTCAGTCCTAGGCAAACTAGGACATTCGATTACCCTAATCCAGGTACCATCCAAAACAGTTAATGTATCTGGCTAGTTACTGATAGAGCTGGATTCTTTCTATGAACTTAGAGCCCTTGCAAATTCCTTTCCCCTCTGGGTCCCTGTCCTCTGCTTCTGCTGTCTGCTAGGATGACAGATTCTGTAAGATAAACTCTGTCATGGTCCTAGTCACTGTCAGACTTTGAATAGCACAGCTGTGTTATACCTCACCTTGAATTTGTTATAATTCAGGTACACACAGGGTAAGTTTATTATCTCCTTTTGGTTTATTGGAATCAAATCTTTGGGATCATTAAGCCCTCTTTTCCTGACATAATGGGGGTTCTAAATATTCACTTTAAAGAGTAATTCTGAAATTAATAAGATTATGTTCATACAATATAGTTGTTCAATAAGTAGTAACTATTACACTTGTATTCTTATGGTTAGTCTCAGTCCCTACTTCAACCACTTGCTTTCCCTGGCAGCCTCTGCTGAGAGCTGGTCTGCCTTTCAGCCGAGTATATGCAAATATTACACAGCCTGTCCCCACTACATATGACTGAGATAAGAGTCCTAGAGCTGACACTTCACAGTGGAGCAATGAGTATTAGCCACGAGCTTGTACCAATGATTCAGTCCCTGGTTCTGCCCCTTTTTTCCAAGCCAGCTCTAAGTATAGCTAATTTGTATAGTCAACCTCTATAAGCCATATTTCAAGTTTTTATCTCACAGTTGTTTTTCAGATTTAACTCATACATACATCCAGAAAGAGCACAGGACTACTTCTTGGCCAGAGTGAGAAATACTTCCCATTTTGGAAAAGGACTACAAAATGTAGGTAGTGAAGAATTTTTCATTACTTTTTTTTTTTTTTAAGAAATGGTTTACAGAGCTACTTTCAGAGAGGACCTAAAAGATAAAACAATGCTCTAGAGCAGAGGTTAGTTAACCCTGGCCCGCCTACATTCTGCTTTTGTAAATAAAGTTTTATTGGAACACAGCCTAGCCCATTGATTTACATATATAGATCCCTGCTTTTGCACTACAATGCCACACACTGGTGGGTAGTTGTGACAAAGATCAAGTGGCCTATAAAGTCTAAATATTTACCATCTGGCCCTTATAAAGAGAAAACGTTTGACAATCCCTGCTCTAGTGTCTAAATGAAGAAATAGTACAGTAGTTTTGCCTGGTCAGGGGGAGATGACTTAGGAAAAGGGAATACTGTTCTCTAGCTGCTCCTAGATTCTCAAATCAGGAAAGGACATGCTCTTGTTCCTTCCCCAAATAAAGCCACGTAGGCTCATGCTGGGAATGCATCTACCTAGAATAATGGGACACCAGGACTATGATCATTACTTGCTTTGACAGAATTTTCTAAAACAAAAGCCAGAGAGCCTGCATTGTCAGATATGGATATGTTCATTCCTTAAATGCTGTGATCGTTTCTGTTTGGCATGCAGCTTTCAGAACACCATCATCATTTTCCAAAAATTAGATCTAAATTCTCTGACAGTGAAGGATTAACAAATTCTATCACCCCGAGCCAAAACTAAGTTTGCTCCTTCATAAAAAAAGTTCATCTTTCGTGTAGAGAAGTAATCATAATTTAAGAAATTCTTACCATAGGCTGAGATTTATACAACAAAATCAAGTATAATGTCAGTCAATAAATGTGTTAATTACACTGTTATTCTTTTATTGTGCTTCATTAGAAAGTTGTTTAAATTAGAGACATTTCCTTCTCAGTTCTTACATTGTTTTTCTGTACACATTTTCAGCCAATAAAACCGAACGACCATGATTTGTGATGTCTGCTTCAATTGATATAGTAGAAAATTAGGTTAGACTGTCTGGATTCTTACTCTTCAAGGTTTTTTGTTTTTTCCCCTCAGTATCTTTAAATAAGATACCACATTCTTGCCTGAAGCACTGGCAATAAAAATGTTCAAACTTGGAAGCTCTTCCAAGATTAGCATATCATGGGTAATTTTTTAAAAAAAGAATGCTGTAAGCCTCCTTCATTGAGAAGCTGTCCTTCAAGGGTTTTCCAGTAGAATCAATAGAATTATTGAGTCAGGCCCTAAAATGTAGCACATTTCTAGTCTTCACAGAGGTATGAGAAGAAAAAAACAAAGAAGACTGGGATAGAAGGACAATTTACCTCATGAGCAGATCTCTTTTTCTGTTCCACTGCCCAAGTGTGGGGATTGGGGGCAGAGGGGGGCAAGGTGGCTGGGGTGTAGGGCCAAGGCTGAACAAGTCTGCGTAAGTAGTCATCACCATCAGCTCCCTTCCCAGGGCTCTACCACTCACGGCTATGTCCACCACCACAAACACATACAAACACACACATACATGCACATGACTGAGTCGTACACAGTTTCAAGAAAATTAAAAGTTAGATAAAAGCAGTCACCTCAGAAGCCAATTTGAGCTCAATGCAGTAAGTACTGACTATGCCTAATTTTCCTTCACTTGAACAGCCCAAAGCATCATCAGCGTAGAACAGATACCACGTTTACATTGTCATTCTTGACTGGGCTTTAAGCAAAATCAGTTATAACTTATAGTCTAATCTTGGGGGGGTGGGAGGGGGTGGGAACGATAGAGCCTGATGATAATCATGAAGGAAACGGATCATCTATTCCCCGCTCTGCTTCAGTCTCACAGCTGCGTTATCATTGGTGGCAATGGAGAAAAAAGAAAGGCACGCTCTGTTGTCTCTGTTGTTAAAGCCAGCCCAATCTTTAAGGCAAATAGTGTCCTATTTGAAAAGTATTCCCTCACCTGCAGAAGAAAAATTAAATTCTCTTTACTGAAGTACTCAGGGACTTTGGTTACAGCTTTACTTTAGCAACTTATTACCTCATGTGACTGATACGAATGAGCTTTCCTTAACACTTGACAAGTAAGAGTCAGCTGGGGTTGAAGAACTTGGGCACTTCGGCAATTCATTTGTGAAAACTGAACCGACTACCTCTCTTCTGTTTTGCTACCTGTAAATATACTTTTTTTAATCCCCTTGCAAATACACCACTCTATGTAAACTGACTCTTTCCAACAACCATATATTTCTCAACAAACCACTACTGATTATAGGTCTTTAAAAACTAAGCAGAAAAATTAATATAAAATGAGATTCATTGAAATTTATATTACTTATTTTTCAACTAAAATGTTACTGAATTAGTAAATGTTTATTTTTACACATAAGTATAACTATGCTGATAAACACATTATTAGTCTGGCATCTTTAATCCATCATTTAATGAATGTTTATTAAATGAAAAAGAAACTATTACATGCAAGACACCTATGTAGTGATACGAAGACGTTCAATCATGAGAGAGATTCTGCTCAAGAGATTACATTTTAGTTCCTAAGTCATATATATAACCTGTGTAGGATAATACTTTACCAATAAATTGAGGGTAATTTTTCTTTTAAAAAACATTATGAAACCTTTAGAACATTGATAATATATTTAAAAAAAAGAAAAAAAATCCATGAATCGATCATGCAGCTAAAACTGTATTTGTCTCTTCAGAAACCTAATTTTGCTAAACAGTAAACACTGACATGTTTATGCTGATGTGAAGAAAGAAAAAGAGATCTATTTCTCACTGAAACTCATTTTAACTGCTGAATACATATAACAATTTATTTTTTACTCCTTTATTAGGTGACTGGATGATTTCCACTGAATAAAGTTTTTATTTCCAGAAAAATTTCTTGCTATCATGTGATCCCTAAACATACAGACAGTAGTGCCTATTGATGAGGATGAAAGAAGGTGATGTTTAGAAGAAAAAAAATTGCTTGGACTTGAACTTTAAGACTCATTTTAAAAGCTCTTGTCAGAAATAATAGTTTGGAGAACAATGTATTTCAAGACCCAGATTTTATTAAAATAAGAAAATCTTAATAGGTTCAAAATGCAAAAATATAAAAATTAGAGAACTAAGGAAGGAAGGAAAAGAAGAAGAAGAAAACAACCTATGAAACTGTAGGGAGGGCCTTGGAGAAGATTAGAGAGAAGAGGTTATTTTACACTTGAATGTGATCCTGACCTTTCTTCCAGGTTTCATATCCTGGAGGGCAAAAGATAAATTCACCAGTTAAGTTCAGCACTGCAGGTTATGGGGTAGCTTAGCCAAGATTTTCTAGAAAATAAACCTAGGGCAAGGAATAAATATGGATTCTTTCTTGGTGTGATATAGTATTTATAATAAGACGTATATATTTGCTCTTCGTCCCCGTACCTGGCACAGAGTTTCTAAAGACCTTGGAGTTTCCTAAGTGAAGACAACCATAAAGATGTCTCTTGGGAATGAAGTGACTTTAGGAAAGCACCTAAGGATGAAGGCTGGATAGCCAACTATGTGATCAGATGGTTGAGCTTTTCACTTCTACCCCTTGACCTCCAGGGAGGGGAGAGGGCTGGAGGATGAAACAACAGCCAATGGCCAATGATTTAATCAGCCCTGCCTATGTGATGAGGCCTCCAAAAACAAAAAAACAAACCTTCAAAATGTCTTAAAGAGCCAAATGCCAGACTGGAAACCTTAAAACTCCTAAAAGAAAACATAGGCAGAACATTCTTTGACATAAGATTTAGCAATATTTTTTTGAATCTATATCCTCAGGCAAAGGAAACATACACTAAAATAAATAAATGAGCCCTACTTAAACTTTTGCACAGCAAAGGAAAGCATCAACAAAGTGAAAAGACAACCTACTGAATGAGAGAAAGTATTTCCAAATGATGTGACCAATAACGGATTAATACCCAACATATATAAACAGCTCATACAACTCAACATCAAAAAAACAAATAATTCTATTACGAAACAGGCAGAAAACCTGAAGAGACATTTTCCCAAAGACAGCCAACAGGAACACGAAAAGATGCTCAGTATCGCTAATCATCAGAGAAATGCAAATCAAAACCAAAGTGAGTTATCACTTACCCTGTGTCAGAATGGTTATCATGACAAAGAACACAAATAACAAATGTTGGAGAGGATGTGAAGAAAAAGAAACTCTCATCTGCTCTTGGCGGAAATGTAAATTGGTGTAGCCACTGTGAAAAACCATGTGTTAAGTTCCTCAAAAAACTAAAAACAGAACTACCATATGATCCACCAATTTCACTTCTGTGTATATACCTAAATGAAACAAAAACACTAATTCAAAAGGATACGTGCATCCCCATGTTCACAGCAGCATTATTTACAATAGCCAAAATATGGAAGCAATCCAAGTGCCCATCAACAGATAAATGTATAAAGATTTGGTATGTACACACACACACACACAGAGAATGGAATATTACTCAACAATTAAAAGAATGAAATTTTGCTATTTGCAACAATATAAATGGACATGGAGAGGATTACGCTTGGTTAAAAAAGAGAAAGACAAATACTATGTATTATCACTTATAATTTAAAGAATAAATCAATAAAATATGACACAACAGAAACATACTCACAGATACAGAGAACAAATTAGTGGTTATCAGTGGGAAGAGAGATGAAGGAGGTACAAGATAGGATAAGGGATTAAGAGGTACAAACTACTACGTATAAAATGTGTATAAAATAAACTACAAGGATATATTGTACAGCACAGGGAATATGACCAATATTTTATGTTGACTTTAAATGGAGTATATTCTATAAAAACACTGAATCACTCTGCTGTACACTTGAAAATGATAAGGCATATCAACTATAATTTTGGAAAGGAACAAAGAATAAGAAGAGACAGGCAAGCTCTCTCTCTTGGAATACACACTAAGGAAAGGCCATGTGAGCAGAGAGAAAGCAGCTGTCTATAAGCCAGGAAGTGGCTCTCACCTGACACTGAATGCCAGCACCTAGACCTTGGACTTTTCAGCTCCCAGAACTCTGAGAAATAAATGCCTGTGATCTAAACCACCCAATTTAAGGTAACAGCCTGCACCGACTGAAACAAACCTTGTCTTTCACTGGCAAATCTGAATTCTTATGCTTCTCTTTTCTGTATTTTTGCAGAATCTTCTTCCTTGATTGTTAACATCGTTTTGAGAAAGAACGTTGCCTTCCTTAGGTCCATTTTGATTGATAACCAAAAAAAATAAAAACTCTAACGGAGGTTGGGTGATTAAATTTTGCAGAAAATATTCTGAAAACTTCCTATTTGTCTTGTTCTTATTTTACATAATATTTTTTTCATCTTTTCACTTCTTACTTCTCCTCAGAGTAGCTACATTTTTGATCTTGGATATCTGGGATTCCTGAGAACCTGAAATGCATATTTGGTGTTCTGGGGTGTCCTAGAATGGCTTCAAAACTTCATGGGAGAAGGGAATGATTCAACTACAAAGAGAAAGGGAACTCAATTTCAAGAGTAAGGAATAAGGAAAAAGGTCCTTAGAAAAGCAGAAATCTTGAAAAACAAACAAAAAACCACCAAAAAACCACATTGCATCCAGGGATCACAGAGTACCTGTGAGGGAATGATTTACAGATTCCTGTAGTCTGAACACTATATACCCTTTATCCTGATGAACCACAATCAGGGGCCAGCAGCCTGACCTGGCGTGAGGAAGTAGGCATTAAGATTTACGGGGCTCCCTGCCTTGGAAAAGATCAACTCATCTTGAGCAGTGAGCAGCTCATCAGTGACCTTCACGGACTGAACAAAAGAAGTCTGTCTCCCACACTTCCTGCATTACTTAATCTCAAGGTTTGTGTTGGGAAAAGGGCCCAGAGAAATTACTCATATAAGGTGTTAAGCCAGAGGTGATGAGAAGGATGGCAGCTGGGTTAAATCTGAGTTAGAAAAGTAAGCAAAAAGTTACCAAATAGTATCACCTCAGTTACAGGAGCACATCTGGCTTAGAGTGTCTTTAAATAAAGTTGGGGAATTATGAGAAAACAGGACTGAGTCTAGAATCTTGCTTTTTACAGAGATTTCCACACTTGAAATTTCAGTTCAAATATTATTTTATAACAGGTTATTTTCCTTAAGAGGTAAACAGCTTTTTATACATGAAAGTTTACGTGATCACTGTGTGAGGCATGTGATTATTATAATACAAGCTTTTAAAACACACCGTTTTTACTCTAATGTCACTTTACAGCTGCTAGGCACATTATTACCTACTTACCAAAGCTATGCCATTATCACATTTTGGAAACTAACCCTAATCATAGTTTGCAATCCTGGAATAGAGAAGACCCAGAAGAGCACAGAAATACAAAAGAACCCAAATCTTTGGAGTCTTCCATGTCTACAAATCTACATATTATAGAACCTAGAACCTGTCCTGTGGAACTAACTAAAGCACTGTGGTGTCCCTGTATTTCCCTTGGACTTGACTGACAACATTTCCCCTTTTTTTGACTGACAATCCTCACTAAAAGCCATTTAAGAATGCACAGCATTTAAGGCCCCCTCTGTATTATAAAAAGATAGTTCTATGAGAAAATACAGTTGGCTCCATTTTTTCTCTTCATTACTTCAAGTGAAAAATACAACTTAATATTTCACACTTATTTAAAATATTAAATTTGTGTCTCCTTTGCTTTCCATCTCTTAAGCATTACCAAATTATACTTCAAAAAAAAATACAAAACACATTTATATAGAAATGGCTAAACAAGCCAGCTCACTAAGAAACTTGTGTTTTAATTCTAAGTGTAGCCTGTTAGAAACCATAGATGCATTTGTGGTTAAGTATTTATTTTAATGTTAACTACTGAAATTCAAGACAGGATATGTTAAAAGTCTTTGTTTACCTATTTTTAACTTCTCTCTGATTTTTTTTTTCTTTACAGTAGAGCAGGCAAAGCTTATCAAACAGTTCCTCTATACAACACCTAACACCCTACATTTCTTGTTTTTATTTTTATTAATAAGACTTTAATTACTAATATAACAAGAATTCTTTCTTTTTGCTCTCCTGTGGTGCATTTGTTATATATAATGTCTGCATGTAAGTAATAATCATATAATAGCTTATGTCTGCAAAGGGACTCCCAAAGGGCAGACAATTCTTTTTCATTAAGAATTATGTATTTTTAAGCACTGTTTATTGCAGTAGTCCCCATCCATACATACTAGTGATCCCATTCAGTAGTGGATATAGGCAGTTAGATTTTCAGAGGAACGTGAGAAACAGCTATTAGCATCACTTCATTGTGAAAGACACCTATTGCACATTAAAGACTGTAAAAATGTAATACTAGGATTCAGGTAAAAGAACCACAAGGGAAAAGAAGCCTATTCTCTTACCTTCAATCATTCTTTGTATCTACTGTACTTCTTACTGTATTTTCTAAAAATTCTTAGCTGTAGACTGTAGACTGTGAAAGTATAATCTGAGTGTGAATTCTAGGACAGAGTTTGAATCTCCTATTGCTTTTTGAGCATCTATGCCATACCGGACTGGTATCAATAAATGTTTCTTTCTGATGGCCAAATACAGACGTTTTGCCAATGTGACATTAATTACCAGTGGAAAATCAAAAAATATTTCCTGTACATTATTCTTTGAGGGAGAGTTATAGTAAGAAAATGGTAAACAAGAGTTAATTTGACTAAATCAATATTTTAGTAATTTTATGAAAGTTTAAGATTAAACAAGTTTATTATTTGTTATATAATTATTTTCTATCTATATTTTTAGATTTAAACCATTAGTTTCAAGTCAAAGAAGCACAGTTTGTTTCTTTTTTTTCATCAGTTATCCCTCCTCTTTCTTTCCTTCCTTTGTTTTTGGAAGTACTGTATATTATAGATTTCAAAGCAATGACTTCGATTCTCAATTTATTTTGTGGGTAATTAAGGAAGATAAATGATCCTTCGGTCACTATTTTTTAGCAAATCAGCAGAAGCAGACAGTTACAAAGTCACTAGGAAGTGACCAGGTACAAATGCAAAGGGCTGATAATGGCTTTTTGCCAAATAGTGCTTAAAAAAAAAAAAAGGAACAACCACAACTTTAAAATAACACAACTAACTGAAAATAAGTTTATGTATGAGATGGTTCTACTCAGCGGTGGAGGAGTAACTTTAGAATGTTCTCATGTAGTATATCCCTCAGCATGATATCTTGATAGGTCTTCTCTTTCCATCATGGTATTCCTTCAGTAGGTAATAAACCCAGAATTCACTTAAACATGATTCCTGGATGAGTCTGTTGAAGAAATGTTGTTTTGTTTCGATCTTTCCTTCCTGTATTTCTACTATGTTTCTATAATTTCTTGTTTTTATTTCATACCTTCCTAAATCAGCCCTATCTTTCTCTTTCTCTCTCTCACACACACACACTCTCCTTCAACTGTGTGTGTATCGGGTACAGATCTTTAAGTTTACAAACCCAGATGTATAAAAATTCTTATTTATGTGTTTTCTTTACAACTATGCTTTCTCTTTCTAGAAGCAGGATCTAAATTCTGATAATGCCAAGAACTGAGGCCACTCTCATGTGCCATTTTTCTTACTCTAGCCCAGTCCCTGACTTCCCTATTTTTCAGTCCCGAAAAGAAAAACTAGAGATGTCTCATTTTACTCTTTGAAACTGGTAATAATGTAAGTAATTTTATAAAAACTATTTTATCTTCATGCAAAAATTAGACATATACTGCAAAAAAAAACTGTTAGCCAATTTTACTTTTAAATTTTTATGCAAAAAGACAAAATAAAATATTAGCTAAATGAATTCAAAAATGCATAAAAATAAGTAGGGAAAATCATTACCAAGTATAATTTAATCACAGCAGTATAAAAGATGTTATAACCATGGGAAAATCCTTTAGGTAATTCACCAACATGAGCGATGAAAGATCAATCCCAAATAAATTATCATAATCATATATGCATAAAAATGTTAAAAGTTTAGCAATTCATAATCTTTTAAAAATCTCATAGCTAATAAGGAAGAAATTTAACTTCTTTAACTTATAAAGGATACCTGTCAAAAAAAACAAATCACATATAATGGCCATGTATCAGAAGATATCTCAAAAGTTAGGAGCAAGACATGAAAGCCTACTATTATCATCCTCTTCAACACTGTACTAGAAAACTTAGGTAATACAATAAAAGAGAGATTGAAAGATATATTAAGAATTAGAATAAGAGAAAATGGTTATTGTTCACTTAATATGTTATACATTCATAAATCAATCCATGAGAACCTACAAATTATTACAACTACTTTATATATTTATAAAAGCTTATTACACAAAATCAGTCATTTTTCTATAAACCAGTTAGAAACATTTAGGAAACAGACATTTTAAGGGTTTTTATAATAAAAATAAAAACTACAGCAACTGAGAATAAAATGAACAAAAATCATAAAATAATTGAAAACCTTTAAAAATGTTATAGAACGACATCAAAGAAGACTTAAACTACCTTTACTGGATGGGAAAACTACAATAAAGGTAATGATATTCATATAATTAATCAAATCAATATCTAAATTGAGGTTGTCATAAAAATTTAAAAGTTTTCTCCAAATACATAAAGCTAAAACATTGAGAATAAAGAAAAGTATACTCATTATGATATTAAACTTTTTATTATTTCAACCATATGGTATTGTTATAAGGATAAACAAATAAACCAATGGGCAAAATAAAGATCTACTCAAATTCAGATACTTTGCAAATATTCATCTCCTTATGGGGTTTCCAACGATTTCTTCTAAGACCTGATAGAAATTATTAAACCCTATTTAGAAGGATCTTCTTCTGATAAAATGAATGTACCTCTACTTGCCAATTTCCTTTGAAAGCATACATAGTATTTAAAATTATTTGCAAATCATCATGAACTAACTGGAAGATACAAAACTAAAATACTAGTTCAGATATGCATGAAGCCTTTCAAGGGGCTGCTTCTAAAATGTATTATTAATACCAGTTATTTTATTATTAGCTTTTATTGAATCGTTGTGCTAGTGAATTTTTTCCTGAGAATTCTTTTTCTCTCTTTTTTTTTTTTTTGTACTTTAAGGCCTTAAAATTAAACAAAGCTTTCCAGAGATGGCATTTATCTAGAGTCTGTGTCCAAATTCTTTTCATATGTTGTCTCAAAAGCTTCTTATGACCATTGCAACAAACAGGAAAGTATAATAATTCTCATTTTGTAGGTGAGGAAAAGGACTCAGATGTTATTTATTGCCTAAAGTCACACAACTAGTAAAATTCCTTAATCACTGAACACAGGCACATCTTGATTGTACTCGTATTTATACAAATAAATAAAGGCAAGTAGGATAAGTGTTGTATTTTCTACCGAGTAATAAAAATACAGAGATTAACTTGGAAACACAATCTTGAGTTTAGTTTACTTTCCCTCAAAGAAGCAACTCTTGATATCTCAAACTCCTTGAGTCTAAGATATCAAGAGGAACTGATTCTAGAAAGAGGTAAGGGGAGAGCTCTGTCTTATCTTTAATTTTCCCTTTGGTTTACTGTACAATCTAAACTACATTTCCCTCACCTTTTTTTAATGGTTACTTGTGGATTTCTATTTAGGTTCTGTCTAGACATGCAATTTATAATTATTCTAAGCTTTGCCCAAAGGGAATGAGTCTCTGGAGATATTCTGATTCCATCTATCTCATTTGACTGGTAGGTTAGTGCTGCTTTCAGTTCAACTAGTTTCTGTGTGATGATACACATTTAACATCATCAAATCCTAGAGACTGCCATTTAAAGTAAGTAGAAAACATTTTGCAGATCCTTAATTAACTTAAGAAACTGACACTGAGAACTTTGATTAAGACAGAATTTGTGTATTTCCATTCAAAAATCCTTTTTCTGCCTTCATATTGTTGCCCTTCTCAAATCTATTAGAATTTCCTACCATTTTTCTAGCAAAAACACTGGTATAGTCATTCAGCTAACAGAAATAATCTGGGTTGACTGTTACTAGATACTCTCATGGAAAACAAAGAGAATGAATGAGACAAAAATAATTTCACTACTTCCATGTATGCCTGATTTTCCTAAGATTCAATATATGTTTTATTTAATGGTCTGAGCCCATTAGCTACTGAGGATTAAATCATTACAGTATCATTTGTTCATCTGCTAATTTTCCCTGGCTGACTCAAAATCCTGTTTTTAAAACTTCCATTTGGTTTTCACTTAAAAACTTTGTTTCTGGTGGTTGATCTCCTAAAACAATGCAAGTGCCATAAGAATATTTTGCCTCTCTTTGCAAGGCTTTGAGCTATCTGGAACAACCAATTATAATTGATCATTTAGCTTCTAGATGCCCACCCACCTCTTCTAACTTGTTCAACCTGCCATTCTAGAGTCTGTGTGTAACAGACTGTAATGAGCCACATATTGCCTTGGAAGAACTCTGAAGATTAAATCCCACTTGAATCAAGGTATTAGTTACTTTTGCTTTCTTAGCAGAATTTCTGAAGAAGAAATGATGGAGAATAAATCTAGTTCTCAGGTGAAAATAAATGCCAACCAACAGAAGGCACAAAGACTGAAATTATTCCTCATGATGAATTGCATCAGCATCACACTGCTATCGACTAAGAACAGAAAGTTCTTTGGTGAACAGAATCTCAGAAAAGAAAAAGGAAAGAATAAAAGTCATTTAGGAAAAGTCGCAATTGGCTATTTCTTTCCTTCACCATTCACCCCCTCTTCAAATGATGTCATGTCCCACCTTCCTCTTGTTCTCATTTTCTACACTTCATGCTTAAAATTCTAAGGTAATGTATCTCAAGGCAGGAAAGCAGGTTGTGCTGTCAAGAGAGGAAGGGGAAAAGTTGCTAACTTGATTCTATGCAGCTGATAAGTGACAAGATGAGAAACATGTATGGAATTGACTTTCCTTCTAGGCTTCCTGTATTCCAGATAAACTCGTCCCACTGACAGGCTTTCTCCAATGTGCTCCAGCCAGGGAACCCTGAACTCTGAGAAAGCATGACTCCAAGTATGTTGTCCAAAAGGCTAATTTGCTTTTCTCATATCTACAGAAAATATTTTTTCTTTTTACTTAAAAAATGTTTTCCAGAATCAATAAATATGATATATATGTATGTTAAATTAATACAAATCAAATATAAAGGCTTTGATAGCTTCAAAAGTTCACACTGATAAAGTAATGAAGCCATAATACAGAATGCAGCCTGCCATGGTGGAAGAGCCATAGGAACCAGAGCCTTGAGAGGCTGAAGAGAGAAAAGATGTCTTAAGAAGGCTGGAAATAACCTTCCAAAGTTCAGAAATGATCATGGATATTAAGACATGATCATTAAATCTTTAGAGCTGTAGAGATAGCTATTAGAGACCTAAGATGTTTCCAACTTTCAGGCATATCAGGTGCCCTGGCTTTAAGGATTGCTGGAATTCTACAAATAAATAAAGGATTTATAAATAATATTTCAGAGACAGGTTACCAAATGTATGCCTAAACTGGCCAGGATGATGCCTGAAATTTCTCCAAAATAAATCTACTCTGTTGGCTTGATGCTGTATACAATTTTGTGTGGTTAAATTTTGTTTATGCTTTATCATTCCTAATAGTAAGACCAATGGGAGAAAAGAAAAGGGTGACAGCGAATGTGTGAGAAGTTGAGGGAAATGGACCCCATTAATGTGAGAGAAAAAAAAAAGGCAATGAATCCCGGAGGTGGTTTGACTACTTCCCAATTTGATGAGGACCTAAAGGGGCATCACCATTATATTCCAGTATTTTTTTTATTATGCTAGAATTGAATGGTTAATTTAAAAAATACCTGATTAAGTTTTTTAAGTACCTGGTACTTCGAGCTATTATATTTGGAAAGGTAAGAGGAAAAGTGCTATACTACTATTAGTTATTTTTATTTCTCTTTGTATCCAGTGAAAAATTCCCCCCACAAAACCCTGGCCTATAAAACATATAGATCCCATTTTTATCCTGAATCATATAGTAAGGCAAGAAAAGGCAATGAACACTGTCAGTGGATTTGCACAAATCCACACGAGTGAGTTGTTTATTTTACCAAAAAAATATTTTATTACAATGTATATTTATCATGTAACTGGTAAAGGTTTTATAACTATCATTACTTTGAATTCTAAAAAGATTACAAGCTAGCTTTACAGCCTACTGGAAAATCACAATTTTGAATGACAGTCATAGGGAATACAATGCTGAAAAATTTTAAAGATACTATTCAGCCAGAGACACATGAGGCTTACTTGAAAATCTAAAAACTTCACTAGTTATTCTGAAGTTTTCAAGGTAAAATTACTAAACTTTCAAACAAAAATTGTGTGCAGCTCTAAGATGAAATTATATACTATATTTTTGCAATATAAAAGTGGACTTCAGGAACAAAATCATTGCCCTTTTTGAAGGTATTTCTAGTATTACTATAAAATTGCAGAGATTATGCTTTCCCCTGCATTGTATGAGTTTACTGTAAAAGAACCTTAGAGACTGTATCATCCAGACCCCTCTGTGACCTTTTCTTTCATTTCAACCTTGTGTGTGTTAATACACTTTAATACTGGAGTTGCATAGAGATTTTGCAACTAAACATGTGAGCATTAAATGTACATGCTTGAAGACAAACCAAGCACATGCATTGTGACAACCATTAAAATTGCGTTGCATTGCCTTCCTTTCTAATCACAGTAAGACGGCAGAGTAGGAAAGGTGATATTCACATGGCCAAGGACCAGATTTTCCTGTTTGTACAGAGAAATATGACAGTCCAAATACCATGAAGATCATTAGTTACTTTAGGTTCAATCCCACATTTCTTCTTTTTTTTTCTTGGGTTTTAGACCATATTCCATCCATACTTGATAATTACTGAGAGCTAAGCTTTTTTAAAAAAGGAACTGAGTTTGTTCTTTCTGGGTTTTCATAATGTTGTTCATCTGTTCTTCTCCATCAACACCTGTCCCTCAACCCTCTAGATGTATTTTTCTAGATTGGCATTATCCAAAATGATGTTACATAGCCATCCTATGTAGATCAGTTTCTGAGATCTGAGTTAGGAAAGGCTGTCTTCTACACTCTTCTCTCTTAAGAGAGTCACCATGCACACCCCCTATTGAAGAATCCGAGAAAATTAAGAAGAAATAAAACTTATTTAAATACATTTTTCTCAAATGTATTTGATCACAACTTTTTTCCCCATAGCATACATGGAAATCTTAGGGGAAAATATAGTGATGGGGGATACTATGTTAGATTCTAATCTCTTGAACAGCTCCAACTCTTGACTACTGGCCTCTTATATGCAAACTATTCAGAAGGTATATTATTAACAAGAAGACAGTATTCAGAGCAGAGCCAGCATTCTTAATTACAGACTTAGAGAAGCTGTATGTTTAAATCCTTCATATCTAATAAGCATATACTGTAGTGGCTCAAGATGGCAATAGCCAGAGATTCTTCCACCAACACACAAAGGTTAATGAAGGCCTTTTAATTCTTTACTTATTTCATACAATTTATTTAGCACAGCTAACTCTTTTTTGTTACCCACCTGGAGATTTTTCTATACAAAATAGAAGAAATCACAGAAATAAAGGAGTATAATGAGAACTAAATAATACAATTGTACCCTTTCAACTTAATGGCAAAGTTTGAGCAAATAAGTTATGTATTACTAAAGAATATTTTAAAAATAAAAAGCTCATTTAAGGTTAAGGGAACCCAGACCCAGATAAACAACTCCCTTAAGTCAGCCCCTTATGATCTATCACTAGTGAAATGACTGATTCAAAAATGGCAGGTCTTCTTAAC
The DNA here is from genome assembly GCF_048564905.1 of Vicugna pacos. Lineage (NCBI taxonomy): Eukaryota > Metazoa > Chordata > Mammalia > Artiodactyla > Camelidae > Vicugna > Vicugna pacos. The sequence continues at coordinate 37,246,062 of NC_132989.1, forward strand.
AAATTAGCTTTGAGATTCCTGAAGAGGATACAGCATACTAGCTAGGAGACTTTCATGCCAGAATCCTGTCTGGCTCTAGACAGAATATATAGAATATGGACACAACACAACACACACACATATGCAAGCACACATATGCTGTGTATTGCAGATGAGCAGTTTTTGTATGCACAAAAAATGTTTCCCTTAGAGACAATCTGTTTCTATTTTGCACTGAATATGGTTCTAGCTATGAGCTCTCCTTAGAGAAAAATAAAGACCACTTTGAGCATCATTTCATTCTTTAACATAGTAAACTTCTTCCCATATCAGGATCATCAGGACTCTTCTCCCTCCTTCTCAAGCTCTTTTTTTTCAAGTTTTAGCATAAATATCTTTTTTTTTTCAGTATGTTTTTTCCCAAAGTTACTTCTGGTGCCCATTTTATTCCTTCATTGAATACTCTATTTTTTATTTTGTAATACTTATTGCAACTATAATTCAATATTCCTGAAATTAAATATTTTATGATTGTCTCAGTATCTAAAATACCCATGTTAGGTTCATCAGTATGATCCCCAATCCTAGGATACCTAGCACATAGTAGGTCAGCAAAAACCATTCTTTAAATAAGTAACAGAAGAGGGTAATTATGGAATCTTAGTTTTAGCCTAGATGAACATATTCTGAAAGATATTTTTGCCATAATTTTTATACTTTTATCATCCTCTGTTATTTCAGTTTTATCTAAGAGTGTTCAGTAACTCTCCTGTCTTCTTCTCAGAGAGATCTTTGTAGGTGAGACTAGTACATTCTTGCTATTACTTTTCAAACAAAATTATAATCCCCATGCTTTTTATCAGAAAGGGCCAGAGCAACTGCATCACTCTTCATTTTGTACAGCCTCCCAGTTAACTCTGACAGGAGCTTCTATCTCCTTTCCAAGAGAAAAGGTGTCTCTTGGCAGCTTCCAGTCCTTTCTCTTCCCAGTTATTCTCTAAAAATTACACTTGGAGGACTGCTGAGTCCAAGACAGAAAAGCAGAGATCAAGAATGACCTCTAACTTAAGGTTAAGCACCCTGTAAAGGGTAAGGCCATATTGTCAATGGTCTGTATAAATACGTAAATGTATATGCAAACAGTAAGAAAAAGATGGCATTACTCATGTCTTTAAAAGAGACAGAAACTGAAACACAAGATATAAATAAGAAGATAATAGTTCTCAGAGCTCCTCAGATAATATGACTGAAAGATCCAAATTATGAGGGGTATGCATTTATATAATTAGTGAAGAGGCAACTTTAACAAAAAACAATACAAAATTAAGTAGAAGACTGGCATAGGACAGACAAATAGACTAATAGAAGAAAATTTACAGTGCAGAAATAAACCCAGACATTTACGGCCAATTGGTTTGGGGGGGGCAGGTAAAGAGTTTTGTTTGTTTGTTTGTTATTATTATTTAAAGGAGGTACTGGGGATTGAACCCAGGATCTCGCTCATGCTAAAGATACACTCTACCATTGATCTATACCTTCCCCTCTAAGGCCAATTGATTTTTGACAAGAGTACCAAGGCTTTTCAATGGGAAAAGAACTGTCTCTTCAGCTAATAGTGCTGGTACAACTGGATTTCCACATGCAAAGGAATGAAATTGGGATCCCTACTTACACTGTATGAAAAAACTAATTTACAATCAATCAATGACCTAAATATAAGACCTAAATCTATAAAACTACTAGACTAAAACCTAAGGGTTAATTTTTGTTACTTTGGTTTGGCAATGGCATCTTAGATATGACACTAAAAACAAGCAAAGCAACAAAAGAAAAAAAGACAAACTAGACTCCATCAAAAGTAAAAAAATTCTGTGCATCAAAGGACATGATCAAGAAAATAAAAAAGACAGCCTAGAGTATTTGTAAATCATGTATCTAGTAACGGTTTAATGTCTAGAATTGTAAAGGACTTCTAAAGCTCAACTACAAAAGACACTCAATGAAAAAAATAGCTTAAAAATTGGAATAGACTAATGAAGATATACAAATGGCCAATAGCACAAGAAAAGATGCTCAAAATCATTAGTCATGAAGAAAAAGCAAATCAAAATCACAAAGAGATACCATTTCATACCAACAAGTTTGATTATAATAAAAAAAATCAGAAAATGTCAAGTGTTGGCTGTGATGTGAAAAATCTAGAACCATCACATGCTGCTGGTGGGAATGGTGCATTTATTGTGGAAAATAGTTTGATGGTTCTTTAAAAGTTAAACATACAGTTCGCCTATGATCCTGTAACTCTACTCCTACATACATATCCCAAATAATTGAAAACAGAGGCTGAAGGAGTTATTTCTATATCAGTGTTATTTCAGCATTATTCACTAAATAGATAAAGGATGAATGGGTAAATAAAATGTGGTATATCCACACAATGGAATATTATCCAGCCATAAAAACGAATGACTTCTGATACGCTACAATATGGATAAACCTTGAAAACGTAAGTGAAATAAACTAGAAAGAGAAAAATATTTTATAATTACACTGATATGAAATATAAAAAATTGGAAAATTCCAACAGAATGTAGAATAGGGGCTACCAGGGACTGAGTTGAGGAAGCACTGAGGAGTTATTGCCTAATGGTTTTTCATGACCCCAAACATAAATTCTGAATGACTACAGAATTACAGAATAGGCCATGTTTGTTTTCCCAAGGGACTTAATTTGTACCTCAGATACAGTTCGAGATTCCTTAGCAGACCCTTACTAAGGATTTAGTGGCATTCTTTGCCACATCCTCCTTATATACATTTTAGTCTCTGAGAGGTTTCAAGATCTCACAGAAGGAAAGAGTTTTCATAAAAGCACCGAATGAAGTTCAAAGTGACCGTACAAAGCATCTAGTCCAGGTTTCTTTAAATTCAGTCATCTAAGATCCACCCTCACAGTGTTTCCATGTCCATACACTATTTTTGCTCTTACTCACTTATTTACTTTCCAGTTGTTTAATTAGCCATTCATGTGAGCTGCCGTGACACAATTCTATTCATAAAGTCACAGGTTTGAATTGAAGCTTATATTTTTTTCTCAGTGGACATTAAAATACATTTATGGCTCAAAAAAGAAAAAAGAGAGAGTCCTTCTTGGCCCAGGTAAAACTTGTCTTATGCCCTGTGTGCTGTTACAGCAGATGATGAAGCTAAGTATAGTGACTGGAGAAGAAGACTTTCACTGAGGAATTTAATGATAAAGGAGAAAGAAATGCCAGTGATGAAACTACATGGAAATCTTATTATTTTTCAAGGGCAAAGTAATTATCTTTTTATTAAAAAGAAGAGGTGAAAACAGCTGTGCCTGCATTTGTTTGTTTTCTTTTTTCCCTCTACAAATGCTTTTTTTCCAACAAGAATAATGCTATTCATTAGATTATAGCAATGTTTAGTGCATCAGAAGTCATTTTAATCAAGTAGAAAAAAAATGAAATTAAGTAATAAAAAAAGGAAGTGAGGAAACCAGGCCCAGGGTTAATGAAGGACAGAAAAAAGATCCTGCTTTGGGCCCTTCCTCCCTGAATCCATCAAAACTTTCCCTCTCATTTCCCTAGTCAATCTCTACAGGTACAAACAACTATCCTATACTTCCTGAGCTGTATTTTTTACTTTTCTCTTCTATAGTCTATAAGCTCTGGGGAGCACAGAAGAGGCCTTATTCCATGGACAGCCCTGTTACCTGGAACCATGTTAAGTACATGAGACTTGCTTAATATTGTTGAATATATATATATATATATATATATATATATATATATATATATATATATATATAAACAGGTATCTAGAGAAAAATTATTTTAACACTTTTATTATTAATAATACTTAATAAAATGGAGAGTATTCCTAAAAATCAAAGCCCCCATTATAAGAAGTGAATGAGTACATATTTAATAGGAGGAAAAACAAGAGACATTTCTGTAAATTTATGTAAGACACAGCATTAGTCTACATTTAAATGAAGTGAGACAAGTGTTAGCAGACTCTCCACTATGATAATTGGTGTTACTGTTTTCTAGCCACCGGACTGACAGATTCTATAATTTGCATTTATACGAGGTTAGAAACAGGGAAAGAAGACCTTTCAAAATATCTAAAGTGAAGACAGTCTGAAAAACGGAAATGGAGAGATTAAACAAGATTTAAAAAATAAACAGGATAGAAGTTAACTTGTAGGCAGTGAGATTTAAAAATCATCTAGGTATATGCAAACCACAGAAAAGAAAACCCCACATAATCAAATTTAGTAAACTTTATCCATTCTACTTTAACTTGGTTTTGAATAATAACAGATAATTTTTAGTGTCCTTTGTCTTGACCCAACCCCATTCCAAATTGTTCTTTCTGTTTCAATTTGCATTCTACTCATGGTCCAGTGTCCTCTGCTACAATCCAAAGGTCTGTAGAAGGATAAAAGCCAGTGATACTGCAGATAAGGTTAAGACAGTCATGGACATTGTGAAAGAGAATCCTCTTTGCTGAGCCTCAGGGCATCTACCACCACATGCATGCTTTAAAGCTTCACCAAATGAAGCATCAGTAGGACCTGGATAGGTGACATGATTCGATATAGTGCATCAGACAACCACATGCTGACCTCGAGAAATATGGTCCAAAATCAGACAAGAGCTGCTTCTCAGCACCAACCAAAGGACTGTCATGTAAAAAGAGAGAGCCAATGTCGTCAAAATTGTCATTTGTTATGGTTAAACCAAAAATCAGGCCTTTTATGTTAAATTTAATGATTATTAAGTCATCACGACTAAATATAATATTTAGGAGCACAATAAAGGCCAGGCATAACACATCTCTAGCTCCAATTTGTTCCTTCATCCTCCAGTTTGTAAATTGGGGTTTAATTGCACCTCAACAAAATTTAAATTTTATAGTTATTATTTTAATATAGCAATGGTTCTAAAGTTTTGTGATTAGAGTACAAAATATTAATACATTGAAAAATATTAAAATGTTCAGGAGAAGAGTTATTTCTAAGAATTATATTACACTGGATGATGTTACACTGCAAAACCCTTGCATACAGGGACTATTTACTTTCATGTTTTACATGGTACATTCTGACTCTCCACTTCACTTTCTCTCTTCCAAAAAATTGATTATGATACACTTTAAATCATGGCATTAATCTCTTTCTCAATTCAATTATTTAGTATATTTTATCTTTTCCCCGCTCCCATTCCATACCATCCTACAATAGTAAACTACGCTAATGTGTTTGGATGTATACTTCTCTTGCTATGTATTCTTACAAAGTAAATTGCTTTTGTTCCTTTAACTTAACAAGAACATAACAATACTATGCTATAGAGCTAGTTATTTTTGCCTTCCTACTAGGCATGTCATTTGCAACATGTTTGATCATCTAGTCTATTGTCTAGTATATCTGTGTGGTACTCTATAGGGTGCACCCACCACATATACCTATCCATCCTGACGTTATGGATATCCAGAGAGTCTCCAGCTTGCTGACACCATAAACAACACAGCAATAAACAACCTGTGAATGTTCCCTTGTGCATTTATGCAAGAAAGTCTTTGGTCTGTACTGTTCAAGACTAGAAACGCTTGTTCGGAGAGGATACAAATATATCATTTTACTAAGCATTGCTTAACTGCTTTCCAGGAGTCTTACAGCAATCTACAATTCCACCAGCAGACAAGAGGGTTCCTTTAGTCCAAATCCTGCTGAATGTATTGCATTATCCAGTTTAATAATGTACCTAAAATTATATATCATTATAGTAATTTTCAATTCTCTGTTTACCAATGAACATAAGCATCTCTTTATAAGTTTACTGACCTTTTAGCCTTTCTCTGTAAATTCCCAGACCAATTATTCACAATCTTATAAGATATTTATCATTTTCTTATTGATTTGTAGCAATCTCTTGTACAGTAAAAAAAAAAGTAATATGCATATAAGTCATTTGGGAACTTTAGCAAAATAACATACAATTCACTAGATCTGGGGTGCTATCAAGAGTCTGCATTTTCCATAAGATCCTTGGTGATGATGGTGATGATGGTGGTGGCGATGCCCCCACAGCGTAAGTCTGTCAATCATATTTTAAGTCATAAGGGTTAAGATTTTATTTGACTATTTGTGAAACTGTATTGTTCCATTTATATTCTAGAGTAAATTTATCATGTTTCTCAAAGCATCCAACTGATGTTCGAATGAGATTTATCAAATTAATTTTAAAATTAACTTAGAGAGAATTGATACCATAATGATATTCATTAAAGGCTGAGGATGTCCCTCAACATAGTCAAATCATCTTCTACATTCATTAACTTTGGAATTTTTCCATTGACTTGTGTATTTTCGGTTAAGCTAACCCCTAAGTACATTGTAGTTTTTGTGGAATTTCTAAAGGCTATTCTATTATTACTTATAGTTTGTAATAACTGACAGAGAGAGAAATGCTGTTAATTTTATTATGTGTATATTTTATCTGGCAACTTTGTTGTAAGTTGTTATTAGTCCATATAATTTATTGTGCATTATTGTTGTTTTTAGGTACCTAATTATTTAATCTGCCTCAAATCACAATTTTGTCTTTTCTCTTTCAATTCTTACGCTTAATTATTTTTTCTCAGAGCATTGATCAAGTTATCAAATACTATGCTATATAGTAGTTGTGTCAGTGAATAACCTAATCTTGACTTCATTTTAAAGGAAAAGTATTTAAATGTTTTCATTAAGTATAATGCTTACTGTAGATTTTCAAAATTCATTGTAGAGAATACATAAACGTATTTTATATGCTTTATATATATTCTTAGTAGTATCTATTTTTATAGGATTATACCTGTAAATACATGTGTATGAAATTATACAAACCTTCTTACATAATGTAAAAACAAGTACATATAATAAATGGTAGTTCCTAAGTATCCTTTAATTTGTTAAGTTTCTCTCAAAACATTACTGAATTTTATCAAAAGTGTTTTCTGCAACTACTGATATCAAAAGACTTCTCTCCTTGAGATAATTAATTAATGGAAAAATGTAAATTATATTCATAATTTTTGATGCAGAATCATTTTGCAATTTCTGTAATAAATACCATTTTATCATTATTATATAATATTCTAAATTTTATGTAGCTCTTGCATTATCTCCAATTATTAATGTACAACTCATAAGTAAGAAGTGCCATCACTTTTATTTTCCTCTTTATCTATGGTGACAAGAATTACTCTAATCTCCTGAAATGAATCTGGAAAGCTTGCTTTTTCTCTTTTTCTTCAACAGCTTGTGCTGACAGTTTTCTCTTGAAAATGGTAGAATTTCTATGAAACTATTTGTACTTTGAATATTTATGACCAGGAGGTTTTGAATACTATTTTTATTATTTATCCATCTAATCATGTTTTCTTCTTTTTCCCCATTTTAAACAATTTGTAGCTTTCTAGGAATTTATTATTTCATTGAATTTTTAAAATTAAATCATACTCATTAATATTTCCTATGAAATGGCTTTGGCTTAGTAATATTTTCTACTGTTCTTCATAATTTCCTTTTAATACAAATTGCTAAAAAATATGTCATTTGATTTCTAAACATACTGAATCTTTAATATAGATTTGGGTTATTAATTCCTAATTACATTGAATCATAATTGGGAAATTTATTCTGTATGATCTTGATACTACGATTACTCAGGCTTTTTGGTGGCCTAATTCACAGTGTTTTGTAAATGTTCTAGTCTATTGAATAGTGATAGCTTTATAATCAGTAGCTCAAGATTCATTTGTTCTATTGCTTATATCTCAGACACCTCTATGATTTTCTACTTAATTTATCAGAGAGGTGCATGTTAAAATGGCTAATCTGTATCACCTGTTTTCTGCAGTCTATCTGTTGTTTTGTAAGTATTGAGGCTCTGTATTAACATGCATACATATTCATGGCTGTTATATTATCTTTCTACATTGTTCCTTCTTAGTAGATGATAATTAACATCATTCATCACAGAAATTAAATCACTGCTTTGCAGACAATAAACCTTCAGAAATATTTTTAATTGCATTGGGCTAGAACTGAATTAGATAATGTAACTGGTTTTGAAGAATGAAAAACAGAGAAGTTGAGAAGTTGGAGGCTTACAAATGAATTAGAATTATCAATAATAAGCCATTCAGCTCTTGAAATTTCTCTGAAATCGAATGTCCACAAGAGTTCCAAAAAGCCAATTTATTGGGAGGTATAACCTAAGATATTACTGACTCTGTGAAAACAAACCTAGAAATCAGATCTTCTAGTTCAGTTTGAAAGAGAAAGGGCAAGATAGAAAGTCAAGACCAAGGAATCAGAAAATCAGAGATGGAGGGATCAAGAGAAGGAGAGAGATTGACAGAGGTAAAAAGAGAGTGATACAGGGACAGAGAAAGACAGAGAGACTAGCCTCATTCTTTGACCAATTATTACGTGCCAGGCACTGGATTTGTCCCTCACATATATTATTTTGTTAAAGTACACAAACATACTGCAGAGAACCATTTCTAGTAAGCAGGAAAAGAACCACTTCTAATAGACAACATACATCAGATTCTTTCCAATACAGCTTAGATATTTATGGTTTACGTCTTCACAGTCAATTTGATTCTGAATGAGATGAGTTTTCATAATCCACAGGTAGGCCTAATATATCCAATGGAGCAGAAAGAAAAGAACAATTACTACTGGAGTGTACACATGTAGATATATCTAATATCTGAATGTTTCATCTGGCTAAAAAAATGAGTCCAAAAATAGTAAACACAGAAATATCCTCACCTGTAGATAAAATTCCCGTTAAATTATATGCCTAATAATTGAACTTTCCCCTTTAGGATCCAGAAGATCCTTCTCTTCCCCATTCCTACATGTTATTGAAATTGTTGGCACTAAAATCACTGGATTCCACAGGTTGTAAAATGTAATGACTTGTCATTATAAAATGACATATATATGTTGAAACACTGTGTTTAACACATGTTTGTGTGTTTCTGAAAATCAAGGTATCTGTGGGAAATACAGTGTTTTGCAGTAAGTAGTCAATCAAATACGCAGTGTACCCATAGTAAAATGGTAAAGTTGCACAGATTAGATTCTTTCATATCTATTTCATTGCTTTTTTTCAGAATTTTCCTTTAAGTCACAGATCTCTCATAATTAAAAATACTATCAGCTTTTTGGGCTGAACTTTCTTTGGATTCATTCTCTCTGAGCCTAAAAACTCAATCTAGTCAAAGGCCTTTACCCAGTGTTACAGCCTGAAATGCTTCTGGCGTATTTTGGAGAGTAATGCTGTTTCCAGATTGCACTGATAAAAGCTTGTGTATTATGAAGGAAGGCAGCCCGCTGTAACTGTTCCATAGCTGGCATGGCTGGAGCTCGTCCCTTCTAAAGGAAGCTTTAAAGCCAAGTGAAATAATAACCTAGTTCTCCCTTGCATCTATCTGTTGCATATCCAAACTGTTTTTCTCTAGGACCTCTTAAAGCACATCACCTTTTATGAACTGAAATATCAAGAGAGAGATTTTCAGTCTCTATTTACCTGTAATTTGTTGAAGTATTTGACGTTATTTATCCAATTTCCTTCTACCCTGCTGAAGCTGAGTGAATGAGTGACTCTGGGTTCTGCCACTCAAGGTCTGGACTAAATACACAGTTATCACCTGAGAAGAGCTGAAATGTCAGCATCAATGTGATGAGCAGAGAACAGACATCTGAAAGCAGACTTGAGTTTCAACTGCTGGGCAGGATCTAATTCAGAAGGACCAGAGAATCAAAGTAAGAAACCACAGAGCCAAGAGCTTAGCAATGTGGAAAATAAATGAAAGTAAAATAAGTTCAGAATTAGCTAATATTGGTTCTGTGTAACTTGCCCCCATACTGAATGGATTCCACAACTCCCCTTGTGGAATTCCTAGGTGACTTCAGCTGACATGAACACTCTCTTGGCACATTTTTCAAAGCTTTTTTGTCTTTACCTGGAGGAAAAAATGAGATTTGCGTAGAGCTTTTAGAGTTATCATGACTACCTTCCAGACCTTTCTCTTTCCAGAGATTGAGACTGGTGTTTGTGCACATGGGGCCCAATATGATCTCCACTGTGTATTCTGGTTCCTATTATGGGCTGTTGGTGATGAATTATGTGGTACAGAAACACAAAACCACTAGCATTCCAACAGAGATGCTAAGAACAGGAAGGATGATACAAGAGCTAGTAGAAGGAACTAATGATTTGATCTGGTTTCTATGATGGAACATCCACCATTTCTTCTGATGGAGCAGGTGTTGTCCTGGATGGAATGTAGGATGTACGGAGGCTGGACCCTGTGAACTGTGGGGTTTGTATTTCTCCACAGCACCCTGATGCTTTCAAATCCACTACAGCCTGAAAATCTAGGATCAAATATCAACCACAGAGAATTTCCAAATCACACATCCATTCTTTCTCCCCTTTTACACACACTTGATTTAGAGATGAGGGTTTGGTAACTGGTGGACCGCACTAACCCAAGCCTTGGGCCCATTTATTCACAAGTTGACAATGGATCCCACTACTGATGGTATCTGGGGTCATAAGAAACCCATTACAGGTAGAAACTTTATAAATCACTAAGATTTTCACCCATTTTACAAATTGAAGAGTAGAGCGATTTCTGTGTATAGAATTAGAAATCTTGGTGGAAAATAAAAAAGGATTAAGGTAGCCATTTTCCAATTCAGGGTATAATCCGAAAACCAAAGAGCTTCTCCTCCATCTTTTTGAGGAGACTGTCATCTCTTGAAGGGCACAATGTACTGAAAGGCAGCACAAGATATTTTTATTATCAGGACAGAATTTCAAAGGAGACTAAATCCACAGTTTCAACAGGCCATTTGTCAAATTCAGATCCTCAATAGGAAGTAAGTAGAACTATAAATCTAAGGTGGGGATATTTATTAGATGAACTGGAGAATCTTGAACCCTCAGATTCTCTGAATCTTAAGCATTAGTGGAAATAGCCTTACTTCACCCAGCAATCAATAACATCTTGACTGAAAATTGTGCGATTACTTTAGATGAAGCAGATGCTTCTTATGAAAATATTTACTCTCTTCTCTTTCCGATTAAACTCAGGTAGTGTCATGTCTTAGTACATATGAAGTGGTAGTATAATATCCCTTCTCTAGTAAGAAATAACTGGCATGTCAAAAAAAATTCAGTATTTGGCCTAGTTGTACTGGGAGGAACCAGAGGTATACATACATGAGTGGATCACAGAGAGCTGGGCTGGAACATGAAGTAGAATATCAGATTGGACAAGGACAAATTTATTGTCATGAGCACACTCACCCATAAATTGATACTCAGTGTTCTGAAAACTCCTGTAACAAGTCCTAACTGTCTGCTGGTATGACTCTTGGAGTTGTATATAACAATGACCTATCAAAAGTAAGTGGAGATACAGGACCTCCTTGGTACAGATGTGAGAAAGGAGGTTGGAGGAGTAGGAGATGGCAATGTAAGGCTAAACCACCATGTGAATTTGGAGGAGATAATCTCTCTGATTTGACTTTTCCACATTTGTAAAAGTGATATAACAATGCTCGAGATTAGACTATAAACCCCTTGACAGAAGGGACTATGTTTTAATTCACTATCATATCTCCTGCTCCATACAGGATATCATAAACACCAGTTGATTGAGAAAATGAAGGAACAGGGTTACTGTGAGGATTCAATAGACAAAATGTACACATAGGAAAAAAATCTGGCACATAAAAGGAGTTCTCTACCTCAGAGGTCTTCCTTCTTCACCTTCTTTCTTTTAAATTGTCTCAAGATCTCTCTTCATTCTACTCCCTGCAAAGAGAATCCCATGCTCTGCCCTGTTTGGGACAATTATTATCTTCTGCCTTGTCTGTCAGGATGACCTTTTATCTATTAATCCCTGTTCCTCTGCCATTATATCTATAGGGCTGTCTGCAAGGATAATCTTTCTCAGTCTCAGATCTGATCATGCTAATGCTTGCTATCCATTTACTTTAGGACCAAGCCAAAATTCTTAACCCTGGAAATCAGTATCTTTTACTGATAAGAGTGAAAAGAGTATGGGCTAGGAGTCAGCACATATCTGGGGCATTACTGCTACTTAGTAAGCATTTGCTAAATGCAATCTGTCTAAAATTCATTCCTTTATCTGTACCAAGTGTATACTAATACACAACATAGAGATATCATAGTGAAGAATAAAAGGGATAAACTAGGAAGCACTTAGGAACAATGGGCATCAGATTAGCTTTAAATAATCACATATTCATCTCTCTAGTTAAACCTGCTGTAACTTCCCCTTCAACTCAAGATGAGAGTTACTCAAAGTATTACATTTGGAGAGACTGAATTGTTGATGAGACCATCTAAACCAACCCATTTTCTGGACATTGTTCATGCTAACCCTTTCCTCTAGAATGTTCCAAATTTCTTCCTCACCCAGAAAATTCTTACATTGTAACTGAGATCATCCCCCAGCTGACACATGAAAAAGCTGCATTTCTTTTTCCTAAGTCTATAAAATGTACTGCTTAATTTTGTTTAATACTGATTCCATTGTAAAATAACTTGCCACTGTTGCTCGTCATTAAACTATGTAAGCTTTGAAAGAAATACCCATTTAGTAATTTCTGTATCCCTCTTAAACCTAAGCAGATTCAGGCTCATGGGCTCATGTCTAGTAAATTTATGAATGTGATTGAGTAAATGAATAAAAAAGTCCAAATTTCATCAATTTAGAAAAAGTTTTAAATGTTTAATGACAAAGATCTACCCAGTCAAAACATATGCATAAAACATCAAACATTCTTTATGAAATAATGAAAGGAAATTAACATCATGAAATGGGAGAACATCATGTCAGAAGTTATGGTAAATAAACTGTTCCCTTTCCACATGTATCTAGACATTAATGAAGGTCTTCCCGAAAACCTCATGGAAATCTTAGCATTATATATAAAAGTAAAGTGTAAATGTTAAAAGTGAAGAAAATTATAGAAAATATGAAGCTTTAAAATGAAGCTTTTTTCCAAAATATTTATGTTCACCACTTTCTAAATAGAAAAAGTTACATTCTCTTTGTTAGCTCATTGCCTCACATCCATATGTTCATGTTTTGGTTAACAGGTCCACTGTGAGAGGAGGTAAGAGTAGAAGTCGTTTAAGAAGTAGTTTAAGATTGAGAGTTACTGTCTGTACTGAGTCCCAGCCTGGAAGGAATAAAGACAAACAATTAGAATATTAGAAACAGAAAATATCAACTGCAGTGATATACATCATCATCCTCTCCAGTTTCGCTGCCACTTGCTCAGCAAGCTTTCTCAAAGTTTGACAGAGAAAGAAAGAAAGAAAGAAAGAAAGAAAGAAAGAAAGAAAGAAAGAAAGAAAGAAAGAAAGAAAGAAAGAAAGAAAGAGAGAGAGAGAGAGAGAGAGAGAAAGAAAGAAAGAAAGAAAGAAAGAAAGAAAGAAAGAAAGAAAGAAAGAAAGAAAGAAAGAAAGAAAGAAAGAAAGAAAGAAAGAAAGAAAGAAAGAAAGAAAGAAGGAAGGAAGGAAGGAAGGAAGGAAGGAAGGAAGGAAGAAAGAAAGAAAGAAAGAAAGAAAGAAAGAAAGAAAGAAAGAAAGAAAGAAAGAGAAAGAAGAAAGAAAGAAAGAAAGAGAGAGAGAGAAAGGAAGAAAGAAAGAGAGAGAGAGAGAAAGAAAGAAAGAGAGAGAAAGAAAAGAAAGAAAGAAAGAAAGAAAGAAAGAAAGAAAGAAAGAAAGAAAGAAAGAAAGAAAGAAAGAAAGGATAAAAGAAGGAAAGGAAGAAAGAAAAAGAAAGACAGACAGACTTCATTTGGCAGTGAATAAATTCAGTGCTTGAATTATTACGAGGTCATCAACGCAAAGAAAGAAGATGGTTAAAAAAAGGCACTTGGGAGGTTCAGCTAAATGTGTGCTTATTGAAAGTTATATAAAGGATTCTGACACAGAGAAACTCAGTGGGCCTCTTCAGATCAATGCATTCCACATGTTAAGAAAAATTTAGTTCAAAGTAAAGGAAGCAGACTGCAAGCACTTGGAGCATTATCCATTTAGCGAAATATACAAATAGAGCCTTTTAGATTTTTGGATGGTTAACTCCTACAAATGTGAACAGTTTGTAAAATAAACTGTAATTGGGCTTTGCACAGCAGCTCAAGGAAATAGACTGAATGAAATATTTTGAGTACTAATAATTAAGAACAATAGTATAAAAAGATTAAATATCCTAAAGTTGCTTTCCACAGTCACATAGAGGGAAAAAAATACATTTAGAAATTACACATTTTTCTATTTAATTCTTTTTAATTCTAGGAGTAATAATTGTATTGTAGGGGTTAACACTGTGGCCCCACAGGACTTTATATGTCTGCTTACATCAAAAGCTGCTGTCTATCTGGCTTCCAATTAGCCTGAAACTATGTGCCAAATGAGATTCCTTCCTGGAACACGAGCAGGTCTTGGCACATTCCAAACAACAGAGGCACAACAAGAATAAATCAAGTGGTACAGACAGACACAAAGATTTTAGAAACAAACAAGAACTAGGGCAGGGTTAAACAAGAAGGACCATCACCTATATAAGGCCACTCCTTCAAGACTGAGTGAGGCTGCAGTTCTAATACGTATAAACAAGCACAGAGAGCCAAACAAAATGAGGAAATAGAAAAACACGTTTCTAACACAAGAACAAGACTAAACCTTAGAAAAAGACCTTAATGATACTGAAATAAGTAATCTACCTAATAAAGAATTCAAAGTAATGGTCATTAACATGCTCACCGAACTCAGGAGAAGAATGGAGAACTTCAACAAAGAGAAAATATAAGAAAGAACAAGTCAGAGCTAAAGAATACAAAAACTAAAATAAAAAATACACTAGAGAGAATCAAAAGCAGATCAGATGATATAGGGTAGGAGAAATCACTAAATTAAAACAGAAAAAAAAAGAATTTTAAAAAGTGAACATAGTTTGAGACCTCAAGCATATTAATATTTTCATTACAGAGGTCCAGAAAGAGAAGAAAGAGAGAAAGGGGCAAAAAATTTATTTGAAGAAATAATGACTGAACACTCTGCACACCTGGGGAAGGAAACAGACATCCAGGTTCAGGAAGCACAGAATCTCAAACAAGATGAAACAGATCCACACCAAGGCACATTTTAAATAAAATGTTAAGAGACAAAAATACAGAAAATTTTAAGGCAACAAGAGAAAAATAACTGTTTATATATAAGGGACACCCCCCCCAGCAAATACATAATAAAGGTAGTAAATCAAACAGTTATAAAGCTAATAAGATGGTTAAAAGACAAAAGTAGTAAAATTCATTATAACTACAATAAGGTCTTAAGGGATACACAAAATATAAAGATGTAAAGTAAGACATAAAATATAAAACGTGGAGAGATTTGTAAAAATGCAGTGCTTTTAGAATGCATTCCAACTTTAGTAACTATCAACTTAAAACAGACTGATGAACAGAAAGATTTTTATAAATGAACACTGTGGTAACCACAATCCAAAAACATGTAATATGCAAAATAAAGAAATCCAAACAGAACACTAACAAAATCATTGAAAGACAAAGGAAGAGACCACCACAAGAAGGAAGGAGCAGAGAGACTACATTAACAACCATAAAACAATGAATACAATGGCAGCAAGTACATATCTATTAATAATTACTTTAAACGTAATGGATTCAATGCTGTACTCAAAAGACATAAGATAACTGAATGGTTTAAAAAACAGACTCATTTATATGCTGGCTACAAGAGACTCATTTTAAATCTAAAGACACAAACAGGTTAAAATGAATGGATGGAAAAAAATTTCCCCACAAATGGAAATAAAAAGCTGGAGTGGCAATACTTAGATAAAAATAGACTTTAAAACAAAGACCGTAATAAAAGATAAAGAAGGGCATTACATAATGATACAGCGGTCAATCCTCAAAAAGAATATAACATTTGTAAATATTTATGCACCTAACATAGGGGCACATAAATATATAATGCAAATATGAACAGATATAAAATGAGAAAAAGACAGTAAAATAATGTTAATAGAAGATTTTAATACCCTACTTACCTCAATGGATGTATCATTCAAACAGAAAACCAGTGAGAAAACAGTGGCCTTAAATATCACATAAGATCACATGTACTTAATACATATACTGCAGAATATGCATTCTTTTCAAGAGCACATGAACATTCTTCAGTGCAGGTCACATGTTATGCCACAATCATGTCTCAAAAAATTTAGTAACACTGAAATCACTAATCACAATGACATGAAATTAGAATTACAGGAAGAAAACCAGAATAAAACACAGACAAATGGAGACTAAATGACATGCTATTAAAGAATCAATGTGTCAACAATCAAAGATGAAATTTTAAAAAATACACCTTCACACAATGAAAATGGAAACACAACTTTCCAAAATCTATGAAATGCAGCAAAAGCACTTCAAAGACAGAAGTTCATAGTGACACAGGCCTACCTCAAAAAGGAAGAAAAAAATCAATTACACATTTTTAAATTTACACCTCAATGAACTAGAAAAAGAGTAAATAGAACTCAAAGTTTTAGAAGGAAAGAAAAAATAATGATCAGAACAGACATAAGTGAAACAGAGAGAAAACAGATCAATGAAACTAAGAGATAAATCTTTAGGGAGACTCATTAAAAAAAAAAAAAGAAAAAAGAGGGAGAGCACTCAAATACATAAAAGTTAGAATAAAACAAGAGAAATTACAAATGATACCACAGAAATACAATGGATAGTAAAAGACTATTATAAACAATTATACAGAAACAAAGACATCCTAGAGAAATAAATTCCTAGAAATCTATAATCTACCAAGACAGAATCATGAAGAAATAGAAAATCTGAACATATGGACTACTAGTGAGAGGACTGAATCAGCAAAGACCTCTCAACAAACAAAAGGCCATGACCAGAGAGCTTTACTGGTGAAGTCTCAACAAACGTTTAGAGAAGAATTAATACCAATCTTTCTCAAATTTTTCCAAAAAACAGAACGGAACATTTCTAAAGTCATGTTACAAAACCAGCATTCCTGATAGCAAAACAAAGACACAGCAAGAAGAGAAAATTACAAGCTAATATCCTTGATGAACATAAATGTAAAAATCCTCAACAAAAAATTAGCAAACTGGTTACAATATATTAAAAAGAATGATACATTTTGATTAAGTAAGAATTATTCCTGTGATGCAAACATGGTTCAATATCCACAGATCAATGTGATACAACCCAGTAACAGAATAAAGATAAAAAAATATACAATCACCTCAATACCTGCAGAAAAAGCATTTGGCAAAATTCAACTTCTATTTATGATAAAATTTCTCAACAAACTGGGTATAAAGGAAACATACTTGAACGTAATAAAGGCCATATATATATGACAAGTCCACAGATAACATCATATTCAGTGGTAAAAAGCTAAAAGCTTTTGCTCTCCCCACTCTTACTCAACATAATATTGGAAGTCCTAGCCAGAGCAATTAGGCAAGAAGAAGAAACAAAAAACATCAAAACAAAAAGAGAGACACAGAACTGTCACTATTTGCATATGAAATGGCATTACACACAGAAAACCCTAAAGACTTCTCCCCAAAACTGCTAGAGCTAATGAATGAATTCAGTAGAGTTGCAGACTAGTGAACTGATATAGAACAAAGTTGTGTTGTTATACATCAGTAATGAACTACTAGAAAGAGAAAAAAATTTTAAATGCCACTTACAATTGTATCAATAAAAATAGATCCCATAGGAATAAATTTAACTTCATAGGTGAAAGACCTATACTCAGAAAATAATAAGACATTGATGAAAGAAACTGATGATAACACAAATAAATCGGAAGATAATACCATGATCATGGACTGGAAGAATGAACATTGTTAAAATGTCCATACTACCCAAAGAAATCTAAAAATTCCATACAATCCCTATCAAAATTCCAATGGCATTTTTTCACAGACCTGGAACAAAGAATTCTAAAATTTGTAAGGAACCACAACAAACCTCAAATAGCCCAAAGAATCTTGAAAAAGAAGAACAAAGCTGCAGGTATCTCATTTATTGATTTCAACTATACTACAAATCTGTAGTAATAAAAACAGTATGGTACTGGCAGGAAAATGGACACACAGAACAATGGAATCAAACAGAGAACACAGAAATAAACCCACACATACATAGGAAATTAATTTTTTTAACAAAGGAGGCAAGAAAAAAACATTAGAGCAAGATGATCTCTTTAATAAATGATGTTGGGAAAACTGGACAGATGCAAAAAAAAAAACCTGTTAATAAAACCTTACACCTTATACAAAAACAAACTCAAAATAGATTAAACTTAAATGTTAAGACCTGAAACCATAAAATTCCTACAAGAAAACATAGGCAATAATCTCTTTGACATCAATCTTACTGATATTTTTTTGAACTTGTCTCCTCTGGCAAAGGCAATAAAAACCAAAAATAAACAAATGAGACTACATCAAACTAAAAAGCTTTTGCATGGCAGAGGAAACCACCAACAAAGTGAAAAGGCAACTTACTGAATGGGAGAAGATATTTGCGTATCATATATCTGATCTGGAATTATTGTCTAAAACATAAAAAAAATATACAACTTTTTAGACAGAGGACCTGAATAAATATTTTTTTAAGAAGACATACAGATGGCCAAAAAGTACATAAAGAGATACTTAACATCACTAATCAGGGAAATGCAAATCAAAACCACAATAAGATATTACCCTAGCCCTGTTAGAATGGCTTTTATCAAAAAAACAGACAAGTGTTAGGGAGAGTGAGCAGTAAAGGGAACACTTGTGCATTGTTAGTGTAAATACAAATTGGTGCAGCCACTATGGAAAACAGTATAAACGTTCCTGAAAAAAATTAAAATAGAACTACTATACTATCCAGCAATTCCACTGCTGGGTATTTACGTGAAAAATACAAAAACACTAATTAAAAAAGATATATGCCAAATTTCAGATGGTTATACAACAATGCAATCAACCAATGAGCCAAGACAGCCTCTACATGAGCCCCCTAGATGGACACCAACCCTCCACTCACCAGTTGCCTGGTTATAGTCAGCTAGTCTTAGGACACCAATGAGCCGTCTCATTGCCCTGGACCAGTAAAAAGTAACTAGAGCAGTCATTACCCTTTATGTCCCAAAAATTTGGGGTCCTATGACTAGAGGAGGGGAAATGTTAGGTAGATAAGTGGGGCACTCGGCAGGTAAGGTGAAGGAGAGCGATGATGATCCAAAAGACGGTGGTGTGTCCACCTTCAGCATCAAGGGGCTTTAATTCCTCTAAATGAATGCCAGCAAGAAACCAGTTAGAACCTGACAGCCACAACTGTGAGGTAGCAACAGGGACCTAACGGGACATGACCCAATGCTCATTGTAATATAATTAGCATTGTGGTTTAGGCACCCCCATGGGTTTTTCTGTATGCATCATGGGTAAGGACATGCGCAAAAGGGGACAAGCATGACTAAGCACTCCAGGGGCAAGAGCCATCAATCAAGAGACTACCTCTAAGCGAAGTTATAAGCCAGGGGACCAAACAAAGAGTGGTGCTGCTATCCACCCACCTCCCATACTGGGAGGTGTACTTTCCCTTTGCTAAATAAAACCTTTAAAATCTTTTCTAAATATATATATATACACATATATATGTATGTATATGTGTGTGTGTGTATATACACATATACATCCATATGTGTACCCCTAGTTGACTGCAGCATTATTTACAGTAGCCAAGATTTACAATCTAAATGATCTTTGATAGATGAATGGATAAAGATTTGGTATATATACAATGGAATATTACTCAGCCATAAAAAATGAAATCTTTTATGGATGATTTCAACATAAACATAGATGGATCTAGAGGGTATTCTCCTAAGTCAGTCAGACAGAGAAAGAGAAATTCCATATGATCTCACTTGTATGTGGAATCTAAAAAACAAGACAAACAAAAACAGACTCATAAGTATAGAGAACAAACAGGTGGCTGCCAGATGGGAGGGGGAAGGAGGAGGGGCAAATAGATGAAAGGGATTAACAGGTACTAAATTTCAGCTATAAAATAAAATAATGGGAATATAATGTGTACCAATGTAAGTAGGATGGCAAGAAAATCTTTCGGCAGTTTCTTTATAAAGGTAATGCGCTATGCTTCAGAGAGTATAAAGGCCATTTGTGATTTTCAGCCTCTTTAAACTGAAGGGACAATTTCTACCGTTGTCTTTAAGTTTCCAAACCTGCTGTCTTCAAAATACTGCTGGACTGCTTTACTAAGGAGTCTCAACCATTTGCATAAATAAAGTGTGTAAGGTTCCCATTCTCTTCTTGCAATCTTGCTTTTGGATCCTACTGAAATACACTCCCTCCCTATCTTTCTATGGAATCCTAATTGAGCTCACCTCTTTCTAGTGAAGTTAAAAAAAAAATTAGTGTAATCTGTTTAAAACTTCAAGTCTCATATCCAAGGAGAAGCCCAACAACATTCATCATTTCCCTTTCATAGATGCTTACTTTTCTATTAGTTTGAAAACAGGAAGGATTACCAAGGGCAAATGTCTCTTTACTTGGTTGCAGACCACTACTTTTGGAAGGCTATTGCTTCTTAGGCAATACCCTCTGTGCAGCCAGCGTTCAAATACTTACTCTTTATAGGATGCATGGCTGGCTTCTCGGGAATGCCCTTTGGGATCTGGGACCCACAAAATTCCGTGCTGTAGGTTAAATGGACCTAGTTCAAACTCTTCCATTCATAGCTGTTCACATACAGTCCTCTCTGATGGAGCTATCTGTCCAGTGAGCAGCCCATCTGGGCTGGATACTTGTAATATGACTCATCCAAGCTATGTTTTATGATCTCTGCTGTCTTGGGAAACCTCTCATATGCTGGACTGAAACATCAGCAGTAGAGCTTGCACCACAGCCACCTCCTGTGCCATCTCTCTCCATTCTCTTTCCTTGGAGCTGGTCCAGATCAAAGCAGATTGTCAAAGATAAATTGCATCCTAAATTCCCCTTCTTTCAGATGTTCCTCAAGTGTTTTTACCTAGTTGTCCTAATGTTTTATTGTCTCATTTGGCTTCAAGGAAGGGAAAGAACCACCTGCCTTTCTCCTCAGTAGAAGAAAATCACTCAGCAATAATCCTAACACAAGACTCAAGAATCTTCCCCCAGGTTCTTTTCCATGCAAGTCAAGTCCCCTTCCCCTATACACTGATAGAACTGGTGGGGTAGTGCTTACCTCCAGGAGTGTCTTTCTACTGCTTCTTAAGAAATTACATAGTTGTCTTTAAACCCAGTTTCTGTCTGCTATGACCCTATTAGAGTGAAGGAAGACTTATTTTCAGATGTAGGTCCTAGTAGTAAATTTTAGGCATGTGGAAGAGCCCCTAAAAGCCCTTTATTTTTGTCTTAGAAAGAAGATCATTTCTGCCCTCACACGTGGCCACATCCCTTAATTAACCTCACCAATGATCAGAGTAGTTCTGTCTCTCCTCATCGTAGTGGCAGAGAAGTATAGAACAATTCTGAATCTGATTTTAAATTAAAATATGCATCTATGAATGCAATGCATACACTCTTTTGTTCCAGTTAATTAAAATTCCATTAACTGTATTTCTAGATTATTAAAAATCTCTGCTTTATGCCCCTGGGAGAAATAGCCACAAGGATCTCTGTGACACAGAACACCAAGCTTTGGCCTAGAGATCACAGTCAATGTTGGCATTAAGCTGTGTCTGTGAAGTGGTCATTCTGTTGTTTTATTTTTTAAATCTGCAGATGACAAACATCTGTTTGAAACTGGTTAGACTAGTCCCTCTTTCCTGTTAAAATACAGGGAAGAATGTGGTTTTAGGTGCCATTATTTGTCTCAGATGGCTCAAAAAGGAAAATTCAATGCCCATTTTGTAGCAATTTATAATAAAAGCAATCAATCTTAGGAACAAATCAAAATGATTCTTAGGAAAATATTGATTGTTAATTTTTGTCTTCAATCAGTGGAATAAAAGCCAAAAACATAGAAAGCATTTTCATTTTTTAAAGTAATACTAAATTATGTTGTATTAGAAAAAGAACAAAAGTATAGGCATTACAAAGATGAGGTATCTCCGGAGCAAACTGCCTGTAATTACACTGGTGGAAAGAGGGGACTAAGGAGAGCCTCCACAGTGTACATGCACTGCTCTCTCTCTGGGGAGCCAAACCACCTCTCTCCTCGTCCTCCCTGCTAACTGACATGCATACTTTTTTAGCTGTATATTTCATTAGGATGTCATAGTTAAGGACTTCATTTATGGCACATATTAGGTAGGCAGATAAGTGGGGACACCAGGCAGATAGGTGGAGGAGAGGGAGGGTGATATGGAAGATGGTGGTATGCCCACCTTCAGCATAAAGGGGCTTTACTTCCTCTAAATGAGAGCCAGCAAGAAACCAGTTAGAACCCGACAGCCACAACTCTGTGGTAGTAGAAAGGGCTTGACTGGACACGACTCAGTGTTCATTGCATTGCAATTAACATTGCAATTTAGGCCCTGCTATGAGTTTTTCTTTATACACCATGGGTAAGGACATGTGCCAAGGGGCCAAACATGACTAAGCATTCCAGGGACAAGAGCCCTCAAACAATCAAGATAACACCTGAAGACTATCATTCTAAGTGAAATAAGCCAGAAGGACAAAGAAAAATACCACATGATATCACTAATATGTGGAATCCAAAAAAAAAAAAAAGACAAATGACCTTATTTACAAAACAGAAACAGACTCACAGACATAGAAAACAACCTTACGGTAACCAGAGGGGGAAGGGAGTAGGAAAGGATAAATTGGGAGATCGAGATTTGCTGATACTATTAATATATATAAAAATAGATAAGTTTATACTATATAGCACTATTTTCAATATCTTATAGTAACTTATGGTGAAAAAGAAGAATATGAAAAGGAATATATGTATGTTCATGTATGACTGAACTATTGTGCTGTATACCAGAAACTGACCCACCAGAAACTGACCCATACGTCAATTAAAAAAAAAAATATATATATATATATATACATATATATATATGAAAAAAGAGAAAGGGGAGACAAAAACCACCACTTTTCCTCTCTTGAATCAGCTTGCCTCCTGTTCTTGGAGGTGGTGTACTTTTCCTGTTTTAAGTAAATCTTTTAAAATCTTTCCTTACACAACGAACCATCTCCCAACTGTAAACATCTTTCGGGTATGACAAAAACTGGGGTCTTTACCTTCTGGGGTAACAATACAACTACTGACTCACATAATGGTGTACAGACAGGTTCTGGGTGTCCTAGAGAATGCTTAGAACTGGAAGAAGACGAAGCATCCTACAAACCCTCCATCTACATACGCAGCCATGTAAACAGAGGAGCACACACATTTAGCAGCACACCTGTGGGTGGGAGCGAGTCCTGTCCCTTCCATACTCTTTGTCAACTCTGAGGCAGCTTTTCATCCCAAATCTGAAATGTCTGCCCCAATCCTATGGTTATGACAGGGTCCATGCACAGCCATCTAGGGAAAAGGATGGCTTTTTAGAAGCTTTGCCTGATCCTTAAAGGTACAATGCATATGCACTAACCATGGATTTAAAAAAGAGTTTTCCTATGTGAGACAAACTCACATAAATATAACATTTTACCAAGTAGACGCAAGAGTTCATGCTCCCTCAACACCATAAGTGAACTCTAGTGTGTGGTTGTTAAGATTTTGCAGGAGCATATCAACTTTTTTTTTTTTCTTTTTAAAGACGGTAATTTCCTTAACTGCCAAAGAGGCAACGTACAGAGGCTTAGCAAAGTCTTTGCTTAAGGAAACCTGAGTTGGTAGAATGTAAAAAAGGAAACTGTCCTCAGATTCCTTCAAGGAACAGGATTTTTATATTCCTGCAGTCTCTGGATTAGTCCTTAATCCCCAATATTGCCCATAAATACTTCTAATGGATGCTTTCATAATGTTTAGCAAGAATCAGTAATGCCTCATCTAAGTTAATCGTATGAACTTAAGTAATTTACATATTCACCTAAAACAATCAAGTTAATTGAGTGTATAGTATAGCCATAACTCAAAAGACGCAAAACATAAAATCACTAACAAGGCTCCTTCTATGAAGTTTTTTGCGGTTGTCTTGCTCCTTTACCATCCTGCTTCCAACTAGAGAAAAGACAATGACCTGTGTTGTCCTACCATAATACTTCACATATGAAAACTGTAGAACTGATCACATTATAACAAGATTGGTTACGTATGTGTATGTCTTATTATAGTTTTGAGTTTTCTAAAGGCTAACACTGTACATATTTAACAGTTATTTTATCTGTGCCTGACATAGCTGGCACTTATTTTTGGACAAACAATAAAATCCATTATATATATTTTCAGTGTAGGATTTTCTGATTTTAATTTTTATGTAAGGTTTTATTAGATGATGAATTATTGCATTTTACATATCTTTCAATTAATATTTATTAAGCCGCCTACTGTGCTCAAAATATTAAGAAGGGTAAAAAGGAATAGGCACCTGTTTGAAGACAACCCCATTGTTGATGGATGGGAGGCTATTAAATATCATAATAAGTTCGGTATAATTCAATTTGAGACACAAGGATGCAACTCTCAACTACTTGGTAGGATTTTTCAATTGCACACCACAGACTCCGACAGACAATTCCAGCAATCTCCTCTTTTACAGCTTTCCACGAATCACTGCTGTGAGGGTGACACTGGTACCAACTGGCGTGTGCCCTCTCTCAGTGAATTAGAATCAAAACACATCAGAGGAGAAAAAACATGAGAATCACAACGTATTATTTTCATCTGCAAAAATA
This sequence comes from Vicugna pacos, assembly GCF_048564905.1. NCBI lineage: Eukaryota > Metazoa > Chordata > Mammalia > Artiodactyla > Camelidae > Vicugna > Vicugna pacos. The sequence goes on from NC_132989.1 coordinate 37,271,115, forward strand.
TTTATTAGCTATTTTATAGGTATATTCTAAGAATGAATGTCACCCAAAACAGGTTTTAAATCTACTGTGATTATCAGAGCATTTTTATTTAATAAAACTATTTCTATATATCATATCTTAATTTCTAAATCAGTTTTAAAAATTTTGACAGGGGTAATAGCAACTTGTTATGAAGTGGATCGTATTACTCTTACTCAGTCTACTGTAATCATTTCAAGATCAAATGACCTTAAGGCTGCTGCCTAAATGATTTCTATTTTTTTTTTTAGCTATCTAAAGAAAAGCAAGTTAATTACATGGCAACCTAAAAACTTAGTAATCTGTGATTCCTATAGCTAGAATACCAAAATGGCAAATAATCTATTTAGTGAGGTGGCTGAAATGGTTTCATACTCTGAAATGTTTTATTTATATAAAATTTCTGTTTCATTTGTTGTGGTCAATAACCTGAAAATTGTTTCTGAATGATTGAGTAATTTCATAATCTTAAATATAATATTTTATCAAGTGCAAAAATGCACTCCAGGAGCAAGTGACTCATAAATTATCTGTTTTATAGACAAAATTAAATAAAAGCCAATACTCTGGAAAATAAAGCTAAAATGTTATTACTACAAAAATATAGCTGTCATACTATTAAAAATATTTATAGCTTCAGAATTTACCTACCAAAAGTGTGATTATTGATCGAATTTATTTTTCAGTATTTGCTCCCCAGAATAGACATAGGTCAAAAGACTCCCTGGATTTAAAAAGTAAAAGCAATTCTTCCACAGAAACAGCAACTCAAAAGAAAAGTGAAAGGTACAAAGATGGCTTTATAAGAACTCTTTTGGCATTTAGTAAGAACATATCTTGGATATTTACATAACTCTACAACAAAGAGTAGCTGAGTCACTGACTTTTAGTGTGAGTTGCTTGACAGTAAAAAACATCACGTCATTATTTGCTATAACCCAAATCAAGAATCTGCCACATATATTCAGATCATTCATCTCTATTCTACATGTGAAAAGAAGAGGAAAAAATGATTTCCATGGCTGAAAAGTGTTTAAGCATATTTGATTACTTAAACCTTATGACAGTCAAACTTTCTAGAGTTACTCAGTGCTATACGGAAATATGGACACAGAGCAACCTTCTGGGTATTCGGTAAAGGCAGAAGCTATGGGTCCTGATTTCAGTAGTGTGAATCAGTATGGCAACTATGATAGAAGCTAACTTTATTTTACTTTCCATGTAGACATTAAGCAGCTCGTGACGACATCGTAACTCAGTATGCATAACAGTCTATTACATAGCTGGGACTGCCAGATTTTCATTTCCTACTGTCTAGACAGCCAGTCTAAACACTGTATTCTGATGCCTCCATGAGGTTTAACTCTCCAAAGACTTCTTAAAGCTCCTGGTAGTAACTATGCTAGACACTCCCATTTTATTGCTTTTCTATGGTACAGTTTGTGTCCAGGAAAACAAAATACAGGAATCTTCAGGAGAAAAAAAAAAAAACAGAAAGAAAAGAAAAAAAAAATAGGTTCACTCTTTAACTTTTAAAATCAGTAATATCTTAACAATCAATCACCCACTCTCAGTCCTCAACCCTGATAGCTTTTAAACTGTATTCAGCAGTCAAGCTGAGCAGTTTTTACGAGAAAATATTGCCTTTTCATCAAATACACAGTGTGTAAAATGTTTCCTGAGAGAGAAACCCCTGGAATTAAAATCAATGTTCTCTGTAAGTTATTATAATATTCAGTATGTTCAGTATAATATTCAGTAAAAATAATATCTTGTAAAGAGAATAAAATAACCTTGCCTTCAGTTTTAACTCTCTAGAGAACAGTCAATTATAATCAGTTTAAAATCCAAACTAGAAGAAATGGATTAAATCTGAGGTTAACCAAAGGATGACCAAAGACAGCCAAGTTCATACAAGTCTCCCAAGGAAGTGCTTCAAGTAAGAATGTAACAGTAATCAGGTGCAGAAACCAACCCTGGATGAATAAGTCAGATAAAAACAACAGGTCAGAAGGAATCAGGAAAAAATCCAGGCAATAGACACTATCAAAAAACATACAGAAGAGAACAAGAAGATACTGAAATATGTGACTAACAGTTTGGCATCAGGAAAGCTTCTAAAACTGCATTAGAGTAGATTATATGGAAATTATTAGGATGTGTTGGTCTTCTTACAAAAGTATGCTATTTTTACACACAGCGATTTTTTTTTTCCTAAATCCTTATTGTAATTCAGAGTTCCTGAAACAACAGTATGTTTAGGAAAAAAAGTTTAGAGAAGATATTGAATGACAAGAGGCATGAATGGCAGATATTAGCACCAAAATTATGCTTGATGATACCTGACTCAGTTTACTTGTTAAAGTCTAGCGCTTACAAGTAAACCTCAGCCTGCACCCTGAAAAGAGTAGTAGGTATACAGTAGTCTGTAGCAAAAATGAAAGAGAAAAATCATTCACTCATAGCACACAGATCCTGACATGGGTTTTCCCGAGTAAAATTAGAAGAACAAAGAACGTGTTGCTGGCTTTATGGTGTAGAGAGTAATCCAACTCTTTGTAATACTGCACAGGCTAATCCACTACACACCCTGCCTACCAGAAGCTGCAGCAGTCGGTCATTATTTGCGGGATTTCATACTGCATTCTCTCTTTCCCTCTCAAAAACAAGCATGATATTATGCATTTCAAGATACTAAAATATTTTAATATTATAATAAAGATGAGCTTGGCTTTAAGAATTCAGCATCATCTACTGTCCCAAGACCCAGAGAACCAAACTTTCAAACCTTAAAATTTCTTCTGTCAGAGAATTAGTGATGAAAATTAGTGCACTGTTTACAAAAAGCAGTTATTATGAAAGCACTTCAATAATCACTTTCAACAAAAGTAACCAGTCCCTGTGTTACTTTAAACCGACTTCATGGTAGTATAACTTACATGAATACAATGCATCAATTTTAAAAATACAGTTGAATGGATTTGGCCAAAGTATGCATCCATGTAATCACATCAACAATCAAGAAATATTGTCTAGTTTTCAGTGAGTATGTCTTCACTGTACATATTTTGTTAAACTCATCCCAAAGTATTTTATATTTGGGGATGCGACTATAAATGGAATTGTTTTTTGAAACAAGTATTACTAGGTACCTATTTATCTGAAATGTCACATCTTGATAAAATTCACCCTTTTATCATTATGAAAAATCTCAATCTCTGTTACTATCCCTTGCCATGAAATCTACTTTGTCTAATACTAATATAGCAATCCCAACTTACTATTACATGGTTTATGTTTCTCCATCCTTTTATTTTAACTCTATGTGTGGTTTTTATGTTTAAATATATTTTTGTTGAAAGTATATAATTACGTCAAGACTTCTATCAACTGTTTTGTTTTGAAGCCTTTTAATTGGATTTTGCACTATTTACATTAACAGTATTTCTTAATATGGCTAGTTTAAATCTACCGTCTTGCTGTTTTCTGTATTTCATAATGTTCTTTGTTCCCTTTTCCCTTCTTTTCTGTCTTTTTTGCATTACTTCTGTATTATTTAGCATTGTACTGAATGTCTGCTTTTGGCTCATTAGCTAAACTTCTTCCTTTAATATTTCTAACAGTTCCTCTAGTTACAATAGGCATTTTTCACTTATCATGGCTGGAGATGAAGAATAGATTTATTATCTTGACTGTAGTGATGTTTTCACCAGATATACATGTCAAAAGTTATCATACTATGTACTTTAAAATGTTTCATTTATTTCATGTCAATTACCTCACTAAATATATCTGAAAAAAGAAAAGAAAGAAGAACATTAGGGTAATCAGCACTAGTAGTTTAATAGGGTTATAAGTCCTTTGCTTCATAAAAAGTGTTGTACTAGACAAAATCCTGTCTAGCATAATAATGTGTGAGTTTCTTTTCTGTCTGGGAAACTAAAACATATTTTTAAGATCCGAGATAAATCTCTGAAACATTACCAGTAAATTTTGAGGCACTCGTGTCTCTAGCTATCATAACCACAGAGGAAATTTGAATAAAATGACCAAAATTTCACAATCTAAAGAAACAAAAAAATTAAACATTCACTTGTGACTAGTCCATTCCCAAATGTGCTCTCTTATCTACATTAGATTCATCTGTTCCATTTTGTCTCTTATCTTGCCTCAATTAAGTTTTAGAACATGCATTGGCAATTTCGTGCCCCCTGTTTTTCTTTAGTTTTCTTTTTTATAGTAAGGTTTTAAAAATGTGAAAAGAATCCTTACCTCCAGGGCTAAACAGAAACAAGCTGCAGGCTATCGTTTGCAAATTCCTGCTTTAGAATAAATTGTTGTTTTCACATTATTTAGGACCTCATTAATTGCTATGGACCATAAGCACTCCAAAGGCAAACATACAATAATTGGGTATGGTAGTATACATTCAGCGTGTCTCCTTATTACATTTTACCCAAATACTTCTGAGGAAAATATTCAAAACCTTCTGCATCTATTCAGTTGGCACAGAGTGAGAACTGACATGCTGACATTTTAGAGGCTTACTACTTAGAAGCCAAGTCTAGAATTCGTGTAAGTTAATGGAAAACTTGAAAAACCTTGAACTAAGCTGAGAAAGGCAATCATTTTGTATATGCATGCAAAATGCACACATATTTTAAATAAAACAGAAACATTTGATTTGCATAGTTTTCTCATAAGTTAAAATCCATTATTTCCAAATAAACATCAATATAAATGTTGCATAATAAATCCTCATTTTTTAGAAATTAATAATTTTTTTAAATTTGCATTAAAGGTATATTTGGAAAGGCTAAGAAAAATATATAGAACATTTATTCCTACAGTGCACAAATATTTTTAAACCTGTCTCATTTTACCTGGGTGAAAAAGTTAACATTATTATTCATATATTCAGCAGATGTTTAGTGAATGTATGACTTGTCTACTTAGAATAGAATGAACAAGATAGATATGGGTCTTACTATTATGGAGTCTATCATGACTGAGACTGAGAGGTGATAATAATCAATAGCCAAAATAATTATATACTATGAAAAGTGAAGGAAATTAACATGACAACTTTGCACAGAGTAGCCTCCAACATCAAAGCTACGAGGTAAAGGTGGAAGCAGCAAAACTTTGAAGATCTGAAGGCAAAGAATCCCAAGACGGAGGAGAGCCTGTGAAAAGGCATCAAATGGAAATCGTTTAGTGTGTTTAAAGAATTATTAAGAGATCAATTGTTTGAAGTGGGTGACCATAAGCAAGTGGCATGAAATAAGATTGGTGAGGTAACTGGCAGTAAGTCTCACACTGCTATTTGGAGACAAGACTGGAGGAGGAAATAGTGGAAGCAAAAAGACCAGTAAAGAATCATCATGCCCTTTACCTCTAGGGGAAATTATTCCTCAGATGAGAGATGACAGTGGTTTAGAATAGGTTAGTGGCAGAGGATGAAAAGGAGTGATTGGACATGTAAACATGGAGCAAAGGGAAGACTGACACCACAGTTCATTTGCATATCTGCAGGAATGATACAACAGAGAGAAAGAGAGAGAAAGAAACCCATGAAGCAAAAACAAGAAGTAAAGATTTAAAGTGCTTTACAGTTTAAATTATACTTATTTAGCATATTTTTTAAAATAATAAAAACAGGGGGACGTTTTCAGTTATTTAAAGTCATGCAAAATTCAAAAGTGGAGTTTAAAACAAACCATAAACTCATCCCATCTTTAACGTTTTAATTTATTGAATCTAAGTATTTGCCATGTGCCAGGCTACAAATGCTAGATATTGACTTTATATATAGATATCTTGATATCTATGAGCTTATTTTCCTGACACTACTTAGTCATCTTCAGTGAAATATTTAAGATTTTTCCTTTATATTTTGTTATATATTAACCAAGCAAAGAAAAGAGATGTTCTTAAACTGTACAAAGACTCTTCCTCCTCTTCTTCTTTCCTGACATCTTATATACATCCTCCATTTAATCATTCTAGTATCCCTGCAAGGTATGTAATTCATACACAGAAATAATGCTCAGAGAGTTAACTTGACTAATGACACATACAGCACAGAAGAGCCTGAGTTTAAACCCAAGCCTTGTATGTGCCACTCAAGAGTTAACACTTATCATTTACCCCTTGATTCAGTGGCCAATTAACTAATAATTGTGGTGTTACATAAACATTCCTTAAAATCACAGCTCATTAATCTTCTTTATTCAATATTGTTTTACAGTAACTCCTAACAAAGAAATGTGACCAGAAAAAAACACTGAAGAAATTGAAATGCTTATAACTAAGTGAAAGAATACAATCTGAAAAGTCTACATACTATGGGACACCAACTCAATAACACAGTGGGAAATGCAACACTATGGAGACAGTTAAAATGATCAGTGGCTGCCAAGGGTTAGTGGGGAGGGAAAAATGAAAAAATGGAGCATAGACGATTTTGAGGGCAGTGAAACTACTCTATAATACTGTGATTGTGGATACATGTCATTGTTCATTTGTCCAAATCTATAAGATGTACAGCATCAAGAGTGAGCCCTAATGTAAATGATGGCCTTCGGGTGATAACAATGTGTCAATGTGCGTTCATCAATTGTCCTAAATGGACCACTCAGGTGGGGAATAATGATAATGGGGGAAACTATGCATGTGTGGGGGCTGAGGGTATACAGTAAAGCTTTGTACTTTCTGCTCACTTTTGCTGTGAACCTAAAACTTCTCTAAAAAATTCAGTCTATTAAAAAATGTGATGACAGACCTAGCACAGAGCTTCTAGAAGTGAACCAAACATTTAAATCTTGATATTTTGGCTCCATATCTGCTACTAGCTGCTAAGTCCCAATACTCCTGAAAACACTACCAATATGAACTACCAAAGACACCTACATAGATAAGAAGAAGGCTCCCAACCAACTTCTCAGGAAGATTAGTGAAGGACTGTGACCTGAAAGAGACTCAGCTACAACAAGCATGTTTGTAATGACTTTTTGTCTCACTGCTGAGAAAGATGATTATGATCTCACTTTTGTTCAGGAGATAAAAAAGACTGCTTGACACACAGACACAAAGAATATGAGAATGACTATACTTCCCAGGCAGGATATATAGCAGGGAGTATGAGTGAGCTTCAGTTTCTCAACTCAGAGCAGAAGGAATAGATAGAGGACCTGGGGCTGAGGGTGAAGTGCTATGTGAGGCTGTGAAGAGATACTTCCTTGTTATCCCCTGACATTCAGTAAATTGGGAAGCAAGATAATGGTGCTATTGTTGTTTGAGTTCTTGGGGAAGCTGAAAAGAGACAAAGAATGGTACCAACTTGTTATTGGGGCAGAGGTTATGAGAAGGTACCAGATATGCACAGGGTGGGACACTGGTTACAGGCTTCGTCTCTCTAAATCTCCAGGGGTCATGAAAGTCTCAAGGGTCCTTGGATTGTATAAAAAGTGGTCCATATACATCATCAGATTATCATATCAACATGGATTTAATGGAGGCTGAGGAGAAGTTCAAAGGAAAGTTTGCTCATCCAAATTTTCAGTTCTTTGAAATGTGCTCGAAGAATTTTTGAAATTTTTCTCACATGCATTTGTGCAATGAAATTATTGAACATAAATGAATACTGTTCATATGCCTATACATGACATAAATAAATGATTATAAATATATATATTTTTTACACATGAAATGCATATTCATATGTGGGAGATATACACAGAGAACATACAATAAAGTCTCATTTCACAATTAACTGGGTTCCACAATAAGGAGTCAAAAGCTCTCGGCAAGGAAAGTGCCACATCATAAAACACAGACCTATCCTCTTTTATTATTTATAAAACAATAAAGTTTCCTCTGTTAGGAATAAGTCATTATTTCTTTTATTTATAAAACAATAAAGTTTCCTCTGTTAGGAATAAGTCATTATTTCTTTGATTCAGGACCACATAAAGTTGGCTGACATCTCTGTACCTTTAAACCAGAGAACAACATTTACAATGGTGCATTTACAGAAGAAAATTTCAGAACCAAGATTGGCTAGGCGACAGCAGATTCTCAATTCTCATCCCTCCGCCACATCTGCAGGGGGGGAGGAAGAGAATAATCTGTACTATTTAAATTATAGTCAGTTTTCTTTTTGTGGGGAAAAGTATGAAAACATAGATTCACTTAAGTTTAATATATATGACAAAACTATATCCCATTAAAGTGCTTATATGTATGGATTTTATCATAACTCAAAGTGTAGGCTATGAAAATCCATAAAGAAATCTTCTGAAAAATACATAAAAAGGAAAATAAGAAAAAGTTATTTTGCCAGTCACTCCCACAAATAATTATTTTGTGCCAATCCAATATTGCATGCCAAGTGGTATGAAAAGTCTTTTCCCTCAAGAAGTGTTTCTGATGTGAGAACAAATTGAGAGAGAGGGAGGGAAGGAGGGAGGGAAGGGGAGGGAGGCAGGGGAGAGGAAGAGAGAGAAGCTAACTAAAGGAGAGAAGCTCTATTTTATAATTAAAAGAATATGCCTTAGCTTTGTTCTTATATTTATAAATTACACTTGATTTTTAAAATCATAGAACTGTTATTAATTCAGTAAACCTAGAAATTCTGTAGGTTCATTAGGCAGTGATAGAAATGAATCAGAACAAAGAACCATATTAGAAAATGGAAAACACTAGCAGTTTAATTGAGTTAAATAGAGGGTTAAGCAGAGTTAGACTGAGCTTGCCTGAATCCAGAACTGATAAACGAAGTTCCTTGCTCAAAATGCGTCTGTTGACTGTCTGCTCTATCCATGCAGCCTTGTACATTAGAAATATCTATCTTTGAAATCAAACTACAGGAACAAAAACTTTATTCCCTAATCAGAAAAGAGAACAAAAAAACCCAAAACTCCAATTTGGGAGAGCTCTCTGAAATCGAATGCATTTCATTTCCCCTCCCTGCAGGCCCACTGAGCAATTCCCCCACGCAAAAGCTGACGTTCCCGTGGCAGCCAGTCACATTATAAGCCTGTATAAATTCTCCTAAGGGCAGAAGAATGGTTATGAGATGACTGCTGAGTCATGCCTATGTTCATCTTAGGGAGATGCAGAGACAAGTGCCTTGGCCAGTAACTCTGTAAGTTGCTGGTTCCATTTCAGTAATTCCACAGACGTCAAATCCATCTCGTTTCTTGTGGAGACTATCAGAGGATAAGGGAAAACGCTCACACAGCAGGTATGTGCAAACACACATACAACCTCAGTGTTAGCTGGGGCATTTCCAGACCTCAAAAGCAAGGTAAGATTCTGGTGAAACCCTGTGCAGAAAAATTTAAGTTTCATCTAATTTCTGCTAAGCCCTAAGAATTAGACCTATTTCCAACTTCTACAGTTTCACATGTGTTTCTCTTTCACATCATGGTTGTCCATTCATCTCATCCTAAATATGGGTGTCTGCAAAGTTCTCGAAAAGGAAAAAATAAATTTTAGTAAACTTTACTGTAAATAAAAAACTATAGAGAAAATGGGCCTACAGTCACCTGCCCTCTAAATACACAGACTCCTCCCTCATCTCTCTCTTCCCTAGACCCTCCTCCTACTCAGAATTCAAAACAAAAATCCTTATCACCTAGAGAGTAGAGCATGCCCTTCTCCATAAAAGCTGGTATTGTCTGGCATTCAGGCTCACAATGACTCAAATTCTATCTTAAAGGAACTTACCAAGAAATCACTCTTGGTGGGTGGGAAGGGACAGACTGGGATTTCAAAATCTGTAGGTACTGACAGGCATATGCAGAATAGATAAACAAGATTAAACTGTATAACACAGGGAAATACATACAACATCTTGTGGTAGCTCACAGCAAAAAAAAACTGTGACAATGAATATATATATGTTCATGTATAACTGAAAAATTGTGCTCTACACTGGAATTTGACACATTGTAAAATGACTGTAACTCAATTAAAAAATGTAAAAAAATAAAAATTAAAAAAAGCCCCACTCTTGAATAAATAGTATACACTGTGGGACTCATACTGTTGAATGTTCTCTTCTAAGTTGAATGTTCTCTGCTTTATTATCCGTAATATACATAGATGTCAAAGTCACATGTACTGGGTACAAGTGTGAAAATATGTTCATGTATGACAAGTATCAGGGATTTTTTGGAAAACCAACTGATCTCACAAGGGGCTGAGCAGAGTAAAGAAAGCAGTTTAAACCATGATCCGTACCTCTACTCAGTTTACTGACTTGGAGTGACAAAACTGGCTTCAACTTGGGTGGACTTCTCTTCTCACTATATTCATTCCATTTTGAAGCTAAATCTACTCAGCCTTTTATTTCCAGAAATATTGCAGACCAAATCATCTGAGAACATTTTCTCTGGACAACACCTATTTATAAATATTGTTAGCTCATGGCTGAGCACACAATATTAAAGAAAAACCTGTAATCGCTATGATACTCACTCTCTTTGACATTCAAGTGTTTATAAAATTGGTTCCAATTTGTCTCTTAGCAATGACCAATCCAACAAAATGAGTGTCATGTGGGAGGGTGATCACCACTACTTTGGAATCATGTCTTCATAAAAGCTTTCTAGCATAACACTACTGGCCTCTCTATGCCCTATTCCTAGACTCTGCTCCCAGTTGGTAAGTTTAGAAGAAGGAAATGAGTAGACCCTGAATCAACTAAGAGCCCTGGGTAATCTCTGCTTCTCCTCTGAGAGGCCTTTCCAGTTTTGTCTCCTGTGTGATTGGTACAAGTAGCCTGCCTCAGAAGAGAAGATTTGAAATTATCCAGTTATGCAATTGTTTGAATATATTTAGGAGAGAGGTAAAGCATTAGGAAGCCAGCTGTTACTGCCCATCTGAAACTACATTCTCCACTTGGCTTTATATGTATAAAGTGATTAATGTTACACCACTCTCCGTTCCCTTCTTCCTCTCTCTCCTGTCTTATTTATTGATTTGTTCTCAACTCTGGGAATCAGGGTAGAGTATGAAGGCAAGAGTTATTGGTCTCCCCAAAATGCCAGCATGACATAATGCAGATTCATGAAAAACAATTTACTGTGACTGTCATCACAGAGATGATGGTGGGTTCTAAGTACTCTAGAATTTCTCAGGTCTACAGGTTCAGTAAAACTTGTTTCATTTACAGCTTCATATGATCTCCTATCACAAACTACTCCTCTAGTGGATATTTGCCATATTTAGTCATTCAGGGTATTTACAAGATCCATTTTGTGTTTAGGGAATTCCCTAAATTCTAAGCCATAGGGTTAGCAGGCTCTTTGGTGAACCAACACCATCACCCTCTAAGCCTGGTTCTTTAACTCTCCTGAAATGCTGTAACTTTTACAATACCCTTTAATTAATTTTTTTCTGCTTCAACTATAGTGGATTCTGTTAAATACAGTGAAGAACCTGAACAAATCCTCTCAACTTTTCCCAGGTAGAGTCAATCAGAACTACCCTATCCCTGTCAGCTAGAGCTGTCTTCATTAACCTGTGGCCTTGCCCCTTATGATATCATTACATTCAAAAGAGAAACCTTTAACTAAAATTCAATATACATTAGATGTTATTTCTACTTTTCAAGTCTCAGAAGAATTTCCCGTTCTCTCCAAAAAGTTCAGCTAAATACACTAACTCCTCAAGTTTGTTTCTTATTTTAACTCTGAAAACAGAAGCTGCCTATACAATGCAACTGCTCTTGCTGGATATAAATTACTTTTCCAAGAGAGCAGAGGCAGCAGATCTTTATTGAGTATGCACTATGGGTTATATACCCTGAGATACATGCTTTTTGTACCTCTGTACATTTATGTACTTTCTGCCCTTTGACTTTCCCATTTTAACTCCAGAAAGAACTTGAGTTCTCTATTTTTATTTTACATATGAAGAAAGCATGGCTTACAGAAAGTATTTAACTTTCTGACAGTCACACAGCCAGGACTCGCACACAAGTCTATGTGATTTCAGCTATTTTCTCCTACTATGCTGTGAAATACAGATCTCATTTTTAGATCCATCTTATAAATGTTGAGTACTATGTCAAGTATGTTATATTTCAGGCAAAAGCCTCAGCAAGGAAGTTCCCATGGAAACGCAGGATACCAGAAAAGGAAAAAACTAAAGCTTGAATGAGCTCACACATTTGAATAGGATAGGCCTGGTTGGTAGGTCCTTAGCAGCCAGCTTCTAGATGTACTACTTAACACATAGCAGCCTCATTCACACACAGCGAAAACTGGTTTACATTATTCTAAAGATGGCCACTAGAGCAATTTTTTCAGTGGCTAGCTGTGAGAAACCAGTATTAGGGCCAGCCATTCATAAGCCCTAAATGGACCATGAGGTTACTCTTCTTATTCATTTAACTCTTATTAGGTATTGAGGACAAAGGGAAAAACTGATGTTTGGGTTTCAACCCATCAGTAACAGAGATGAGCTATTGAGTCCTGAGATCATAGCAGGACAAAACTTTTTTAAATGAGGGGAGATCTAAAGATTCAGAGTAGAAAATAAGTTGTAACCTAGAGGTAGGATCTTCAGCACAACATAGAGAAGAACTGGGGATGATAGAATGAACACTTGTAGCACAAAGATGTGGCTCAGTCGTCACCATGAACACCAGATTCTACAGCTAGATACAGAGCTAATGGGAATTTTGATAATGACCCCTTAGTTCCATGTTCTGATTTTAACAGAAAATTCCAGAGTCTCAGATTCAAGAAGAGGACATATAGTTCTTTACAGTGTGTTTCATAACTTTCCAATAAACTCACTATAAAGACATGGTACTGAATAATTTACTGTTCAATTCTGCGTCCAACTCTTGGTGTATCTCCTGTGGCCAAGGTTGTTCTTAAACCATGTATCGTGATATTACCTTATCAAACTACTGAATCTGGTCTTTTTTCTTGGTTGGGGAGAGTGAACATTTGATTTTAAATCTTGTGAAAATAGGTTTCATATTTGGATGGGCAACTGTCATCAGCATAACAATTAGTTGCCATTAGAAGAGTAATCTTTTTGAAGATAATCTTTGTGCTTTTTAAAATAAACGTAGATCCACTATATTGCTATTGTATGTGCAACCTGAGAAGACTGTAGAGCTCCTTATGGATAATAGGTATTCATTTAATGGATTTTCACATACTTTTAGATTTTCTAAGTATCTATCAAATTTCCACACAGGAAAAGATACAGGTGTCAAAATCTGGGAGTTAAAATGAATGCTCAATCATCATCATCAAATGGTTGACATTTTTCTAAATTTATTATCATCCCATCCCCAGTATTACTGTGTATATAGACCACTCCCAATCACTGATTTTATATTGTTTCCTTCTTTCCCTACTCCTTTCTACAATGTAGTGACTTCTGTAAAAATTAACAAAAATCCCAAATCTAAGATATGTATGTGCCTCTCCTCAGTACATAAAATACTCCAGTTTAAAACTGTATTGAGTTATGAAAAGTAGTAAAAACAGTAATAAATTCAAGAATAAACACAGAGAAATTATTTAGATCAGGGATCAGCAAACTGTGTTTATAGAGGGGGTTCAGAAAAATGAACATACTAGGTTTTGCAGGCCATACAGTCCCCGTCACAACTACTCAACTTTGTTTCCATAGCACAAAAGTAGCCATAAACAATATACAAATGAATGTGGCCATGTTCCAATAAAACTTTATTTACAAAAAAGTCAGTGAACAGATTTAGTCCGTGGGCCATAGTCGGCTGACTTCTGATTTAGACACCGTCTGCAAGAACACTGTAGTTTATTTAACTCTAATAATTAAAATTATAGGAAGCTTCTGACTAGGGATTTATTGGAATCAAAAGTGCCAATTATTCCACATTTCAAAACAACCAAATATAATTGAGCCAGACACAATCCCTGAGGGTATAATGAGGCTCAATAAACTCTGATCTACTACGGTTATCCACACCTTCCTCTCCCACAGTTCACCACCACCACTTTACACTCCACTCCTTGATGAACTTAAAGGAATGGAATAAAAGGACAAGGGATATAATACAAACATACAAGCTTTCCACTTTATAGTAATTAAATGTCAGCGGTGAGAAAAAGTGTCCCTCTGGGTGAGGAATCATTCCCCCTGCACTCAAGTTTCATGGTAGAAAGATCTAGATCAATCCCTCACAACGATTTGTGATACTAAGCAATAAGGAAGATAATCACTTCACCCCTGGCTGGGTAACTCATGAGCTGTAGAATCCTGAATTTCAGCTTGTGCCACAATTAGAATTAAGTTGATCATAGGGAGGCAGTTCTTAAGTACACCTGACATAATAACATTTGCAATTTGAGGCAGCACATAAACACTGAGCTCAGTATTCACTTCTAGTCTATGAGTTTCTAGGACTTGAAACTTCTTGGAAATGCCTGGGTCAAAAAAAAAAAAAAAGATCAAAGGAACTAGCTTATTCTTGTGGAAACGTACAATCCTCCTCCCCATGTCAATCCTACTTACTGGAAGCCTTCCCTCAATACCTGCAGAAGAGGAACTTCGTATTTCCTGTAAAAGGGCCACAGACATCAGAAGAGGTGGCAAGCACTAGAAAATACCCAAGGCCATCAAGTCAGCTGAATAGATAATTTATCCAATGACTTGGAGATATGTACTAGTGGTGAAACTGAAGGAGAATCAACCAACCGTTTCTGAAAAGTTCCTCAGTAATGAAAGGGAACTGTATGAAACTGAACACTACTACCTAAGAACCTTGCCAACTTCCCATACAAAAGCAATCACTTTGGCGGAGGTAAAATCCACCAACAGAAGATGATTTCTGACAAATGGACATTTCCCCATGATCAATACAAACTTGCTTATAATAAAAACAATTTTCTCTCACATAAGTAAAACTCTGAATCCAATACTAGCTGAAAAATATTAGAGATGTGTTTATCATAGGTGTCCATGCTTTCCTTCTTTACTCCAAGTAGAGATACAACTCAAAGACTATGATCAATACAATTCAAGACTGTGATCAGGGAGAGAAGGAAAATTAACTTAAATTCAATTTGATATTCAAATTTCAAACTGAGTTAGACTTTTATTAATTAAAGAAGAAATGGAAATTTCTGTTAAGGGACATAAAAGGATATATTTTGTATGTCATACCTGGAAACAAAAAAATTAAAATCTTTTATATTTATTACTAATAGCTCAACTCAGAATAGAACTCACAGAATGACGATCAGTACACTCAGAATATTCAAACAAGTTATAAGATGATTTCCAGAATACTTGTTTCCAAATAGGAAGAATTCCAGCTATACTGAAAATTAATATATATATATGAGACATATATATATATCTAGTCCACCAACCCATGACATTGATCCCAATTATGTCTACTGCTTTAGTTATTCCTTCAAGGAAGGAATAAAATTACAAATGTATTTCTGTTCTTTCTGACCACGTATTATCAATTCTAGAACATTCAGGAGAAAATTCCCCCCAAAATATTTCACTTAATTATGTCACCTACAACCCAAGTAAGAGTCAAGGAGCTGTCTCTGAGATCTGGACAAGGTTGAAGTAGCACTGCATTCTCAAACTATAAAAGTAACTTATTCTGTGACTATATAACGGAGGCAGCATTACCATCATGCACCAGGGTGATGAGTATACCACAGACACTGGTTATTCACTATGTGCTAGTTCACAATGAGGTTCCTTCAGTTACTATGGGATCAGTTACTCAATACCAGGGCAGTAAAGGAACCAGACCTCTTAAATATCGTGTGAGTTTAAAGTACCATGTCTCATAAAATCCTTTAACCACACAGTTCTGCTTTTCATTACAATGTTAATTTCAAACACTGCAATTTATTGCCCTTAGAACATGACATAAAAATTATATATTGTACCTAGCAAAGAAATGAAAGATTTTATAACACAATTTTATTCTTTATATTAATCAAGGGAACAATTTTAACATCAAGTATTCTCCTGAAGGCATCTGGGATAAAAAAAAACAACAATGCTTTGTTAAAGACTGAGAGGTACATAAAAGCAAAAATCCGGTCTTACTTTTCAACATAACTCAATATTGTATGAATCTACAACAAGGATGAATAGTCTAGAGGTCTTCGCAAAGATGTAAGACTCGGTTCTAAGGTATAAGTAAAGAAAAATAATATATTGAGTTATCTGATAGATCACCATCATTTGGATACTTAGAGATAAAAGCATACAACTTTAGCTACAAATGTAGGCATCATGTGATACAAAAACATTGTGATGATAATATATGGCTATAAGCATGAAGCTTTCAGTTAAATGTGATGGGTTAGGTTATGTTATTGCTGTTTCTACAACCCCATTAAAACAGTATTTATTTAAAAGATATAAAGCCACATGGACAAAACAACAGGCAATAAACTGACAAGATGACAGCAGATTAAAGATATCAGATTGAAAATGATAGCAGAATACAGCACTCTGTTGTACTAGTTTGATCAGCTAGTTAATGCTAACCATGTGATTTGCAATAAACACCTATTTTTCTTTGAGATGCTGGAGTCTGAGTAGCAGAGTAGCTGCATATATAAGTCATATGCAATGCCTGACTGTCTGACCACTAATAAAAAATCCTGGGCACTAACGCTCAGGTGAGCTTTCCTGGTTGGCAACACTTCTCACATGTTGTCACATGTCATTGACGGGACATACATCATTCTCATGGGATGATTAAGTGCATCCTGTGAGACTCCACTTGAAGGATACCTAGCAACTGATGTCTGGTTTCTCCCAGACCTTCCCCCATGTGCTGATTTTCATCTGTTTCCTTTTACTGTCCTAAACTGTTAAGTATAGGAGCTTCTGAATCCTGGGAGTCCGTCTAGTGAATCCTTTAGTCTGAGGATGGTCTTGGGGACCCCTGACACTTGTGATATAAGAAATTATCCTCAATTATAAAACTTTGGCTGTACTTCAGTGTGTGTTCAACTCCAGAAAACTAGGTTAATATGACTTCTTTATTCTGTTAAAGTTGCCAGCTACTGTTCCTCTTTCTGACTATACATTTCTTTTAACTTTAGATATATTTTGCTGTTGTCTTACATACTAATACCCTATTTGGAATCTAAAGTGCTGTCTTTAGAGTTGAAATTATCTATGAGCTATGCTATTCTGATGTCCCCTAAGTAGATCCATTACGTCACCAATCTTCCCGGTAAAATTTAATCCCAAGTTTTGCTATGAGCCACGATAAGTAATATGTACCATATGGGAAAACAAGCCTTCTAGCTATGTTTCAGCAGAATCTCATTTTTGCTGCAAGTAAGGTAAAACTGGCAGCAATCAGTCCCAGGAACAAATACACATTTCCTGTATCTCACTCATCATGCTGTTTAGAAGATTGACCAAAATGAGGTATATGAGAAGGGCTTTGTAAACTCAATAATAATGCTAGTGATTATCAATGCAATGTGTTTCTAGATTAGAGCAGTCTGCATCTTACTCAGTTGGCCTATTTCACTCACGTCTGACTCCCTTTTTAGCTCCATAATGAAGCTAGGATCATCTGAGATTTGTGTCTCAACAAGGTTCCAGTGACAAGGGAGACTTTTCAGAGTAATATCCTGCTTAACAAGGTAGCATAGGATCTGTGACGAGGTTTCCCTGAGTCAGAGCCAATAAATTCCTCCTGAGCAGTGAGTTATCAGATAGGTAATGTAGCCCATGCTCCTAAAGGAATGTCTAATTTTAAGAGTAATTAGATCATATTCTTTCTGACTAACGAGCCTCTGTTTTCAAGGTTGAGCATGAAGTGTGTGGAGACTAACTTTTTGTGTGTAAACAAAGCTGTATCTGCTGCGATCATTAACTGAACACCCTGCTCTAATACATAATTGATGGCTTATTTTTTTCATCTTTGAATGGTCGTTTCTCCCAAGCATGCCCTGCCCCTTGCTGTGTTGTCTGGTCCTTTGACATCTTGTTCCAGTAACAAGAAGCAAAACTGCAGGGAGAGTATCCAATCTTTCCTTCCTGCTGGGCTTTCAAAGTCAGGATCTATGAAAACGTATGTTACATGGAGTAGAACATGATCATCCCCTGTGAAATGCATGGCTTGAAAATAAATCTCTAAATAAAATAAATGTTTTGCTTTCCTAGAGAAAAATAATAAATTCGAAATTGGAAAGGAAAAAGATTCTTTGTTCCCTACAAATCACCCACTTCTTTTTTTCTTCACCCAATGTCTTGCATATAGAAGCTTCTTAGAATTAAGGAGAGTAGAATTTAGCCCACCTTCCTCAGTAGGGAAATAGGAGAGTACTCCTTATAATCACAGAGAAGAAAGTGCTGGCAAGGCTGAAACAGAGCAACAGAGAGCATTTGTTTGATCTTCTTATATTTTCTTCTTTCCACTTCCTCTCCTTTTTCATTTGCATCCCAGAGGACTTACTAAAAAAAAATGAAGATATTATTGTGGGACACACAGAGACTATAATCAATGCAGATTCAGTGAAGAAATACAATCATGGATTGTTTACATCACCAAAGACTATCTGATTACCATGAAGAGGAGCTAAGAAAAGCAAAACAAAATCAAGTTTTTTCAAATGGATTATACACAAGCGAAACTCCAGTGCTAAAAAAAAGGTTACTGATTTTATTATCCTGCGCCAATCCTCTGTAATAAATGTAACAGCTATTTTCCTTCCAGAACAAACTCCATGTTTTAATTTGCATCACATTTCTTCATTCAACAACAATATATTGTATTGTGTCTACTATGTGCCAGGCACTCTTCTAGGCACCAAGGATACAGCATTTTACAAAACAGACAAAATTCTGTCATGGTACAATCTGTGTTCTAAGGGAAAAGACTACCTAACACACCAAAGGAATAAACACATTAGATAGTACACCTGAAAGTAACAAGTGCTTTGCAGGGAAAGAAAGCAGGCTTATGTGCTGGAGAAAGCAAAGGAAGAGTAACAAGTCCTCAAGTAAGAGAAGGAAGGAAGCTGAGCTCATGGTGGGCTTTGCAAGGAATCATCATGACTCCGGCTTTTCATATGAATGAAAGGAGACAGCCATGGGGCTGTTAAACAGAGCAGTTAACATTATCTCAACTAAGACTTTTTGGAAGATCACTGTGACATGCAATCATAGAAAGAAAGAAACTTAGTTATGACCTCGATTCCTTCTTCCTTTTGGAAGCCTCAGGACCTAAATTCTTGATGGTGTTAAGTCAAATGTTACGGTATGGGCCAGCAGACTGGATTTACAAAATCTGGAGGCAAAAATTTTGGTCAAAAGTCAAAAAAGGCTAAGGCAAGCAAATCATGTAGAAAAGTGTCCCAGAAGTATCCAGAAATTGCTGAAAGAAAGAAAACACCAGTGGAACCACTCCATCTCTGCTTTCTTCCTCAAGAGCTCACCTGTATTTTTTATTCCTCTCACCTCTCTCATAACCCTGGTGGTTGTTGTCCATCCAGGCTTCATAGTTTTAACACACCTGCTCTTGGGAACACTCTGTGGTCATGCCATGTCAGAGACACATTATCTCCACACCTCTGCTTTAGCCCAACTTAATTCATTGATTACAGTTCCCTTTAATGTAGTCATTTTTCTAAAATGCTATTTTAGAGACTTCTCTCACTTCTATTCCACAAGTATTCTGAAGTACTTACTGCCTTTTAACCTCTTTACAGATGTTCTTCAAAGCAGAAGAATCTTGAGAAGGCACGATCTAAATTGCTAATATATAGGATAAAGACATGCAGGGCAATTTTCCAGCCTTCCAAAAAAACATTATAGGAAATAAAACCATTCTATCAAGCAACTCATGAGAAGAAGTTTTTATGGATGGCTTTAATATATCTATGTGCCATCACTGTCCTAGAGTTTTTAACTTAAAAATGATGCACTCCCAGCTTTTTAAAAGCTTAGAGTCCAACAAAGTAGAAATACAACAAAGAGACAAATGCAGATACAGATCAGAGAGATACAGGCAGAGAGAGGAACACGTAGGATTAGTACCTTCCTCTTACTTGGCAGAGAAAAGTCAGGAGTTGCACAGGCAAAGAATAATTCTGAATGAAACTAAAAATACAGGTTAAAGACAGAGAAGGTTCCAAGAGACATCAGACAGCTTAAAAAGAGTCTTTGGACTAAACTGTGCTCTACTCCAGAACTGACAGGTTGAAGTTCTAACCTCAAATGTGACTGTATTTTGAGGTAAGAACCTTTAAGGATGTAATTAAGGTTAAAAAAAGTCGTAAAAGGTGGGGCAAAGATATAATAGGTGTGGTGTTCTTGTAAGAATATGAAGAGACACCAGGGGAAGGTGCACAAAGACACAGAGAGAAGTCCTGTCCACGAGCTCCAGAAAGACGTCTCAGCAGAAACCTAACTGGCCAGCATCTTGAATTCAGACCTCCAGCCTCCAGAGCTGTGAGAAAATAAACTTCTGTTCTTTAAGTCACACAGTCTGTGGTGTTTTGTTATGACAACCTGAGCTAATGTGAAGAGATCAAAGACAGCCAGGACTTGAGGAAGTAAGACTAGAGTGTAGCATGTCAGAAAAGATGTGCAGAATGGGAACTGGTTAGCCTTAACTCTGGTAAGATTGGCAGTTGTCAAATAGTGAAGATGGTCTAGAAGTTTGGACTGAAGCCTTAAAGAGAAGTCATACCAAAGCAAGTCTAGAAAAAGAGTACTAGTTAGTTTCAACTGGTTACAGATTGCATGCTTGTGTTCCTCAAAAAATGTATATGCTGAAACTCTAACCACCAATGGGAAGATATTGGGAGGTGTGGACTTTATGAGGTAATTAGGTTTAGATGAGGTGACGAGGGTAAAGCCCTATGATGAGATTAGAGTCTCCTAAGAAGACAAGAAAGAGATTTAAAACTTGCTCTCCAGGCCCTGTAAGGAGACAACTGTCTACTAGGCAGGAAGGGGGCCCTCAGCGAACACCAAATCTGCTAGTATTTCCATATTGGATTTCCAGCTTCCATAACTGTGAGAAATAAACGGTTGCTATTCCAGGCCACCCAATGTGTAGTATTTTTGTTAAAGCTGCCCCAAAATGCTACAGTTATGTGACTAGGACACAATTATTTATAAACACGATGTTAAAACAAGTAGGTTTAATTTAGGTAATTCAGTTCTGTATCAACTGTGCCCAACTCGACAAGATAATAAATCCCAATAATGTTTAACAATATGTGATAAATGTAGATTTTTCAATTATGAAGCATGAAAGATACTGTCTCTTTGAACTTCAATTTCTTCATCTACACTAGTTATCACAAAAATTTCATTCTTTATTATCTCCGTAACAACTTAGCAAATGAGTGCATCAATATACAATAAGCAGCAAGATAAATATTTCAAAGAATTTACATAAAGATATAGATTTAAACAATACTAGGTAGGGGAAGGGTATATAGTTCAGCGGTAGAGCACATGCTTATTAGCACGCACAGTGTCTTGGATTCAATTCCAAGTACTGCCATTAAAATAAATACAAATAAACCTAATTACTCCCCCACCCAAAAAAAAAATCCTTAAAAAAAAAAAACACTCAGAATATAGAAATGTCAGGATCATCTGGCTCAGCTCCCTCATTTCAGAGACAAAAATGAAGTTGACATAAAACAAAAGTTGAAGGGACTTGCTTAAGGTTGTGAGGCAGGACAGTGGTTAGAAATTAAGAGGAATTATGCTTCTCCCATCAGTGTTCTGCCTGTGGGCTCCGTAAATGTACACACATTCCAACAATTCTTACAATTCTTTCCATCGAATGCAAAGCAGCTGCATTTTAGAGGTTGACTACCTTAGCAACTGCGTAATTTGACTCTCCTTATTTCACAGATGGGAGAATTGAGACCCATCTATTCAAATGAAGGAGGTCCTAGACTAATCTCCTTAAAAATACAGAGCTAGAACTGAGGTCTACTGCCTTACAGTCCTGTTAGCTAACACAATGACTGGAGCCCAAGCTAGCGGTACTGCAAGGACAAGGTGGTTGGGACAGTCAATAAAAAGATGCACTGTCTGTTGAAAAATTAAGAATAATAACAAGCTAACTACAATTCTTTTTCTAACTACAATTTAGTCTGTCTTTAATTATCACAATGTAACATTAATTCTAAACAATTTCAGTGATAAACATGTATCTCATTGAAAAAAATCTCATTTGTCAACATCCTAAATACTGTTGAGAATACTACTTAGTTTTTTTATGATGATACATAAGCTTCAATTTTGCATGTATTTATTATTTATCCTTTAATAAACATCATGTTCTGTATGAAAGTCGATTTGGAGAATTCCCAGTTATACGACTACATCAGGAGTTCCTGATGCCCCTGGAATCATTTTATGTATCAAAAACAACTGAGACTATATTCAGCTGTTAAGATGGTAAAAATATATTTTAGTTAACAACTTGCCTATAAAGACAATTTGACTATATTCATTCCTGCTTTTACTGGCTTTCACTGCATAATAATATATATATAATATATATATTAAGTAAGGTTGGAAAGGCAAATTCAACAAAAATCTCATCATTTTATGGATAGGAACATTTTATTATAAAATATTGAAAAAATATTTGAAAGGTTTTATAAAAAATAATACCTATTCACTTTATTTTACCTCTGTGTTTATGACACTGGCTTACTACAAAAAGCACGAAAGGCTTATCTAAGCTAAGCATGGTGAAAGAAATGCCATGTCTAACGACCTGTTTTCTCCCTCTAGTCTCCATAGCCCATTAGAGGATAACCTGAAGTAATTCATACACATACCCCACATGCCTGTTGTGTGTTTTTGTATGTATATGGATATATATGATAGCTTTTGTACTAGAAAAAAAATTTTCACTTTGACTTCAGGATCAGTAAGTTACTTGAAACTATATAACTAATTATTCAAACCGGGTTATTAAATTACCCCACTTATTTAAGAAATTCATATTTTTTAATCTAAACAGACCAGCTGCCTTGTGTTATTACTCACCCAACTTTCTAAATATTTATGTCAATGGATGCTGTTCACAATGGATTATCCATACAGGCTCTTTATAGTAGGAGTTCTTAACTTAGACTTTGTGAAGTCCATAAACACTCTAATGCTGGATATAAAATATTGTCTATGTGCAAATCTTTCCGAGCGAAGATCCAGAATCCAAGAAATTCTCAGAGGCTGGCAAGCTAGATGCACTGAGAAGTCAAAAACACGCAAAGTACCATTTACTCCTAGATTGGAAAAGTAAAGAAAGTTTCATTTATTAAATCTAGGTGTTAGGACATGGGATCTGAAGTATTTTCTCTAGTCTTCTGTTCAAAATGGTTCATAAGCAAGTTTCTGAATAATGAATTTCTTAAAGACACAAGCAATAAATCCAATTTTCTTTAAATCAAAACCTATCAATGTTTCAGGGTGAGGAGATGTTTATTGTGTTGCGTTAACTAGATAGGCAGACAGATGTTGAGTGAAAAGGTTTGTAAAATCTTCCAGATCTGTACGTTAACCCTTTACAGAATACTAAAAGAGAACTGAAAAAGCTTCAACTATTTTGTCACGGCAAGAGCTATCATTAAACCTGAGACACTGAATGTGGCTTCTGAGATCTTCACAAAGACTCCTTCCCAACCCAGAGTAGAATGTGTGCTCCAGAAGCAGTGCTGACTGAGAGTCAGTTCAAATTCTTTGAATTAAAGATACATTTCCTTCACAGTTTATAAAAACTGAAACTGTTCTTTCTCTAATCTGGATAAATACACTATTGCCATTTACTTAGTGCCTGAACAATTTTGATTGGTTTCTCTGTATGACTGGATAAAATACTTTAAAATTTATTTTAAAAATATCCACCACTGATGTGGCAAAAATGCAAAGTACCTGTAATCTTTGCACACAGACACACACACCCAGAAAGGGAGAGAGAGAGGAAGGAAGGAAGACTACCACTAGATTGTTTTATTAAAGGAAGCAAAATTAAATACCTTACACAATAAAATCACCGTTCTGTTCTACATTGAATTTAATCAGCACAGCTCAATTTACCAATGACTGGGTTCATAACAATTAGAGAAATATTAAAAGGTTTCCTAAATGCCAATATTACTTCATTGTAAATCCTAAATCCACAGCTTAAGGACCTTCCAGTTCAACAGAGCAAGGAGTTATAGCATCTTTTATTTGTGAGTCTCTGGTTTAAACAAGGGGAATAATGCAAAAGTGAGTAAGGCATCATCTCTTCCCCCTAAAAGATGATGTTCTAATGAGAAAAAGAGCCAAGATAAATGTATGAGTTTTTCCTCTTTTAAAATGGAGAAAATGCGAAATAATACAATATTCATTTATAGTCACTCAGATTTAACAGAAGGTTAACTTTTTCCATTGTTCTTTATTTTTAATTAATAAGATGTTAGATATTTTTAAGGCCACTTCTGTTACTACCATCTTCTAATTCCTCCAACTCAGTCCCTTCCCACCGAATCACCACCCTGAAGTTGCACATATCCTCCGTGAATGTACTTACAGCAATGTATAGTATTGTTCTGTATAGTTTTTAAATATACAATGAAAAGCACAGCTCCACTTTATTTTCTAGAGTAACTATTCTAACCTTCTGTTTTCCATTATCATTCACCTATTATCAAAATTTCAGTATTTGTTAAAATTTTCTGTTTCGGAAAATGAGTTCTGTATTGTCTGAATGGTATGGATAGAAGTCAATCCACATAAAATGGAGAAAAAATGATTACATAGTGAACAAAAAGACTGATTAGGATACTACCTTTACAAATCAGACTAAAACTAGGAAAATATGATTACTTTACTTTAATTATATTATAGATTGTGACTATGATTCTTAAATGTTTTAGAATAACTATGGTTCAATGTTTTTTTAATATCCAGTATTTTTCTGACAAATTTTATGATAACATAAATTTACATTCATCATTTTGTTCTTGGCTTTATTATCATGTTTTTGTTACTGACTTTTATTAAATTTTCAACACCTTCTTTAATCTATTGATATTCAAATCATTTTCTGTTGAAACCCAATTACATCAATACTCAGGCAGATTTTCTTTTCAATTGTTAATTGGCCCATCTGTTATAATTTTACCAGTAGCTTTGTTTGTAATTTACACTTAATACCACTTTCATTAACTTTCTAAAATACTTCAATCTCCAAGTAGCTTCCATTGTCTTTTGTATTCTACAGTATTAACCACATTGGATTATCAGGAAAGATGAACCAACAAAGGTTATGACAGAATACATGACTGAAATTAAATTCACTTTATAATCATCCAATTAAATAATTTCACGAAATTTTACATTATGAAGTACCAGGATAGCCTAACGCTCACCTCAGGTGACTAAACTTTACATAAATTTCTTCCTGACCATAGGCCCCATGACCTCCCTTTTCTTGAAGCATTTATTTTAGAAAACTTATTGCAAATTCTTTCTCTGCCACCTTTGAAATGTATATACATCTCCTTTAACAATCTCTTGCCAGCTTTAAGACTGGGGAAAGTCTTTCTCAAGTACCTGGAAACCATCTCTTCAAAATGTAATCATCCAGGAAGCTAACACCCCTATCTACAGTCTTTTGGGGAGGTAAGGAGCCTAATTTCACGGGGCACCTTGGGCCTAACTGTAAAATCCCAGCTATCATGAAGATACCAGAAAATACAGCTTACCTTTGGGCAAGGACAATTAGCAGTCTCACGTTGCCTATGTTCTCCACACCCAACCCCAGCTCTTAAAAACTCTCTAGTCCTCTGTTTCAGTGGAGTTGAGTTCAATCTCTTTCCCCTATTGTAATAGTTTTCAACAAAGCTTTACTTGCTTAACGAATTTGTGGAATGCAAATAAATTTTCTCTGACAATGCTTCCTCCATTTCATTCTCTTAACTTCCAGGACTTATACACATAATACTCAGCCAACCATAAGTTCCTAACTCAATATTAGGCAATTTGTTTTTTTCACAAGGCAGCCAAGAAAGTTGAAGATGAACAAACCCTCTTTATTAACTTATTTGCTGCTTAACTTCAATAGATACAGTGCATTTTTACCATTCAAATTGCAATGTTTGATTTTTAAGAGCAAGGGCCCTGATTTAATTCTTTTTTTCTCTCACATATTCTCAACACAATACTGACTGCATAAAATTTATCTCAAAAATATGGTGATGTTATATGATTACGGTCATTTGATTCCTAAATTACTAACTCTGAAAAACAGCTAAAACATAATCACAAGTTACATTAAATTCAAAGTATTCACTTGTGTATCAGACAACACAGCTGCAGAAGAAGTGAAAATAACCTAAATACTCAACTGTAGAGAAGTGGTTCAGTAATTATAACACATATACATTCAATGGGAAAACCAGTAATATGTATGTCAATATATTTGATGGGAGAAATGGTTGATTACAGACCTGGGGGTGGGAAATACACAAGATGAGAATGTGTTGTTTTATTACTACTGAAAAGGGAAGTCATCAATGAATTTAGGTCTTACTCCAAATGGTATAGAGTCATGATGAAGGGGCCAAAGATGGAATAATTTGAATACACTAATAATATATTAATTATTTAATGTAAATAACCCAATATACTAATACTAAAACAAGCTTGTTAGTTCATAATGTTTTTTAAAAGGATAAGGAAATCAGAAATCCAAAACGCAACTAATTTTAGACAGAATAAAAAACATCAACTGCTTATTCTGAAAACTGACATGCAAAAGAAAATAAACATTTATGCTGACTTCCTTGTACAAATGATTTCAATGTAACCAAAACAACTTAGTTTATAAAAGAAAAGTATTCTTTACAGATAAAATCTAACCAATAAATGTGCAATGAAGAAAGTTTAAAAATCACTATTTTGTGACTACTAGTGAAATAAATGATCTGGGCAATGTTTATCAATACATTACACTAGTCACTTATACTGGTAGATAAAAATGTTAGTTGGGATTACAAACCACCACCTGAACTCACTGATCAATCTAGCTTCTCTAAGTATATGACAAGCAGACACTGCATGTTGGGTGACTACATACAATATGAAATTTAAAGCACCACCATTAAAGTATTTTACCAGAAAGATTAATGTCTAATCTAAATGTATTCAAGGCTCTATAGATGAATTTTGTTAAAGTAAAGGATAGGAAAAGTTAACTCACACTACAAACAACCAAACAAAAAAAAACCAGGATGGTAATGCTCTATAAGACAACCTTATTAATATTCTATGGCTGGTGTAAAAATTATAAAGAAAAAAATAGCAATCTAAAATGACACAAGGTTCTTTCTTGTCTTACAGTTCCACAGGTTAGAAGTCCCACATGGTCTCACCAGGATAAAATTTAACTATAGGCAGAGCTGCATTCCTTTTTGGAGGCTCTGGTGGAGAATCCATTTCTTTGTTTTTCTCAGCTTACAAAAGTCACCCACATTCCTTGGGTCATGGTCCTCTTTCTCCATCTTCAAACTCAACAATGTTCCACTTCTCTGACCACTCTTTGGCAATCACATTTCCCTCTAAATCTCCTCTTCACTGTCTCCCACTTTAAAGTACCCTTGTGATTACATTGGGCATATGTGGAAAACCCCAGTACCTCTTCCAACCTCGATGTACTTAACTTAATCATATAAGCAAATTGCCTTTTTCCCTGTATGCTAACATTCACAGATTCTGGGGATTAAGGTATGATCACCTCTGGGGGCCATTATTCTGTCTATCTCAACACATGACTCATTTTCTATTTTGAATTAATGGTATTAAAAACTGACAGTAGTCTTCCAGTAAGGCAACGAAGATACTAAATGAATGACACAATAGAACAGTTGGACTTCATTGATACTTTTAGTACATTACATCCCCCCAAAACAGAATATACATTCTTTTCAAGCGCTCATGGAACATTCTCCAGGATAGACAACATACTCGTGCACAAAAAAATCCTCAATAAATTTAAGAGAATAGGAATTATTTCAAGCATCTTCTCTGATCACAATGGCAAGAAACTAGAAATCAATCACAGAAAAACAAATAAGAAAAAAATGACAGCATGGAGACTAAATAACATGTTACTAAAAAGCCAATGGATTAATGATAAAATCAAAGAAAAGGTTAAAAAATACTTTGAGACAAACGACAATGAAAATACAACCATACAAAATCGATGGGATGTAGCAAAAGCAGTCCTAAGAGGGAAGTTCATAATGATACAGGCCTTCCTCAGAAAAACAAGAACAATCTCAAATGAACCACCTAACCTACCACCTAAAACAATTAGAAAAAGAACAAATAAAACCTGAGGTCAGCAGAAGGAAAGAAATAATAAAGATCAGGGAGGAAATAAATAAAATAGAGATTAAAAAAAAAAAAGAAAGAAAAATTAATCAAACCAAGAACTGGATTTTTGAAAGAGTAAACAAAATTGACAAACCTCTGGCCAAACTCACCATAAGAGAAGAGAGAGGACACAAATGAACAAAATAAAAAATGAAAATGGAGAAATTACAACCAACACCACAGAAATTTTAAAAAATCACAAGAGAATACTATCAACAACTATATGGCAATAAATTGGACAACTCAAAAGAAATAAACAAATTTCTAGAAACATATAGTCCACCAAAATTGAATCAAGAAGAAATAGATCACTTGAACAGATCAATCACTAGAATTGAAATAGAATCAGAAATTAAAAAAAAAAAAAAGCCTCCCTATAAACAAAAGTCCAGGACAGGATGGCTTCACTGGAAAATTCTATCAAACATACAAAGAGCTCATAACAATCCTTCTAAAACTCTTCTAAAAGACTGGAGAGGAGGGAATACTCCAAAACTCATTCTATGAAGCCACCATCACCCTGATACCAAAGCCAAACAAAAACACTGCCAAAAAAGAAAACTATAGGACAATATCATTGATGAACATAGATGCAAAAATTCTTAAGAAAATATTGGCCAACAGAATCCAACAACACATAAAAAAGATTATATACCATGATCAAGCTGGGTTTATCCCAGGGGCATAGTATGGTTCAACACACGCAAATCAAGAATGTGATACGTCACAACAAAAATCACATGATCATCTCAATAGATTCAGAAAAAGCATCTGATAAAGCTCAATACCCATTTATGATAAAAACTCTAACTAAAGTGGGTATGGGGGAACATATTTCAACATAATAAAAGCTACTTACAACAAACCTACTGCCAGCATAATACTCAACAGTGAAAAGCTGAAAGCTTTCCTACTAAAATCTGGAATAGGACAAGGATGCCCATTTTCACCACTTCTATTCAATATAGTATTGGAAGTCCTAGCCATAGTAATTAGACTAGAAAAAGAAAAGGGATACAAATTGGAAGAGAAGAGGTAAAGTTATAATTATATGTGGATGACATACTATATATAGAAAACCCTAAAGGCTCCATACATGAACTACTGGAGCTGATAAAGGTACTTAGCAAGGTAGTAGGATACAAGATTAACATACAGAAATCAGTTAAATTTCTTTATATTAACAATGAAATATCAAGAAAGGAAAGTAAAGAAATAACCTCTTTTAAAATTGCATCCAAAAAAATAAAATACTCAGGAATAAATCTGACCCAGGAAGTAAAAGACTTATACATGGAGAACTACAAAATACTGATTAAGGAAACTAAAGATGACTTAAAGAAATGGAAAGATACTCCATGTTCTTGGCTTAGGAGAATGAATGTTGTTAAAATGTAATACTATCCAAAGCAATCTACAGATTTAATCTGATCCCTATCAAATTACCCAGGACATGTTTCATGGAACTAGAACAAATAATCCTAAAATTTATATGGAATCACAAAAGACCTATAATTGCCAAAACAATACTGAGAAAAAAGAATGAAGTTGGAGAAATAATCCTCCCAGACTTCAGCATCAAAACAGCATGGTATTAGTACAAAAACAGACATATGGATCAACAGAACAGAATAGAGAGCCCAGAATAAACCCATAAACTTTTGGTCAATTAACCTTTGCCAAAGGTGGCAAGAACATATAATGGAGTAAAGACAGTGTCTTCAGCAAATGGTATTGGGGTAACTGGACAGCTGCATGTAAATCAGTGAAGTTATTTAGAATATTCCCTCACAACATACACACAAATAAACTCAAAATGGCTTAAAGATTTAAACATAAAAAAAAAAACACAATAAACATCTTAGAAGAAAGCACAGGCAAAATATTATCTGACATAAATCTCAGCAATGTTCTCCTAGGGCAGTTTACCCAGTCAATGGAAATAAAAGCAAAAATTAACAAATGGGACCTAATTAACTTACAAGCTTTTGCACAGCACAGGAAACCATAAGCAAAACAGAAAGACAACCTATGGAATGAAAGAAAATATTAGCAAAAGATGAGACTGACAAGGGCTTAATTTCTAGAATATATAAATAGCTCATACAACTTAATAACAAAAAAAAACAAACAACCCAATCCAAAAATGGGCAGAAGACCTAAACAAGCAGTTCTCCAATGAAGACATACAAATGGCCAATAGGCACATGGAGGGGGGAAAAAAAAAAAGAAACACCTCAATATCACTAATTATCAGAGAAATGCAAATCAAAATTACAATTAGGTATCATCTCACAGCAGTCAGAATGGCCATCATTCAAAAGTCCATAAACGATAAACGCTGGAGAGGGTATGGAGAAAAGGGAATCCTTCTACACTGTTGGCAGGAATATAGTTTGGTGCAGCCATTGTGGAAACCAGTATGTGGATTCCTCAAAAGACTAAAGATAGATTTACCATACGATCCAGCAATCCCACTCCTGGGCATATATCCAAAGGGAAACTTAATTCAAAAAAAATATATGCACCCCAATGTTCACAGAAGCACTATTTACAATAGCCAAGACATGGAAACAACCTAAATGTCCATCAATAGATGACTGGATAAAGAAGATGTGGTATATTTATACAATGGAATACTATTCAGCCATAAAAAGGACAACATAATGCCATTTGCAGCAACATGGATGTCCCTGGAAAATGTTATTCTAAGTGAAGTAAGTCAGAAAGAGAAAAAAAATACCATACGATGTCACTTACATGTGGAATCAAAAAAAGACAAATGAACTTATTTACAAAACAGAAACAGACTCACAGCATAGAAAACAAACTTGTGATTACCAGGGAGGAAGTGGGTGGGAAGGGATAAATTGGGAATTGGAGATCTGTAGATAGTAAGTACTATATATAAAATAGATAAACAAGTTCATACCATATTGCACAGGGAACTACATTCAATATCTTGTAGTAACCTATGGTGAAAAAGTATGTGAAAATGATTTTATGTATGTTCATGTATGACTAAACCATCATGATGTACACCAAAAATTGACACATTGTAAACTGACTATACTACAATAAAATATACATATACAAAAATTTTTTAAACAAATAAAAGATAAAAGAACTGACAGTAGAAATTGTTTTAAGTATACTTCAGAGGCATAACAACAAAGTATTATGTATGATCCTTTTAAATACTAATTCAAATTTTAAGAGATAATTTTGATAGGTGTGATGATTACACTGTGGTGATATGAGAAAATGTACCTACATGTTAGAAATACATACTGTAGTGCTCGCTTCGGCAGCACATACACTAAAATTGGCATGATACAGAGAAGATTAGTATGGCCCCTGTGCAAGGATAACACGCAAATTCGTGAAGCAGTCCATATTTTTTAGACAGGATTTCAAAATTGTAGAATAGATAAACAAGATTGTACTGTATAGCACAGGGAAATATACACAAGATCTTACGGTAGCTCACAGAGAAAAAAATGTAACAATGAATAATATATACGTTCATGTATAACTGAAAAATTGTGCTCTACACTGGAATTTGACACGACATTGTAAGGTGATTATAAATCAATAAAAAATGTTAAAAAAAAAAAGAAATACATACTCTATATATAATACAGATGCTGAAGTATATATGAGATCATATGATGGCTAGCTTGGACTCAAAAATGCCTCAGTAATGACATCCTCCCCTCCCCCAAAAGTAAGAGGTTCATACTATAATCATCCTAAGGTAAACTCCTCAACATCATACTGTGAGCAAGTAATAAATTGAGACTGAAATCCATATCTGTCTGGTTTTGAATCCGACTGTTTCTTGAAATGCTGTGCTAGCACTATTCCTTTTTCCGTAGATGTAACACAAACAGGCGTATGTTATCGATTGAACAGAAAGAGTTCAAGTCACTTGTTCCAGCTGTTTGTTGATCTGGAAAACTAAGTCACTTCACTTTGAACTCCATTTGCACTATGCCTCTCAACAAGCTTTAACAAAATTGCCAACCACTTAAGAAGTAACTGCTACTTAAATGAGACTGCCAGACTTGCCCCTTCTTATTCTGAAGCAGCTGCATTCCAGAGATTATCCACAGTTCCAGCGGTCCAGCTAGATCTTTGCGGCTGCGTTCCACATAGCTGTAAACTGTAAGAAAGATGAACTGCAAAATCCGTCTGCTCCTCACAAGGTATCACATCTGGTTCCCCAAAGGTCCTTTTGGATGCAGAGTATCTGGGTCACCTTTCACTTGCCATCATGTTGCTCAACAGAAAAAGTGGCATCTAGTCTATTCCACATACTCATAACAGAAAGGATGAACACTGCACATTAAGAGAAATATTAATTATAGAAAGAATGTAGATTGCTTCTACTTATTTTAATGTAGCTGACCACTTTGCCTTACAGAAGTAGCTCCTATCCCAGATTTCTGTGGAATGGCCTTTCCACATATCAATAACTTTTAAAAATTGAGTCTATCCAAATAAAGGCAAGCATTAAGCTCCCTCCACTAAGCACTAAAATGTAGTAAGTGGAAGAAAAAAAAATTAATAGCAGATGCGTTTTCTGATTTAAAAACCTATTAGAGAATTTCTATGATTTGTTCTTGGTCTTTTAAAATATAAATTCATGCAATTTGAAATCTAAATTTTCAATGAACCTGATGTCTTTTTGTTGTATGACTGTACAACCAAAAGAGACCATTTTCTTAGCAAGAACACATTTAACACACACAAATTTCTAATCTACTATTCTCTAAGCTGTTTTCTTCCTTGGCATGACAACATTTTCTGAGTTCACTCACTTTCTTTGCAATCCACCTACCAGAATTCCAGTCTTATTTCTTATTAGAGCTATCAAAGCAGATCCTTGCTATCCACCTGAGTTCAGTCTTATTCTCCTCCAAAGCACCTTACACAGTAAAACCAGAGTGGTTTTCCAAAAAGCAAATCTACCCATTAATTTTTCATTAACCACCAAATATGATCCCAGTTGTTTAGTATAACATCTATGGTCCTTTATGATTATAGGTTTGCCAACTTTTCAACTTTATTTATTACTCCTCAGCCTGTACTCTGTGTTGAAATAATCCAAAACCACTTCGATTTTCCTGAAAAAATTAGGTTGTCTAAAACCTCAGAAATGACTCCCATCTGCTCACTTTTGCAGCTTTCTCCCTCCCCACAGCCACAAAAACTGATCTCTTTCTACTTAGCAGTGCCCACTTGGACTCTCTCCAGACACTACATCTGTTTGTTCTCCCAAATCCACTCTGTTAATGACCCTGCAACAGGTCTTTGCTTCTCATCCTAATTTGCCTCTCTACTCTACCTCCTCCAAACCAGACCCTGCTTTATCCTAAAATTCTGTCCAAGTTAAAGCTTGATCTAGGCAACAGAGAGACAGAGTCCAAGAGAAAAATGTCATTGCCTATTTCAAAAACTCCCACCCCTTGCCACCATCATTGTAAGCTAGGGGAACTCCTAAAACACATTAAGGCTCAACCAGATATCATCTTCTCTGAGAAATCTTCCAGAATATCTCCCATGGAGCAAAATCCTTGATTCTCTCTGCTGCCAAACTATTGTTCTTAGACTTGTATAATCTAGGTATGGGTTTTCTTGTCTGTCCTTGCTAGAAGGTAGCACCTAGGAGTCAAGGGCCCTCTTTCATATTTCACTCCTAGGCTGGGAATGGAATCTAAGTGGTGCTTTCTAAGTACTTCTCGAATTAACGAGAAAAAACATGACTACCTTTTACTCACCATTCTCCTCATTCTCTTCACCTCAAGTACTGTGTTAGTTGTGCCCTTGGTTCCAATATCAAGAACTATATGTTAATGACAAGATATATTAAGGAAATCTCTCTGGACTGTGCAAGCAAGGCAGCTAACTCAATCCTCTTAAGTGCTCAGCCCTGAATTGACACATTACAGTATTTGAACAAGGGGTTTTCATTGTTGGTGGCGGTGTTTTGTTGTTGTTGTTTTTCCATGTACAGTCCTTGTCTTCTTAAAATATATTTACTGGTAATGTGAGAAATAAATATGTACACAATCAGTTAGCAATTTTAAAATGGCTAGACTCCAGTTAAAGAATGTTTTTCATCTGCAGCATCTGTAAATTAGAGCCTGAGTCTTTACCAAAAGAGAAAACTCTAAGGAAAGAAACATATTATAGGAGCACACACCACAGAAACTGAAAGTTTCAGAAGGCTACTAAAAACATCTTAAACCCTTTGTTTCTAGTTCATTCTGTATTCCAAACAGAGCAACGTAAACCTTATTAATACTTCATCAAATAAAGGATTTCATTTAGAATTAAACATTGGTCTGAAATTTAGTATAATGAACAAGACTTCTAAATTCCCAAAAGCCAAGCCAATATACTAAATTGTTAGTTTCCTTTGATTAAATGATCTCTTCTTTTTATTCACTGAAGTGCTTTTTCCACTCTAAGCAAAACTGTAATCTAACTCTGGAACTCCTAGAAATAGGTGTTGTACACACCCAAATTGACCATAATGGATTTTGATCTCCTGATGAAACAGGCCAAATGAAAGTGCATTCTGGAAGCAAAATGCTCCCATATGTAAAGGTTGCTTATATTGGGGTTACAGAGGTAGATTAGACCTAGACAATGGAAGCATATCTTTTGACTGTATACACCTGGCTTTCTTCTGCCATGGTAATTTTGCTCAAACTATGATTTCTATCTATTCCACTTCTGTGATTTCTCGGTTCTTAAGTCTCATCCATTCTACAAAAAGCATCTCAAATGTCACTTTCATGGGTACGCTGCTCCAATCCCTAGGAGTACAAATGTTTCACACCCTTCACAGAATTTGGATCTGAATTTAGCAAATATAATCAAAGTACTCATAGTCAAAATTACACTTAAAATAACTCAGGAGGGCACCACTTTACAGAATAAAAGATCATCTTTCATAAGTCTTCTCCTACTGGGAAAGACCACTACTCTTGAGCTGAGCACCAGTGAAGGGATTTCTAGAATTCCTGTACAATACAGGACTTACTAGTCACATGTGGTTATTAAGCACTTAAAATGAGGCTAGTGCCACAGGTTGAAATGATAATGCCTTAGATATATTTGATTAAATAAAATAAATTGTTAAAATTAACTGTACCACTTTCAGTTTCCAGCCCAGCAAGTAAGGAGCTTGGAAGTCACCATTCGGTCCTAACCACAAGAAAAACTCTGAAAACTCAAAACATCAGCACCTCTTCTTGGATTTATCAGAGAAGACAGAACAAACAACCGCCCCATAAATTGGAGACCAACAAGCAAATACAGAGAATCACAACCTACTCCAGCAGAAACCCCTGTGCAGTAGACTTTGCATGCATCAGTGCCAAGCAGGAAAATCTAAACTGTAACTGATGAAATGTTGGAGGCTCATGTGGATAAGTCTAAGAGGTATAAAAAGCTCTTGGGGGACCAGTCATACAGTGGCCCCTACACTTTTATGAATTTTACCTTCAGGACTTGATCAGGTTCTCATAGAGAATATGTGAGAAAAAATCTCTTCATGCTTCCAGCAAGGAGAGGGAAAAAGGAACCATTTTTAAATGCTCTAGAGAATTCTGTTCTTACAAGGCCTGTCCTTAGGAAAAATTATTCTACCAGAACCTGACCTACTAGGGTTTTATTAGAATCTAATCTACCTGGAAGGAGGAAAATATCCAATTTTAGCCAAGAAAATACTCTAATTCCAAGCTCTAGCTTTCCACATGGGTAAAAGGAAATATCCAATTCCTAGTTCCTTCTAGACATCCTGTCTCACCTAAAGGGGTGGGTGTGAAGGGAACTGAGAAACACTGCTAAAGTTCACAAATCAGAAGCATAGGCTTATTAAAAGCCCAAGACCTAATCATAGGTCTACAGAATATTTTTTCCTTCTCCACATCTTACTACTGTATTCTAAAGGCCTAATTGCCTATGCTGCAGTACATTATGTACAGCTTTCAAC
The DNA here is from genome assembly GCF_048564905.1 of Vicugna pacos. Taxonomy (NCBI): domain Eukaryota; kingdom Metazoa; phylum Chordata; class Mammalia; order Artiodactyla; family Camelidae; genus Vicugna; species Vicugna pacos. Next base: position 37,307,566 of record NC_132989.1, read on the forward strand.
AAAAATTACGAGGCATACTAAAAGGTAAAAACACAGCTTAAAGAAACTGAACAAGTATGAGAACCAAAATCAAATATGGCAGGAATGTTGGAATTATCAAACTGGAAATCTTAAAATTTATATATTATTAATATGCTAAGAGTGTTAATGGGAAAAAATAGTTAATGTGCAAAGTGATGTAAGCAGAGAGATGAGAATTCTAAGAAAGAACAAAAAGACATATGGGAGATGATAGAATCAAAAACACAGTAGAGCCATGAAGAATATTTTTGATGGGCTCATTAGTAGACTAGACATGGCTAAGGAGAGAATTTCTGAGCTTCTGGATATAACAATAGAAATTTCCAAAGCACAAAAGCATATTAAAATACTACATAATATATTATATATCTATCTATATATATGTGTGTGTGTGTGTGTGTGTGTATAAATATATAAATTCCTGGTTTAGAATGGCTGTTATCAAAAATACATGAGATAAGAAAAGCTGGAAAGAATGTGGAGAAAACAGAACCATTGTGCATCATTGATGGGAATGTAAATTAGTACAGCCAGTGTGGAAAACAGTATGGAGACTTCTAAATAAGTTAAAAATAGAACTACTATATGATACAGCAATCCCATTCTGGATATATATCCAAAGGAAATGAAATCACTGTCTCAACGAGATAGCACATTCCCAAAACACTCCCATGTTTATTGCACAACAGCCAAAACATGTCTCTCAAGGAAGAAATGAATAAAGAAAGTGATATATACATATATGTTCAAATATTCAAACATAAAAATGAAGGAAATCCTGCCATTTGCAACAACATGAATAGAGCTTTAAGACAGTATACTAGGTGAAATAAGTCAGACAAAAATAAATACTGTATGATCTCACTTGTATGTGTAATCTAAAAATATTGGGGAGAAGAGGCAAGATGGCGGAGTAGAAGGACGCTCGTTAAGTCACCCTCTCCCACAAATACACCAAGACCCACATCTACAGACCCACTCAGCCAACCAGAGCACCTGCGGAACTTCGACAGAACATCACCCTCTTCAAAAGATAAAGACGCCAAAAATCTGGTAGGAGAAAAGGAAAAAAGAAAGAACAAAAGGCAAAGCAGCACAGGACGGGTCCCGCAGGAAGGGAGCGGCAATGGAGGACTGGCGCTCGCTCGCTGGGTCTCCCCTCTCCAACTGAGAGGCCAGTGGGACGGAGGGGGAGCCTCCGAGGCTCGGATCTGTACAGAGCAGCCCTTATCTGACAGAACTAAGTTAAACGGGCACAGAGCGTTCCCCCGACACCCAGCCTGGGACGCGGGCCGGCAGCGGCGGGCAGGGCCAGGCTGCACAAGCCGGGCGGAGGACGGGGGCGGCTGCACGGAGGCAGCTCCAGGGGACTGCAAGGGGCTGGGCGCGGTGGCTGTGGGTGTACAGGACAGAACAACCTGGGCCCTCCATAAAACAGCAAGGTTGATGTGCTCTCGGGGGAAGGGTGCATACCCCCATCTCTGAAAACCCGCAGAAACTTTTCAGGGGAAGAGAGGCGGGGCCCAGGCACAGCCGCCATATTCTCTGGCGCTGAGCACCCAGGCGGGGGCAGGGGCGAAACCTGCATCCCCAAGGAAGGGCTTAGCAGCCTCAAGGGCCAGACTGAGAAGGGCCTACAGCCCGGGGCAGACAGGATCCTTCCATCCTGGTCCATCAGAGAACTTGCTCCACAAAGACAAACAAGGAACTGGGTTTTGGCTCGGAGCAGGGACAAGGCTGTCCCTCGGTCTTCCCCAAGCCCACCCACGGAGCGCAACCGGGGCGGAGCGCCGACCAGGGCGGAGCACGCAGCCACACAGAGCAGCGGAGCTACTGGCGGCGCAGGCAGAGGGAGAGCAGCCCCCTGCCTGTCGGGCAGGAACACAGCCCCTGACCGAGGTGCTGGGAGGGGGCACGATCCGCCCTCCTGCCTGGCCAGTCTGCAACATCTGACTGCGGCATCCGGAGGGGCAGTGACCCGCCCACACGCAGCAGAGGAGAGCTGCATCTGACCCCGTGTTAGGAGGAGGCGCGATCCGCTTGCCGACAGGTGCTGGGAGCAGCACAGAAGAGGGCGCCGACGGAGGGCCTATGAAAACAAGCTGAGCTTCCAAAACAGGACGAAGACAGAAGGACTTCACATTAGAAGCACACAGACTCCAGGAGAACACAGACAACCCCCCCTTTTTTTTTTAAATCTGTTTTTACCTGATCTATTTTCAATTACTCTCTTAATTTTTACTTCTTAATTCATTTCTATTTCTCTTGGGTTTTGATGTCCTGTTATTGATTAGACACAGGTTTCAAATACATCTATTCATCTCCCCACCCCCCCCCCTTTTTTTTAAAGGTTTTAAAAGGACGTCTCAACCCGATTAATACTCTGCTTCAACTCGCTCTTCTATTATTCATTATACAGTGTTTTCAAACCCTCTTTCTCCCTTCTTTTAAAAATCTTTCTATTTTTTTCTTTATTTTTTTTCTTTTTTTTTCCTAAGTTCTATTCCTAAATAGGCATTAGATAGATAAAATCCTTAAGATCCAAAATAGACAACTGATACTCCATAAACCACAGTGCCAGAGAGGTATGAGCAAGATGAAGAAGCAGAGAAACCTTTCCCAATTAAAAGAACAAGAGGAATCCCCTGAAAGAAAGATCAATGAAATAGACATCGATAGCCTACTAGATCAAGATTTCAAAAAAGGAGTGATCAAATTGCTGAAGGAATTAAAAGAGAGAGTGTTTAGAGATATAAAATATGTCAAAAATGAACTTGAAGCTATAAAGAAGAGCCAAGTAGAATGGGTAAACTCACTGACAGATGAGGAATGATCTAATAGCTGTGCAAAGCCGACTAGATAATGCAGACGAACGAATTAGTGATCTAGAAGACAGGGCAATAGAAAGCACCCATTCAGAAGAACTACAAGATAAGCAAATAAAAAAATAATGATAATAGCATAAGGGACCTATGGGATAATATAAAGCATCCCAATCTTCGCATAATAGGGGTCCCAGATGGGGAAGAAGGATCAAAGGGGATTGAAAAGGTTTTTGAAGAAATCATGACTGAAAACTTTCCAAACTTAAAGAAGGAATCAGATATCCAAGTACAGGAAGCTTAGAGGGTCCCAAACAGGAAGAATACAAATAGACCCACACCAAGACATATCATAATCAAGATGGCCAGAGTCATGGATAAAGAAATGATTCTAAAGGCAGCAAGAGAAAAGCAAAGAGTGAATTACAAGGGAACCCCCATAAGGCTCTCAGCTGATTTCTCTACACAAACACTACAGGCCAGAAGGGAGTGGCAAGATATATTCAAAGCCCTGAATGAAAAAAAGATGCAGCCTAGGATACTTTATCCAGCAAGGCTATCCTTTAGGATAGAAGGAGAAATAGAGTTTCACAGACAAAAAAAAGCTGCAGGAGTTTAGCAACACTAAACCCATGCTAAAAGAAATATTGAAAGGGCTATTCTAAATAGAAAAGCAGCAGGATGCTACAGAAATGAGAAACTCACAACTGGAAAGGTGATAACTCATGAATTACAAATAAAGAAAACACGAAATTATAAAAGAAGACATACAAATCACTGAGAGTGGGAGAGGGAGGCAGGGAAATATAGAATTTTGTTTCCTTTCTTTTTTAAATTTTTTTTAACAGTAGGATCGGTTTGAGATCATGTTACTATCAGTTTAATAAAAACAGTTATAGTAATGGGCTAATAGATTTACAAAAATGGGTAACCACAAGTCAAAAATTTACAAGGGAGTCACAAAAATTAAATAAAATCCATGATAATACAAAGGAAAATTACCAAACCACAAAAGGAAGAAGAAAGGAACAAAGAGGATATACCAATTCAACCGCAAAGAGAAGTTCAAAATGGCAATAAACACACATCTATCATTAATTACTGTAAATGTTAATGGACTAAATGCTCCAGTCAAAAGACATAGGGTGGCAGACTGGATAATAAAGCAAGAACCTTCAATATGCTGCATACAAGAGACCCACTTTAGGGAGAAGGACACATATAGATTGAGAGTGAAAGGATGGAAAAGGATATTCCATGCAAATGGAAAAGCCGAAAAAGCAGGTGTTGCAGTACTGATTTCAGACAAAATAGACTTTAAAACAAAGGCCATAAAGAAAGATAAAGAGGGACATTTTATAATGATTAAAGGAGTGATACAAGATGGTGATATTACACTCGTTAATATATATGCACCCAATATAGGAGCACCTAAGTACATACAAGAAATACTAACAGAGATAAAGGGCGATATTGATGGGAATACAATCATAGTTGGAGATTTTAACACTGCATTAACATCACTAGACAGATCTTCCAGACAGAAAATAAACAAGGCAACAGAGAAATTAAATACTACAATAGAAAAACTAGATTTGGTGGATATTTTCAGAGCATTACACCCCCAAAAAATAGAATATACATTCTTTTCAAGTGCACATGGAACATTTCCCAGGATCGATCATGTACTTGGACACAAAAGAAACCTCAACAAATTTAAGAAGATAGAAATTATTTCAAGCATCTTTACTGACCACAATGCCATGAAACTGGAAATCAACAACAGAGAAACAAAGGAGAAAAAAAGAAAAGCATGGAGATTAAACAATATGTTATTGAAAAAACAATGGATCAATGAGGAAATCAAAGCTGAAATTAAAAAATACCTTGAGACAAATGATAATGAAAGCACAACCACTCAAAACCTATGGGACACAGCAAAGGCAGTGCTAAGAGGGAAGTTTATAGCGATACAGGCCTTCCTCAAAAAAGAAGAACAATCTCAAATAAACAAGTTAACCCACCACCTGAATCAATTAGAAAAAGAAGAACAAAAAGCCCCAAAAAGCAGCAGAAGGAAGGAAATAATAAAGATCAGAGAGGAATTAAATACAATAGAGATTAACAAGACCATAGAAAAAATCAACCAAACCAAAAGCTGGTTTTTTGAAAAAGTAAATAAAATCGACAAACCTCTGGCCAAACTCACAAAGAAGAAAAAAGAGAGAGCACAAATTAGCAAAATAAGAAAGGAAAATGGAGAAATTACAACAAACAAAATAGAAATACAGAATAACATACGAGAATATTATGAAAAACTATATGGAACCAAACTGGATAACCTAGAGGAGATGGACAAGTTTCTGGAAACATACTGTCCACCAAAACTGAATCAAGAAGAAACTGAACACTAGAACAATCCAATCACTGGAAAGGAAATAGAAATAGCAATTAAAAACCTCCCTACAAATAAAAGTCCAGGACCAGATGGCTTCACTGGGGAATTCTACCAAACATACAAAGAAGAACTCATACCAGTCCTTCTCAAACTCTTCCAGAAGATTAAAAAGGAGGGAATACTCCCAAACTCATTCTATCAAGCCACCATCACCCTGATACCAAAACCAGGCAAAGACACTACAAAAAAAGAGAATTATAGGCCAATATCACTGATGAACATAGACGCCAAAATCCTCGCCAAAATTTTAGCAAATACAATCCAACAACACATAAAAAAGATTGTACATCATGACCAAGTGGGGTTCATCCCAGGGACACAAGAGTGGTCCAACATATGCAAATCAATCAATGTAATACATCACATCAACAAGAGAAAGGACAAAAACCACATGATCATCCCAATAGATGCAGAAAAAGCATTTGATAAAATTCAACACCCATTTATGATAAAAACTCTCGCCAAAGTGGGTATAGAGGGAACATATCTCAACATCATAAAAGCTATATATGACAAACCTATAGCCAGCATAGTTCTCAACGGTGAAAAACTCAAAAGCTTCCCACTAAAATCTGGGACAAGACAAGGATGCCCACTATCACCACTCCTATTCAACATAGTCTTGGAAGTCCTAGCCACAGCAATCAGGCAAGAGACAGAAATAAAAGGGATCCAAATTGGAAAAGAAGAGGTAAAAGTGCCATTATATGCTGATGACATGTTACTATATATAGAAAACCCTAAAAGGTCCACAAAAAAGCTACTAGAGCAGATTGAAGAATTCAGCAAGGTAACAGGTTACAAAATTAATGTTCAACAATCAGTTGCCTTTCTTTACACTAACGATAAATCAACAGAAAAAGAAAGTAAAGAAACAATCCCCTTTAAAATAGCACTCAAAGTAATAAAATATCTGGGAATAAATCTAACCAAGGAGGCGAAAGTATTATACGCAGAAAACTATAAACCATTGATGAAGGAAATTAAAGAAGACTTTAAAAAATGGGAAGATATTCCATGCTCTTGGATTGGAAGAATCAATATTGTTAAAATGGTCACACTGCCCAAGGCAATCTGCAGATTTAATGCAATCCCTATCCAATTACCCAGGACATATTTCACAGAACTAGAACAAATCATAATAAAATTTATATGGAATCATCAAAGACCTAGAATTGCCAAAGCATTACTGAAGAGAAAGAAAGAGGCTGGAGGAATAACTCTCCCAGACTTCAGACAATACTATAGAGCTACAGTCATCAAGACAGCATGGTATTGGTACCAAAACAGACATATAGACCCTTGGAACAGAATAGAGAGCCCAGAAATGAACCCACAAACTTTCGGTCAACTAATCTTCGACAAAGGAGGCAAGAATATACAATGGAATAAAGACAGTCTCTTTAGCAAATGGTGTTGGGAAAACTGCACAGCAGCATGGAAAACAATGAAGCTAGAACACACCCTTACACCATATACAAAAATCAACTCAAAATGGATTAAAGACTTAAACATAAGACAAGATACAATAAACCTCCTAGAGGAAAACATAGGCAAAACATTATCTGACATACATTTCAAAAATTTTCTCCTAGAAGAAATAAAAGCAAGAATAAACAAATGGGACCTAATGAAACTTAGAAGCTTCTGCAGAGCAAAGGAAACCAGAAATAAAACAAGAAAACCTACGGAATGGGAGAAAATTTTTGCAAGTGAAACCGACAAAGGCTTGATCTCCAGAATATATAAGCAGCTCATACGACTCAATAAGAAAAAATAAACAACCCAATCCAAAAATGAGCAGAAGACCTAAAGAAGCAATTCTCCAAGGAAGACATACAAATGATCAAAAAGCACATGAAAAATGTCCAATATCACTAATTATCAGAGAAACGCAAATCAAAACTACAATGAGGTATCAGCTCACACCAGTCAGAATGGCCGTCATTCAAAAATCCAAAAATGACAAATGCTGGAGAGGCTGTGGAGGAAGGGGAACCCTCCTACACTGCTGGTGGGAATGCAGTTTGGTGCAGCCACTGTGGAAAACAGTGTGGAGATTCCTCAAAAGACTAGGAATAGACTTACCATATGACCCAGGAATCCCACTCCTGGGCTTGTATCCAGAAGGAAATCTACTTCAGGATGACACCTGCACCCCAATGTTCATAGCAGCACTATTTACAATAGCCAAAACATGGAAACAGCCTAAATGTCCATCAACAGGTGACTGGATAAAGAAGAGGTGGTATATTTATACAATTTATACTACTCAGCCATAAAAACCGACAACATAATGCCATTTGCAGCAACATGGATGCTCCTAGAGAATGTCATTCTAAGTGAAGTAAGCCAGAAAGAGAAAGAAAAATACCATATGAGATTGCTCAGCTCATATGTGGAATCTAAAAAACAAAAACAAAAACAAACAAACAAACAAAAACAAAGCATAAATACAGGACAGAAATAGACTCATGGACAGAGAATACAGACTTGTGGTTACCAGGGGGGTAGAGGGTGGGGAGGGATAGACTGGGATTTCAAAATTGTAGAATAGATAAACAAGATTATACTCTATAGCACAGGGAAATATGCACAAAATGTTATGATAAATCACAGAGAAAAAAATGTGACAATGAGTGTGTATATGTCCATGAATGACTGAAAAATTGTGCTGAACACTGGAATTTGACACAACATTGTAAAATGATTATAAATCAATAAAAAATGTTAAAGAAATAAATAAAAATAAAAATATTGAACTCATAGAAACAGAGTAGACAGGTGGTTACCAGAGGCTGAAAGATAAGGGAAATGCAGAGATTTTGGTCAAAGGGTACAAACTTCCAGTTGTAATATGAGTAAGTTTAGAGGATCTAATGCATAGCACAGTGACCAGAGGTAACAATATTTTATTATACACTTGAAAGTTGATAAGAGCATACATCGTAAATTTTCTCCCCACTTACACACAAAAAGATAATTATGCAAGGTGACGAAGGTGTTAACTAGTTCCATTCTGATAACTATTTCACAATATATATTTGTATCAAATCATCACATTGTATATCTTAAACTTACAAGATATTGCCAATTCTGTCTCAATAATCTATGGAAAACAATTTTATACTTAATATTTAAAAAATAAAAAGGTATGTCCAAGATTCAGAACACTGACAACAGTAAATCCTGGCAAAGATGTAGAGGAACAAACCCCTGTTACTATTGGTGGGAATAAAAAATTGTACAATCTCTTTGGAAGACAGTGTGTCAATTTCTTACAAAACCAAACATATTTTTATCATAAGATTTTTGTGTGTTACTGGATTTTAAATGCTACATACACTATTTGTATTTTAACAAGTCCATATTAAGATTGGATTATTCCACAACAAAAATAATTCACTGGAGAAAAGAAATTTTGCCACTGTGTTTTAGAATTCGTTTTTGAAAACTAGTAACCTGTTTGAAAGCCAAATAGTTACAGGTATAAACATACATCTATTTGATATGTGTTAGGGGGTTGATTAACACTCTTATTAAAATAATATTAATATAATAGTGAATTAATTTAATATTTTAAAATATAAATTAATTGAATTAAACCACGTCTGATAATAGTAGAATAACTTGTAGCAAACACACTTCTCATCAGGAACAAGTAGACAGCTACCAAGGGAACTAGGACTTGAGTTCAGAATTCTAGAGAGAACAAAAGCTCACTGAAGTGAGCTTGGCACAGAAATTAACTGTACTTTTCCCACAAGGCATGTGACAACTCCTAAATTACATATAGCAGAGAGGCTAAGAAACTAAGCAGGAAGCATCAACTGAGAAGGATTAGGGCATGAGGTAAGTTTTCAGCAGCTCTTTGGGGCTGAAGATCCAACAATTACGGGAAGAGTTCAGAGCTACTAATCAACCAGGAACTCAGGGGCAGTAATTTCAGAGAGAAAGAAAGTGCATGAAGGTAAACAGACTACTGTGTTGCCAAGGTATTTACAACTTTTTTAGCAGTTTTGCGGCCAAGAGGCTAAGAAGGTAAGGAAGAAGAATGCTAGCTAAGAACTGAATTTTGGGAAGTTTCATCAAGCAGGGTTAGCAAAAATTAGAAATAGCATGTGCCAAGGGAGAGGGACCTTGACATACACCCCAGACTTCCACATAGGACTTTGGAAATGCTATAGCTTAGAAACAAAGAGACATGAACAGGGTGTGTGTAAGAGGGGAGAAAATTTAAGATGTACACTCTTAGCAACTTTCAAAAGGCGTGACCCTAACTTTGCATATGTTCAAGCTCAAACTGAATTAAACTAGTTTCCCCTACTCTAGCTACATTTCAGAAAGCAACTGGAATTCCTTTCTGGTAAGAAGTAACATTGTCCAGCGTTTCTAATAACCTCCACAAAGTTTCATAAACAATGTCCAATATTCAATCAAAGATTACTAGCTATATAAAGTAAAACACCAAATGACTGAAAACCAAGAGGAAAAAAATAAAGTTCCAAAGGTCACCTGGTTATTAGAGCTTCCTACATATGGATTTTAAAATAACAGTGATTAATGTATTTTTAAAAGAGAAAAAGATAAAAATTTAACCTCAAAGCTAAGTCTATTTTAAAAAAGAACTACACAGAAATTAAAAACTAAATATATATCTAAAGTTAACATACTGAAAAAATTGTTAATAGGAGACTAAACATAGTAGAAAACAGGTGACAAGAAAGACAAGAGACATAAAAGATAGATTGATGCATGGAGAGCAATAAAAGATGGAAATTATATGATACAGCTGAGACATGGGATAATAAAAATGTCTAACTGGAGACCCAGTAGAAGACTGGTAGGGAGTGGGGAGAAAAGAAGTATTTGGAGATACTGGTTAAAAAAGAATTTTAAGTGATAAACAATATGTCACAAGTGTAAAACTCTAAAAACAAAACAGGATAAATACAAAGAAAACCAGACCTAGGCACAACACAGTAAAACTCTGTAAAACCAAACACCAAGAGAGAATCTTAAAAACAATCATAAAAAACGTACATACTATTGTCAAAGGGACAACAAATAAGATTGACGGTTCCTTTTTCAACAGAAACAATGGAAGCCAGAGATAATTAAGTGACATTTTTTAAGTGCTAAAACAAAACAACTGTCAGCCTAGAATTCAGCAAAATTAGATGGTGAAATAAAGATGCTTTCAGGAAAAAATGATTATAATTTGTTAGGAATAGATTAACACCAAAAAAAAAAAATACTTAAAGGAGACTTTTAAGAAGAAGGGAAACATTTCAACTAAAAACAAAAAAATTGCAGGAATAATGAACAGTACAGAAAGCACATCTTTGTCTAAAATGATTATAATGATGATAATGATTGTGGTAGTGGTGATGATTGATGATGTTGGTTTTAGGATTTTAAAATGTAAAATTATAATTCATATCAACCATAACTCAAAAAGATAGTGTACTAAAAGAAAGACAAAATGACATTGTACAGGTAGTGGTAAAAGTACTAAGTTATCTTAGATTCTATTAAACCAAGATTCTACATTGCAATCTCCTGAGTAATCATTAAAGATGAGTAAAAGAGTATTTTACAATAAAGATAATAAAGGGCAAAAATGAAATGATTAAAAACAACTCAAACTCTGAATTGATCCACTGGTAAGGACAAAAAGAAAGAGCACAGAGCCTTAAGGAATGTAGAGGGAAGCTTAAGATGATACATTTAAACCCAAATATAAAAGCACTATATTCATTAATGCCTAAGATTGTCTATTATTTGGCAGTCCCTGCTAAAGCTGAACATAAGGATATTCTATGACTTAGTAATTATTCTCATCGTCACACAGCCCTCAGAAATGTTTAAGTATCTTTGTCAAAAGACATGGACAGAAGCTCTGTAACAGTGTTATTTGCAATTGCTGAAAACTGGACACAATCCAAATATCCATCAACAATAAAACAAACTGTGTATAAAAAGCTGTTAAATTAATTACTATATGGCAGATCAAATGAACAAACCACTGCTAGAGGAATCACACAGCTGAATCTCATAAATAGAATACTGAGTGGAAAAAAGCCAGACATAGGAGTATACAATACATTATTACATTTAGTTCAAACAATTGTCAAAAGTAATACACAGTGTTTAAAATCAGGATAATGGTTAATCTGGGGAAGATGAAAGGTATTAACTGGGAAAGGTACCAGAGAGTTTTTGGTGTGCTGGTGTTCTTTCTTGACCTGGGTGATGGTCATATGGGATCACTTTATGAAAATCCATTGATCCCTTTTGGAAAATACATATGATTTATGTTCTTTTCTGAATGATGCTATATTTGAACAAATGAATTCATCTTTTAATGCATCTAGGTAAGAGAGGGTCTCAATATATATTTTAATATGTGGTATTTTAGAAGTTAAATAAAAAGAATTAAAAACTTTATATATGAACCTCCTTATTCCCAAAATACTGTTTTCTCCCTTGTCATCAAAAACAGTAAAAAATTTAGTCAGGCCTAGTTTTCCAATACGGATGTTTTCCAGCAAAATGGATGTGTAAATAACGTTCTTTTCATCTACTCCTTTAGCAAATATTCATTAACCATGCAGGAAACTTTAGGGGCTTTCTAGAATACAAAAATGTAACTAGAGTAATAACACTCCAGTTTATATGAAATGGACACGAGAGAAAAATGTGCTTCTAGATTTTCTGTTCCAGTCTAGTTTAGTATCTTATCAAGTTATCTCCTCCAAGGATGATATATCATATCAGTCTAGGAAATTATATCCAAAGTCATTGGCGAATTTTGTATTAGCTGTTCTTCGGTTATATTATCACTTTCGAAGGTATATAAAAATTGTAAAATTCAAAGCTTATTTTCTGTATTTTACATGAATTTACTGAGTCAAATCTATTATGTCTCCCTGCTAATAATATTTGAGAAGAAATGAAACAAATAATCAAAAAACAATATGGTGAAGAGCTCACATATCAGAACAATCCAGAACATTTTTAATGAACTGCTTAGCCAGATTTCACCTAAGACTTCAGGGGCTGGTGCACATTGGAGTTCAAGACTAGCACCTGGATGACTATTTAACAGCAGCCCTCGGGGTCTCTTGAGATGCGCTGGAAGAAATGAGGCTGCATTTCCATTGCACCATCTTTCACAGCAGACGTTAAGTGCAAAACATCCTAGGGAAACATTAAGTCACTTGTTCCACAGTTGGTAAAGAGAAAAGGTGTATGTTCCATCTCTTAACAATACCCTCTCCCAAGCTCACAGTCAACTTTTAACCCTTGCTACGTGTTAAAGTACAGCTGCATTTGCTTTCAAATCCCCCAAATCATATAATGCATCTCTTTATGGAGTGAGAAAAACACTATGGGTTTGTAGAAGAGAAAATGTGCTGGCTTGAAACCTAAAATCTATTTGAAATTGACTTGAAATTCTTACCAAATGATTCCTGAAGTGAACTGAAATCTGGAAATGGGTATCTATGAACACTTGAGGATTCATTTAGAAAAGAGTTTCTTTTATATACTCAGAAAAGCATATGCTCTCACATCCTGTACTTACACTCTGCAATAGTTTTACATTTCATACCTAAAGTTACTATCTTATTTTCAATACATCAACTGAACAACATTGGTTGAGGGCTCACTCTGTGCTGCCTCCTGGCTGCTGTGTCATTTAAGGAGCTCACAAAATTTGTGAAAGTTATAAGACAATAAAAGCACTAAAGCGTTGTGGTATCAATATAATCAACAAAGAACTGAAGGCTAGACAAAAAACACTAAAGAAATCTTGGTAAAAGTAAATTCTAGGCTGAATAAAGAGTAAATCCAAAGATCAAAAAGTAAAAGTATCTGTTGTATTTGGGAGACAGTAATGGAAAAGCCTGTTGAGAGTGAAAGTTATGTTTGGGAAATAAGCTGTAAAGTATAATGAAAGCATTAAGGTGCAAGGGATGGCAAACCTTCAATGACAGCTCTGGACTCATTTCTTTGGACAAGGCTGGCAGCAAATTATTAAAGAGACCAAAAAGAGATGAAAGTAGCCCAAAATGTATGAGCCAACTGGAACTTGTGTTGAGTTGGTTCAGGCATGTGGTCTAGAATACTACTGATGAAAATTAAGAAAGCAGACCTGTTGAAACTTTAAGACAAACTACACAGCAGCTGAAAAGAAAGACAGGGATCAGAGCCAAATATATTAAACATACATAATACTGTCCTTCATTTGTGTTCAACAATATGAATGTAATTTATAATATTATAAAGGCAACTTAATTCTCATGACTAATTCAAAACACTTAACTGAAAAGACTGAGTTGTTCACATAATTCTGTCTCTATAAATGGATTTTTTTTAATAAACTGCAAGAGTTTGGGGTTAACGTATACACACCACTATACATAAAATCGATAAACAACAAGGGTCTACTGTATAGCACAGGGGACTATATTCAGTATCATGTAATAAGATACAATGGAAAAGAATCTGAAAAAGAATATATATGTATCTGCATAATTGAATCACTCTGCTGTACACCTGAAACTGAAACACACTGTAAATTAACTTCAATTTTAAAATGGTTAAAAAAGTGAATGGACATTTTAAATTAACACAAATAAATAAGAAATCTCAAGGGGGATAGGGAAGCAGAAGGAATCTAAAAGTCTTAATTCCAGCTCTTCCACTGAGATAAACTATTTTTAAAAGCATGTGTAATCTTATGATGCTCTGATAATAAAACAATAAACAATAAGAAATGATATTTATGCTGTACTTAACACCGTGCCAATCACTATACTAAGCATTTATATAAATCATTTCCTTTACTCCTCAAACAATCCCTCTGGAGTAAAATCTATACTTATCTTCATATTACAGTATACAAAATTGAAGCTAAGAAAGTGAATAAAACTGCCATGGTCTAAGAGTTACTAAGCGGCTACACCTGAAGCGACAAAAACAGGTCTGTTTACTGACAACTCTGCCCTTAACTATACACACTGTCCTATAACAATCTTTCGTCAATCTTTTGTAGCACACTTTGCTTGGAACAGTTGAAAGATGGCATGACAGGAGTTAAGATACTTGGGTTTTAAACTCTGGTCTGTCACTAACTGGTTCTGTGACTTTGGGCAAGTCGATTAATCTTGATGGCTCACACAATTTCTCCATACACAAAATGAGGAGATTGGGGTACTCATTCCTTTAAGCAGTAAAATTATATGACTAAATGATATGTACCATATAATTAAGTTCTCAGAACTGGGAGGTTTTATAATTTGTACTTATTCTGGTTTTGGTATTCAGAGCAATAATGATTCTCTATCTCCCTTTATAGTCAGAGAGTTAAGGATGCTTGCTACTGGCAATCTCATCTTTTAATTACTCAGCTTTGTAGTTGCTGATAAATACTTACTTATTTTTGAAGCACATTATTTTGCCCTACTCATTCCATCTTTTGTATTTTATTCTAGATTTCATTATGTTGAAGAGCTTAGCATCTTTCCTCTCAGCATTAATACTCAATCATGGGTTGAGTATTGAAGCTTCTGCTATTGTAGCAGTAAATCTATATAATGTATAAACACATTTAGAAAGAATATATTCAGCATGGATTATACTGGCATTCTGCAACTGAGATTCAATCCCTTCCAGAAAATTACAACTAAGAGTGCATGCATGGTGAAGTTGGAGAAAGAGTTTATAGTTTTTAATTTTGAAATCACAGATATACACATACACACATATATAAAGATATTTTTGCTATTCGACATCTGGTAGTAATCTGAGTCACAACTTGCACTTCCTTAGTTTGGCAGTAACTTTTCTTTAAATGTTAAGCATAAACTCTATAGATATATTCCAAAAGCTAATATCAAATCCACTTATGAATTAATGTGTAAATAAACTACAAACGTTAAAGCAAATCTCATGACATTCAGTTAGTCATAATAAAAATAAGAACTCATATATTTTTTATGTACTCATTTTCTTTTTAAGAAGAAAAAACAAACAAACAACATAAAAAACCCATAAATGTGGTTCAGGTTTTCCCCAAATGTCAGGAAAAACAATACCCGAGTCTTTCCAAAACATTAATATCCAATGTGTTTCATTATGATACCCCACAACACTGGTATATCTTCTACTATTACATGTAAGTTGACAGAAAGAATTTTTTTTAATCTCCCTCTTTGAGACCTGGGAAGCAAAGTGGTATCAAGTTAAGCACACATTTCACTTGCACTACACTTAGCCTTTGCTTCAATGCAACTATTTGAAAATTAACCCAGTGGAAATCCAGACTCTTATAAATAACTCACGGATCAAAGAGGAAATCAAAACAAATTGTAGATTACTTGAAATTAACACAAATAAATCTATTTCATATAAAAACATAAGAACACTTTGCTCTGTGTATTTGTTAAGAACTATGGAATTACTCAGCAACTGGAACCAATGAGTATCTCTGGAGACCAGCACCCAGAACAGAGTTCAAAAGTGAAAATGTTCAAAGTCTTGAACTTGGACCATTCTGACCCCTCTTGGACTCCAAAGGAATTCTAGAACAAAGTTTGCTCTCTCAAGAGAAGCTGATCAAAAGACCTTTGAACCTGGGGATACCCGGAAAAGCTGATGGAGAAGGTGGAATCCACTATGGAGGCAAATTAGACCTCTGCCTGTTGAACGATGGTCACCAAACAGGACAAGAAAAATAAATTATATAACAATTCCTATGTTATATGTATTATAATACATATGTGAGCTTTAAATTTTATATTTTTTACTGATATGGCTGGAGCCTCAACATGTGAAATAATATTTCAATACAGTCATCTTTGGCATTTTGTCAATACAAAAGTATGCTTTTAAGAGAATATAGCGGTTTTAATTTAGCAATCTATTAGCTAGATCTGTAACTTTTAAATAGTTAAACTTTGAAAAGTGGGCCTCGTGTGTATTCTTGTAGAAGGCCTTGCAAATATGAGTGGCAGACCTGTTTTTCTTAGGATATTTTTCAATCAAAATCTATTCAGATGTCTTCTTTTGCACTTTTGTGTTCATCCTATTTGTAATTCATGGTAGTTATCACCTTTCCAGTTATGAGTTTCTCATTTCTGTAGCATCCTACTTCTTTCCTATTTAGAGTAGACCTTTCAATATTTCTTTTAGCATGGGGTTAGTGTTGCTAAACTCTTCTAGTTTTTGCTTATCTGTGAAATTCTTTCTCTCTCCTTTGATTCTAAAGGATAGCCTTGCTGGATAAAGTATCCTAGGCTGCATCTTTTTTTCACTCAGGACTTTGAATATATCTTGCCACTCCTTTCTGGCCTGTAGAAAGGAAACAGGTGTGTAGTTTTGTATATTCCACAGTTCCTATTTTAATTAAAGCCAGAACTTTTTTCACCTATCACCACTATTACCAGAACACAACTCAGGATATTAACATAATAGCAGATACAGAAATGGAGAGAGCAAAAATCAGTACTTGATCTTTATTTTTATGTAAATACCTATTTTTAGAGTTTGTTCATATTGATGAGATTTCTCATATAATTGTGAATTAAGGGGAAATATGTTTTATTTCAAAATATATTTCTTCAAAAGAAAATTTATATGAATTAAACCTATTACTGGCAAATTGGCTTTATTCAATATAGGTTTCTAAAATGAGGTATTAATCTTACATGTTGAACATAAAAATACTTTTACAAATGGTGTTTAGAGAAGCAATTGTTATAACTGCAGGGTAATTTCACTGCAATTGTGATATTGGCAACTTTTTAGGAAGCTGAAGGCACACTAAAAACTTTGTAATTCTCTCTGTGAAAGTGTATTGTGGATCCCCTTGATGTATAATTAAATGTATCTATAAAAATAAAGTCATTAAAACATTCCTCTCCTTAAAATCAGAATAGGCCCACATGCCAGAAGTGCAATGTCTAAGTCACCTGTGGAAGTAACATCTGCCCCACAAATTGTTTGACATTTCTTAAGACATCAGAAATTGCTTACAGTGAGGATTTCAGCATTCCAATACCCATGTCCACCTGAGAAAATGTCAAAATGTGTAGTGATCAAGCAAATATTCTATACGGTCAACAATGTTACTCTGAGAAATGTCAACTAAACTCATAATCTGGGGAAGAGACAAACTCAAATTAGCCTGTGTATAATTCAACTGCTCATGGATGTAGTAAAAAAAATTTTGGTTTATTTTCATCATCACTCATTTGAGAAGTAACAATTTGGTCAAAATTAAGTGACAAGATGAATATGAAATGAAGGTTCAAGAATTTGCCTCATCACAGATTCCTTGGTGGAACACAAGTATTACTTTATGTTTTTGGTCTTAAATGGATGGCTTTTTAGTAGCTACTTGATAAATAATACTTTTTTCTTTACAATGTTTTCGTCAAACTAGAAGCTGGCTCTGTTCCACTATCTAACTGGAGTCCCTCAAGAAGACCACAAGGTCAAGAGAGCACAGCACGCCTGGTGCACTAAAACAATAACTTTCCATCTGTGTGTTTATAGAGAATCTCTGCAGGAGCTCCTTGCTTAAAAACAGCTTGGAAGATAAATAATGAATGCTTTCTTTGGGAGAGTTGGCTTTCCAGCAATACATTTTTACGAAATTCTAGAAAACGAGTGTTACCAACTTATAATTACATATAGCAAATGGAAAGAACCACAAGGAAAGCCACAGTAAGGGACATATCTCATACTGAAATAGTGAAAAGCAATATGTAATCCAATGTAAATATTCTATAATTCTGGAGAAGCTGATTCAACTTGATTTAACTTTTAATATCTAGAAAGTGTTCTCTTTCCTAGAGGCTGCAAAAAAAAAAGTACTATTCGTGTGTAAATGTGCACACAATTCATTCTGTCATCAGTGAGTCTTGTATTTCTGTAAATTCCTGGTAGGGTCTTTATTCTTGGTATATTTCAGTTAAGGGAGTAACAGATGGTTAGAGTTTTATGTGTGCCATTGTTGATGGCTATCACATTCTATCTTTAAAAAATGATAGAGAATATAATTGGATACTTGGATATAAGTAAACAAATATTTAAACACAAAACAAAACCAACCTTGATCTGAATCTGTTTTCTAATGTAACAGAAACAAAATGGACAAGTATTACATACAAGTGACAGCTCAGGCCAACCTCATGATTCTGCCTGAGAAGAGCCTGTGCCCCTGCTGTGAAAGATGCAACTACACAGTAAAAAGGCTCTCTGGCTGTTAAATTAATAGTCTTGCCACAGATAACCGGCCAGACCCAGGAATAGAGTGAAGCCAGGAATGGTACACCACAGTCAATCCTGTGAGCCTTTCTGTGAGAGGAAAATACTGGGAAGAAATATAGAAGTTGTTCAAATATAAGTGGGGATGACAGGAAAACTAGTGATCTGAAAAAATGAAGCAGTTTAAAGGAAATATTTGTATGGGGTGTGGCGCATGTGTGTGTTTGGGTCTATGTCTGTGTGTATTTATGGGTATGGTATGTGTTTTCTGTGAATTCTCTACCCTACTACTAAACACGTACTGGGACTATGCGGCCATGCTGCTTTTGGTAATACCTAGTCTTCATGTTTAAGCATGTATCTCTGAAGTCATTCTTTATGACTATATGCAATCTAGAAATAAATTACTTTCAAAAAGTATTTAGACAGAAAATGTTTTCTTGTATCATGATATCTGCTGATATTTTCTCTATTCTAGCCAATATGATTACATACCTTCTCTACAAACATATGGGACACTTTTTCTTCCTTCAATTTGTTCCATTTCAATTAAAAAAAACTAAACTAGAAGTACAGTGTTCAGGATTTTCTTTGTTAGGGTTGGCATTTTCTTAGAATGGACATGAGTATTGTTCAATTAAAGTGAATGTGATTCAAGTTGAGTGGGGGGAAGAAAAAAAAGACCTGAATCAATGCATTTCCGAAGTCAAACTAAAGACAAAAACTGAATTCTGTGTGGTTATGCAATTTGGAGAGCAGGAACTGAATCAGAGTAGCATAACAGAGAAAGAGTGGGAAAGGTATTCTGGAAAGAAGTGGAAAAGCACCAGGTTGCTGGCAATTGTGTAGAAACAGAGCTAAGAGAACAAAATGCCTGGGGATGGCAGGGGCCAAAAGGGATGCCAGGAAAAGATAATGTCTCATGCAACTTTTAGGTTAATATATATTTCCCCCCCCCCATTTCCCCTGTGAAATCAGTAACACCTATATCACACTCTGTTGCTTTTAGAAATAGGAGTCTGTAGAGGATAATAGGCAGAAAAAGGACAAGCAAATAGCAACTATCTAGAATACATATGTTCTACAATGTTTTTCCAGTTTTACTGAGATACAATTGACAAAATATTACATAAGTTTTAAGGTGTCCAATGAGATGATTTCATACATATACGTATGGCAAAATGTTACCACAAAAAGGTTAGTTAACATATCCTTCAACTTATAAGACTACCATTTTGGGGTTGCAACTGTTATGATGAGAACATTTTTTTTTTGATGATAACATTTTCGTTCTACTCTTATAGCAATTTTCAAGTATAAATACAGGTATAGTCACCATGCTGCACATTAGATCCCCAGAACTTACTCACAGCTGAAAGTCTGCACGCTTTGACCAAAATCTCCACATCTCTTCCAACTCCCAGCCTCTGGAAACCATCAATCTACTCTCTGTTTCTGTGAGTTTGACATTTTTAGATCCCACATATAAGTGAGATCATACCGTATGTCTTTTTCTGTCTGATTTCATTTAGCATAATGCCCTAAAGATCTATCCATATTGTTGCAAATGGTAGGATCTTTCTTTTTATGGCTAAATAATATCCCATTGTATGTATGTGTGTGTGTGTGTACATATATCTCTAATATATATATATACACATATATATGTGTATATATATATATACATATACATATACATATACACATATAAAATATACACACACACACATACACTTCTCCACTTATTCTTTACCTGTTTATCCACCAATAGAAACTTAGGTTATTTCCATGTCTTGGCTACTGTGAATAATGCTGCAATGAACACTGGAGTGCTTTAGAGAGCACTGTTCCTTTGAGATAGTGATTTCATTTCCTTTGGATATATACCCAGAAGTGGGAATGCTGGATCATATGGTAGATCTATTTTTAATTCTTTTGAGAAACCGCCATTCTGTTTTCCATAGTAGTTGTTCCAATTTGCATTCCCATCAGCAGTTATAAGGGTTCCTTTAATCCACATCCTCACCAGCATTTGTTATCTTCTGTCTTTTGACAATAGCCATTCTAACAGGTGTGCGGTGATATCTCATTGTGGTTTTGATGTTCTGCAGTATTTAGTACACTCTGATCTATGTTAATCTGACTTAAAGTAGCAGAGAAAAAAAGATTACTAAAAGGGAGGATTATTTTAATACACTGTGAATGTATCCAAATAAAGTCCTGTTCTGGAACCAGTTATGCCAGTGGACTAATGCAGAAGAAAATTATAGATGTGCTTTATGTGCAAGTCAGTTGACTTCATTCAGTGTTCCAGCCAGGGAGTAAAGTATCTCCTTCATACTTCCTTGCTATTGATCATAAGACCTATGCAAGAGACACATGGATGTATCACACCTAGATTTGCAGGACAAAAAAATGAGGTTTAACCATTATTAGATTACATTACATTAAAAAATTGAAACTTTGCTCAACATTTGATTTGACAATTTTTAATATCAGTCTTCCAGGTTTATAGCAGGTTTTCTCAATTTTGGCAGTACTGAAATTTTAAGGCCATATAATTTTTGTTGTATGGTGTTGTCCTATACATAGCACGATGCTTAACAGCAGCCCTGGCCTCTACCCACTAGATGTCAGTAGCAACCCCCTCCCCTGCTACAAAAAAAAAACAACAAAAAAAATCATAATTGTCTCCAGATATTTCCAAGTGTCCTCAGAGGGAGTTGGGGAGTAACCTCTGAATGAGAACCAGCAGTTTACACAAAGAGAAACTAAGCCTCAGAAAGAACATTTTGGGAAACATAATTTCCCTAGAAAAAATTAAACTTCATTTTTTTTATTTTCCAAAGTGAAAATAATGCCTTCTAAATAGTTACTAAATAGTTTCACTGGTATCCAACATTCAAGCTTGCAATTTCACTTTGGATATTGTCATGTACCTTAATGCAACTGAATTAAACACATGAATCTTCACATGGCATCTCATAAGCCAATATTTTAGGCAAAGAAGAACTTAAAACTTCTTGAATAATGGCTATGTTGGGGGTTTTGATTAGGAAATCTTCATTACTTTGCAACTTTCAATGCATCTCTGTCCAAAAGACATAGTGAGGATAAATAAAATATAAAAAGATATTATTAAGCAAAGATCAAACATTAAAAAAAAAAACTTTCTATTTCCAAAGAGAAACCCAAAGCAGAGAATGGAGTTATACTCAGAGATCTATCCTCACAAACAACTAGAAGGCAAGTACAGAAGCAGGAAAGAGTAGCTGGAAGGTAGAGGTGATAAGGGAGACTGAGGCTGGGCTTGCTGAGAAGTCATCAGTTAGGGTCCTTGTGTTTAACAAATTTTTTAAAAATAGCCATCCTGAAACTCTGCCTGGGGCTCAGTTTATATACAGAAAGAAACATCCTTCCTTGAATTTCAGACATTCATTATGAGATTATTTTGCTTCTTCCTGAGGTTTATCCTTTAGAAAAGAGTTTCCCAGATGGGGTGTCATGAATAGGTCACAGAAGTGCATGAGATACTGATACCCTGAGCTCTTCTTGTGGCTCGTGGAGAACAGAATGGCTAGACCTGGCTGACCTCTGGCCCATGAGCATGGTTATCTACAATTGACCCTTGAACAACAGGGTTCGTTTGAACTGTGCCAGTCCACTCATACATGGATTTTTTTCAATCATAAATACTGCAATACTGCATGGCCCGAGGTTAGTTGAATCCACAGATGTGGTACTGTGGATATGGAGGGCCAAGCATAAGTTATATGCAGACTTATGATTTCACAGAGGGTCAGTGCCCTTAACCCCTGTGTTGTATTGTTCAAGGGTCAGCTATACTTCTGTCAGAATACTGCAGAAAATATTTTATGTGTGCAATGTGATCTGAAAATAGTTGGGAGTTAAAGTAGTTTTCTTCTAAGCGTCTTTTTGGTTTGCTAGGGCTGCCATAACAAATATCACAGACAAGTGTCTTAAAAAGCAGAACTGTGTTTCCTCACAGTCTTATCGGTTAGAAATCTAAGATCAAGGTGTTGACCAGTGTGGTTTTCTCTTCTTGGCTGCAGATGGCTGCCTTCTCACTGTGTCTCCACATGGTCTCATAGCACACACCCCTAGTGAACCTTTCTGTGTCCAAATCTCCTCTTCTTATAAGGATACAGGTTGGTTTGGATTAGGGCTCATTCTAGTAGCCTCATGTGACTTGACCTTCATTTTAAAGGCCCTATCTCTAAATACACTCAGATTTTCTGATAGTAGGGGTTGGGTTTTCAATATATGAATTTTGAAGGAATACAGTTCAGCAATAACAGGGTCTACTGTTGATAAACTCTTAGTATTTTACTTGAAAGTATCTTAATTTCATCCTCAGCATTAAATGATAATTCAATTGGATATAGAACTATCAGCTAGAGTTATATAATGTCCACCATACTATATATTACACTAGATAATGTACATACTACACATATTATATAACATTAAAGGTTTCAAATTCTTTCATATATACATATATATTTAAATATATGCTGAAGTACACTTATTTAAAAATAGGCTAGAATATATTGTTATATATACATGTATATATACACATTCATGTGTATTTGTGTGTATATATGTATATATTCCAGCATGTATTTTAAATGCCCAGGCACTTGAAGATACAAAACAATGTGAACAAGATCCATGAGAAATAAAGGGGTATAAAACAGACCACAAGAACTTACAGATAACAGAGTTACTGGCCATATATTTCAAAATAATTATTCTTTCTGTCCAAGGTAATAAGAAATTTAAACCAAAAATAAAAAATTGTAAATAATCCAATGGATTTTTTTAATAAAAATTAAAATATAATGACTAAAGAATTTCATAAATGTATTTACTAGCAAATTACACATGATAAGAGAATTAGTGAAATCAGATAGGTCAGATAAAATATATAAAGCAAGCATGTGGGAGAAAAAAACATGAAGTACTGGAAGGAATTTAAAGGTTAAACAGATGTGTAGGGATTCCAAAGGAAAGAAGAGAGAACTGAAGTAAAAGCAAAATTTGAATAAATAATGTCATTTATTCAAAACTGATGAAAAAATATCAGGCACCTAATTTTAGAATATTCAGGCATGATAAACACAAACAAAACTGAACCTCAACCAACATGACAGTGAAACTACGGAATACTGAAGAAAAGATAAACTCTTACAGGTAGCCAGAGAAATATGTTCAAATGAACAAAAGAAATTTATGTTCAGTTGTTTACTTCTTCCTTTCTAAAGTTTTACTGACAAAGAATTAACTGTGCATCACTATATAACTTTAAGGTGTACAGCATGATGATTTGATTTTTTGATTTGCATATACTGTGAAGTGATTATCACAACAGGTTCAGCTAACATATAGATAAGATAAAAAGAAAAGAAAACATGAGGAAAAAAGGAAAAAACACTTTCTCCTTGTGATGAGAACTCTTAGGGTTAACTCTCTTAACAGCTTTCCCATCTGTCACAAAGCAGTGCTAGCTATAGTCATCACACTGCACACTACATCCATAATACTTATCTAATAACTACAAGTTTTTACCTTTTGACCATCTTCTTCCAATTGTCCCTCTCTCTACCCTCACACTCTGGTTCCCACAATTTGACCTTTTTTTCTCTGAGGTTTTTTTTGTTTGTTTTTGTTTTAGATTCCACGTGTAAGTGAGATGACACATTATTTGTCTCTGTCTGATTTACTTCATTTAATATAATGCCTTTAAGGTCCATTCATGTTGTCATAAATAGTAGAATCTCCTCCTTTTTATGGCTGAATAAATTTATTTATCTATCTGTATGGAACAACTTCCTTATTTCATCTACTGATGTACACTTAGTGGTTTCCATGTCTCGGCTATTGTAAGTAATGCTGCTACAAATATGTGAGTGAAGACATCTTTCCAAATTAGCACTTTTCATTCCCTTTGCATATATTCCCAGAACTGGAATTATTAGGTAATATGATAGCTCTACTTTTAGTTGTCTGAGGATACTTCATACTGTTTTCCAGTGGTTCTATCAATTTACAATCCCACTAAACCTTTTACTCCTCATCCTCATTTGTTATCTCTTGTCTTTGTTAAGATGGCCATTCTAATAGGTATGAGGTGATGTTTCACGTGGTTTTAATTTGCATTTCCTCACTTACTAGTAATGTTGAGCATTTTTTTTATGTATCTGTTGGTCTTTAGTATATCTTCTTTGAAGAAATGCCTATTCAGATTCCTTGCCCATTTTTCAATTGTTTGTTATTTTTGCTGCTGATTGGTATGAGTTCTTTATACATTTTAGATATTAACCTCTAATAATATATGTGGTTTATATGTATTTTTTCCTATTCAATAGGCTATCTTATCACTTTCTTGATGTTCTTTTGCTGTGCCAAAGTTAGCATGATGTGGCCCCACTTGTTTATTTTTGATTTTGTTGCTTGTGCCCTAGGTATCACATTCATAAATTATTACAAAGACTCATGTCAAGGAGCTTTATTCCTATACTTTTCTCCTAAAAGTTTCGTGGTTTCAGGTCTTACATTTAAGGCTTTAATTCATTTTGAGTTAATTTTTATAAGTTGTGTAAGATATGGTCCAGTTTCATCCTTTTACATGTGATTTCCAACTTTCTCAGCATCAATTATTGAGAAGACTGTCTTTTTGTTGTTCATGTCTAGAAATACTATGGATTTTTGTATGTTATTTTGTACCCTGTAACTTTTCTGAATTCATTGATTAGATCCAATAGTTTCTTGGTTGAATCTTTAGGATATCCTATCTGCAAAATCATGTCATCTGTAAATAGAGACAGTTCCACTTCTTCCTATTCAATTCTGATACCTTTTATTTTTTTCTCTGACTCATTACTCAAGCTAGGACTTCTAGTACTATGTTGAGTAAGAGCTGTGAGAGTGGGCTCCCCTGCTTTGTTCCTGATCTTAGAGGAAAAGCTTTCAGTCTTTCACTGAGAATTTGTTATAGATGGGCTTTATTATGTTAATATGTTCCTTCTATGCCTAACTTGTTAAGAGTTTTTTAATCATGACTGGATATTGAATTTTGTCAAATGTGTTCTCTGTATCTATTAAGATGATCATATAATTATTGTATCAAGTTCAAGATCAGGTCAGAGGAGATAGGAAATAGATATAGAGTAAGATCACTTGTAGCAGTCATTCCACCTAAGAAAAAACAGCTGGAGAGTGGATAAATAATTGGTGGTGCATTTATATGCCATCATAATATACAATATAACCATAAATAAATCATGCCTTCACACATCAGAGTGGATGAATCTCAGGAATAGAAGGGTGAAAGAAAAAAGCAAGTTGGAAGATACAACATGATTCCATTTTTGTGAACTTCTAAACCATGCAAAACCAAGTAATATTCTGTTTAAAGATACAACCATATGTGGCAATGTTTCAAAAAGTATTAGATGATATACTTAGTGAGTTTTTAATCTGTGAGCAGAGAAGGATGGGATCTGGAATAAGCCCTCACAGACCTCAAAGATTTGGACAGTTTTTCATGTTTTTGTCTTTTTTTGTCTTAAGGTAGGTAGTGAATAAATGTTTGTACTGTTATTCTTCATACTGAATTATATGTTATAAATATTAATTTGTATATATTCAATTTTTGTAATAGTTCTCCAAAACAGCAAAAGCAAACATTAAGGATAATCTTAACTAGAAAATATCATGTAGGTTTTTAAAAATCATTGGAAAAGAGAGGAAGGTCAAAGAACTGAATCCAAATTCAAGAAAAGGAAATCTAAAGCACGAATAGATAAATAAGGTCTCTCTTCTCCCTGGCAAGTAGGAAAGGAAAGTACACGTTTGGAGAAGGGAACAGCTGCCAGTGAACAGCAAGGAAACAAGTGGCTTTAATGTCCAGTGGAGGAAGCCAAAGATGTGAGATGAGCCTGAAAATAGAGATGGCAACCCAAAGGGATTGCAGTGCTCGGTTTATGAGTTTGCGAGGTTTGTTTCTGTTTTCTTTTAAAGTAAGACACACGGGAAGTCTGTTAAGATTTTTTTAAATAGTATATCCTCAACAGATTACGTTTGAAAGCCAATTAGTTGTCCTGGTGAGGAAGAATTGGTAAGAGAAGTTAAGAAACAGAACAGTGAGGGGGCTCAGAATCATTTTGACCTGACATGTTTTTCACACTTAATGCAAGCACTGTTCTCTAGCATTTATGTTTGGATATTCTATAGAAAATGCAATTCTGCAGTATCACTTGCTGAATACCATGGCTCTATGGCTCGAGGCACTTCCTCTGCATCTTAAATTCTTGCAGTCTAAAATGTCTACTGTAGTTAAAAAAAAAAAACTGCTGGTTTCTTTCTTCAGAAAGCACAGAGGAAAAAAAAAAGCTAAGATAAACAAAACAAAAATCAGGTAAAAAAAAGGAGAATGAGTAATAGATACACAGTAGAGAGGGCAAGAACAAGGCTGGGAACTAAAAAAACCTAGCTCAGAAAGGCTGACTGGCCTTAAGCAAAGCATTTAACCTTTGTTGTACTCAATTTCCTCATCTGTAAAAATAGAAGTTCACCTTGATGACACAAAATGCCTCCAGAAAAACAAATGGGTGGCATGATTCTATTAAATGATTCTATTAAAAAGATACAAAGTCATTCTTGGGGAGCTATCCTTGGCTTAAGATACTAAAGCAAGTGTTAAAATAATGCTAAAAATATATTATACAATTATATATATATGAATTTCAACTTTAGTTTCATAGTCTCATATTTTTTCAGGGGCTTAATTTGGATCTAGAAACAAAATGAAACATTAATAACTGCCCCAACCTCTTGGCAAGTTATTATTTTGTGACAGAGAGCAAGAGGAGGAATGCAATGATCTGCCCAGAACTGCTCCTCATTACATATTGTTTTTCAGACAAGAATTCAATAATATCTTTTCCATCTTATGTATTAAAATGGTGGCATTTTTCTTAAAATGCACTGGGCTTTTAATTCTACAAAGAGTGGTATACTTAAGATGCCAACTATTTTAAATATAATAGTCATTTTGATAAGCAACAAAGCAACTAAAAGACTTTATTCTTAAAAAAATACAAATCAATCAAAATGAACACCATTAATAAAATGATAATGGAAAAAATTACTGTCAGAGCTATCACCATTATAAAGGCTTGTAAAGTAAGAAAGCTATCTTGAGAAGCATCTATTAAATTAATTTATTTTATCTTTTCAACTCTAAAGCAGAAAAAATATTGCTTGATTGGTCTGGTGTGTTTTTTGCTTTTGTATTTTATGTGTTCTTACTATCTCAAAGTTCTCTTTTGTACTGGTATCTTGCTAATAAGATTAAAACTTAAAATTGCTTTTAATTGCAATTTTAACTGCTTATAATTGCAGAAACACTTAACATTGCAAAATAAAACTTAATTGCTAATAAAGTAAAAATGGCAAGTGTGATTTAAAATAGCTAATATTTGAGGTAGCTTATTTGTTTCAGTCATTTAGGTACATTATTAATAATTAGTGACAAATTTTCTCTCCTTGAAAAAACTCCAGCTAGGCTTATGACTCCTTTCTCAACTAGGCTTCACCTTTGATCTAGTAAGACTTGAACAAAGACCAATATAGTTTCTAACAGCTCAAGGTCATATCCCTAGGATGATCTTAGTCCCACTAACAGTGCATGCTGCAAAAACTCAAAGTTGCCAACGGAATTTACTGTACGTTCTAGCCAATACCTGAAGATAGGGCTCCTGTCTCCCAGTTTCCATGGAAGGTTAAGAGCCTAACTTCTAAAAGCTTCGGTTAGCAAACCCAAATTGGTTTCCTATAGACCAACTTCCCTTTCAGTTTTTTGTAATTTTCCACTTCCCACCCTCTACCGAGCCCTGCTTATGCCCCCTCCCTATTGCCCTATTCTTGCTTTAAAATGCTGGGTCACCTCTACCAATTAAAGTTGAGTTCAATTCATGCTAGATTTTTTTTTCTATTTCCCTATAGCTGATTAAAACCTGTCCTTACCACTTTAACTGGTGTCCAATATAGTTTATTTCTGACCTAATAAATTCTTATTTACTGATGAAGAAATTGGGCCATAAAAGTAACTTACTTCACAAGATAACAAAATTAGTACATGGTAAAACCATAATTTTAATCCAGGCAGTTTGATAACCACTGTTCATTACCTTGCTACTCATTTGGACAAATATGTTTGTCTTTTCTTAGAAACTGAGGGGAAAAAAAATCTTATCTTGAAGGTTAATCAGTGATACAACACTTAAAGGGTAAGATATAGGTTTTTGAAAATCCATTTTCAATTAGTATTCAAAATTGAGAAATCTAACTTCTGTTAAAAACTGCATTAAAATAGTTGAATTCATAAAAGAAACTAAAAAAGTCTAAAAATAGATTTATGTAAAATATAAAGAAGACAATATGTTAAATAAAAAGAATACTGAATTTCTTGCTTCTGAATTTATTAATGAAATTGATAATTATACAAAAAGATTTTTCTGTAGAATTTCAACTTAATGTTTACAAATTCCTTCAGCAGAAGCTATAAACTGAAACAGTACAGGCTTGGGAATCATAGAGACTAAAGTTCTAATCATAGTCCTGCATTTATTGATTATGTAACCTGAGCAAATTACTTAGTTCTCTGAGCTTCAGTTTCTTCAGCTACATAATAAACACAACATTGTGGCAGACAGAATTCTAAGATGGTCAACAAGATCTCTGGTCCTTTCTGTACATGGCCTATATGTTTTTTTGTTGTTATTGAATATGTGTGGGACCTATAAATATGATGCACTCTCATCATTAGGTTCCATTATATGGTAAAATGATATTTTGCAGATATAAATTCCCTAATCAGCTGACTTTGACTTAATCAAAAAAGATACTATCCTAAGTAAGCTGATAAGCTCTTAAAAGAGGGTTTAGATGTCAGAGAGATGTACTTCTGCTAGCTTAAAAGGAGTAAATTGCTGTGTTGTGAAATGGTAATAAGGAGGTGGCCTCTTGGAGTTGAATGCAGCCTCCAGCTGTCATCCAGCAAGAAATGAGAACCTCACATACAACCACAGGAACTGAATTCTGCCCATAATCTGAATCAGAATGCAAGAGGACCTCTAGCTTCAAAAGAGGTCCCATCCCTGACCGACAACTTGAATTTAGCCTGGTGAAACCCTGAGCACAGGACACAGCTAACTCATACTAATTCTTCTCTGGATGGCTGAATCACTTCTCTGGGTAACGCAATCCCAGATTAGGAAGCCTAAGTTCTTTCAAAGTATGTTAGGTTTTCCCTTGTAAATGAGTCAAGAAGGAAATGATACGGTCCCACTTGATTCACTACCACTTTTTTTTATTATTATTTTCAAGAGTATTTAAGGAAAAATAAACCTTCACAATTACCCTAAATTCCTTCTTTTCTATTTTTTTCTATTCCAAATTTTCAAATCCAATTCATAAATATGGAATAAAGTCTCATATTCAGTCAACATCTTTCTAAGATTAGTTCAGCAGATGGATCATCTTTGCTGTAGGGCAGCTATTCAGCTAGAGTCTCTCAGTTACAAGTAAAAGAATATTTGACTAAGGTGGTTTAAGGGATAATATTTCTTTATTCAATACAAAAAAAAAAGTCCACAATAAACTTTGACTTAGCAGTTGGGTAACTGGAATCTAGATTCTTCCTGATTTCTGTTCTACTATTAAGAGGTGTTGGTGATGGGTTTTCTTACCACAAGATGGCTGGTGTAGTGCCAACCATCATATTTTTAATAACACTCTAGGGAGGAAGGAAACGAATGATGTCATACAGGCCCCTTACCTTACGCCATCCTTCCTTTTATTCATAGGTTAAACCTTAACAAAAAGTACTCCAGCAAGACTCCTTTTTGGCTACCATGGGTTCCATGACTGTTAGGAAAGGAGAATGGGATTGCTATGGTTGGCACAGACCAACACAATATATGATGATGGACACACTGCCATTCAAATACACTAAGATGTCTTAACATGGATAGGCAGAGAAACAGCTGCTGGATGGCCTAGTAACAATGACTACCTTACCAAGGATCTTTTCTCAATATTGTGCAAGTTGAGGCTGCTTTTGGTGACTGTCTTACACTAAGTCTTGGGACAAATTCCATAAAATCCTACACTATGGATTAAGAAATTGTTTAACTGTAAAAAGGGTAAATGTGCAACTCTATGAGCTTTCAAGAGAAGGTAATTATCCTCTGTCTTTCAATTATTCCACATAAAACGGTCCTAGGGCCTGGGAGATGTGCCAGAACAAAGTGCAGGTTTCTGTCTCAGTTAAGGGACCCCATTCCTCTATTACTTTTCATTCTTATCAGTTAAAAGATACAGAAGTGCCTTGGGCACAAAGATTTTGGTGCTCTATTTTTATAGGAGCTTTATGGAAATGATAGCACCCCAAAACCTGTAAACAATGGTTCTATTAAAAAATTGTTATCTTTTTGCCAAGAAGAGAATGTCAGTATTACTATGGAAAATTTTGGGGGGTACAGTTCTTTCCACTGGAGTTGAGTGGACCTGTTCTAGCTGGCTTATTTCCCAGACAATCCAGAATAAACATATAATCTTCACAGAAAATTTTTCCCCAGAGTGTCATCAAATATAAATTTTCCATTGTGGGAATTATCCTGTTCACATGCTGAATAGGAAGACAGTGATATTATCTGTCATTCCTTCATCCTAATGTATTCCCTGTTTGACTCTAGCATCCAATTAATTGGAGTTTATCATTGTCCTTGGGAGTGAGTCAAATTGGTCAATTTTTTGTTTTGTTTTGGTGTTGCACAGTAAGTTCTGTGGGGATAACAGAGTTAAATTTTGTCATCACCACTGACATCTAAGAACAAGGGAGGGTGAGTGGACAACCACCCAAGGAAAGCCAATCTCTACTTGGGCTCTTTTAGATACAACCTACCATTTTCCCACAAAGGTCAAAGCAATACAACAAGACATCTATTGTCCCTTCTTATCCCTTACTCATGGACTTCAAGTATCTGGGAGCCCTGCAAAGACAGAGCTTTAGCTGCTTCCTCAAGGAAGGCCTTCAAGTGACAGAAATAATTTGATACATCTCATAATTCCACCTGTTGGTGCCCACAAAACTACTGTTGCTGATACAGGGAATGATTTTCTCAAGTGACAATTAGTGTTTCTGGTTTCAAACACTGATGACAGTGATGTCTGTGTAGATCAGGGTCACCCCTACCCTCCTAAAGCATTGTAGGTGCTGATGGTGATCCCAGTTTCTGAGATGCTGATGGTCACATTCCAGCTAGACATGAGTTTCAGGTGCTGATTTCTCCACACAGTGACTCCATTTGCTACTGAATCTCCTCAGGCAAATGCTACAAATTCACTGATGCCTTTAGTCCTAAATCTCTTTAGTTCTTATTCTTTTTTCCTACCACCTTATGATTTTGCCGTATTGGGCAGAAAGCTAATTTGAGTGAAATTACTTTACTATATTAGTAATACTTTTTCTGTATCAATGACCTATCTGCTGCAATTTGCTTCCCTTGTAATTCTTTCCTAGAACTCTCTTCATTCTCCCCCAGAAATTGATTAATGCCTGCCCTGAAATACTCATTTTTCAGGCATGCCTCAAAGCTGGGAGGAAAACAGCATAGGTTCAAGCTGATGACCGCCTACCTTCCACTCCCAACACTGGAGTCTGAAATATTCACCCCTTTGTAATATTTGCTATTTTTCATCAGTTTCCCTATGTTGTCAGTAAATTTCCTTAGGAGTAAATAAGCCCAAATGACTATTTCTAAGAACATCAATCAAAGAATAACTTACTCTCTCATACATATTTCTTTATTGCTTAAAAGCTTAGAGTACATCCTTACTATGACCATCTCCAGCTCCATCCATGTTGCTGAAAATAGCATTATTTTATTCTTTTTATGGCTGAGTAGTATTCCATAGCATATAAAAGAGAAAAATATCATGTATCACTTACATGTGGAATCTAAAAAAATGAGACTAATGAACTTATTGACAAAACATAAGACTCACTGACATAGAAAACAAACTTGTGGTTACCAGGGAAGAAGGAGGGGGTGTGGAGAGATAAATTGAGAGTTTGGGATTCGCAGATAGTACCTACTATATATAAAATAGATAAACTGCAAGGTCCTACTGTATACAACAGGGATCTATATTCAATAACTTGTAATAGCAAATAATGAAAAAGAAAATGAAAAGGAATATATATATGTATAACTGAATCACTATGCTGTAACCAAAAATTAACACAACATTGTAAACTGACTACTTCAACAAAAAAAGTATAAAAAAAAGAGTACACCTTGCTTCTATACTTACCCAAAATATAAAAAATGGACAAAAACAAAGATAAAACTGTTAGAAATATGGAGGAAATTTATCTTCAGGAGATAAGCAGACTGATGACAGATGCTGAGTGAAAAAAATAGGAGGCTGAACATTGGGACTGAATGCGGAGATCCCCTACGAGACCTGAGCAGAAGTCTGCAGTGGGTCCCCAGAAACAACCCTGCATACCCCGCCACAACTTCTCACCACCTCTTCACACTCTGCAGATCTAAGTTCCTATGTTCTGCATCTAGAAAGGATTAATTCTTTCCCTCTTTTCTGTTTAAACAAAGGGCCTGCATTTGTGTGAACTCTGAAACCATATTTACAAAGAAGAGAATATAGTACTCCAACCTCCTGTAAGAGTGGCCTTTAATATTGCCTCTGGAACAATATGTTCAGTGAGATTAACATATAAAAAACACAGAATAGCAAACTGACCTGAGTCTTCTGTCCTTTGGTGAAACCCTGTTTGCCCTGGGCAACTTGAAAAACATTAAGAAAGAAAATGTGGAAAAGAGGATCTGCCAACCAAATGGAAATTGGAAGAAAATCACAACATGCTAGAGCTAAAGCAATCGTATGTTGCGCTAATGTCCTCAATTCTTTACCCTTCCCTTATTCATATTCTTTACATATGAGTTGGCAATATCTTCTCCCATGAAAGCGAAAGCACCATCCCTTGCTTTGGGGCTTGCTACATGATCCGCTTTGGTTCATGGAGTGTTAACAGAAAACATATTTGTGCTGCTGTGTCTGCTCTCTTTCACATCTGCTGGAGCAGGAGGATATGCCTGAGCTGGCTGAGGAGGAGGTATAGAGACATGTGGGGCTGCACCAGCCACAGATGTACTGAGCCTAGAAAAGGAGAGCCTCAGGGGACCTTCAGATTGGTGTAGATGCACACTACTATACGATACTGAGATGATGTGGCTGATTATGGCCTAAAATTAGCTGATATCAGGCCCAATTGTTAGGTAGGTAGATCAGTGGGGGCACTGGGCAGATAGGTGGAGGAGAAAGAGGATGGTTTGGAGATGACATTATGCCCGCCTCCAGCATAAAGGGGCTTTACTTCTTCTAAACGGATGCCAGCAAGAAACTAGTAAGAACTCAAAAGCCACAACTGCACGGAATCAGAAAAGACTTAACCAGACACAACTCAATGCTCATTGTATTATAATTAACACCAAGGTTTAGCCACCCACCTCTCCATGAGTTTTTCTGCATACACCATGGGTAAGGACATGCACAAAGGGGCCAAACATGACTAAGCATTCCGGGGACAAGAGCTGTCAATCAATCAAGAGACTACCTCTAAGCAAGGGTATAAGGGAAAGGGGAGACCAAAACTGTCACTTTTTCTCCCTTGGATCAGCCCGCCTCCCATTCTTGGAGGTGTACCTTATCTTTTTTTTTTTTTTTAATAAATCTTTTAAAATCTTTCCCTACGCAATGCACTGTCTCCCGACTGTAAACTTATCTCTTTTGGGTATGATACCAACTTCAACTCCTTCCATTTAAGAGGAGAAAACTGGACCCCTGAAGTGGAAACAGATCGATAGTCGTGGCAAGGCTGGAAGTGAGGCCCTGAAAAACAATCTTGAACATCTGCATGTTTACTCTAGGCTCAGATACATGCTGGCCTCGTGGACTTTGGAAAGCCAGTTAATTTCTCTGAATCTCACTGTTTTGTTTGAAAATGAAGGTAACGTGCACCCTAAATAAAACCTAGAAAATGTCTGGCCCAAGTAAGATAATCAATGTGAAAACACTTTGTGAAAAAGGGAGAAAGATGCTCAAGTGGTCAGTGCTAATGTATTCAAGTACATGATGAAAGCTTCTCTTACATAATGTCATTTTATCTCATCTAATCTTTTACTGCCCACCTATTAATAAGGTAGGTATGCACGCATCTGTTGACCAACAGGTGATTCTAGTGTGCATACAGAGCCAGGTCCTATGCACATGCAATGAATAAGCAAATTCAGGCTGAGGGAACTTAAGTAACGTATCCAACTACCCTCAAAGAACTTGAGATGTTTTTATTAATCCATAGGGAGCCTACTGATTGTAGCTCAGGACAACTGTTAACTGTTGTGTAGTAACTTTCTGCTACTGGTCACGCAGAAGCATGCTACAATTATTCAAATCAGAATCTTTGCTTTTATATCTTTGATCAAAAATTTTTACTAGAAGTATCTTTGTTTTTATTATCCAAGGTGTCATGATATACATGCCAAGCCACCTGCCATGAACAGTCAGCCTGGTCTCTAATTACATCACATCTGCTCTAGAAGATGACTACTCTCCTCTTTGGGGTGCTCCCAAGGGCATAAGGTCCATTTCAAATGTGCCACATGACCTATATTTTGATTCAAACTACACCAAACATACCTTCCAAACTCAGTAATATGTATCTTTAGGTTTAACTTCTCAGGATGAGAAGGACTGACTGCCTCCTTTTTTAAGATATCTCATGAGACTTTCCAAAATTAAATACATCAACATACACCCCTGCAAATTTGGGGGAAACACATAAAATATTTTATCTGCATCAACAAATATCACGTGGGAAAATATGAGGTCAGTGCCCTAAATTACTGGGAAAGCTTATTAGCAATAGAGTCCATGCCTTGGGAGGAACTTAAGAAAAGACTGAAAATTGTGTGAGGGCAAATAAACCTCCTTCCTAAGCTTCAAGAGTATTAGTAAAAACTCCACTCTTGGCTTCCTAATTGCATGGTAGTTTTACATATGAGAACTTTCTCTGAGATTAAATCTTTTATGGTTTCTTAGGGTCTTTGGGAATTAGAGTAAATCCAAGTTCAGGAAAATCACTCAGAATATGAAACGGCTAAAAGAATATGCTTTTATTCCACCTCAAAATCTCTTTTCCAATAAAATATATTTGATATAGATTCTATTAGCAGGTCTTAAAACATACAATATTCCAAAGAAAATGAGTGATGATGCTGGAGGAAGGGAGGGGAACCCTGCCAGGGTCTGAGATGACTTCCCTCTGGGCAAGGTTTCATGCTGACTATTTTCAATGCACCGAGTCACAAATTTCAGGACACAAAGAAATGAAGAGGCACGGAATAAGGGCTTCCTCTTCAACTCCCTAGAAAGCTTTGCAGGTCCTCATGTCTTTATTTTTGAATAGAAAGCTTGAAGTCATAATTTCTGAACAATAATGGGCTGTGGACAAGAAATTTGCAAACATTTCATATTCTTTTCCTTGCTGAAATATTTATAATTTTTATTGCAAAAGGAAGCAAACAATTGGAATCATTTTGATAACTTGCTTAATTGTGATAGTTAACTAGCTTAGTAGTAAATAACTGGTTTAATACTAGATACATAGTATGCATAATTATGTAAATATAGTTACATATAATGGAAAAATAAGTCTAATAATAGTGTGTCTATATATATAAATATATACATGGACAGGTCAATATTCTAGTTCACAAGGGAAATTTTAACTTAAAATGTCTTCTTTAACAGACAAATACATGCTATTTTCAGTAGGATGATACTAATGCATACTGTGAAAGATAATTGTGGCTTTGTGGTAGTATCCTATTAGCATTTTGTAAACTCTGTGAAGTGCTTGCTTACCTGCTGACTGCATTTCAAACAATGCTTAATGGTGACCGTGCCAGATTTAGGTAAAAATTTACATCCACCAATACAAAAGTGTTCCTGAAAAAAGTATTTACTTTTTAGTACTGACATAAAACTGAAAAATACAATTATAAGATATTGCAAGTATACAATGTGATGATTTGACAAAAAGTATTTATTTTAAATGGCGTTCATCTAAGGGTAGAAATGTGAGTTTTGTGTTTGTTATGTTTAATCTCTACCCAAATCAAAGTCCCTTTTATTTGAGGTTAAAGAACACTAAAAGTAAAGCATGGGCTTTCATATCTTTTAAGTGGGCTTCTGCTTAAAGATAATAAAAGACAGCATCTACACCAAAACGCCTTCTTTAGTCGGCGAAGTATTTATGTCAATAAATATATGGCTGCACAATATTTTGAAATGTCAGCAGAAGTTTCCATCTTGTAATCTTTTCTTTTTTTCCAAGACCCTGGTCCTCGCCATTCACACCTAAAACTGTGAGGTATTCATTGCTTGAATAATTTTATAGCAAAAAAACAAGCCATTTGAAACTCTAAAGGCAAAATCCTCAGTATGAATAGAGTTGGAAGACAGTTATAAGTAGGCTTCCTACCATGACACCATGACAGCTGAAGAGTCTCCTGATTTGATACAAGGGGTAGGGTATGGGAACAGGCAATAAACAGACCAGATGGAGAAGAGATAAGGAATAAGTAGAACTTAACGTTTTCCTGAGAAATGTGGGTCCTGGCCCCTGATCCAGGAGGCAGAATAACTGAAATCTAGATTGTGTGAGTATGGTTATAGGTGCCCTTAGAGATCACTAACTCTACTTCTAGGTACCATTAGAGGCAGGTGGGGAAGGAGCAACATATTCTAATACTTTGTATTAATAATGAGTATGCCAGATACCATCATGAAATTGAGATCACTTCTGTGAAAGGCTGAATTAAGAAGGCTTAGCTGTCAGCCTGCACTGCTCCAGAAATAGTTCTCAGCCATGGAAGCCATAGCAAATAAGAAAGGAGAGGAAAGGCGGTAAAAAGTGAAAGGTGTTCAGTTCTTGATAAGGTTCTTGGCCACTGGTCTGCAACTGACAGAGATCCACCTCGGTGTTGGGGTGGGTGGAGGGATGATTTAATGAGAAAAGGAGCAGCAGGCATGAATCCTCAAACATTAAAGGACATATCTGCATTTTAAAGTGATTGGTAGGGCCACAAGCACAGAGCTGAAATACGTGGAAGGACTTCTAGGCTGGTCTGTGTTATGTCTCCCTTGAGGGTGACTTGCAGGCTCAAAAGTGCTTGACAACCAGGAATGCGTGGGTTACTTATGCTAATTCTTGGGCAGGAGCTCAGAGTTCACTGCCCCAGAGAAGCCGCTGAATAAATAAGGTTCAGTGCCTCTCATAAAGCGCAGCTCTGTGAAATAACCTGCAGAGCCTGATAAAAACTTGGAGAACTGAAAGGGAACAAATTTGTACTTTTTCAGTCTGTTCTTTGAAAATAGTGCTTTTAGATTTAAAAAAGAATCCCACTGACAGTACATTTTAAATGATGTCAATTAAAATCTTCCTAAGCTTCTCTGTAAATATCAGGCCCTTTACCTCTTCTCTATCATAAAGACAAAATAGGGTAGAATATCTAATAAACGGTTAAAGAATATGACAGGTCAGAGCCACTTCATGTTAGGAGTGATATGTGAAACGTGCTGTTAGAGGGGTGTGAATAAAAAAAACTGGATTCATGGAGGTATCAAAGAAAAACTGCACTGATGGGGTTAAACAGGCAAGGAAGACTTGATTCAAGACTATTGCCATCTGCAGCACATGGATGGACCTAGAGATTATCGTATTAAGTGAAGTAAGTCAGATAAAGACAAATATATGATGTTGCTTATAGGTGGAATTAAAAAAAAATACACATCTTATTTACAAATCAGAAACAGACTCAGGAACATAAAAAACAAACTGTGGTTACCAGGGGGGAAATGAGGGAGAGGGATAGATTAGAAGATTGGGATTAATAGATAAACATTACTATATATAAAATCAATAAACAAGGACCTACGGTATAGCACAGGGAACTATATTCAATTTCTTGTAATGTGCTGTAGTGGAAAACAATCTGAATATATATATATTCGTTGCTGTACACCTGAAACTAACACTGAAAACTGACTACACTTCAATTAAAAAAAGTAAGGATGTGGAAAAAAAGAAAAGCACTAAAAAACAAAAGACTGTTGTACAGGGGTCAAGACTACTGCAATCAGGGAGAGACACTGAACTCAACTCTGCGCAAACAAAAGTCAAGAAAGATATTAAGGCCACCTCAGTCAGAATGCAGGGCTCGGTTTGGACAGGATTCAGAGATACGTCCCCTCCTAGCAGAAGGGCGGTCACAGGGAAACAGGAAGTCCTATTCTGTTACTTGGAAAAAGAAAAAAAAGAAGCTTTTTTCTTAACCTCTGCCTGGACTCTTGGCACTGGTACGTGAGTAAAGGTTTAACACTTTTCTTCCTCCAGGAGGAGAAGACAGAGCCTTATTTTGTAGTGTGTTAATATCCATGCTGTAAAATTTCCCAATATGACCTATTTTGAACTACCAATTTAATGATACTGCAGTGTGAACTGGAGAAGAAATGCTCACAATCAGGTCTTCAGAGGTAGAACCAACCAACTCAAGCATATCACACTGCTTTTTAGCCACACATGCTGACCAAAAATGAGAAGCCCAGACATCTAGAAATAATAGTATGTGCTAAGGATCCAACTCCTCATTAAGGAGACTTTAGACAAGTACGTAAAGAAAAGAAGTTTAAGGTATGAATAGCTTAAGAATTATAACAGACTTATTAATTTACAACTCCTTACAAATGGCAGCTGACTTCATTTCCATTACTGAATTCAGATGAAGAAACCAAGGGTCTCAGATTCATATAACCAGTAAATGGCCAATCTGGGAATGGACCAGAAGACTAACTGCTTCCCTAAACCCTCTCTCTTGATGAGCTCAGCTCTGAACAGCTTTCATAAAACCTACTCTCAAGACCTGCATTCTCAAAAATATCCTTGATTGTCTTACCTAAAGCCCACAATTCTGACAGGGTGATAAACACTTCAAAGATAAACAGTTAACTCAGGTTGTTGAAACTATGAAAATTTGTCTGTGAGAGACATCTTTATTCC
The DNA here is from genome assembly GCF_048564905.1 of Vicugna pacos. Taxonomy (NCBI): domain Eukaryota; kingdom Metazoa; phylum Chordata; class Mammalia; order Artiodactyla; family Camelidae; genus Vicugna; species Vicugna pacos. Next base: position 37,347,377 of record NC_132989.1, read on the forward strand.
ATTAGCATCCCTTGCATATAAATGGGAGATATTCTAATATGACTGAATGGGACAAGAAAGGAGTAATTTTTTTTTGAAAGGAAAAAGTTACAGAAATCTCAATAATTTGAGCCCTACTGTGATAGATAGGAAAATAAAATTAAGTCTAAAAGGAGAAGAGAGGGAAAAAGAAAGGCCCCTGGAAACAATAATCATCTGACTCATTCACCTTTTTATCCCTCATGTTCAGTATGTGGCTGAATTCAGAGCAGGTGCTGGATACCAGTTTGGAGAAAGGAGAGAGAATTGGGAGGAAAAATGAATGGGAGGAAGGTAGAAGACAGGTCAGAAAGGAAGGAGAAATTTAGGAAGGGAGCAAAGGACATCTGGTGGTACTTTTAAGAATGAGAAGAGTGTCTGAAAATGGAGTGAAAGGCTGTCACAGCTGAGAAACGGGGCCTTACTTTGACAATGACCTGACACTGACTGACTTCAACAAGCCTACAACTGAGTGAATGTTATTTGTAAACTTCACCTTGTCCACCTTGCCACAGCATGGAATTTTCCTGGTCACACCCATTTATAGTACATATACATTAATTATTGTGCAGGACAAAGTGGGTTTTAAAGTCATGTCTTTATATTTTTACATTTAACAATAATTACAATGAAATCAATGAAAACTGTATGTATTTATATTTTAAACTGCATACACTATGTACGTGGGCATTTTTTCCCTCTATGAAATAAGGAAGATTATCTTATTCAAAGCACATAGCAATAAGGAATGAAATAGAAGTGCTAGAAAATGCTTCCTTTTCATTCAATTAAGTAAATAAACTCTGCCTGGAAGGTGGTGTTCTCACTGGCATAAATGTCATAGATTAATGGCAGCATTTCAGATCCAACCATTGATAACAGATTTTTCTGGTTTTTAATAAAGTACTATTCCACGAAGGATATTATTCTCTCTTTACACGGTTCTTTTGCAGAGTGGTTTTTTTTTTATTTGCCTAATTTTCATTTGTTATGCTGACAATACTCTCTGAATTCTACTCATCAGTGTAGATTTAAGATTGTTAATGCATTTTTTACTTGTAAAACTTAATTATCAAGGGTTAAATATTTCTCCCTTAATAAACATTCCTTGACTAGAGAAAGGTATTCATGCTATAAACACTTTTATTACCAAAGAATGTTAAGACCTCGCAATTCTCTGTATGACTTAATGCTATTAGAGTTTTCCAAACCCTCAGTAAACTATGCTCTACCACAGTTGAAATTACCAGGATTAGCTGCTCATCAAATTTGATAAACTTATTTTTTAAAGCAGAAGCTCTTTTGATCGTATAAGGTGAAAAATGTCATTTGTTCTTTAGTTCAAAATCAGTAAAAAATATTCTTCATGTTTTTATTTCCATCTTTATCTCTATCTGTTCAGAAGAAAAATGATTATTGTCTGTTGGCATTAAGTACCCCAGGAAAGGTAGCACCCCTTGACAGAACGTGCTTCTGCCAGATAAAGAGATGATAAACTGAAGTCATTTTACAGAGTGAAGTTTCCAAAATAAACCAGAGGAAGACATCCAGTATCTACTGAACATGCTGCTGTGAAGATAAGGCCACAGCCCATGCCTTAAAGCAATGAGACCTGTAGCAGCAGACAGTTGGCAGCAGGATTTAATGAATTTAATCAACTCCTACTTTAGGAACCCTGGATGCTCTGAAAGGACTCTAAAGTGGATTTATTATGTTAAAATTTAATGTAATAAAATTCCTGAGGCTTTTGCTGCTTACAAGGAGAAACTATGTTTAACATGCATGCACATCAGAGGTGATGATCAGGATGGCACTCATCCATCAGGAAGAACGCTAGTGACAGCTTGAATTCAGGGTCCTGGAGGTGCCCTGAATTATACCAGGCACTTATCCTTCAGATACTGAATCATAGAGACCTGGGGAGAATTCTGGTAGAGAAGGTTACATAACATCCACTAATTTCAGTATTTTAGTACCAGTGAGTTCTAAATTAATATAAGCCCCATTTTAATTTTGTGCTTATTTATTCTGTCTAATAGATAGTGTTCAGGTTCTTTTTGACTAATGCCTATTCCTTCCTGTCCTCCTAACCTTGATATGATACATTTTTCATCAGGCAACACTTCACTCTGCTATCCAGTCTCAACTTTTAAATACTGTACCTTTATGTTTCCCTCACTTCTTATTTAAGAGTAACGTGAACAGTGGCATAGTTGTCATGGAATATAAAGGGGCCCCCTTGTAGGTTGCATTTTTATCCCTGATTTCTTTTTTTCTCACCACTGACTTTGCAGCTCACCTCATTCTTCCTCCTGCAAATGGCGTTTATTAAACTCACAGGAAATGTTTAATGAACTTATTTCACAAACCAGAAATTCCCTGCCATATGCAGAAATACACACAATAGCCACAGAAAATCCGTATGAATACTGACACTCCCAGCCTCTTCCCACATTCACCTGCATCTTACCTCTGGGTATATTTTGCTCAGTGTACTTCTCTCCTCTGCTTAATGTGCGAGTGAACTGAGTAGGATAGTATGTAGGGGCAGGAAGAGAACCAACATGTGAATACTCTTATGTCCTAATTCTTGTTACACACACACACACACCCCTTGGATGTGATCATCTAGACTGAGATACTAATACCTGAAGGGGTCTTGCATGTTACTGATGCAGAAATGTGGATTTGTGAAAAAAGGGAACATGAAATAGTTCTGTCTAGGAAGAGTTCTCCACTCACTAGATACTTCTGCCCTTCCCAAGACACTGGTGCTATGTTACACTGTGTAGTTAGCCATGGGTATAGTCAAACAGAACTGGAAAAGAATTTTTACCGAATCAAATTCCTTTAGACTTGCAGACATTTTTTATGCACATTCTAGTAATGGCACTATTTTTTCCTCTTTAAACTGAATCTCCTAGGATGACAGAGACAGTGCAAAGCTAGAGAAAAAAAGAAGAGTATTATTAAATTTATGTAGTATGTGCTTTTCAGTACCTACTATATGCTGACAGTCAATCACTCAAAATCCTTTCGAGAAGTAGGTAAGGAAGGATGCACCAGGCAGTGGCCAATCGTTGGAGATGCTAGAAAGGCAAAGAGAATTATAGTGCAGTATCGATTAAGTATCAAGATTAGGATAAACATTTGGGGTGTTAGTTATAGGAGCAACAAAAGATGATGGCCCACTGAAGGACAAGGGATAACTTTGGAAGTTTTTTGGAGGTACTGATGCTGAACTGTGTACCAGTGAGCCCATTAAAGGGAAAGGGGAGAGTGTTCCAGGCAGTGGCTGTTTAAACTAGTTATAAAGGAAACAGGCTGTAAAGTTGTAAAGGGTAAAGGAGGATATGAGTCTGAACTCCTTGGTTTAATAACTATTCAGTCTGAGCAGATGACTTTTCTTCTAAGCATCTATTTACTCACAGGCAGCCTTAGGGAGAATGAGAGTAAAAGACGGGGGAAAAAAGAGCACTTAATAGCATGTAAGTACTTAATAAATTGTATTTTATCTGCAAAATTTTGGTGATGCACTCAGGGAACTGTAATTATTTCTAGAAATCTGGAGTGAAAAACATTCAAGTTAGGTAATGATAATTGAGGTAAAAAAGACAGCTGAGGGTTACAGAATTCTGCGAGAGATAACAAGTCGTTGCAGGCTGTGATTTCTAGCAGTTACCAAGGTAGAATTTGGGGTGCAAGACTCCAAGCACAAGTCTTCTGTTTTTCTCTTCCTACACAGGGGGACTGCATGTCTCCTGTGGTGGAGCTACTGGACATAGGAGCTTCCATCTGCCTGCCTTGAAAAACGACCACATAGACATGATTCCCAAGAGTTCAGCCTTCAGATGTAATGTAATGAGGAATTGTTATGTGATGATAAGGAAGGTCACGACCTGATTAGATTAGCCTTAAGAAAGATCACTTTGGCTCCAATATGCACAATTTTTCAAAATGGATGAGGCTGGAGGCAGACAACTTACTATTGTTTGAGTAAGAGAAGTAAGATGACAAATGAAAAGCATTTCCAGGCAAGGAAAGAAAGTAAAGCTACTGTTAAGGGTTAACTATACTATTTGATGACAGATTGGATGAGAGCAGAGTATGCAGTCTGGGGTGTGAGGCTGATGTCTTTTATTGTACTTCCCATGAGAGTGGCTTGATAGAACATTAATAGCAGCTAATATTTACTGAATGCTTTTGTGTACCATACACTGCCCCCTCTTCTCAGCAGTTAGAGTCAACATTTCTGCTTTCCTGGCAGAAGCTCAGATTTAGGACCTAGTTTTTGGTATATCTTTAGGAGGCTTCCTGATCCTCAGGGTAGATAGATGTTCATTAGTCTACGCCAGTTATTTTAATTTTTTATCCCCTTATCAGTGATTTGCTAGACATGGGCATGCGGTAGAAAAACAAGACAAAGTAGAAAGTCTAGTGAGAGGCTTCTGGGATTGTTTCCCTCATAATTAAAAAAGGAGAAATAAACAGGGCTTGCTTGTTCCTACCTCTGGCATAGGTGCCTACCTTTGGCATTGCCACATGCGGCCTTCACCTTAGGAGCTTCACGTATTCTTTTTGTACCGAAAAGGGGAAAGTCAAGAGACTCCCAGAGAGAGTAACTGATGGGGAGTCCTTGTGTCATGGAACCAAGAAGTTAACCAACTGACTCTGATATAGCTGAACTTGGGGCTTCCTGTTATTCAAAGTAGCACAGTATTGTCATCGTTTAAGTCACTTTCAGTTTACTCAGGGACTTTAATGACCAAGAGACATGTCTTATTACTATTATTGTTACCGATTCCTAACTTGTACTACTCACTGCACGACAGGCCAATAAATCAAGGGACAAGGGGCTGGGACAAGAAACAGTAACTTTATTTGGAAAGCTAGCAGACTTGGAAGATGGTAGACTAGTGTCCCAAAAAACTATCTTGCCTGAGTTAGAATTCACGTTTCTTTTATACTAAAAGGAGAGGGAGTAAAGTCAAACATTTCCTGGTTCTGGTCAGCCTCCAGAGGGGATGTTTCAGTTTCTTCCTTCCTGCCTGCAGTCATTCATAGGTGGGCCTAGTCAGGATGCTTCCTGTGAGCTAAACAAAGGTATTTTAGCTTAACACTCATTATCTAGGAGACAGGGTTCCCAGAGATGGGTCACCGTGTATAATTTAAGTTTATAGGCAACATCTCTTAGTGAGTAACTTATAGGAAAAGGTTAAAGTAGAAGAAACCGATTCAATATGGAGTCAGATTTGTCCTTCCCTAATGCATTATCTGTGCTTAAAGGATGCAGGAAAAGGAGTAAGGGAAAATCTGCCAGTGAGAGTGGGAGATCCTCTCGCAATTTTGATAGTTATTGCAATGGAAGGAATAATATCTTAAATGACAGTATTTGGGAAAATAATTAGCTTTTTTCATTTTTTATTTCCTGAGACTTCACCTCAGGCTTTCACTATCTCAAGTTTTCTTCTCATTTGTAAGACATCCTTTGTTTCATGGGACTTTAAAGTCACAGCTTTATTCCTCACTTTTTGCTCTGGGCCTTAAATCACTGGCTCCATTCACCACATTAGATGAAGAGTGTCATTAGCTCCAAATGATTGTTAGTGGCTGTGAAAGAAATGATTATAGAAATTCAACCTTTCATTAATGACTAGTATGCAATTTTGTGACATCTAACAGGGTCCTATGCTCTGTAGATCACAGGAGTAGGAATGGCTGTTACAGCAGCTGTATTCTTTTGAACAGAAGACTCTGTGACAAAATTCTCAGATTTTATCTTTTGTTTCTAGTCTCTTAGTGGCTCAGGTGAAACTTTTTTTTTCCATCAGGATAAAATTTTTAATATGTTTTATTCCATCACAAATACAATCTCAAGTAGTATAAGCTTTAGAAAATGCATTCTTTTCATTTTAACTTTATAGTAGGTGTCTAATGAAGGCAAGATATTCTTTAAGGATAGGCAAAACTGGAAAAATCATGTATTACAAACCAAAAAGGGGATCAGAGTGTCAAGTGAATCTTAACTTTAACCAAATCTTAATTTGCTGAGTTTTCTTTTTTAGTTCTTAATTGAGTATTATAGCATAAAGGACAGTGGTATCAATATATTCTCTTAGCATGAAGCTATATATCCCCAAATGAAATATGGTATTAAACACAAATTCTTCCACTTGGGGGTTTCAATCTCATGTCTTCTCACCTTCTCAAAGACTTTTCCCAATCAATCACTTCCTCCCTCTCCAGCTTCAATCATTTCTCAGCTCTTGATGGACTATTACCACCAGCATACAAACAAGCACTAATGTCAAAACTTCCTTTGACCTTGACCTGAATCATCTTCCTATCACTGTTCCTTTCCTTTCTAATGCACTGTAAATTTTCTTGACAAATTTAGTCATGTTATATGATCACCCATATTCAGTCCAATCAGGTTTCCACTGCCCTCTGTTCCAGAGAAAAATCTTGTCAGGATCACAAAAAAATTATCCAGTGGTCACTGTTCTTTCCTTAACCAGACCTTTCCATTGCTTTCTACATAGTTACTCACCTTTCTTCCTAAGACCCTCTCATCTCTAATGTCTAGGACCCCCATGTGCCTTTCACTGAGTGCCTGCACTGTTAGCTGCTTCATCTGAGTCTCCTTTGCTGGTAACCTTTCTCCTGCTGAACCACTAAATGTCCTGGGCTCTCTGGATGATTTGCTTTCAAACCTGTGGCTTTAAACAGAATTTGTTTGCTAAGACTTCTACATCTGTACCTTAAAATTCAAACATGCCCTAACTCCAGAATCATATATCCAACACCTTGTGTGATTTGTGTCCACAGGTGTTTTAATAAGCATCTTAAAATTAACACAGCCAAGAAAGTACATTTGATCCTACAAAGAACCCAACTCCTTTCTCAGATTAATTTTTTTGAATAAATAACTCCATCTAGTTTCTTAAGCCAGACTTCTAGGGATTTTCCTTGATTTCACTATCCATCAGATACCCCTCACCCCCAAATATACATAATCCAAATTATCAATACATCATGCAGAATTTGCCTTCAAAACATATTCTAAATTTACTTTCTTCTCAATTCTTAATTTCTACTATTTATGCCATGATTGCTCACTCAGATTATTCAGACTTTAACTAGCCCTCTTGCTTCCCTTCTCCCAACACGTTTGTTTTTGTTTTCACTCATTAACTTTACTGAAGTATGATTGACATGCAATAAAAAGCACCTATTTTAACTTTACAATTCTGTGAGCTTATCAAATGTATACTCCCACATAATCAACAACCCAATCAAGATATATAATATTTCCATCATTCTCCAAATTTTCCTCGTAGCTACTTGCATTAGACCCTCCCTCAACTCTGGCCTAGGCAACAACAGATGTGCTCTCTATTACTATACATTAGGTCTATCTGTCTGCAATTGTACGTACATGGGTTCATATGGTATGTGCTCTTTTGTGTCCTAGGCAGCTCGGCATATTGTTTTGAGATTTATCAATGTTGTGTGTTGAGGCAGTTTCAATTTACTGTTTGCATATATCACAATTTGTTTAAGAAGCTATCAAAGAAAATCTTTGTGACCTTAGAGGATAAAACTACTAAATAGGCCATAATAAAAAATTAACACCATCACAGTGAACTTTCCAAATTTAATGTAACTTAAAACCCAGGGAGATGATGCTAGATCTGCCAAATAAACCATCCATCCACCCTACAAATTATATAATCAAGAGGATATAACTTAGAAGCCCATTCTTCAGTGGGGACGTACAAAGGTAAAGTAATGAAACATAATTAGTCGACATATAGTGAGTTTTGGGGAAAAGAGATAATGTATTCTGGGATAATCACACATAAGTGACAAACTAAATAGCATAGGGTCCCTTGAAATTCCTTACATAAAATTACAAGGTGTCTGAAGTATCCGCATTTGAGACAGTATTCTGCTCCTCCAATTAAGGAATGGAAAATTAGTCACAGAGCATTTCCAAGTAATAAAGTCAATACTAATGTAGTATTAAGTATACAGGAAGTCCTGCTTTCAAACTGAAATTGCTCCTATTAACTTTAATAAATGTTGTGTGTACTTTTAAAGTCTGGAAAACCAGTAAGGAGTCATTTCCACAATATGCCTCCTTTTAATGTAAAATTAGATGGAAGATGCCCCAAATAACTGTTGTTTCTTTTTTTTTCAATTATACATTAATTATTTTATTTTACGTCCCACCTGTTGAATGTACTTTTTGAAAAAACTTTGTATGTTCCATTGTCGAATGAATTATTCTATAAATTTGTTATGTCTCACTGATTATTTTATTCAAGTCTTCTAAATCCTTAGTTACTTTCTGTAAAAATTTCAACTATAATTGTGGATTTGTCAAATTTTGTTTACATATTTTTTTCAATTTTGCTTCATAGATTTGTCTCTGTTAATAGAGAGATTCAGAACTGTTATATTTTCATGTTGAATTGATACTGGTATTTTTATGAAATACCCCTTCTCACCTTTAATACTGCTGGTAATGAGGACTCCTCTATGTATATTCCCATCTTCTTGCATTTAGACTATGTGTAACTTCATATTTAAAATGTAGTTCCTCTAGATGGTACACAATTGGATTTAGCTATTTAATTCAGTGTTATATTCTTTGGCTTTTATTTGGAAAGTTTAGAGCATTGGTAATTAATCTAACTTATTACATGGTTGTTTTTAAGGATACCATCTGGTTGTTTTCAATTTGTCAAATATATATATATTTTTTTGTTTTATGGTTTTATTAACACAAATACACACAGGCTGTTCATTCATTTTATTCCCTGTGCAGCCTGGCTTTGGGATTGGTGACTGATGGCTAGCTGGGCTGCTCTTTCCACAACGCTTTCCCAGTTTCTGGAGACCATCGTGAGCACTCTCAGCACAGTAAGATTTGTTGCACATCAGTAGCACTTCAAGCTCCTCGACGTTGTGGACCCGGACCTTCCGGAAGATGCTGGGAAGCATGTGCTTTGTCTTTTTGTTGCTCCCATAACCTGTATTGGGCATCAAGATCTGGGCCCTGCATCTCCTGCTCACTCTATCATCAATGCCTCTGGGTTTTCGCCAGTTCCACTTAATTTTGACATACTGGTCTGACTGGCGCCAGATAACTTCTTGGTCTTCTTTTGGATGATCTTGGGCTTCAGGAGGGATCTGAGGGCAGTTATGATGCTCAGTAGGAGATGACTGCCACCTCTGTAGGCAGCACCAAGGAAGACAGTCCCATGTATCTTTTGTTCTTTGTCCCTTAATTATTTTTGACTATTAAATATTTTCATTATTCGATTTTTCTTTACCATGGTCTCACTAGCTGTAACTTTTAATAATCTTATACAGTAGGAACTCTAGGGTTGGAAAATGCATCTTAACATAGTCTATCTTCAAGTAATATTATGCCTCTTCAGATTTAATGCAAGAAATATATGACGGTATACTTCTATTATACCTCCACCTCTTTGTACTTTTATTGTCAAACAATCTACATTTATGTATGTCATAAACCCCACAGACATATTATTTTTTAACTTAAACAATAAAATATATTTAAAGAAATTTTTAAATGAAAGAAATCTTTTTATTTACCCACACAGTGACTATTTCCAGTATTTTTTACTTAATTAAAAAAACTCTGGTTTACTGTTCCTTCAGCCTGAAGAAATTTACTTTAAATCATCTTCTTGTGCACATCTTTGGGTGATAAATTCTCAAAGTTTTTCTTTTCCTGAACATATTTTTATTTTAGCTTCATTTCTGAAGGATACTTTTTCAGATATAGAATTCTACGTTGACAGACTTTTTTTCAACATTTTAAAGATATTATTCCAATATATCCTGGCTTCACTGTTTCTGAGGAAAAGTCAACAACTTTCTTACGTTTATTCCCATTTTCTCTTTTTTCTGACTGCTTTAAAATTTTTCTGTTTAACAAGGATTTTATAAAATTTGAACTGCATGCCTTGGCTCTTCTTTTTTGTGATTGGAATTTTTTGAGCGTCTAGGACATATGGCCTTATAATTTTGAGCAAATTTGGAAAATGTTAGTCCATTATTTCTTCAATTTCTGTCTGCCTCCTTTCTAAAACTCTAATAACACTATTGTTAGAAGTCTTAGAATTATCCTACAATTCACCAAAGCTAAATACATATTTGTTTTAGTGTTTTTTCTCTCTTTGCTTCTGTATGGAAAATTTCTATTATATTTTTAAGTTCACTGATTTTTTTTTCTGTTGTGTTTAATCTGCAGAAGAATTTATCAATGCACATAATGTATTTTGGGTTCTAGATATTCCATTTGGTTCCTCTTAATATAATGTATTTCTCTCCTCACTGTGTTCATGTTTATATCGACCCTTCAATGATTTGAATATTTTCCTTTTCCCAGTGCTGAGATACCTGAATTAAAGGTCATGGGTCATTTAGGTGAAATACTGGGGAATTACTATCATACACTTGCCACAGTGAAAAATGATCCTTCATCATAGAGCTCTCAGTCAACAGGTTCAAGGTCTGAGAATCAGATTACAACTGGAATCTAGGGAAAACATTGTGACTTTTTAATGGGCAGCTTTCCTCTGCCTCCTGATCTTCCATTTTTATTAATTTTGATTGCATAGGTAATGTAAAATGTTTGTTGGCTGCCTACTTATCATTCCCTAAGGACTAACCTGTCTGTTAACCATTTCCGTGTCTCACTGAGTCAGGCTTCCTTACCTGCCGCTCAGATCTTGCTGCTCACTGTAGTAACCACACTCACCTTGCTTTCAATTGCTTAGGCACCCCCAGTTTTGTGGCTTTGTTATTTTGAGATGCAATCATACTAACTGCTATCAGGATGCCAGTTCTAAAACAGCATCTCCCACTATCATTCCTTGCCTAGATACAACAGCCATCACTGTGCTTCTGAACAAGTTTCATTCACCTTTCACCAGCTCATTTCTTATTGTACTGTTGACTTGCATGTCCTCTAGGCCTTCCCAACAAATACTGTCAGCTGGTTATCCAGATTTATGTAATATATGCTACCTACCTCTTACTCTGACTCTTTTAATCCTTTTGTTTTTCCAACATCAGCTCTGATAACTCTGACATTTCTATCTAATTTACTTTGTGTTTTTTTTCACATGTTCCTAATAGCTATCCTAGGAGAGAATGGTATGATCTCCCACTGTAGATGCTAGAGTATTAAATTCTGTTTCACAGGATAATGCTCCTATATGGTGGTGTTTTTTTTTCTTTTAATTATTTTTCTTTTTTATGGAAGTACAGTCAGTTTACAATTTGTGCCAGTGCTAGTGTATTGTTAAACTCTCCCAACCCCAATTTTCTTTTTGGTTCTGTTCCCATTCATTCAGCATCCCCAACATCCAATTCTGTGGATGTAATCTTGTCTTTTCTTTATATATTGGTACATTTTAGCCAAATCCTGCTGCAACTTCAGCACATAGTTTTCCTCATTCCTTAGAAAGCCTAACACTTCTCCTTATGAATGTACTGGGATTTGTGCTGGTACTATCTTTGACTGGATTTCTGAAAACTGGGACTTTTAATGGGAACTTTGATTGGACACTGTTCTTTGGAAGTTCACCTGTAAGGATCTGAGAAAAGCAGGATATGGCAAAAGGAAAAGCTGAATCACAATGTACAGTTGACTCCTGAACAATGCAGGAGTGGTTGAACACCCCCCTGTACAGTTGAAAATCTGAGTATAACTTATAGTTGGCCCTCCCTCTATGTGGTTCCTCCTTACAAGGGTTTCCACATCCATGGATTCAACAACTGTAGAATGTGTAGTACTGTAGTGTTTGCTACTGAAAAATATCCCCCTTTAAGTGGACTCATGCAGTTCAAATCCACATTATTCAAGAGTCAACTGTAGTTGTAACTGAGTCTTCAGCCAATTTACAGAAAATCCTGGAGCTTGGGAGGCCCTTTAGAGTTGTCCCAAAATAAGCTAAAGATGCCAGGTCTTCGAATCTCTGCATCAATAGTCATTGTCCACAGGTATCCTTCATTCTCTACCTACCCCACTTCAGGAAGGAATGTAATTTGAGCAAATCAGCTCCTTAGTGCCAAAGCAAAACCACAGACCCAGGCAGGAAACCTACTAGCCACTATAGACACAAAATGTTGAAAGCAGTTCCCTAGTTTCTTCTCTCTGATTTCCACACTTATTTGCCTAGTGCTAACCGAGGCAGCCATTTTGGTCAAATTTAGTACTGTGTTACTTCTGTTTAGTTAACTCCGTCTATTTTTTTTTCCTATTTCTTATCTCAGTATGCAGCATCACTATTTACCTTGTTAAATAAGACAGATCTCTGGAATTCATCCTTAATTCCCTCCCATTTTTCTGTCTCTCAACTTTTTTCTGGTCTAAATGCTTTTTCACCCCTTCTCTACATGATGAAATTTTATCTATTCTTCAAGACTGAGCTCAAATAACACTTCCTTTTTGGAGCCACCTTTGTTCCTCTAAGCAAAATTAATTATTCTTTCCTCTAAGCCATCACTGTAGTTTGTACATTGTATTAGTCTTCTAAGCTGGCATACAAAATACCACAAGTTAGGTGGTTTAAACAACAGGTATTTCTCACAGTTTTAGAGTCTGTAAGTGCCAGCATGGTTAGGTTCTGGTAAAAGCTTTCTTCCTGGCTTGCAGGTGGCCACCTCCTAGCTGTGTCCTCACATGACAGAAAAACATCTAACAAGCTCTCTAGTGTCTCTGCTTGTAAGAGCACTAACCGCATCATTAGAGCCCCACCCTCATTATCTCATCTTCACCTAATTACCTCCCAAAGGTCCCATCTCTAAATACCAACACACTGGGGTTTCAAGTTTAAATGTATGAATGCAGTGGGGTGGGGAACACACATTTCAGTTCAGAGCATACATTATTCTACCAGAGGACCTACCACATTGTATTAGTGTAATTAGTGGCTATGTATCACTTCTCTTCAAACAGTGAATTTCTAAAAGGCAGGCACAGTCTCATTTCCTTTTGATCTTCACTGATAGCACAGGGACAGCTTTCCAGTTATGTTTAAGTCTTATTTGCTGAACTGTGAATAAATCTGTGTTATTCATATGCCAATTTAATACCAAATGACAAGTCTGGGTTTTTAATCCTATGATTTTTTTATATGCTGGTAGCATGCCAATATCAAGACTGGGAATGATGAAACAGTTATGCTTAGATACCAGACCCTATTTTGCACTCATAGACACTTTGCTTACACTTTATAGCATTTTCCACAAATGTAATGAATTAGATGTATATTGAACTCATTAGTTTTTACTCTAATTCCACAAGAACAGACTATGAATGTTCTATTGATCACTACATATCTTATGCCTAGCACAATGCCTTGCACTTAAAAAGGCACTCAGTAATTTTTTATAAAATTATAGACATGAATATACCGAGCTTGTGGATCTCAAAAACACTATTATAGAAAAAAAGTAACATTTCAAATGTTCACTACGGAAGAATTTTAGACAGATTAGCTTGGGTATTAACTGCCAATAAAAAACAACAAAACAAAACCCAAAAAAACAACCAGTAATTCACATAGAAGTAGAACTTAAAAAAGATAGAACCAGCCTTCTCTGAGAAAAAGCATGTAGATTTTGAGGCTAAAATCCTGAGCTAAAAGAACAGTTTGTGAGAACTAGCTGTAGTTACCAACCGGTTATTTTCTTAAAACTTTTAAATATTCCAGATGTTGAAAGCCCTGAATGCCCTAAGTCAGAATTTAGTCACATTTAAGTGTATATATTGAAAAGATACAGATCCCAAGGAAATAAATGTGACAGCAATAAGCATTGTATTTTCTGAAACAAATGTCAACTCTGTCCACACTGAAGAAAAAAGGCCAAAGCCCTGTGGAGGATTTTTTAGGGGATAAATATTTGGTGAAAAGACCAAGAGATGCTCACAAACTGACACAGTAATGATGAATAGTGATGAGAATGCAAAAATGTCAGTGGGTAATAAAGTGGTAAGAATTGTTCCTTATACTAGTCTGTTCTGCTAAATATTTTATATATACACATGTATTTTTAAAAACACATACACAAAATTTTATTTACATGTATTTTTAAAAACATAAAATAAAAAAATTTAACAAGTTAATTTCAAAGATTTAGTAAACTTTTTGTTGTTAATCATGAAAATCAACTGAGCTCAGAATTGTCTTTCATCCCATCTCTGTTCACCCCTTGGGTAAGTCTCCCCCTTCAACTGACTACTAATGAAGCTGTGTAGCAATGGTTCGTACTAAGAGTACATTTGATGGAGGAAACTGGGTCTTATGAACTAAAATCAATGTTTGGCTTGAATTATGATATGAACTCAAATCTCCATTAGCCAAAGGACAGTTATAAATACAACAAGCACATCAGGACCTCTGAAAATTGATGACTCAATAGGCTGATTTAAATAGGGATGACTCACATTTCAGTAAATCATTACTGTGAGGAAACCAGGTTGCAACCTTTTAGTGTTCTTAGAAGAAATTGGTTATTGATCATAAACAAAAGTCGTCGAACTTGATACAAATGTAACGAAATGAGGAGGAGAGTATCCTTCATGGTAATGGCAGTTGACACTGCCTTGGACCTTCTTTTGAAGTAATTCATATCTACTTTAATGGGATTTTCTCCCACAAGAAACATTTTCCAAACCCTGAAATTTACTGTGTTCATTCCCTGTGATGTGTGGCAGGATTTATTTTCTAGAATAATGGCTTTAAGCCCATAGAGCTTTCTCCAGTTTTGGACTTATAACCTCCTTGTTCTTATTTCTTTCTTAGTTTATGATTAAATGGAATAGCATATATAAATCTTCACAATTAATCATTAATTTCTTGTAGGCATTTTTCCTATGCAGTATCAAAGTAATTTTCAGACACGTAGTTTTAAGTGTAACAGCAACCTGCCTTTAAAAAGCACTAAGCAAAATATGTCCTTTGCTCTATTTCCAAACTTTTGGATTACAGCTTGTTTTCCTATGAAATTTATTTTTGCATTAGAAGTTCGTATCAAGTAACAATATAAGTTTTCATATTAAAAAGTTGGAAAAAGGCTTTTTAAAATAACTTATTTTTAATAATGACCATACAAACAGCTCAATATAGGCTGAGATATGAATGGGAATCTCCCCTTCATTACTGTAAAACACAAAAATTAGGAATAACATTAAATCCTGAAAAAGTATCCTTGGTAGGAAAAAATAATTAGCTTATGAATGAATTGCATTCTAACTCATTTAATTACACACTCTGTGTGTCAGCTTAAAAATTAATTTATGTTTTAGGCAGAAATGCATCCACATGAAAATATAATATGAGCTCAAGTTTTTATTACATAAAAATGTAGAAATAGGATTATGCCATTTAATCATATTATGTCAATAAATAGTAATACTATAAGGAAGATATCTAAGCTCATAAATTCTACAAATGAGTCAACAGTTATTCATTGTACTGCAAATCTTGAGTGAAACATAAGATTAGCCTTTTTTTTCATGACATGGTACATCTTCTTTGGAGAAGTGTCTATTTGGACATATAGATGGCCAACTGGCACATGGAAAGATGCTCAATATTGCTAATTATTAGAGAAATGCAAATCAAAAGTTTAACAAGTGCACCTTACACTGGTAAGAATGGCCATCATTATAAAGTCTACAAATAACAAATGCTGGAAAGGGTGTGGAGAAAAGGGAACCCTCCTACACTATTTGTGGGAATGTAATATGGTGCAGCCATTTTGGAAAACAATACAGAGGTTCCTTAAAAAAATAAAAATAGTGTTACCATAAGAACCAGCAATTCCACTCTTGGTCATATAATTGGAGAAACTCTACTTTGAAAAGATACATTTACCCCAATGTTCACAGCAGCACCTTTTACAACAGCCAAGACATGGAAGCAGCCTAAATGTCCATCAACAGATGATTGGATAAAGAAGTTGCAATACACACACACACACACACACACACACAGAGGAATACTACTCAGCCATGAAAAAGAATGATGCCATTTGGAGCAATGGATGGACCTGGAGATTATCATACTAAGTGAAATCAGTCAGAAAGAAAAAAAACAAATACCATGTATCACTTATATGTGGAATCTAAAATATGACACAAATGAACCTATTTATGAAACAGATTCACAGACACAGAAAACAAACTAATGTTTACCAAAAGGGAACATAGTGGAGGAGGGATAAATTAGGAGTTTGGGATTAGCAGATACAAACTACCAAATACAAAACAGATAAACAAGGTCCTACTGGATAGCAAAGGGAACTATATTCAATATCCTGTAATAAATCATAATGGAAAAGAATATATACATATATATCTGAATCACTTCACTATACACCAGAAACTGACACATTATAAATCAACTATACTTCTATAATAAAAAAAAAGTAGCAGGCTATTATCATCAGCTTTATCCCAATAAACTTGACAACATAGATAAAAAGGAAAAATTCTTTGGAAAACACAACTTACCAATATAAATATAAGAAGATACAGAAAATTTTAATATAATTTAACATACTACAGAAACTAAATTAATTAGAGAATTCTTTCAACAAAACCAATAGCTTTCCACTGGAGTTCTATTTAACTTACAAAAAAAGGTATTACAACTTAATAGAAAAACATGATTAAAGATTGTAGAGGAAGAAACTTCCTAATTTAACATATGTGGCCATCATAACCCTAATACCAAAATTTTAAGAATACACTATAATATTACATAGATTGAAAGAAATCCTTAGATGCAAATTGAAACCAACGTTAAAAAAGAAAATCTGTTAAGATCAAGTTGGGTTTATTACTTGAATTCAAAGTTAGTTTAACATTCTAAAATCAACCAATGTAATACAAGATATTAACAGAATAAAGGAGAAATATTCATCTCAATAGTCACAAAGAAACCCCATTCAACTCACATTCACAATAAAAAAAGAGAAAAGATAATTTATTTACTCTGCAAAAAATTATTTAAAAATACACCTAAGACTATGTAAAATGGTGAGGTACTAAACTTTTCTTCCTAAAAAACAGTAATACTGCATGCATGTCACATATACTGTAGGTCCAGGCAATGAAATAAGGTGATAAAAAATAAATATAAGGGATGAAGATCTGAAAGAAAGAAAATCCTCTCTACATTCCTAAGTGATGTGATTGCTTGTATAGATTAATTCTTTTAATTTCCAAAGCAATTACCTCAACTAATAAGTTTGAAAGCTTTCCAGGTACAAAGTAAACACATAAAAATTAATTATATTTCTAAAAAATTGCAGAAAACAATTGAAAACTTAATTTTAAGAGTTATATTAACAACAGTGTCAAATATTTTGATAATTTTCTTTCAAAAATGCAGGAACTTTGCACTGAAAATATTGCTAAGACAACCTAAGACAAAATGAAATGGCGATATATACCTTTCTCACACATTAGAAGGTCTGCTATAGTTAAAAACACAAATTATGCCAAAACACAATACAAACCAAGTCAATATCCCAGCTGACTCTTTTGTAAAATTTCACAAGCTAATCCTAAAATTAAATAAACATATGAATGGCTTACAATAGCCTAAACATTTTGGGGGAAAAAAATAGCAAAGTTGGAGGACTTGGTGACCTGAATTTAAAGCTTAGTATTGGGCTATAATAATCAAGGCAATGGGACATAGGCCTAAAGAGAGGCAAATAGATCAATGGAACAGAATAGAGAGCAGAAATGGACCTGTACTTAAAAAGCCAATTGAACCAAAGTAATTACTGGTCAGTAAAAGCAAAATCTTTAAAACAAATAATGCTCAAACAACTAGACATCAATATGGTCAGGGGCAGGTGGCAGAGGAGACAAAGATCTTGACTCTTAACTTACATCAAATTCAAACACATAAATTTAAGATGTACTACAGTCCTAAACATAAGAGCTAAAACTATAATGTTTTAGATGAAATGAGAGAAAATACATTTATGGCATGAGAGTAGGTAAATATATCTTTGATGGGACACAGAAAAAGAATAGTTCTAAAAGAAAAAAGATGATAAATTAAACTATCAAGATTTTTTTAAAAATCTGTTAATCAAAGGACACTATAAAGAATAAAGAAGTAACCACAGACTGGGAAAAAATAAAACATATCTCTTACAAAATACTTGTATCCATAATATATGAAATAATTCTACAACTTGATAATTAAAACAATCCAAGAAAAAGCAGGAAAACTGTTGAATAGACACTTCATGAGAAAAAGTATATGAATACCAAAAAACCCTATGAAAACATGATTGATATTTTTAGTCATCTTTGAAATTCAAATTAAAACTATAAAAAAAAAATACCACTCCACACTCACTAAATTGTTACGGTTAAATATATTAAAAAGTTTAAAAAACCAACAGCTCAAGTGTTGTCAAGAATGGAGAGAACAAGAACCTTATACATTTCTGGTGAAAATGTAAATTAATATAAGAATTTTGAAAAACTGCAATTTTTTAAAAAAGTTAAATATACACCTACTTTATGACCCAGAAATTCCAATCCTAGGGTTTATCCAAGAGAAATTAAAATGTATATTTGCCAAAGATTAAGTTGTATGGAATACGTACAGAAATACCCCATAGACAAAAGCTAGAAAAAAACTCAAATAACCATCAGCAGAAAAATTTATAAACAAATCTATTTTGGTATAATTGTAGTATGGAATACTAACCAGAAACGAAAAGGAACAGATTATTTATCCATCAAACAACATGGGTGAATCTGACAAACATGCTGAGAAAAGATGTTGAACACAGAACAGTTAAGTACATACGTGATGATTCTATTTATGTAATTTCTAAAAGAGTCAGAACTAACCAATAGGGAGAAAACTCAGAAAAGTGGTCATTTCTGGGTGAGTAGATATTGAGCATTAGGGACACATGAAAATTTCTGAAGTAATGGAAATGTTATATACCTTGACAAGATTGTACACTTACCAAACTCATAAAATTAAACACTTAGGATTTCTACATTTGTTACAACTAATGAGCCTACAAGGACACATCACAGTTACCCAAAGTTCATTATGGTTCACTCTTGCACAATCTATGAGTTTAGACAAATGTGTCATGACATGTATCTGCTATTATAGTATCATACAGAGTATTTTTACTGCCCTAAAAATTCCCTATTATACCAATTCATCTCTACTCCCCAAACCTTAACAACCACTGATCTTTGTACTGGAGCTTTGCCTTTTCTTTTCTTTTTATAGTATAACAAGTAACAGAAAAAATTTAGGCTTATGAGAATTATCCAACAAACAAGAAAAATAAAATCATGATATAGGGCAGAGAAGAGAGCTACTGGAGTGATATCCTTAAGTAGATGAGACAGAAGGTACACCAGCTCATAAGGAGATGAATTAACTTTAGACATAAAGAAGCACTTATGGATCATCTATTATGACAGATAGGAAGGCAGACTATGCAGGTACACATGCCTGTAGATGGGTAAAATTAGGGGTGTGAGTCTGTGGAAGTTTTCCTCTGATAGCTTCCATTTGCATGGTCAAGTAGTAATCAAAGTCTTGTGCTGAGAATGAGGATTGAAAAGAGACATTAATGACTTGAAGAGAAAAGAATATACAACATGAGTGTAAGAGTGAAGTAGAGTAAGATTTCCAGAAAGTAAAGGCTCATTTGCTCATCTTACTCATCAGTTTAGGAAGTACTGTCTTTAAAAAGGAGCCTAGATTTTTTTTAAGTGCTAGAAAGTGAAAGTATGTTCAAAGAAGAGTTTCAGGGTGCTTTGTGTTGTGCTGATAATGGATTATGAGTTCCAGTAGAAGAGTTCTGGAAATTAAGAAAAAGTCTGAGAAAGGGATAGACTAGCAGGCAGAAAGGGTAATTAGAGTGAGGGGACCATGACTGGGAAGTCTGTTCCTGGTGGTAACTGTATAAAGGGAGATAGAGGGTTTAATAAAATCATGTGTTATGGATTGAAGCCAAACAGAGACAGCAAGGTTGTGAGTATAGGAGGTAAGAAGGGGTGGGTATGTGGTTCATCATCCTGACCTCTGCTGATTGAGCAAAGAGGTCTGGAAACTCAGGACTTACTGAGTGTGAAGATCTTTTCATGGCTGGAATGACAGGCATCAAAGGCCTGGAGAGGTGTGATCTTAGACCACTGTATGGGTTTACTCATGACTTCTATTCACAAAGGGCCATTTTATACCAAGTTTAATCCAGCTTAGATTTTTCTATCATTTGTAAAGAAAGGTTACGCATTTTTAGGTAATGTATATCAAGCATTTAATAGATGCCAGGCAATGTGAGTGTGTTCTAAGGGTAGCCAAGTTTTGACTAAAGAACATTATGAAGTACATGTGATTTTCATCCCTGTTTTACAGATGATGAAACTGATAGAAAGTTAAATATCATGCCTAATATGACAAGACTCCTAAGTGTTTAAGGCTAGGATTTTATCCCAGAGAATCTGGTTCTACAGACTCATATTTACCTAAACACCAATAAATGAGACTATAGTGTGTATGTGTATGTGTGTGTGACTATGTGGTCTGTCTTAGTAGTTTCATTTTCATATATTAAATGCTCGCCTAGAGAGCTTCCAAAACTGTTCACAAATGAGAAAATTATGTTGTTCTGTTTTAATTCTTAGCCTTTAACTCTACACCTGGATTTATCATCTTTTATATTTGAGGATGAAAATGATGTATTTAATGGACTCAATTATTTCCTCTTTGCAGATTTTAACTACTAAAATATTAAAACACATATTTTTACCTGTTAATTACAGCTATTAGGCAAAATACAAACACTTTCCACCTCAGAATCAGAAATTTAAGGAGTATTTTTGACAACAGTGCTCCCAAGATCATTTCTTGATTTTGGTAGGAGTGCAGTCAAAGATACACACATGGGCTGGGAAAACAGCACAGAAGTGGAAGCATCACTGAAAAACACTGAGAATAGCTCCTAGAGGAACAAGGCAATAAAAAGGCCAATTATCTGGAAAGCCATTAGACAAGAGCCTATTCTTATGACCCAAACTCTGCATTTGGGATTCCAGAGTAATGCATTTGATCAAACATTATTTTAAGAGGCAGACAGATGGATGCTCAAATTGTCTGCTTTGGCTCTAAGTAGATGTCAGGTAGACTTTCAGGATAGGTAGATTTCTTACATGCCTTAATGTTCAAATGGATGACTAGCCAATGGTCATTAAACCAGCCATTTAGATTCATATTTTGTATAAATTGAATATTATTTTGCAGATTAAGTTAATTAAAAAACAAATCCCCAATTTTGAAAATTTAAAATTTGTCAATTTACGGAATTTTCGGGGGGGGAAGGACACACATGCACATTGCTTCTATTTTATTGAATTTTATTTTTCCTTGCTAGAGCTTATTATTAATGCCATCACTCTGAACAGGAACAGAACGTATGTGCCCACAATTCATTCTCTTGCTTCTGGATGAGAGAAACCACAGTGGAAAAATAAATCAATTCAAGACTAAAGAAAAATCAATAAACTAAGGTTCAGTCAGCACCTACCACAAGGATGATTTCTCCTTTTTTCAAAAATCTATTTAATAAAGCTTAATTGTACCAATTTCTTTTTACTTTGTCCACATAGAAACTATTCAATAGTCTTTTTTCATCAGGATTATTCATACATTTGAACATTATTCATCAATTTGTCCTTAACCTGCTCCTTCTTCAAATTAACTCTGGTGCAGTTATTTTTTGTATTGGTTTTATTATCTAACCCTTTAATCATCTCTGTATGTCTTGCCATATAATTAACAAGATCTGCAATGTTCTTCAGAGTAAGATTTTAACATATGAAGAATCCAAGAGTTCAAAAAACTAGCCAAAGGTAGAAAACATACAAACTGCTTCCATTATCTGTCATCTTGCCAATGGTTCCAGGACTATCTCCCAATTCTTAAAATGTAATCAATACCAGAATCACCTCCCATATCAATGTACTGTTCTCAGCACTCAGGACTAGGAACATTTCATTGCTGTTTACCAGCAGTGATGATAAAATTAAACCAAACGAACTTATTTCTTGCAGTCTCCTTTGAGGTCAGTAATAAGCTTTGCTGAGAGAGCTAGAAGGAACTATGGAACCAGAGACACTTGGATTTAACAATGTCTTTTTTTTTTTTTTTCTCATTAACCTCATGGCTTTCTGCTGTTCATATCCTAGATAAAGCCCTACGCTGTACCCAGGAAAGCAGTCTTACTCAATACTTCCAAGCTCTCCAAACACAAAGAGCTGGAGGAAGTCCTGACCATTCCTGACCTAGCTGAGCACTGCCCTAACCAGCCTGACACCTAGACACTCTGCAAAGAAAAAAAAGGGGACTAACTAGGATAGAAAGACTGGCTTAGGAACGGCAGCCCTATTTACAAGGTCTGGAGGGAGAATGAGCACCAAGCAACATGGGTGAGTTCTTCAAGGTTGTTTCAACAAAGCAGCTTGATTGATCAGCCATTATCAATCCACTCTGGTGAAAGTGTCCATTCACATATAGTCCTGAATTGTTTACCCAAATCGATCAGACAGCCCTTCACTTGGAACCTAAACTCTGGGCCTGACTCCCTACCTTCACTTCTTATTTTACCAATTGCCCTTCAGCCTTACCATTGTGCAGACAAGCACCACAAACATTAGCCATGCAAAGAAGACTTTATTCACTGGGAAACACCACCCCCAACACCACTTATTGGATGCTTCTTACTGTGCCTTCCTACTTTGCCTTTTACAATAAATCATGTTTAGTTGTTTTTTTTAATAACAATATAATCTCTGCTTCAGTCTTACAGCAATATGGACAACCTGGGTGCCTTTTTACTCTTCCAAAGTGAGTACAATATGACTCATAATAGGGTAGCTCATAAGTAGCACTTAAACTGAATTTTTGGGTGTCTGGAGATGCTGGC
The DNA here is from genome assembly GCF_048564905.1 of Vicugna pacos. Taxonomy (NCBI): domain Eukaryota; kingdom Metazoa; phylum Chordata; class Mammalia; order Artiodactyla; family Camelidae; genus Vicugna; species Vicugna pacos. Next base: position 37,370,435 of record NC_132989.1, read on the forward strand.
AAATTTGAAAGTGATCATTTACTAGATGACAGTCCCAGCCCAGCATCACTATTTCATAGCCAGATGGAATGTGGGCCATCATGATCACCGCATGTACTGGTCTTGTCTATGAGAAGCTGTCTAGCTTCTTCCTAACATAAAAGTGAGCATAAAGGATATAAGCAGACTGTCTTTTCAATGACAATGCTTTGTGCTAAAATAAGTCATTTTCATGTCATTTGCAGTTTAACTTCTTAAAACATGTATGTTTTTGCCATTTTAAATTTCTCTTTGCTTTCTTCTATTTTACTAGCCCGACCTTTACATATTTCTTTGTTGTTTCCTCCTCATCTCTATGATTTCTAAATACTGGAGCGCCCACCACTCCATCTTTGAACTTCTGTATTTGTACTCCTTCCCTAAATGATCTCATCTGGTCCCTTGGATTTACTCATAAACTATATTATGATGGGATGAATCACAAATATATTTCCCTATTCTATATCTTGGAATTCTACCTGCCTCTCTTGACATGTCCACATAGATATCTACTATGCATCTTAGCCCTACCATATCCAAAACTAAATCCTGACTCTCCCTCTCAAACCTGCTGTTCTCCGTCAGTCTGTCTCATCTGAATAAAAAGCAACTTCATTCCTCTACTTGCTCAGAATGCAAAAGAAAAAAGAAAAAAAAATACTTGGAGTTAATTTTGACACCTCTGTTTCTCTCATAACCTATAATCTAGCAATCTATAAGCAAATGTTGATGGCTAAACTATCAAAATAAATCCCAACAGTGAATATCTCTCACCATCTTCACTATGATTCACCTTGATCCAGGACAATATATTCTCTCTTCAGGATGATTCCAGTAGTCTACTAAAATGTCTCTTGACTTCATACCCTGTCCTAAGTCTCTTCTACATGCAGAGTAATATTTTTTGAAGATAAATCATCTTGCTCCTTAGATCTTGCCACTTGTCAGAGACAATCCCCTTAATAACTTCTCATTTTTTTCAGAGTAAAATCCAAAGCCCTAAACTCACTAAAAGATTCTGCAAAATCTGACACCATCCCTACCTTAAACTTCGTCTCCCATTACTCTTCCATCGCTCACCCTACTCTAACCTAAATGACTTTCCCTCAGACACTCTTAAGCGTGTTCCTCACCCAGGGCCTTCATTCACAGTCTCTCCGTTCCTGAAATCCTCTTCTCACAAATTTCACAAGTCTGGCTCCCAAAGTTTCTCTGGGTCTCTAGTCAAATGTTACCTTATCAAAGAAGTCTTACCCAACTGCTCTAAATAAAACAGCATTTTTACAATCGTGACTTTCCCAAACTCCATCACTTCCAATTTCTCTTTCCCTGTATTTTTCTTTGATTGTTTTTATTAACATCAGACATTTTCAATGTTTGATGTTAAATTTGTATGTACTTGTCATAATACCTACTCTCATTAGAATGCAAGCTGGTTTTTTTTTCTGTGTATTATTTTATCCCAGTTCTTAGAATGGTAGATTACCCTAGTAGACACTGATTAAGTATTTATTGAATCCATTTTAGGAATGGTAGCATGGATTCTTGGAATTCTAACAGATTTGTTTCTTGTAAAATTAATATACTTCTAAAGTAATTAAACACTGTATGCTTGCAAATGATTCTTCCCCCTTTAATTAATAGAATTATATAAACATTTGGTTATTGTGTCTTTGTCACTCCCAGTAAACATTGTTATTTAAGCCATTAAGATGAACAGAACAGAACACAGATCAACAAATATATTTTTTCCTCAAATAAAACACAGGAATTAAAACAAAACAAGGTTAATGGCCAAGTTACTCATCTTAGGGTAAGAGGTCATAAATTCACTCATAAAAATAAATGAATATATGTATGTATATGTGTTACTGAAATATTACTCTATATACCAGAAGTTGACACACTATGAACTGATTAAAAAAATTTTTTTATTGAAGTATAATCTATTGAGTTGAGTACTACTGTAACTGGATGAAAACACAAACAAAACAAAGTATCAACAACAAAATCATCACTCCCAGTTCCACAACTTCTGAGGCGCTTTTATAAACAAATGGAAGATAAATATTTCTACTGGGATCCTATCAGGTGCCTCAAAATTTTACTGGGTAAACAAGCACTGTCAACTTCTAAATTTTAGGAGGAATCTTAGTACAGATGGGTCTTTACTGAAGGAAACATTTCAAAAAGAGGTCTTAACGGTCAACTGCTCTATGTAAATAAATGCCAGTAATTGGGAGTTTAAGGCAGCTAGAAGGGAAAAATACTAGCCCTAAAGCAGGATTGGCTGAGGAGAATGGCTGTAATTTAGATAAGGATGGAAGAAGAGGGGTGGATGTAACCAAAGAGAAATACCCATCGTGCAATTCAAAATGTGAAATTTTAGTTAAGTATTATTTAATGTACATTAAAATGAGTGCTGGCACTTGAGTTAGACTATGAGCCTCTACTATTCCTCCTTAGTTTCAGTAAAATACGCTAAACTTTGAAAAGTATTGTGTTGTTTGTGCTCTGGCAAGAAGAGGGTAAGTGTGGTGTTCAGCGTGAAGAGGAACACCAGGACCAGTGGCCAAGATGCACTATCAACAGATCAGCGGAAATGGGCAAGTGGACCAGCCAGGAACGGGGAGAAACAGACACTCCACAGAGACTTTGGGAAGAAGCTGGCTTATCCCATAGTGTGTGGCAGGCAAGAGTGAGGTTATTCAGGGTGAAGAAATAGAAATTTAGAGGATTTGGGAACTCCCAAGCAACACAAATTTGGCTTGTACAGAAAACAGGCATATACATCTAGTCCTCTAGTCATGCCAATAAGAAAACAGCAAGAAACAACAGTCTGCATTAGCTTATAACTCACAAAACTTCTTTTACTGAAATGCACAGTCCTTCCTTGCTAAGCTCTTGGCTTTCATTTAATCTCTTGACACTTTGTCTTCCTCTTTCCACGAATTATACAGCTCTGTTTTTCAGTTTTGCCCTGACTTCCTGGAAGCTCCCAGTTAAATTTTATGCTGAAATAATGAAAATGTGGGACTTAATATCCACTCATTATCTGTTAAATGAGTAAAGGAGAATAGTCAGTAGCAGGACATTAAATTGCATCTATCCTAATTTCAAGGAACATGGCTCTGCAGGAAAAAGTACTGATGGCTTAAATTTTTGAATTATGTGAAACTCTCAGGGAAGCTGAAATTTCCCTCAATTTGGGGTAACTTGCCTCCAGAAGAGACTGAGAGGGCATACCTTAGGGTGCCCTTCAGTAATTTAATATCTAGGTTATCTCAGCCAGTATCTCCAGCAGGTAATGTTGATGGATCTTTTCGGCTCAGAAAGTTTTAAATCTAAAAGAGCCTCCCCACAACAAAAGGAGGCAAATCTTGACGGAAATCAGCCCCTTTCTGTTTCTTTCTCTTGCTTTTTTGCTTTGCTGTACTTATTCTAATTCTCAGTAAAATTGCATTATTTCACTCAAGAAAGCATTTGAGTGTCCCCAGTTTATATCGCACATGCTGGAGAAAATAGAAATGCAAAGGAAAATCAATTGGCAAAGGCCATTTCCTCTTCCAGGCTCCCTCTTCCTCTCCTCTCAAATGGCCTTCTGCTTTGATGCAGGAGTTTAGAATTTTCTTTTACCTTTTTCTTTTTGGTGGAGGAAGGCTGCTTAGGCTTGGATTTTTATCCGAGGAAACTGGATGGTTTTAATTTCTCAACCATCTGTTAATTGCTTATGATAATTTTATTACCTGCGTTATGTCTGTCATCATTATTTGGAAGAACATTAATATAGAATCTTAGTATTTTAAATGTACAAATGGAATCTTCTGGCATTTGAAATTCAAAGAGATGCATATTTTCATTTAAAAGAATTATTAAACTACCTAAGTGAATGTATTACTTTTGTAAAAACAAACAGCCTTCCTTGACTCAACACTGTAAACTGACTATAACTCAATTAAAAAAAAAAAAAACAGCCTCCATTAAATAGAGAAATCTCAATTAGAGAGAGCTTGGAGAACAAAAGGGGGAGCTGTCAAGCCCTGAAAGGACAGCAGAGGCCAAAAGAAGAAAAGACAGACTCCTCTTATTTTCTGGCAAGGACTTGACCAACAAAAAGCCATGGACTCTTTGTTTAGGACAGACCTCTCAACTTTCCTTTTCTCTCCATAAAAGCATTCTTCCCTTGCCATGGAGAGACCTGCACATGTTCTGCCATGGTTGCAGACCCCAAGTTGCAATTCTCTGCTGAACCCAAATAAACCTATCTTTGCCAGAGAAATAACTGGCAATCTACTAGTTTCAGGTCAGCTGCTTTTCCTCCATTAATTACTACGCATATTCTCCTGCTGAAAATGATGCTTTCTAAGGGAGGCAATTTTGTGTTTTAAGTAGTGATCATAAATTGTCACGTGGAAGAACACAGCTCCCATTTTATAACTGAGTAACTGTTTTATCTCAAAAGCACGATTTCATTCCAGAAAATTTTAATGGCATCCTTAAAAGGAAGCTGCAGCATTAACTGAAACCATACAGCAAGTACCATTTAACAAACACAGTAGTTTTCAATGTTTTGTAAGCATAATTAAGAAGCATGTTTTGCTTTTTTGAAATATATTTTTCTATCCTCACATTTCCTAAACTAATGCCTACATCTGCACTTCTGGAAAATAATTACTACACCAAATTGCACATTTCTAGTGAAAGCTCCTACTACCTCCCAAATCTAGGTTTTACTCTCTTCTAAGTTTCACTCCCTGTTAATCAAGTAGAATTTCCTAATACGAAAAAGAGACTTTTCATACTCCACTACCATTAATACCAAGTGTAATAATAAAATTTAAAAACCTGTAACATTTCTAAATGCTATGACATTGGCCATGTGTATTCATAAAAAAAAATCTCAATTTCCACTTTAGAGGGTGCACATGTGCACAGGAAACCGTCTACACTGGTGTTGCATGCAGAACTGATTGTAAGAAGAAAAAATAAATAACCTAAACATCCAAACACAAAGAAACGAGTAATTAAATTCTATAGGGGGTTACCTGAGATATAAGTAGCAATGTGGGAAGAGCTTCAAGATACATTCTCAAGTAGAACAAATTCAGGTTGTAGAATATTATGTAAATTACGATGCCATTCAGATAAAGCACACACATACCATAGCCACATACACACCAATACTGTATTTTTCTATTGGTATGTGTATCTGTGTCAGGGGTTAGAGTGGCTCCTTTTGGAGAATGGGTGGAGTAGGCAAATGGTGGTTAAGTGGGTAAATATGTATTATTTTTATTTTTATGATAATGGTGAATTAGACATATATTTTAAAACAAAGGGAAAACTTTAATATAAGATATGGTCCACTTTTTCATTTCACGCCCAAGCTCATTTCCCTCAGTTTCTATGTATTCAAAATCAAAGTGTTAAGAATGTTCCTTTAGATCATAGTAAAAATATTGCATATTTTCTTTTGCTAATCTTCCCAAGGAATTGTTTTCAATAACACTGTATGTTTTTCACTTTTGTAGTCTCTCATTTTCTTGTTTTATAAAAGAAAGATTATATTTTATTTGCATTCAATATAGAAACAAAAAATTGTTCAGAAAAATATATCAGGTTAGCAAACTGCTGAGTCAATCTTCCCATTAGATAATAAAGAATGAGTATTTTTGAAATGGTTACATATTTCCCCGGAGAAATTGAAGGTAGCTTAGAATATGTCTCCATGCTGAAAAAGCTCACAGTGGTTGGTTAAACTGTCATTCATGGATTAGTTTTATTTTATGATTAAAAAGACTGAAGTAACTTGAAAAGTGTATGACAATCTTCTCTCTGATAGATCACACAGCATACCATAATGTGCTCTATTTTTTTTTTTACCTCTAAATCTCAAATAATCTCAAATATGTTTAGCTGTTATTTTATGCATTTGTAATCGGCACAGGACCAAAGAAAGTCTCTGACTGTGGTTAGGAAAGTGCACACAATTGTGGGGACCTGTATTTTCTGTGGAAACCCTTAAGTCTACCTCCTTACATATATACTTCTTAATTTTATGGTCTATTGGTTTTCTCTATCAAAGCCTCTGGAATACCTGGATCTTGTCACTACACTCAATGAACAAACCACTTTTTAGCTATGTTCAAACTAAAAAAAAAAGGAAAAAATGCTTTCTTACTATCAGCATAAAATGAGCCCCCAAACCTAGGTACTTATGGAGTAAAAAGATGTTAGGACAATTCCAATACTCCTTTCCCCCCAAAACAATTGATAAAGACTCCACTGAGGTGTACACAAATGAGTTATTGATAAACTGTATTTACCAACACATTAGAATATCACAATGATGAAGTGTAAAACCCCACAGAATCAAAATGATCCATGAAAATCCCTTATATCACCTATAAATGCACACACAGTTCCTTCTGGACCAGAATCACAGTCAGTGTGACGAGATATTCTCAACAGGAGACACACAGGTTTTCCATATCATTACCAATCTTGGGTATATCTTCATAGAAAGGGATAGACAGGAGTAGAGTAGAATCTATGAAAATTAAATGTTCACATGATTTTGACTCCACTGGGTTATTTTGCTCCAGAAAATATGACTTGAAAATTTTATTCCCTAAGGTTTGCATATAATTTAGTGTCTAAAATCTCCAATACTTAACCCAGGGCATGATGAATTGGTGCTATGTTTAAAGTCTTGTGGCAGAATTAGATAGCTGTATACACCATCACTGATTCTCCAGAGCCTCTTTAGTGTAGGAATATCAAGTTTATCTAAGGTGGCAACGTGCCCAAATGTCTACATTCCTTAGTCCTCCTTATGCTGGTGTGGCCAGTTTGAACAACAAACATACCAAAATATTGTGTTAACATCCTTCAGTAAGTTTCCTTAAAAAAAAAAAATGAACTTTCTTTCTTAATCATGCTGCTTGGAATATGCATGTCATGTCAGGAGTTCTGGTAACTGTTTTGCACCATAAGGATGTCAGAGCAAAGAACTGGAAGAAGCCTGGATCCCTGATGATTTTAGGGAGTTGCCATGTCAGTTCTGAACAGCCTCCTATTTGTTAATGTGAGTTTTCTGACACATACATACAGGCAAACCTAGTTTTACATGAACTGGTTCCAACATATTTTTAAATGTTTGCTGTTAGTCTATCTGAAGTTGCTGAAGTCTTTATGAATTCACAGATGCTCCTTGAAGCATTTTTTTTACATCTTCATTGAGAAGTATATCATATATAAACAAAAAACGTTCCCAGAGCCATTCTTAATTTTTATTTTTAATTCTGCTTTCTTTGAGATTCATTTTGACCCTCTTTTTCTTATGTTTTGCATTCAGACATATGTTAACCTATCATTTTATTGTGTAACTGTCTGCATTACTTTGTTTGGGTGCAGAAGTAAATCCTCTGTGGGGCCAGGAAGGAGTGGGGTCAGTCTGATCTAGCCTTTTCAAGAATTAAATTCACATTTGTTATAGGTGTTTTCAGGTGTTCTGACATCTTGTTTTCTTTCCTTTTTTTCTTTTTTTTTTTTTTTAACTGCTTTGTATATGATTTTGCCCCATTACCAACTAGTTACCTTTCAGATCTCAGCCCAAAGCTTACTTCCTTCAGAGTTTGGTCCACTGGACATATGGTCCGTGCATACCATATACCTCTCTTCGTAAAACTTCATATAGTTGTAATTTTTTGTTAACTAGTGAAATTACACGATTAATGTATTTCTCTCTAACTAGGTTTTCAACTCTATCAAAACAGGACCTGTGTCTTTTCTCCCAAACTGTTTCTTCCCAGCACCCAGCACAGTCTATGTTTCAGACTGGCCAGTAAATAAAGAGAATTAGCTTACATAGGTACACCTGATAATTATGTGAATTGGGGCCAGTAAGGAGAGATGCGGAGTTGCATATAAATATAACACACCTGTACTCTAAAAGCAGTGGTCAGGAAGATTACCTACATTGGCATTCTCACTTCTCAAAATCTGCATAAGTAGGACTTCTTAGTGGGAACTGAGGATTGTTCAATAGATTCTATGAAAACTAATACTGAATTCTAAGTGCAAGTTTCAAGTATGAAGAAGATGAAAGATTCAGTGATTGACAACTGAAATAACTTAGAAAGTAAATATAAAGTTGAAAAGTATAAATAAACTAAATCCAAGGAAAATTTAGACTTTATTTTCCGCTCTGTGTCCCATCTTCCCTAGTCTAGCTCCAATTCCCTTTATAAATTACTACCAGAGTTATCCTGCTGATAATGCCACATCTTTGCAAAATCTTTTAGGGGCTCTCCATAGACGACAGCATATACAGCACTGCTTATCACTGCGTATACCCATAAAATGAAAACTATTTTTTTTTATCATTTATTGTTGATGGATTTTGTTATTTAGCGAAAAGCTGACTTCCCTATTTACAATTTTAAGTAAGTCACAGCTTGAAGCAATCAGCATGGATTTTTAAAAGAATTTAAATGAGTCCAGGTTTCCATACTTCAATACCTAACATCCCACAGGAACTGACAACTTGATTCCTAGCTGGATTATTTTCGTATACAGTGTCTTAATTTTCAGGGGTTGAAATCATGTGTGACAAACTAATTTTCTTCATTATGTTATAGGATACCCTAAGTACTACCAAGAGAGATTGCGAAGAGTAAATCAATTTAAGTGTGAAGAACAATAACAGGAATTTGGTTTCGGATCATACTTTGGAAACAAACCTAAAGACCGATTCTTTTCGTTGTTAAACATAATCTGTTTGTGACTGTGGGGGGTTCCAGTACAAGACAGTGACGTTAAGAAGATTCTAGACTCAGCTCCTTCCACAAACACGCTGAATCTGTAACCACATACTCAACAACTTTCTCTGAAGAAAACCTAAAACCTGAGCAACTCGTTTGCACCAGGCTAATGAGAGAAAGCCGGCAAAGAAGCCTGAGAGAAGTTGGGACGCAATCTAAACGTAAACCCCACCTTCCGTACAGAGACCCACAGTCTGGAGGAAAACTCAACCATGAGCTTCTCCCTGGGGAGCAAACAATTTGAACCCCCACCTCAGGCACTCCAACTTTTAAGACCTGCACCTGAGAAACGAGGCCCCAAAACATCTTCCTTTGAAAACCAACGTCCAGGAGACCCACAAGACTAACACACAGAGGAAGCACATGCCCGGCGGGCACAAGTCCTGGTTTCGGTCCCCAGTACCACCATTAAATAAACAAATCAATAAAACTAGTTACTCCCCCTCAAAATATAAACAAAAATTCGCTTTAAAATTTTTAAAAAACAAACGAAGACCGATTCTTACAGGCTTCAGTTTTACTGACTCACCTGTCCCAGGGCTCAGCGCAGAGGCAGCCGACTCAGGAGCTCCCAGACTCTTAAGTGAATGAGGCTCATTTTCTCACCTTAAATTATCCGCCTGAGGAGACACCCCCAGGGGCCTGCTGGCGGGTGGGCACCGCGGCCACTCGGGCGCCGCCTCCTTCTTCCCAGCAGGCGCCATCTTCCCGGCCAGGTTTTTAACGCAAGGCTTTGTTTCCTCCCCCAGCTGGAGCCACTTATATGCTCCGCCCCTGCCCCTGCCCGCGGGCAGACGCCATTTTTTTTTTTTTTTTTTAACGATAAGCTTTTCTTTTTCTTTTTTTCCTCCCTTGTGGAAGCCGTCTACACACTCTCCCTCTGCCTGACTCCAGAGCACCAGACTCTCTCAGAGGAGAGCGTTTACACACGTCCAGTGCCCCAGTGCCCCGGTTGGGGGGGCGGGGAGGGCTGCCGCCCACGGGCGCTTCTTGTTTGCCAGGCTCTGGAGGCTAGGGGACTTGTGAGCCTGGGCCCAAGAGACAGTAACAACCAGAGAGAAAATTCTAGATGGGTTACCACCCCCAGGGGCACTGCACAAATACGGGGCTGAAACACATCCACAGGCTTTCAGAGAAAGAGGCCTCCTTACCTGACCTGGCGCTCCCGGCTTGAGGGGCACGCTTCTGGTCCGCACACCACTGTGGAGGCAGGTGTCGGCAGCCTGCACTCACCTTCCGCCTGGCCCCAACTCACTGGTACGTTCCGGAAAGCGGCTTACATCCCTGTCTGGTGACCCAATTTGGGGAGGCTGCCGCCAGGAGACACGTCTACATTGCCTGGCTCTGGTGGCAAGTGGGGCTCGTGCTTGTGGTCCCAGGGAACTGTGGGAGAAAGAATTCTTAAAGGACCACCCACCCCCAGGGCACAGCAAGAGGCAACAGAGCCAGGAGCTCAGTCTTTCTATGAAATGAACCTGTTAGCTTACCATCAGAGCTGCAGCCTGAGGGTCAGGCTTCTAATTAAAACACTTAAGGGCTGAGCATAATTCTTTCCAAAGACCTCAGAGGGCTGGAATCCTGCTTCACCACCCACTCCCCTCCCTCGTCTCCCTGACCAAACTCCAGAGCATAACAAACACTACTATAACTATAGTTAATCATACTATACTGCATATTTGAAAGCAGGTAGGAGAATTGATCTTGAAAGTTCTCATCACAAGAAAAAAATGTGTAACTAAATATGGGGACAGATGCTAACTGGACTTACTGTGGTAATTGATTTGCAATAAATGCAAATATCGAATCATTACATTGTACACCTGAAGCTAATATAACGTTATGTCAGTTATACCTTAGTTTAAAGAAAAAAATGTACTTGAGCTGCGAACTGTTTCATCATAAATACTCATACTGACTGCAGCTGATGAGCCACAATTAAGGTTGAACACTGTAGGCATTCAATAAGCCCCTGTTGACTGAAAATTCTGTTTTTGCTCCAGTATGACTGCTGAGTCATTTTACGCGAGCAGGCAGATAGCTACGTATGAGGAGAGAAAGAGGGACTCAGGCCAAATGGCAGAAATTGGGCAAAAAGGAGACGCATGGGACAAATGCAGGATTTACATACATCATGTAAGCAACTGGGTCCCTGGGTAGACAGAGAAACGCAGGAACCTCTATAGTGATAAGCAATCACGTATTTTGAGGTGACAAGTGTCCTGGAGGCCGACAAAGAAAGGTGGGACAAGGCAGGAGTCTCTAGTGTCTGAATATAACCTTTTGCTCATTATGCCCTCATTACAATAAAATTAGCCTCGCAGATTAGAAGTACCCATCAGGCACCAATGCCATGACACTTCTAATCCAGGCTAAATAAGGACAAAAATGACTCCCCCTCAGGAAGGTGTAGATGGGATGAAAATCAGGGAATAAGATCCCAAACCCTTTCCTCCCCAATGAATATTCCACCCATTCATTTTTACACTCTATGTAAACAACTTGCCAAAAAACTCAGCGCAGCTGCTCACCTGAGCCTGCCCACTCTCCCCTTGAGAGCGAACTATCCCCTAATAAATCCCCACTTTACTTTCTTCACCTCTGCATCTTGTCTCTGAATTTTTTTCTGTGATGAGACAGGAACTTAAATCAGCGTTAACAATTTTTATATAGACTGATGGAAGTTCTCAGCAAAACTGTGCTTGTAACTGAGGACTCATTAGGAGTGACGAATGGCCTAAAAGAAAAAAAAAATCTAATTTTTACCTTCTAGAGCAGATTTCTAGGAAGAGAAATGAGAGGAAACCCTTATTGATACAATACCCAAATTTTCGGTTTTCCAGCAATGTCCCCAATATATTAAAACTAACTCTAGATAGTTTGTATAACTAGAATATTAAAATAAGCCTTGACAAGAAAGTTCTGGTGAAATCATTTCTTCTTCAGAGTTCAGAGAATAGAAAGCACAATTTTATACCACAAAAATATTTGAAATTTCAGTCTTCCATTAGTTCTGAACTGTTATGACAAAAGCTTGCCAATGACCAAAGAAATCTTATGTTCCAGGTAACAAAAACCAAACTGAATAAGCAACTACAAATAATACAAACAACACATTTATTTAGAAAAATAAACTGAAAATGCTGTTTGGTACATTTTCCCATGAAGCATAGATAAATGGCTATAAAAAACTCTTAAATGTCAAATACAAATTACAAATGATTTTCTTAATTAAGAGAACAAATAGATGTTCAACACAGATGTTTAGTGTACAGTTAACTGTATTTGTAACTTCTTGGCTGTTAATGATATAAAATGATCTTCACTAAAAAAATCTTTTGATCCCTTTTTCATTCATTTGACCACACTGATGCTTTTTTCATTGTTATTCTATAGTTGTTCTGTAATCTGAGATGAGTCCACTTTTTTATGAGATAACTGATTTTTTCTTTTAATAGAAGACAGAGAAATCAATGTCTGCAGAATTCTTAAATCTTTCCTTTTTGGACTCCTACATGAAACTGTTGTGGTCTCAAAACTCCAGGGACCCTCTGTGCAAATAACAGCACACATCATTACCCTGAATGGAAGTGACAGTGCAAATAGTAGAAGAGCACTGAGAAGTAATCAGTAAGAACTGACCTCCCTCTCTCTCAACCTATATGGGGTGAAGGATTGAATGCAGAAACTTTCAAGCAATTGAAAACACTGCTCTTATTCCCTTATGGCTTTGAGGTCATACACAAAACGGCAAACATTCTCTCTCTCTGCAAACCGCAACATTCTGTCCTAATACTGTTCATTGCTGCAGTGTTCCTCTGTTCAGTTTTGTTTTTGTTTTTGTTTTGTCTACGTATTTTGAAATGCTGAGTAGTTCTAGCTATAGAGACCTTCTGTTTCTATACTCACCTTCCCAAATGATAAATCAATTTATAATTCACTAGCTGAATTACTGAATATAAATTTTCTTGGGTTCACAACTAGGAATGTTTATTTCCATGGTAAAATAAGCTGGGGTTTTGTTAGTTTTATTTTTTGGTTGTTTTTTGTTTGTTTTTTGTTTGTTTTGTAGGCTTGCTTGCTCAGTCCTTTACATTTATTTATTTATTTTAATCTTCTTTGTAATTTCTGAGTGAAGAGATTTAAGGCTGTGGCTTTTTTTTGCCCCCAGGGCTCTTCTCATGGCTGTCAAACTAGAGGCAGATGATTTTATGCAGACTGTATCAGTGATCATTTGTGCTCCAGAGTTGAGGGGCTTGCTGCTCCAAGATGGACAGGTTCCTGGCTACTGCAAAATTAGATCTGGCCTCAAGAAGTCATAATGATGAATTTGAAGTGAGAAAAATGAACTGACATGCCTCCAAATAAAGGTATTCCTTCCAACCTGAAGGAGCTGAAAGAAAAAAGAAAACAAAAGACAAAAGATTGCTTTAAATAGTAAGTATAGGTTAACAAAAACACAAAAATTATTAAGAAGGAAGAAATCATTTGTTAATAGTATGCATAATTAATTAATATTATTAAAATGATCATACTACCCAAAGCAATCTGCATATTTAATGTGATCCCTGTCAAATTACTCAGGACATTTTTCCACAGAATTAGAACAAATAATCCTAAAATTTATATGGAATCACAAAAGACTCAGAATCGCCAAAAAAAACACTGAAGAAAAGGAATGAAGCTGGAGGAATAATCTTCCCAGACTTCAGACAATACTACATAGAGCTACAGTAATCAAAACAGCATGGTGTTGGCACAGAAACAGACATATGGACCAATGGAACAGAATAGGGAGCTCAAAAGTAAACCCACATACCTATCAATTAATCTTTGACAAAGGAGATAAGAATATACAATGGAGTAAAGACAGCTTCTTTGGCAAATGGTGTTGGAAAGCTGGACACCCACAGGTAAATTAATGAAGTTAGAACACTCCTTCACACCATACACAAAAATAAACTCAAAATGGCTTAAAGGCTTAAACATAAGACAAAACACTATAAACCTAGAAGAAAATATAGGCAAAACATTCTCTAACATAAATCTTAACAATGTTCTCCTAGGGCAGTCTACCCAGGTAATAGAAATAAAAGCAAAAATAAACAAATGAGACCTAACTACACTTAGAAGCTTTTACACAGCAAAGGAAACTCTAAACAAAATGAAAAGACAACCTATGGAAGGGGAGAAAATATTTGCAAATGATGAGACTGACAAGGGCTTGATTTCCAAATTATACAAACAGCTCATACAACTCAATAACAAAACAACAAAGAGCCCAATACAAAAATAAGCAGAAGACCTAAACAAACATTTCTCTAATAAAATTCTTTAAATTTATCAAGAATTTTATTTTAAATAAACATATTTTGAACACATATTCCATTTACATTTCCTATATAAAAACAGTATTTGATAATTTATTCATCAAAATTTAGTAGTAGCATGCTTATATTTCAATTAAAAGATCTTTTATCTCTGACAGTTTTAAAAACTTCAGATAAATTTCTCCACTTGTGAATGTACCAAGTTCTCAAGATATTTTATAAATTTTTAGACTATAAACTTTTTAATATATACCACCCTCAAAAAGAGTTAATCAAGAAAACACATTTATTAGGGTAGAGTCTTCATTTTAAACAGCAAAAAAGTATTGCCAAAACATTTTTCATAATGTAATCTTTCATTGCAATTTATATAGTCTAAGTGTATTATCAGATTGCCAAAAATACATCATTTTCTTTGATGCAACAGAGCTATCAAAGAACTAATTTTCTTTTACTTTATGAATATTTGCAATACTTTTAAATTAGCACCTTAAAATAACTTATATTCATATTTGTAATTAATGAATACTTTTTTTTGAAAACAAAAGGAACTGAAACCTAGCCATAATTCTCACCCCACCCATTCTACATCAAACAAGCTTAGCACCATGTAATGTGGAATGTGTCTATGGTCTCCTCTTTACATTACGTTGTATTGGAGAATGTTCATGTAATGACTTACTAAAATAGATCTAGAAAGTTATTAAAATAAACCTTGTGCTATAATTAATTGATTAGTAAATTATTAGAAAACTCAGAGACAGAGTAATGGCTTTAAGTGTATTTTTAATCCCTTAAAGTCCATCTGAAAACCATCTGTTTTAACTCTTTTATTTAGGGATTGGTGAACCCCAAGGTCACGGTGCTCTCTCCAATACACACAAACATACATACAGACAACAGAGTAAATCATTTAGTAGTCCATTCTATTAGATTAATTAGAATTACTTTCCTTTTGTTACCCTCAACTACCAAGACAAAGTCCCTGAACTAAAGAATTTAAATAAACAATCAAAATGCAAAATACCATTCTCTCTCAACTCAAAGATTAAAACTAGAATAATCACCAAACACATTTAGTCATTGTGTGGGCTGAGAGTTTACTCTGGCTCATCATTAAAGATGTACTATGAAAGATAAAGAAGTAGTAGAAGACAAGCTTTCCTCATGTAGTTGATTAAGAAGATGCAAGAACATATCAGTATAGAGGAGTGGAGAAGGCTGGACTGAACTGGCTTAGCCTGTATTCCATCCATCAGCATTGCTGGTATCTTCCATGTGTGCCATTTTTATATCACCAGAAATATAAGCTTCCTTTATACATGTTTCTCTTTTACTTATGTAAAAGCAATCAGCACTCAAGCAGTTACTAAGGTATCAGCAACAGTCTGACAATAATTAATCTTTTAGTTTTAGTATTAAATAAAGGTCTGAAAAACATACAAAGGTGACTTTCTACAAATATATAGGAACATAAGTCATGTATTTGAGGCAAAGACAATTAAACATACCAATCATATTTTCATAGCCCTGTAATATAGGACTGTTTAGCAGGCTACATCGTTATTGGTAACAGCTAATTGGAACTGGTAAAGCAAGCTAGCATTTGTTCAAAAATATGTATTCACCATCTGCTGTATACCAGATACTGCTCTAGGAACCAGGGTTACAAAAGCATAATCTCCTGCCCTCCTGGGAGATTAGTACCCAGGAGACACACAAATACTCAGAGTAAAAGCAGATCTGTGTCAAAATAAATGTAAGTAGAAAGAATGAGCATGAGAGTAGAAGCCTACAGAAGACAGCATCTGAATAGAGACTTGAGGGATGAGTTGGAGTTTGCAAAAGTAACCCATCACTGTTAGTGGTGAAATGTGAGCATTTCAAACCAGGAGAAGAACTGCATGGGTAAAGGTGCAAAACCAGGGGCAAGTATGGTACCTTCAATATTGTACAGCATAAAACTCAGGGGATAAAATATAGTTGTTACCAGAGAGGCTGGCAGGGGCTAAAGTGTCCTTTATACTATGGAAAAAACTTCAGATTTTTATCTTAAATGTAATGGGAACTATTAAAGAATTCTGATGAGTAGAGTGGCTGGTTGAAATGTGGAAAGAACAATGGAGGGAAAGAGGGGGTACAGATGGCAGACATTTAGCAAAGGAATGTCAAAGCCATCAGCTGAAAGCAGTAACTAATAATTCCAGTTGGAGATGTTTCTGAGTGTCAGACTGAAGACAGTAAAATAACCCATTCCTTCTTAATGCATTAACAAAGACGTTCATTCATTTCTATTCAAGATAAAAGCAAACATTATTTATGAAGCTTTTTCTGTTCCACCATTTTTTAGGTATCTCATGGAAGTGGGATATTTGTCTTTCAGCCCCCAGTGACCAAACGTTAAAACAGAGAATAATCTTCTGACTAGTGGGTGCTTACGTCCACCGACTGGATTCTAAGACTGAGCATTATGAAATGCATTTAATAGGTCTTACTGAGTTCTGAAGATGTGTTACAGCTATCTCTTACTGTATGGGGTCAGATAATCATGCTTCATCTGTTAACCTCAGGCTCAGACATTTTTTCCCACTAAAGAAAAGCCCCCATTAACTTTTTTGTGTATAATTTGCTAATTTAAAAATTTCATGAACTTTTGTTATTATAGGTTTCAAAATACAAATTTTTTAACATTTTTTATTGATTTATAATCATTTTACAATGTTGTGTCAAATTCCAGTGTAGAGCACAATTTTTCATTTATACATGAACATACATACATTGTCACATTTTTTTCTCTGTGAGCTACCATAAGAGCTTGTATATATTTCCCTGTGCTATACAGTATAATCTTGTTTATCTCTTCTACATTTTGAAATCCCAGTCTATCCCTTCCAACCCCTCGCCCCCTTAGCAACCACAAGTTTGTTAAAATACAAATATTTTTTAAACCCCTACATCTCTTTTTTGTATGTTTGCTTCAAATATGGAAACATGTAATACATTTTCACAATCATAAAAGCTAAATAAATTTACTCAGCATTGAAATAATGAAATATAAATTATATACACAAAGATCTACTATAACCAACAATGAGTTGGAGCGCTTATGGAAATAATTCCTGACCCATTCTTCAGATCAGTGGGTTAATTGCTTCATTCTGTTCAAAAAGGCTTTACTTAAAACTAATAAATTTTTTCTTCATTTTTTGGATGGAATAGGTCAAATTTTTCAAGCCTTCAAGGGTCATTTTTTTCATTTTTGCAAGTTTTCCCAGAGACAAATGTGATAAGCCAAATATGAATGCTACTAGATAATTTTTAGGCTTTGAGTCATTAAAAGTCAAGTTAAATTAATTTATGTTAAGTAGCATCTTGAGTGACTGAGAACATTTCTACATAGTAAGGGCAACGTGATTTTAAAATGTAAAATACAGCAAATAATGCTAAGGAAAAGCTAAAAATATTACAAAAATTTGTTCAAATAGAAGTGTCTCATATTTCTATGTTTACTTGGACCTTGGTGTAATTTTTGTGATTCTCTTTATAATCTGTATTTAGTAAGTATAAATATATAAAATTGCACATATGTAAGTATATATTATATATAAGTATACATAATTTAAAATATTTTAAACTGTAGGACAATGTGTTATGTGTTACAAAGATATTACATTTTGAGAAGTAGTGACTATGAAGAAATCAAAGCCATTTCAAAGAGTCTGTCTTATTTCCCCCGAACTGTTAAAGTAATAGCAGCAAGAAGTTTTCACTTAATTTAGTTAAATAAAAATATATGGCAGAGGCCCTAAATAGACATCTCTCCAAAGAAGACATCCAGATGGCCAACAAGTACACAAAAAGATGCTCAATGTTACTAATTGTTAGAGAAATGCAAATCAAAACTACAATGAGTTATCACCTCACACCAGTCAGAATGGCCATCATTAAAAAGTCCACTAAAGATAAATACTGGAGAGGGTGTGGAGAACAGGGAACCCTCCTACACTGTTGGTGGGAATGTAAATTAGTGCAGCCACTATGGAGGACAGTAACGAGGTTCCTTAAAAAACTAAAAATAAATTTACCACATAATTCGGCAATCCCACTCCTGGGCATATATCCAGAGAAAATATACTTCAAAAAGATACTTGCACCCCAATGCTCACAGTAGCATTATTTGTAATAACCAAAACATCCATCAACTGATGACTGGATAAAGAAGATACGGTATACAATGGAATACTACTGAGCCATAAATAAGAACAAAATAATGTCATTTGCAGCAACATGGGTGGACCTGGAGAGTGTTATTCTAAGTAAAGTAAGCCAGAAAGAGAAAGAAAAATACTGTATGATATCATGATATCTCTTATAGGTGGAACCTAAAAAAAAAAAAAAAGGACACAAATGAACTTTTCTACAAAACAGAAACAGACTCACAGACATAAAGAACAAACTTATGGTTACCAGCAGGTAAAGCGGGTGGGAAGGGATAAATCTGAAGTTCAAAATTTGCACCTCTTGGGGAGTGATAGAAATGTTAGCTATCTTGATTGTGATGGTGGTTTCATGGGTGTATACACCTATCAAAATTCATCAAATTGTACATCTGAAATGTGTGTGGTTTACTATACAGGAATTATACAACAATAAAGGTGTTTAGAAATGAAATTTTAAAAAATGTATGAAATACCTGGTATAAACCAGGCATTATGCCAAGCATGGAAAAAGTAAGGATAAAAAGTTAGATTTCTATTATATCTAAACATGGAGTGAAATATTTCACACATTATTGAATTGTTGTATTAAGCTATGAAGTAGACTTCCAGATGTGGAAATTGTAGCTCTTATGAGATTAAATCAAGGTCACCACTACCACCTGCAAGCCAAATTTGCTACTCCCCACACCATTAGCACTCTCACTCTAGAGATGAATATTTGTAACAAATAGAGGACCCACATCTACTCTCTGACCCTTTACAGAAAAAGTTTGTTCAATCCTGGTTGAATCTATCTAACTTGTTTACTGTGGTACTACTTATGAATCTAACTTTGCATTTTTTCCAAATGGATTGCCAACTATTTTACTAGTATTTACTGAGTTATCTACATTTTGTTACATTTTGATATGTTACTATTATCATGTAACAATTCACGTATATACATACATTTATTCATACATTAGTCACTGATTTACTCTTCAGTATGTATTTCAGATTCTGGGTTTTTTGGTTTTGTTTTGTTTTTTAGCAAAATTTTAAAATTCCATGGGATGGCACTGAAGTTCTAAAGTAACTGGGCAACTGGCATCTGTACAATAGCAAATATTCATATCAGAAACATGGTGGATCATCACAATTATTTAGACTTTCATTTTAGGTTGCTCAGTCCTTTGATCAGTTGCTTCATAAACATCTTTAACATTTCTTGTTAGATTTATTCCTAGATAGTATATAGCTTTCATTGCTATTTAGATAGAATATTTTTAAATTATATTTTGTGTTTATGACAGTATAGAGGGATATACTGAATTCTTGAATATTCTTATAGCTAGCTAATTTACTACCTTTTCTCATTGGTACTAATAAGTTTTTGTCAGTTATCCTTGATTAAGTTTTGACTGTTTTTCATTTTGTTCTTGTTATTGGCTATTTAAATGTTTCTTGAACCTTTTGGTCATTTATGTGTCTCTACAAAATTAACTATTTTATCCACACTGAAACATAAAAGTCCCTTAAGTGCTCTCCTTTCTGATTACTTATATTACTCATTTGCTTCTTCTCTATTTTTTTCCTTCCTAATCTTCAGTGGTTCTATAGACTGAATATTTATGTCCCTCCAAAATTCTTATGTTGAACCCTAATCCCTAGTGTGATGGTATTTGGAGGTGTGGCCTTTTGGAGGTGAACAGGCCACAAGGGCAGAATCCTCATGAATGGGATTAGTACCCTTAGAAAGGAGAAGGTAGAGAGCTCTCATCCATTCTGCCATCTAAGAACACATGGAGAAGAACGCTGTCTGAGAAGCAGGAAATGGCTTTCACCAGACACCAGATCCGCAGGTGCCTTGATCTTGCACTTCCCAGCCTCCAGCTGTGAGATATAAATGTTTGTTGTTTAGGTCACCCAGTCTACGGTGTTTTAGTTACAGCAGCCCAAACAAATTTAGACACATTGCAAAAAGAAAGGAACAAAGGAAGAAAGGAAGGAAGAGAGAGAGAGAGAGGGAAAGACAGAAAGAGAGACAGAAAGAAAGACAGAAAGAAGGAAAGAAGGAAAGAAAGAAAGAAAGAAAGAAAGAAAGAAAGAAAGAAAGAAAGAAAGAAAGAAAAATCTAATGACATTCTTTTCAAAATAAAAGGTTATTTTTTAAATCAAAATTTCCTTTTTTTAAAGTTTGATAGTTTTTATTTGTTTAATTAATTTTTTTATCTTTTATTAGTTTTTCTTATCTACTTTGAGAGCATTTTGTTATTCTTTTTTTCAGTTTTTTAGAGTTGAATTATAGCTGTCATTTTAAATTTTATTACATTATAAGTGAGAGAATAAGGCCTGTTTGGTAATCCAAATTCCCAAATATTTGCGTTTCCTAATGTGCATAAAGGGATAGCAAAATATTTTCTCCCTCTCTATGAAAAGAAGAATGACCTTGAGTTAACTTTTCAGCTCTGTTTCCATGGAAATCTAATACCAGGAGAATGTCAGCTGTATAACGAGGCAACATTGCTTATGATAAAAATTAGCCCTGATCTGTAAACTGCATCCGGTCTGGGGAGACTGTGAATGACTATCAACACCTTGTGGGATTTCTTGAGTGAGGTGCCTTCTTATAACTGATGATGTACTTTGCTTACAGGCTCTTACAAAAGATATGGATTCCTATTTGGGACATGGGAAGTGTTAGAATAGGTATCACACCTACCCATCATCTCAGATTCATACCTAAGCTGACACTTGGCAGTGCTGGAGAAAGACTGCAGCCCTAGACACTTGTGGGAATTGTCATGTTGAAGAATCACCTAGTTCTGCCCTAGTGGCCTGCTTTATTTATTGCACTGTATTCTTCTAATGAAACCATTGTCAAGTGTGGCCTGTTGGGGTCATGGAAGAGCAATTGTCCAGTTGAATCCAAAACTAGTAGTCGTGGGTATTATACATAGAAAGATTCTCTTTCATTTACGCATTTATCAAAATGTGATTGACATCATCAAAATGTTTAAATGTGATGTGTAGAAGACCAAGCATGGTCAGGAAGAGGTATAAAGGAAGACTGTGTACCCCCAGCAACTTGTAACATGGCCCGCAGAAGTAACTAACACCTGAGTCCCCTCTGCATGGTGCCACTGATAACTCCTGTTTTGGTCATGATATGCCTGCCACCAAGAAGTCTGATGAGAGCAAGAATTTTGAATGACTTAACACTCTTTAAGAAAGAATTAACAAAAATGAGCAAAACACTACAGAGGAAGAAGTTGGGCAGAGCTTTTTCAAGATGTGCAAAAAAAGAGTTTCAAAGACTTTTCAATGATCAAAATGCTGAGATAATCTGGCTTTTAAAAGATAAGTAGGCAGTGTGTTAACACTTGGAAAATGAATGTAGGTGAAGCATTCTAGGTAGACAGATAAAAAGACCTAGATGCATTTTTACAAATATTGTGTGCTATTTCCTTTCACCCATATACTATGTTTTATGTTCTGCCCATATTTTAGATTCAAGTTATAAGAAGTTTAATTATTATACAGATACACATAGAATGCAGTGAATATGATTATGTTAGGAAAAGCCAGTTATGTGTGCCCTTCATTGTAATCTTTAAGTGCCATTAAATATCTAGCTAGTTTGGCAAAATATTTTATTTCATGCCTCCCATACTATGACTATTGAGAAAATTACCTTGAAAAATGATTATTTTAATATGAGGAAAATGATACTGCTAATTCTAGCATCATCACCTAACTTGACACAACTAATTTCTTCTTATGAATTATCTATTGACATTTTCTAGAATATAAGTGTGACTATCTGATAGCTGTCCTCTTTTCCTGAGCCCAGCAGCAGGGACGGTACTGTCTACAGAACCTGTAAATCCATGAGCAAGACACCCAGAACAAACTTGTAGGCAATACTTGGCGTATCAAGGATATTTAGTACGTGCACAGGCACTAGCAGAGCAGCAGTTTAGAGAGATGATATTTAAGTCTTTAAGGCCAGATAGTCATTTTGTAAAGTAAGTACCTGATACCCTAAAATATCATGCACCTCAGAATTGCCCTTCTCATCTGAGCTAGTGCATCAGGCATGACATTCAGTAATATTAGTTCTGAATTACAAAGGCCAGCTACAAAATTTACAAGGCCCAGTGAAAAATAAAATGCATGGCCCTCGTTCAAAAAGCAGGAAAAAAGCTTTTTCCTTTCTTACCCACTTTCTCTTTTTTTATTTGCTATTTAATGTCAAGCTCCTCTGGCACAAGTTGACTGCTGACCCCCATATTCCCTGGGCTCTGCCCCGGACCTCAGAGCACATCACATGGCTGCCAGTGTTTTGACCTCTGCTGAGACAGAGGGCAGCCGTGGTCCTCGGGTATGTGAGGGGAAGTGAGTGGCCACGGCTCATCCTGGTGGGTGGTGAATGTGGAGCCACACCTGAGGAAAAGTTTCAAGCCCCCAGCACGTTCTCCGTTATCCCATCAGACTTCACTGACACAACACAAATTCAGAGACAAAAATATCAAGATAGTGACTACAGAGCATTAAACACCAAGTGTAGTGGGGTATGGGCACGGTGCGCGGGTGCTTATGAAGACAGGGCCCTGTGCAATGGGATGGTCACACACCCATGAAGCCGACCCTGAAAGTCTATCCCAAATAAACTTTCATCTGCCCCACTCCAAAACTTAACACTGAAATTCAGAACAGCTCCAACCACATGTTCAGCTTTGCCTAGTACTATGCTCTGTTGTGTTTGAGTTTTCATTCAAAAGTAACTACATAAGAACAATGCATGTGAACTATAAGGAGTGACATAGAATCAGTTTAAGGAACGCCTTAAAATATTTACATGAAAAAGCAATATTTTGTATTCATTTTATGTTAAATTACTAGCGTCCCCTTGTTAAGATTTGGACACTTTTACATAGAAAAAGAGTATTTATCTAGTGTGTAAACTAGCCATGCAAACTTTATCTTCTGAAACAAGGACATAGTTCGTAAAGTCCATGTAAAATATGTAAGTACTGGACAAATGAATGTGATGAATTTCTCTAAGAAAATGAGCAGCAGATACAAATTAAAAACATACTTTTCTTTTGTTCATGGAACATTTGCATTCACAAAGCAAAAAAACTCTTTATTATTTAAACTGTATCTTTCTTTTTTTCCTACATATGTATATGTCTATGTAGGATCATATCAGTTTTAAAAAGTATGTTTTTCAATTATTCTGCCAATTAATTTCAGTTGAAATCAGTTAGATGACATAATTTTTAATGATGGAAATTATGTTTTACAAAGGATATTATTTCTAATAGTGAAATTACTATGCTGTGATAATGTTTTAAGATAATAACAGTATTATTTCAATATATGTATATCATAAAAGACTATTTAAAAGTATATCTCAGTCATTACGGAAAATAGTATGGAAATTCCTCAAAAAACTAAAAATAGATTTGCAATATGATCCAGCAATCCCACTTCTGGGCATTTATCTAGAGGGAACGCTAATTCAAAAAGATACATGCACCCCAATGTTCATAGCAGCACTGTATACAATAGCCAAAACATGGAAGCAACCTAAATTTCCACCGACAGATGACTGGATGAAGAATTTGTGGTATATTTATACAACAGAATATTACTCAGCCATAAAAAGAGTAATGCCATTTGCAGCACCATGGATGGGCCTAGAGATCGTCATTCTAAGTGAAGTAAGTCAGAAAGATAAAGAAAAATACCGTGTGGTATCACTCATATGTGGAATCTAAAAAAAAAACAAAGAAAGGACACTATGAACTCATCTACAAAACAGACAGACTCGCAGACATAGTAAACAATCATACAGTTACTGGGAAAGGGGGTGGGAAGGGTAAGTTTGAGAGTTTGAGATTTACAAATGTTAGCCACTATATATAAAAATAGATTTTTAAAAAGTCTCTTCTGTATAGCACAGGGAACTATGTTCAATATTTTGTAATAACATTTAATAAAAAAGAGCATGAAAATGAATATATGTATGTATATGCATGACTGGGACATTGTCCTGTATACCAGAAATTAACATACTGCAACTGACTGTACTTCAATTTAAAAAAAAAGTATATATTAAAAGCCTCGCTCAGATCGTTTTCAGATATTTTGTCTAACTTTTGAAAAAAATTTTATTTCTATATAAATATGATTAAATACCATAATTAAAGTCTTCTTTAGAAAAGGAGTAAATAACATGAAAAAAAGTAATTATTTTCATCCTTTTAGACTCCAACTTGAAAATATTACCTTGAAGAATGCTTCCTAGAAATCTTTTTCAACTTCTCATTATGGGCACAGATGAATCACTAAATCAGTCAACACTATGACCAATTTCTTGTGATTAAATACATATCTAGTCACTTCCAAAATATTTCTTCCACAGGATATGTACAGTATGTGCTTGTTTGCCTGCCTCATTCATTCATTCATCTAAATTATCTGCAGTCCTATGGTGTTTCCTTACTGTTGGCAAATGCTGAACTCTTTATATGAATTGATCAATCAGCAATTCTTACAAATTCTAAACACAGTGCCTGGTTTGATGTTACGGTTTTGGAGTCTGGGGCTGAAAATCAAGTTCCATCCCATGGTAGTTACAGGGGCCTGGATATCAAAGATCTGAGACTCAGTTTCCTCATCTGTTAAGAAAAAAAGGGAGGTGGATAGACATTAACATCTATCTGCCAGGGTTGATAAAGAAAATAAGTGAGAATATAGGTAAAAATGATCTTGCAACGTTTACGTATTTCCTTTTTAATAAGAGAGACATTGAACAAATACAATTTTTCGGTGGATAATTCCAAAAGAGAACTGCCATGATCTTGTGTCCCGTCTTCTACAGCTGAAGGAGGGCGTGGTAGTGGATTTGTTAGGAAATAAAACCAGAATCAAAATAGCTGTCTTGCCATCTTCCTTCTGCTGTTATTAACAACATCACCGCTGGCCGTTTTTGAAACCAAAGCGCTATAAATTCTTTCTCATATGTAATTACTTTAGGGCAATATTAGTGAATGGGGAAAAATACAGAAGTGTAAACAAATGCTAAAGGAACCAATTAAGACAGTCAGCAGGACACTTAGTCTTTTTCAATGAACACAGAAAAGCGCTCTAAGTGAGGTATTTACTTCATAATCGGCGGAACTAGGGGGATTCGGCTATAAAACATGAATGTTTACTTCCCCTGGCTCCCTTGATCTTCATTAACGGTGTTCCGAGGACAGTTTTGTTTTCGTTTTTATTTTGTTTTTGTTTGTTTCTGAAAAATCTCTGCTCTCATAATGTTTTCATTAGCCTACACCAAGCAGGAATTTTTCTCATGCTAATGATTGCAAACTGTTTTCTCTAAAGCCAAAAATGTTTTCAAAACCCCTTCTCCCTAAATCCCTTTTTTCCTGCCCCTCCTTTTAATTTCCTTTTTCTATTCACTGCCGTGCTGCTTCGAGAAACAGTTGCAAGCCAGATTGCAGAGCGCTGTGAAATGAATGGCTATGATATTTATCCCTCCTTTTGGCAAAACTCCTTTGTGTAACTGCATTAAAGCCTGTGGAATCTAATGTTAACACGTGCGCATTCTACTGAGTTCCGCTGGAAATGAGGCATGCAGGAAGAACATTATTTTTTCAGGGTGGAATGAGAGTATCCTCAATCAAAACAAAATTAAAATGCTAACAGTGCTCCCTCCTCCTTGCTTAAACATTTCTGTCAAACCACATTCACTTTAGGTTTTTAATTTATTACATGAAAAAAGCGATTACAGTACTTCGCTCTCTAATATCAATGGATGTTTTTCAACAATTAAATTCTGTGGACAAGCAATAAAACACTGTTCTCTTTATGAAATGGCATTTCTTTCTTCCTCTGGCTTTTAAATAAATGATAGGATGCCTTCTGTGAAACAGCAACTGGGACTTTATGGGTTGCATTTTTATTAACCTAATATAATTGGTTAACTAGTTTTCCCTCCCCAAGCACAAGGAGGGTGAGAAGTCGAGGACAGGGAGGTCAGCCGTTACAAATCCGCTGAATAAAGCAATTTCATAGTTTGAAAAGGAATCAGATTCTCTCGAGTTAGTAAAGTCTCTGAAGTTACTGGACTTGGAAAAACATCGAGTTGCCTATGCTCAGAGATCATCTCTGGTCTCCATTTCCTTTTTTTTAAAACACTGTACTCAAAAGGATTTAGAAGCAAAGCAAAATAAAATATATTCTACTTAATTGTTATTTTTCTTCTTCCAAAATGCTTTCTTTTTAGGCACACATGACAATACGGCAAGCTCAAGGATGGGAAAAAATTTCGTGCATCAGCTACAACAGAACACTATTTCTGGAAAGTCTTTGTAAAATACAACGTATAAAAGGTCTTTTAAAATTGTTCTGTTTAACTTGAGAGTAGTAAGATTATGTTACGAATTTAATTGTTAGGTTTCTAGGATACTTTTTACTTAATCTGAGAAAGGGTCAATTTCCAAGACCTTTACTTCAATCTTGTCGCCATTGTGAACTAGAAATCGTGACCATCCATATGTATGCACCCACATTACCGATAGAAAACAGATTACTCTTGGTAAATCAGACAAGTACCCGAATAACGAATAGTCTTTAATGTCATTAAACTTGGAATTAATCCGAGAGAGGTCCCAGGTACGCTAACAATATTTGCCATGATATTTCTCAAATGCAATTCAATGACATATCACTTTAACCCCAAAAGAAGGAAACTACACTATCAAAATATCACTAGTGTATTATATTTAGGGTTCAATAATTCCCTCAATAATGGTTAAATCAGAAACAGTCTCAGTGTTTGGCTCTCAAGGCAATTTTTATTCAGGTGGGGTCTTATATATTCTTTAATATTTCCTCTTTCACTTCATGAACAAAGTACAAACAACATACATGATTTTGACATTTTCAATTCCACATTATCAGTGGACTTCTAACTAACAGCCACAAAAGCCAATGTTCCTTTGGAAGAAATGGATTCAGAGGGAGCATAATCTTAAAAAATCATCAGGGTATGTACAGAACAAACCTAGAAGCTTGGGACGATTTAGTGGAAATAAAAGCAAACTTGTACATTTCAACAGCCTCTAAATTTATCTCTATTAAAATATAGGGCAAAGTTTCATATCCTTGGCAGTCCTGGTATGCTGCTCCAGATAATTATTTCTTGAGGAGCAGGGGGCAGTGCTGTGCACTGTAGTCTTTTTAGCAACATCCCTGGTCTCAGGGTCATTTAATGTTGTAAACAGAAAGTTGAACGGTGTTACTTCTTTCATTTATTCAACTGAAAACTTGTGAACTCCTACCTTTCTGCAACTACCTGCAGTGAAGCTACAGTATTAATTAAGCTACATGTCATTAACAGTGATAAGAATTGTTAAAAAAACAGAGAGTAACACTTGTTCTGTGCAAGAACACTGTTCTATACTCCTACTAATAGTACTTTGGAAAGCTAAAATGAAAGTTACAATTTTTAAGCACTGATAGTGAACTTTTTCATTTCATTCCCCCCGTGAATTCATCATTTCTCTTTTAGTCTGCCCAAGAAAGACAATGTTTGTCCGTGAGGGTCCAGTACAGAACAAAGTCTTGAATTTAAATAGTGTTGACAATCCTATTACAGAAACATTTATTGGAAATGTACATGGGTGTATGAACTGCTCAATGAACTTGGAAAACAAAAGTGAGTAAGATATTAAAGAAAATATCTAATGATATTTGAGCAGATATCAGAGGACAATGACCTCTGCATGAGGGAAAGAGAAAAGACTTTGAAGCCAGCTTTCTTATGAAGGATGAATAGGATTTCAACGAGAGGGAAAATTATTCAAGCAAAGCAGGGGCAGAGTCAGAAAATCATATGATGAGATGGTGAGAAATCAATGCACTCGGAGCCTAGCCTCCAGAGAGGGTAGCAGAAGCAGGAGGCACGGACAGAAAGGGAGGTGTTAGCATGTAGGTAACAGGGAGACAGACCTTCAGTGTTTTTAACTAGAATGTGACCTGGCCAGATTTGTAGTTTATAGAAAGATGGTTCTGCAGGTATGTGAAGAATGAAATGGAATAGAGCAAGGATAGCAGGTATCACTCTATTAACGCAATGTTTCAATAGAAAGAGAATGAGATATTGAACTGAAAAAAAAATTAGCATCAGGGATTGAAAAGTTGGAAGTCAGACGAGGGAAGAGGGCAGGGCATAGCCATTAAAAGAATGACAGAACCACTGAGGATGCAATTAAACCTACTAGGTTTAGAACCCACTAGGCCCAGGATGGCAGAAGATACGACCTCCAGGAGACCTTGAGCCTCATTACATGCTCGTTGTAATACATTAGCATGCTAAATGACACACACAGGCATCATGACAATTCCAGGGCTGACCATTAAAAGTCAAAAAGTGGGCAGTGATCCAATTCATGGAAAACCCCACTCCCTCCTCAAAATAGTTGGAATAATCCTCCCACTTTTTAGCCTATGAAATTACCCAGCCCATAAAAACTAACAACCCCATACCCTAGGGCCTCTTGCCTTCTGAGATGGCGCACACTCTGTCTATGGAGTGTTTATCTCCCTGAGTAAATCTACTTTCACTTTACTGTGGCTCGCTCTTGAATTCTTTCCTGCATGAAGCCAGGGATCCTCACTTGGCAGGGCATGTCCAGGGACACGCCCAAGACCTGGGTCATGACCGTCCCCTCATGCCCCATTTTCCTGCAATAGAAGGGACTCAAATTTTAGGATGTAGAATGGACAGAACTGTAAAATAACTAGAATTGAAAGTAAAGAGATGAGGTAGGTTTTCCTCTACTGTTTCTGGTGTGATGACTTGGATGGATAGTATTGTCATTTCCTGAGACAGAACAAGAGGCAAGGGGCAGATTTTAAGGAAATATACTGTTAACTGAAGAGGATATACTATTGTCCTAAACACCAAAACAATAATATCACAAATAAGGTTTAATATGTTTCAGTGTAAGTTATAGAAATGTTCATTAAAGTGGGGATTCTAATTTTTTAAACCACAAGCTCCCCAAAAGGAACTTTACTTGTTGATATTATATCTATTAATTAAAGAGGATTCAACTGGAAATCTTTAAACTTCATTTCCACGAGTGTCAAGCCTCGATACAGTAAGATTAGAGAATGTGCTAAGAAACAATGCTGGAAAGAGCAGCTTGGCTCATTGGAGGGAAGATAATGGCTGATTAATACTCTAGAATTCTTTGGCATTCTAAATGAATTCTGTAGCTGGCTTTGTAAGGTCATAAATCCCTTAGACAATTAGATAAAAGGTATAGACTTACCCCTTAAAATATGCAGATTTACACCAACATAATGTTTTGCTTATGATTTCAAGCCTTACAGACTCCCTTGCATTGCATGGAATTCAGCTTAAGAGCTCTTGATTTAGAGTTGTACAAATTTAATTACAGTAGGTATTATTTTTCAAGATCAAATATATACTTAGTGTTAATAGGGAGCATTTGTTCTTCTAAATACACTCATACAGATCACAGTTCTACAGCTCAGTACTATTGATACTTGGGTTGGATAATTCATTGCTGGGGGCAGGGAAGGGGAAACTGGCAGGTGCATTGTAGAATGGTGAGCATCACCTTGGCCTCTGCGCATTAGGTGCCATTAACAACCCCCAGTTATGCCAACCACAGATGTCTCAAGACATTGTCAAATGTCTACTGGTAGGCACATTTCTCCATTTGAGGACCACAGATATCGATAACAACTTTTATAAAACTCCCACATAAGAAATAAAGTTAGATACAGTTGGCCCTCTAGGTTGCCAGGTTCTACATCCTCGGATTCAATCAGATTGGAAAAAAAAAAAAAAAACTAGAATGTTCAAAACTTGGAACAACAAAAAAAACTAGCATGTTCAAAACTTGAATTTGCCATGCTAGCAACTATTTACATAGCATATGGATTGTATTAGAGAAGATTTAAAGTATAAAGGAGAATATGCATAGGTTATGTGCAAATCCTATGCCTTTTATATTAAGGAGCTGGTCATCCTTAGATTTTGGTATCTGTGGGTGAGTTTTCAGAAACCAGTCCCCTGTACAGATACCAAAGATTGAATGTCTTACATTTCTGAAGAAAACTATTCTCATGGGAAAATCTTCTAGAATGGAGTAACAAAGTTATAGTAAGCACCTAAGGCCAGTGTTTAGATTTTCTATTTTGGGGGGACAACTCAACCTTTTATCCTACATCCTATTCTCATTGTAAGAATGAAAATGATCTACTATTCAAAGATGGCTGAGAATTACATGATAAAGTCATTATATCATAGCAGCTGCCTTGTATCTATTTGTTTTCCTCTTCCTTCTTACAAAATTAACTTTCCCTTTAAGAAATTACTCAAACTTAAGTAATGAAGAAACTCATATTTTCATAGCAACAGAAAATGCATCAACTCAAAAATAAGTGAAACATTGTAAAAGCTAGTTAGTAATTGAATATACTACCATATGCAATATGAGCAAATCTGTATTTTTATGGAAAATGTTAAATTTATCTAGTTCTGTAATGGGAAATCTGTAACTTATGGGCAAGTTATGGGATACATTGGCAGCAGATAAAAAATCTAATAATACTCATACATAAAGACACTGGAAATTTAATCTAAAGCCTGTTTTACCCTTCTCTGCCATTCCTTTGTCCCCAGTTTTGCTCTATGAAATGATGTATCTGGTCTCTCCCTTTATTATCATTTATATTTCTTCTTCTTTTTTTATTTTTCAGTGTACTAGACATCTGTGTGTGCTCCCTGTATTGTCTTGTTTCCTGATAGTGATCTCCATTTTATTCTGGGAGATACTCCCCCACCCCAGCTCTTAGCCAACTATTTCAAGTACTCTGATAGAGACTGTCCTTTTCCCTTAAAAATAGAACCTCTAATTTTTATCTAAGCAGAATAAATTCTATCTTGAAGGTATGTGTGATCATGTGACAAAGTTGGAAAAGGATGGAAGTCAAAGTATTGAGTGGTAGCTTCTGGAAAACATTTTAAAAGAAAGTTGGCTCCTACCCTTGGTAGAAATTTTTCTTCCTTTTCTCCAAACTGTTGCCTGGAATGTAGATTTGATGGCTGGCGCTCTGACTGCCACTTTACACAATTAGTATAAACCTGCTATGTAAGAGATGGCCATGAGGAATACTTAAAGGAAACTCATCCTCAAGGGCTTTGTAGATCAGAGATGCCATGTCAGCCCTGACCTGCCTCAAGACTTGTATGTAAGAAACAAACTTATATTTTACAATTTTAAAGTCACTGTGATTTGGAGACTCAGTTTTTCACAATGGATACAGGTGAGAATCCACCTTGGATGGCACATATGATCTGTGATTAAGTCTAAATCAAAGAGTTGATCACATTTCTCTGTTTCAGCAGGTAACATTCACTACTACAATACCTCGTGTGAAATGACATACTTAGAGCCATCCCAGATCCTAACTTTGCCAGAAAAATTTTGATGAGTGAGGTATAAAGATACTATTGTTCTCACAAAACCTCTTAGTGTATTTTGGTTTAAATATCAAAATCAACATGAGCCTGGGGCATGGTATAACCTTCACAGGAGGACTGCATACGATTTCCAAGAATAGCACTGAACGACCTCGCGGTTATACAATTGAAACCAATATTTAGGGAATATTTTTTACAGGCTTTAACAGCTGTAATTAGGATAGGTTGATGTGAGTTTATCACATTCTGGGATTTGTGATTTGTAGAAAATCATGGTGTCTGGTGCTTACTACAACGTGTATTTTGTGACAAAGCATTATGTAGCAGCTAAACAACCTTTACCCATTCATTCCAATCAATTCTCTGGATCCACTGCACAAATGCTATAGTCACAGTGTCTTCTGACCATTTGTGAAAAAGAGGATAAGGAAGATTGTAGCTTATTAAGGTATGGCAAAATAAAAAGTACAAACAATGCTAGGAAACATTGGGTTTGTTAATAGTTCTCAATCATTAAAGGCAATTCACATAGAATTAATTCAGCACTTGAAAATACTACAGTACTTAAAATACATAGCCTTGTCCTAATAACAGGTTTCAGATAATTATTACTAATGGCCACAATGACATTCAGCCAACATTGCATTCTGCACATTATATGTCAGGCTCTATTGTACACATTCCAGAAACAGTGGTAAACAAAAGAGACTGAAGCTGTTATTCTTATGCAGCTTACGTTTTAATGATAAGATTATATGAGAAAGGGAGCTAAGTCAGATTTTAGGGAAGTTTGGGGGTATGTGAAGAGCAGAAGAGGCAGAAGAAGCATGTTTCTAGGAAGAGAAGAAACCTGGTCTCAGTAGCTTTGACCAAAGAGGAGAAGAATGAAACAGTGCTCACAAGGTCTTGAAAGGCAAGAGAATATTTTGGGTGAAATTATATGAAAGCAGTAGGACTGGAGCTCCAGGTCTGGAATTGGGATGGACTGGAACTAAATACATGGGGCAGAGGGCAGACCACAATGTGAGTTTTCCCAAATTGTTTAAATCTGAAAAGTTTATCCACTTGTCAAATGTCAGAGAAAAGATATGTCAAATATAACATGTTCTTACACTTGTTTTTCAATGCTAACATATTCTTTAATTTTAAAATAATCCATGAGTATTGAAAATCCTTGGAAATTATGAACAGTATAAAGAAGGTATAAAATGTCACTCTTTCTGACACTGAGAGGCATCTGAGATTGCAGCTTTGGCATGTTTTTGTCCAGTTTTTAAATTTTCTCCTTAGTTGAATCAATTTTCAATGTGAAATATTTTTATAACCCAATATCAAAAATCTTTGTAACATTATTTAATGGCTATATAATAATATAGGGTAAAGATATGTTCCTAATCATTTTTGAATTAGTGTATCTAATTTCTTAATATAAAAAGTACTAATACAATAGTAAACTCAAAATGGATTAAAGACCTAAATGTAAGATCAGATACTATAAATCTCCTAGAGGAAAACAGACCGAACACTCTTTAACATAAACTGCAGCAATATTTTTTTGGATCCATCAAAGGAAACAAACTCAAGAGTAAACAAATGGGACTTAATTAAACTTAAAAGCTTTTACACATCAAAGGAAACCATCAATAAAACAAAAAGAAAACTTACTGAAAGGGAGAAGGTATTTGCAGATGGTCTGACTGAAAAGGGGGCTAATATTCAACATATATAAACAGCTCAAATAACTCAGTATCACAAAAAACAACCCTTTAAAAAATTCACAGAAGAACTGAAGAGACATTTTTCCAAAGAAA
The DNA here is from genome assembly GCF_048564905.1 of Vicugna pacos. Classification (NCBI taxonomy): domain Eukaryota; kingdom Metazoa; phylum Chordata; class Mammalia; order Artiodactyla; family Camelidae; genus Vicugna; species Vicugna pacos. The sequence continues at coordinate 37,404,155 of NC_132989.1, forward strand.
TACAGATGGTCAACAGGCACGTGAAAAGATGCTCAACAATACTAGTCATCAGGGAAATGCAAATCAAAACCACAATGGGATACCACCTCATACTTCTCAGAGTGGCTATCATCAAAAGGAAAACGAAGGACCAATGTCGGCGAAGATGTGGAGAAAAGGGAACCCTCATACACTGATGGCGGGAATGTAAATTGGTGCAGCCACTATGGAAAACAGTATGGAGGTTTCTCAAAAAGCTAAAAATAGAACTACTATATGACCCTGCAATTCTACTCCTGATTATATATCTGAAAGAAACAAAAACATTAATTAGAAAATATACATACACCCCAATGTTTATAGCAGTATCATTTACCATTGCCAAAACATGGAAGCAACCTAAGAGTACATCAACAGATGAATACATAAAGATGTGGTTGTTATATATACAATGGAATACTACTCAGCCATAAAAAATAGAAATGTGCCACTCGCAGCAACTTGAATGGACTTGGAGGGCATTATGTTAAGTGAAATAAGTTAGACAGAAAGAAAAATATGGTATCATTTATATGTGGAATCTAAAAAATACAACAAACTAGTGAGTAAAACAAAAGACAAGCAGATTCACAGATGTAGAGAACAAACTGGTTTTCTATAGGTTCTAGTGGTTACCACTGGAAAGAGGAAAGAGGGAAGGGGCAATTGAGGGAAAGGGGGAAGAAAAGGAGGTTATTATGGTATTACATGAAATCATGTGTGTGAAACTCGAAAATTGTAAAGCACTATAGAATTTAAGGATCTTTCTTCCAATAAACAAGTACCAATAAGTATCTTAGACATAAGATTTCAAACCAAAGTAAACATTCTTAGAGACTTCACAAAGTGTGCTGTTTTGATGTTATAGTTCCAGGACAAGGTTTTAAAGAATAAAATAAGAAATGTTCCAAAACAAATGCATTTGTGAAATACTGCATACAATTCACTTCCCTGTTGGAGCATCTTAAAAATAATAGCATTGATGTTTCAAAAATCACTCTTTCAAGAAAACTAGTTGGGTTTTCTTTGCATTTCCCTAAATTATTTTATGGCAAAAGTTTTTGCATATTACTTATTTATATAAGTGTTACACACTCTGCAAAATATTAAAGAATAAAAATAATGTTAGTGAGGTCAAAATTACTCAGTAGATTTTAAATACTCCCCAAAGATATATACCATATACTTCTTAAAATATTTCTAGAAATAATGTGTGCTAATATTAAAAAATACAAATAAGACAAAGGAGAAATCAAAAACTTATTTCCTCAACAAATTCTAAATTCTATCATAAGAAATCACTACTAACATGGGATGAACACGATTCTAGGCATTTCTCAAATCACATATGCAGCTATAAGGACAGATGGCTAAGTGTGTAGATTGAATAAATATTAGTAGATTGATAGATCATTAGATAACATTTAATTTTGCACTATACTATATTCTATATATAAAAACTATTATAATAAAATTAATTTATATTTAACAGAGGCACTATGACTTGTGTACCCTAAAATATTGCTAAGATGCAAGTACATTTTTCTTCAAAAGATAAAACGTTGTTTTATAAATAATCCCTGTAAAGTTCAGATAAAATTTTGATAAATAAGAGTTTCACATCAATTTTGAACTGCATAATTAGACTTCAGGCAATATACTTCTACTTCGAGAGATAAAGATAAAGAAATTAGCTCACTTACTTAGACTTTATTCTACTTCTGCTAGATTCAAAAGTATTGGGATAAATTTTTCTTAAGACCCAGTATTGTCTTTCAGGGTCTTGATTATAGTCTTTAATTCAGGGATGTTTTCTTCTTTACATCTTTGAACATTTTTATGTTCTGCATATTCTTCAAAACCCCAGGCATGCTTCATTTTACTTTGACTATTTTCCACATACAGTCATTTTAATCTTTACTGCTTTCTCCTTCTTTTAAGTAATTTTTTTTCAAGCCTATACCATACATTTCTGGTTGGTTTTCAATCATTTTTATTATATTTTTTATATCTTTATCTTGTCATTCCCTTTTTAAAACAGAAGTCATATGTCTTTGCAATTTCTTTGAACTTGAACTGTTTGTCTGAAATCTTGTTCCTTCCTCTACCCGGCCATAAGTAATTCTTCCACATTGTGTGTTCTTCAAGCATCTTTCTCTTCTTTTGTAGTTTCCATTCTCAAGGCCATGTGTTTTATCTGCTTATGAGTTATCTTCAAACCGTGACAGCCTGTATACTAAGTACTGCTCAAATGGACAGATAATAGAACAAGAAAGGGAACGAGCTCCCGCTGTGATTTATATTGTGTTGAGTGCCCTCTTACAAAGCTGGCTATTTCCTTTTGGCACGAGCCCACCCCCATCCTCACTCCCCCAGGCGTCAGCATTTAAGCAGTGGTGGGTTGGTGTAGCTCACTGTCACTCTCCTTGAGACACTAGTACTTTGAGCTGAGATCTGGTGATTGCTGCTTCCTCTCCTCCCTTCCTTCACCCCTCTTGACATCCAGGACTCTCCTTTGCATAGAAGGTTCAGTTGCGGACACTAAAAATGACTTTCTTGTGGTTTCTCCTTCAGCAACATACTCATGGCCAAATTGTGCATTCAGTTTCCACACAGATGTCTCACGATTCTGTCGTGGCGTGGTTTAGAGCTCATGTCTCCTCGCTCTACCACAGGGATGATGAGATAAACTGCCATGACTGTGACACTTACCTCTAGGTGTGTGCTGGGCTGCCTCATCCCCTAGGCTATTCTCTGGCTCACTCCTGGCAGTAGCAGTGTGTTTGGGTTGTCGCTGACACTTGCATCGTTGGGAGTACTGGCTCTCAACAGATTTTGAAGAAGGAAACTAGGTTAAAAAATTCCTTTCTTCTGCCATCCATAACCAGAAAACTGATTTCATGCTTATTCTCTTTAAAATATTATAGGAATATTGTATGTGTATGCAAGGATAGTTCAGGTGCTGTCAGAAAGGATTTGTGTCCATTCGTTTAGTCTTAACTTAGCAAGTATGTATCTAGCATACTTCATCTGGACCATGAACTATTTAAGCCACCAGAAATGCAGAAATGAATGAGCTGCTATCTTACGATCAAAGAGCTCACAAATCCAGTAATGAAGATAGACATGTAAATAAGCAGACAAGATACAGTGGGGTGTGTGTGTGTGTGTGTGTGTGTGTGTGTGTGTTTTAATAACACAAATACTCCAGTAGCTGTACAGGGACTCAGAGGAGGGAGCAAATGAGTTGTGTATCACTGCAAAGAGAAGATGATATCTGAATTGTGGCTTAAAATATTACTAGGAATTTATCAGGCAGAGGTGGGTAGGGAGTAGTTATTGAGAAAAGAGTGTCTGCAAAGAAAGGCATGAAGACACAAGACATCTTCATTTGTTTGGGGACAGTGAGTGGCATTTTGTTTATGGAGGACTGGGTACATGCAGGAGGGAGAGGAGTGGGTTTGGACAGGTAAGTTTGAGGCAAGATTGTTACGGACTTTGCACTTTACTGTAGAGAAATCAATTGGGGATGATGGACGATATAGTTTTGAGGTTCTAATTAAATAAGAGACACAAGACTGAACTTATTCCTATTGTAGTGAGCCTTCTTCAAGCACTAGATGCTACTTTGCTAATTCTGCAGAGTTTCAGTCGAACACATCTTGTCATCACAGCTTGAACTGTGTCCTCTCAAACACAGCCACTCATACAGAGCAATTCTATTATGTCTTAAAGCTAGTTTTGTTCTTGGATACTATAATATAAGAGATGTTCCATTCCATTATTTAATTAGCTTCACTGCAATACAGAAATAACTTAAGTACATCCACTCAAGACCACAGTGGTAGGCAATGTCTGAGCAGGGGAAGGAATTGCTCAAATCCATTCTTGAAGTATTCTGTTATTCTTCAGATTAATTTGCCAATTATGTGTTCCTTTCAAACAATCTTTAAATTTAATAGAAATCCAAAGAAATGTAACCTGCAACAACTCTTACTGCAAGCACTTAATTTCTTTCAAGTAATTTTGCAAACATTTTATTTTTTGAGTTGAGTTGAGTATTAAGCCAGGATAATGAGTTCTTGACGGTTAGGTTTTTGCTTCAGCTTCTTCAAATACTCAATTAGAGGCAGAATCACTAAGTCACTATATTCAATACAGTCCATAGCAAAATAACTGATAATTTCCAAAGAGTGATAAAAGGAGAAACCTGTGACCAAATATTATACTATAAAGAAATAGAGAGAAATCTCAGCATGAGGAAAATATGAGACAGTTAAATGAGCAATAATTAAAATTAAGGAAAGAACCAATACATTACAATATCTAACCCTTGTTCTTTAAAATCTTTTACAGAATGGTATTGTGTGATTTTACTATTCTGCAAAGACTTATCTATGTTGATTAGAAACGAAAATATCGGGAAGTTAACTGTACTAAGAATAAGTGGAGACCGTATATTGTATGATCGCATTTATATGCTATGTCTAAATATGCCAAATCCATACAGATCAAAAATCCATAGTGCTTGGATAGGACTAGGAATGGGGGAGGGTAAAGTGTCATTTAATGGGTAGGGAGTTTCTTTTGAGGGTGATAAAATGTTCTAAAATTACATTGTGCTGATGGTTACATAATTTGGTAAATATATTAAAAACCAATTGTACATTTCAAAATGGTGATTTTTATGGTATGTAAATTATATCTCAATAAAGTTTTTTTAAGTAGCACAGCAAGAACTCATTCACTCTAAGTCACTAATTTTTTTAATGTAAAGGATTATATAGCAGGGGTGAGACAAATGGAATGAGCGACGGCGAGAACCTGGTTTCAAGTCTATGTTCAAGGCGGCAATTTACTATTCCTTTTTAAAATTTGTTTTCCTTCAAATAGTGCCTTTTAGATCACTAATTCCATCTGGTGACATTATAAGTTTTTTAGGCTGTCTTCAACATCCATTTGTGATTTGGCTATAGTGAAGTAATACTTCTAAATTCTAAAAAATGAAGGCAATCCCTGGATATTTAGGTAAGTAAAATTTCTGAATTTAAAACTCAGATTACAAACATCTTCAAATGCAAGTGAAGGAGGGTAGATAATGCTGCATTTGCAACCTTTTTACCTTGTGTCTTTTCTGGTATTACTCTTCCCTGGTGATGGGATATGCAGGACTTTGATGATTGTAAAGAGCTGTGCTTGAAGAAGTCGTGAAACAGACTATTTTACTGAAGAGTAAAATCAGCACAGAACTGTGTGAAGGCTCGCTCTGTGAGCCGGGTCTGAGAAAACATGCTGCTTCCTCCCGTGATGCCATGAGCCATCACCAAGTCAACTAAGTCTCCCAGGAACCTGCAATTTGGACTGAAATGTATTGCTTTGGCAATCACAGCAGGTTATGGTTCTTAACAGTAGGGAGTCCCAGGATTCTAAAGGGAATAAATGAATGCTAGATTTTAACCCTTTAAAATAATTTGCTGTTCATTTTTGTTATGTTCACATCAAAATGTTTTCTTCAATTCTGATTACCTATTCCCAAAATTTGGGCAAATGCAAGCTGATTAAACTGAATAGTTACATAGACATTTATGTTTCATCAGTGGGTTTCATATCATATTTTAACTTTCTCTGTGTATTCCAATCTCTGGAATAAAGTAATCAGTGATATTTTGTCTTCATACAGTCACCATTTAGGGGAAAAATAAAACTCAAATGTTTTGATATGATAAGTTTAAATCAAACATTCTACTTGTCGGAATTTACTATTAATTGAAATTACATTAAACTCATTTTTTAAACTTATTGGTGTAAAAAAATAGGACACCATTCAGGGAATTGTCACTAATAGCAATGACTTCAAAGTCGATTCATTTCATCAAATATTTAATTAATATCTACTGTATACCCATTCCTTGAGCTGCTTATAGTCTTGTGGGGAAAGATAACTTCTGTGCTATATTGAGGATCATAGTTTCTAGGAAATTAGTAAAATGAAAGATCAATTTGGGCTGATTAGTTTAAGGAAGAATTTATAAAAAGGGAAGAAATTGAGCCAGGTATTAAAAATGTATAGAAATAAAAGAAATGTATAGAAATAAAAGACAATACTTAGACAATCAAAACATAACCCACACAGGTAGAAGACATGTACAATGCATATATCATACACAGGACTCATTTGGATACATTAAAACATCTATGTATCAGTGAAAAAAGAGAGATATCACAATAGAAAAATAGGAAAAGAGTTGAATAGACCCTTCACAAGGGAGGAAACCTAAATGGCCAAAAGACATTTTTTTTTTAAATACTCAACTTCACTATGCAGCAGAAAAAATGCAAATAAAAACACAATACGACACTAATACATATCTATTAGAACAGATAAAACAAAAGTTTTGAGAAAGATGTGGTACAACCAGAACCCTCATATACTGCTGCCTTAAGTACACATTTGTACACATACTTTTTAAAAACTGTTTGTAGTATCTACCAAAGCTGAACATAAAACCCAACAATTCCACTCTTGGGTGCAGATCTAAGATAGGTTTATAAAAGTACAGGTACTAGAATATTTAAAGTGTCACTGTTTAAAATAGCCCCAAACTGCAAATTTCACTGTTAATGATATTTATCAACACTGAATGGTTGACTGGTATAGAAATTATGACAATTTCCATAATAGTAGTATATAGTAAAGAGAATAAAAATCAAAAGCTACATACAACAATATGGATGAATCTCACAGACATAATGTTAATTGAAAGACGTAAGTTATAAGCCTATGTACTTATCGTCCCAGGTATATAAAGTACAAATCAGATAAAACTAATCTATGACATTGGAAATCAAGAAAGCAGTGACTTTGAGTGTGAGAGATAGTCACTTAAAAGGAGCATATAGGGGTTTTGGAAGTGCTGGTAGTGATCTATTTCTGGATCTCAGTGCTGGTCACACAGTGTGTTTAGTTTGAGGAAATCCATTGAGTTGTGAACTAATGACAGATGGACATTAATGCATGCATAGTGTAATTCAATAAGGATTTTTTAAGGGTAAAAATTAGAGGTTTAGAAAAAAAGCCAAAAATTTTGTTTATTAAAAGATGCTTTTAACAGCTAATCAGCTCAGGAAAAAAATGTTCACGTAAGTGAAAATAAAGATGAAAAGACAAAACTTTAAATATGCTAAAAAAATTTCCCCAGAGTTGGATTTTTTTCAGTTTATATAATGCAATCGGCTTAAACTGATTTATTCTAAATAGTCTTTCACCACTGTGACCATCCAAAATCAACAACTTTTATTTATATATGTAAGGTCCTTCCAGGGTACATTTGAATCTTCAAAGACAGACAAAGAAGTGTTCAATTTCATTTAAGTCAATTTGGATAAATCTTCATTCTTTGAACATCAGGAGAGCCATGTGTGCTATCTACTGGAAAATATTTCAGACTATTTGCTTAAGTAGATGGTCATGTGAGGGTCTTTGGTCTATTACTTACTTATGTTTTAAAGACTTATTTCATTTTAGAACCAAACAATTTTTTTCTCTATTTTCTATCTTCCTTTCTTCCTTCTATGGAGCACACCTAATACCTAGATAAGTTTATAAAGGTACAAGAACGTTTGCAGCATTTCTTTTTTAGTAGCTCCAAATTGCAAACTGCACTATTAATGATGCCTATCAACATTGGAATGGATAAACTGTGGCATATGTCCATAATAGTAGTATAAAACAATGAGAATGAAATCAAAGGCTACATACAATAATATGAATGAATCTCATAGACAATATCAATTATCATAAGTTCAATTATTCATGAAATATTCATGACTTCAAAGTTCAGTTATTCATGGCTGAATAATATTTGTGTGTGTGTGGGTGAGAGAAATCTCACAATTTTTTTATCCACTTATCTATCTATCAACACTTAGGCTGTTTTCAAGTCTTGGCTATAGTGAATAATCCTGCAGTGAACACGACAGTGCAGTCATCTCTTTGACACAATTATTTTGTTTTCTCTGGATATATACCCAGAACTGGGATTGCTGGATCATACGGCAGTTCTGTTTTTAATTAACTGAGGAACCTCCACACTGATTTCCTTAGTGGGTATATTAAAACTCTTGCTGATACAAAATTTAAAACCAATGTTAGATTTGTTACTTCGCAGTACTGTTTTAACACCTGCCTAACAAATATTAGCTTCTATTTGTTGAATACAATCAATATTTGACTAGAAAAGCTGAGTATGTCAGAAACAACAATGTTACGGTCAGAGTATTCAGTGTTTACCTCTCCTACACATCCTAAGTAGGAAACTTAAGTTCGGGGAAGTGAAATAATTTATGGGAATAATGAAATTAGTGAAAAGTAAGAAAGATCTGTCTCATTTTAAGTGTTAATATTTATTCTATACCAACTGTCCAAAAGAAACTGCACGTGTAAGCCACGTGGGGTTTTTGTTTATAGCCCACCATCCAACCAATAAGTTATTAACATACCCTGTTCCACTGACAAAGAAACACATGCCTGCAATTACCCTACTATGGGCATCAGAGCCAAATTTCTGAGCTAAAATCTATTAGACTTAAAGACCAGCATCACTCCTCTAACATACTAAGCTTCCTGGGGAATAAAGTTTGAAGAAGTCATGATCCTCTGAAAGAAGGTATTTGGAACATATTTGTGTCTGAATTTATGCAAATTTATAGTGACATTTCAGAGTCACCCCATCGTAACTTTGTAACTCTTCTTAAATCAGAAAAGCTGTCAAACTATACAGGACACCAATAACAGAGAGTCATTGCTGAAGTTACTTTTTAGTACATATAAAGTCACTTAGTGTTTGCTCAGCAAAGCAAAAAAAAAAGCAAAAACAACCAAAATAAAAGTTTTTAAAAATCTTTCATTGATAAAAATCAACTTCCTAGAAACAAATTTTTGTGGACCACGCCTTCTCACATGATGTTTCACAACAGAAGAACATGTAATACGATAAATCCAGAAACACTGAGAAAGACACTAGGAAATAGCAAAAATAAAGTATATAATATGACAGAGGAAAATCACAAATCTTTCAACATTATCTATAGATAAGCAGTTCCGTCTCTCTTCCTAACAAAAATTAAGAAACATTAATACTGAATCACATCACGTCCAAAATTCTAATTTCTGAGGTTAACAGAAATGCAAACATTACTTTACGAATGTTAAGCTACAGTTAATGAACTAACATAAATGAACCAGTATCCTGATAGCTTATTTTATTAAACCATGATGATCAAAATCAGAATAAGTAAACCCAAGGAGCTATGTGCAGTAGACACTTCAAATACTAAGCATTGTTAAAGTTCTCTTTAATAATCTTTTCTAAAACTAAAGTCAAAAAAGAATTTAAAATTGCTAAAAAATTAAAATTTAAATAAAACCAATGTCGAAATATTTCCTCAAGCCAAAGTGAGTCTATGCATTAACAAAGAAACCCATATATGATTTTCTTGTTGTTTTGAATTTCTATTCTAACTTTTCTCTTTCCTATAGAGCTGATAAGAAAAAGCATTAAGTACAAAGAGGTTAAGCAGAGCAAACAGTAAGCACATGCGCATAAAAAACTCCACTAGTGTGTACTGACATGCAAACTGCCTGTAGGCAGTATCTTTTAATGGTACTTAAATTCTGTAGCTTCCTACATTTTCTTTTCTTTACACCCAGTGGACAACAAATCAAAGTGAAAATACAGAAAATAAAATTAGGATTTTAGATCATTTAAGTGTTTTGACTAAGGTTTTGTAGTATATTGCCTATGACATAAAATTTGAAAAAAAAATTGTTATTACACACAAGAAAAGTATTTTCAATTAGTAAGAATTTATGCACACTAAATCCCACTTAGATTTCTCTGGAAAGTGGGCATGATACAGTAAAGCTTTTATTACCTATAACCACAGGAGGAATAATTACATTTTGTTCTAGGAAGTAGATTCAAAATTAGGTAGTAATTGGTTCTGCTCAGGGAAAGGAACACATAAGGGTATATATTTTTCATCCAAAGAAAAAGCATGAAACATTTTGCTAAATTTTTCCACTTCTGTTATAGTACTAAACCACTAGTCAAGAAAATGATACTTCCGAACTTTTTCTTACTAAGGGACCCCTTTCATCAGAGGGGTGATGTACATTCTACCATACTGTTGAAATGTTCAACGCTATATGCATATTCTGTTTACACAGTCATGACACAAGGAAAAGGCAACAATTAAATTGAACAAATGGAAGAAGTATGAATACTTGAAATTTCAACATATAATCATATTTCCAAATTAAACTGGATAATAGATAAATCCTTGGAAACCAGGGTATTATTGCATTATTTCTTTAGCCTCTCTCTCTCTCTTCAAATATGTATTTTTTTGGAGATAGAGCCTTTATAGACATAGTCAAGTTAAAGTGAGGCAATCAAGCTAAAACTCATTTTATACATGACTAATGTCCTTATAAAAAGAGGAATTTTGGAGACAGACATGTACCCAGGAAAAAAACATCATGTGAAGATGGAGGCAGAGATTAGGCTGATGCTTCTTTAAGCCAAAGGGCATTAAAGATTGCTAGCAAACCACCAAAAACATGGAGAGCCATGGAACAGACTCTCTCACAGCCCACAAAAGGAACCAAGCCTGCCAGCACTTTGATCTCATACTTCTAGTTTTCAGGACTTCGAGAAAATAAGTTTTGCTATTTAAGCCACCCCATTTGTGGTAATGTGTTACAGTCACCCTAGCATGTTACTATGCCATACTTTATTCAGGTTTCCATAGTTTTACATCATGTCCCTTTTCTGTTCCAGGATCCCACATTATTACATTTGGTCATGTCTCCTTGGGCTGCTTTTGGCTGTGACAGTTTCACTGCCTTTTCTTATTTTTTGATGAACTTGGACAGTTATGAGAAATAATAGGTGTTATGTAGGATGCTCCACTATTGGTATTTCTCTGGTGTTTTTCACATGACTAGACTATGGTTATAGACTTTGGGGAGAAAAACCACAGAAGTAAAGTGCCATTTTCATCCTATCTTAGCAATGTGAGTTTCATATACTATCAACACGATTCCTCGGTGCTGATGCTGACTCTGATCACTTGACTGAAATTGTTTTGTCAGGTGCCTCCACTGTAATGCCACTCTTTTTTTTTTCTTTTTTACCCCCTTTCATACTATACCCTTTGGAAGAAAGTGCCTGTGCACTACCTGCACTTCAGAAGTTGTAAGTTACTCTCCCATTCCTTGAAGGCACAGGATTTACACAAATTATTTGGAATTATCCTGCATGGGAGGTATGTCTCTTCTCTCCACTTGTGTATTTAAACATTTATTTATATCAGTATAGACTCATGGAAGTTTATTTTATACTTTCAATTATAACTTAGTACTATTTTCTTTGTGACCCAAATTGTTCTACCTTTGGCCATTGGAGTTCTTTCAGTTGGCTCCTGTGCCCTTCAGCAGACCCTTATCAATGTGTGTTTTAGCACTTCCTTTCTTTCTGGCACTACAAGCTACAGCTAAATATGAGCTCTTATTGATGTCTCCAACTCCAATTCATTACCACATGGATCATTCTAGCTTCCTCCCCTTGCTAATCTGTAAATTCATTGCAACAGTGAGAAATCTGGCACCTACCATTCCCCATTCACTTACTTAATTACTCAATTCCATTATACATGTGTAGTGGTATCAAAATTAACCTTTATTTCAGTGGGAAACAGCTGAGTAACCAGCATTCAGTGTGCATGTGCAGTTTCTCTTGACATGAGTCTTAAGAGACTCCTCTCATATCCAAAGCTACTTGATCAGCACAATTTACACCTAACCCCTTAAGAGAGGTGGTTTCGTACACTTGTAATACAGTTAGATTCTTATCACATTCTGCATTTCTTCCTGGGATACCCCAACCTCTTAAATAATTTTTGAATTTGCCCGTATTAAGATTCACTTTGTGCGCCATGAAGTTCTGTGGGTTTTGACAAATGCATGCCATTTGTTGACCATTATAATATCATAAAGAATAGCTTTTTATCTAAAAAGAGAAAAACATTATGTTTCACCTATTCAACCCTCCATCCTTCCCTCTGAGCCCCTGACAACTGCTGAAATTTTTCACAATATCTATATTTTTATCTTTTATAAAATGTTATATAACAGAAATCATATAATATGCACCCTTTTCAGACCTTTTGTTTTCTTATGGTTGGGTTTTAAGAGTTCTTTATATACTTTGAATACAAATCCTTTGTGAGATAAATATTTAGGTAAGACATGGAAGTTGCTCTAAAATTATTGGGGTGCTATGAATTATAATGCATATTATAAAGGAAATTTTAAGGAGTGATGCTATAAAAACCAGTGGACAACTCAATCACTGCCTTTTCTGTTTGTATCCAGAAGGATTTTGAAAGGAAACAGGCGCAAAAATAAAAATATAAAGTTAGATCATTATAGAAAAATGCATTTTTAGACTAAGTAAAAACAAAGTTACCATTTTTTGTATATCATTTTTCACACACTACCACAGAATAAAAATAATTTCTAAATTCCTTGAAGAGATAAGATTAGATAAAGCTGATAAATAATAAAATTAAAGAGCTAATGCACTTGAGACATGTAGCACAGAGCTCCTAGTAATGGTAAACTTTGCTACATATTCGCTCTTATTATTTTCACTCACGAAACCAATATTCATATAAAAATACCACAATTTGAGAATATCAAAAAATAGAAAAATACACATTTCATAATAAGTGTAAACCATTTCTATTATTTTTGTATCAAACTTGATTCCAAATAAGAGCCACTTACTTCAATACATAATTACAAATACTCAGTTTTAGAAAATTACTAGAGTAATGAACTAATGAAGTTAACAATGAAGGCACCAACAAAGTAGCTACATAAAAACATAGTTTTACATTCCAAGTTTATATATAATTACTCCTCCTCTATTTATGTAGTACATCGATGGTTAATGATAAAGTTTTGCTCCAATGCAGCTGTCAAAAGCTTCATAGAATGATTATGAATATGAAAATTATAGTTTCTTATTTCCTGATTTAAATACAGAGACTAGAGATAGAATTTCAATTTTGTGTAAATGATTCATTAAAATTCCTCAAACTCAAAACTGTAAGAGGCTTAGATTTGCAATTAGTTAGAAACCATCAGCTCTCCAAGCCCATGATCTCAATTTATCTGGCTTCATTCTACAATTACTACTTTATTATTTAATCTTAAATAAGAAGTATCATAACCTTAGATTTCAAGAATATTCATTTCAAAGCAGTTTTTATGACTATTCATATGATGATAACCAACAAAATAAATTAAAATGACTAAGTTCTTATTTTTAAGCACTATTATTTATCTTCTGCTATACAGTCAAAGAGAAAAGCTAATGGGTCACCCACGGCCAATTTTCTCTATCTGATACATTTTTTAATCGCAATGAACTGTGAGCAAATTGAAATTCAACTGATTTTGCCTTAAATTGGCTAATTAAGTTCTAGCATTAACAACTTGTCATCAGCTTTTCTAGTTATAAGAAAGAGACTCATAGGTAGAATGCTTTACTTGACAGGGGTTTATCGTAAATTATAAAAGGAAATAGTGAAACAGGAAATCAGCTCAACAGAGACAGAGATAGCCCTCAATAACCTCTTATCATGAAGACCAAATTCTTCTGTTTTTGCTTCTTCTTATCTGTTTTAAAATAAAACTAATGATGATAGTAATATAAATTCAATAACTAGTATTTATTGAAGATGAATGCTGTGCTATCAGCCTTGTATTATGTCTGCCTTAGAGCAAGCCAACAACTTCATCTTGCAGAGGAGAAAAGGTAGAGTTAAAGAAATACAGAAACTTGCCAAATTAATATAGCTAAGGAATTCCAGACCCAGGATTTCAACCCAAGAGTTTATCCTCAGAATATACTCTCTATGCTCTTCTAGTCTCCATTTTCTACAGTGTTGCTCTACACCTCATGGCTGGTGATCGCTGAAGCAAGAGGTCTTGACTTGTACATTTTGATCCTGCCCTTAGTCTTTTTATCACCAGTGGTAGAGAGTTAGTAATAAATAAGATTAAAGATAAGATATTCCTCTGCTGAGGAGGAACTCTTTAACCTTTTGCTTACTTTTACTTATATCAGGAAGGCTGAAATATAAGATCATTTCTAAAAATATTTTGGTTAATACATGTAAACCTCAAGGAATATCAGAGTGTGCATCATTAAGTAACTAAATCACTTTTTCTACCTAAATGGGATTAATAATAGTATATACCTCCTATGATAGTTATGAGAATTAAGTGAGATGATGCATGTCAAAGCTTTTGGCAGAGTGGTGGGCATATCGCAGCATCATAGAAATGATTCCTAGATCTTCATCATCACCTTTGTCATTATCACCAATATCATCCTTGTCTGAATCCTGACTGCTGACTGAAATAAAATCACACAATGTCAAGTGTGTGAGTTAAGTTTTATTTAGGGCAAAAGAGGGCTGTGGCCCTGGAGCTAGCATCTCAGATAGCTTTGAAGAACTGCTCCAAAGAGGTAGTGGGGAAGGTCAGTATTATACGTGATTTTAGTGAAGGGCGGGTGCCTGTAGTCAAGCACACATGTTGGCAGAGGCTTGACTCGTCACGAGGAGCAGACGTCACTGTTAATGACTTTAGCGCTTTTCTAGATATGAGGAGACGCAAAAATATGAGCTCATAAACTCTTCTCCTGAAAATATCGAACTATCTGAAGGCCTGTTCTGCCAGTTTTTCCCAGAGCACAGAGTGTCTCATTCCTGATCTCCACCCTGAACTCTTTTCAGGGAGTGTTGAAGGTCAGTGGCTGCTGCAGCTCGTAATTTAATCCTTGTAGAGGCAGATGGCAAGTGCCAATGTTTAGTTGGTATGACCCAAAATTTCAAGCATAATTTTCAATATTATATTAAAAAAATCATCACAATGATATAACACTCACTACTCTTTATCTTGTCAAGTTTCTAAGACTCTATTATTTAATTAAAATTTTAGTTAAAGTTTATCCCAACGAAGCTAATGCCCTTCTAAAAAGCCTCAGCACTAGGGACATTTTCTTCCTGCTCTTGGCTCAGTTATGCACCTGTTCTTTTTCCTACTTTGATATTAAAATATTACTTGCAGCATATAAGAGAAATTTTAACCTTCTATGGCTTTAGTTCCAAACACATCACTGTACTGATATTACACTTTCATAGGTAAGTGACTGATTAATTGTCAGATTTAAAGGTCATTCCTTATTTTCTGTGCTCCTGGACTTCTTCAGAGCACTTGATTCATTTGATTCATTTTTTTCTTGAACCTCTTGAGTTTAACCAATTCCAAGCCACCCTGCACACAGACTGACCTCTTACTAATCTCTTACAAATTCTCCTTTTATCACATCACTTCTCTGCTGAAAACCATTACTGTTTTCTCACTTATTTGTGGAAAAAGAAAAAGGTCTTTAGTGTTTCATCCTTCATTCTCCACAATCTTATCTTCACTTATCTTTGCCACATTCTCTGAATGAAAGAGACAAAAAGCTGTCTCGTGATCTGATTTTTTAGCTGCACTTTGCCAGTTCTCCCTCTGAGAGAGAATTTGACACAACTTTGGAACTTCCTCCTTCCCCTTTTCCTTGTTTTCCACCCACTGCTTTCTGCAGACTACTTGGAGCTGAACTCAGTATTTCTGTAATGAGTATTTTCACTACTTGGGCTAAGTCTACCTAGAAGAGCCACAAAAAAACAGATGTTTATAACTAAATACTTTTCTTCAAACTTCTGAACAAGATATAAGAGAAGTAACATATACATGACTGGGTGGCTGAGTCAGTTCCAATCCACTTGTAACACAGTCTAGGAATGTAGAAATTGGTAAGTGTTGGTCTCATAAATTGGTATCACTTCCCACAGGAAACTTTTAAAGGAAATTCTAGTTTCTGTTTTGTTCTGGATCTCACTAAACTAGTTTGATCTAAGCACAAACAAGTCTAGTCAGAGCAAAGATAAATACAGCAAGATGGGAAAATGTTTCTAATGCACAAATGTACAGAACCTCACTGTTCCTCTTAACATTTCAGTCAAAACCAAAGCACAGCCATTAAGCAAAATTTTCTGTTATTCAATCTTATTTCCATTCTTTGATCAGCCCCATATTATTTCTACTGTTATCTATTCACTGTATCCTATCATAGCTTTCCAGATCTTATTTGGAATATATTTATAAATTATTTCACATGAGTGTTATCTTGTCTAATATTTTCCCCAAGTAGGCAGTTCTTGAATATGATACACTCTCAAGTTGGAATTGAGTTTCTTTAACATCTCCCTATAATAACAGCATCCCAAATGATAATGACTGTGATCATCAGAACAGTCTTAAAGAATTACCATTCATTTCTCTAAATCCATTAAAATATTCTAAGCTTCTTCAGAAAGATTCAGTTCTTCCTAATCTAATACTGAAAAATTTTGCAAGTAAAGGAGAAATCCTTGAAATATCAAACAAAAAGATAACTGGAGTTAAACTCCATAAAATTCTGAGGAAGCAAATGTAAGTGAATATTCCACAAGTATACTGAATAAACATATAAATCAATACCCACCTGGTTAGTTTATATTAATGTCAGATACTAAAGCATTTCACAACTTCCTAAAAAGGGGATGCCCTGTTGGTGACATGAGATTAGTAATTTCATATGATTGTTCACTTGACCGTATCTGTTTCTGTTTTTCTTTCCTCCTTCCTCTCTTTCTCCCTCCCTTTCTTTCTTTCTTTCTTTTCTTCCTTTCTTTTCTTTCTTTCTTTCTTTCTTTCTTTCTTTCTTTCTTTCTTTCTTTCTTTCTTTCTTTCTTTCTTTCTTTCTTTCTTTTTTAGTTCTCTTTCTCTTTCTCTCTTTCTCTTTCTTTCTTTCTTTTTCTTTCTCTTTCTCTCTTTCTCTTTCTTTCTTTCTCTTTCTTTCTTTTCTCTCTCTCTCTTTCTTTCTTTCTTTTCTCTCTCTCTCTCTTTCTTTCTTTCTTTTCTCTTTTTCTCTTTCTTTCTTTCTTCCTTCCTTCCTTTCTTTCTTTTTTTAAATGCTATCACAAACTTACAAGGTCAGAGAGAAAAAATATGTGTTCATATATGGTGTATTCCAAATCAAGAATATTTTACTTTATTTTCTTACTTTTATAGATTCTGAGAGGCAAGTCTTCTGAAAGTATACCAGTACAGAAAAGAATTTTAAACTGTAAAATTAAAATAATCAAAAAGTCCATCAAATACGGTAAGAAGTTTAAAGCATAAGTAGCCTTGAATTTTACAGAGTTTGTAACTAGGTTTATATTATATCAGGGTAAATCAGTAACTTGCCTTATTTGATCTTACATTGAGTTTTGAAAAAATCAAATGGTTGATGCTGAATATATTTTTCCAAGAAGCTCTTTTCATTGCTTAATTTGTTTCAAATTCCCACAAAAATATTTACCTAAACAAAACCATGCTGCTGAGTGATTTGCCGTATAAAAGTACCAGATTATTCACAACAAAATAAATGTAAAAAGACTGAGACTTTGAATTACATTGATTCAAATGTATTTTCTCTGAGTTCAAACAAATTCTAATCTTTATTATAACATGGGTTGGGAGGAAGTGATTAGTTAGGTAGGAAAATTTCTCAGTGACCTTTTCTCAAAAAAAAGTCTATATATATACATATAGAAGAAAATTTGATTTGAAAATTTAACCTTGGAAAATTTCAACATGAAAATGCTCCCTGGTATTTTTCCACTATTTCCCACAAGAAAGAATAATCAGAAAAGTTGCATATGCAACTTCTTTCTGTAAACACTTTCTGATGATTCTGCCTATTCTTGCTATTTGAAAATAAAATTTCTTAAAAACATAAGTAACTATGTTCCTTGGTATTGATTATTTGCATTACAGATGAAATGGGTGGTATTCTTATCAGCTTTCAGTGCAAAGATAGGAAATGCTTAAAGAGAATTTTAGCACATAGGTTGGCAATATAAAATTGATTATAATGACTATAAATTTCTGAATTATTTCATTGCTTCCTTAATTTTTCTACATCTCAACTGTAATACTTCAAATTCAAGTTCAAATCTTGGGTTAAACTGATTGAAAATAGTTTTTTTAATGTAAAAAAGTTATGGATACAGTGTGGTTTGAACATTAACAGCAGTATGTTGTATATTCGGACTATTCAGAAGAACATCACAGGTGAGTCTGCTGTTGGGTAAGAAATCTATGCCTTGTGTTTCCACTGCTTCAAATGTCAGACAAAAAATGTGTGAGATCTTGTTATAAGTAACAATCAACAATCCAAAAACAAAAAAAAATTAAAAGACCTGCCTTTGGCTTTTCTATAATCTAGAACTATTGCATAACATGTATTTTAAAGTTCAAGTAACATCAATTTTCCCCACACACATATGGAAAATAATTTATATCATATAACCAGATTAGTTAATCTCCTAACATAAAAATTTTGATTATAGGCCTATTACAAATAGAGACCCAGAAATTCTCAACAAAATAGTCTTAAACCATATCCAACATTATGTAACAATGATAATAAATCGTGAACAATGGTGGTATTGGAGACTGAACCCAGGACCTCATGCATGGTAAGCACCTCCCATTGAGCTACTTTCTTCCTCGCCCATAAAAATTATTTAGCTCAAAGCTGAAATTAGAATAAAAAGTACAGATTTTCTAAAAATCAAGGATCATTAGAATAATTCATGACAATACTAATAAAGCACAGTAAAATTTGTACTCAGCAAAAAATTGATAGCCACATAAAATCTTTTATGATAAATAACAAAAATACATGAATAAAATACTACTTAGGGGAAAAGGCAACTAAGTAAACCATAAAGAACTTAAATAAAATGAAGGAAAAGTCTGAGATTAATAAAATCGAAAACCAGATGTTTGTGTGCACACACACACACACACACACAGAATGTCTAAATCCAAAGATCGCTTCTTTTAAAATGCTGAAAAACAGAAAGATGTTTAGAAGTTTAAGTTTATAAGATAAACAATAAAACAGCTCACACTTGGAATAAGAATGGAAAATTAATTGAAGATGTAGGAGATATTAAAAGAATAGAGACTAGCACATATAATTCTCTGGGCAAAGAAAATAAAAGAAAAAGAAGAACAAAGAAAAGCCCTAAGAGAATATATATATATTTCTAATGTGGGGATATATATTGATTGGTCCAATTAACATAGAAAAATTAGAAAGATGATTAAAACGATTAAAGATTTATCACTACAGGGCACCAAAATAGTGAACAGATTAAGGAGAGACTTTTCAGAAGCCAAGACAATTCAGAGACAATAGGAGAGATACCGATGAGTGAGATCATGTAACTGAGGAACTAAAACTTCAGCAGTGGTTTCTAGGGAGTATTTCTCTTAAAGGACTAAGCATGAGTTAGCCAAGCAGAGGACAGACAGAGAAGATACTAAGGGCATGTTGTCTAAACGAGGCAAACCAGAGTGGATTGTTTCAAATTTCTTATCTGCAGTACATTGTATCTGCACATGTCCAATAACCATCCAGATGACATATTTAAATGCATGAAGACATCTTTATGGATTTGACAGAAGGAGAGATGACAGCTTCCAATTCAGGGAATTCTTCACTATTTGGTCCAGAGAACCAATTCAATCTCCTCAAAGTAGTAAATTTCGCTTATTTTCCTGAGTGACAGGGTCCCCTGGCCTGCAGTTAAAGTGTGACTGCTCGTTTGCTGAAGCTGACATTGATAGAGATAATGTCAGATTTCATGAAATTACTCTGTTAGGTCTTTCGATCATTGTCACAGATCCAGCCCAGAACACTGCAGGACACTGGAACCAAAGAGAAAACTTCAGATCAATCAGTCTCAAAAGCCTGTACAACAGGTAACTTATGACTAATTCCATAAAACTTCACAATCAGAAGAAAATGTAGCTGAGATTTTTCAGCCTGTCAATTTTTTTTTCTAGTGCCTCTATTTCTGTTATTTTTTTCTATTAAAATAGAGGCAAAGATTTTTCTAAATCAGGAATCACAGGCAATCTTGACTTAAAGATATTTTAACATTAGTCACTAGAGCTGGGGGAGCTAGTGAGCAGTGTCTATTGTGTTCATCTAAAAGATGAATAAATTCCCACCTTCTGCAGCTCAAATTCTCCAGAGATTCTGATTAACTTGGATCAAATTGCCAACTTGGCCAGGAGAGGAAAGGATGTTCTATTAACAGTCCCTCTTAGACCTTACCCAGTGAAGGTAGGTTATTTCCTCAAAGCAAAACTTTATTGCTGTGCAGGTATACGGGGGCCATGCATGCTGGGCAGGGAAAAACAAATATCCATGCCACACTCTCTCTGATTTCCTGAGATAGAACTGTCCATTCTATTTAAACACAACCAGCATGGGAATCCATGACCTCCCAAGGTAGCCTATTTTATTGTTAGGCAGATCTGTTTTACATGTCTCTCTTAAATTCAGCAGAATTCTCTTTATTTATAGCTTTCATTCATCTTTCACTTTGAATTCTACTCCACAAAGCTCTTCAATCAGTAATTTTCCTTCTTCCATATCAAATATTTGAGAGCAATTTCAAACAATTTCAGCCAGTTACTGATCCACCTAGAAGTCCATAGAGTCAATGTATATATCTCTTTCTTTTCTGCAGAGAACTTGGGGAAACTCTGTAAAAAGGCCTTGAATCTGTATTTCCCTGACAGTGCCAAAGAAAGGACCTAAAATGGACATGACTTTTTATTTAGAGACTTGTTTTTAGGCTCTAGTGATCAATGCTTTCTCTTCTATTTTTTTTTTTTTGTGTGTGTGTTTGTTTCTATAAATCATCCATTTAATATTTCCTAGAGCTTTGATGCAAAGGACCTCAAGCAATCGGATGATGATGAGTTTGTGGATTCTATCTTCCATTTAGATGACAGCAGTTAACACCTGTCCATCATACAGCTTCCAACTCTTGGCCCACTCCCCAGAATCTGTTACTGAGATGTTTACTCAGTACTCTAAGAATGGAATTTTTTAAGCCTAGGAAACAAGCACTCTCTTGTAAGTTCTCAGCAACAACAAACTTCAAAAGTCAAAACTAGAAGAAACTTGAAAAACGGGTTCCACATCTTTTATACGTGAAGTGGGTAACAAAAGTCATTTGTCTCTGTTACTAATTTGGAGCAAAATTCGGTTGTCAAATCATGTTATGTCTTCCACCCAGAATATTTCAAACTCAAGGTCACTGCCTTATATAGTTACTTTTTCTTGCTTGAACCATTAGAACTGTTTTTTCCTTCCTTAGTTATATTTACATCTATTTACTTAGACACTGACTAGCTTACTAATATTAATAGGTAGTATTTATATGTAGCCTTTATTGTGTTCTCGGCATTGTTGTTCACTGTTGACACATAATAACTCATTAATGCTCAGAACAGCAGAGTTTAAAAGTGGCTTGCCTAATAACACACAGCTAGTTCTGGCAGAGCTAGAACTGAAATCCAGGTGGTTTAACTTTAGATCCTAAATTCATAAATGATACAAAATATTGCCTCTGAAATCTCAGCTTTGAGCATAGCACTCAGCTACAGCAAGAATATAATGGGCTACCATATTTACATATATACACATACACACATATACATGCATACACACTCTTTAACCCTGGAAATGCAACACCAATTTTATAACTTCATCTCCAAATTGATACTCTTCCTATCCAACTTTTGTAACCCTTGTCTAAAAATCTCTAATGTACATAACACCACACTTTGCAAGCCTGCTAATAGCATCACCACTTTCTTATAATCTGACCCTTCTCTTAGTCAACCTTACTAGAGTTACTTTTCAATATACATCTTCCTTTAGGCAGGGGAGTGTTTTTACTGCTTCCCTCGAGTCCCACACGCTCCTTTCCGATTCTCAACTCTCAACCCCGGGACTTCACTCACATTTCTTGTGTGTTCTTGCCCTTTCTCACTGATGGCCAAGTCCTACCCAGCTCTCAAAGCCTATCTTGAGTATAAAAGAATCCATGAATTTTTAAAAATAAACTCTCTTGCTCCCCTCTAAACCTTTCCACTGTTTTTCATATCTCCATTTCAATTAGCCTTTATTAACTCTAATTCTAAAAGTCTGTGACTGTACTTTCCTACTTAGATTGCAAGTTAACTGAGGGCAGGAATCATGACACACTTCTCCAACACCTAACACCACGATGAACCAGAAGAAAGTGTCTAGTAGATACGTGTGTGTCAGTTCTTCACGTAGACTTTCAAGACCTAAACAGAGGTAAAGCTCAAAACTGCCTTCAGCGGGAGAGTACACCATTTAGTGATCTTTACAGTAAAACACTATTAGAATTTAAAAAAACCCCAAAAAACCTTAGAATTTTGTTTTCCAAACCCTACCATGCACTGAAGACTAGCACAGTTTAATTCCCAAGCATTAGTTTTTCTTCAAGAATTTCAATAATTGGTCAAAAAATTAATTGTTTTCTTATGTAATGTTAACCTTGTATAACTTATAGTCTCCAGGATAAACAAGACACATATCAGTAAGAGATGTTTT
Source organism: Vicugna pacos (assembly GCF_048564905.1). Lineage (NCBI taxonomy): Eukaryota > Metazoa > Chordata > Mammalia > Artiodactyla > Camelidae > Vicugna > Vicugna pacos. The sequence continues at coordinate 37,426,840 of NC_132989.1, forward strand.
CCATTGTGTTATGATGAGGGATTAGAGGGAGAGATTTTGACAAATAAACAGAAAGCCAATTCAAACTTCTAGAATATTTGTCTTCAAATTACTAGGAACCAGATGAGTTAAATGATATTTAAATCGATGTACGTTTTCAAGGTAAATTTGATTGTGTTTATGACAACAGTATGAAGGATATCATGTGAAACCTTCAAATTTAAATCCTTAAGAATTTTTCTATAAAAATGTGTTTAAGATTGATTTAGCTCTAATGCATAGACATACATATTCTATGATGTTTTTAAAGAGAAAAAATGCTCTAAAGAGGTGTATAGTTAAATTTCACTGTTTGCCCTATGTGAGTAAGGCTTTGGCACACTGTTGCCACTTAGTAGTGATATGCACAACAGAATTACTAGATTTTTTTTAAATAGCGGTAAATAAAAATTATTTAAGCTGTAAAATAATAAAATTAAATTTAAGCAATGCTGATAACAAAATGTCATTTTCTGATTCCATTTCTATCACTTCCTTTAAATAAAAGCAAATTTTAATTCTGACATTTCTAGATTGCTATGTATTCTCTCATGGTCCTTAGTTTTCTTTCCCTTGCTTTCTGCCCACCATCCACAAAACCTTCTTTCTTTCCAATCTTCCCCACACATGTTCTCTTGTACCTCAAGAATTTATCACATTTCATTTATCTGACATACTACTTATTAAACAAATGGCTCTTGAATTCCCAGATTGGAGTTCAAATATCATTCCCTCATATAACCTTTCCCAGACGCCCACCTTATATAATATCTTCCAAATGTTTCAGTAAGAACTTGTATTCTTCTCTCATAGCATTATTCAGGTGTAGATTAAATATCTGTGTCTTATTTGATGAATGCCTGTTTCTCTCACTATTCCATATTCTCCACAACGGCACACTTTTTAGCTCTCTGTGACAATTGCTGGCATATACCAGACACATATAAAATGTTACAAGAATGAGTGAATGTATGAAATAATGAATTCTACATGGAAGGGAAAATGGTGGAAGAGAAATATGTGATATTTCAGCATCCATTCTCAAAACTAAGACACATATCCTCATGGGAGATAATCACTCATATGTGGCTCAGGGAGGTTACTATTATTCAATCTTGGCTGTTTTGAAAGTATCAGTGTCACTGCAGTCTAAATATGATTGATTAAAAATATGCAGCAGGAAGAAACTTATTTTTCTATTTCAGTATATTGCTCTCTTAGGGCAAACATTATTGGTTGGTACCTGATGATCCCATCTATCCTCAAAGCGTAGTCATTCAATAATGTATTTACCAATGGTATCCCACATAGAGATCTGACAGTGTGGGAACCATTTACATTTTCAAATTATTGAATAATATGCAGAAAATACATGATGGCTATTGATGATAAATCACTTAACTTTGTATAATTCTAAAAAGGTGTAATTTTTTGTATATATATTTTTATTGAAGTATAGTCAGTTTACAATGTTGTGTCAATTTCTGGTGTGCAGCATAATGCTTCAGTCATACACGAACATACATATATTTGCTTCTATATTCTTTTTCACCATAAGTTACTACAAGATGTTGAATATAGTTCTCCATGCTATGCAGTAGAAACCTGTTGTTTTTTTTACATTTTTTAATTGAGTTATAGTCATTTTACAATGTTCTGTCAAATTCCAGTGTAGAGTACAATTTTTCAGTTCTACATGAACATATATGTTTTCTTTGTCACATTTTTTTTTGCTGCGAGTTACCGTAAGATCCCTATGCTGTATAGTATAATCTTGTTCATCTATTTTACATTTTGAAATCCCAGTCTGTCCCTTCCCACTCCCCACCCCTTGGCAACCACAAGTTTATATTCTATGTCTATGAGTCTGTTTCTATTTTGTATTTATGTTTTGTTTTTTTTTTAGATTCCACATATGAGTGATCTCACATGATTTTTTTTTTTCTCTTTCTGGCTTACTTCACTTAGAATGACATTCTCCAGGAACATCCATGTTGCTGCAAATGGCATTAGAAACTTGTTGTTTATCTATTTCATATATATTAGTTAGTATCTGCAAATCTCAAACTAACCATTTATCCCTCCCCATGCCCTCCCCACCCCATAACCATAAGTGTATTTCTATGTCTATGAGTCTGCTTCTGTTTTGTAATAAGTTTTTTGGCTTTTTTTTTTTTTTTAGATTCCACATATAAGTGATATCATACGGTATTTTTCTTTCTCTTTCTGGCTTACTTCACTTAGAATGACAGTCTCTAGGTCCATCCATGGTGCTGCAAATGACATTATTTTATTCTTTTTTATGGCTGACTTAGGAATAAATCTGACCAAGGAAGTGAAAGACTTAGACATGGAGAACTACAAAACATTGATCAAAGAAACTAAAGATGACTTAAAGAAATGGAACAATATCCCATGTTCTTGCATTGGAAGAATTAATATTATTAAAATGGCCATACTGCCCATAGCAATCTACAGATTTAATGCAATTTCTATCAAATTACCCAGAACTTTTTTCACAGAACTAGAACAAATAATCTTAAAATGTATATGGAATGACAAAAGACCCAGAATTGCCAAAGCAATACTGAAGAAAAAGAATGAAGCTGGAGGAATAATCTTCCCAGACTTCAGACAATACTACAGAGGTACAGTAATCAAAACAGCGTAGTATTGGCACAAAAACAAACATATGGATCAGTGGAACAGAATAGAGGGCCCAGTAATAAACCGACAAACTTTTGGTCAATTAACCTTTTGACAAAGGAGGCAAGAATATATAACAAAGTAAAGACAGTCTCTTCAGCAAATGGTATTGGGAAAACTGGACAGCAGCATGTGAATCAATGAAGTTAGCATACTCCCTCATACCATACACAAAAACAAACTTAAAATGGCTTAAAGACTTAAACATAAGACACTATAAATCTCTTAGAAGAAAACATAGTCAAAACATTCTCTGACATAAATCTCAGCAATGTTCTCCTAGGGCAGTCTACCCAGGCAACAGAAAGAAAAGCAAAAATTCACAAGTGGGACCTAATTAAACTTACAAGCTTTTGCACAGGAAAGGAAACCATAAGCAAAACAAAAAGACAACCTATGGAATGGGAGAAAATATTTGCAAAAGATGAGACTGACAAGGGCTTAATTTCCAGAATATATAAACAGCTCATACAACTTAATAACAAAAACCACCAAACAACCCAATCCAAAAATGGGCAGAAGACCTAAACAAGCAATTCTCCAATGAAGACAAATGGCTCATAGGCATATGAAAAAAAAAATGCTCAATATCACTAATTATCAGAGAAATGCAAATCAAAACTGCAATGAGGTATCACCTCACACCAATCAGAAAGGCCATCATTCAAAAGTCTACAAATGATAAATGCTGGAGAGGCTGTGGAGAAAAGGGAACCCTCCTACATTGTTGGTGGGAATGTAGTTCGGTGCAGCCATTGTGGAAAACAGTATGGAGACTCTTCAAAAGACTAAAAATAGACTTACCATATGACCCAGCAATCCCACTCCTGGACATATACCCAGAGGGAACCTTAATTCAAAAGGATACATGCACCCTAGTGGTCACAGCAGCACTATTTACAATACACAAGGCATGGAAACAACCTAAATGTCCATCGATAGATGACTGGATAAAGAAGATGTGATATATATATATAGGAATAAATGTATACATATACACACATACACATATATATATATAATGGAATATTGCTCAGCCATAAAAAAGAATGAAATAATGCCACTGTGGTATATTTATACAATGGTATTGAATACTACTCAGTCATAAAAAAGTGTAATTTTTAAAATGTGGGGAGCAGACTGCACCAAATATAAATCTTTATTTCTTGAAATTAAATATATGTATAATAGCTATATTTTTGTAAGCCCTAATAATTCATGGAGCAACATAAATGACAAGTATCACTTTAGGAAATGTCTGATAAACTAAATATTTCTTTCTTTCCTTTTTTCTTTTTTCTTTTCTTTCCTTCCTTCCTTTTTATAAAACAGTGCTAATTCCTACATCCTAAGAAGTACCTGATTCTACACGTACATTTTGTTCTGTCTCTCGGCTAAGTAATACCAAACATTTAATAACAGACTATGTATCTTCAGGCATCCATTGTGGCTTTTTAACAGGCCAGTAGGGCAGTTTTCTTAATCACCATGTGATCCTGCTCCTTTATTACAGCGATCTCTCTCTCCAGTTGTTTCACAACATTTTCAGAATCACTTATCCAATCAGATCTATTAAGACTGGAAGCATTTTCTAAAAGGTGATCTGACCATATGAGATGGAGCCCGACTAAAACATTCAACCTACATATTTGCTATAGCCTGGTAAATGACACTGGTTCTTAGCAGAGCAAAAGTTGGAATGTTTAATTTACTGATCAGATTAATTAAAAACAACAACAAAACTTGAATGTACAGAGAATGACTAAGATTTTCTAGTAGCACAGTTGACTGATGGGTAAATGTAAACTACAGACATCTCCTTCATCCCACACGCATGGAGAGTCTCTGAGAAAAAATCTGTATGTTTCTTGGTTTCTTTTTTGAAAAAAATGGGATTTTCAACATACATTTAACTTCTTTTTCTCTTAATGATAGCAAATTTCAATTAAGCCTGAAGTCTAGCTCTCTATTCAACAGTTAGTGAAGACATTTATCTTTCAGCAACTCTGATAGAGTAATTTACTTCAAATAGAGCTGACAGTAAAAATCAGATTTCAGTATTTTCCATCCAAATTTCAAAGGAAAGCTTGCTTTATCCTCTAGAAAAAAGGTGCTCTTATTCAGTAACTACATTGGACAAGAATTTAAATGAAAATAATTTCTCCTGTGGTGCTAGGGGAAGGGGGAACAATTCACTTTCATTTACCCTGAATGGTAGTAACGGTTAAGCCAGTATTCCCTTACCATCAGTCCTGAAAATGGGTATTCCTCCCAATTCATTTTCTGTGATGATGGCTTTCAACTCTGGTTGTACCGTCAATACCTCCAGGAGCTTTAGAAAAACACCACTATCAGAGCCCCGCCCCAAACAAATTGAAACCTAATTTTTGGTGCTAGGACCTGGGCAGTGATGGTTCTTTAAACTTCCCAGGTGATTCTAATGCACAACGAAGGTTACAAACTGTGAATGCGGAGTTTCATCTAAAAAAAAAAATTAGTCAAAGGTAACTAACTCCTAAGGAGTTAAGGAAAAATAGTCAGGAAAACTGGGAGGTTCTAGATTTAGCTCCCTGTGGGCTCGAGAAGTCTGATTAAGATATGCTTCAGTACACAGTATTTCTGAATTTCTGTTGTGGCTCCAGATTTCCTATTTATAGAGTCAATATTACACTATTACTAAATTAGTAAATATATTAATACAGAAAGGGAAAGAATAGACAGGTGCAAAATGTCTGATAAATAGGAAAAATTAATATGTTCAGAATAAAGGCAAAGATAAAACAAAGTGATTAAAACAAATAATGAAAAGACTAGGTGTGTGGAAGGTAGTCAAAGATGATCAACCCAAGGATAACTGGTATCCCTGAAGAAGCAACTCCATTAATGAAATGTAAATGCTTTCAAAGAGAGAAGAACACTTTCCTGAAATACAGGAAAATTTGGAAATGAAGATGAAAGCACATAACATGGTATAGTGGAAAAAAACTGATAAAAGTCTATTAATATTAAAGTATATCTTGATTAAGTACTTGAAGTTCAAGCATGAAGAAATTTTGCAAAGGCCCAAATGGAAAAAGATCAGGCTATCTTCAGACTTCTCCACTAATTCAAATGCAGAGCACATTAAATTAATAACTCTGAAATTTTGAAGGAAAGAAAATTTGACCCAACAGTATTATACCAAAGACACTGACATTCATAATAAAAGCCATAGTCTACATCCTCAAACAACACACAAAAATCACCTAGGAAATACTAGTGAGACCTTGGAAAAAACAAACAAAAACTTCTCAAAATTGAATTTTACTAATTAAGATGTAAAAAAAGAACATTGAATTTATTTACATGAAAGGTAAGATGGGACAACTGGGGAAATAGGATTACAACAGGCTGTTAATCTGCAAACTTGTGAGTTTCCTGGGTGGAATCTGAAACCAACTCCCAGACATGGAGGGCAAGGGGAGACCAAAGAAAGAGGCAGACAGTCCAGATTGGTAGGCGGCCATTTCAACAAGCAAGGGAATTTACATGTGAGGCTTATCTCGGGCAGTTGCAAGATGAGTAGATCTCTACGTCTGCCCGCCAAAATCTTAGAAAGTTTATGTGGAGGCTTTAACTGGGCTTAGTCACCTATACTTTCCAGATGGGCTCAACGACACACTGCTTTCTGAAGGTTATGTCCTTCAAAAAAGCTCCCACTGTGGAAATGGTGAGCAGAATGTATATTCCCAGGACAGGGGGGGAGGAGGAGCCTCCAATTGCCCAGGTCAGCCAACAGTCATGTTCTCTCCATGACCTCCTCCAACAGAGGTAAATGTTTGAAAATAAACCATATAAAATTAGCTGCAAATAAAATATCAAGGGAAGGAAAAAGGAAAGATGGTGTGGTACACAGAATAATGACCCCGCCCTCCTAATGTCTATATTCCAATCTTTCGAACCTGTCAATCTGTTATATTACATGACAACAGGTAGAAGAGAGGATTTACAGATGTGATCCAATTAAGGATCTTGAGATGGAGAGATTTTCTTGGATTATCCAGGTGGGTTCAATATAGTCACAAGTGTTCTTATAAGAGGCAGGTAATGCCAAAGGAGGAGATGGAATGATGGAAGCAAAGGCTGGAGTGATACAACTGCTGGGTGGAAGGGGATCAGGAGCTAAGGAATGTGGGGAGCGTCCAGAACCTGAAAAAGCCAAGGAAATAGAATCTCTCCTAGTGCCCAGGGGAAAGCAGCCCTGTGGCCATCTTGACTTTAGTGCAGTGAGATTGATTTTGGATTTCTGGACTCCAGAGCTCTAAGATAAATTTGCATTGTTTTAAGATGGTAATGTATTAAAGCAGCAATAGGAAACTAATACATATGGAAAGCAGTTGGAAATCAGTATAGGTACATTCATTTTTTATACATTCTTTAAAGAAAACCAATTGGCATTAACTGTATAAATAAATCAATAAACTATGGTTGCAATCTATTTTATCAAACATCTAAGATAAGAAAACTACTAACCAGTACAGTGGTCAAGTGGCAACTGGCACTGAAAAATGAAGGATCTTAACTCAGAATATTATGTATAATATTAAAAATGTTTGATATAATAGCTAATTAAAAAACACATTATAAACTTTCTAAATTACCTGAGGGAAAATAGGCACATGCACACAACACAGATGCACACACACACACACACACACACACATATACACGTATCTAAACTACAAACAGATATGAGGAAAATAAAACAGAAGTAACAAAATGTTGAAAATAGAAGACTAAAAACAGAGCCCAGAATGTAACAGAATCATAGACTAATACATGTGTTGCATCAATATGTGTAAATTCATTGATTCATTGGATAAAAGAAAAAATTCATATACTATATAGAAAACAAACTTTATTTGTTGTTTGAAAGAAATGCATCAGAGCTTAAATGTGACGAAGCTTAAATGTGAAAGAATGAATGAAAATGTAATAGACAAGTGAGGGGAGGAAAATACCTCAACAGATACAGAAAATGCACTTTGAAAAACACTTCAATAATTACTAATTAAATCCTTAGCAAAAAGGTGGGGGGTAGGGGAGAGAGAGGGAGAGAGAGGAACTTTTAAAGTCTGATAAGTAGCTAAAAAAAAAAACCCAGAGAAAACTTCAAACTTAATGGATGATGATGATCCAGTTCATCCAACAAATGATGATCAAACATCACTGAACACTTTTCCTCTAAGATCTGGAAGAAGACAGAAATACTTCCTAACAACACTGCTGTTCAACAGTGTTCTTAAGGGTCAAACTTTTGTTATAGCTGAAGAAAGAAAGTTAAAGTGAGGAAGGAAGTAATAAAACTTTCATTATTCATGGATGATCTGATTGCATTTATAAAAAATATGGAAGAATCTCTATAAAAATTATCTATATCTGTATAAAATTAAGTAAATTTAGCAAAATCACTGAATTTATCAACATAAAATTATTGTTTTCTATTTTAAAAAACAAATAAAAATAAAATTATTGAACAAAATATACCATTTATACTAGCAGCATAATGTATCACATGTGGAGGCTTCTATATAGAATACTATATGATATTATGAAAGAAACTAAAAAAACAGAGAGATCATTGTGTTTTGAATTGAAACATTACATACTAAAAAGTCAATTTGCCTATTGATCTATATATTGAAACTGATCTGTTTATTGAAAGAAATTGCCCCCAAATCTCAGAAGTCCTTTTTGAGAATATGGGAAAACTAATCCTAAAAGTTATACAGAAATAAGAAAGGCTAAGTGTGGCCAAGGCAAGATAAGAACAGAAGCCAAGAAAAAAATTAAAAGAAAAAAAAAAGAACAGAAGCCAAGGACTTAATCCCACCACACAGCAACACATTTTATGGAGCTGTTGTGATTAACACAGTTATCAGTAGAGATACAAACAGACCAAAGGAGCAGAACAGAGGCCAGAAACAGACCCACACACTTAAGAGTTGTGATTTATGATAAAGGCAGCAGTAAAGTACAGAAGAAAAAGTGTTGGCTTTTCCAATAAAGAATTTAAGTATAAAAATATGAACCCCCAAAATTCCAGTAGGTCTGTGTTAACTTACTTATTGTCTTCAAATGGAAGTGGTCTTTATAACCAGGAACCAAAATATGAAATCCTTGAAGGACAAATTAGATAAATTTGAAGTGTTATTAATTCCAAGGAGAAAAATTGTAACTTTACAATGGAAAAGTTGACAGACACCAAATGGCTATACAATATACCCAGAGAATGGGCCACTAAGAGAAGGAAAAAAAATGGATCAGGTCACAACTTTTCTTATGCTCAAATAGATATGTGACCTCAGGAGATGAAAAATGAAGACCTAAGCCCCTAAGTATTCAATAACATTGTCATTATTTTGAGATTAATAATGATTAAGTCATTAGTCTATCATTCAATAAGCCCAAACTTCAAATACCAAATATATTCTAGAATCCTTTAAGTCATAATACAGCCATTTAAGCATGGGAGTATACTTGCCACAAACAATTTAATAGATCAAGGATATGCCATTTCCACTTTTATTTACTTATTATATCAATTTTAAAATGTTTTATTTTTTCTCGTAATTTATATGAGGCTGAAAAATCACTTTCAGAATACTATTTCTTCAAAACCTGATGACAATTGCAGGAGTTCTAGAGGACTGAAAACTGAAATATCCATGTATCTTTAAGTGTTTGTAAGATGCCACTGTTTTATTAAATTACCAAATTCTTATAATTTTTCTTCTAATGAGAGGAAAAACAAAGAAACTTCTATGGCCAAAATAAAACACAGAAAAGATTTCTTAGAAGTATTACCGCTGATAAGCTTAAAATCCTAGTACTGATATCATATGTACAATATAAAATAGATCACTTTGTTGACACATTCTAAAATAGATTCTCAGTTACTTATTAACTTGATTTCTATCTCAACTTTACGAGGTTCAATGTACTGTTCTAAGAGGTTGACTAATATATGACACATACATAACACATGCATTTCTAAAAATTTGCTCTCAGAGTTAACTTGGACAAAGAAATGTGACCCATTCTCTTTTATAACTATGTAAGGTTTTGAGGTCTGCAATTTCAGCCTTGCCCTTGGATAGCAACACCAACCTGGATGATACATATTTAAGACACGTAACTTTGGGAGACCAGATCAATATGCATATTTCAACATTACAAATTTTATAAAGACATCTAACAATTCATAATACAGAAAGCATGTTTGCACCCTACCCAAGTATTGTTCTTGATGCGTACTTAGCAAACATGTAGCACAGAAACTTTTTAGTTTTAATGTCTTTTGCTAACTTCTTCTGTGAAGATCGCTTGCCAGAATTATACCTGTCTAATTATACTACTTGCTACCACTTATCTCTACTTATTTCTATTTCTTTTTATGTTCCCTGAGGACATGAACCATGTCTTGTCAGTTTTTTTGCCAGTACCCAGAACAGTGTTCTTGTAGTACTTAAATAACATTATTATATGCAGGAATTAATAAAGTTGCATAAATATGCAAGGAACTAGATCTCTGCAAAGATTAGCATTTGATCCAGTCAGTGCCTTTTACTTGATCTTTGCTTGTCTCAATAGGTGGCCTTGTCTCTCTGCTTAGTGCTTTTTGCTAAATAGCCTCTTATCAGAAGGACGTGCCAGCTCAAAGCTGTAATTACTGGTACTGAACATAGGTAAGTCAGTCACCCTCTGATGAGACAGAATCAACTTGGTACACATATGTGGCTACCAAGATTACAGGCCAAGTTCTGAGTTCTGAGCTTAAGATGTGAAATGTAAGATAAGCTGTAAACCCATGAATTCTTACAATGGTTTGATTTAGGTTCAAATATAAAAAGTCGGTGGTGAGGGTATAACTCAGTGGTAGATTGCATGCCTAGTGCGTCTGAGGTCCTGGGTTTAATCCCCAGTACCTCTATTAAAAAAAAAATGAATAAACCTAATTACCTCCCCCCCAAAAAAGGTGAGCAAAATAATGAAAAATAAAAAGTACATAATAGTTGGAGAAAACAATTTTTAAAATTAAATTTAAGAAAGAAAGTTTAAAAAATATAAGAAATCACTACTTTAAAAGGGTTTACTAACATCTCCAAAATCATTCCCAGGGTCAAATCAAGATGGCAGAGTAAGAGGATATGAAACTCACCTCCTCCCAGGAACACATCAAAAATATATCTTTAGATGGAACAATTCTCACTGAAAACTAACTGGAGACTAGCAGAAAGACTCTTGGATAAGCAAGGCTGTAAGAAAGATCCACATGGAATCGGGTATGAAGGGAAGAGCAGCAATCAGGTCATAACCCGTGCCCCTGTGAAGGGACTCAGAAGGAAAAGGAGATTACCTGGGCAGAGACCCTCCTTAGGGAGTGGAAGGTTCAAGCCACATATAGGGTCCAACAAAGGGAAGATGAGTTCCCTTGGCTGGTTGGAGGGCTGGTGGACTAACAGGAGGGTTGTGGGAAGCCTAGATTCCACTCGTGAGGAGTGCGTGAATGCTTGCTTGCTCCTGAAGCAGGGTGGACAGGGCAGATCGAAACCCTGTGGGTGACTGACTGACTTCTTGTGATGGACTCACAGTGCACCCCAGCCTGAGTTGACAAACACTCAGCCCTGCTGGCCTTGTGTTGCAGCTCCACACCAAAATGACGGCTGTGACAACTGAGGAAAAAGCTCACACATGAGACACTGAGGCAGCTAAAACTGTAAATGGTGTCTGACAGGGAGGGGACAGTCATTACTGGCAACTGCACAGGTGGCATATCAGAGACAGTCTAGCTCTCTGATGGCAGCCAGACCACACAACCTGCACACTGATCCTTGCCAAATACTCCAGCACTGTTCCACCCTGGGCAAGGGTGCAAGTGGTGGGAGGGGAAAGACCATATATACTTGAAGGGAACTGAGCCAGTTTGGACCCAACCCTTGGGGCTTCTGCTCCAGCAACTTGGGACCTGACCCCGCTCCTGACAGGGCTGTGAATGCCACTGAGCAGAAGGGAAGCACCACATCACACCTGGCTCTAGCCCTTCCTGTCTATCTCCAGCCCCACCTCCTACTAAGGTGAGCACTGCCAGCACACTGTGAGGAAAGATGTGACTTGTGTTCACACCAAATCTACCTCTCCCACCAAAGCCATTGGGCACATGCAAACTATATAGGGATGCTCCCACATCAGGAGACCCCTTCTGGATCAGCTTAGGTAACTCCTGCGGCTAATTTCATAGAGACAGAGAAAAGATAAGGAAAGTGAGAACAGCGAGAAATTTCTCTTAATTGAAAGAGCAAGAGAAAATCCCTGAAAAAACAAATAATGAAAAAGAAATAAACAATTTACCAATAAAGAATTCAAAGCATTAGTAATAAGAATACGAACTGAACTAGGGAAAAGAACAGATGAACACAGTGAGAAGTTTAACAAGGAACTAGAAGATATAAAAAAGAACCAGCAAGAACTGAAGAATACTATAACGTAAATGAAAAACACAGCACAAGAAATGAAAAGCAGACTAGGGATAAAGAAGAATGCATAAGCTATCTGGAAGACAGAAGAATGGGTATCACTCAATTAGAACAGCAAAAAGAAAATTGAAAAAAAATTAGAACAGTTTAAGGGCTCTTTGGGATTTCATAAAGCATACCAACACTCATATTATAGGGTCCCAGAAGGAAAAGAGAAAGAGAAAGGAATTAAAAAAACTACTTAATGAAATCATGCCTGAAACTTCCCAAGCCTGAGGAAGGAAACAGATATCCAGGTGCAAAAGGTACAGAGTGTCCCCAGAAAGATGAACCCAAACAGGCCTACATCAAGACATATCATAATTAAAGTGAAAACATTAAAGATGAAGAAAGAATTCAAAAGGCAGCAAGAGAAAGAGCCATATGCAGGCAACACCCCCCCGGTGAGGCTATCAGCTGATCTTTCTGCAGAAACTTTGTAGGTCAGAAAAGAATGGCATGATATATTCAAAGTGCTGAAAGGAGACACTTGCAACTGAGGATACTCTACCCAAGAAGAGTATCCCTTAAAATAGAAGAGATAAAGAACTTCTCAAGCAAACAAAAATTAAGAGTTCATTAATACTAAACTGACCCTAAAAGAAATGTTTAAGGGTCTTCTCTAACTGTAAAAGAAAAGGCTATAACCAGAAATAAGAACAGAAGTAAGCAGGAAAGGAAAAGATCCCACTAATAAAGGCAAATATATAGTAGAAGATGAGGCTCAACTACTTACATAAGTTTGCATGAAGATTAAAAGACAAAAATTGTAAAATCAAGTATAACGACAATAATCGCTAAGGGAAGAAACATGAAGTGTAAAATACGACATCAAAAACACCAAGTGTTGAGGGGAGCAAAACTGCAGATATGATTTACAATGTGTTTTACACATTGTTTTTTTACGTGTTTTACATTTTGTTTTTTTACAATGTGTTTTACATATTTTTTTTTATAATGTGTTTTAACTAGAAAGATGACCTGTTTAAAACAAATAGATATAGTTATAGGTCAACATATTTGAACCTGGTGGTAACCACAAATCAAAAACCTACAACAGATAAACAAAAATAAGACAGAAGGGAATACAAGCATACCACTAAAAAAAAGTATCAAACCACAGGGGAAGAAACTAAAAGAAGAAAAGAACAAGGAAGAACTATAAAAACAACCAGAAAACAAGTCATAAAATAGAAATAAGTATGTACCTATGAAAAATTACTTTAAAGGTCAATGGACTAAATGCTTCAATCAAAAGACATAGGGTGGCTGATTAGATAAAAAATAAGACTCATCTACATTCTGCCTACAGGAGACTCACTTCAGTACTAATTACACACATAGACTACAGTGAGAGGGTGGAAAAAGATTTTTCATGCAAATGGAAATGATAAGAAAGTGGGGGTAGCAATACCCATATCAGACAAAATAGACTTTAAAACAAAGTCTATAGCAAAAGACAAAGAAGGCCATCATATAATAAAAAGGGATCAATAAAAGAAGAGGATATTATACTCATCAACATGTATGTACTTAATATAGGAGTGCCTAAATATATAAAGCAAATATTAACAGACATAAAGGGAGACATTGACAATAATAAGTAGTAGGGGACTTCAACACCCCACTTACATCAGTGGGCAGATCATTCAGACAGAAGATCAATAAGGCAACAGTGGCCTTAAATGACACAGCAGATTAGTTGGGCTTAAAAAATATCTAAGGGAAATTCCTTACAAAAACAGCAGAGTACACATTCCTTTCAAGCTCGCATGGAACATTCTCCAGGAGAAATCACATGCAAGGCCACAAAAGAAGTCTCAACAAATTTAAGAGGATAGAAATTATATCAAGTATCATTTCTGACTGTAATTGTATGAAACTAGAAATCTTTTACATGAAGGAAAAATAGAAAAATCACAAATACATGGAAGCTGGAAAACCAAAGGACCAATGAAGAAATCAAAGAAGAAATCAGAAAATACCTCCGGACAAATGAAAATGGAAACAAAACTGTCCAAAATTTATGGGATGCAGCAAAAGCACTTATAAAGGGGAAGTTTTTAGCAATACAGGCCTCAAGAAATACCTCAAGAAACAAGAAAACTCTCAAATAAACAACCTAAGCTAAAATATAAAGGGATCAGAAAAAGAAGAGCAAACAAAGGCCAAAGTCAGCAGAAGGAAGGAAATAATAAAGATCAGAGAGGAAATAAATATGAGACAAAACAACAACAACAACAGAACACATAAATGAAAACAAGAGTGGTTCTTTGAAAAGATAAGTAAAATTGATGAACATTTGGACAGGCTCACCAAGAACAAGAGAGAGAGGACAAAATAAACAACATAAGAAACAAGAGGACAAATAGCAACTGATGCCACAGAGATACCAAAAAAAGTCATAAACAAATTGGACAACCTAGGAAAAATGGGCAGATTTCTAGAAACATACAACCTTCCAAGACTGAATCAGGAAGAAACAGACAATCTGAACAGATCAATAACTAGTAATGAAATTGAATTTCTAATTAAAAAACTCCCAGTAAACAAAAGTCCAGTATGGGATGACTTCACTGGGGAATTCCACCAAACATATGAAGAAGAGCTAATACCTGTCCTCCACAAAATCTTCCAAAAACTTGAAGACAATGGACTCCCAAATTCCTTCTATGAGGCTAACATTATCCTAATATCAAGTCTAGACAAAGATGCTACCAAAAAAGAAAATAGCAGGCCAATATCTCTGATGGATATAGATGCAAAAATCCTCAAGAAAATACTAGCAAATCAAATTCAACAATATATAAAAAGGATCATACACCATTTTCAAGGGGGATTTATTCCAGGAACACAAGAACAGTTCAATATTTGCAAATCAATCAATGTAATATACCACTAAAGGAAGGATAAAAATCACATAATCATTTCAACAGACATAGAAAAAGCATTTGACAAAATTCAACATCCATCTACTATAAAAACTCTCATCAAAGTTGATATAAAGGGAACATCTCTCATAATCTCAACATAATAAACATAATAAACAATCTCAACATAATAAAACCCATTTGTGACAAACCCATAGCTAACATCATATTTAATGCTGAAAAGATGAAAGTTTTTCCTCTAAAATCAGGAATAAGACAAAGGTACACACTCTTGCACTTCCATTTAACATAGCATTGGAAATCGCAGCCACAACAGTCTGACAAGAAAAAAATAAATAAAAGGCATCTATGTAGGAAGGAAGGAGATCAAATTGTCACTATTAGCAGATGACATGATACTATACATAGAAAACCCTAAAGTCATTCAAAACTTATCAGAAATAATAAATATATTCAGTAAAGTTGCAGGATATAAGATAAATATACAGAAATCTGTTGCTTTTCTATACACTAAAAATGAACTATCAGAAGGAAAAACTTAAGGAAATAATCCCATTTACAATCACACTAAAAAGAATAAAATACTTAAGAATAAACTTAACCAAGAAGGGGAAAGACCTATACTCTGAAAACTAAAAAACTTTGATGAACAAATTTAAAAATGATATGAAAAAAGGGAAAGATAAAAGGGAAAGATAACTCATGTTCTTGAATTGAAAGAATTAATATTGTTAAAATGTCTCTACAATCCAAAGCAAACTACAGATTTAATGTAATCCCTATTCAAAATACCCATGGTATTCTTCACAGAACCAGAACAAATAATCCTAAAATTTATATGGAACCACTAAAGACCTTGAATTACCAAAGTAGTCTTGAGAAAAAGGAACAAAGCTAGAGGTGTCACACTCCTTGACTTCAGATTATACTCAGTGCAATACTAATCAAAACAGCCTGCTACTGCACAAAAACAGCCTGCTACTGCTACCCACGCACTTATTGCCAATTTATCTGTGACAAAGGAGACAAAAATATACAATGGAGAAGAAACAATGTCTTCAGTAAGTGGTTCTGGGAAAAGTGGACAGCTGAATGTACAGGAATGAATTTAGCATATTTCCTCACACCATACACAAAAATAAACTCAAAATGGATTAAAGACCTAAATGTAAGACCTGAAAACAAAACTCATAGAAAAGAATGTAGGCAGGTACTCTTTGACATAATAGGAATTTTTTTTGGATTTTTTGGATCTTTCTCCTAAGGCAAAAGAAATAAAAGCAAAAATAAACAAATGCACCATCAACAAAATGAAAAGACCTCCAACTGAATGGGAGAAACTATCTGCAAATGTTACGACCAATAAGGGATTAATATCCAAAATATATAAGCAGCTCATACAAGTCAGTATCAAAAAAAAATCCAATTAAAAAATGAGCAGAACACCTGAACAGACATTTCCCAAACAAGATATACAGATGGATAACACGCACATGAAAAAATGCTCAAAGTCACTAATCATGAGAGAAATGCAAATCAAAACCTCACTGTGGTATCACCTCACACCCATCAAAATGGCTATTATCATATATCTATAATAAATGTTGGCCAGGACGTGGAGAAAAGGGAACCTTAGTACACTATTAGTGTTACTGTAAATTGGTATAGTCACTATGGAAAACAGTCACTATGGAGTTTCCTCAAATAACAAAATAGAACTACTATGTGATTCAGCAATTCTGCTACTGGGCATCTGAAAAAAACAAAAATGTATTTGAAAAGATACATGCACCTCAATGTTCATAGTAGCATTATTTATAATAGCCAAGGTATTGAAGTAACCCTAGTGTCCATCAACAGATAAATGGATAAAGAAGATGCGGTACATACATACAACAGACTATTACTCGGCCATAAAAAAGAATGACAGTCTACCATTTGCAACAATGTGGATGGACACAGAGAGTATTATGCTTAGGGAAGTAAGTCAGAGAAAGAAAGACAAATACCCTATGTTATCAATTATATGTGGAATCTAGAAAGCAATCAAATGGATGTATGAAACAGAACAGAAACAGATTTACAGATTTAGAGAACAAACTAGTGGTTACCAGTGGGGCAAAGGAAGTGGGGAAGAAGGAGATAGGTGTATGGGATTAAGAATCACAAACTACAGTGTATAAAATAAATAGGCAACAAGGACATTTGTACAGCACAGGAAATACAGCCAATAATTTGTAATAACTTTAAATGGAGTATAATCTATAAAAATATTGAATCACTCTGTTGTATACCTGAAACTAATGTAATAATGCAAATCAACTACACTTCAATAAAAATGATAAAACCCTGACTCTGTGCAATACTACTGAGCTGTCTTCATTTTTTTCTCTGAAATTTTTTGGCATAGCTTACAAATTAAAACATTAAAGGCAGTAAAACTGTAACATAAAAAGAAAAAAAATCATTCCCTTGCTTTCAGTCATAATGATGATGTGGCAAAACTTATCAGGTAGACAAAGTTGGGGAGCACACATTAACAGTATGACTTAAAAAGTATAAAGCGAACTTATGAGGATTAAGGAAGAAAGTGTGTGAAATAACAATATTAAATCAATTTATTTCTAAATATAATATTTTTAAGATTGTGAAAATATATCTAGTTTGGAAAATCTAGAAACCAGGCTGGCCAGTTCATCCTCATCTTTATCCTCACCCTCCAACTTAATGGCAGTGTTAACTTGGGTCTATTAAATCACAGAGAAGATCAGCACACAGCTACACCAAGGAACCTGCGTGGTGTGATACTGATACGCCCAATGCTTTACACAGGAATGTCAATAATGCTGCCTTATACTTTTTATGAAAGATTGTATTTTCTATATATACAAGGGTGTTTTTAGTTGTCGTTCTTTTTTTCTAGTCATTTCTTCTTCTCTGTAACTCTCTACACTTTTTAAAATATCTCATTTGTACATGTTTTGCCCCAAGAAGCATTTTCTTAGGCTTTCTTTCAGGTATTTCCTAATTCCTGTGTCAACCTTTAACAGTTCTTTAAAAAAAACTTAGAATGTATTGCCTAACAACAGCATTGAGTTAGTATATATGTATATAATATCACTATTTGCCCAGATATTCCGAAGTTTAAACTTTTAAAACCACACATTAGATTTATCCTGGGGATTCAAAACTGCTTAAGTGAATCGGGTACTTTCTAAAGTAGGGTTTACCTTAGAGATGTATGCATGTGACTACTAGAAGCTGGACAAAATCATGACCATTCCACATTTACTTATTCAAGTTTCCCCAAACAATGTGATTCAGGCACCTGAATACATTGAATGTATTTTAATCGTTTAAAAATTCTGGCTTTCAAGGGAAATACAACAAAACAGAACCAGTGTTTTCACCTGCTGTTACCCTGCCGATCCCTCTTTTCCTAAACTACTTTAAGTCATGAAGCTCTGCGTTAGGCCCTATGTAGCTAGCCTACAGCATGCATGGATAGCTTGAAACACAAAAGGATTTCAAAGCATAAAAGCAGATCAGTATTGAAAATCCATGCATGTTAACTATTCTATCTTCAAAGTGCAGAGCATGGGTTTTTGTTTTTTTTTTTTTTAATTTACTTGCATGTGTCTCAGAATCTAAATGAACACACAATTCTTAAGGGACTATTAAATGATATTAAGAAAAGGAGGGGTTAGAAACCCAAGCCTTATCTCTATATAGTTACTTTCACAAAGTTTGTAACATTAAATTTTTTGAGATTCCTATGATTTAGTGACAAAATAACTGTCAAGAAATAGCTACTGTGGGAAAATATTCTTAAGTTCCTCAAATAATTTTTTAAGATACTAAATTTGCCTATAGATTCATATTTTAAGAATCAGTATACATATGCTTGGGCTATTCTGAACTCAAACACTTCACAGTTTCTAAAGGAGAGTACATGTATAAATGGTGAAACAGGCACAGATAATTAAAAAGGAAAAAATCTTCTTGAATTAAAAATGTCACAGTAAAGTTATTCAGTGGCTCTACATCATTCAGAGGTTCACAAAAAGAGCTTTAAAATTAAATCAAGAGGAGGTGGGAAGATAAAAGGAAATCAGTTTTATTAATGAATGAGTAGAATCTATCCCCTCCTTCCGATACATAGTTTTAAATAAGGAAAAAGTTGACATAACATAAATGTTAACTTTTCAGTATATTTGAATGTATTTGAACTACAGTAAAAACATTTCACTTGGTAAGGAGCTTTTTTTTTTTTTTCAAACCAAAGGAAACATTGAAAACACTGTAAAATAAAGAGAGAGGAAGAAAGAAAACAAGCCCTTGGTATCAACTGTTTTCTTTCTTCCCTTTTAATCAGTTCAGAAAAACCGTGGGAAGGCTGGGTAATCAGACCGGATGCCAAAGGTTCTTTGGTAATTACAGTCTGAAAGCTATAGATGCTTCCCAGGTGAATAATAACAAAGTCACTAAAGAGAAAATCTGGGACAGAGCTGAGCACAGGTCTAATGCTGTTCATGATTACAGACCCTGAGCTACTGCTTGAGAAATTTCAATAATTTTCGGTAATACAGGCAGAAATGTAGCACAAGTTCTATAATGAAAATAACAGTTTAGTGGAACAGTGTGATCAAAGGAGATTATGAACTTGTACATATTAATATGGTGCAGTATTTTGAATGGGTAGATAAACGGAATTGGATCCAACCATAGCATAACATGCTTTCATTTCCAGATTTGCCTCGCTGTGGAAACTAAAAAGGACCTGGAGATCCTCATTCTAAGTGAAGTAAGCCAGAACGAGAAAGAATACCATATGATATCATTCATATGTAGAGTCTAAAAAAAGAAAAAAGAAGACACTAATGAACTTACCTAAAAACAGAAACAGATTAACAGACATAGTAAACAATCTTATGGTTACGGGGCTGCGGAGAGTGGGTTGGAAGGGATAAACTGGGAACTTGAGATCTGCAAATATTAACTGGTATATATAAAACAGATAAACAACCAGTTTTTCTGTATAGCATAGGGAACGATATTCAATATCTTATAGTAACCTACAATGAAAAAAATATGAAAACAAATATATGTATGTATACGCATGACAGAAACATTATGCTGTGCATCAGAAATTGACACACTGTAAACTGACTATACTTCAAAAAAAAAAAAAGGTACACACTTACCTGTACAATTGTGTTCAGTGTCCCAGGGTAAAGAAGAGCCCTACTAAAGGGGCAGATAAATGGCACTTGCATTTACCAGTCTCTTCTGTTAGTGATGTGCTTGTAACATTGTAACAACCAGTTCTCCAGAAAATAAACAAACAAACAAACAAATCCATGGGGTAAATAGTCCCTTCATGCCCAATTTCAAGCTACCAACATGACCAATGTGGGGCTGAGAAAAGACGTGTACAATTGGCTTTTACAGGTGGTATGAGCCAGATGCAACACCCTACTGTGACAGCAGCTTCCCCCAAGTTTCACAGAAAGACCAGTCCCACATCTTATCTTATCCTTATCTTCAGGGCTTCTTACATAGCTTCAGAGCATTTAAAGGACATTTATGAAGGTTACTGATCTACCATTCTTGGTCTCAATATTCAGAACTTGTAACACATTTTAGCCTATTGTATACTTTTAAACACAAGTATCTACTATCCACATAGATCTTTCTCATTTCAGGAGTAACAGTCTATCAGATGCATGCATAGGAGTTTCGTTGGGTTCTGAGACCTGTTGAATTATAAAGTCTGTCTTTTATTTCAACTTTCCTACAAATGTTGTGAAACCTAAATGCCACACTTTAAACACTGGCTAAAGAGTTTACATTTAATGCTAAGCTCTACTAGTGTATAATTTACGCTTTAAGATATTTCCACACCCTGGTGGAAGATAAAAGGATTAACTCTAATCTCCATATGAACAGTTCACAGTCTGAGGGAGGATACAGATAAGTGAGCCTGGAAGCAATAAAAAGAGCAAAGAATTCACACTGCTAAGCATGAGGAGAAGTCAACTTTAGATGACACAGTAGTACTAGAAAAGCATCTCAGCGTAAATAATAGTTTTATCTTTCATATATACGAAACATAATTTTGACTCCCTAATGATAAGTCCACCAGACATTTCACACTTCACACTCACTCATGCCCCGTTAAACTCAGCAGGCTCATGACTTCTGTCATCAAACTGTCCTAGTTTCCTTTGTACAGAAGGTTACAAGTTCTTCATGTCCTTGCTGGGCTCCTTGTCCTACCCTGGTCTCTGAAAAGCCAATCATTCCCCAGGGTCCATCCTTGGCCCACTGCTCTTCTCTTTGAGAGTCTTCACTTCACTTTGTCTGCTCTTAGAATTTGGCCTCTATAAAAATGACATT
The DNA here is from genome assembly GCF_048564905.1 of Vicugna pacos. NCBI lineage: Eukaryota > Metazoa > Chordata > Mammalia > Artiodactyla > Camelidae > Vicugna > Vicugna pacos. The sequence continues at coordinate 37,448,408 of NC_132989.1, forward strand.
TAAATCTATGCCTTAAGCCCAGAAATTTCCCCAAGTTTCAGATTCATCTGCCTGTTTTTTCAGTTGGACAACAACTACCACTGAATATTCCACAAGCCCTTCATGGTCTGTATGACCTTCAATGTTGTATATCTTCACATTAAAACCCATCTGTGCCTCTTGTGTTTTCCACCTTCGATGTACCATGATTAAGTCTGTCATCTACCCTAGAATCAAGAAAAGGCATCCTTTGGATTGCTGTTTGGGTGATTTATCAAAAATACAAAGGCTTCCATACCATTCTGCTGCAGCAAATACTTCATCATCACCATTAAAATAGTATCTATTATAAAGCAGTAAAATTACTTCTAATAATAAGCTATTACACAAAACCCTAAAGTAATAGTAATACTAAAGGTATTACTCACTATAGGTTATGGAAATTAAAAACAGTTCTGGTTGGCACCTTATACTAAGGGTAGGGGAGAAAAATGGGAGTGGTAGAATGAAGCCCTGCCCGCTTTGTGTTCCCCTTCACTTCCCTGGCAGTTCTAAGTACTCTCAGGAGCCCACTTGAGTCCACATAGCAGAAGCTGAAAGGCAGTGAACTACAGAATAAAGTCTCTTTCTTGGACATTCATGGAAAGCCCTCCATGACCTAACATTCCACCCCACCTTAGCCTTCACACCCCAGCAAAATCAAACTGCTGGCACTGTCTCCAGATACCATGCTGTTTCTCATTTCCTGATTGGCTTAGGTTACCCTTTGATTAAAAAAAAAAAAAAAACCCTTTGAGCCTTTCCAGTCAATATCACGTGGCCATTTACTATGCAGCTTTAGGATTTAAGTCAGATAATACATCATTCCTTCATTTATTCAGCCAAACATCCAAGTGTCAACAAAATAAGACAGTTGCTCTCATGAAGCTTATGACTTTGTGGTGGAGGCGAGACAGACAATAAACAAATAAGTGAACCCCATCAAACAGAGAACTGCTTGAATCACCTGTGATCAGTCTCGTGCTGGACACACACTAGACACTCAGTGTCCTGCACAGTGCTAGACACTTGCATGTGTGCACTCCTTTTAATGCTCAAAATTATGTTACCAAGTGTCACTCCGCCACTTTGGCAGATGAGACAAGGACTGAGAAAGACTTACATATTTACATACGGCCCTCTAACTAGAGAGTGTCAGAATCTTAATACAAATCTAGAAATATCCAATTTCAGAAACCATTCCTGTTTGTAATAATACTGGCTTTTGGGTGCTATTAAAAAATAAAGGATCCATCCTTATCTGGAATTAATTCATGTATTTAAATCTCTTCATCCTAGATGGATTTCTCAAATTCTAGGAAGCTTAGAGGAAGTTTTATATTGTAGCACTTGAGAATTCAAAAGAATTTAATCATGAGCAGTGAACCTGCAAAATATGCTCCAGGAACCCCACTGATTCCAGCAATAGGAGAGAACAGCCTCCTGCAGCATCTCTTAGAATGGAACAGCTTAGAGGCATTAGAGGAAAAGCATAAATGGTGTACCGAACACCTGGTATTTAAGGCATTCTTTGCTGTATAAGCACCAAATTGAAGCTTCGGTTATTCATTCTGAAGATGCTCATAGCTTTGCGGTAAGATTCTCAAATAATAGATGTGAGCTTCAAACCTAATCACTAACAAATGATTTAATAATAATACAAGGCTGTTACAAGAATAGAATGAGAATAGACTAAACAGTGTTAGAAAATAAGGCACTTGAGCACCTGGACTGCAGGTGACTGCTGCTCAGATGTGGAAAAACACTCCAGTTTGACAGACAGATAAAGAGTTTTCCTGTACAGCCTGAATAAATGGTCTTCTTGAATCTGCCAACATGAATTCCCAAGAGAAAACAAAACCAGCAAAACTCAACTTCAGAGCTGATTTAAAATGATCCCTTTTCATTTATTGCTTAAATAGGGAGACCGTATGGGAATCTGGTATAATCTGGACAGGTATGCATTGCCATCAGTGTAGAAATATCCCCTTGAGATCTCTTCCTAATTATTTCATTAAAACTTAATAATTTAAAAACTGCCCCCTTGCTGGACAAGAGAGGGAAAATCATTTGCTGTTTTTGTGTCTCATTTTTTATATGCAAAACTCTTCTAGGCTCCTGTGTAAAAAAGTTGTTTTGAAAAAAATAAGGTTTTTATTGCTGCTATCTCAAAATTGTAGAGCATGTTTAAATAACTATACTTGTTTATTTTTAGATCAGAGACTGCTGCTTTGCTGGTTTGATTAAATTTTCTAAATTATAGAAGCAAATAATAATAGAATTTAAAAAGTTAGCTCAGCTTCCATATATAGTTATAATACATATTTTGAAATTTATTTCACACAATTCTCTTTCTATGCATAATTTGACCAAGAAATATGTTATTCTGTTATAATTTCTTCACATGATATTAAATTATAAACACTGACCCACCATTAATAGAATATTGAAGAGACTATTCCATTGAATAAATATTCTATAGTTTACTTAATCAACCTGCTTTTGGACATTTAGATAATTTACAAATTTTGTTTTTGTATTGCTATTACCTGTTTGCCTGATCTTTAAAAGATGTCATGCATTTTATATATTAAAAGTTCTCTTAATGATTATGAAAATGAATTCAAGGAATACTCCACTAGTCAACTTATTCTTTCCTGTGTCACCATATTCCAACATGGATTGACAACTGTAGTCTTAGTTTCATTTGGATACATGAAACATACAACAATCATTATTTTTAAAACAACAAACTTGTCAGATCTACTACATATCTTCACAGCGATTCTGCAAGGCAAGTATTATTCTCATTTTACAGATAAAGAAACTAAAGTGTTTAAGCCATATTCTCATGGCTGGCTTCAAAAGGTGTATGCAGGGCAACGTGGGTGAGAGGTACCAAAGAAAAATAACAAGTTTGTAGAGAGGAGACGGAATTCTGTGTTGGTAATACTGGGTTATGTTGTCCCCAGGATACCCAAATGCAGTTATGTACCCAGCAGGTAAACACACATTTGGAACTCTGAAGAGAGAGTATTCTTCTGAAGACACCAGTTTAGGAGTCCTCGGCTTCCAAGTGAATTTGAGTCCATGAAACTGAAAGGGGTGATCCCAGTAAAGTATGCAGCATGTGAGGCAAAGGGCGGCAAGTACAGAATCTTGGAGGAGTGGATACATTTGGCAAGAAGAAGGGAAACTCAAGAAAGAAAAAAAAGAAAAAGGAATAATGGGCAGAGTCTTACAAACCAAGGAAGGAGACAGTTTCAAGGGCAGGACACTGATCACTCAGCAATAAAGACATCCTTGGTGATCTTGTTAAGGGAAGTTTCAGTGGTGTTCTGGGGCCAACGAGGAATTTTAGTGGGCTGAACAGCAACTGTTCTATTTCATAGGAAGAGTTGTTTCAGAGGACAATTGTGGAAAATGAGGAAGACATTTTGCTGCTCTCCTAAAAACCATGGTCACAAAGCTCAGTGATTTCAGCCCTGTTATATGGAAACTTGACACATAATGTTTCCTCCCCATAAACAGTGGACCTGTCGGTCAGAGCAGACAACAGATATGACCCATTAGTCTACATCCCAAATGACTGAAACCAATAGCAAGTACTCCTTCATTATTTACTCTGCCCAAGCCACTGTTAACTGTTAAAAATATTAAACTATGAACCATTAAATACATTAAATTAAGAAATATTAAGATATTTAAGAATCAAATAGTTATAACAGTGATAGCCCTTTGGCAGGCCATTTCTGTTTGCCAAGCACCAGGAGAGAATGGTCGGATTCTGGTTTTGAACAGTTTGCAATTTGTTAACTTATATAATTTTTATATATCTTTTTTAAAAACCCAATTGCAGGGCATTGTGGAAAGCTGTGCAGACATTACTGTTCCCACCCACTCCCATGGCATGACCTTTAAGCAGCTCAGCCCCAATCAATGTTCACCTCCAGCTGCACTAGCACTGAAGGCTCATAGAGGAAAAGAGCAACTGTGATTTCTTGACACCCCCAGATAATTACTAGACTGTCTGAATCTGAAGGAGATAATGCTTTGTTCTGTCTTTCTTTTGTTTAGCAAAAAAAGAACTATTTATGTTTCAACTTTCCTTATGTTTTATATTCAAAGCATTATCAGAACTACAGAGATCTTATGAAGCCCACGGCATTCTCTTATTCACTCTATTCAATATTGAACCAGGTCAAAGAAACTTTCAACTAAATCAGATGAACAAATTTAATGCCAAGAACAAAGATGTATGTTCAGCATAATACTCCTCCCCTCTTACTCAAGACATCCCAAAGCATTGGTATTACTGAGCTTAATCAAACTCTCAAGTCTCAAAGAGACTGTATTATGGATGTGCTACAGTTGGGTCTTGTTGAGTCCTTCCCTTAGGTGACACATGTTTCTCCGCTTTCTCACTACAGAGTTCATTCAAGAAAAAAAATAATTGAATACAACTTTTGCCCATTTTTTTTTTAGGACTTTGAGCACTCAGAAGAGTACAAGGGAGCTCACGGTCCAGCAGGAGAATTTCACAGGAAGGAAAGAAGGGGCTTGGTACCTAGGATGCTGGTGCTGGGTGTGTGGGAGCATTAGGGAGGATTCCCAGAAGGTTGAGGTGAGTCTGGGATGGAGTTTGCTGCAGGTAGCAGCTGAAGATATTTTCAATTACAAAGTTATTATACACAACCTTTTGCCATTAAGACATAAGTCTGGTTAAAGGAGAAAGATGAAAAAGAGAGTATTTCCCCTGAAAGCTATAAAAGGTATTAAGTAATATCCCACACAAATTGGTGAGGAGAAACAACCTATACAACAATATAGGCCTACATGTATAGATAGAAAATCAATAATGATGTAAAATAAATAGATACTAAAAAAATTCGTAAAAATGTTATAAATGTAATTTTTTTCTGAAATAGAGGACAAATTCTCAATTTATATAAATTTAAAGTGGCCCTATCTAACTCTAGTTTTTAACAAGTTTTCCTACTGTGCAGCACAGGGAACTATACTCATGGTTTCTTATAATAGGCTATAATGGAAAAGAATCTGAAAAATATACATGTATGAATGTATATGTAAACCTCAATTGCTTTGCTGTCCACTTGAAACTAACATTGTACATCAGCTACACTTCAATAAAAAAGAAAATTTTAAAAATACTGACAATTTTGAAATGTAATTACATTAAGTGTCAACTACTAAAATTATATATGAAGGGCAGGAAATGTCATAATTTGTTTTTGTTTCTCCAGTGCCTGCACACAGCCTGATATACCAGGGGTCAGACTTGACATTTGTTGAAAAGCTGTGAGATTTCTGGAAGCAGTGGCAGTCTCAGGAAATTAAATGTGTGATACTTTGTATTCATGATTTATTTCCAGGGTATTGTATATTCTCCTTAATTGCACGATGAAAGACAAAGAACACAGTGCTTTAGGTACCAGAGATGTTATATCTACTCATTAGTTCCATAATGCTATTCAAAAACATAATACTGGCCATTTTAATTTGACAACTCCTTGTTTTCATTTCATAGCTATATGAAACAGAGCACAGTAACATCACAATTTTGGAGAGATGACCAAGACATAAAGACAAATTTCCCAGAAGGGAGACATTTGGCAGGAGTAGAAGGGACTCATTTAACAAACCAGTCAGAATGACTGCAACTAAACACTCATTTATGTGATATTACACTAGCCTAGGGAATCAATTGATGTTTCTGGAGAGGTTGTTGGTGAAATTCATCCTTTTTAGAAAAACAAAAATAGCTGATCCTTTTATGTATCTTGAAAAATTGAGGACACTACATTGGGGGTTTGATTTTTTTATCAGGATACATGCAATGTATCTAAATTCATATTTTTCAAGATTTTTTTTCATCTGTTGATGCCACAAACCCTTGAGTGAATTTGGGGATTTTTGTATCATCTTGTTTCACAGACAATATGGCAAAGATCACAGTTAAATCCTTTCATTTCTCTGTGTTAAGAGTCTTCACTGTAATCATGTTTTGTTTACTCCCATGGAGAACTGAGAGGAAATTATATACCACTTTCATCACACAGTTTTTCCCCCTTTCCTCAAGCTTATAATGCACACCTAATAAAATACACTGATATGTAAAATCCTAAATAAATATTTAATGAAGAATTACATGTGTAAGTCATCATACCAGAGGAAATGGATGACAAAGTGATAAAACACACAGTCCTTTTCCTACTTGTTAAAATCTGGTCAATTAGACCTACAAGTAACAATCCAAACAACAAATGACAATATTGTTCCCTGTCCCAGGAATCTGATCTCCATGCTCTGATGCCAATGCTAGTGAGCGGCATCACTGTCATCAGGTCCCTAAACAGAAAACTAGGCAACCAAAGACTACTTTCTCTCCTTACCCCAAATACATAACATATTTGAAATCCCATAGATTCTACCATGTTAATATATCTTTTATAACTAACCCCTCCTTCTTATTTCATCTTTCACACTACCAGCAGACTGCCCCCCCCAAATTAAAGCCTGATTCTCTTATATCCTACCAACAACTTTGAGCTTGCTTAAAGAATAAAATCCTAGTTCTTCCTGGTGGTACCAAGAGCACCCTGTGGTCTGGTGCCCACTCACTTGCTTCTTTCTTGCAGTGCCTCTTAGTAACTAGTTCCTTGCAGCTACATCAGACTGCTGGAGATCCCTGAACATCCTGCTCTGTTTTCTTCATTCTGCTCTGATTGCCCAAACATCTGAATAGCATTAACCCCTGCATTTCAGTCATTATTTTTTTTCCAACAAATATTAACTGAAGACCTAGTATGTGCTAGATTCAGGCTCTGGACTAAATCTTGGGAATAAAAGCCAAACCATGTCAATGTGCAACCCTCAAGGAGATCACAGTGAAGACAAGAGTGAAATTAATCAGATAGTTATGGTCTTGTCATGACCCCAACTCCGCCCACTCTTAGTTCCTCACTCTGCTTCAGCCATCCGACCTCATGGTTGACCCAACAGCTCAAGGTGGCTCCCACCTCAGGAGCTTTACATGATGTTTCTTTTGCTTGAAATACTCTTCCCCCAGGTACTGCCAGGTCGAGTTCCCTTATCTTATTTGGGTCTCTGCTCAAGTATCTTCTCACAGTTGTCTGCTCTAGTAATCTTTCTCAGGGTAAAAGGATGATCTGCCCCTCTGTCACTTTAAAATTGTTTTCTTCAAAATATTTATTGCTACAGATAATATATTATATATATATATACTTGTTGGTTTTTCTTTCTCCCCCACCAGAATGCAGGTTCCAATCCACTAGTCTGATGCTATTTCCTCAAACCTTAGAACAGTGTCTGGTGTGTGGTAGGTTCTTCATATATTTGGTATAAATGAATTACACAGATATTTAATTATACACTGCAATGTTATACTAGGATGATGGAATGAGATGATACGTTAATTAACAATTAAAGATTACTGTAGTTGTCTGAGAGATGGGAACTTCCTTTTCCACACTGATGAAGGCTAAAGAATAGGGTACTTGGGTAGTTCATCTTTTTTTTTTCACTACAAAAAAAGGCCACTTGCAGTTCATTTATGTAAAAGAAAGATGCAGAAAAAATATTTTAAAAAATCTATCATGAAAAAGACACACTTTGGAAAAACATTTTTCCTAATATAAAAGAAACACATTCAGTAAAATTGTACATAATACAGACATTTCTGTCATTTACAGTCAATTATTCAGGAATCTTATTTCTTATCTTCTGCATTTCCATTGTCTGATAACTCCTTGATCAAAAAGTACAGAAGAGAAATGAGAACAGATTATCCTCCTACCACCAAAACCCATTTCCACTGACAAATGATAAAGAGTCAGGAGAAAAATCTGGCAGAGATTAATTATTCTCTGACGTTTCATGAATTAAAGCACATGAGAGGCTTGGGAGAATTACTTTCTCCTGTGTGTAGAAGATACATTTTTTTTCCATTTGGAAGAGATAAAGATGGTAATCGATCAAAAAGCAACCTAATAAACTATAATGTGGGGTAGGGAAATGGCAGAATAAAGATGAAGAAAAGAATGCTGGGAATGGAAAAGAGGGAAAGAAAATGCACCCACAAGTAGGGACACAAAGCTAGAGAACATGTCATACCCTGAGTGTGATGTGATGCATTCAGGGAGACCGAGGTCCCATTTAGTAGATTAGAGTTAGGATGAGGTTAGAGTTCAAGAGCATTTTCTCAGGGCTATAAATAATTATTTTTGTCCCCAGTTGGCAAAATGAAAAATCAACAAAATAAAAACTGTAACTTTTTTTGTATCCATTTTTGTACCCCTATCTAAGCAATTAATTGACAAAACCTTCTACTATATACAGAGCTTTGCACAAGGTTCTCTAATTTTTCCATGACTTCTTCCAAATGAAGACCAGCCTTGGTAAATATTTCATCTTACATGAGTTTCATACAATCTTTAGAGATTTCAAATATTTAGGAAGCAGAAACCATTCTCACCTAACATAAATGCACGTGGAAGATGGGGATTTTTTTTTTTTAAGGAACTTGACTCAATCTGTGACATTAGTTTCTGTTATTAGAACATTTCCACAAATAGAATATTGGGACTATGCAAATTACTTCTCTTATAACTGCCATGTTATTTTCCTAGTCTCACCTAGAACTTGGGACGTGTGTTTCATGAGACAACGCTGGTTTTTTTGGTTGCTGTTGTACAACATGTCTCAAATCACAGTACTACTTGCAAATGGATTTAATGAGCATAAAAATGTTCCCATCAGCTACAAACCCAAATGTCATATATCTACTCTCTCCTTTTATGATTATAATTATAAGAGAAAAATTGAAAAAGGCAATGAATTTTCTGTTATTTATGTGACAGTGTAATTGACAATTACCTTGATGGAGTTAATTTATTGAGTGATGTTTAATATACCAAAACAAAACCTCAGAATAAAATACTTCCTACAATCCATATGGCATCACATACAGTCAAACTAATGGAGCCAACATGACTCCATTTATAGCATCATGATCATCTATCTTCATGGTCTTTCTGACTCTGATCAATCAAACTCACCAGGTCTGAAATTTAAAAAAATCTAAGCTATAATGAAGCTTTAGATTTCACTTCATACACACTGATTCCAAGAAAAGCACATAACATAACATCTCATTTGAAAATTAAAACTATGACTGAAGCAGCAATAAAACTCTCTAAACACAATTTGTCAAAACAATGCACTGAAAAATTGAAAACCATGGCATTCTTTAAACTGTAATCATAATCACATAGCATTAATATTTATTCTCTGGTCTTCTCCTTGTATCTGTGGTATCTCCATTTTGTCCTCTCAATCTAAAATCATATGCCCCTTTCAGTGCTTTCTTCATAATCCCCGTAACATCTCACATACACTTCTATTAGAGGTACACACTGGGGTACTGTTTACAATCCTTTATTATCTTATTAGTTTCCCACACTAGACTGGTCCTGCAGGGCCAGGACCTAGGTTAATTTGTAATACTCATTGCCTATCCAAGGCTGAATCCATATACGTAATTCCTTGATAGCACTGAGTCCTGACTGCATCCTAGATGTACCCCTACATACTGTGTAGTCCAGGAGAGGGCACTAGCTTTCCTGGTCCAGAGCAAACCACAGGTTGTAGCTAAACACTATACTTCTCTTCTATTTCTAGTGATTGGTTTAGGCATAGCTATTAGACACAATGCTGCCCAATGAGAAAAGAGGGGAAGCCTTTTGGGTGGCTTCTGGAAAAGATTTCCTAAGCCCTTAAAAAGTCAAGGAGTTGACCACTGTCCTTCTTTGGAGACGTATATGTCTGTATGAGTTGTCTGCAACTGCAGAATGGACTTGGCAACCATGAAGGGAGTTTTCCAGAGACATCAAGGACAGAAAAAGCTTGGCTTTTTGCTGGTATCATTTAACTGCTGAACCACCATCCCTGGAGTCCTGTGTCTTCATGGTATGAAAGCTAATGGATTTTTTTTTTTTGAATTAAGCCTGATGGATTGGAGTTCTCTGATAGCCATGGTCAATGTCTCCTATGTAAGTAGAATTTTCCACTTTACCAAGTAAGCCCTCAAATACGTTACATGAATAATAAACTCTAGTTTTACTGTAGAATGTGAACATCAACAGAAAATTTAGCAAAAACAATGTTTTGCATCAGAGAATTATTTTATAAGATTTCTGAAGTAGCACCTTCAAAAGGAATTTTCAATCACTACAGTTCTAGCAAGTGTAATGTCTTATAAAGATAATTGGTTGAATTTATCTTCTGTCTGATTAACAATACGTTTGTAGACTAGGGAGGGAAAAAAGCAGAATATTCAATATCTATCACTTCAGATGTTTAGTACTGGATGTAAGGCTTAAGTTAGATGTAAAAAGCAGATCTCAGTATTTCTATCTTGATTTGTATATTAAAGGATAAAACATTAAAAGCCATTTCTAAGGTTTCCTCTCTGACATTCAAATTTAATATCTACTCTTTTGACTCTACAGAGTAATGGCTCAATTTTCAAATAAAGAGCCCAGAGTCATGGAGAGCACGTAATGAGAGAAGATATTACACGAAGCTCTTCACAAAGGAAATACCACACACAACTCATATCAGGCCCTTGTCTTTTAAGTCAAATGCCATCAGCTTTCTAGATTATTACCAAGCAAGAAGAGCGAGCCTGTATATGTGAAAGAGAGCACTGCAATCTCGTTTGCAGCCAGTGACTAAGTGGAAGATTGAAAATACACAGGTATAAGAAACAGCTTTGTGATTTCTATGCAAATCTATCCTGCATGAGTTTATTAATCAAATCATTATTTTTGTCAGGTTACCCATGAGTTCCTCAGAAGTTTTCAAAAATAAGTCATGAAAGATAACCAAAACAAACAAACAAAAACCGCAGGAAGAATGATTTAATTAGAAATAAACTATACTCGACTACAATATGCCCCTTAAAAACCATTTTTCCTCTGGCTAAAAATATAAACAAGAATAAGTCAATAGTTACAACTCCCTTATTTTACATGAAAAATGAAGGAGATAAGGAATACTTACGCTTAAAGTGTTCATACCTTTTGATCTGAATGAAAGTTATTTGAAATTATTAGTGAAGAAAAACTATCTTTAGTATGATGTTCATCACTGATCAGAATGAGATTAAGATAGATTAAGATTAAGATAATTAAGATCAGAATAATTGTCAAGCCATGACTGGGTGAAATGGTTGCAGAAATTATTGTTAGACTGTTTAAGTTCACTGATAAAACGAATGATGCTCAACTTCCTCCTTTCAGCTCTCAGCACACTGTCTGGTGCAGAGAAAATTCTCAGGAATCATGATTCATTCACACAGTCATGCATTCTAAGTATTCATCCAACCACCTAGTATTGCACGTTACATCCATTCCAGGAATTATGCCAGCACTGGTGATACAAGGAAGAGCAGATGCAGTTTTGTCTTCAAGGAATTATAGCTGGTGATGCAGTTAGGGAAGGAAGAACAACACAAAATACAGTAAAGAAGTTGCTCTCTGTAGGTGTCTGATGGTGTTTATAGAGTAGATAGATGAATCCATGGCTTATTTTTGGCAATGGAAATATACAAAAAACTAACAAGTATTAAGGATAAAAATAGTAGAACTCACTTAGATTCAAAGGACAAGAGGAAGTCGGTGAGGCTGCCTGAGAGGACCAGTCATGGAAGTGGGAAGGCAGATCCTGTCTGGTCAAGGGAAGGAGAAGGGTTTGGAAGGAAGTGGGCAAAGAAGGGGCCTGACAAATATTTGCTGAGTGAATGCAGCCAGTGTGTGGGAGAAGATGATGACTGAGAAAAGGGGCCCAGGCTTTCCCACTTGTGCTTGATATTTCCTAATGTTGGAATAGTTCTGGAGCTGCTTTTTTACTAGGCTCTCCTATTTTGCTTTTTCTGTTGAAAATTTGTGACAAGCAGATGAGAGGCATTGGGCAAACTTCTCAAAAATAGTGCATTTTCTGGAATATCCACTGAACAACAAAAGGAAAACTATCAAGCAGTGTCTTTTGCTTTTTGTACACACCTCCATTTTCACCTGCTTTTCCTTTCTCTTGTTCTTTATGATGGCAAGAAAAACATGATAGCACAAAATGATGTACTATTAGCTCAGAAATGAAACTGCGTCTCATGGTGATAAAGCGTTTGTTAATATACAATATTCCTAAATAGAAATCATGTTAAACAGTATATGAAGTACTATCATAAATAAGAATATTTTCACTTCGGAATGCATCTGGGACACATTCACTTACAGCTTGCTTATTACTCAGTCATGTCATAAATCAAATATATGTGTGTGGGTGTTTATATATTTTTCATTGAATTGCAACAGATGTAAACTGTTCAGATCAAAACTGAAACCAGTGCAACTCCCACAGTGCATTGTGTCATTCATAAACAGGCCTATAATTGATCCTAAAGGCAGGGCATGCAGGATTCAAAGTCTCACAATGTTGCTGCTTACAGATCAGACTTGGGAAACCAATTCAATTTCTATACCTCCCACCCCAAGTCACATCTGGCAAAAAGTAATTTTTATCATAATACATTTTTCTCAGAAGACTAAATCAGTTCCAATTACATTATTTCACTTTCTATACTTCTATATTTGGTTTTAATAAAAATTCTAACCAGTTGCTCAACGTTAATCACTGACTGTAACGGTAACATATACCATTTACTTCTATGAACACTTCTTTTCGTGAACTTAATATTGCTATTAAATAGGATATTACAGACTTATTTAGCACAAAAAGAAACTGATTAACTGAACAAAACAAGACATTAAGTCAAAGAACTGTCCTTTTTAATTGTTTTCTAGTCATAAGAGGCCAATTATGTAAATCAAATCCTTGGAATACTAGTAAGATTCATGGATCTTGGAAATGTATTAAAATTTTGGCCAAAGAGCAGTTTTCTGACATAACCTGGACTTTGATATAGAAAACATTACTTACTAAGGTCAAAGTGGATTCAAGTGCTTTTATATCATCCTAACTATATTCATATTTATTAATTGTAGCATTATATGCCTAAATGCTGCAAATAACTTTCATTGTACCCATATTCTATGAATTCAACCTTCAATCTCAAAACTATATCACATCCAAAACAAAGGGTGTGTTATAAAACAAGACAGTTTCATAACAGAGAGCAAACTGCTGACTAGAAGCCCCAGGTTCAGACACTCCATGGAGCTGTGAGAAGCTGAGCAACTCACTTAGTGCCTTTTGGACTCGGATTTTTAATCGAAATACCAATGGCTTAATTATCTGAGTTTTAAGTTCAAAAATTCAAAGATTTCTTAAGATTCTGAATTCCCAATTCCCATTTATACATTATCACTGAGTTTATATTCCAGTGGAAAGAAACAGATGAAAACAAGCAAACGAGTGAAACAACTGTAGTTGTGAGAGGTAGAAAAAGGCTCCCCAAAGACGTGTACAACCCAGTCTCAGGAATCTATGACTATGTCAGGTTACATGGAAAAGGGAAATTAAGGCTGCAGATGAAATAAAAGTTGCTAATCACCTGACCCTGATATGTGAAATCGTTCTAGATTATCCAGGTGGGCCCAATATAACCACCAGAGTCCACTAAATGTGGAAGAGGGAGGCAGAAGAACCAGTTAAAGTAGTACCACGCGAGAAAAACTCAACAGGCCACTCCTGGCTTTAAAGACGGAGAAAGGGCCATGACTCAAGGAATGTAGGCTGCCTCAAAAAGTTACAAAGGCTGGACAATTCTCCTCTAGCCTCCAGAAAGGAACACATCCCTGTGAACTCCTTGATTTTAGTCCAGCAAAACCTATTTCAGATTCCTGACTCCTAGAACTGTAAGATACTACATTTGGGTTAAGTCACTGTTTGTGGTAATGCATTGCAACAGCAATAGAAAACTAATACAGCAGTAATAAATGCTAAGAAAACATCTGCATTCACGAGACGAGCATACCTGGGGTAAAGCAAGTGAGCTACTATGCACGTGGTAGTCCAGGCTAGCTGGGTATTTTAAAATCTTTCTCATGTTAATGTGTTTAGGGGGTCCATGTGCTTTGCTGCTGGTCATATGCCCCCATTGTAAGTATTTTTTTCCCATTGGATATATATGGGCAGAGTAACTAGGGATCATGAGATTTTCAGTAACTGAAAATAATTCTGAGATTCCCATAATGATTCCTCCAAAATAATACATAAAAAAGACTCTTTGCAAAATCAAGTCAATGAATTTAATTATATGCTTATAAAATGTACCATTATTGCTAAATTCGGTCATCTCAATGTATTATATATGTATAATCTATTACATTTGAAAAAATATACTCTCTTGGCAAAAATTCATGTGTTTCTGATTATGTAGTTTATATGATTATGAAGACATTATAGACAACTGTCAATTAGATCAGTTAATTGTAGCCAAATCATTTCAAAAAGAAATTCTAAACACCCATCCCAACTTTTAATGATAAGGTGTGTCTAATGAAGGATGGGGGAGTATTTTAATGGATGCGATGTTATGTGGAAAGGATCTCTGAAGGCTGAGCATCTTGAATCTCTGAGAGTCTTCAAAGGACCCTGCTCACCACTCCCTATTGACTTTCTTTTACACAAACATCCAACTTATTTTAACTTATCATCCTGTTCTCTGATTACAGTTGAGTTTTTGACTCCCTGTCCATTCACTGCTTGGAAATAAGACGGAATGTGACTTGCCTTCTCTTTGCATCGAGGCATCACTGAAAGGACTTGAACCACTTCTATCCTGGCCCTCTGACACATGTCTCATCAAATTCCATTTATGACTTACTTTCCTCTTTTGGAATAATGAAAAAAAGAAGTCTAGGGCAATAATACACTTAACTTGAAGTTAAGAGTCCTGGGTTCAGTTCTTCATGTTTAATGGATAATTGGGCTCAAATTATCTCTAAATCCTAAAACATCTATTTCTATGCCTTCTAGAGTTACAAGAGTATTGAGCCATGCTTACCAATTGGGGGCTAACAGAAAGCCCCACCTTTAGGACTTCCTACAGCCCCAGCTTCTCCAGGAAAGATCAAAACTACATGGAATTTGGAGGCAGATGGGCTAGTGAGTGAGGATTACACTGAGATGTGGATCCAAGTAAGTGATATTCCAGTGCCCCATCCCCTGTACAACTTATCAAGTTGTAGTCTTTTACTTTTGGAAACTTTACTCTTCCTAAAAATTGAGGAATTCTGTAGTCCATTTGGGACAAATGGCTGGAAGAATAAAGCAATAGAAGGAAATACAAATTGTAAGTGTTCCTTGTTTTCTTTCCAAAATATAGACTGGAAAAACCCACTATCATGACAGAAACAAGTATCCTTGTTTCAAGACATTTGTGATATTACTGAATTGATATTTGTTTCTAGAAGGATAAACATTTCATAAATTCAAAGCCCACAAGTGTATCAACTTGTAACAAACCACTGTGAATTTGAAAACAAACCATCACTAAAACTAATGCTGTTTAAATCAGGCCATTGTCCTGGTTTTGAAATCGCAAACTAAGATCACAGGGCTTTATTTGGATTTGGGTGATTAATAAAAATTGTTTCTTTTCAGTATAAATTTTTTCCAGGTAGAAATTATCATCACACACAAGATCAGATGTAATTATAAATTGTAAAGGGAATGCTAAAGACTAAAAATAAAGGCAGAAGATACTTTGAGTAGGCAAGGATAATATTCTTCCCTGAAAAATCTCACTGCAAGTATCAGCATTATTTGCAGATCAGTTAAAAATGGCCTGAAGATACCATTATAACTAAATGCTGATTTAAAATAATGTGTTTGATAATTCCCACACATCTTCTTTAATTTTGCTTTTTCTCTTAAAAATGCATGTACATTTAGTTTAATTCTGGTCTCCTTTTGAAGGAGATATGCTTAACGCAACCCATACTAATCCTTCTCCTAGTGTTGACAGTTCTTGATAATGGCTCCTTGTACGTCATAAGATCACAAGTGCCTCCTTTATCTTTCCATTTTCTTTTCTCTATAACAACAGCAGTTTTAGCTTTTCCTGTCTGAGGTTCACCAGAACATTGGCATATTCAAGAAAAGATGTTTCAAGATAATTCCATTCAAGGTATCCTCAGGAAATCATTTCCTGACAATTAAATTCCGACCAGGAGCTCATTAGTGCTATTGTAAAAGAGAATGACCCTTTTGATAGAAGAAAAATGAGTAATCACCATCCTATTGAAAAGCTGAAGTAAGTAACTGATAGACATGACTAGAACATTGATTGACATTTTCTAGCTATTGATACATTCACTATCAAAAAAAAAAGTCTTTGTCTTTCATACATCCTAAGATTAAAAGCAAGGAATGATCAACACTGACCATGTTTCATACAGTAAGTGCATTGCTGGTTAAGGTGAAGGATTAACCTTGGCAGTTACTAAATTCAAGAAGAGATTTTGCTAAGGGATAAGAGATGTCTTTACTATCACCAGAAACCCTGAAAAAAATAGATGGCTGTCATATGATAAATAAAAAGAATCAAGACTAAAATTATTACAGTAAAAAACAGTAAACATTTTCATAGAGGCTGATTCTGTGCAGAGAAACTTTTACATTTTCTTCCATTCTTAGAAACTAAAACTGATCAGTAACAAGTTGCGTCAATGACTTATAGTCTACCATATCAATCTGAACCTATTAATGCTTTCCCAGGTGCCAACCTCAATTCTGATGTGCAGCAGAACTGCCTTTTATCCTTCAGAGCCTCTGAAATTTTTAATATCTTGTTTCTCTAAAGATTTTAATGAAATAAAGTCTCTTTATTAATAGTTTAAGTTATTTTCTTTTAACTTTTCTTTTTTTCTTTTTCCCCTTATCAAACATAGTGCCTTGTATGTAATACTCATAAGTATTACAAACAAATGATTTTCATTTGAGGGAAAAATGGAAATTTCCTCCAGCTGTTTCACAAATACCCTAAGAGCATCATTTGCAGCCTGTAAGAAACCTTTATTAAAAGTAAAGAGCATACCAGGCAGGCAGATTAGATGGCTGTTGTCTTAAAGCTGTATCTGCTTTTGAGTCAGTGAAATAGTCAGATTGTTGAAAACTATGGAACATGTGGCATACAATAGTTTTAAACGAACAAAACTTTATCAGAGATAATCCTTTCCTTAAAATAGCTGGAGAGCTCTAGGAAAATAATTAAGAACTCACTTTTTGAAGCTTCTTATGTGGCCAGTGTTCTCCCATCATCTGGGATTTTTATAAGGCTGAAGTGTACAGGAAAGTTCACAGGTTTTGCAGAAGATCAGAATTATGGTCAAGTCACACGTCTGTCACTTAATAGCTGGGAGACCCAAGGTAAATAAACTTAACCTCTCCAAGCCTCAGTGACTTAGTAACAAGGGAATAATCGGCCCATTTCCAGCATTCAAGATCAGAACAGAAACTTTGCCTTCCCCAGCATCATCCACTCCAAATCTATAAGTATCTTTTCCCCATCTCCACCACCTTCCCTGGTGTTGGTTTCCTCTCCCCCTTTTTGAAAAAGCCGTTTTCCTAGGAAGTTTAGAAAGGAGTGTAAGAACCTATGTTAATATATTAGCTTCTGGGTTTGAACTTTGACATTGAAGGAAAAACAACCCACAATCCTGTTTGCTTATATAAGCCCAGATGCAGCGTTAGTATCTAACTCAGTACAGAAAAGTTCCCAAGATACCTTAAGGCAGTATATACTGCCAGACCCAATTCCATTCCTCTCTTGTTTAAAGGACCAGTGTGCATTAGCTGCTATTTATATCAGCCCATAGTTTGTAAGAAATCCAGAATAGTTTCCCTCATTTCACGGATTAGGAACTTTATGAGGGCTAACCTTTATAACAGTAAACTAACTAAATGTCACACTTTTTAACTATCAATAAGGAAACTCTCAAACACACTGAACCCAAGATATAAAAACAGTCTTTTCAAATTTCACTCCAATCTCCCCAAGCATTGCAAGGAAACATCCATTAAATGAGAGCAATAGCAAAAGCTATGTGACTAGGGAAAGGTGATCAATAAAACACTTACACCTGATTGTGCGTTCCATGCGGTCAGTCACCAAAGATGCATTGAGACCACAGCTGATCTTTATCAAACTGATTTTATCAAGAACAACAGACCGTCCTATACTCAGTTCATATGACAGGGACTCTACTGAAAATAAAACACCATGAGGCTTCGGTTCTCTAGGCTGAGGATATAAATTTGATGTAAATGATGAACATAACCATGGAAAAATAATTAGAGTTTTCTCATCAGGAAAAAATCTCATGCAACTTGTACATGTATTCCAGTAAGTGGAGACAGGTTTAGGGTGGCTGAAGGAGAAAGCCATCTATACAATTCCAGTCGCAAACTGTATTCACCTCGTTTATCTTTGAATCTGGCACTGTGGTCCTTGCCAGCTGACAGTGCTTGTTCGTGTCCCCGTCTACACCACTGTAGTGATGTGGATAGAGCTTAGGATAAGATGGCTCTTAAAATGCATGCAGTCAAAAGAGGAAATATAAACCTAACTAAAAGCCGCATCCTCATAGGAATATTTAAACATCATGCCTGACTCAGAAATCCCTTTTATCAGCTATCTGCATCCCTGGGAGGAAATAGGGCTTTTTCCTACATTGTTGTCAAAGGAGAGCATATCTTCAAACTAAAAAGAAAGGCAAATAAAAGAGTAGTATGCTACATAACCTTAGTCTAAATAGTAAAATGTGCAACCAAACCTTCACGTATTATTAAGTGCATAGCCTTCATTTTATTCCACTGTATTCAGCTCTATTTTTATGTACAAGATTTTAATTTCTTTCTTTATTTCAATTTTCTTTCCACATCCCTTCCTTCCTTTTTTTTTGCGCAGCACCTTCTATGTGATCACACTTTACATTATTAGCTCAAATTTTCTTGCTTATTTCTCCTTCTCTGCCAAGGTTCCGATCACACCAACATGTAGCAATCTGTCTTCTGCTTGTTTTAAATTAATAGGAATAAATTTTTTATCAAGTGAGGAAACTTATATTTCTGTACATGGATCTGCATGAGTTGCTTTGTCCTCCTAAGAGGTCAATTTTCTAACCCATTAAGTGAAGGTATTGGATTTAACTATTGTGAATTTCTTCTACTCTAATATCATATGGATTTTTTGCTAGTGAGAGTAGATGGTAAATACCCTTGTATAATGTTAATTTAAGAAATAATATTCACTTAAATTCATATTTATTTAACTAATAGTTAAGATATTTTTTCCATATGCATCTTCAAGTTTTGTTTTTACCCATGTTTTACCCACTTTACCACCACAGTGGGGTTTTTTTTTTTACATTAAATTTTATTTTATTTGTTAGGAAAGGAATCAGATAAATAGTTGAAATCAACAGAGCATGATTTACAAAACCTACTCTCTTGTAATAGAGAGGAGAAATTATTTCAGGTTGGGGCCACATGTTCAAGGGAAGGCGCAGCAATAGGAACTGAATAGGGCACAGCAGTGGGTCAGTCCTTTAGACTCCTTGGCTGGAGCAGTCTGATTAGTGTTGAACTCCCCAGAGTGGGCCCTTGTAAAAGCAGCCTTAGAAGAGTTTTCCCTAGAAATGCCATGCCCAGAGTTCAGAATTTCAAATAGCAGATTATTCTGAGCCTTCAAAATTTCTGGATTGAGATGAGAAAATGAAAGGAAAATGTCTCTGTTGGATATCTGCAGAATGGACTGGAAGTGCAGGCAAACGTTTGAGTGACAAGCATGTGGCAATGTAATGTCAGAATTTAGGGGATAAAAGCCTCTCTGAGGATAGTGTGATTGGGAATGGTGTTACTACAAAAAACAAAAAAGACTTGGCAAAAAAATTCAAATTATTTGGATAAAAGGAACAAGGGAGATGCAGAAGTTAAATCTGACTGAGAACTGGAGCTTTGATGATCAGAAGATCTTTGGCAAGTCATATAGAGGATCTATTTTTAATATTAATTCTCTGTATTACAAATAATAAATCCACTCAGAAAATGACATCTTAAAAACAAAAAACAAACCTAGAACATCAGTACTGTATTTCAAATATCAAGCAAAAAGCAGACATTATTTGATACAACTATGAAGTTTTGGAGAAAGGTAAAATAAATCCAAATATTCAGGTTTTGTCTGAAAGAGTGGTTTGAGTTATTAGAAAATAATACTTTCAGATTATAATTTTGGACTGTTATTAGCAATATTAATTTACCTACACTTAAGCCACAAATCACTGTGATCAAAAAGCTTCAGTTCTTAGTCCTTTTGAAAGGTACCTCACTGAAACATATACTCAAGCATATCACAGCCTTTGTTTAAAAGCAAAATTATAGTTAATGCTTTGGCAATTTTTAATAATATCACTGACAAATGATGTTTTTAACCACAAACACAGACATTCCTTTTTTAAACAAAATCTTGATGATTTAATTCCTTATTTGAACAAACATTTTTAGGAGATTTATAAAGGCCTAGAGGCATTAGACTTTATTAGCTTGACAAATTATATCCTAAATGAATTTACTCATGTGCTATTAAATATTATCATAAATAATTAAAATTAAGCTACACTTGTCAAAACGGTTTAATAAACTGTGCTCTCTGTTGTAGTCACCTAGAATTTCTATCATGTTCATTTTCTGACTAATTCACAAAATCTTTTAAATCAATGAGAGTTCTACATATGAACTGGCAAGGTTCTAAGAAAATCATTAGGCTTAATAATAGTAACTAATAAAACTATGTAAAATAATTACTTTATAAATGAGATGAATAAATATCATTAGCATCAACGTAGGCATACACAAATCCACCAGATTAACGAGGAACATGGGTAAGAAATACCATAAACTGATGACAATGAACTGCATTTTATGAGGTTTTCCTGTTAGTGAAGTACTTTCACATTCATTAAATCCTTAGGGCCTTATAACAAGTTGGAAGGTGGTATCCTTTAGAGGAGGTAATAAAGGTCAGGACACTGCATGGTAGTAGGGAATGGTTAGTGTACCAGTGTTGCTACAGTAGAAACACAGTGCTTGAAACCTGGCACTTTGGGGAACAAGTACCCTGTGAAGGTATAGACAAACTAAGGTAGGGGAAATGCATGACATTTCTATTTTTGTGACAAGAGAGAGATGAGCCAAAAAATAGTGGGAGTTTGAGCAAATAAACAAAGCAGAAGTCATGCCTGAACTGCAATGTGTGTGACGCAGTGTGTCAGCAGAGCTCTCTTCCCATGCAAATAATACAATGGAACTGAAAACAAGTCACGGAGTAAACAGTACTTAGCTACACTGCCGTACACAGGCTCCTTAGTTCCAGCCTGGAGGGTGCTACAAGGAGGAGTGGGAGGTGTTTCTGACATATGCAAAACGTAAGGTGGAACCATTTGGTGACTGTGCCTATTCAATTGCTCCAAAGGTTACAGACTTGCTGAATCCTGAAGCTGCTTATCCGCATTGCAGATCCTTTGTAACAGAGGATTTGGTGAGCCCAGAAAATGCAAGGGGAGGACAGTGACTCAGGAACACTATTAGCTAGAGAACAGTGGCACCATTATGTTCATCTTAAAGCAAACTCAGGCCAGATCAAGCAATTTGACCAGGAACACATGAGAGATGAGAAAATTGAGACTCAAATCCAGGACTTCTCATTTCAAACTTACACTTTTATCCTAATATACTGCCCTCTAAATTCATATTATAAATACACATGTCATAATTTACTTTATCAATGGCAAATTTCTGTAGTAGAGTTTCATTTTTTTTCGACTATTCTAGATAAGTACGTGTCTTCAGATAAGGTTTATTCATATAGTAACCTAATTTACTGAAAACATCTTCACTCGGAAATTTAACTAAAGAAAATCTAGTATGCAATTCTCAAACACTTAACTAAAAAACATAGGTTGGTGCGTAGCCTCAGATAGAATTCAAATATGGTAGCTAAAGGCTGTGATAAAATTCACCCCTCACCTTCAATGAATGTTGTCAATTCCCTCCACTACATTTTTAGCAAGTCAGATGTTAGATTCATTTCTTTTCTCCATCTTTGTTTAAACTAAGATGACATCTATAATTTACAGTGAGATTAAAACAAGTATCAAGTAATATGAAAAGGAAAGAAAGGAGGCCTATAACGTATTCAAATTATATACATACCAAAAAAATGACTCCTTTGGGAACCATGGTAGGCATAACTGGTACTCACCCATGTGCGGATCTCCTTCTCCTCCCTGAAGGGACTGCGGGAAGGGCCATGTGACTCTTGGCCAACGACATGAATAAAAGGCTGAGTTAAAAACATGGTAAGATTCTCCAGTCTCCCAATCCTCCGTTGTAGCGGTTCTGGAGGAGGACACACGGCCAGGTGGTAGAGGCACACATTCCACACAGCCTTTATTGCTGAATGAAGGACACCTGCCCTGGAGAGTCTCCTGGACTCACAGTAAGCTTAGGGTGAGCAGGAAATAACTCGGATGCCTCTGAGAAACCGGAGTTGTTTGCTACCACACCTTGACTTATACAGAAATAGACATTAAAAAAAATTTCTTCCAAAAACCTCTTCAAGCATGTTTCAGTGAAATGACTGTAAGCTCTACAGATGACCTGGGCATTAGGCAGGGGTCGTGCTTTGGGCAGTTCCGAAAGGCAGTGGAGAGAACACGGGCTGTGGAAGCTGCCTGCCTGCCTTACAGTCCTGGCTTGACCACTTCCTGGCTCTATGACCTTGAGTGGCAGGTCTCAGTGACAATTTCCTCATTTGTAAAATGTAGATAATAATAGTGTGCAAAACACTGGGTGTTAGGAGGGAAAAATGATGCTATGAAGGAAAAATAACACATTCAAACACATAGAAGAATGTGTGGCACAAAGCAAGCCCTTGGTAAGGGTTAGATCTCTTGTATGGTCAACATCATCTCTAACCTACCCACGGGCACACTGTTTCATTTCACTGATTCAAAATTCCCTTTGGTGGTTAGAAGAATTGACAACTACATTAACAAGTAGTGGAAAAATCATATCTATAATAACAAAAGGATGGAAAAGCTTTTACTCACGTTCTAATGCACTGGTTCTTCAGTGGTTCCACAGAGTGGATCTATTGCTATTTTTAGCTGTAGGGGTCAATGTTAAATAGAGGAAACTCACAGATGAAATACCAGTAATGGAAGCAACACAGTTACTGTCAAATGACATTAATACTGTGAAATCAGAACTTCTGAGGAAAAAAAATCCAAAATAATAGACAGCCTTTGAACTTAAGGGAAAAAAATAGAAAGGTGAAGCCTCTGATACAATACATGAGAAAATGAGGCTTGCATTATTCAACAGCTCATTCATGTTTGACGCTTGCTAAATTGCCTGAAATCCCTTCACATTCTGCAAAGATCAAACATATTAAGAATGTCAAAATAACATTAGGTAACCCCTTTCAACCGTCAAAATAACTCCTCAGAAAAAAGGAAAGATCTGCAAAGTTCAGGGCTATGAAGAACACAATTAAATGGTGGTGTTGTGGGGAAAAAATCACGGGATGCCATGCTGACACGAAAACACCAAGCAGTAACTTAAGGGGTCAGTTTTGGCAAAAAACTGAAACTGAGGTCCTGGATTTCTTCAGTTTGTAAATCAGGATAATATCTATTTTATGCATCATATGAGCCTTAGAAAAACTAATGTATGTAAAGTTTCAGAAAGCAGTCAAAAATATTAGTTTACCTGTCTTTCATCACTCTAGAAGTCATAAATCATAAGCAATATTTCCTAAGTATTTTCCCTTGGCCTTCACTTAATTCTATATCCCACGTCGATTTAACTACATTTTCAAGAGAGGGTTACTTGCAGAGCTTCTTTATGATCCACTTTAGTTTTTTCCAAAAAGAGCAGAATGATAAATCCAAGCGCCTTCAATGAAATGACACCCTACATAATTGATCCTCCACGAAGACATGGCTAATGTGGTTTTATGTTCAACACTGCTGCTGGCCCTAATGATAGCATCTCACCTGTCATTATTTCAGTATCAGGGGACTGAACGATTCTAAAGCTCCAAAACATTTAATCTGAAAATTTGAATCCCGTGTCCTGGTTCCACATTGACCCAGAAATGTCGTGTGATTTTGCAATCATGTCTAGTAATTGCCAGATTCTGTGCATTCTGCCTAACTATGTGATGTGGAATTTTAATGCTCATAAATCATTTCCTCACTTAGAAATCATAAGTACATACCAATGCACATTACAATGCAATCTTTTGCTACACATCTGAGTGTACATGATAGCAGAATGTGCTACCAACCGAGAATCTAGGGAAAGAAACTGAATCAGGACAATTTACAAGACTTGCCGTTACATTAACGCCTATACTCCACAGGAAAAAAGTTCAGTCAAGGCAGGGATTCATGACTTGATTACACCATTCCAAGTGCGATTACATGTGGAACTACTCAAGCTTTTCTTCACGGAGCATCCAAAAAGAGCTATAATTAGAATCTGTAGATACAAGGTCTTCCATAGTTTCAGAAGCTGTGTGTAGCTACTGCTCTTGGTTCTGTTAAAAGCAACGACTGATCTGTCCAAAGGAAGCCATATAATACAGTGCCTTATTCCTTTATTCATTAAATACTCTGATGCAGGCATAACTCAAACACAAGCTTTTTTAGGTTAATTAAACCACTTCAGTTAATAGCAGACTTCTTTTTTCCCCATAGGCTATTATTAAACTAACGAAAGGAGGTATGAACATAACATTAAATTGAAGACTGGGAAATTTCTCTCGCATGCCCTGTGCTTTTGAGCAGATGCTTTATATTTAGCTTAAGCATGGCCTAAAAATTATCAGTTTTATTTCCTTTTATAACTGCTATAGCTACTGAGAGATGGGAGATAACTTTGGGCAAGTTTTAGTCACTTTTCACCTTTCATCAGTGGAGATACAATAACCTTTCATCACAAAAAATGGGACAATCTGTGTTTAAATTAATAGGACAAAATCTTTCCTATTCCAGTTTAATTCACGGCCACCATGTTTTTTGAACCATAGGCTCCCTTTCACTGTGAGTGGATGTCGTCATAAGCAGTACGACTATTTTACATTTTGTAGGAACATCACCATCAAAGGAGGATGAAGGCCAGCTCTTAGGTACTCTCTCCGTGTGAATAAAAGAATTAAATCATATTGCCAGAAAACAACCTGCCTTTAAGGATCTGATAAAAAGCATTTCTGCCTTGGTATCTTCAGGAAAAGGACAGACAGACTGTGCTTTATGATGGTTAAATGAACCTTGTGCAGAGCTTGCACTTCAGAATTTAAATTTTGAAAGTAATGCTGGCTGATGACAAAAACTGCACTGCCACTTATGACACTTTAATTACAAGTTTCCAGGCAAATATTATGACACTCTATGTTAATTGCTTTCCATGTTTTACAAGTTTATGTATATTTAAAGACATGACTAGGTTCCACTGAACGTTGCAAAATTATCAATTGGGCCAAAAAAACCTATTGGCCCAATATATTCCATACATTAGAGAAAAAAAAAAAGTAACATATGGAGCAAATAAAATTTAAAAAAGTCCCAACACTGCTGTAATCTAACATTTAATGTTGACTATGTAATAAACAAACTGTAATAAGAGAAGAAGGTCAATAACTGTAGCTTTTTAGGTGGGGATTTAATTCAGCTTTATAGGCCCACAGTTACGTATAAATGTGTTAAAAAGAAAAGGTGCTGTGGTTTTGGCATATGTCAGTAATCAAACATAAAAAGATGGTCTTTCCTGGGGTAGCTTTGTCTCTACCTTGAGGGAGAGAGAGATTTGAACCTCAGAGGTTGTGTCTAGGCATCTGGCTCAAATGCCCTTATTCAACCAGCTTAGATGGCCCAGCTTACTCAGCTTGCTTTATTGCAAATGAGTTATCTGCTTTGTGGATGATCTGGGTTGTTAGTAAGCTCTACCTTGACATCCAGATTGGATCCCAGAGACTGACAAGGGACAAAGTCTCAAACTATTAGGTAATTATTAGTTCACAGTAACTGGCTGTGAAAGGAAGGTGGGCCAAAGGGAGAAAACTGTATGTCTTCTAACATCATTTGTAATATCAAAACTTCTTACACTGGATGGATATTTGAAAGGAAGTAATTATTTAAATCTAGAAAAGTGATGAAACCCCAAGTTTGTTTATAACAAGCCTAAATGAATGCATTAAAATGTTGAGAATATACATATTATTTTGGTATTCAGTGAGTCAATTATTTATCTACCTGGCTCATATTTATTAAACATAGTGATATATAGTTAATACATTTTAGATTAGGGCCTTTCTTGATTACTGGTCTTATGTTTTGTAACTTTCTGACAAGTCGGATATATTCTGCCTTGCATTATCATCAAGTCCAACACACACAGAACAAAAATCATGCTGAGTAAATTTTCAACATGATGTCTCTATTTTTTACTTGTTTGATTGTTTCTTTAAAAATAAACCTATTTTCCTTATGGCATTATGCCTAAAATATATTAGCATCTTTTACTAAGAAGTTGTTTAAAAACAGCATACCAAATTATGATAATATAGCTTGAAAAAGGCAAAAAGGAAATACAATTGAAAACTAACTTCCTATAGCAGTGAAAATTAAAGTTTTGAGATTGAAAGCCAAATGTTCAAAAATATTACAGGACTCTTTTTTTTAAGATGCAGAATAATCACATCTCCACCAAAGATGACTCCCTCTACTCCTGCCACTTCAGGAACACATTTTGCTCAGGCACGCACCTGTCATCACGATTCTAAGGCAGTCGACTCATTTCTAACTCCAGGGCAAATCATATGATCGGTCCAAATCATGGTAGTTAAGAAGTGAACTTTTGTCCATTGGTAAGTGTGATCTAAGATGGCAAATGAAAGTAAAGAGAAACACATTTATCGGATTTTAGGAAGAAAGGTTTTCCTCTCTTCCTTCTATAGAATAACAAAGAACTCTTGGCATATTTCAGCTCTGAGGGGAATCAGCTTAAGGCTAATGCTAAAAACGTCCATTTCAGCGGCATCTTTATTTTCCCCTAGGATTCTCCATAAGTGGGGGATCCCTCCAAGAGGCAGAGAGCTTGCTGATGCAGGAGGCAAGTTATCCTACTGACCAATGTACGCGTTTATGGTGTGTTCTGGGGGCATGCTGACTGTGGGGAGGGTCTGAAGGGGTTGGGTGCAATAGATCATACTTGAGGTACCAAAATGGAAGTACATAACATGAAAATGTGTACAGTTCTATTTAGATCTTCGATTATGAACTTAAATTGGAAAAATTCTGACATAAACTCAGTGTGATCTCCAAACTCTTGTCAAAGTTGCTATCCATTTTGATGAATATTAACATGAGATTAAATGAACCATTGCTTCATTTTAATTCTGAGGAACGTTTGGTTTTACCATTATTTACTGTTGTTTATTGACATACGATATTTGCACAGACCAAAATCTTTCATTACATAGACAGGTGAACATATAAGCATAATTGTATAGTATAGAAAATAAACTTTCTGGTCCTTAGCATTTAGTAATGCAAAACTAGTGACAAACATCTTTAGAAAAAAATAATAAAATAGTCCTTCGGTATTAAAATTTCTTATTAAAAAGCATTAGGTCAAAGTGGAGACTATGGCATGTTATTAATGCATAGATGAGTTAGGCATGAATAAAATGAATCTAATCCCACCTTTCAGAGTAAATCAAAATATTTGAAATCTATAGGTCACAGTTTGTCACAGGTCAGCTGAGAACACAATATATTCAGCTTTTTCATTATTCTGTGGTTTTTGATGATGCAACTTTTTAAACAACGTATACCCAGGATATAAACAACATACTGCATACTTACCAGGTGATTTTTATGCCACTTTGCTGAATGCAGGATAAATATATTTGGGCTTTTTATTGCTTGAGTAGAAAGTGCTCATTACTTATTATTTTATGTTTATAATATAGAAATTAAAAAAAAAGAAAAAGTCTTTTTTTAAATGGCATATATCACACTGTTGTAGTGGTCGATTTCCTCAAGATCGTCTTCTGCGGTTTTGGTGCAGTGGGAGGAGGCACAGTTGCAGGTCTGAGAGGGGGGAAGCTGTTACTGTGGCTTATTCCCAGCCCCCCATTTTCTACTGGGAAAGGAGGGAGATGTGAGGGCGGAGGGTGGGGAGGGCCTTGGGGAGGGAGCTTTCCTGGCGGGTGGACGGGCTCGCTGTGCAAGTGGACCTCCCTGTTTCTGATGTTATACCGGGTGTCACAGTCAGGGCAATAGCCATGGTACTGCACTTTTTCATTAAACCGAACTCGTTCCCGCGGCCCTGCTGGGGGGCACCTGTCTTTCTCAGGTCTATGCATCAGAGCCTGCACCGGAGCCTTGTCCAAGCGACTGCTGGGTTTGCAGCAGATGTCTCCGTTTGGAATTTTGTTTGGTGCCCCTGGGAAGCCTCCATTTCGCACAAGG
Organism: Vicugna pacos; assembly: GCF_048564905.1. Classification (NCBI taxonomy): domain Eukaryota; kingdom Metazoa; phylum Chordata; class Mammalia; order Artiodactyla; family Camelidae; genus Vicugna; species Vicugna pacos. The sequence continues at coordinate 37,477,033 of NC_132989.1, forward strand.
GTGCCGTTGGTCTTGACCGGGTTGACAGCGGGCACCACCCGTTGGGGGTCTTCACACTTCACAGGTGTCAGCCGCGGAGGAGGTGGCGGAGGGTTGGGCTTTCTCAGGACCGTGAGGATAGCAGATGGGTGGGCTGGGGGTTTAATGAGAGGGGCATTGGCCTGCACTTTGATCTTCTCTATGCTGGAGGCTGTCGTGCCGCTGGAGCTACTATTGAGGGTGTCCGTTTTGGAGCTGTCAGTCATCTCATCCTCCAGCTGTAGGTCAGAGGTCAGGGTATCAATCTGGTCAACCACCTGATGGAAAGGACAAGAGAATGGTGTTGAAAAATTACCTGAAGCTAAATATACTGCAAATAATGTCTTCCTGTCTAGCTGTAATCTGCTGTGGGAGCCTGAACTAATACTGAATTGTGTATTCCACTGTTCTCAATGTTTCCATTTAATGACTTTACAGAATACTACCAGAGAACTGCCAACTGTTTGATAACATAATGATTTCATATGTGTAGAATATGATATACTATTTTTTTTTGGTGGGGGAGGTAATTAGGTTTCATTTTTGTTAATTTTTTTGATGGAGGTACTAGGGATAGATACCCATACCTCATGCATGCTAGGCATACACTCTACTCCCAGAGACCATGCATTTGTCCTCATTCTTTGTCTCTTTTCCTGGGGTCTCTCATGTGGGAGACTAAGGGCAGGCAGAGGCTGGAAAGGGTCCCTCTGGGCACACAGGCACAAAACCCCACCCATTTCCAGACACTTCTTTCTTACAAAACAGAAGTCTAAAGCACTAGGTGAATGGCAAGAAACCTTCTAACCTCTTAAGACACAGGCAATGATCTCCTGCTCCTAGGGCAGAAGCAACAGCTGTCTGACCTTGGAGGAGGAGGCAGAAAATTCTTTTGGTCACAGGAACTTATGCTACAGATGTCTCTTGTCACTTGGGGGAGGGATCCAAGCCATGGCCACTCAAGATTTGCTACAGACGTGAGGCAGAGGCAGGAAATCAATTAAGACCAGCAGAGCCATCACACATGATGGAGCTTCAACCCCAAGTGAATAAAGGAAAATTGGGTGGAAGCATTTCAGGCAATGACATTCTAAGGCAAGTTGGGTAAGGTCACTGGGGAGTCATGAGTTAAGGAATATGACATCTCCCAAAACAGGCTTACCTTAGTGTCTCTGCCCAGTTCAGTTACTGCCTGGGGGCACCTTGGGGGAAACATGGCCTCAGGTCAAATGCTCAAGTTCAGAGCACAGCAGTGGGACCCTCAATCGTTCATAGTCCCTGTAGTCAGAGATCTTGGAGGCCATTCTCATTGGTTGATTTCAAGTGAGTAAATGCATATATGAGGACTGAAAAGTTATGGATTACTTTGAAAATAATTTATTTCTATATGGAGAGTCCCTTCATCTCATGTTTCTATATGTAGACTTCTCCATCCTCTCTTGCTCAAGTCTAAGTTTAACTGTGAAGTTGGTTCTTTGACACATGCTGGGAAGATTGGGCTCAACAGGAAAACGTTGTAACCAATCAGTAGTTAAGAGGATAGAGAGATCTGACTTCTTCCACATGAGCATCTTAAGTGACTGGTTCATGCTAATACCAGGAAAGCTCAGCTTTCAATTTTAGCTCCTAAACCCATTCACTTCTCTCTGTTTTCATTTCTTTGACCCTGGTCTGAGCCACCATTACTTACCATATGAGCCACCTAGAGTCACCTTGCTTTCTCTCTCATTTTCGTAGTCTCAGGGACCTTTTTAAAATAGAATTACACTGTTGTCACTCCCTGCTTAAAACCTGTCAATGCCTGTTCATTTCTCCTGTGAGAAATATCAATTCTTAACATGGTCTCCAAGGTTCTGTATAGTCACACTCAGTGTGGTACTGATAAGTGTTTAATAACTAGTTTAAAAATAACTGGGAGTGCAAGTGAGTCCTGATTTGAAGGGTTTGCCAGTTTTCATGGTGAAAATTCCCACTCAGGTTGATTTCAAGTAAGTAAATGCAATATGACCAAATGTGAGATTGGGAAAAAAATGTTCAGTAGCTCATCATTATAAAGTGTTTCTACCATACCAGTAGAATAGACATAAACTCAGGAGCATAAGTAAATAGTAAAATAATTAAGAATGATAAGGAGTAATTACAAACCTTTATTTTTAATGTAATTTATTTAATTAGGTTTATATACTTTTGTTTTCAATAATAGTTATTTTATATCTGGCTCATAAAATTCCTGAAAATAAAATAATTGACAATTTTAGCTAGTACAAGCCAGCACATTGCTGTCTCTCACTCCTAAATAGCCCTCATACTCAACTCTAATAAAGTTCCCTTTCCCTTTCTGTTCTCAAACCTCTCTGGTTTTCTTTTTGACTCTCATAATTGCCATTCTGCTTCCTGCCCAAGACATTTGCACATACTAATCTGTCTTCTTAGAATGCTCTGACCTCTCTTCTTTGTCTGATTAACTCCTATTTATTGTTAAAAACGTAACTCAGGAGACACTCAAGAAGTAAGCCTTCTCAATCTTACTGCAATTTCCCTTAGGTCAAGTTAATTTGTTAAACACTCGCAAGGAAACTCATTTTCTTCATTCAAAGCATTCACTTTTTTAAACCGTATGTTCAGTAGTAGTGGAGCATCGGAATAATGTTTCCTCTCTAGATCTCCATCTCACTGAGACTGGGGACCTTATTTGTTTCTACTATTGGATCTTAAAGTGCTAATGTGAATGGCATTCAACATGGACCCAACAAATACTTGTTAAATAAATTCACTGAGGATTATTTCTTTGGTTCAACTGTGAGAAAAGCATTTTCTTTCCTATTTGATTTTTGAAGTGATAACTGCCCAATTATTCTAGAATACCATGGGGGAAAAAGGATTTATCCATACATGATCCAGAGTACATAGCACATTTTCTAGCTCTAGGCCAGAAAACTGGGAGGACAGCTAAAGAACACGAGAGACAGAAAGCCATCTTGGCTCCTGGGTACCATGTACTATTTAACCTGGAGAGGTTATCTACCCTAAGTCTTTTATCATATTAGGCACCTGCAGCAAAGGAGAGCAAGCTGGTCTACTGGGAGGATAGAGAAACTAATTTTCGGAAATAAGTAAGTACTGGCTGGCTCCCTAATGGTTCAATAATTCCTGGCTGGTTTAAGTCCCTACAGTGTTTCCTGAGTGCCTAAAAATGTCAACAGAATTAAAAACAAACAAAACCAGAAACAAACAAAATACTGTCCTCATGGAGCAGGGAATCCAGTGGATGGAGCTGACATTAATTAGCTCCTCAAACAAATAACTGTAAAAGCACAAGTGTCCTAGGTGCTTTAAGTGAGAGATACAAGCTGTGATAAGAGGAGAATTAAGACCACATCTGAACAGTGGGTGCAGCCTTCCTGAAGGATGAGTTGCAACGAACTGGGAGAATAGGAGAGATTCTAGAAGGCCCCTCAGGAAAGAGCCTGATCAAGTTCTTCTGAAAGAAGAGAGCACCCACTGGGGGTGGGTGGATGGTATAGAGCTTGGCAGTAGAGCACATGCCCAGCATGCACGAGGTTCTTGGTTCAATTCCTAGTATCTTCATTAAATAAAAAAAAAGATGCAAATTTGAAGAAAAAAATAGGAGAGCACTAAGTGTGAGCAGTTTAAAGAAGGCTTTTTTTTTTTTTTTCGCTGAAGGACACTGTGAGAGATAAGGCTGGAGAGGCAGGTAGCAGTTAGAATGTGAGAGTCCTTGTTACACTGTGTTGAAAAACCACATACTTTAAAAAATGAGTTCCAGAAATGAAAGAAGCAACATTCAAAAAAACAATGAATTTAGTTTTTCAGAAGTGAAGCATCATCTAATTAAAAAAGTACACAGAGTTTCAAACAGGAAAACAAGCAAATCCCCAACCACACACAATATAGTTAAAATAAAGAACACTGGAAAGTAATGATGAAAGTTTTACAACAAAAAAGGAACATGAAATATTTATACAGTAGCAAAAATTAGACTGACAGAAGATTTTCACACAAGCAACAGAAGCCTGAAGGAAATTTAGAAATAGGTTTCATATTGAAAGGAAGTAATGGAAATGGAATATAGTTTAACTCTTCTGTAAAAGCCAGAGTGAAACAGACATTATCCATCAGACAATAAAGACTGGAAGAGTGTACTTCCTAGCTCAGTGTTGAGAGTACTGATAAATGACAATTCAGAAAAAAGTAAAACAAAATCAGAAGAAAGGACTGGAATACAGGACGTATAAGTAAGTGAAGAAATTGTTGAATCAGTAAATCAAAACATGCACTGATTATAAAACAATAATGTACTACAATGACTAATTTTGGAGAGGGCTAAAAAAATGTGAAACTAAAATACTAGGAAAAATAACATGTCTGATTGCAGAACAATCAGAATTAAAGCATGTTAAGGCCACTGTATTAGTATGTGTGTAAGGAGTCATTATCTGATACTTGTTAACTTTAGACTTCCTTAAGAATGCATGTGAAAAATTTTAGGGCAAGTACTGAATTAATAGACAAACGCATAACTTTCAAAATAATATAAGGATTAAACAGTCAGCAAAGAAATTTTGACAAATCTAAAAATAGCAGAAAATAAGAAAACAAACAAAAGAGCATAGTAGGTAGAAACAAATCCATAAGATAGTAAAAAAAAAAAACTTAAAGTATATTAGTATCATAACAAGTATAAATAAATTAAAATAATTCATTCAAGAAGGGACATCAAAAGATGGAATAGAAAGTGGCAGAAACAAGATTATTACAGGCAAATAACCAAATGAAACCTGACACAGCTATATTAATACTGAGCAAAAAAACCTAGCATCTTTCTTAATCAAAATAGTATTATATCAATATTAAGGGGTTAAAAAAGAATAAAACAAAATTGAAAGTTCATGTACACACATATGCACACATGAGAAAAACTGGGGAAACGTTACAAAGAAGTAATTCACATGAGGTAACTGCCAAATTTTCAAAAATCATACATCCAGTCTCCCTAGTAATCAAGGTAGTACAACTATCGTCTGAGAATCCAGTTATTGGTGATGAGGCAGATAATAGGGAACTTCGTACACTGATGGTGCAAATGTAAATTCAGCGAGTCGGGAGGCTTTCTGACAATGTCTCATAAATTGGATAAGGTACACACCCTATGGTACGTGTCTTTCAGGAACAAAGCCTAGACTGTTTAGAGAAACTCTAACAGAGGTGCACAGGGTTGAAAAAGCACAAGGAGGTTTCTTACAGGGTTTTGTTTATTTCTTTTTTTTTGTCATATTAAAAAAATGGAAATTACCTAAATATCTATTAGTAAGAGATTAGATAAGTAAATATAAAACACTTCAAGGGAAGTAACCACATCTATATGTATCAACAGGGATAAATCTCAAAAGCCAAAATCGAATGTAAAAAAGTTAAAAATACATGTATATATGATTTACATATAGAAGCACAGATATTTTTCTTTATACAATATACAAATAAATGAAGCACCTCAAGTTCAGGCAAGGAGCACGATGAATGGATGTTGGGAGTCATCAGCTATATACCTGAAATATTTTATTTCTTTTAAAACTTGATATAAAGTAATTATGATAAAGTGTTAACATTTGTTAAGCCAGGGTTATATGTGATACATGAATGCGTTTTTTTCTATGTCATGTGTAAACTATTCTACAATTTGAAAATAAAATAAATATTTCTCACTATTTAAATAAAGTTAGAAAGAAATAAAGGGAGTATTTCTTACAGCTGCCGTGTGGAGAACACATTCAAGGGTGCTGTAGTTTATTTACTCGGCTAGTTAGAGGATATGGCAGCCAAGTGAGAGATGAATAAATTAACCGGACAAAAAATACACTATACCCTTATAATTACACTTCGATGTGTTGCTAAAACTATTTCAAAGTCTTATACTGCAACTAACGGAATTATAACCACAGGCATGATGGGATTAAAGGGAAAACAAAATGAAAGAAAGGACCAGAGGGACACATTGTTTGCAGACATTCGGAAGTGAGAAGACAGCATGACATCAATCATAAGTCTAAGAACACCCACATGTAAATATCAGAAGCAAAGGAAAAATGTATACCCCAAACTTGAAATTTAATCATCTGTCTAAGTCATTCTGGTTACTGAGATCATTGGAGGAATGTGCTAATGGGAGGGAAACAGAGAGAGATTTAAAGAAAGGATAATGCATTTGATGATTCCAGGAGGATTACCTTAGCCTTACATACAAGGAAGCTATGGTTAGATTGTGGAACAATTAGAAATACTGATAACTGTCATATTTTGAATCACATGAGCTCAAGGTTTTCACATCTGGGAAAATATCCCTCAATATTTTCATAAAGGGAAGCAGATTTGGAAGAAACTGACTAAATAATCTAAGTATTTGTGGGAGTACAAAATTCAGTTCATATTCTGTAAATGTTAAACTGCAAAGAATAAAGATAAAGACACATCAGAGTTTCAGGTTTGGTAGTAGAGTAAAATTCAAGATAAACAGTTTTACCTAAAGTTAAAAAAATAAAGCCAACTTTAGGAGCTCCTTTACCTATGCTTTCACTGGGCTTTGCCATTTTATTATTACATTTGCCGCTACATACTGAAATAGTCTATACCTGAGCATTCCCCTTCGACTATGTAAGTGTGGGCTCACTGTGCACAGTGATTGTCCACAGTGATACTCAATAAAAATATGCTGATTCAAGAAACTGGATAAATGTAGAACCTTCAAGAAAAGTCGTTTCTTGTCTTTACTTTAATCCTTCCCCAGGATCCTCAGCTTAAGTGTGATTTTTAAGCTCTTCAATGCCACCAATTATGGATTGTCCAGAATGGCACATAGGATTAGGTAGAAAAAAAGGAAGGCAGCAAGAAAGAGTTGGGGAGACTTACTCTCTTCCTTCCAGGGTGTCCTCTGACTTTGAAAGCCTAGCTCTACAGCTTGGCATAGGGAACTTTTCACTTATTCTCCAAAACAACTAAGATAATTTAAGTCTATATTTATCTTTAAATACTCATTTATAGAGCTCTAAGTGTATTGAGATCTTTCCTAAATCCTACTTATCTTAATTAAAAAACATATAAAATAGTCCAATGGCCTTAACAATGAAGAAAACCGTTTCCCAGTTTGAGTAAATCTTTCTCTAAGGCTTCATCAGTAACAATTCTCAACTGTGAGACTTTCAGTTACAAACTTAATGAAAGTTAACCCCAACTTAAATCTGTACAAAAAATTATGAATTCTCCTACTTTTTATATTTATTCATAAAACCCACCACATTTGATACCCGTGGCCTCAGCAGCAAAGAGAAAAGAGAAATAAATGGGAGCAGTAGGTAGCAACTCTCCGTAGCTATCAGACCACGGTCAATGGCTGAACGCAGGCTGACCCAAGAGTTTCACTCTCATTTTTGACATTATATAAAAATTTTAAAGAAAAACTATATTTATGTTTATCTCTTTATCCTTTAACCATCTATCATCTGATTGATCTACTGACAGGAAATAAGTAGTTCATCGTGTAGCATACAACTCTGTGTTCCATGATTAGATCACAGTACTTGTTATATGCTAAATATGAATTAATAAGAAGAAATAACTCCTGCAATTATTTTGGGAATGGGAGGAGGATTAACTGGACTTGTACTAGAAGCCACTTAATTGAAGGACAACATAAATTATTCCCCAACTTGATTAACTCTGCTTTGATGTATATTTATTTTAAATATACTGATTTTTGAAAAGGCCCAGGTAGCAGTATGGAAGAGTTGTTCAGGCAGTGAACACTGAATACTTGCTTTCTAAGGAATGAGTAGAATTGCCTTGAGTTCCCAAAACTATCTTTGAATTTCTATAGCAACTGTTACTTCCTTAAAAATAGTATTGTTTCTTAGAGTCTTGGGCAATCACAATATCCCAGACACTATAATAATACTGTATTATCTAACAATGCTTATTTATTTCCCTTTTCCTTGGTGTATTGAATAGAGTATATAATATACATGATAGAAATAATTCAGGGTAAATAAAGCAGTATCTTGAAGTTATCAGAGACCCAGGCTCTGTCCAAATATTTGTTCTGCTCTCTCTGGGTTTGGCCTCCATTTTCATGTTCAAGTTCATAGCTGGAGTTCCAGCCTTCACATATGCCTTTCAAGGGGAAGGATGAAAAAGGGTGGGGAAGGCATAAAGAGATGTTTCAGGAGTAATACATTGTATTTGCTTACATCTGACCAGCCAATATTAAGTTGCCTAAATGCAAAGAGGCTGGGAAATGTGCCCATCTGGGGTTCAATGTGCCCAATGAAAAGCTATGATTACTCCTCAAAATAAAGAGGGTGAAAGGACATTCCAAGGCAATTAGCATCCTCTGAAATAGAGACTAAAACACACACCCAGCCACGTGCATGTGCACACATACAGTGGTATACATTTAATAATCCTTGCTGGGAAATAAATATGAAGGTTATAAACTTGTTTCAAAATTCTTACTAAAAATTGTTTGAAATCTTTTTTTGAGACAGAATATGGTATATATTTTGAAGGTGCTGTATTGTTTGCTTTTGTAATATTCATTTAAATGACAATTCATACCCTGTCCTCTGGAAGTACACTAGATTCAAAAATAAGCAAACAACAATCATAATTCATAGCTGAGTCTGATCAAGAGAAAGCAAGCTAAAACTATAATGCATTTTTCTTGTTTTCCTATGTGTTCAATTGGGTTTGACAAATACTTATTGTGCAAATACTATTAATCTGTTACTGTATGAGACATTGAGGATTAAAAAAATAAGGCTTCCAGCTTAATAGAAACTGATCACATTACTTAGTGCCTTCCTCCCCAAATCATATTTAAATGAGAGTACAGAAATAAAAACAGTAATAAATTCAGAAGATCTTCTCAGAATGGGGTATAAATTGACCAGAGGTTTTTATAAATACATGAGTGAATTAATAAAAAGGTGATAAAAGCACTGATGGACTCCCAGAAAGATTCCAATCTTGAAAGTGGAATAGAAAGAGAGTAGGAGTGAGAAGTAATCTAAAAATTAGAGTGTGAAATTGTTGAGTGACTATATTTCACAACAGAAAAAAATTGTGTCAAATGATCTCACATTCTTTAAGTGCAGCAAGACTGACAAGATGCTAATAGCTCACACCCTAAAGATAAACTGAAGTTCTTGCTGTAAAGAAACTAAATGATGTCTCTGGATAAGAAGGCTCCAAGTGTGGTTAGCAGCAACTCAAAACAAAGCTCATCTCCCTAATATTTTTTTTCCATCGGGAAAGTGGTGGGAATGGGGCAAGAGCAGCGAACCTGTCTTCTCCTAAAGTATTGCATGCTTATCTGACATATTCAAAATCTTCAGTGGGCATCCTCCCTTGCCCTATACGTGGGGAAGGCTGTTAAACATCTTTGTAATATGAATAAATGTCTAATGATCATGAGATATTTGAGCATAAACAGCAGCACAAAACAGAAGGACCAAGATAAACGAACAGATCAATATTGAAGATGAAGCTGCCATTGTTAGTAAATTAAGAGAACTTTGCAGTAATTCTAATTAATGTACTTGGAGAAGTTTGAGAAAGTATCACAGCGATAAAGCAAGAACACACTGCTATAAAAGAGTAGACATAAAATAAGAAAAATATTTGAAATATAAAACAAAAATACTAAACTAAAAAGATTATATTTTAAAAAAGTTTAAAGAAAAAATCTAAGAAATATTCCTAACCATATAGAAATATTTTTTTATAAAGGAAAATACAAGGGGAAAAAAAGGCATGGAAAGCAAGAAAATTAATCCTGGAGCTTCAATGACTGGTTGAGAAGTTTCAGAAAAAAGAAAAAAATGTGGGATTGTAATAATCAAAAAAATAATTAAAGAGAAAATTTCATTGTTGATAATATAAATGGAGCTTCAGAGGGAAAGAGTCAGTTGAGGAATAATTAGGATGAATGAAAAAGAAAACAAAGTCAATCACTTACCAAACACAGAATACCCAGAAAGAAGTGAAAATTTAATAATCATCACAGTTTCTCATCTATGAATAGATGATGAAAGACATTTACCAGTGACTTCAAAAGTTGTGTGGCAAAATAATTTTAACTCTAATTCTATACCTGACTAAATGAATAATTCATCGTAAGGAAAAATTAAAATATTTTTAGATATTAAGGTCAAAGACAATTTACTTCTCTTGTATCTGTTCTTTAAAAGTTAAGGGCATACCGTAGGTCAATAAAACGGACTCCAAAAAGGGAGAAAGTCACAGGATGCAAGAAAAACTATAACTAATACAGAAGTGTGAAAACAAATAAAATAATTTAAGAACGACAACTATACCACAGTCTAAAAAAGCAGTTATCCCAAATTAAACTGTCCCAAACTGAAACAGGAAATCAGAAGCCTCTAAGAAAAAAATGGTAATGAATTACATTCACCAGATCATACGACTGGAAAGCTGTCACGCATTAGAGATAGGGAAAAAAAGTGAGCTATTGCAGTGCAGGTGATGAAAATAATGGTATGTAAAAGAGAATCCATCTGAATCCTGAATTCCCTTTTGAAAGCTTCAAGTTTAGAAACAGAGGACTAAATTTATTTCTATATGAGTTCACTAGCTGGGTTTCATTCCTCTTTTACTACTGAAATGCTGGTTACTGATTTTTCTCTTCACCATACGGCAAAAGAAAAAGACTAATTCTTCATCTTCCAGAAAGATGAGTCAAACAACACGGTTTGAAGTTAAACAGAAAAGTGTTTTAGCATATTTTTTAGACAATTGACTACCCAGAGAACAAAAGCAATGTTAAAAGGAGTTATTGCCTGGGAACAGGCCTAGATATAGGATGAGGATGATAAAGAAGGCAAATAGTAAATATCCTTATGTAGAACTTGATCTGAACATGGAGATGTACGTGCAAATATTAGCTTGATAATAGTTAAATCATATCCCTCCCAAAAAAAATCAAAGAAGAAGATGAATTAGACAAAGTTTTTCCCATGCAAACTAATAATTACCACACAGTGTGGTAAGTGTAGTGGTAAAAGGACTGACAAGTACAGGAAATCAGAGAAAGGGATGAGTTACTCTTTCCGAGCAGGTCATTTGGTGGCACTGGTCAGAGATGGTTTCAAATCAGGTGAGATCTGAGAGGTGTCATGAATAATAAAATGAAATTTGGAGGGAAATTGGGGATTTCTTGGCAGAGGAAATGGCATGTACACTGGCATGATAATATGAAGTACACATTTTCATGAGTTGATAAAGGATAAAGGAGGATATGAATAAGGGACAAAGCTGAAAAAGCAGATAGGAGCCAGGTGGTGTGGATCCCAGCAGACCACGTTAAGGAGTTTATACACTGGTTGTACTCTTAAAGATCAATCCGCAAAAGGTTTGGATTGTGGCACCATCCCAAAAAGTGCATAAAGTTAGTGCTCTGACAGAGAACGCAGATGGGCATACATGTTTTAGTAGGTTAATTTTTTTAAGTCAAATTATTTTATAGCCATGGAATGAAGAGTATTTGGATAGTCCAGGTCTAAATATAAAATTCGAGATATGATTTGTCCAAAAATGTTAATGGGCCCTGGCAGCCTTGGAAAATTTCTCAAGTTTCAACAGCTTATGTTATTTAAAGCACTCAATGATCCAAAACTGGTAACTCTACAATTTGCAAAACCAAGATGTTTTAACTTCTTAAATTCATAACACAAAATTACCTGGTTTCATTTAAATCATTTCCTCGTAGAACTGTAAACACATTTGAGAGGCTCTTGAAGGAAGTAGAAATTCCCCAAATTATCATACACAGTATGTAACTGTCACATGCCCAAATGCTTACTGTTTAGAATAAAGAAATAAAACAATTGAGTATTAAGGAAGAAAGTGCTATTAAAGCACAGCTCAGCTCCTTAGAGTTAAAAGTTACTGTATGTGATGATCACCTCATGTAAGTCCCGTGTTTACTTGCCTATCAGTTTTAGTGAGTGAGTATTTATGACGATTCTTTTCCCTGTGATTCTTCCCCCTGTAACAAACATTATGCACGTATTATAATGGTTGAAATGCCATTGCTAACTTTAATTTCTGTTTTCATAAGATACCTTGTTATTTTAACAGGCAACATGCTTCTACTAAAGCTTCCTGTAAAGTGTGGAAAAGGAAACATCCCTCAACGTAATTGCTTTAGCAGGCTAATAGATGTAAAAGACTCATCTACTTGCATTTTGTGAGTATACACATCAAAATGATTCCATTATGCTAATAATGTCCAAGAAGAGGCTGTAACTCATGATAATGGAACTGTAAACTTTAACACAAGCTTATAGCTCTCAATCTCTAATATCTTTTTGCATTTGTATAAATGTAAATGAATAAAACACAGGTCCTCTATTACATTCCCTACTGATGTCAAACTAGCTCAATAAAAAAATATTCTGTAAGCATCATGAGTCAGGTTGTAAGAACAAAACTCCTCTATCCAATCCACCCTCTCTTCCATTTAATCCAATTACTGCGCTGCAGTCAGACAGAGGTTTCCTTAAATCTGTAGGCATGTCTTACGAATATTTACATAATAGAAATTATTAAACCATAAGTGGTTTCCTATTCCTCTTAAGATTAAGACCAAATACTTATAAAATCACAATAATCCTCAGATCTGGGTCCTGCTTTGTACACCGGCCTTCTCCTGTGCCATTTGTCCTCAATCTGCTCTCTTCATTTCTTCCAGTGCTTGGAAGATGCTCAGCTCCTGTCTCTGGATCTTTGCATAAGTCCTTCTCTACCAAGCCCTAGTTATCCTCGCTGCTTGCTCCCACAGAACACACACGAACACACAAAGATGCATGCACACATACATGCATTTACTTATCCTTCAAAAATTAGCCCACATATCTCCCCTTCAAGGAAAGCTTCCCGATTCTCTAACACAATCCTAGAGCTCCCGCACCTGTGCTTCACAGCACAAACCACACTCCTGCAGCCATAAATCGTGAAATTAGCTCTTTAATGTCAGTCTCCTTGGTGAAAATGTAAGCTCCCAGAGGACAGGGTACCCTAGGCCATTGTCTGAAACAGAAATATATACTAAATGAATAATACATAATGAACATGAATAAATAAAAGGAAAAATACTAACAAAATATTTTTACATTAGGTACCTATTGCTTACAGTTTGGTGCATGTTTCTAAACTTTTGAGGTGATGGATTTGGGTTGCAACTAAACTTTGTTCATGATATTTCTCATTTCCCCTTCTCTCTCTGATATATATATATATATATATATCAGAGAGAGATATATATATATATATATATTACACACAAATCTTAAAAATATAAGATAATTTCTGTTGGAGGGAAGACATTGAAATGATGTATTAAAATACATTTGCAAGATTACTAAAAAGTTTCATTTATCAATATAACTAAAGAAATATTTATATATACTTTAAAATAATATTTTGACATATGTTTTTACTTTTTCTCTGATATTGAGCTAAATGTTTAATATATAACAGATATATGACAAAATTTGGGCTCTCACTAGTTATGTGATGTTATGTTAGTTATGTAAACTGGGTCTTTCCTTTCGGTATCAGTTACCCACATTGTGAATTAATAAGAAAATAAAGAAGAAAGAGAAACTGTCTGTGGTATTTTTGATAACTTCTAGAGTATAAGTATATATAAAATGTCTTTTTGGCTGTTTGCAGTAACTGGATTTATTGAGTTATTTATTTTGATGAAGTTGAAGACCACTTTCACATATTTCATTTCTTATATATCTTTTACATAAGAAATGAAGTATGTGTATAAAATCTTTTGAGAGGAGAGAAGAAAGAACAATCAATTCTTCCAGGAAGGGAGAAATAATGCAGAAATAGCAAGTATTTAAAATGGACTCTGAAAAGGATCAGGTAGGAAAAAGTGGAAGATAATTTCAGGCCGAATAAAACACAAAGGAAAGGAAAGGAGTTTTGAAAAATAAACTGAGATTTCCAGTAGAAAGTCATCTATTGTGGCAGATGGTAAGGGATATAGTTTGTGTATGTGTGTGTGGGGTGTGTGTTTGTGTGTGTGTGTACGTGTGCACAATTGAGGGGATGTTTAACAAATGAAGAGACAAGCTTGGAAAAGGAGACAGTGTGTCAAGACAGAAAGGGAAAGAGATGCAGGTAAAAAAGTGCTACAGCATCTAAGGGTCTTCAATACCATGTTAATGACCACAAGTTTGGCCTTTACCTGAAGGTAAGTAACAAGCAAAGTTCAAACAGAAAAGTGATGTGAGCACCTATGATTTTATAGAGCCTTGAGGGAGTGGAAAGATATTGCCATAAAGCAAGTCATTAAAAAGATTCTTATCATAAGCAAACCTAGGGAAAATTATGGAAAATGATGCAAATGGGAAAGTTATATTACATTATTTTTGCATTAGTGAAAACATTGGAAATCTCTAAAGCATGTCTTTGAAACATCTTTCCCAACTTGAAAATACCTGGTCTAACTCTATTGTGATGGGAGGTACTTATTGCAAATGTATATGGGGACATTATTCTTGATTTAATAAAAGTATGCAAGCATTATGCTATTCCCCTCTGTGCTTGAGTTCTACTCCATTCCTAATGGAATAAGGGGAGTTGCATCTTGAAATATAACACCTTCACGTCTGATTTAATGGAGCAAAATACATGAGATGAAAGAGAGTGGGGGAAATTTAAAATTTGGAATTCTTTTAAAATAGGCTTCTCGAGCATCTGTCTTCATTGTCATAAGGCTCCAGAGATACTGTATAAAAATAAATTACAAATAATTTGAAAAACACTGAAAGTCTTCACCACAGAGAGCCAACAGCCATTTAAGTCTGCTAAAACTTTGAAAATTGATTTTTTCACAGCCCTCATTTTATTGAAAAATCCCTGAATTTTTTTTTACAGGAAAAGAGTATTCAGAGTATTCACAGCAAAAGCTATTCCTACTGTTTAGTTCTAACAAAACAGTATGCAAAAAGAAGTATAAATATACATGCTCTATATATGGTATTAAAAGAAGAAAAATGCAGAATATTTTTCTAACACTTTTAAAATGTTAAGGCAATGAACGTACAAAAACTAAAGCTTATCCCATCTGTGAGTTTGCATTATTGACTACTTATAACTTATTAAGTTATGAAACAGTGCCTTCCCCACGTACAATGTTAAAAATTACATATTTTGCATACGGTCAAGATAATATTCTTGCATAATTTGTATATCAAACCACATTTAAAACTTTGTAATTATCCAGTTAAACCTGGTAGGCACATAAACTTCATTGTTTATCTTCACAATTTCACTGGTAAAAATATATCAAAGCCCTCTAGTGGCCAAAATTGTATATAGTTCTACTGTACTTTGGCAAATTCTGTTAATTATTATTTAAAAAATAAATAGCACATTTGTTGCCCTGCTAATATAAAACCCAGGAGCAGTATTTCTTCTTTACTGAGGTCTAATTTAATAAAATGGTGGGAAAATTGTGCTTTGTAAGTTATCATTAAAGAAGGAATTTTTAAAAATATGCCATGTAATATAGAATTATGAGACATTGTGAACAAAATGTTTTAAAATTTCAAAATTTAATATGTAAAGGATTATGCATATGGACTTAGAACATATGATTTTGATATGCATAATCCAAGAATTAGAGGATGATGACTATATTCTGGGTAATTTGAAATATCTATTCAAACTTTTTTTCCAGAAGGCTAGTGTAAACCATTACATAATAACCATATGAGGAATGTTTATAAAGTAATGTGGCACTTTCAGAAAAACGACAGAGTAGAGTTGCCAAATCTAACTGGGGAAGGTATGTAAATACACTATAATCAGGAAGGGAAATATGGTAGACATAAAAGGATTGTCTAAAGCGAACACAAAGAGGGCCTTTTCTTGCCCTTTTCAAAAGATTTCAAGAGAAGCTAGAAAGACTGATTTTTATGTGAAATTTACAGATTTTTCACACACTGGTAAAACTGAAAAAAAGATCACACAGGTTTTGACCTGCAAAAGCCAATCTGTACACAGGTGTTACCAGCTCACACATCAGCATTTTGAGGTTCCTGGCTTAACAGCCTCAGTACCATTCCATGAATACACTAAAGAATTAGTCTCTTTCCACCTTTGAAAAAAACATTTGGACAAACTGTTCTCAAAATTAAAATACTGGAATTAGTCTTTCTCAAGTAATCAATTAACATAGGGTATCCTACTTTCCACAGGGTCATTTTCTCTCTTAAAACATTTCCTCTCCATCTTTTCATTGTCTCATTACATGTAGGAAGATGTGCACATATAATCATACTCGCCAGGCCTCTGGCATGTGGCTCTTATGATGGATAAGGATTTGTCTCATACTTGATACATTTACTGTTTTAACAGATATACCACTGAATATAGTTAATTTTTAAAAAGTAAATCAATTCCCCAACTTTCTTATTTATTATTAGTAAACAAAAATGAACTTTAGCCCACTTCACAATAGGCTGTGACACGAGGGTGTCAGAACATGTCACTGAAGGACTCTGTATCACAAGCTGTTTGAAAGAATTGCTCAGCAAACAGTTCCAATATGCCGAGAGTTTACCGAGATTCAACTGTCAAAAGCAAGCGTAACAACCCAGTTCTCAAAAGTATAGAGGCGTCCTCTGCAGTGATGTTAAAGTGTGTATCACAGAGGTAAGAGTTTTTTAGAGAAGAAAAGTGAAGTTTTAACATTGAAAAGTCATAATACATGATTTTCTAATTAATGCTTTTCTTTTTCAGCTCCTTTTCTTTTACTTCAAGTGTTTTCGCAGGAGCAAGTGAAAGAACAAAATTGACTTAGGACATCATGAGAAGGAAAAGAATCTCTAAGGAACAGTGACAAAGCAAACGTTTCCAGGTAATAAGAGCAAATAATGGTAGGAGATATGCACTGAGTAAAAATAAAAATGAAATGACGTATTTGTTTATCTACTCTTTTACTTTTTGTACCCTGTCCAAATTTTTCAAACTTTTCAGCAGCATGCATGTATTACTTTTACTTACGGAAAGTGAGGTCACAGAGAAATGTTTAGTAAAGTAGAAATCTCCTTCCTCAGACACAAATAAAATAACAAAGAGCAAAACACTTAGTAGCAGAAACCAGAACACTAAAGAGGCACAACCCATTGTCTTAAATTTGAAATACTATCAACAAAAGAAAGAGAGACAGGGTTTTAACTCAACTCAGGACAGATCCTTAAAGTGGTCTTCATGCCTGGGGATGGTACCAGTGGAGTCGCAAAAGTCTTCACATTTTCACAAACAATATCAGATACGAAAAGAAGACGTGGACTGTGAATGGGGCGGACTGCAGAAGAGAGCTCAGGGAGACAGAGCGAGCAAGGGGCTGAAACGTAAGGATAATACGCCTGTGGAAAACCCCTGAATGTGGTAGTAGAATGAATTAGAACACAACGTCTACCTATTCTACAAAAGCAGAGGGACAATTCCATGATTCCTCTTCATCCCACCCCTGCCTCATCTTCCCCTGTAGCCATCAAGCTATAGGACTGTGGTCGGAACATGGAACAAGCCCGCCTTCACACGTGGGAGCTTGTCTGGGAAGAGAGGTCAGACTAGGACACGCTAGAACATGGTTAGGAAAAGTCACCCACACAAACGTGGGGCCCAATGGAAGTTCTAAGCAGAGAAGTTCAAGTTAGGAAGACAAAAAGAATTGGCATGGTGACTCGATACAGAAGAGAAAAGAAAAGAAGCAAAGGAGCAGATGATGCAAAAGACAGGTAACACACTCATTCTGGAAGAAATGGGAGATCTGCGCTGGTACTTTCTGTGCTATAGACACACTTAATGAGATGAAACCAACTAACCAATAACAACAACAAAAGGATAAAACCGAAAAGGAATTGAAGACCCAAAGAAACAAACTGAGTTTTAATTTACCACCACTACCAAAGTCACAAATAAAATGCAAACAGCAAACCAGAGAAGAGACATGACAGCGAGGGAAGTACTGACATGGAGCAGGGCTTGAAGTAGTCACCGTGACTGCAGAAGGAAACAGTCTGGAGATTTCCAACAGGCCCGTTTTGAATACTTTCAGAGTCTAGAGTGAATGTAAAATAGCATATACTGAAATATTAAATAATGGTAATGTAAGCTAATAAACTATTTAAAAATGTTTATAGAATCTTTAGACAACTCAGCACTCCATGTCAAGGTGTGGTTGTGGAGATGGGCAAGTCCCAGGCCCCAAGCTCTGACCCTGGCCCATCACCCTCCCCTTCCCACCCTAGTCTTCCTTAGACCGAAGGGTTGTCAAACGCGTATGTGTGGATAACCCAGCCCATACATCCAAGCTCTTGTTGACAGTTTCTGCAAACAGTCAACTTTTGACCAACAAATCTAAAGATAAACATGTCTAAAGATAAACATTCCAGTGGTTTGGTCTGCCTTCAGAAAGCTCATGAGAAGAAGCTACTCCAAGTCCTAGAAATGTGTTTGGAGCCAAGGGTAGAGGAATTCCAGAGTCTGGGGTACTGCAGTATGGTCGAAGTGGGAAATACAAACTGCTCTGGACCTGGCTGCTGGGTCTCCCACAGCAGCTAGAGGAGGGTGGTGTGGGGCCCTCTACAGCATAGTGTTCAAGGCAAGGATCTCTCTTGCTTAGATCTCAAGTCAGTACTGATTGCAGAAATTAGAGAGGGAACAATAATAGGTGTGGAGGAAATACAACGTTGCTATACAGCACAGAACATACTGTTTTTTTTTTTTGTAGTAAATAAACTCCACTATTATGGAACAGAAAAAGTACTGCACTCAAAAGGCTTAATTTCTCTGTAAGGAAGAAACTCTTGAATTTGGCTGTTCAACGATGTCATGTGTTCCAGTAAAATCTGTGGGTGCATGATTGCTATGAAGAAATATCCAGCATTTCGAGGACAGGCATCCAAGCAGAAGAAGCAAGTTAAGTTTAAGGAAGAAAAATCAGGCGAGTATCAGACTTTCCAAGGGCCATATTACATGACAGAAGGTGGAACAGCAATGTGTACAAATTCTGAGGGGAAGAAAGTGTGACTCAAGACTATCATTCCCAGTCGAGTTGCCGTGCAAATCTAAAGACAACAAACATAACAATCTCAAACCTCAAGTACCAGAGAAAGATATCAGACACCAAAATTCACCAGTCCAAAAGATGACAGGGAGGCTGTGAAGAAAGGATTACACCAATATTCAAGGCTGGGTCCTTACATTCTGAAGGACAAAGTATTTTAATAATTTAAAACATTTTTAATAATTTAAAAAATTTTAATAATTAAAAAAATTATCCTTCAAGTATAGAGACAACTGAAAGAAATTCTCCAGCACGTAAGAACACACAGACTACAAGATCTCTTGAACACGTCCTTAAAAACAAACACAAATAAAGCCAAAAATCAGAACTCAAGTTACTTGACACTATATCTGACAGCATGGGATCATACCAAAACTCTGGAAAAGGATTTCAAGCCCATTTTTGCTTTTTATATTTTCTAGTCATTAAACAATTAAATCATATTTTAAAATAAACTCATAAAGTGTAACACTTGTGCAAATTCCAGAAACACACATTAAGATGACATACTGTCATGAGTACCTATGTAGTAGAAGTTCAAAAGCATGCCATGGGAAGGCTCAGCTTTAAGGGGAAAGAGGAGATTGGGTTGGAAGCAAAGGACTCAGAAGTTTTGCTGTATCTGTGTGGTTTAAACAGGAAAAACATTTCCAAGGTAAACCTGACAAACAAGGACCAATCTGAATTCCTGGTACCGTATGTTTATTATTTTATTTTCCGTACTTTTCTATATGCTTAAAAATGTTAATCATTAAAATATTTTAAAAGTGCAAAGCCTGCAAAATGTAGTAGCTTGCTTTACCGTGCAGATGTTTTGGACGTGTTAACTATATTGCATGTGAAGTTAACAAAATGCAGATTTTCCATTAAGAAAACAAATAAACAGAAAGATCTCCATGGCCAGCTTCCTTTGCAGTGGTGTCTCCCAATGAAAAGGAATTAGTTACAAAATATGTTGCCACTAATATCAGATGACTTAAAACATGTTGATAACAACAAAAACTGTTCCTAAGAAATAAGGTATCAAATTTAAAAATAACTGTAATATATGTTTGAGGACCAGAAGATAGAAAGTTGATATGTTTACTGTAAAATGCTTGTTTTGCCTACAGCTATCAGTGTACTCATACAGTTCTTCCGCTGGCTTCATTATGTTAGGATGACTTTAGTAATGAAGCTCTCATGTGTAGTTAAAGCTCTTCCTTTCCCCCTTCTTCTCATAAGTAAGCTATCTGCAGAGTACGTATCTGTGCAGGTCTGGGTGCAAGGAAGGTACCCCTGGCCTCCATGGTGTGGGGCTGAGTGGGTAACCTGAGATTCAGTATTTGGGCTAATGGATACATTCAGTCAGCAGGATGCTGTTGTTTAACAACCAGCTCTCCAGGGAAGAAAGTCCCTGATTTTGTCATTGACCAATTTTTGTGCTGTACAGACTTCTGCCAAGGCTGATTGCAAGCTACCAACGTGATGTCACTGAACATGGAAGGTGTGTGAACCCTGGGCTCTCAGCCCTGTGAGCTGGCGCCAGCACACCAATCTAAACAGTGTCATCCATTCAGCTGCCCTTTATCAGTAACTTAGGTTATATTTTAGCTTTAGTCTTCAATGCTGATGTTTAACTTTTCAATTGGTTTAAAACCTGGTTCAGCAAGAGGACTGCTAAGTATTTGTTTCCCTCACACACCAAAATATATAGAGGTCCAATACATGGACCATTTCTAATTTACCCTTATAGCTCTGTGAGTCATACAGTAACTGAACCATACTAAGCACTTAGCAGGTGAAAGTGAATACATAACTTTGATTTTGTGATGGTATAGGGATATTTCCATACACATAAAATAGCATGATGTGCAACCTTCATTCAAACCATCTAGGCTTTCTTGTTCAAAAAACATTTGGCTACTACTAAGGTAAATAAAGACATTTCTCATTCTGTAGCCATGGGAAATAAAAATAGTAAGTTCTTTTATTATTAACCTCAAATATTTCTACTGAAACCATTTAGATCTGTTTTCTTCACAGATATGTGGTGATCTCATAACAAATGTAGACTGAATGAAATAAACTCCTAGTTTAATAGTGAAACATTAATCACAAAATATTGCATATGTATGATATAAAGTCACTTCTTGTAAGTAAGCAAGGTATCTGCAGAGTACACACCTGTTCAGCTCAAGGTGCAAGCAAGTGGGCATATATCCAGAAGGAACTGTAATTTGAAAACATACATGCACCTCAAATGTTCATAGCAGCACTATATACAATAGCCAGGACATGGAGACAACCTAAATGTCCACTGACAGATGACCAGATAAAAAAGTTGTGGTATATATACAATAGAATTCTACTCAGCCATAAAATAAAATAAAATAATGCCATTTGTAGCAGCATGAATGGACATGGAGATGGTCATTCAAAGTGAAGTAAGTCAGACAGAGAAAGAAAAATATCATATGATATCACTTATATGTGGAATCAAAAAAAAAAAGACACAAATGAACTTATATATAAAACAAAAACAGATTCACAGATACAGAAAACAAACTTACGGTTACCAGGGGTGAAGTGGGAGGGAAGGGATAAATTCAGTGTTCAAGATTTGCAGATACTAACTACTATATATAAAATAGACAAACAACAAGTTTATGCTGTATAGCACAGGGAACTATATTCAATATCTTATAGTAACCTATAATGAAAAAGAATATATGAATGTATATGTATGATTGAAACATTATACTGTACATGAGAAATTGACACAACATTGCAAACTGACTATACTTCAATTAAAGTGCAAAGAAAGCACTACAACTGAATGATATATTTAAATCACTTATTTTGTTTATAATAGATACAAATGTACTTAAATTGCTTATATTTGTTTACAATAGACACAAAAATTATATAAGTAGCTATGTTAAAAATTGGTAAAAAGCTACTTTGGCAAGTTGCATATAAATACCAACTTAAATATGCTCCTTTTATAACTTATTTGTAGTCAAAATTACACTGAATTTTAGATGTTGACATTTATATTCATAACTATTTTTCCTATTCTGATATTTGGTAAGTACTCAAACTTTTTTCAAAGAGTAATTATTACCATTAGAAGGGCTTTCTATTTTTTTTGGAGTTTAATGTGACAGTATGAAAAAAATAATTTTTTTCATGTAACAGCTACCAACCACCCTTCAATCTTACATCTATTAAGAAAAGAGGTACTATAAGAAGTGAACAGACAGCTGAGCCAAAGACAAGCAGATAAATAATTTTAAAGTAGATACACAATTTAACTACTCAGTTGACTTTTTTATCCAGGATGCTTGATGACAGCCTAATTGCACATTTTCAGTCAGCAGAAATTAAAGTACAATAAAATTCTGTCATAATGTGGTAATTAGGGTCCAAGGGAGTCATTCATGTAAAAGGCGTCGATGATATTATACGGATAATAAGAGCACTAGACAAGTCTAAATAACGAGAGGGCCTGGAATTCTATGGGTCTGGCTTTGTGGTCCACATCTATCAGGTGCCAAGCTGGAATGTGGTACCACTACTATGTCTTAAATGTAGAATGGGAAAAAAAGATTTAGTTCCAGGACAATTTGGGATTTCCTATATAATGACAGTAATTCAGGATCTCCAGATTAGCTGTCATCTGTCTCGTCACCCCTATGTAGGGCTCTGGGAAGGATGAATACCAAGAATATGAGAACCTTCCTCAATTTGCCTGGCTTCTCAAGAGTGGAGGTCTCACTATTCACCAAAGAAAAGAATAAAACAATGCCATCTGCAGCAATGTGGATGGACCTAGAGATCGTCATACTGAGAGAAGTAAGTCAGAAAGAGAAAGAAAAATACCATATGAAATCACTTACATGTGGAATCCAATAAAATGAGAAAAAAATTTTAAGAAGACACAAACGAATTTTATTACAAAACAGAGACAGGCTCACAAACAGAGGAAACAAACTTACGGTTACCAGTGGGGAGAGATGGTGGGGGAGAATACACTGGGGGTTTGTGATTTGCAGATACTAACTACTATATATAAAACAGATAAACAACAAGGTCCTATTGTATAGCACAGGGAACTATAGTCAGTATCTTTTAATGGCCTATAATAAAATACAATATGAAAAGAAATATATATGTATAAATGAATCACTAGAGTGTACACCAGAAATTAATGTAATATTGTAAATTGACTATGCTTCAATAAACTGTATCTTCCCTTTTTAAAAAAAAGAAATGTTAGATGAAAAAAACAAAACATTAAATTGGATTCTCAATTATTACTAAACTACTACTTCTCCTCCTTCTTCCTCTCCTTTTCTAAATTTATTCATACAGAAGCTCCTATATATGTTGGTAATAAACAGGTTCACCTTCTGTTCTTTCCTTTACACACTAAACTATTAAGTACTAGAAAAATCTCTTTTTTAAGAAGTCAATTATTGAATCAAAGAAAGCCCCTATCAACTACGATTTATAAAACAGATAAAGAACAAGTTCCTACTGTATAGCACAGGGAACTATATTCAATACCTTGTAATAGCCTATAATGAAAAAGAATATGAAAAGGAATATATATATATATTTATAACTGAAAAAAAGAAAATGCCTGTCAACATTAAAAATATATCCCTTTGATTATTTGTGTAAGTACATTTTATAGACTTAATGTCAACAAGCCAATATACACAGCCACCAACAGGAACTGAGCTTTTGTTATTAAGTGTCACATTATTAAGTTTTCATCCTTACCACAGACCAGCATTTAGAGAAACAGTAAATGAGCAAAGCTGTGGGGGAAAGCTAGAGTGTTGTCTATCAGAGGAAAATAAGGGGAAATGTGAACAATGAGAAGCACATTCCTTTTTTCTTAATGAAGTTTCTGATTTCTGTTCTTCTACCAGCTTTTTGTCCACATGCAGGCTCCACTGATGGCTCAATCTATCTTGGTCTTTTTCCTAACATTTTTCTTTTTTGTGAAGTTAGATGTTCAACCCTATGCCTTCATCATCTTCATTGTCATGGCTCACAAATGAAAAGGAAAAGTTCCCAAATAAAGGAATATTGCTTATAAATATAAATACCACTTAACCTTATCATTAAAATATCATTTTTCAAAGAGAATAGCAAAAGTGAAAATGATTATAATAATCACTTTGGCAAGCACGTAACCCAGAGCAGGTGTTTTATTTAGATGGGTTGGTAGCCAGTATTTGAAAAGAGAAGATGAATAGGTTGCTTGGCCCCAGCACAAGCAGCTGAACTCCTTACACACAGGCTGCTCAGTGCAGTTATGTGACCTACCGGGGGCACTGCAAAATCTTTGTGCGGAAGCACATGGCATAGTAATTTTGGTGGGTACTCTTACATTAATCAAAATGGAAAATCAGCATACGATTTGGCCCTCAGTTCTACCTCCAGAAATTCATGCTATCTGTGTATGTATGTATTTATGCATCTATTCTAACAAATTCACTGAAGTGATCTCATATATTATATTTGTTATATAGGCACGTATGCATAACTACAGATCTACTCTCATCATGTATATAAGAATACTAATTTAAGTACCATGTGTTAAAGCACTCTTTGTAAGAAACAAGAAAAAGAACAAAAGTAAATTCTCACAAACTGAAAGAAACAAAGTGAAACAAAAATACAAAACAAAATGAAATGTCTACCAACAGGGAACTGGAGGATGCACAGTGCAACTCTGAAAAAAATGATGGAGAAAGGTCTGCAGGTACTGATATGGCTGACAAAGAAAGATCAAGGAGCTGTATCTTTAAACAACAGAAACATACAGAACAGTGCATCTGGTGGGATCAAGCTCACTATGAAAATCCCTTAGGAAGATTGGAAATTAGAGATTGATGTATCCTTTCTCCGTAATCCTAACACAGTAAGTTTTATCATTCTGACATATTTTTCCTCCAGCCTTGGAACAGATTCACTATTTGATTAAGCATCAGAGGAAATAATTAGCTTGATTTTAAAGTCCATGTTGTACATATAATGAAAATAATAACACAAATATGTACGTATATAAGTAATAGAATCACATTCAATTCTAAGTGATGCTAATATAATAAAGTGCCGGGGGAGTAGAGATCACTGAGACTAGATTTAGACACAAAATATTTACATCCTCATTCTTAAGCATACAGATATTGAAGAGATTATACATTTAAACCTATCTCCCAATATCCTTTGCTATGCTAAGTTTGCATACATAGTTAAACTCTTTAAGTCAAAGGACTTATATTAGAAATCCTCTGAAAACAATACATTTTGAAAGAAAGAAGGTGTCTGTGTGTTCGTGTGTGTGGATGTGTATGAAGGTTTTCTAGAAGGATAAATCATATGTGTTGAGACAGTGGGACTGATAAAGTTCTGAGATATTGGAAAGTAAAGAAAAATATACTTGGAATGTAAAGAAAGATATATTTCTTTGATATATCTTCTTGTATTTAATTTTTCACCACATGCATGTGTCATTAAAAAAAAACCCACAACACACAACCTTAGAGAAACAAATGTATCTAGAAACATGACAAAAGTCAAAAGATTTAGGAAGGGACATCTGTAGTTAAAAGCATTGATCGCTATCTGTTTGACTAAGGCCAAGGTTTATGGTGAATGTACTTCTACAAATAATTGTAAATCAAAGTACAACCCTACAGATAAAAAGCCAAAATCAATGCAGTCATTTTATGTCACCAGTATGGATGCTCCCTCTGCAGCCCCTACCAACAGCCAGAACAGGTTACGTTTCTCCTATTTGGGTGCTTCTCGTGGTCGCCTAACCACTCAGATCACCTCTAATCTTGCGTCACTTTACCCTTCATGTCACAGCCATGTGACATTTTTCTAAAGTGAAAAATACCTTGGCCTAAACCTCTTCAGTTGGCCCTCCCCAGTGTCTAGGTAAATTCTAAACAAGCCTGGGACTGTCCTCTAACCAATTCTCCTTCCTCTCTCAGTAAAAGAATTCTTGAGTGTTAACTGGGCACGTAGGCATTCGGCACTCTCTCTCAAAAGTCTGTACTTCCCAGGCGCCTGTGTGATGAGTAGATGTAACACACAGCAGGTACCTGGCCAATAGAAGACAAGTGGTATGGTCAATTTCCAGAAAATGTCTTTAAAAAAGGAGTTTTTGATCTGCTGCCCTTTCCTCCTTTCTGCTGCTTAGAATGTTGACACAATGGCTAGAGCAGTCATCTTGGGCCACAAAGCAGGAGATGAACATCAAAGATGTTCTGGACTGTCTAGATTATATGAGAGAAAAACTGATTTATCACTCACTTAAACTCTTGTTAGAGAATTATTCCCCCAGAGTTTAGTCTAATCAGAATGAATACAAAACACCCTCCATAACCTGATTTCTACCCATCTTTCTAACGTCATCTTTCATCACTCCTACTGCACTCTATAATGCAACTGCATCTAATTGCCACTTCCCAGAGCGTGTCATGTTATTTCTTATTTTTATATATTAGTCTAAGTTGGTCTCTGCATCTGAAATAACCTACTCCTACCTCTACTCAGCCTCTGCTCCTTTGCATGGGAAACCAGGCAATGCACTCATTAGGAGAAGACAAAAATAGTCTCCCCGCCCTACAATACATAACATAGGTTTAAGACATAACAGTTGCCCCAGAAAAGTTCAGAAAAACCTTAGAGCTAAAGAAAATCTTCGTAACCTATCACCCACTCACATTGGTCCAGGAAAGAAATAACAGGGAGAAAAGAATTTGGAAGAAATACTATGGAGATAAAAGGTAAACCTCAAATATTACTATAAATATCTTTAGAGAAAGAGAGAATATACTGCATTCACTAAAAAGGAATATTGTTCTATGAAAATACATAATAAAAAAAAGAAAGGGACCTCATATATTAAATGTTTTATTACCACGCTTAAAACTCTAGTAAAAAGATTGGAAGATTAAGTCCCAGAAAGTGGGATAAAATGACTGAAATAGAAAATAGGAAAGAAAAGACAAAAATACTTAAGGATCAACCTGAGACATCCTATAATCAACTTCCAGGAATTATCAGAAAGAGAGAAGAAAGAAAAGAAGAGAGAGAGAATTATCAAAAACATAATATGTGACTACACCTCAAAACAGTAAATGATACTCAATAAATACTCACTGAACTATACATATCTTCATTCTTTATGTCATGTGTACCAGTCATAACCACTGACCACACACTAGTCAGAACGCAATGATAGGCACTGCAGAGAAAATATGAGTAAGATGATGTTTCTGCTCTTCACATCTTATTCCTTCAAAGAAGACAGACATAAAGTCATAATTACAATGTGGTGACATTAAGTCTAACAATGAATGTTTGGAAGAGCTCTGTAGGAGAGTACCGGAGGAATACATAACCCACCCTAGAGTCAAGTTGCAATTTTGCAACATAACGTTTACTTGTTACATTTATGCGTTAATATTGTATTATTCTTTACTTCTAAATCATTCTCCATAAAATACATTCTGGTGTTTAATTTAATGCTAAAAAATGTTTATAATCTATGCAATCCAAATTGCCACTAAACAAAACCAAATAATCCCACTGCTTTTTTAATTGGGTAAGGATAACGTATACACAGACAAATATAAAAATCCTAAGTAAAGCTCAATGAGTTTTTTCAAAGTGAACATAACCATGCAATCAATACAGAGACCAAGAATCTGAATATTACCAGCACCCCAAAAGATCCCTTGTGCCCCGTCCAGTCACTTCTCTCTTCCCAGAGAAACCACTTTCCTGATACCTAACAGCACAGATTAGTTTTACCTATTCTTGAACTTCATAAAAATGGAATCATATCCCATGTGTGCTCTTATATCTAGCTTCTTTGGCTGAATATTATGTGATAAGATATTTTTACATTTTTGGATATATAGTTTTATTTTAAACAAATTATTTTATAAAGAAAAATTTCAGATTTACTAAATTTTTATGAAAACAGTATAGTTACTGTACTGTAACTATGTACATACAATACATGGCGAATTTTCCTGATTATCAGAATCTTAAGTTATTATGGTACATTTGTCACAATTAACACACCAATATTGATACATGGTAGTTAACTAAAGCTTATATTTACTGAAATTCCCTCAGTTTTCTCCTAATGTCCCTTTTCTGTTCCAGGGTCCCATCTAAGACACCAAGTCACATACAGTTATCACATCTCTCTAGGTTTTCTTGGTCATCACAGTTTCTTAGGCTTTTCTTGTTTTTCATGACTTTGACAGTTTTAAATATTACTGGTCAAGTGCTTTGTGCAATATCGCTCAGTTGGGATTTATCTGATGTTTTTCTCATGGTTAGACTGAGGAAATGTGTTTTCGGAAAGAAGGCTGCAGAGGTCAAGTGACTTGTCATCACATCATACAGAGGGTGTTTACCATTAATATGACTTATCACTGTTGATGTTAATCTGAATTATTTTGCTTCAGGTCCTATTTGTCAGGTTTCCCCATTGTAAAATTACTTCTTTTTCTCCCTCTTCATTTGGTATCTTTGGGAATAAGTAATATCTACAAAAAAACAACAAGCCTTTATGACTCCAAAGCACAGCATCTTACTACTACACTACATAGAAACCTACGTGAAGAGGACATTTACCACAGATCCAATGTATGGTATCCATGTAGAATGTCAGTCCAGAAAACACAGGCACCATTGTAAATGTGTTTTTCTTACTGAATCTTCTCAGTCAATTAATTGTCAAAATAGTTAATTAACTTGATCTTTTGACCAGTGTGCAATTACAGAAATAGTCTTGGACTGAATCCACACAAAGTCAAGTGAGAGAACTAGAAAGTAGTCACATAGTTCATATAAAAATCATCTGAAAATCTAAGTTGGTTAAATTTTGCATGATTTTCTTTCTTTCTCATTCTTTTTGCATGTGTGGATTAGTTACAGAGTTTCTAAAGAAAATTTCCAAAAATATATACCACATACTACAAAGAATTGATATTCTAAATACAGAAGAATGTTGAGGGAATCTATTCATATAAGATTAAAATGGATTACTATAGTTAATGTATTAAGTAATACTTTCTTAAGAATATAATGAACAAATAAGTTATTGCTATCATTTTTATCTCATGAGGAGCTGAAATGTATATGTCCAGTGGGATACATGCTTGAAGAATATGTACAAAGTCGTTCTCTAGTTGAATGTGTAAAATATTCTAATCTAACAATCCAAAAAGTAACATACTATGTTTTCCATATACTATATTGTAAGTTATATAAATATCCTCAACTCTTAAATAACCATTCAGCAATTTAAACTAGTTTCCAAATGGCCGATGGCTGGAGTTACATCTGTTCACTTTATGCTTAAACCTGGTTTTCATCCTTCTTTTAGAATTGAAGTAAAAATAAGACACTGGATAACTCATGTCTCCTGTATAGTCAGTAGTAATAGAAATAACAATGATCTTCAAAAACAGGTTCTGCTGTCTTCATCCATCCCTGAGGAAGAACGACTCTTGATCTTCATGCTAGCTTGGAATTATGTGGGCTGCCCTGACTGTCATACACCACAAATCTGAATGATCAATGTAATGTAATGATCAGCGTAAATCAGCAAGATATACATCGAAACCTTCCTAGAAAGACTTTTACCACTCAAGTTCCATCACCTTAAAACTGATATTCATACTGAACTTCAAAAGAGTAGGAGAAAACTATATTGAGATAGAGCTAAAATGTTCCCCAGACAGTTTATTTCTACACAACTTAAATCTTCTAATTCATCAGTGGTGTGCTGGAACCAGCTTATACTCGCTTTCAAGAGCCATCTGATAATTTTTTTTGAAATGTATGAGCCTATTGTTAAACACAGGCATTATTAAAACTTAAATTATGTAAAATTACAATTAATCATATTGAAACAAAGATAATAAATATTCAAAACTCTCCAATCCTCCTTACTACCATATATCATTGAGATGATTTACATCTGTTGGGTACAGGGGAAATTCCACATACGGTGTGCTCCCATGCATCTCTTCCCAACTCCACATTCAATGACATCAGGTTAGTACCCTGAAATACGTCACAGTGGGAATATTTACACCATGAAAAAAAGCAAAAGTTACAAACAAGTGTTCTACCCTACCACCTCAGAGAACTGGTTGTTAAACACTTATCAACACACCACTGACCAAGCCCATAGTTAACTTCCCTCTTGCCAATTCTATCTGCACCCTGCCATCTTCTTAGTGTTGATTCTCTTTAAAGCTACATGTTTTGGGAAAACTTTCAGCTCTGTACATAATCCTGGTTCATTTAAAAATAATAGATATTTCTATCTTTTGAGAGAAAAGTAGAAAAGCAATGTCACTTCAAACAATCACTTCTCTGGGAGAAAGTTTCTACGTAAGTCGAACAAATTGTTAATGTAAAGGAAGGTGGGAGAGCTTATGGATGGTAGACAGAAGTGGGTTTAATCCTGATTTTACTATTTTCTACACAGGTAACATACTTAATCTAAGCTTGAATCCTTGTTTGCTAAAAAAAGTAAAAAATGAAAGGGTAATACCCTATGCTATAGATCTTTTGTGAAGAGTACATTGAGACAATAAACGTAAAGTTACCACAGATGCTTGGCAAATATTAGCTATTTTTCATAGTGTACCCCTAGGTTTGGCAATGTATCACCACTGTGAGAAGAGAAGCTACAATTCAAAAACACCTAACGAGTGCAACATAGATAAACCCTCTCTAAGTTCTGCATGTATATTTATACTGAATATTAGCACAGCAAAGCTCAGAGAAGTTCTGCATATAAGAAACCTAAATATACACATATTTAGCAGGGTTCCTAAAACTTCTCATATTTTTCTTGGCTTTCCCGTTTCAGTGAATGGCGAACCCATTCCTCTCCAAAGTGCTACATTTAACAGTGTATTAAGTCCTCTCAGTTGTACTTCTAGAATGTGGCTAAAAATGCATTCATTGCTGCTTCATTTCTCTGATAGCACCCAAATCAGGATCTCAATACCTCTCCTCTACAGACAAATAACATCACATACCCTGGTAATTTCCTCATAGGACCTGTAAATACTAGTTGTTTGTGAAGTACTTTAGGAAATGATGTTACGATGGAGTATGACACATATTTTTACAAAGGCCTGCAACGTATTCTAGGCTGACATAATTTGAAAGAATTGTAAGTTTTTAAAGAGAGTTCAGAGGTCAGCCAAAAGCAATTATAGATCTTAAAACACTGTACTTAACACTAACTCTTTTAGAGACTGGAGTTATTGAAGAAATAACTCAAAGGCTGACATAATGGATGTCAGTAAGAAGGCTTAACTGTCAAAGGAATCGGTCACATGCAGTCTATCAAGCCACACACCAAAAGTAAATGAGCTTACATTTTGGTAAAAGTGATTGATTATACCAAAGCATAGTTCCACACAGAAAAAAATTATTGGCAGATACTGATAATTATCACCCAAATATAAAGTGACTCTGTTTATTGAACTTTTTTAAAATCTCTTCAAAAACTAGGCAGATTTTCATGTATCTGTAATATGTTAATTGAAAGTAAGAGAAAAGATTGGAGGATATTCTATAAATATATGATTGACACCAAGACACATAGTGAAAAATAACTGAACAACTGTAGGGAAACTTGTCAATGTAGACAGTATTTCTTTCTTAAAAACCTCTTATCCTATGCTCTTTCTATCATGGCCTCATTCTAATTCTTTTCTTAATCTTAACTTCATTTTGAGGCTCATATGAATTACTTATAATTTACTTTATTTCAGAAAGTAATTAATACAAATTTTATTCTTGTCATTCTAGAAAATTTCCAGACTTTTATACTGTTGTGGCAGCTTCAGGGACCGAAACTGTCATCTCCCTAGAGAATCATTGCCTTTTCTTGCCACAACATGCTATCTCTGCAACCCATGTTCCCTGAAAACTTCTTGACTTACACCTTTGCCAGTCATGTCCCCTTTACTTGGATTGTGCTCCTCCTGCGAGCTAAAAATTCTACAGTTCTCCAAGTCTATGCATTCATCCTTTGATTTGTTTAGCAAAGAGGGACACATTGATGAATAAGATGGTCATTTTTTTCTATTCTTAAGAAGTTCCAGTGTGGAGGCAACAAAAGAAAATTAAAAAAAATAACAATCTCACAAATAATTAGCTGCAACTGTGAGAGGCACTAAGATGGAAGAGTTAAAGGCAATATTTTCTAAAGATCTATAAGTAACGTGACTAAAACTGCTGTGACACTTTCTTCGTCTATCCCTCACAACCACAAAGAGATTACAGTCATTTCCCCTCCTGTCTCTATATCCCACATCATTTTATATTTCAGTAATGTTTTAACCATCATTCTATATTTATCACACCCTGGTCTGTATGACTCTTATTTGCAATGTGAACATGTTCTCCTATATGGGAGATTGGGAGGGACTCCTGAACATCTCCTTCTCACAGATAAGCAGTTTAAATCAGTCACGGTCCCCACACTGGGCAATAAAACATAAAAGAGGAGAGTGCTGGGCTGTTTCCAGGAAAAAATTTCCTCTCCCTCAAAGATGATAGCCACAAGATAACACGGTATGATTTTCCTTCTTCTGGTCATTGATATTCAACATGTAATGCCTGCAAGTACGGCCGATAATTAGTCACCAGAGTGAGCATAATTCCCAAATCAAGGATGACACAACAGATCAATAAGAGAAGCCTTGTATCGGTGGGCTGCTGAATTAACCAGTCCTGTGGTACCCCCCAAACACACCTATCCCCAAACCTGTTATTAGGTGACTTTCAAATTTTCCTTTCTGTTTAAGCCAGTAATTTGCAGCAAATATCGATATATTACATTACTAGACTATAAACACTCTGAAGATGGGGAATGTCTTCTTCATCTTCATTATTTCTAGTATCTGGTATGACTTTTGCTCATAATAGTTGGTCAAAAATAGTAGTTGGGAAAAATTAAAGTTGCATTTCAACTTAAATATTTTTCATTTATATCCTCTCTATCTCTGTGTGTGTGTGTTCCCAGGCTTTAAGCACTACAAAGCACTAGGTTTACAGTCTCAGTTTAATTAGGATGTATTTTCCATGATGCTATAACACATAGATTGAACACTTATGATGATACAAAAAGACAGAAAAGTATTCAACTTTGTAAGTCTTTCCTTCAATAAATAAAGGATTCATGTCCTGTATCCGATAACATGCCATAAACATAACCACGTAATCTGCAATTTAAAAAGAAAACAGAAAAAGTAAAAGTGTCAGGGAAGTTGAAAATACCGAACATTCTCCAGAGATGACAAGACATACAAATGTTGGCAAGGCACCTTGTCAGAAGAGAGCCACAGGGATACACGTTTGATTTTAGACAACAGCTGGCTTTAGGTGAATGGGCTGTTGAGACGAATCTTTTTACTGTAAATGAAAATCAGGGAAGAAAGCTTTCTATCAAAGGTCTCATTTCAAGTAATTTAAACTACCATATGGTTTATGAACCCACAGTATAAACCAACTGACATCTACAAGCCAGTAACATTATTTCACTATATGAAATACCCTCAGTGACAGTGTTCTGTCTGAGAAATATAGGCATCATCCATTGCTCAAATAAAGGAACTGGAAGGACTTTTCAAATGCCAGGTCAAACGACGAATATGACTATGCACCATAAAAGAAATGGGGTCAGCCTGGCCCTCAGCTCAAAAGTTTATGAAATATTTGACCCAAGAGACAACATTAAGTGAAAATATAAATGTGATTCAATTTTCTGTTGACTCAGGTGTAAAGGCAATGGCTAGCTGTCAGATATTCTAGAAAACCCTGTGTGCACTCCCTGGGTGCATTAACCCGCACCGTCTATCTGCTTTATCCATCTTTCACTCCCATCAGGCTCTTTTATTAAAAACGTGAACAAAATTAAACACCATTTGTTATAATATCAGTATATGACATTTCCCAAGCTTCTTATCTTAGAATCCTTGAACACTGCCTGTTGCCTTTATTCCACAACAGCCCTACTGAAAAATCAGAGCTTTTCAGAGGACCAATATTCTACACATCAGAGTCAAAGAAAAACAACAGTTGGCATTTATTAAATGTGTCCCTGTGCCTGCAATTAAACCAAGCACTTTAGGTACATTATCTCAATGAATCCTCATTATGAGACAGTTACTATCATCCCTATTCTTCAGAAGTAGAAACTGGAGATCAGAGAAGTTAACAGCTAACACACACAGGGAAGTAAAAGAAGGTACAGGTTTGGAACCCAGGTCTCTGAGTTCTATGGGCTCAGCTAAAATGCTTTAGCCCCAAGGGTCCTCCCCACCCCCTACTCCATCCAAGTTTACTGAAGTCCTACCCAAAAAGAGATCACCCACTGGGCTTACCGTGAAGGCTCACTGGTCCATTTTACACTCTGGGGACATACTCTGTAATATTCATCACATTCTCAATATAGATGTTTAAAATAAATTTTAAGAATTTTCAGGTGAAAAAGGATAAACCATTATAGGGATATTTCAAAATTTATTAAAGATTTATTAAGTATTTTGACCAAAACTGAGAAGTGAGTGAATATTACTGTTTTTAAACATGATTTCATTTCCAGCATTGCTAAATCTAAACAGTTACCTGAATGCACTCTGAACATAACACAGTCATGGGTGGTGACTATGAGGACCAGCGCTCACAGTATAGCTGTGCACAGAGGAGAGACTCTACACAGGCTGGAGACCGGGCAGGCTCTTCTCAGATGCCTTCACCTTATAAATAATAAACTAAAGAAGCTGAAAGAGAAAGTTTCACAACCAGCATATACACTGTGTTTTTTTTTCCTTGTTTTGTTTTCTTACCTAAATGTCTCTTCTTGCTTTCAATCATTTTATTATCAACACACTTATATTTGAGCTCTTATTCCATTTAAAAAATGAAGGAGCATGTCACTATAGCAAATATTTCAAGGTTATATTTACCTTTGAAATGAATTTAACTCTAATTAGAGTAATTCAAAAAGCACATTATTTGTTTGTTCATGTTGCAAACATTTATTAATGATCCACTACAGACCAAAAGATTATGCTGAAAAGTCAAGAATGAAGACTCAGTTACTGACCTCAAGTATCTTAGAGAAAGAGACGTGAAGACAAGAGTCACAAGGCAGTATGTATGGAAGTGAAGGTCAAAAGGAATGAGGACATATTATACGGGAAGGCAAGTTTTAGTGTGCCCGGAAGGGGGAGACGGGAGAGCACAAGGAACAGACGATGCTCACAGAGCATCAGGCGATGAGTGGAGTTCTTGTCAGACACCACATTCTGGACAGAGGGACCAGTGCTTAATGTGAAAGTCATGACAGAGCTCAGCATACTCGTGAAGTAGCAACCGTTCAGTGTGGCTGCAGCGTGAGGTGGGAAGACGTAGAGTGCAGGAAATGAGCTTCGACAGGCGGATGGCTAAGGGTTTGTAGGTAACCCAAGGGGGCTGACAATTTTTTCCAGAATCAGTGGTTTTCCAGTGGCACCCTGTTCTGCCCTGCAGATACACTGAGGTACCTGAGGTCACCCAGCAAGGCACGAAGAGAAGAACCCCTCAGATCACAGCACTCTGACGTCCCGAACTTCATATCTAGTCCACTCCAGGTAATTGGCATAGTACATAAAATACCATTTGAAAGAGGATTCTGCTGACTAAAATCAGGTATGAAAACCACTGTTACGGGGAACAAGCAGCCATGGAGGAATTTTTAATGCACAGCATTCTTGTGCAGAAACGCTGCTTGAAAGTCATCCCCATTGCACGCGGGACAGCGCGACACAGTGACAGCGCTATCTGGAAGCGGGGTTCTCCTTTCCCAGCCATAGAAAAGCCGAAGAACTTAGAGAAAAGGAGGAGATAAAACACTTCCCTTTCCTATACATTTTTTATTCCCATACGTAGTACTTGTTTATTTCTCTTGCTGCTTATCTTACTGTATTATAATGACTGGTTTGTCTGTCTCAGCCATTAATCTGTTATCTCCACCAGACCAAGTATTGAAATGTTTTTAAATTTTATTTTTGTATTGTTGATTTAGAGTGTTACTTTCAGGTATAAAGCAAAACAATTCAGTTATATATATATATATAGTGGTATTGTAACACTTAATGGTTGAGTCTCTGGCCATTACACACTACCTGGCACATAGGTCTCAATAAACATTTACTGAATGAATTGAAACGGACTTTTTTTTTTTTTTTTGCATACAGAGAAGAAAGGTCATGTTCTGCTCAGCCTCGGCACAATTTTAAAGTAGAGGGAAGTAGTGTTGAGCTCCTCACCCTCACTGGCTGTCTTTGTTTGCTTGTTTGTTGCGAACTCCTTGCTCCCTTCCCACCTCCATCCCTACTCTGTTCCTCTGGTGTTCAAGGCACTGACCTTACAATGGCTTCTTTTTTAAAATTCGAGGCAATGGCTATTTCTCTCACTCATTGCCTGTAGGCTCCGCAGGCAGTCAGCTGAGTCGCTGAGAGTTGTTCAGAGGCAGCCGACTCACAGGACGGCAAAGTGAAAACTGCCTAACCAGTTAGCTAGCTCAACCTAAAAGGTTAAAGCCCCGTGGTGGTTTTATGAGTGAGAGACTCAGGCAGAGGAGCAGAGGAGATGAGCCGTGTTTTGTTCTGTTTTGTCTTGTTTGGTTTTCTGAGATTAGTGAGGTCGTTGATAGTACTGTTCGTCTGCTTTTGAATAAAGATGAAACGGTTAGCCAAAAGTTATCCTGTGAAGAAAACAGCAGTACAGTGCATGCTCTCCCTTTGGTCCACACCTAGGGCTCCCTTCACAGGCACATGCAACCATTCTAAAGGCAACTCCTGTCCCCTGTCCACACATAAATGATTAGTGTATATGGAAAACACAATCTTTCCTAGGGCCATACTGCCTTAAAACTGCTACTTCCCTGATGGAGAATTTCAAAGTCATTTTGCATTATTAGAATGACTACCTTCAGGAGACCTCTGTGTGCGCCTGTCTCATGTTTCTCTCTCCATATGGCACCAGGCATGTTAATGTCATCAATACGAACATCCTTAGAGAATTTACAAGTCACAGATGTAATTCAGCCACATTGATTTAAAATGACAATGAGAATCTTTTAAGGTAAAGAAAAATGGGAATCAGAAAAGCTACCACCATTTTGGGGCTTTGGATTTTGAGTATACAAAAAGCATGTTTATAGAATTTTCCATTAATCTGAGTCTAGTCAGTCAACCTACAGAAGTAAATAGAATATAATATACATTGATATGTTATAATAGGAAGCAAAACATTCTTCCTGTTTATTAGAAGTTTATTTCCACTTTTATAATCTTAATATAAAACTGATTATAAGTAAGATTTAAACCTTTCCAAACAGTTATATGATTTAAACATAGTAACTAAAAATTATTAAAATAATAAAAATATATTAATTGAATCCAAAATCACAATATTTTATATTGGTTAATAAGAAATCATTATGTATAAAATGGCTAAGCATCAAAAAATAAGTTGCTTACTAATAATAAATGTCATTCATTTGCTTGTTCTGAGGCAGTGGAAGGCACAGATGCTGAATTAAGTCACTCGATACTGAAGTTTGAAACAAAATCTGTCATTTTCCAATAAGAATAAAATAAGTTATAATGATTTTGGAACTCCCTGAAGTTAACGGCATAGAAAAGATCTTGGCTTCAATCCTATGAAATACATGGCTCAATTCCACTAAAATAATATCTTTCACTAGGATTGAAGCACTTGCTACTGATCAGATAGTCCATTATATTGGAGTCATTATTATAAACTTAGTAATAAGAGAGTTTGCCCCATTTCTTCCTAATCATATAGAGAGATAGGAAAATAGAATAGAGGCAGAGCTATTTCTAAGATAAATATTACACCACAGGCTGTTTTGGAGCGTGTTAGAATGTGTGTATTGGAATGTGTGTGTGTGTGTGCGCGCGTGTGTGTGTGAAACACGGGACAGTGCAGAGCAGTAGCTCACAGCTCACAGCTAGACTCTGGAGTCAGACTGCACATGACCCAGGTTGTTGATCCCAGCCTTGCTATCTCCT
Organism: Vicugna pacos; assembly: GCF_048564905.1. Taxonomy (NCBI): domain Eukaryota; kingdom Metazoa; phylum Chordata; class Mammalia; order Artiodactyla; family Camelidae; genus Vicugna; species Vicugna pacos. The sequence goes on from NC_132989.1 coordinate 37,515,391, forward strand.
AGGTTACGTAACTTTGAGATGGAGCTTACTCTCTCAGAGACCCCTGCCTCTAAATGGGATTATAATAAAATTTCATCGACTTGTTAAAATTAAACGAGTAAATAAATGTAAAGTGTTGGAGCGGTGCCTGGTTCACAGCACTATTACTTATTGATTACCATTATTAAAATTCTTCTAACCTCTTTGTGTCACGAATTTTCCTAAAAAATACTGGGTCAAATACATTGTTTAGACAGCTTTTGGATACATGTGTGTTTGAAGATATCACATTAATAATAACTTGATGAATGACCTTGGCAAATAACCGGCCTGGGATGCCATTTTTATATTTTAAAAAGGTTTACTATGATGCCCGCCAACCCCGGAGGAGGAGTTCAAGAAGAATTAATGAATCAGGCTAAAATTTCTAACAAAAAGAATGACATAATATTATTATCATGTCTCAACATCTTTTTGCCTTTATGTGTTACACTGCATGTATTTCAAGGCAAATCATCAACGAAATTCCTAAATCAGTGTTCCTTTTGAGAAAGATCTTTTTAAAAAGTGTGTGGGAGAGAGTGAGTTGAAAGACGGAAAAAACAAACAAACAAACAAAACAAAACAAAACCAAACCCAGGAAGACATAAAAGACAGAGGAAGCAGATTCATCTAATAAGGAAAAAAGCAAGAAAAAAGTAATGCTCAAGTGGTAAATTACTTTCCTTCCAATCTATTTCTTTTCATGCTCAGTAGAAAAGGATCATTCCAGGTTTACATTATGTATGTACATTTACAATCAGGGCTCTGAGTATGCTCTAGAATCATCAGCTTTAAAATACCAGCTCTTATTTTACTGCAGTGATATGTGAAGATGAGATTGTCTCTATTCTGAGTCTGGTAAGTTCCCTCTGAAGTTTTACATTTTAAATAAATCTTCACTATCAGCTTATTCTGTTGTCACTTGCTTCTTTGTGCTAAGAGTCAAGTGCAAACATTAAGAATCTGTTTATCTGTAGGTAAGTATTGAACATTAGAGAAAACATAGTTAAACAACTAAGGGATAGGGAAGATGTCTGTTTCTCACAATATTCTAGACAAAATGAACTAGAAAACCTGAAACTTCTCTAAAACGTAGATCTAGATTTGTTTGAAAAGAAAAGGGACTACCCAAGTACAAGAAACAGAAGTGCAAGCCAATGAGCTGTATGAAAACAAACCTTGTGCTGAGGATGAAGATGACTATTTGGGTAATCAAAGGGTTTGGGGTTTGATGCTCACACGGACCACAGATAAGGAGGCAGTGACACCTGCATCAAAGCTGAATCCTAGAAGAGCTGCATCTCGGTGAAGGGGTAGGCAAGAAAAAAATAAAGATATCTACTCACAGTGGAATACAAGGCCATTTTTCTGCACTGTGGGTGCAGGAGAAACAAAGTGTTTATTTTGGTAACTTTAAAATTTAACTTCACCTGGGGTTGTGATTCAAATCGACAGAATTTGCACATCATAGTAATCTCAAGCCAGACGATGATGAAAGCCCATCTAGCAGGAGCTGGTGACAGCAGAGAAGCATCTGGCAGAAGCAGAGTCCAGTCAGATTTCAGGAGATTTTAAAGATTTAGAGGAACTTATAATCAAAAATGACAAAATTTGTAAGTAAACTATCCACTGTAACTGAGAGTTAGCACAGAGAGCAAACAATAGAAATAGACAAACTCAAGCACTTAATAAAAAATACATAAACAATGAAACAAATACATTTACAAAAGTGACTAAAAGCATAAATAAGAACAGAATAAGATACTGTGTATAAATGTAAATAAACTTATAAGCAAATTAAACAACAAATTATACACAGTTAAAGAGGGTAAGAGTGAACTACAGAAAATATGTGAGGAAACAGTCATGTGAAGATTGTGAAAATATCAAAAAGTTAAGAGATGGAGATGACAGAAAAAGAAGGAACAACATGTAATAAAAATTCTGAGAGAGAGAGAGGGAGGGAGGGAAGGGGACAGAAAGAATGAAAATAAGGAAAATGGGAATAAATCAGTATTTAAAAAAAAGAATGGCTGAGAACTTTCCAGAATCGACAAGAAACATGAATCCTCAGATAGAAGGGAAGAAAGAGCTGTGTGAGTGTCATTTTGGAAAAAACCCACACCTGGGGTCCTCATAGTGAAACGACCAATGACTAAAGAATATAGATCTTGAAAGCAGACAGAGAGAAAAGATAGATTTACTGCTAAGGAATAAAAGTCATGCTGACCCCTGATTTCAGACTTTTCAAATGCAACAGTAGAAACCAGAAGATAATGGATTAGTGTAATTAAAAAGCTGAGTGGAAATAACTATTTTCCTAGAATCCCTTTCCCAGTAAATCATCTAACTTAATGGATAAAGCAAATATTTTTCAAAGCAAAAAGAAACAGCACCTTCTATAGCTGTTCTTAGCCAAAGAATTAAAGGGCACACTTTAAGAATACGGAAACTGACCCAGAAAGGAGAGTGAAGCAATGGTTGAGCAAAGAAATTGGGAAACATCAGAAAAATTAAATAAGCATTGTCAGTATAACAGAATAACCGTAATGACTACTTCAGGGCATATAGATCAAAATGAATCTACAACACTGAACAGTAAGATAGTGAGCAAAATTAAAACATTCTAAGATCCTTTTATTGGTCAAGAAGCATACAGAAATACTTTCATGCATGTTAAATTTGCATTTGAGAAATGTACCCTTGCAATAATAAAGCATGCATATTAAAAAGTGAACATAGTCTCTAGAGAGCAGAAAAAAAAAAGCGTGTATTCTAAAGAAGTTGAGGGAATTCAGCAATGAACATCAGTGGTTCCTGACTTTAAGATGCTTACTGTTGGATGGGAAGACACAGATACAATTTCATATACAGAAAGATAAAAATGTACTTTATTCTAGAGAAACACAATCTCTTTTGCCTACATTTTAAAGCCTTTCCTCTTTACAGCCTTAGGCGGGTAAAGAGTTCCAATAAACTTACATGTTTCCTAGACTTTAAAGAGCACAAGTGCTGTGCTTTGCCAAAAACACATAACAGAAACAGAATCCATTATTCAACATATGCGCAGAGAGTTCTAACAAGTGTCTGCAAACTTGCCAGTACATGTGCTTTACATTAAGTCCACCCCACTCAGCCTCACTTATATCTAAAACACAACTGTCTTAAAAGCAAAATAAATGTAACCAGAAAAACGTTTACATGGTTCCCATGCATACTGTTTTCTGAAAAAGATACCCATCCTTGTTCCCTTGCTGTCAGCACATCAGTTTCTGAATACAAAAAAAAAAAAAAAAAAAAAAAAACCATGAAGTGAAAACAGGAGGCTGCAAATAAAAAACAAAGCATCCAGGCTGGATGTTCAGCCTTCCAGGGAACAATCCATCTTCATGTGTAAGGAACAGAAATTCACAAGAAGATAACAAAACAACTGAAGAAAAGATTATTAAGATCCATGTTGCCGGTAAAAAAGAAATAGACCCAACAGAGTCAGGACAATAGAAAGGCGATATAATTGCAAAATATAATCGTACTAAGAATAGATCAAGAGATACTGTTTCAAACAACAACAAGAAAAACCACCAACAGTTCTTTCGTTTCTTTTAAGAAAGGAACTAAAAAGGAAGAGGGTGGATTTGTGAGCTTTTAACAAATCTGCCTTGAACAATAAATTGTTGACTCCAGAAGAAATGAATTGAGATCTAAGGTTTTTAAGTATCAGGAGATGTGCTATTCAGAATACTCCCGGGGAAAAATAACTTAGAGGTACATCACAGCCCAATTCTACCTTTTGTAAAAGCAGCTCTGTGTCTCTTTTCTTTTGTTTGGATGTATGGCAAGCAGGCACAGTAGTTAAATAATCTATATTTCCCTAATTTTTTTCACAATACCTGAAGCCCACAGATGAAAAATGATGCACTCAGGAACATTATTTTTAAACGGATATTCTGTGTGGGGATCAGACTTTTCTCCATCCTCCCCTTACAAGATGCCTGATGACGCACATCAAAGACTACTATAATGCATCAGTTCCAAGTTATCTTTTAAACTTATGTTATTTGCAGTTCCAACTTCATGATGTTAAGAGGATCTTACAAGATGACAGTACCGAAACTGCTTAGGAAACCGAGCTATGATATCTACCATGGATCTACAAATTCATCAGCTGGCACTTATTAAATATCTATTATTTCAAACAGTGAATGCAGAGTATTAGAATCACAGGGGGAATATATATGACTGGTGTTCAGGGAAGCTGAGCACCAGGCCCATATCAGACATGTAAAAGGTACATGACGTGGGCTTAACCCCTCTATGCCTCTGTTGTCTTATCTGCAAAATGGGGTAGATAATAAATGAATGATTTACAGATATCATAAGGTAGAAATAAACAAAAATCAAAGGATAAAACACAATGAAATTGGGCTGTTACTATAAAACAGTACATTAATTACCTATCCAGGGTGCACAAAGCAGATTTCCTCTACACTGTGCAGATAATCCTCTCTACATAAATCTAGTACCATGATGCAACCTCCATTTAAACATTTGCATTCGAAGAGACAAGCTTTAAATAAGTATAGAAACCGAATTTATTTCCAAAGTCAGATACTCAGTTTATCACATCAAAGGGAAATTGTGTCTGCACAGAATTCTGAATAAATAAAACTTCCTATTTTATCGCCAATTATTTTTCATGGCTGAATGTAAAAATAACGTTTTCTTTTATTCCACAAATTACGGAGAGCAGATAAATGTAAAAATTACAATGGATTATAAACTTTTGAACTTGATTTTCAGTCTGCTTTATCTTTATCACTAAACTATGATCCAAGATACTAATTCTCTGAGCCATGATCTAGTTTTTTTTTATTAACAACTGTATTAAGGAATAATTTGCATAAGAGAAAATTCACCCATTTAAGTGTAGAATTCTTTTCTACTAAATGATTCTTAGTAAATTTACAGATTTGTGCAGCTATAGCCACTATCCACCTTTAGGACATTTTCATGACCCCAAAAAGACTTCTCATGCTCCTCTGAAGTCAACCCATATTATAACCCCTAAGCCCAGGCCACTACTACTGTACTTTTCAACTCTACAGATTGGCTTTTTATGGATACTTCAGATAAATAAAATCATACACTATTTGGTCTTTTCTATCTGCCTTCTTTTATTTAGTATCCTGCTTTTTATTGCTGATAAGAGTCTATTGCATGGGTGGTTCATGTTTTATCCAATAATCATTTGATGAACATTTGAATTGTTTCCAAATTTTGGCTATTATGAGTAATGTTGCTTTGAACATAATAATCCGGTTTCATGGGTAAATACTGAATTATACCATATATATATATAATACTGTAATATATGTATGTATCTGGAATGCTTAGTCTTAGGGAAACTGGTACTCAGATAAACAAACCACAAATTCAGACTTTCCAGGTGCTTCATTGCTCTAAAACTTCCAGGTGAAGAGATAGAATTGTAAAGTAGTTAATGGCACAAATTCTGGAGATGGGTTCCTTGGGTTCGTAAACCAACTTGATATTGTATATTCTAAGTTAGGCAAGTTGTTCATTAACTTCCTTGGTTTCCTTCACTGTAGAATGAGGACAATGACAATGGCTCATTTATAAGTTTATAGTGAGGGTAAGGTGGAGCAAAAGCACTTAATAAGGTTAACTATTATAATTAAAAACTGTACACCAAATCATCATGAAATGATTTTAAGAGATTAGTAGTGTTATTAAAACAAAATGTCTAGAAAATTCCTAAATCTAGTTTTCCACTAAGGGATGCAACTCTTATTATTGCTTAATACAGTATAATTTTCAAGCACAAATGTATGTTTCAACGTGGAGGGAAGCAAAACACCTATTTTCCTGTCTGGCCATTACCACACAGTCATTGGCTGAGGAAGAATCTCTAATAACCTCTTGCTTCAAAGTAGAACATCACTGGATTCAGAGACAAAGCAGAATTAGATTTTTACCATCAAACAATCTTTGTCACATCCTCTTCAATGTGGCACGAAACACACGACAGAAGAAAGGAATAAAAAATAAATAGAAAGAGCAATGACATAGCTTCTCTGGCTTAATTATTTAACAATACACTGTGCATAATATGCGGCAGGAACAGTTCTTTAAAAATTCTTTAAAAATAGTAACTAACTTAATCTTCATAATAACCCTATGAAATAGTATCTATTACCCTCCGTTTCAGATGAGATAACCACAGCACATGAGAGGTTCAGTAATTTAACCAGTGTCACACAGCTAGTAAGTACAGAGCTGAGTTTCAAACCAGGCAACCGAGTGCAAGTTATTAGTTCACACCATGACACTTGGCTATCTCTTTTACTAGAAGACAGAAGGATCTGACTGAAGTGAACATATTCCCAGAAAAGACAAGTAGAAGCACAATCTGTTTTGTTCTGCACACAGATCTATCTACTTTAAACATACCATCTGATTTACATTAAGCCACAGGGAAATGTTTCTTTCAAAGATGAGTGAAACTAGGAAGGTCTAAGTTATCCCTCCTTCAGTTTCATCTTACACTCCCTTATCCATTTTATATAAATGTAATATTGAAAAAGTCAAGCTTATCAAATTCATAGATGAAGTTCTTCAAACACCAGAAAGGATTCCTAAGCTGACCACACGAACATTCACTTCCTAATCAATCACTCTCACTATGTATGAATTGAGAGAGTAGTAGACCCTCTGTGGACAAACATTTCCAATTTTTTAAAAAATCTAGTGCAATTTATATCCTTCTTGGAAGATCATGGTGCACATTAATATTTTTAACTTTTTAATTACACAAACATTAGGCACATACTTGTAAAAGATAAAACCTACAGACAAATGAAGTGCACCCCTATCTTAATATTTTAAAAGGCTCTGAAAAGTCCTGATGTATACAAACTTGCCTATATTTGTTTAATGAAGCATTTCTCAAATTCAATAATATTAAATAATTTTAATAAAATAAAAAACAAGAATGGAGTCTACTTTCCTCCCAATCTAACACCTTTTTACCTATATTGTCAAATAGGTAAAAAGTGCTCTAGACTTCTAAGTAATCCACAACATATTAATGTAATTATTTCTTACTCTTCTGATAAAACTTTATTCTGATACAACCTTTGAGGTTTGAGTCATGAGAAAGAGCATAGTTAATAACATATGACAGCACGGGGAAGCGTAAAGATGATAATAAACAGACTAACGTTCACTAACATTATTAGGGGCTTATCACACTGCAGACATCGCTTATCTAATATCATGCTCAAAACAACCCTAGAAGGCAAGTATTTACATATTAATTCTCATTTTACAAAAGAACAACTGGGTAACAAGCCATAGCACGCATTTAGTAAGAGGTGAAGTTGGGCTGCAAATTCAGGCACTCCAAACCCAGAATTCATATTCCAGCAATTACACTGGACTGCCTTCCACTCTGTCCCAGGCAATCATTTCAATTACACATGCAGAATCCCTATTGCTAGGAAGAAACAAGGAAATAAATACTACATAAAACTACCAAGGAAGATCTAGGAAAGGCGGATATGATTTATTCATCACAATGTGTTTATGTTAACTCTCAATACTTCTGTTATTATAAACCCTTTCCACTTGTTTATGTCTCTTTTCCACTTTACTAAGGAGTTGGACGATTAGAACTGTTTTCTCTTCCCTATCCTAAAATCACTGCAGTGACAGCACATTTTCCAATGGTGATATATTCTGTAAATAGCTGAAAATAATGAAATGTATCTGCAGCCACAGCACTATTTCACATTATCTTTCATTTTTCGATGGAAGGATCATTCATACATTAATGTCTAATTCCAACATATAAAATGTGCCGTGTTTGTGAGTGAATAGTATGCGGGGTTTTATTTATTGCTTTCTCCTTACTGCATACTTTTCAAAGTGCTAACATTGTTTCTGCAAATCAAATTCTGTTTTGACATTCGGCCTTTCAAATGGCAAAAAGGAAATCATGCAAAAAGCACTAGATTCAAAGACTGCAGAAAGCTGCTAGAATACGGAATGCTGACTTCTAAGAAATGCACACTTTACATGCTTTGTTCTCAGAAGACAATATCAAAGTAATGAGTAAGGCCTTTTTTAGCCCTCTGTAGCTTATTTCTTGGTAACCTCTTTAAAGCATCTGAAGATGTAAAAAGAAGAACAGTTGGATCTGCAGAGAGATTTTTTTTTTTCCTTCACTACATACTTATTGTGACAATACTTTTCTAGATGTGGAGGACCCAGTAATTAAAAGGGTGGACAAGGCTGCTGAGCTTAAGGAAGTTACATTTGACAGGCAGGAGACAGTCAACCAATAAAACAAACACAGAACAAGATATCACAGAGAGGTGAGAGCTGTGAAGAAACAACAGGTAGCACCCTGAAAGAGGTGGTGCACCAGTGAGTGTGTGACAGGGAGTGACAGGGATGCACGTGGACAGCCAGAGCCCAGATTGAGTGGCCAGCAAAAGTACCTCTGAAACAGGTAACACAGGAACTAAGGCTAAATGGAGAGAAAGAGCCAGCTATGCATATGCCAAGTGCAAAGGCTCAGAAGAGGGAATGAGTTTGGGAAGCCCAAACCCAAAGAATAGCTTGCATGGTAGAGTACCAGGCAGGGGCATCTGAGACCGACAGGAGATGCATTCTGCGGTCCGAAGAGATCATAGTGCATGGTTACAAGTTAGACAGCCACGTAAAGGGACAGAAGCAGCTCCAGCAGCAATGGGGAGCTGCAAAAGTTTTCAACATGGGATGATATTGAACTTTTCTCAAAAATCCGACTTTTATTGCTCCGGGGAAAATGGATTATAGGACAGCAAGGGAAGAAGCAGGAGCTGGTTAGGAATTTGTGTGAAGGCAGTGTAATTAAAAGATAAGGATAAATAAGAGAGGTTCAACGCAGATAGTGAAAAGGATTTTGAATGCATTTTGGAGGACAATTTGATAAAACTTCCTAAGAGACTGCACGTGAAGGGTGATGAAAGGGAGGAAGCAAAAATGATACCAAGTGTTTTGGTCCAGGCAACAGGTTAGATCACGGAGTGACTTACTGACATAGAAGAAACTAAACAAGAGAGTTGCGGGTCTGAGTATGGATTCTTAAGTTCTGCTTTCAATATTTGAGATACCTATTAAACAGCCAAAGAAGATGATGAGTGGGCTAAAGGAAGAGTTTAGGGCTGGAGATACAAACTTGGGAGTCACTCACACGTATTTGGTGTTTAAAACTATGGGACTAGATGAAATCAGCATGGAGCTGCGGGTGGGGAAGGAGCCGACAGGGAAGGGAGGGAGGAAGAGAGTGGTGGGTGGAGGAGGGAGAGAGAGAGAGAGAAAGGACGTACTTTCAAGTGCTCAGACTGAATACTGGGCAAGGAAAAATTTAGATGTTGAGGAAGTAAGAAGAACTCAGCAAAAAACACAAAGGAGGGGTAGACAGTGAGACAGAGAAGAAATACCTGTTCCATACACAGAACCTTGACAAATAAGTCTAACAAAAATAACCAAAAAGTGCTCTCTGGCATTTTTTACCTACAGCGTCGATCTGATAGCAAGTCCACTGACCTACATCATAGAACTACTTGTTTGCTGATTAAGGCTGGATATAAAGAATACTTCTCTAGAATAATTTCCACAGAGTTTTTTTTTTTAACTTTTTTCTTGAAGTATAGTCAGTTTACAATGTTGTGTCAATTTCTGGTTTACAGTATAATGTTTCAGTCATACATGTGCATACATATATTCTTTTTCATATTTTTTCACAAGTTACTACAAGATATTGTATATAGTTCCCTGTGCTATATAGTATAAACTTGTTGTTTTTCTATTTTATTTAACTAGTAGTTAGTATCTGCAAATCTCAAACTCTCAATTTATCATTTCCCACCCTGTTTCCCCATTGGTAACCATATGTTTGTTCTCTATGTGAGTCTGTTTCTGTTTTGTAAATAAGTAAGTTAATCTGAGCTCTTTTTTTTTTTAATTCCACATAGAACTGATATTATATGGTATTTTTCTTTCCCCTTCTGGTTTACTTCACTTAGAATGATGAACTCCAGGTCCAACTATGCTGCTGCAAATGGCATTATTTCATACTTTTTTATGACTGAGTAGTAAGTATTTCATTGTGTGTGTGTGTGTGTGTGTGTGTTTGTATACCACAACTTATTTATCTAGTCTTCTGTCGATGGACATTTAGGTTGTTTCCATGTCTTGGCTAATGTAAATAGTACTGCTATTATAAACACTGGTGTGCATGTATCTTTTTGATTTAGAGTTTTCTCCAGATACATGCCCAAAAGTGGCTCATATGGTAAGTCTATTTTAATTTTTTTAAGGAACCTTCATACTGTCCTCCATAATGGCTGCAACAAATTACCAAACCTCCAATAGTGTAGGAGGGTTCCCTTTTCTGCATACTCTCTCCAGCATTTATTATTTGTAGACTTTTTAATGATGGCTGTTCTGACTGGTGTGTGGTGATACGAATGGTAACATAACCATGAACCGGATATTCCTGTTTCACCATTGCACCTGCTGGATAATTCTTGCTGTCACTCTGCTGCATAATTCTTCACTGTCATCACATTCAAGGTCACTTTTTGTGATGAACAGATTTAAGGTAAGTTCCATTCACTGTTTTCTTCTGGAATTGCACAATCTTGCAAAAGTTCTGATAGATATTTCTCATATTCTTCTTTTCATTTTACTACTAAAACAGCAGACTTTGTCATGGCTTGCCAATTTCTTCTACAGAAAGTCTGATGACTATTAATACTTATTTCAGTTTTTGAGCCACATTAATTTTAGCTTCTCTCTACTGTCACTATTCATCCTTATTTCAAAAACTTGATTTATTACTTTGTATCCTCTCTCTGATTCACCTCCAATTCACTTGTCTTATCTTGTTTATTTTTTTAGCTCTTCTACTAGACCCTGAACATATCAAAGGCAGAACTGTGTCTTATTAATATTCATATCTATTATTTCTAGCATGGTGCCCAGTACAAACTGCCTGTTCTATAAGTGCTGAATGAATAATGAATCAAATAACATATTACATTCATTCTATTCTTTTTTTTCAGTTTGACAAAAATGATCAAGATATCAAAGGACTGCTTTATTATATTATAAATTAGACATGTTAAGAGAATTTTTCTTATTGTTGAGATCCATCAGTCTCTCCAATTTTCCTACCTCTCTTTCATTTGGATATGTAATTTTCATTAGTATGCTAACATAATAACAAACCATTCCGAGTGACAACTGCTATTCAACTGACCTATGAAATTAGTTTTATCCTCAAGAACTAGCAATGTGGTTAAACTCAAATGCTGGATTTTCTCTCTTGCTCAATGTCACAAACACATCTTATGTTTTAAAATTTGAAGTCCCTATAATCATTATGGAAAGACATGGTAGATTTTAGACTAATATCTTTATCAGTCAGTTTTATAATTATTTCAACAGTGAAGTCACCTTTTTAACCACCTGAACTCTGCTGAAACAGTTAAATATTAGAGTTCAATATTTTTTTCTAGAAACATTTTGAGTTTGAGAGGTTCTATCACTGACTGGCAAATACACCAGAAAACTAAAGGGTGCAAATATTTCACTGGAAAAGAAAGAGATTGGTGGACAGAGGTTATCAAGACTTTATTTCAGTGAAAAAATGCTGAGCCCACAATGCTCTGCTTTTTCCATAAAAGGCACATCAATTAGAATACATGGAAACTAGGCCCTGAATTCTTTGGTCCATTAAGTCAGCTGAAGGTCTTAGGAGCTCAGATTGAATAAATGACTTGCAAAATATTAACCAGCAAATTATTATTAGAGCTAGAATTTCAATTTGAGGAATCTTCATTTCTGGTCTTATATTTTCACCAAATAATCTGATCTTAGATATGTCATGCAGCTAAATGGTGAATTCACAATGTTTATAAAAAAGAAAGGAAAATTAAAAAGCAATTAATAAGTATTCCTCCATGAGTCTTGCCTATTAACACAGATATAGACAGATATTTTAACTTCTTTATCCTGATTTAGTCAACAACTTATCCTTACTTTCCTTTTAATGTATTTTCACACTTACATAATGCTCTATACTTTCTGTTTTACTTACTTCTAAAGTAGAATTTGATTAAAAAGACAAGTGTAGCTAAATTCCAAATAGCATTCCCTCTTGCTTTCCAATAAGGGCATATCAAGATAAAAACATAATTCATGGCACAGCTCCTAGCAGACTGTTAAAAACACTATGATTGCCACAACGCCACAACTGAAAATAGTTTGCTCATTACATTACTGAATTTACAGTACTCTAATATAGAAAGTTTATTTAACAGGGTCTCAAGTACAAAATCAATACTACTCCAAGGAGTTAATTTCAAATGCAGTACTCCCAAATGGGTGACAAAAGCATGTAACTGATTAAAGAAAAATAGTCAGTCATTGTAAACATGTCAATATGTCCCCTATATTTGACATTATCCAGACATCTTTTATTTTCAATTTAAATTCACTCTACATATTAAACGGTTGACGATCATGGCATCTTTCAGATTCATCTAGGGGTGGAAAAATTTAGTATCCATATTTAATACAAATAATAATAAGTAGTGTCCTACACAGACAGGAGCACTGAAGTTAAATTATTGCTCCAGAAGCAACGGAGCTTATTTCTTTCATATATAGAAAAATACTGAGACTAATGAAACCTTTTTTGGTAGCCTTTTATGGTGGGAAAACAGAAAACTGCAACAAAAGAACATTCTTGTCCTTGACTTTACACGCTTTCACCTCAGGAATCCCCAGCTGTTAAAAGTAATCTTCCTCCTTATGGTCACATTTGGTGTAACCAGGACTATTTCCAAATTATGAATGAGACCTTGTACCACAAAGCAACTTTTCAGAAACAATGAGCATTACCTCAATATTTGATTCTAAATAATAACATTTATGTATTTTTGTTGTTTTTCAATGGTCAAATTTAAGAGTTTTCTATAGTTAACATACACACAGAGAAATTGAAATGCAAACCAGTTTTGTTCATAGAAAATGTGGGTATTTTAACACAAATTGATTAAACCTGGCACTTTGGATGTTAATTTTGCAATTTAAAAAACGCCATAACGTTCCTTAAAATATTTTTGAAGTCTTACAAAGAAAATATTGCTGCATTTCATGATATTCTATATATTTTCCTCTACAGAATTTAAACATAAAACAGAGACTGAAAACATGATAATTAATATGGTGATCACTACTGTGTGACTGTTAATCATGTTATTTATGTCATTATGTAATAACTTTAATATTCAGAGGGATCTAATTGTTAATTGCAACATTTGCATGTATTTCAGATTAACAGATGATGTACTGGACTTGCATGTTTCTTAGAAATGTGATTATGTGTTGTCTAAATTCCTATAAACACTGTGTCAAGGTAGGGCTGAGCTTCTTGGGCATTTCCTGCTGTCCTGTTGTCACTGCCTGCAGCACAGTTTCCCTATTTCATCACATGGGGAGGTGGGAGTAGGTTATGGAGCTTCTGTTAAAAAAATTAGAGAACTTTTAAAAATAGTGTACTTTAGATTATGCAAAATACACTGAACTGAACAGGTTGAAATTATGAATGGGGGGAGTGTCAGTATGAAGGGATAGGCTGTACTAATGGAGATATATTAATGAATGGAAAGAAGGAGGAGTTAACATATGAAGCATGTATACAGAGGAAATAAATGCACATGAAGGGCTACATAATGTGAATGGAAACATAAGAACTGCAATATGGATCAATCAATCAAGAACATTCTCTGAGCACCTATTCTTTTTGAGCACAGAACACTAGGGCCAGTCATAAGAAACTTCCCTCAGGTTAACACTGAATCCACCCTGTTTTAGTATTGCTGCCCAGTATGTCATTAACATAGACCAGTAAGGATCAGCTCTAGAACAGTCTTCAGGAAGACAAGGGGCAGTCAACCACATCCCAAAAACTGACATAAATATCTCTGAGTGGTGTGGTGGTGCAGAGTCGCCTCTGGAAATGAGAGAGCTACCTCAAACATGTGAAGGGACGCCTCGTCTCAGGAAACCTGGGCTTGTTGTATGAGGTGCCAATGGGCTGAACCAACCTCAGAGGAAACATGCTCTAGGTCATGGGAACCAAAGACGACACTAAATCTGAGTGACTGAGCTGATTGCAGCAGAGGCAAAGTGATCTCTTAGCAGTGACACTATCAAGACTCTAAAGTATCAGACAACTGTGAGTCTAGACTCCATGGTCTGTGAGGTCTGAGAATTGGGCCCACGTCCATGAGGTCACACTCAGTCCAGAGACACAAAAGCATTGCTCCCCTAGTGTGCAGTCCCTCATTCCTGCCTTAAGTCTTTGATGATAGGTTCCCCAAGCAATGCAGTTGCTGTATCTGAGACTTGTTCAAACCAGGTATAAATCAAAGGACACGGGTTTAAGTCATTCAGTTTGCAGTCATTCACTCATCCTTTCCCTGCTTACAGAGCACTATTCTTAGCCATTCTAGGAATGCTGAGATGATTGAGAAAGACCCCTCCCTCAAGGAGCTCAAAAGACGCAGCCTGGGGCAGGCGTGAGGGTTACCCTTAGGCACACATTTCTTGGCTTCCTCTTGCTTCCCCTGCTACTACAGATTTTCTTTATCAACAATAACCTTGAATATTTAGTAGAGGAAAAGCAAAATTATACATTTGAATAAGCTCAAGGTATTTAACTTCATCATTCATCCACTCATAGTGAATGCCAATCATGAGATATTCAGTTATATATGCTGGGTGCCCTTCTAGTTGTTGGGAATAAAAAAATCAGAATCCCTGCCCACGTTTTTATTACATACATATAGATTATAGGAGACATTTCTGTTAATAACAGATTATCAAGTTTGGAAGCAAAACAGTAATTAAAAAAAGCTCTAATGAACAGTATTATGCAAACACTATTTGTTACTTAATACTGAAAAAGAATTATGGCTGAAACATTTAACACAGTTAACAGTCAAAAATAATAAGAGCAATCAAATGTTCCAACCACATTTCACATTAAATCTACATGAATACTCCTAACAACATTGTCAAAAATCAGAGATTCATGAAGTTATAATGCTGCAGTGGAAAAGCAAAGAAATGATGAAATTAAGCCTGTTTTAACATTTCTTACAGAAAATTATGCATCTCTGTTCTACCTTCCTCCTCAAAAAAAGTTTACCTAAAAAAGCCATTAAAAAAAAAAAAAGCTTTAAGGACCTATGGAAAGGAATAGAGATTTTCCCACTGAGCACTACTGTTTCATTCTTCACACCAAGGCAACAGAGAATAGAAGCACTGTGTCCACAGCCACACTCAGTAGTTATGTGATCTTAGAAAGGGTACTTGCTTACCTGTTGTCTCTCTTTTCTTATCTCAGAAAGAGAGGTAAAAAAAAAAAGTACAGCTGACCCCTGAATAACTGGAAGGTTAGGGGCACCCGCCTTCCTGCAGTCGAAAATCTTAACACCTTCAATGTACATGGGAGGTTCTGAACCTGTGGGTTCAACCAACCACGGTTCATGCAGCACTGCAGTATGTTTTTACTGAAAAGAAATCTGCCTGTAAGAGGACCTATGCAGTTCAAACCCACGTTGTTCAAGGGCCAACTATACTAGCTTCATAAGGTTAATGTGAAAATTAAATGCGCTCATACAGGAGAGTGACTTAACACTTTTTTATAAAACAGACTCCCGGACATAGTAAACAATCTTATGGTTACAGGGTGGAAGGGGGTGGGAAGGGATAAATTTAGGAGTTTGAGATTTACAAATGTTAACCACTATATATAAAAATAGATAAAAAAACAAGTTTCTTCTGTATAGCACAGGGGACTATAGTCAATATCTTGTAATAACCTTTAATGAAAAAAATAGGAAAACAAATATATGTATGTATATGCATGACTGGGACATTGTGCTGTACACCAGAAATTGACAACTTGTAACTGACTATACTTCAATTAAAAAAAAAATTACATGAGCTCATACAGGAAAACGACAACACCTTTTTAAGCAAATACTAAGTGTTTGGTATCATTTCTGTTATTAAAATTGGAAGAGCACTGCAGCAACAATGCATGTCAAAATCTTCACTGATAGGTTCTCAGAACACCTTGGATGAAGAATTCAGAACCAAGCACTTTAGCTTTATCATTGATCTGGGTCAAATGTTCTCCAGGCAATATGACAGCAGACTGCTCTGCGATGGTTGGGGCCCATACGTTCCTCACAGCAAACTGCGAATGCCAAATTCTAAGGGTGCTGTCAGAGTTCCCCAGCTTCAAAATTGCCACCGCTTTTCCCATTTTTCCATTTTGACAGTATAGACTCTGTTTTGCTGTTTGGCAGAGATTGTTTGGCTTTGCACAGTGGAAAAAACTATTACCAAACCATTCCAGCCATAACTTGTGGTCTTATTCAGCAATAGAACTTTTCTTTCAAATACAATCTGAACAATTCCTTCCTTCATTCCCTTCAAATATTTTGGACACAGACTCACGCTAGGCTAACACCAAAATGGAAAAGGTTTGAAAATTATCTGGTAAGTATGGAAGTAAATCATTAAAATGCATGTCAATTATCCAGAGGATCATTACACATTCTAGGAGGAAAATGTCTAAACTTTATGCTCAGAATCTGCTACTGGGAAATAACAGAAGATGACCTGAATTTGTAAGAGGAAAGAGGACCAAACCTGAATTCTTGACAAATGTGCATTTACATTATTGGCCTTTGCAGAATTAATCAATATCCACAATCTGTTCAGATAACTTCACCTTGAGTACTTCCTTATCCTTCACCAACAAAGATGCAAAAAAGTCTACAGTGTAAGAACTGAATGCTGAATAGGTTTTTCAGGAATCATGGTGGGTTTTACACTGAGCTTGTTACATTATCTTGTCACCCTTATGATCAACATCATACATTTGTACAATGTGTCACATGCACAGGTTCACAGTCTGGCTACAGAAGAAAAAGATATCTTTGTATTAAATCAACAGCTATATCTAAGAATCAAACATACACCCATAACCCACAAGCTACAAATATCCATCAGTAGAATCTCTGTGTGAGAGTACACTGCTAAGGACAGCTCCATTCAAATTCTAATCAGTATGCAATCAGCCACACTAAAAGTTCCTTCAGGGAACTGGTAAATTCTTACTTGTCTTCGTAGCACCAGAATCTAAGAATCAAAAGGGATTTGTTGATTGGCTAAACTTAATTAAAGCTCACTTCTTAGGCTAAGTGGCAGAGGGCTATTGACTCTTGGTCCATTTCTTAAATGAGTCATGTGTCTGGACATAAAGAATTAAAATGCAGGGTTCAGTCTCCTTTTTAATAGCCGTTACCCAAATGATGTATTTCTGCCTTAAAGAAAAAGTATTTATCAAGTACGGCATATTGCTATGCTGTTGGAATTGCACAAAGAACCCCAGAAAATCCTATAATATAAATATATTTTAAAAACTGAATTTAATTATATAATAGATCATACATGTAAAGTAATCATATGAATTGAATGAAATATTCGAATTTTGGATTATATTTGTTTATTTTGTCCCAAATGGAAGATAAAATGCATGTTCTAAATTGCTTTCCTGTAAATAATATGGAAACCTCTTTGGGGTATTTAAATTACGAAGTTTAGCAGTATGCTTACAAAATTATTGAAAAACAATACAAAGCATGACCTTTTATAGGACAATTTAAGATTTATATTAAGATTTAAGAGAAAGGAGAAAACAAAAAATTAAATTTATAAACTTTCAAGTTTAACCCAATTTTAACTTCAGTGCTACCAAAAAGACAATGATAAAATCTTACCGTATAAGGTAATATTTCTTATTTACAAAATAAAATACTAATATTAACTTTAATTGTGCATTTTATGATTATTCAGAAAACCAGCGATTAAACAACAAAATATGATTCTTGTTTTAAAATTCATCTTTCATCATTAGATTTCCTTCGCTATATTTGGACTTGGGCAAGATGCATTATATCCAGGCCTTGTGTATAAATTCATGGGTAAAATAACAGCATTATAGGCCCTTCAGTCTCTGCTGAAATGCTAACTAGATGTTTTTCCTATAATCTTTACAAAGTATACACAATGCTAATATGTCTTTGTCCAATGAGAATTTCAGTCTCAGAAAACAGTACAAAGTGATCTTTTAACTAATCTATCACTTTGATAAAATGACATGACCTTTCAGGATAAAAATATAATCATGTCACCTGAGTCCTCAGTTTCAAGAAATACACACATTAATACTTACTCAAAAAAAAATATAAAGGGGAAGTGTATAGCTCAGTGGTAGAGCACATGCTTAGCATGATCAAGGCCCTGGGTTCAATCCCCAGTACCTCCATTAAAAATTAAGACTGTTTGGCAGTAATAGTATACGTGTACTTCCTGAATAATCCAATAAAAGAGCTGTATTTACTATAAGCATTTTAGAGCACAAAACAGTATATTTTTTAAAAGAATCAAATTAAGTAACATGTATGTACTGAAATTTTGGGGGGGGCATTAAGGTATATATAAACTATAGCTAATATTACCTCAAAACTAAAAACTCATGTTATAACATCAAATATTCAGGGTTTAAATAAATGGAGAGTACAGGTTTGCAACAGGATATTTCAAAGGCAGTTGAATTTTGAACGAGTAACCTTTGTAGTGCAAGGGAATTAATTCAGCTGGCACCAGGAAACAGATGGACAGGGATGAAGAAAATCTCCTCCCTCACAAACCTACACAGTAAATGGTAAGAAACTGCTTTTCCACCTGTCTCTGCAGCACAGCTGTTCAAGGTGCTAAAGTGGGCCTGGGTTACCTGCCACACACACCTGGGATTAGGCCACAGCAGGACTGCCTGTGGCTAAAGGGTCTTTTCAATGGAATTTGGGCAAAGCAGAGGACAGGCCTCAATACCAAAGAGATGAGCTCTTGATGGGGCCTAAGAATTTGGAAAGCTAAGTGCACTGCAAAAATGTAACTCTGAGCCCTCAGTATCAGAACTAAAACTTTGGGAGCTTCCCGCAGTTTAAATTATTATTTGAGGAACAGCCTAGGGAAATGGGAAAGAAAATGGAGTGAAGATTTTCAGATAATAAAAATGTTTTTTCTTTCACTATGCTGTCTTTTAATTTCATGAGTAATGCAGTATATATACATCAACCACTTGTATCTAATTCTTAATGAAAAATTTCTTAAAGTTTTTGAGTAATTCAGATTTTACCTAGAGAAAGAAGGGAATAACTTGATAAGATGCACATTGCTTTGAGACACAATTCCATGCCTGTATTATTTTAATCTTGAAACATTTTATTGTCTAAAAGTCTAAATAAATGGTTCTTTATCCTGAGTTTATCATATCTGTTTCTATAATAATTTGGCAAGGATATACATATATTTATATATAGATAAATATAATTATATCTATCTGCCGTCTATCTACCTATGTTGATTTCATAAACATGAAAGGCAAAAATTTAGCAATTTTAGAAAAAAATAGTATAATTATGACCTTGGAGTAAAAATAGATTTCTTAAGACTCAAAAAGCACGAACTATAAAGTAAAATGTTGATAAATTCATCTGGAAGTTATAAGAAATACCACAAACACAAAACAACCAAAAAAACAGAAATAGATATTTTTAAAGCATATATTTTATAAAGTATGGAACTCAAAAATAATAAACAAAATTTATAAATCAATACAAAAAACACAATAATCCAGTAGAAAAATGTAAATTGTGTAAACAAAAATTTTAATAAATGAGAAAATCCAAATGGTCAATGAATATTTGTAATCAAAGAAATAATGACTAAAATATTAATTAAATACCATTTTAATATCCTTAATAACAAAACTGGAAAAACCATAGTGCTAATCTATGGGTGAGTACATAAATAGATTTTGGTATCTCTTTACAATGGAGCACCCTTTATATTCTATAATGGAATACTTCCCAGCAGTAAAAATGTATAAACTATATCCAGGAGTTCTATAAACCACAATGCTACATTAAAAATTACCTGCAATAATTTTATACAATAATTGTATCACATGGAGTAAGTACACATGACACATAGCAGACAGAATTTTTAAAATTATGCATATTATATATACATTTATACATGTGGAGAAAATATAGAAAATACATTATAATAATAAACACCAAATTCAGAATTTCGTTTCTATCCTGTTACAGATTAAAAAGGAAAATGGGATTAGGAAGGCTCACACAGGGGATATAGAATGGATTTGTGGTATTTTATTTATAAAACTTTAATAATTTTTATTTATTTTTCAAATGTCGCAAAATATTTAATATTTTGTTAAAGCTGGGCAAAGGACAGAAGGGTCTGGTTATCTCATCTTCTATGATTTCAGTATGGCTGAAATATTTCATTATAACAAAACAAAGAAAAGTAAAAGGAAAAAATGATTTCTAAGAAAACAAAATAAAGAAGAAAAATGCAGGATTTAATTTGATGGTTCAAATATAGTAAAATTTCAACAGTAAGGCAAAATTCAGGAAGAGTTTAGCTCTAGGCTTTTTCAGCATAATCAGGCCCTGGTTTTCTAAAAATTGTACATCTCTCACATCAATTGTTTTAACTGCATCTTCAGGCAGGTCCCAGAGCTCATAGTTTTGTACCACAGTATCAATATAAAATACAGGTACCATGTGTAGGAAGAGAGAAGAAACTCCTAAGAGCTTCAGCAGGTGCCGTCTCAAATCTCATGGGCATAAATCAAGACGACAGCCTTAACCAGTCATGGTGGCCAGTGGATTGAAAAAAGAGAGAGAGAGATCAAAAAGTGAGATATCTGTTATCTCTGTTATGTGATAGGTAAACAGAAAGGTAAGAGAGATAAAAGTACAAGTCATGAAACGATTCTGTATTTCAGTGGCCAGTTCAACCAAGCCAAGTAATTGCTGACACGTGAGAACAAAATCATCATTTATATTGATGAGAAATCTCAAATTTTCACAATAGCTGCTGATCTTTCACCTTGCTGTGAGGGTCTCAACTTAACAAATTATTTACAAAACACTACATTTTAACAGGAAATATATTTTTAATGATGGAAACATTAGGCATTAACTAAAGTTACAAAGCTAAATTCTTCTAATTAGGACCACTGTCAAGATAAAGCAGTATTTGAGACCTAAAACTCTATAAAGTATTTATATCATAGATAAATACTAATTGGTGAAGAAAAAGCTTCTTAAAGGAAAATTTCAAATTCACATTAAGACTCTTTGAGAATAAAGCGATTTGTCAAGTTAGTAATTTTCAAAGGAAATCACAAAGTACATATCTCAGGTTTTTGTACCTATTAAAAAGAGGTTACCTTTAACTATCTCATGCTATTTCAGAACACAGAGTAATACATATTGAGAAGTTAGCATTTATCACTGACACTCTGGAATATTACATGTGAAACAAATTAATAAAATATTAATAATATAAAAATATGTCCACATGCCCTATAAAATAATAACCATTATTATGAAAATCTGAAGTTAATTGTTAGCTAAGATATAGAGACATATTGTCTCATTTAAACAACAAATTATGGTCCTCCTAAGGGTGACTCATTGAGAGAGTGGGCAGCAAAGAAAACCAGAAAGATACACAATGTGTACAACAGTTACATGTTGAGTTACTTCTGAAATAAACCACTGCAAAAGATTATGGTTCTACCATTTGCCAAAAGCTTGTCTTCCTAAAGTCACAATGTTAAAATTTGGTTGTATCAACCATCAGTTTATTCAAGAGCATTTACTAAGCATCCACCATGTTCCAAAAGTTATTCTGCATTTCATTCCCCAGGCATACAAGTAAATTTTTCACCTTAATAGGCAGAGTACTTTGACCTGAAACTTATGTTTGAAAAAGTGTTTTGGAAGCAGCACACAGAATTCAACCAAGGTAAGTCTGTTACCAAAATTTATGCAGGAGTAGTACAACATCTTCATCGCGATGTCTGACAAAACTATCACACAGTACAATGCCTTGGCTATGCTACTTTATCTTCCTAGACATTTTGATGATGAAAATGATAGATGTCCAAAATACCATATAAAGATTCAAACTGTTCTACTGCCTAAGAAATAGACACTGACAGCAATCCTAGGATTTTCCTCTTAAACACATCAAACAGAAACATAAGTTACCCCTGCAAAGCTGTAGTATGTCTCTTAGAGAAGATACCATTCTAAAACTTCTACTTAATTTTCTTGTTAAAGATTCAAAATAACGAATTAAAGATATTTTAATACAATTTTATTTACACTAGTAATCTCTATGAGTTTATCATTTTAAAATTACTCTTATCCTAATATCATGCAAACATTTCTATAACCATGAAAGTTGGAAGCAACCAACATTAGTTATAGACTCAAGACACTTAGACTATGGTACAAAAGGAAGTAATTATACAGATAATTCAGAAAAGAAAGAAAATAAATGAACACGTAAGTTATCTGACCATACCCAACCCTCCCCCCACAACAAAACAGTTACTACATTTGTTAAATTAACTAAATAAAAATCAGTTTACCTTTATATGCGTAGGTAACTGAATGCAAAAAGAGTTTTGAAAATACTGTGAAATAGATATATATTATTCATTTGTTATAGATCAATCTAATTGCATCCATTTGTAACAATTTTTATATAATCTTTAATAGAATGATTGGAACAGGTGAAGGAAGAGGAATGTGTATATGGATACACATATGTATTCTCTGCTAATTAAGGACTTAACTATAAAAAGGAAACATACAATACTATTATTAGGTTGATATTGGAATTGTTTGGAATACTACTAGATTAAATCTAAATGCAAAATGTATAGCAGGTGAGGATCAGAGAAGCTTTCTTCATGGTACACTACTATTACTGGAACTGTGTTGAAAAATTATGAGTATATATATATATATATATATATATATATATACACACTCATTTTTATTCCTAGTAATAATAATAACACCTAATATTTATTGAGTGTTTGTTAAGAGCCAGGCCCTTGAATTTATAGTCAAAGTCTTATTCTACCTCCATCAAAACATTTCACAATTTTTTCTTTTCCATTTTACAGTTACATAAACTGGGACTTGGAGAGGTCACACATTTGGAAACAGCTACACACTGATATGACCCCAGGCCTGTCTGACTTCAAAGTCCCCCAGTAAACATCAGTCTTAGCTGCTTAGAATCCTAGGTATATTGGCTACCTCTCAAAAGCCTGAAGATTTCTAAAAAAATAGTAAAACTTTCTAAAACCTTAACACTGAATCAGTCATTATAGAATGAACATAAAAATATTATTAATAACTACAGAATAAATATAAAATAAAATATTTATCAAGAAACTTCTATTGACAAGACATTTGCAGAAAACAGGAAGATGAGACAATCCCCTCTCTAGATGCTGTTTCTCAGTGAGACAAGTCAAGTGCACAGACAACTTCAAGGCACAAGAGGGCCAGATGGGTGTGGCTACACAGGTACAAACTGTCATGGGCCGTCAGAGGCAGGAGAGCGAAAAGGGGAGGAATTAAGAACATGTGCTGGATCTCAAAGGATCTCCTTGAGAGGATGGTAAACAAGGCTGTTTTAAGGCAAGAGAATATCTGATCTTGAGACTTATCATTTGTTTATGTTCTACCAAGAGGAAAACATTCTTACAGCTGAGTGTTTTCAGAAAATCATTTCTTAGATATGGAATGAGAACCTAGCTGAAAAGAACATGAGAAGAAAGGTATCTCTTAAAAATGTGCTAAAAGGGTAGATATGAAGTGGTCTAATCACCAAAATGATAATAAATAAAAAGGGCAGGAGGAAGCCTTTGAAGGTGATGGATTTGTTTAAGCACTGATTGAAGTGATGGTTTCACAAATACATACTTATCTGGAAAGTCATCAAGTTGTATACATTGAATATGTATGTCTTTTCTAAGTCTATCGTATTTCAATAAACTGTTTACAAAAGTACTAGCTGATGATCCTAGGTCAAAAATCAAATCAATGTGAGTCACAGAAATGCTTTTCAGTAGGGAAGGAGGGTGTGATTACTATTGTATGTATAAGGGAAAAAAAAAGTATTATCAGTTTTAAGTTACCTTTTGGTAAATTCAGAACCCAATCCCTTTTGCCCTTCTGCTCATTGCCTTTTAGCTAATTAGTCTAAGGATCACCGCCCTAAATCCACAACCTCAGACTAAGCCTGTGGTAAGTGATAATAAAGTTAATATTATGCGGGACGTTCCTATATCTTTAAAATTTAGGGATGGTTTACTTAGAATGGGCTAGGTTACATCAAATAATAGATTCTGATAGGAAGAAAGTAGGTAGCGGTGTTAAAGAGAGTGGTGTCTGACAAGGTGGGAAAGTTGGAGTCAGTAACTAACACTCAGAAAATTAGCCATGTTCCAGGTTAATTGGAATACTTACAAGGCAGAAGATACCTTTCAGACAGAGTCTTTAAACTAGTAAAAAGCCTTGAAAATCGGACTAATGAGCTTAATTTTTATTCTTTATTAAAAGAAAAAGCTTACTTATTTCTTATAATGACCCTATAAAGAGGGTTTTATTATTACCCCTATTTTATAGAAGATGAAAGTGAAGTCCAGAGAGGCTAAATAATTTAAGGCCACTTTGCTAGGAAATGGGAAAGCCACGAGTCTAATCCAGGATGTTTACTGGGACTTCTCTCCCTAGAAAATAGCATTATTAGAACTGGGTTTTAGTATGGTTAACATCTGGATCCTGTGTGAGATACAGAGAGGACTAGATTGGCCAAAATTCTTTTAAAAGAATAAAATAAGGGAGAGTGAGAGATAAATATCTTACTACCAGACTGAGAGTTGTTTTACATTACATTTCAATATCCAGATAATTTGGAATATATCAATTCAAAATACATGTTTGTATTTTATTTCATCTGGGAAAGTAAATTTCAAGATTACAGGAGTCCCAGAACTGAAGGTAAGGTATCAATAATTACCTGAAAAACATATGCTCAGCTTGAAACACTAACTTGAATTGCTGAATGATACAGCTGAAATTCACAATGGAATGTAAATAATTGAGAAGACAAACAAAACTTGAGCTTCATTTTTAACCAAATGAAACACTGGGGACTTCATTTTTCTAAATCAGCAAAACTTTCTTAATGCTGTTGTGTACTGATGTGTGCTGCTATTCTATTGACTTATAATGCAAATAGTCAAAAATGAGGTCCACTTCAACAAGAAAATAGATTTCCATCAAGTACAGGAGTGGAATCGACTTATCTGTCTTGTTCTTAGTTAGTATTTCAGAGTCCACTGACTTTTAAACAATTTTAACAATTACACCTTTCATTTTCCATGGGGGAAAGGTAAATACATCATTATTTTAGAGGCTACTTTTGAGAGACTGAGGAAAACAGGAGGCCAACCTGGTGGGTGGAAAGGCCAGGAACCTGGATTCCAACAGGACATGTTTTGGCTCCACTCTACCCCGATCACAATGGAAATGACCTCTGCCCACAGACCTCCCTTTCTTTTACCTTTTGTCAGGGCACTTCCTTCCTCCAGTGAAATGACCTATTTGTACACCTTGTTCTTTTGGTAGATATAATACAGGACCCAGGGGACTTAGTTCACTTCTACTTTTATCGTGGCACACAGTGGTTGGTTCGTAAGAAATACTTAATTTTTCGAATTAGACCAATAACCAAAGTCAGGATAACCTTTGAAACGTCCAACAAATCCTTGGGGTCCCCGGGTCCAATGCCTAAACTGATTACAGCTGCTGTGCCAATGAGTTCGCGAACCCTCCGTAACATTAGGCAACTACTGGACAGCCTCCAGGCAGGTGCCCAGCACTTAACAGGTAGTTTCCATTTGAAGAACAAATAACATCATTCTAAAGCATTCATCAACCTCCAGAGTTGTCTCTGTGCCGGGCAACTAATCTTTAGAGCTGGCGGTTCAACATGCCCAAATCTCATGACATTTACAAACAACTGCAATGCCATTCTTGACAGTTATTTCATCCTTGACGCAGTTTTTTTTTTTTAGATCTCTTTCCAGTCATGTTTCACAAAGTAAATTCCCATTTTCTCAGAACAAAAACTCACCAAGAGGTACAGCTAAAGAAAAACAAAATAAATTCTCCCCTGTGAGTTGGCCTAATCCCTGTCGTGCTTAATCCAATACCTCCAGGAGACAAATGTGACTCATGCCTTCCTACCCAGTTTGCCAGACCCTGGCAATTTTTAGAGCCCTCAGATGGAATGGCAGATTGTATTTTCTAAACATGGTGATACACGCACACACGCACAAACACATCCCTTTCCGCACACTTCTATTAAAATGTGACGGTAATCCTCCAGGGAAATATGAGGCCTAATCCCTCCTCCTTCAACCCAGGTGGACCTTAGTAAATGCCTCAATCAATAATATGCAGGAGAAGGGGTGCTCGATGACTTCTGAAGCTAGGTAATAAAAAGCAAAATGACCTCACCTTGGCTCACTGTCTAACTTGAGACACTTGCTCTTGGAATCCAGCCACTATGCTGTGAGGACTCTCAGGCTACCTGAAGAGGCCCCATGTGGGCATATCAACCAACAGCCATAGCAGGCTCCTATCACCAGGTCTGTGACTGAACAAGACTATAGTTAATCCCAGCTTCTAACGTTCACACCTCCCAGCTGAGACCCATAGAAACCATGAGAGATAATGGATGATCATGGTTGTTTTAAGTTTTGGAATGATTTGTTATGTAGCAAAAGATAATGAAAATAGATTTGGCAGGATGCCTAGCCTTTGAGATGTCAATTTACAATGAGATTTAATCCTATCTGAGACCTCTCACACTCTTTGGGCAATTTTTTAATTGAGAGACTATCTGGAAAGAACCATATTCCCATACCAAATATTATCATTATAGAAAGAAGAAGAAAATCACTCAGAATGTACTGTCCTAAATATCTTAACTGTTGGATAAAAGACTCCAGATTTTTTTTAAAGCCCTCCACCATATTCCCCATCTATGTTTTTAACTATAGTTCTCCAACAGGGTTTGAAGAACATAGTTTTGTTGTCACTGTTTTATTTTTAAACATTTCTTTCTTTTTTAATTGAAGTACAGTTGATTTATAATGTTTCAGGTGTACAGCAAAGTGATTCAGCTATACATATATATATATGTACTCTTTTTCAGATTCTTTTCCATTACAGATTATTACAAGATATTGAATATAGTTCCCTGTGCTTACAGTAGGTCCTTGTTGTTTACTTATTTTTGTTTTTAATAAAACATGAGTCTTTTTGGCAGAAAATGCACAACACTGTAAACTCTAGGCCTATCTACTCCTTACTGTCTCACAATGAAGTCTTTGCCACTTATTTGATTTTAATTTTATTTATATCAACACTGATTCCATCCAAATTATCTGACCAATAAAAATCATCCTCTGAAATACATTTTTGTTCACTCAGTTTTCACTCTCAGAATTCCCTCGCCACCACTTCTTAAACCTATGACCATCTCAGACCTATAGCTCACTGCCCAGTCACCCACCAACAAACACATCTACAATTCTACAAACTCAACCTAGAACATGCCAGTTGGAAAATCTCACTCCTGTCTGCTAAATAGCATACTTCTGAAGTCAAAATAAACCCCTTTCCTTTCTGAATTATTTGCCTTTTCTTACATGCTTCAGTTTTCCCACCTATAAAATGGGGATGATAACTATACCTAGCACCTACGGTTGCTGTAAGGATTAATTAAAAATAAAAGCACCAGATAGGTCAAGGTATACTTTTTATTGTTACACCTTATATTCACATTTGTATTCAAGTTTTACTGAGCAGGTGTTTTGCCTCACTGTACTAATGTGTCCAATCAATTATTTAATATTCATTGTATGTGATTATCTGCAATTAGAGAAGGCCGAGCCATTAAACTATTAAAATATTTATGACATTAAACATATTCAAATTCAAGGGATGGCTACAATTTAAAACACAGCCATAAAACTAGAAGAATAAAACCTCCTCTTCCAAAATTCAGTGTAGAATTGATTAATTTTGACAGAATCCGTGTAAATTTGAGAAGCCAAGTTATGATTGATGGTATAATTAGAATAAGAAACACAGTTTTAGAAAGCAGAACTTCATCTGTGAGGACAAAAGATCAGTGAACAGTCTCTTTTCCAGGAAAGCTGCAGCCCTTTCTCTCAAATTAAAGAGGTGAAGAGGTGTAAGACAAAAAAAAAAAAGTAAACTTCAGACTGAAAAAAAAATCAATAGATGATTCTGACAACCAGGCCAGGTTTGGGATTTACATTTGAGTAATATGATGAGAGAAGCCTAAGTAATCTGAAGGTGATAAGAAATGACATAAAATAAAAAGTTTCTGAACACAGTGCTTACTTTGTGAAAAAGAAAATCTCCATTTCCATATTCCTAATCTATAGTGATAAAACGGTTACTTGGAAAGATTAAGGAAGAATTAAAAAACAAACAAACAAACGGGTATTGTACCTGTAGACAAGAATCTTATCAGTATTCTAAGATTCTAGGAAAAAGTAACACTGAGGAGCTTTATCTTAAAAATCAGTGATATATAATTTATCACAAGGAAAATGACTATGTAAGAGTGAAAAGATTTACATGTTAATGGTTTCTTAAATTTATTTTCATTTGTAGCAACACTATACAAGCGGGTAGTACAATATACCATCCCCAACATAAAAATTCTGTTAAGAACCAACTATTTTAGAAGTTTCATATAAAACAGTTATTCAGACATAGGAGATTAATCTGAAATTACAAAAAAAGCTCTAAGATTTTTAGAGACACCGACGTCCACACTTATAATGTGTGTCATAGAGAACAACTAAATATTTTCAGATAGAAACATAGTTAATTATATTAACTCAGAAATACTGAAGGTATAATGTTTAGTGAGGAAATAAGATAACTGAAACACATATATAATGGGACCACAATCAAGCAAATTTATGCATAGTGTGATAACTGGGGGTAAACGTAAAAGAGGTTCTTTGAATTGCGGCTGTCAGGCTGACTTTTTTTCATATTTTGTGTTCATAATGAAAGATGTATCATTTATAATGAAATATTTAAAAATTAATTTTCTTTTTCTTCTTATCTTCTCTTCCCCCTTTCTCTCCACTTTCTCTCTTTTCTTCATTCACAAGCTGGAATACCAATTAAGAGTTTGGCTTCTTATTTCACAAGAACTGGGTTTCAGTTACACCTCAGCCACTTTCTAACTGTGAATTTATGTAAGCGGGTAACTTCTTAGGTTTCCACATCTATACAAATTAGCTTAACAATAGCATCTCCATCTGTGACTGCTGTAAACTTAAGTGAGATAACAGTAACAAAGCTCTTAGCGTGCTACCTGCCACAAGGCCATCATTCAACACATGAGAGCTGTTACCCTGCATTTTCCCGCCTGTCACTCCTCCCTCTGAGTCCTTCTCCTCCCAGAAGAGAAGTTCAGGATAGTTAACAGAGGCAGAAGGCACGTTGAACATTACCTAACCAAAGCAAACATTTGTGTGTTCTTTAATGTTGCATTGACTTGTGTAAAGATTTGAGAAAGTTCCAGGAAGCAGTGATCATGAAATGGTGCTTCCCGAAAACATCAGGAAGAGGTCAGAAGTCAGCGTTGCAAAATGGTAGAAATCCACACAACTTCAAGTTATCTTGAAAAAAAATCAGTATTCTTTCTTTGTTCCTATTTTATTTTCTCAAAACTAAACTAATGTGCTAATCAAGTTACTGTCCATGGGGAGGATGGATGTGCCAAGGTCATCCTCTAGACCTCAACAAAGCAGTTTCTCCGGCTTCTACATTTTTCAGTTTGCAGCCTTTGCTGACTGAGATTTCATATGCTAGTGATGTCTCAATATGAAACTGTAGGGGTTTAAACAAGGACATTTGAGATGAAAATACAGAAACCTTTCCGTTTGGGTTTCTTTGTTAAAAATTCAAAGCACATCCTTGGAACACATACTGCTTCTGTCTGTACACATAGCTATATATAGTTATATGTGAATCATATTAGCATGGAGTCACAAGAATATGTCATTATTCACCCATTTCGAACCATTTCCTGGAATTCATTCATGCTTAAAAAAAAAAAAGAATCTGTCAGCATAAATAAACCAAATCTTTGAAAAATAGTGTCTGTTTAGTCAGAGACACATAATAAATTGGATGCATACAGAAAGAGAAATAAAGAGAGGATTATAAGGAGTTGGCTTAGGTGATTATGGAAGCCAAGAAGCCCCAAGACCTTCAGTGAGCAAATCAGAGATACTGGAAAGCCAATAGCATAGTTGCATTGTCAGTCTGAAGGTCTGGGAACCAGGAGAGCCAATGGTGTAGGTTCCGGTCCAAAATCTGACAGACTCAAGCCCCAAGTAAAGGTCAATGGGAAGAAAAGATCAAAATCCCAGGTTAAATAGTCACTATTTTAAAAATTGTAATAATTTTCTGATTTTTTTCTAGGCAAAAATGTAAGAACAAAGTAGTAGCATGATTTAAGGAATTATAGCTCAATTTAGAATAATAACTGGAAAAGGGCAGCATATAAAAGTAGGCATTTT
Source organism: Vicugna pacos (assembly GCF_048564905.1). Lineage (NCBI taxonomy): Eukaryota > Metazoa > Chordata > Mammalia > Artiodactyla > Camelidae > Vicugna > Vicugna pacos. Next base: position 37,546,190 of record NC_132989.1, read on the forward strand.
ATTACCATCAGAAAAGACTTTTTATAAAAAAAAATTGAGCTTTTTCTCTTGGACAAGTCAATTCTGGACATTATATTAGTTGCAAATATTTCCCCTTCATTTTTTTTAACCTTTATGAATACATTTTATTGTAGTGTACCATGCAAACAAAAGAGGGCACAAAGTATGCAGAATTTTCACAAACTGAGCACATCTATGACATCAGTAGATAGTTCAAGAAATAGACTATGAACAGCACTCCAGAAGCTCCCCTGAACTGTCTCTCAATTACTACCTCTCCAGAAAAGTAACCATGATTCTTACTTCTAATTTCACAGGTTCATTTTACTTTTTTGAATTTTTATACATGAAATAATCTTTTTTGTCTGGCTTCTTTCATTCAGCATGATGAGCAAAATGTTATGAATTCCTAAGATTAATCCACACTGTTGCACACAATTTATTCTCTTTGCTGTGTAGTATTCCATCATATAAATACATCACACTTTATCCATTCTACTAATGATGTGCAATTATTTCTAATTTGGGGCTATTTTGAATAATCCTCCTATAGACATTATTTTACATGTCTTTTGGTAAATATGTGATCAAGTTCTTTTGCATTTATCTAGAAGTGGACTTTCCAGGCTTCAGTGTATATATTATGCTCAGCTTTAGTAGACTCTAGATACAGTCTTCAAAGTCCTCATATCAATTCATATTTCTCCCAACAGTATTATGAGACTTCTAGTTGCTCCAAATCCTCATGAACATTCCAGACTGTGTATTTTTTTTTCATTTTACCTATTCTGGTGAGTGTTTAGAAATATCATAAAGTGGGTTTAATTAGCATTTCCCTTTGACTAATGAAATTGGGTAGCTTTTCATACGTTTTTGGTCATTTAGATAAACTAGTTTGTAAAATGGCCTTTCAGGTCACTTGTACATTTTTATATGAGGTTATCTTTTTTATTATTATTATTTATTTGTTAGAATTAGTTACATATTCTGGAAACAAGTTCTCAAAACACTTCTTGTCTGTGTTTTGCTCTTTACTCTCTTTATGAAGTTTTTTGTTAAACAGTAGTTCATTTTCATTTAGTCCAATCTACTGATATCTTTCCATCATAGTTAGAGTGTTCTGTATGTTTTAAAAAGTTATCTTTGCCTACCACAAGGTCATGAAAATATTCTATTTTTTTCTAAAAGCTATAGTGTTTTATTTCACTTTTAGTGCTATAATTATTCTAATATTGATTCTGAATGATATAAAGTAAGGTTCAAAATTCACTTATTATTTCTTGTCTATATAGTCAATCGACATGGTATTATTCACTGAAAAAAAACTTCATAGCTGCAGACATTTTAAGTACTGAAGTTAGTTTAGTTATTGCACAGAAACAAAACAGTGGATATTATATGTATGTGTGTGTGTATATATATGTGTGTGTGTGTATATATAATATATATATATTGCTTTTTTAAAAGTGCATTGGGAGAAGTTCTTATAGCCTCGTCATCTTCCTAATTCCACAGGAATAGGCTTCTTAGAGAATAAGGAGTTAGAGATCTTACAGCATCTGTAATAGTAACTGGCACATTGTAGGTGCTTACTCTTTCTTGAGTGAAGTGGTTTCACATTTTTCCAATTAATAGTACTGTATTTTTCATTTATAAATAATGGTAAAATATTGATATTCATTATTTATATCCAAGTTCCAAATAACTATGAATATCAAAGTCCTGTAACTTGAAAAGATAGAGGCAGTATTTTCCAGAAAGAACTAAGTAGAATTAAAAAAATTTAGAACTGATAAAACTAACAATTTCTTTTGTCACAACAACATTAACAATTGAGAATGGTCCCATTTAGGAAATGACTACGTTGGGAATTCAAGAATTTCTATTTGAAATTTCTATAGTATTCTTAAACACAGAGAAAAATTATTTCCAAATGGTCTAATTTAACTCAAAACTACTAGTTTCCAATGAGAAGTATTCCTCTCAAATTTCTCAGAAAGAGGCAGGTTGAATACTCAGTAGGGGAAAAAAGCTGGGACTTAGGGTCTTTTTGTTGTGATTTAGAAGCCAGAATTAGAAAAGTAGAATAACAAAACAAACAAAAAACTTCTCTCGTATCCATTTAGATAAGTGCTCTTAATTTTGTGTGACTATAGCCATTTGTGCAGAAAAGTAACTGTTTTCTATTAGCACACTTGGCGCCAGTACAACTGTAGCACCATGGAATAGACAAAGAGACGGAGAGGATCATGTGTTGTACTCTGCTCCGAAGATCTTAACAGCTTTAGAGAGATGTCAGGATAGACTAAACCCAGATTTTAGAACATTTCAAGATCACCTACGTCAAATTCTGTGCCACGCTTAAGCTATGAGCTAGATTACTAAACAACTGTCTTTAAAATTCAAACAACCCTTTATGATTTTTTGAAACTAAACTTGTAATGTGAATCCTGTGTTTATGGTTATTTGAGAAAGAAAGAAACTAGACCACATGCTTTGCAGTGTAGCTTCACAATATCTTTTGATGCATGAATTAATTAGTCTCACAGAATTCACATATTGGTAGACAGAGAGTGTAAATGATCTTACAGTCCTCTTATTTGTACTTCTCTGTGTGAAATGATTTCAGAACAAGAGTAAACTGAATGAAAATTATCTTAGCTAACTTAATATATAAAAGAGAGAGAACCTAAAATTTTATTAAAAAATAATTTCGTGGATTTTTCTTCCCATTATTTGACTGTAAATTTAATATGAACATAAATATGTGTTGAAAATGAAGTAACACATTTTATCTCTTGAATCCTGTATATAGTTCTCTAAGCTTTACTGTTTTTAGTTAAAAAATCACAGAATATATTTGAATTGAGAATGGTTTCTTCACTCCAGTGGGTTCCAAGTGTTATACTGAATTGAGTCTTTTCTGATAGTAATAAAATGTTTACTCTTATATACTATATATAGTGTATATATTCTTACATACACTTCAAACACTGGGCAAGTTCATACTATTTGAATTCTGCTATAAAATTTATATTTACTAATTATGAATGTGCGACATTTTTTGTAGCAAAGGGAGCATACAAATCATCTGATTTCAGGTGTGAAAAACTGAAAGGCAAGTCATTTAACTTGGCACTCCATTTCACTGAAATTAGAAATCCAGAAACCTTAAAGAAAAGACCAATGTAAAAGTATTACAAATCAGCAACCCTTAAACAAAAAAGGGTCAGAGGGTTAAACTAGTATGTACAACCTTCATTGTAGAAATTATCTCAAAATTGTATGTGTATATATATATACACACACACACATACTTATATATTATATTTTTATTTATTTCTGGTTGTTTCTCACAATAAGGAACAGGCACATCAGTTGTTATCTTTACTTCACTAAATGAATTAAAGGAAGACAGCATTCAAACCTTGTAAGTTCTGGATTCTGCCCACCTTCCCAAGCTGACTGCACAGTTAGATGTATGACATTGGACAGGTTATTCAATCTCATTGAGCCTCAATTTCTCAACTGTAAAATGGCAACAAGAAGAATTCCTACCTTATTTCATAGGAAAGATTCTATGTGATAGTATGTACACCATAATTAGCACGACACCTCTTTTTTGGCAGTCATATTGCGGAGGTGATGTTACTACCTTTAACATCACTAGCATCAGTATCATCCAGTGAGTAGCACTGAGTTCGTCACTCCAGTGAGTTCCAAGTGTGGAACTCCAGTATCCCACCTATGGCCCACTGTGCTCCTCCTCAAGTTTTACCAAGTTACTGCAAGAGAAAGCTGCAGCTTTGCCACAATGTTATCAACAGCTCAGACACAAATGTCTTCATATACAAGGCAGGAAATGCTAATAAGACAGCAGATAATGGTGTGAACTATGACCAGCTGGGAAGGAGAAGCCAAAAGGCTTTCAAACTCAATTTTTCTCCTTATGGGTTTGCAATTGTAATATATTCCTCTTGCCACTTGACATAATAGTAAGAAAACATTTCCAAACAAGCACTTAAATTCAAAGTGATGCAACCTTCTGGTTGTTTATCAGTGTGAGAAGGAGACAAGCAGAAGCATATTCAATGACCAGAAACAACTCTAGTCAACATTTTTTCAGTCACAGACTTAAAGTAACAGACATTAGCTTCAGCAACTGCCCTTAAGCTGATACAAATGCCCAGGGCCCTCCATTTGCCTCTGTTCAGATGTAGAGGTCAGATGGAGAACAGCGGTGTTTCATTTTGGTAGACAAGAGGCACACTAGAAAGTGTATTATGGTGTCATCCACGTGAGCTTTCTCTACTTGCTCTCCTCAGGTTTCATCCTGCAGCCACTCACACAGGTTGTTGTTCCTATGGCTCAAACAAAACAGCGCCTATAAGGGTCACCAATGGAGTCTAGATTCCAAGATAATATTCAAGTGTCAGTCCTCACTTATGTGATCTGCAGTATGTAACCAATGCGATTATTCCCTGCTCTCTCAAATGGTTCCTCTAGGCTTCTCAGACATCATTTTCCCTTGGTACTTCCACTTCATGCCCTACTCTTTCTTGGTTTCTTTGCCTGTTCTTTCTCATTTCTATAATTGCTAATACTTGAACTTCCCTTAGGCTCAGTAATTAGATTTCTCCTCTTCTCCACCTTCTCTCCTCCCTAAATGAAACTCATCCAGTTCCATTAATTTAAATACTATCTATAAGCAGCAGCCTCTGCCCAGACCTTTCTTCTGAACTCCAGAATCATGTATCTGATAGCTTACTCAATATGTCCCATTGAGGGTCAAACAGGCAATTCAAACTTACCACATACAAAATGGAATTTCTGATTTTCCTACCCATAGTTTTCTCTGTCTCAGTAAACGACTCCTCTGTTTCTCCAATTGTCTAGCTCAAAAGTCATGGAATCATCCCTGATTCTTCTATTGCTCTCAGATACACGTCTTACCCATTGGCCGAGCCTAAACATTTACAATTATCTATAATTTAATCACTTCATACAACCTGCACCTCTTGTACTATTGCAGGTTATATATGGCCACAAGTTCTTTGTGAGTCCTCCCATCAAGAGATAGTTTAAATCCCTTCCCTGGAATTTGGGTTGGGCTCTGTGACTGCTCTGACAGATACAGCACAACAGAAATGATGTACTTCTTTCTACATTGAGGCCTTAAGACACTGGCAGCTGCTACTTTCAGTTTCCTGGGATACTTGCTCTTGGGGTTGTAAATAGTCTGAATACTGCACTGGAACGACCATGTGGAGAGGCCCTGAGACTACCTAGAAGAAGAAAGCAACTCAGCTAAGCCCAGGTTGCTTGCTGTCCACTCCAAGGCACCAGACATGTGCATGAAGCTATCTTGGATCCTCCAAGTAAGCTACCAGCTGAATACCTCCAAATGACTCTTGTTTGCTCCTCATGAAGCAGAAAAGCCCAGAAGAAAGCACTGCCCATATCCCTGACCCACAAAATTGTGACATATATTTAAAGGGTTATTGTTATAAGCCACTAGAGTAATTTGGGGGTAATTTGTTTCCGAGTAAGACACATCCAGAACAATCACCTTCTCCCAAGGTACCATCATCCCTCTCAGGAACGACTTTAAAGCTAACTAATCTCTGATTTCCCTGACTCCCCACTTGAACTTTCCATCCTTTTCTCCACAAAGCAGCCAGAGTAATCTTTTAAAAAGTATGTTACTCCTTTCTTTAAAGCCCTCCAATGGATTCCTATCTCATAGTGGTTAATTCCTATCTCATGAAGGGTAACGGTCAGGTCCTTACAGGCACTCTGATAGCCCTTCATGATCAGAGCCTCCTCTACTGCTGTGACTTTACATCTCACGATTCTTCCTCGTTACCCAGTCCTTCAGCCATACAGACATCACTGAAATTATCCTGAAACATACCAAGCACACTCCCACTGTTCTTCCTACTGCCTCTGCATGTACTACCCCTCTGCCCAGAACAGATTTCCTCCCTTGTTGCCCACTTGGCTCACTCCTTCACTTCCATCAACTCTCTGCCTAGATGGCATCTTCTAAGAGAAGACTTTAGTGACCATCATACATAAAATAACCCCCCAACATCCTCCTCCATCATACTCTATTATCTATTATTGTTTTATTCCTTTTTTCATAAGCCATATAACATAGCCATCCATATTACCTACCCACTTATTTATTTTGTCTCATCATTTTTGTATAATTTTATTGCATTGACATTATTTTTAAAAGCTATATATTTCAAAAACTTATTTGTTTTGAAATATACAAAAATACTGTCCTGATTATAATCTTTGGGAATCCATTTTTTCATGTAACAATTTATTACTGTTTTATCCATGTCGTTGCATATTGCAATATATATATATATGTACATATATATATATATATATATGTATTCATTTTGCCCGTGGCATTATTTTTTAAATATATAATAATTACTCATCTACTCTTGACTTTGATTGGCATTTAGATTGGTCTCCAATTTTCTACTGTGAAGTGCAACAATGAATATTATTGTAGGTGTCTTCCACTGCCTATGTTCAGGAGTTCCCCTTGGTATAAAATACCACAGTATAACTCCTAGGTCATAGGTTATTGAATGTTATGCTTTTGATTACTCTTTGCATCAGGCCGTGCTTCTACTGAAAACCATCTAAACTTCCTCAGTCTCTACATTATACATCTGCCCAAGTTATCTACCTAGCCAGGACATCTGTTGGTTGCCTTTTCACCATCTATGCTCCTTTTTTTCCACCAACAACTACTTAATTTTCCCTTGATAATCTTACTTCTTTCCCATTTTCAGCAGTTCATGTGGGTATGTCACAAAGCCAGCTAGAGAAATGGAACTGACTAGGGAAAGCCACCCAGTACATCCCATCCTCTTGACCCACAGTGACTGGCTCCAGAATAGCCAGATATGGCAGATGGAGCTGTTTGCTGGAGATTCTGGGAGAAAGAGTTTTACTTCTCTTCTATGGAGCTTACCAAAGGGAAGTGCTCATCTCTTGGATTTGGCAGTGAAAAATATAAGGCTTATAACCTTGAAAGCAAGCAAAGCCTGGGGTTACCAAATCAAGAGACAATAACAGAGAAACCAGATCTTGGTCACATCTTCAGGTCCTCACAAGCCATGTCTAAACTGAATTCTGTCTCTGGGATTTTAGGCTGTCATGATTCAATAATCCTTACTATTTATTTATTTTTTTTATTTAAGCAGAGTTTCTATTAGTTGTCTCACAAAAGTCATAATATATCCTTACTTTTATCTCCAAATGTTCCTCTACATTAACCCTTTACCCAACTGTGCCCAACCAGGTCCCTTGTTTCCAAACATTCCCCTGGCATTTATGATTTTCTACCTTCTATCTAGCAAATTCTCACCTACATTTTATAGCCAAACTCATTCCATTTTCTTTTATGAACCCTTCTCTGATCATGCTGGGACATCATATAACACCATAATATTTTTCTTTTGCTCCTTTGTGGAGTAATGTTCTGTTTCTGTCATCTCTTTTAGAGTCTTATGTTCCAGTGGACATATTCTGCTGTGCTGTAGTATGTTTGTCTCCTTGTCCAACTGACAAACTTTCTGAGTTCATGGACCATGAGTTTTATTTCATCATCTCTCCCAAGACAGTAAATCTTTCTTAAATTAACATACTAAGCAGAGCATGTCCATGCTTTCTCCATTGATTGGTAGCCAAATTCTTATTCCAGTTTCTCAGTTCCCAAAACACAAGATTCTGTGTTGAAGAGAAAACCTGTAACCCCATCACTGTTACAACTAAAGCAATGAACTTGCCTTAACATTTGTCTAGCATCAATCTCTTCCTAGTGTATTATTATTACACTGGACACTCTAAAAGTCTGTGCCACTCTTGTGAGTTTTTACAGGTATAAGATTTGCAAGTTTATAAGGGAAAATAGTTTTAAAAAGCACCTTAACACTAATGGAGGATAAAGTAAACAGATGATTGAAAATAATGTTTTATGAGTATACACCGGAAAACTCAGCAGATCTAAAAATATTTATAGACATTTATGAACAGAAATGAAAACAATCAACCTCTAAAAGCAGGATAGTGATGAGAGAGATGTATAGAATGGGTATGTCAAAACAGGAGTGAAATGCATGAATTTCATTTGACCCAGAGTGAGAAAGAAAAAAATTCAAAAAAGTTGAGGCATCAGAAAGGGGAGCTAAAACCAGGGTTTGAGAAGTGGTTGGTGATTCTATTGTCATGTTTGTCAGGAATCAGTGACGACAGCATTCCAAAAACATTTCCTAGTTTTTCTAACATTACCTAAATTCATTTCACAAAACCTCTACTCAGATAGTTCTGAGAAGTTTACCTAGTATATCAGACAGTTAATACATAAATTTTGTGTGCCAGAAAGCACCAGAATCACTTAAAATTTTTTTGTGGTGTTGTATAACCATCACCAAAAAAATGCATAATCCTCCTTTTCATATTACTCTGTTCACCATAAAAATTAAAAGTGCTATAGCCTGTATGCCATGCTATACAACACAGACAATAAATCAACAAATACTGAACAGCATTTTCTGTTTAGAACTGGGTCCCTTGACTAGTGGTGGAGAAAGTGGGGAGACTGAGGAACAGGAGTTGATCTTTTATATACTTAAAAAAATACAGACCATTAAAAATCATTTTTCCCTAAATGATTTTGTTTTGGTTTCTTTCCAGAAATATCTTTCCCATAAATTATCTCATATCCTTGATCATAACCAATGGCAATGTTCATCTTTGATATAATGCTCTTTGGAGCAGTAATTCACCACTAGACGCACAGCCTTACCACCTAGGGAGCTTCTAAAAGTACTGATCCTTTGGACTCCAGTCCAGCCCTATGATCTAGAGTCATCCTGCATGGGGTATGCAGAACTCTGTTTTGAAAACCAACTTATTAGGGTTATGTATTGGCATTTGCAGTCCCTGCTATTGCTATAGAACTCCTGGTTCCATTTGTATCCATTTTTCTGGATTCTACAGGTGTCCTAAAAGATGACTGCTTTGCAAAGAAGTAATTACTTCACAGCACAAAGCCTGTAATCACTTGTATTAGCAACCACAGAAACAATAGAGGGTCCCAGCGCATTCTTTTAAACTAAAGCTTGGGTCATATCATGTTAGAAATATACCCTGCAATCATATGAAACTCCTATGACTCTCATACATTTTTCAGCTTCATGCAACAGGCATGTTGAACTTGAATGGAAATGGGTTCAAAGAAAAATGGACCTGGACAAGACAGGGCCTGGTCCAAAGTGACAGATCATTTCTTACACAGGGCTATCCTCTGTAAGTTAGTAAGCTGTCCTATAAAAACATCCCACCAGGCTCTGTGAGTGCTGTCTGCGCCAGGCAAATGTGATGAGAAAATCACAGCAGCAGGAAGATTAACTGAAAAGCCAAGGTATGGTCCAGTCCCTCAAGGAAAAGGCTCTAGAAGAGCTAGATGTTTTCAGGGGCTGTCTTAGACAGTTTGGCATGCCCTAATAAAATACAATGCCATAGACTGGGTGACTTAAACAACAAAAAACATTTCTTTCTCACAGTCCTGGAAGCTGAAAAGTCCAAGATCAGGGTGCCGGCAGATTTAGTGTCTGGTGAGAGTTCCCTTCCTAGTTTGCAGATGACTGGCTACCTCTGCAATCTCACGTGAGTGAAAGAACATGTTCTCTGGTCCCTTCTTATAAGGGTACTAATCTAATCATGAGGACCCCACTCACATGATCGCATCTAAACCTAATTGCCTCTCAAAGGTCCCATCTCCAAATACTCTCACATTGGGGCTTAGGGTTTTAGCGTAAGAATTTGGGGGGTGGTATCTAAACATCTCATCCATAACAGAGCCCTAGGCAAGTAGAGAGCACTTGAGAAAAAAGAAATTAGGCCAGAAAAACCAGAAACACAAGGTGAGTGTGTGTGTGTGTGTGTGTGTGTGTGTGTGTATACACACATACATACATACACACACATATATATTTTTTTTAAAGAAAGGAGAAAACTTTATTTTTCCATGAATGACTGCATTTCTTTTTCTATTTGGCCAACTGTTTTATTTTTATTTCTCAATTTTTAGTCTTTTTTGGAGCAGAAGGTAATTATGTTTATCTATTTATTTAACGGAGGTACTGGGGATTGAACCCAGGACCCTGTGCATGCTAAGCATGCACCCTACCACTGGTCTATAGCCACCCTCCTCCCAAGTATATATTTTTAAGTTAAGAGCCAGTACTACCACCCTGTAGACACAAGAGTACCATTACAGGCTTACAAGGCATGCAAGAGCTATTCAACTTAGGACAACAGATTTATTCCTCTACACCAGTTTATAAGATACCGTAAGCATGAAAGCATAACACTCACTGATCTGATAAGCATGAAAGACCAAACACAAAATGCCGAAAAGCTGTTTACTTAGAAATTATGCAGCAACTGAGTACACCTTAGCAACAGAAAGGGAAAAAACAGAAAAACAAAACAACAATTGGTGAACTATACAAAAAAAATTTTTTTAACCAATTTGAGAGTAATATATCAAAGCATGATACTGACTACATTAGGGAATAAATACTTTTCTGACTGAATTCATAGAGAATTGCTTCTAGAATATATATATGAAGCAATTCAGGAAACAACAACTATTGCTTCCCAGGAAAAGGAGTGACAGACAGGGAGAAAGAGACAGAAAAGAGTCTTATTATAAAGTGAATGCCCTTTTAAAACTTAAATTTTTTCAGAATTTACAGATGTAAACTATTCAAAAATTAATCAATTTGAAAATCAGGGATGAGTGCTTGAATTTCTCACTTCGTTTTTAATACATGGATATAATCATATTCTGAAATCAGTGATCAAAAATATTTCCATCAGCCACTGGCATATCTCAGCAAAAGACACTGTTCTAAATGGCTCTGGGGCCAAGAAATTCTAGACCATTGGTGAAAACAAACACTAAAAGAAAATATATAAAACTCAACAGGATACAAAAGCACATGTCAGCCAAGTTACTGTTTTGGTACCTTCCACTGAAATGGGAAGGAGAATCACGCACTTGGATTAATCATGCCATGTTTATACATTTAAGCCAGAATATGCCAGGATCCACATGTGAATAGGCTAAATCAGTCCTGTAAAGATCCGGGGGGCGGGGGGGGGGAACCATTCAGAATAAATTGAAATGTAAAAATACTGTGAAAGAAATCCATGTGTGGTGCAAATTGTAAAGTTCATTGCACTTATAATAAGCCCAGTACTCAAAACAATGAAACAGAATGATAATTTAGAGGTACTGGGTTTTGAGAAGTTAACTGCTAAGGTTAGGTTTGTAATGCACTTTAAAATTAACAAGCCTTTTTTTGCAGAAAACACTCTTCCTTTCTCCATCCTACAAATCCTTAAGTAGAGAGTATTACTTTGTTTTTATTGTATGGGTAAGACTAGAGTTTTGCTAGAGGTTTTGCTCATAGGAAATAAAAGAGAAAGGATTAAGAGTTCAGCTTTATTTCAAACACCTATGACCTTTCCAGATCACATTTTGAGGAAGTAGAAACCTCATCAAACAGAGGAGAACAAGTTCTTTTTGAAACTACTAGTTTTGAAACAATACTCCACATAGGGCAAATTAATCAGATTAACAAGTCTGAATGGGCTAATTTCTACTTAAGAAACATGAAGAGTATAGAACCTCAAGATGCCCTTTCATCTAAATGATGTGTAATTACACCAATTTACTGCTTTACTTTTCAAGGTTATACCCGACTTGAATATTTTAAATACTTTTTTTCCCAGTTAACATTTATTATATCACACATGGAGACACTGAAAAGCTCAAGCTCAGCAAGGGTTTCAGCCCAAGTATGAATACAGGCATATAAATGGATCACTAGCTCCTCTCAAACTGCTATAACCCTTTATGCCACTGCCTCCATTTGCACATTTCAGTCGTGGTTACTAACACAAGCTGCTAACATGCTGTATGTTATTTGTACTATAAGGAGCTATTGTCCAAAAATAACCCAAAACCAAAAATTACCAAAGTAGCAAAGGAAGCCTGCATATTTTGTTGACGTCATAATTGAGCTTGTATCATTAATATTAAGCAAGAAATCAAGTTCCTTGAAAAAATTATGTAAGAAAAATTGGAAGATATTGACATTTAGTATCATTTGATAAAGGGATTTAGGACATGAGTTAAAAAATTATTACCCAATTATCTCTCAGAATATGACAAATCTTTACTTAAAGTAATAGATAAGCAAAATCATATTCAAAGTTATGTATGGAACTAACATTAGAGTCTATTGATAAGGTATCTGTTTGGTTTCAAAATTTCCTCCAGCAAAAACACAAAAGTAGAGGTCCTGTCTTGTTTCTAATTCTTCCAAATGTTTGTTATCTTTGCACAAGCACGTATTGTTTACATAAAGAAATAACTGACCTCCAAGTCTTTACACCAATTTACTTCTTAATGGTCTTTTAACCTTTAGGTTGATAAGATCTTAGTGTCTTTATTCTGTTTCGTGGAAGAATGGATTTTTAAATTTTATTATATTTTCAGCTTTATTGAGGTATAATTGACAAATAAAACTGTAACATATTTAAAGTGTACAATATGATGACGTGATAAATGTATACACTGTGAAAGGAGTCCCACAATCAAGTTAATTGACACTGAGCATGGGTTACTTTAAACAATAGTTCTTTAAACTTCTTTTAAAAATTATATAACATCCAAAAAACATGTAATGATTAGATACTCCTGAATATGGTAAAACGCTTCAATTCTAATGAAAAGCTCCCATATTTTATAGTAGAAATTTTAAAACTCTAACCAAACCCTATGCCTTCTCCCTACTGAATTTGAAATGTTTTCTAATATTAACAGGTTTCAAGTAGAATGAGTTCCAAAATGATTCTTCAAAAGGACTCATGTACAAGAATTCTAACTTTGAAAAACATGTTAGCTCAAGGAATGCTAAAGAATTTCAAATTGTCAATAACCTAATTATCAGATATGGTCCATATTTCTTTTACCAAGTATTTAATGAACTGAAATGTAATTATATATTACAATCCTTATTCATGCATGCAAAAGAAGCCACAGGAATTATAATTATCTATGTTCAAACCCTTTATTTTGCATGAAAAATCAGTCTAGAACTGCCAGGGATTTGCCCAAAGTATTGGTCTTGGCAATGATTTTCTTAGATCAGACTTTTGGATCAAAAGCACAGGCAACAAAAGCAGAAATAAGCAAGTTGGTCTGTATCAAACTAAAAAGTTTCTGCATGGCAAAGAAAACAATCAACAAAATGTAGAGGCAATATATAGAATACAAGAAAATATTGGCAAAACATATATCTAATTAGGGTAAATATCCAAAATATGTAAGGAGCTCATATAACTCAATAGCATAAAAAAAAGAAAACTTGACTTTAAAATGGGCAAAGTACCTAGACAGACATTTTTTCAAAGACACAAATGGCCAACAGGTACATGAAAAGACGGTCAAAATCACTAATCATCAGGGAAAAGCAAAGCAAAACCGCAAGACAAATCACCTCATGCCTGTTAGGATGGCTATTATCAAAAAGTCAAAAAATAGTAAGTGTTGATGAGGATGTGGAGGAAAGGAAGCCCTTGTAAAAATGTAAATTGGTACAGCTATTATGGATGATAGTACAGAAATTTTTCAGAAAAATAAAAATAGAACTACTATTTGATCTAACAATTTCACTTCTAGATACATATCCAAAGGAAATAAAATCACTACCTTGAATAGATATTTATACTCCCATATTCATTACAACATTTTCACAGTAATCAAGATACATGGAAACATGCTAAGAACCCATTGACAGATGAATGGATAAAGAATATATATATTTAGCCTTAAAAAGAAGGAAAAGGGAAAAAAAGGAAGAAAAAAAAGGAAATTCTGTTCTGCCATTTACAACAGGGATAAGCCCAGAGGACATGATTCTAAGTGAAATAAACCAAAACAGAAAAACAAACAGTGCATAATCTTACATATATATAAATTCAAAAAAAAAAAAAAAAGGCAAACTCATAGTAAGAGGATGGTAAAAGATTAACCAGGGCTGGGGATTGAGAAAAGGGGAGATGTGGTCAGACGGTACAAACTTCTACTTTTAAGATAAATAAGCTCTGGAAACCTACTGGATAGCATAGTGACGACAGTTAACAATAATGTCTGCTGAGAAAGTAGATCTCAAGTGTCCTCACCACACAGAGAAAGGAGTAACTATGTGAGGTGATGTATATGTTAATTATTTCATGGCGGTAATCATTTCACAAAACATACATACATCAAAACATCACACTGTACACCTTAAATATATACAATGTTTAGTTGTCAATAATACCTCAATCCACCTGGGGGTACAAAAGCTAACAAATTATTTGAACCTAGGTCTCCTAAAGTCCATATATCAAGTCCATATATCTTTCCATCATTTCAGTGCATGTTCATCTAATTTTATTAGTAAAACTAATCTAAAGCAATTTAAAAAAGAACACAGATACAATCAAATCAAATGTCATGTAAGCAGAATAAAAATATAAAGAGGAAGTGGAAATTATCTATGTATTATACAGATATATGCATGTATATACCTAGATCCACACATAAGGAGACTCTAGATAACCTGTTTATCCAGGTTATTCTTTTTGGCCTTCAAAAGACAGTCTTTTCTGTATGCTATGGGAGGAGACAGAAAAAAATGGGAGTTAAGAAACAGTTCTATTCTACGCCATTTAAACTGTGAATTTTCCATTTCATAAACTCTGAGTCTTACAATATTGGTGAAATTCTGGAGATTATATTCAAAGAATATGACTTGGCTGACATAGAATCCCTGCCCATGGAAAAGAGCTCACCATTTACAAAAATCATTTTTTCTAGATGAGAAAATAGTTATGACAATGGTCAGAACAATATTTCTTAAACTAAAATCTTGTTCTACCACATAGGAAATAAAAATGACTGGGAAACTCAAACCAAAAAAAAAAAAAAAACCTTAAAAGTTTACTTAACAGATTAAATCTATAATTTAGGGAAAAAAAACAGCAAGTTACTCATTTTATAAATAAGCCCTGTTATGAGTAATTTTGGGCTGAAGGTCTGTGTCTCTCCAAAATTCATATGTTAAAACTTAACTCTCCACTATGATGGTATTTGGAGGTGGAGCCTTTGGGAAGTAAGGAGGTTTAGATGAGGTGATTACTTTGAATCCCCCAGGATGATTTAGTGTCCTTATACAAAGAGGAAGAGAGAACAAAATTCTTTATCTTCTCCAAGAGGGGGCTCCGCAAGAAGGTACCACTTGCAAACCCCCAAAAAGGTCTTTACCAAAACCAAAATCTGCCAACCTGATCTTGGACTTCTCAGCCTCCAGAACTATGAAAAGTAAATCCCTGCTGTTTAAGCTACCCAGTCTATGGTACTGTTACGGCAGATGGAGTTGACTTCTACAGGCCAACACAGTGTTTCCCAAAATTGACTTACTTGTAACAGTGGACAAGTCTTTTCAAATAAATCTGGTATGATGCCTCTGAGATGAAAGGGCTTGTCAGAAGATGGGAAATCTGGAGCAGAGATATTGTTTGGAGAGAAGGGACCACCAACTCTGCTTTACCTTGAATGAGAGTATCACATTGTGAATGCTGAATTCGCTACAAATAAATGAATGAATGCTATACACTGACAAAGATTCTCTTGAAAGAGTGCACAGGGATTAGTAGCATAAAGCCTCTCAAATTGGGAATATAAATCTGCATAAGAAAAGGGCAGTGACTCAGCAAGAATTGGGTTTTATTCTCTGTTTTGGCACAGTCCTCCCTATGGTGCATCACCATCATGAGTTCCCCTTAGCAGAACTCTAAAGTAAGAAATAAATGCTTCATCTGTCTCTGTTGCATTTGGCCACCTTTTTTGTGTGAGTATTGCCATCTTACCTAAACTCATGAGGAAATTATGTCAGGTATTTGCATTATGTTCCTTTTTTCTAATTCCAACCTAACCCACAATTTTTCATGTTACCACTATATTATACTAGTAACGGTAACGTTGCTCTGGATGAGCTGAGTAGGGAAGGCTGAATCTAGGCTGTTGTGGGGCATCCATGAAATGGCATATGTGAAACAACTAACATGAGATCTAATAACATAGTCCTTACTGAAATGCTAGCTCTTATTTGTAACCATCCAATCTCGTCCCCATTCACGAAATAGAATTACCTCTCAGACTGAAGCCAAGCTGCAATTTGAATAGTATTATCACCTTTCCCCTTATACCTGAATTCCTATATTACTATTTCACTGGATCATGTCCTAACTGAGCTAATATTAATGAAGCAATTCAGTTCTTTAATATTCTGTTTTATTTTAAAAAAATTGCACATTCTATATGTCGACAACTGAATTTTTAAAATATGAATTGAATATCAGAAATTCTATGTTTAATTTTCTAGTAATTTCTGCCCATAGTGCCAGACTATCAAGATTGTATAAATGCTGAATTTGGCACAAACAAATAAGCAAAAAAAACACTATACATTTATAAACATTCTCTTGAAAGTGTACACAGACACTAGTGACATGAAGCCTCCCACAGTGGGAATTTGCAAGGAGAACCTACAAAGTCATGTCTGGAGGTCCTGCCTACCCACCCGGCCTCTTCCAGAAACAGCATTAAAGAAACATGATGTTGAAAATTAGACCTTAAACTTCAGTGTGTTTTCTATCCCCTCTCAATTGTGTGACATCTGTAAACTTAGTATTCTTTCTATCGATTTAACCAATTTAATGGGAAGATATTGAAAAGAGACAAAACAAAACAGAGAACTTTCTGGAATGCTGGTAGAGAAGGCCTTGCTTGTTAGACTCAACAAGTAGACAAATAGAACACTGAATTTCTATTGTGTGACTTGTTAGAAATTTCCATTTCATTTATTGAACGACTGCTATTAATTAACATGATCCGAGCATGATCATTCCACTGGTAAATACTATCGCAAGTTGTTACTGACTGTGGTACAGAGAAGTGAGAAAAATAAAACACTGATCAGAAGCACTGCAGGAATGAAGGACAATGATGACATCTGTAAATGTTAGTAAATGGTTACTGTTTGCCTTTAAACATAGTAAGAGAGTTCTAATTCTTGGAAACAAGTTCACCAGTTGCTGTGGGTATGGCCTTAAAATCTCTGTAAAGGAATGTGAAAATAGAAGATTATGATGATCTGATGATCTTGCAAATACCTTGTGAAGACAATGGAGTAGGATTTCCATCTTGAAAATTAAGAGACTAAATGATAAAAAAAGAGAGAGAGAGAGAGAAATCATCTCTACATTAAAACCAAAAACTGCCAAAACCCAGGCCTGCATGAATTATTATTCAGAGTGATTATGTGTTTGAAAAACTGTGAGCTATAATTCAAAGCATCTCTTCTTCCTGATTTTGGGAATGGTCCTTCTTACATAACAGACACTATGAGACACCCTTGCAAAATGCCTTACTAAAATCAAGTTATGACACAGAGGAAGCAGTATCTAATTTACTATTTAGTCATCCCATGAAAATATTAAATGAGTATGATGAGATTGGGTCTTAGGGAATATACACTATATTCTGGTCACCATTGCTCTTTTGAATTTCCTCAGATTATGATTTAATGACAAATCTATGTAGAATTTTGCAAGAATAATGATATGTATGTACCTTGTAGGATATTTTTCACTGAAGAGAAGAAAATGATTTATCACTTATTTATCAGTGATCTCCTTCATTCTTTGTGTTATCTGAGTGTTGTGGAAATAGCATTAAAACTAAGGCACAAAAACTGGATTATATCTTTAGGTATACTGCCTAGCCAAATTTGTCTTGGACAAACCAGTTAATATCTCTGGACTATCTGTAAAAACGAGAGAAGTAGCTGAGTTCTGAGTTATCTGGTCCATTCTCTTAACTGTATGATCCCAGAGGGCTGAAGTATTTAGTTAAGATCATGAAGATGGTTAGTTGAGGAGGCAGGCTCAATACTCAAATCTCCTCATTTGAATTCGAATCTTTCTTTCATCATCAACATGCAGTGGATGACTCTAAAAATCAATAGGAAATGAGTGCTAGAGAACTTCCCAAGGTATAGCATGCTATGGAAATAAAACTGTAATCATGATGATATTTTCTTAATGATTCTTCTGCAAAGTTTACAATACAGTAAGATGCAATTTGTCTAAGCTTAAAAGTTGTAGAATAAATTTGCATATGATTTATTTCCACAAGTATGGTCCAAGATCAAGAAAAAGGGTTAGTTTTGTATGTAAAAATATTAGGTTTTGAATGATAAGAATTTCTAAAAACTCTTTCCAAATTAAAAAAAAAAAGCATCAATTTTGTAGGACAAGATAGGAATAATCCATATGCAATCCAAAAACATATTCCTCATTTTCAAGTTTACTTTAAGTGATATAAATGACATAGCTTCTAAATCATAAAAAGATAAATATTGTGTTTCACTACAATTTCCATTTGACTTCAGCCATATTACAAATGGCAACATGACTGCCCAAAAGAATACATACACCTACTGGTTTGGTTATAATTCTTCTGTACTTTGCAGGTCATTTTAATGTTGTATCCAGTGACCATCAATAAGAAAGAATAAAGCATCTAGTTTCCCAGTACAGTCACCTGAAGCAATACAATGAGACTGAGAAATGAAGTATTTACTATTAGTTCCCACTGACAACATCTGTAGCCCTGTCAATGAAAGGTTTTTGAAAGACACAAACTGAATTCCAAACCAGTATAAAATTCAGAGATTCACATTCTCTTATCAAAATGGTCTACCTATTGTACAGCCTGCAGCTACTGTGAAAGCCACATGTCACTTTTAGTCTCCAGGTGTCACAGGAGACTGTAAATTGGGATCTGAGAGGATGTCTGAGACTCATTTTTGTTTGTGGCTCCATCAGCAGAGAATTCTCCTCTGGTCCTGCATGAGTGGATAAATCCATAAGATGCTTTGGTCATCCTGCCCTGAGCTCCCAGTGGACATATTCATTCATCCAACCAAACAGTACATGCTTATTAAACAGGTAAGACGTGATGCTAACACAAGAGAACTGGTTCCACCAAGTCAGAGAACTCACTACTATCTTCCCTCTGCTGAGCCAAGCAACCTTTCTAGTGTGTCTCCTGTCTCCTCCACACTCCTGCACGGACACTGGCTCCACATCAACAGGAATTTCCCTTACATATGTATTATCTCCTACTCTCACATGAATGCACAGGTCTTACTTTTGACCAAAGGAAGCACTGGCTGTTGGTAGAAAATTCTTGGATTTAACACACAGTAACATTTGCTACAGCTTAACTTTCATTTTGACTTATTTCCAGTACGCAGAGGAAGCTAACATGCATGGTCAGGCACTGGTGATGTAACAGACTGTGCTGGGAGAACAGCTAGTTAGCCAGAGAGCCCGCATGTTAAACCAAGTTCATCTGACTCTGAGTCAAATTTTAATTCAGCTTCCCTGAATGAACACAGTATTAAGGATTGGTGCAGAGCAACAAAGTTATTGAAGTAATCAGGGCATCTGCCAACTTCTGACCTTTCCTCCTTTAGGCTACACACGTTTAAAAAAAAAAAAACTTAAAAAAGAAGAAAAAAAGGAATGAGGGTGAAAAAAGAAAGAGGAATAATAATGAAGGAAACATCTGTGTTCATCTACCATGCTGGGTACTTACACAAATATTAACTCAGCTAATCCTCTTAATACTGTTTCTATTTTCATTGATGGAGAAGTCACCCTCTGAATAGCAGCACCAGGATTTAAATCCATGCCCGTTTGACTCAGAGGTGATACGTTTTCAAACACCTTTGTTGCATACACTGAGGTCCCCTCACTCATATTGTCCTAATAGACACAGGGGCACTGGAGAAGTTCTTCCTATCATCAGAATGGAAAAGGAGCATAGTTGCTTTCTCAAATTTCTTTATTTCACCTGAAGTTATTCACCACCAAAACCAGAAACCTCCTGTATCCTGTGCCTGTAAAATGAATCCACCTTTTGTCACTTAACTTTCTCTGTTGCTTTTCATTTTCAATGTAGTCAAGTAATATCTGTTCTACTGAACCTCTTAGAAAAACTAAGATAAGAAAAATTTGAACCGAATTACTATATCTATAATTTCTCAACAAATTTTATACTGTTTTGCACTTCATATTTAGGGTTATTCTTAAGCAGTAACAGAGGACTACATGTTTGAAGATGCTTTTCCAGTGATGAGGACAAACAGATGCCAGGCAACTTGCCGAGTAATACCTCACGTTCCTAAGAACAGTTTTATGAATGGCACTCTCTCTCACATCACTTACTTAATGTGCATTCATTCTTCAATTTCTTCTCCTAGGAAAGTCTGCTCTAATTTTTGCCAAATTCCCTTATGCCCTTTACAGGGCTGAAGAGTGTTGCAACTGCCATTTCTGTGAGAGATTATATAATTCTACACCCTCAGGGTAGAGTATAAACTCCAGGAGGGCAGGGAATTGTCTCTTTTTACTCAACATTGCATCCCTAAGCATCCTGCAACATTCCTATGCCTAGTTGGTATTCCAGAAGCACTTGTTGAATTAATTAGTTTTCAGATGAACCACCTACAACTAGGACTAGACAAATCTATTGTCATGGAACACAATAAAGTTTACTGGATTTGAAACTTACTTAATTGGGACAGTGTTCCACCCCTGGCTACTTGAGCTATGAACTGCCTTGGCTCCTAATCCATTACCAATAAATGTCATTTACAAATATACTAAAGTACGTTTTAAAGAATCAGCAAGAATGTATATGGAATCTTTGTATACATGAGATGCTACAGAAGTACAAAGAAACACAGACTGTGATTACTCCTCTCAAAAAGCTGACAATCCAGCTGATTTGACTAATAAACTCAGAGCAATTTGAGGAAGTGAAAAGTGGCAGCACTAACACCAGGGTTAACAAAAAGAGAGCTCACTGAATGTGACATAGTCGGACAAGGTGTCAGGGTGGACTTGGGGTATGGGACCCAGTGCTCAGCAAGAAATACAAAGGATGTAGCTTAAAACAGAAAAGGAGGTGGTTTCAGACCACAGAATCAGGAAAAACACCAGCTACTAGAAGGAAAATCAGAGGGCAGAGCAATGATACAATCAATCTGAAAAGATAACATGTGTCAAGCCCCAGCTTATTTCTAGCTCTGCTGATAAAAAGATAATTCTAGGACAACAACAAAAGAGAAGGTCTAAGACATGAAGGTCAATTATAACATTTGACCCTTTAAACTAAAGTTACTCTATGGAGCAGCCAGAGCACGAACAGCCTGAAATGACTGACCTGTTTTTTGTTTGTTTGTTTTTGTGTAAACTTCCCAATGTTGCTTTAAAACAACTCTGATTCAGTTAGAGTGAAGCATTTTCCTTTGACCAGCAATGAAAAGCAGACAATACTTTTAAATAGTTTCTCTTATTACTATTTTAAATACTGCTTATTTTGTTTACATTAGCTGCTTAAATTTCCAAGACCCCTTCATTGAGATGATTTGCTTAGAAAGCTGTCATGGGAGGCTGGCTGAGCTTTAAGGAGAAAATTATGAAAGAAGAGTAACTTGATGTAAACAACTGACTAAAAACATTTATCTATCTACAGCTGAGAACTAATGGCTCCATGTGGCAAGGGTAAGTTAATATTGTAGAAAAAAAAAAAAGAAAATTGCATCGTAATGAAGATGATATGCCATCCTGGAAAGGCACAGGTCTAAGAATATCGGTCAAGGTTTTAAAAGAGAAAGAGCACAGAGAGCTGAGTCACCTGCTCTTCCATTTTCCCTCTCAGGACAGGCCGACAGAGCCTCTGAGTTTAGACCGAGTCTGCCACCCCTGGAGCAGCCTCTGCCAGTTCTTGCTGTGCCAAGCAATCATCTTTTGGTTTCTGAATCATGGAGGACCTGTTGACCCACTGCAGGGAACACTGGCTACAGTGGGGAGGGGTAGTTCTGTACTGAGTTCTGTACCTGTCAGATAATGTCAGGCATTTGCAATTGTCATCTTTGGTCTAGACTTCTGCTCCCACAATGATCACAGAGGTCCAAGGATTATTACAGAAACTCACGATTTGGCCTGGATTATCCCGCAGCCTGACAGACCCTGAATAGTGACTACATGATCACGAAGGAGATAATTACCAAATTATCCATCGTAAAGCCAACACAGGCCGTAGAGGTCCTCAGATTAAACTTTTCATTTCACAGATGAGGAGCCTAAGACCAAAAGAGAGCAAGTAAAATGCCAAAGGTCAAAGAGTTAATAAATTCCCTGATCAGAAGTAAGTTCTCACTCCTATCTTGATGCCCTTTCAATGACACATGGCTCCCGTTAGCTAAATAATTTTCGGGAATAAAAGGCAGTCTGAGGGAAAGGCAGTACAAACTGAAGAAGCCTTTATGATGTGTTATATGTAGACAATCCATCAGTAATGTGGATACTGCTGATAGAAGTAAAGTATTAGCAATAACTATTCTATTCTCAGCAACCTCAGATTTTGTTCACATTGGTTTCCCTACTTATCTCTGTTACGGAAATGATAGGCCAGACAAGAAACAAGCACCACTCGGAGGGTTGGAGTACTCAGATGTATTACGCCAGTGGGCTCAGAGGGGCTTCTGCTCCGAAGCTCTGAGCACCTCCAAGATGTGCACATGAGGTTTTATAGGGTAAAGTACAAGCTTGGGGTATTAGGCCAATAGGCATGGAACAGCTTTAGCAGCTTTATCATCACAAAAGCGGAAGCGGGGAGGCAGCAAATCAACATTTCAAGGCCAGATATGTCTCTTTGAAAATCCAGCTGGCTAGCAAAAAAACATGAACAGGGAATCAGCAAACCAACAATAATTAACTCAGATTTACAAGTTAGCCCAGCAGAACTCAGATCAGTAATCCGACACTTGTTACACTTAGATTTGTGAGTTAGCTTGTTAGCCTAGCTGGGCTTTTTCTTCACATCTCCAGTAAGCAAGTGTGTAACCACTGAAGGCATGTAGGCTGGTGTAATCAATTACTACACAGCATCCATTCTAAAATGAAGAATCTATGTTCATTTCCTAACTTCATGAAATGAAAGATGTTAACACTGGGGGAAACTAGGTGAAAGGTAGATAGAAACTCTCTGTATTATCTTTGCAACTTTTCCACAATAACCTAAAATTAAAAAGTTTATTAAAAATCATGAGAAACCATTACTAAAGATGTTACAAGAATGCCACATTAGTTAGCAGTAAAAACAAAAAAGGATAAGTGTATCTTGAAGAAAATATTCCTTTATCAAAAAGCTACACCAGCGTAACTATCATCACACTCAAAATCTTGCAACAAGCTGGCTCAAGGTCTATAACAAAGTCATGGCTATAATAAGGTTCAAAAGTTGCTCCAACACCAAACCATAGTGCCCTTCTAAGACGTATAACACACACACACAAATGGTTTTAACTGATAAAGAGGTATTCTTTTCAGAGGTTCTCTGTAATATCCTAGATGAAGAAATGCTAATGACTGGGTTTTAACAGTGTAGTCCCAAACAGACATATTATTTTTAATCTGTGGCTTCAATGAATACTTAAGAGTATATTAAAAGAAAGGACTAAGTGGGGGAAAAGCCTGCCTATTTATGCAGAGAAAGATCAGGAGAATAAGAAGAGATCAAGACTTCCTGGGGGAAATACCTTTTCAGTTGATGAACACATCTATTTCCAAAATGGCCCTGAGCCCTGAAAGTTGTGTGACCCCAATTATCCCAGCAGGAACACTCCTATGTCTAGATCCACAGTTATTACCAAAGACTAGTGTTTGTTATAAAAAATGAAGTGTGTATATGAGGGTATCTCAGCACCTGAATCCTCAAAAGCAGGCAATTCTTCAAAATGGCCTTGAAAACTTATTCTGAAGCCCCATATCTGCTTTGGCAGAAGATATTATTTAATTGATTGTCATTAGTTCTTGGCAGTGGAACGTGCAGCCTAATGGGCATGCTGGTCTACACTGTTCATCAAAATCCTACGCTTGTGATGAGAAATGAGAGTTGAGAAACACTGAAAAACATTCAGGCTTTCAAAAAATAGCTCTTTATTGCTATATATCTAGACTGGGCTACTTCTGCCCCACCTCAAAATCTAAAGCAACCATTCATAAGACCTCGAAAGAATCATTTTATAAATCATAGTATACATAACATATTATATATTACCCATATATATGGATCTGAATACATTTATTTGAGTAACAGTTACTGTATATCCCCCATGTTCATGGCAGTGTTTCACATGCCTACACAGAACACACATTCGATTTGGGCTGATAGATAATGAAGCAGTGATAACACAATTAATAGCTGAACTACAGCTGTAATATGATAAATGCTACAAAGGAACAGTACAGGGTATTTATTGGAGGATGGTGAAAAGAGGGTATTAAACTATTCTGGCGGCAACTGAAGACTAAGCTCTTTAGTCTGGGTTCTGAGGATGGAAAAGAGTTGGTTAGGGAAGATCAAAGCAGAGAGGAAAGGGTGGGGGCACAGTATGTCCGAGACCTGATGCAGGAAAGAGCAGGGCATTTCCAAGGGCAGAAAACAGGTGTCCGTGATGCTGGCTGTCCAGGGATACATGATGCACAGGGCATCTGCTGAGAGAGGCCAGGCCAGGGGACAGGGGGGTCTTAGAGGACTAAGAAAGAAGCTGGTCTCTACCCTAAAAGCCCTGAATTTTCGGGTAAAAGTAAGCTTGAGCCTATAAAGCAGGTTAAGGAGAGAAGAGCCATCTTCATATTTGTATTCAAGAAAGATCAACCTGCTGCTGTGTGCAGGCAGGGGAGGGAGGCTCAGGACGGGCCTCTGCCGTGGCCCTGCTGAGAGTCCGTGTCCCGGCCTAAACAGAGGTTCTCAAAGAACAAAAAATACACCATGTGGATGTACCTGGCTCATTCAAGAAAATAACACTTCCATTAATGTCTTCTCTGTCTAATGATCCATCTCAATATGAAACCCTGTTATGTTCACCAAAATTGAAACTGGTTTCAAAGTAAAATAAGAACAAGGCCAGCTCTGCACAGGTACAAGCCTCTGCGAAGGCAGCTGTATTCTCAGTTTTAGGAGTGACATGTGTGAATTTCAACAAAAAAGACATTTTGAAACAACAAAGATCCCCAAATATAAAAGACAATCCAACCGAAAAATGACTCAGTCATCCCTCTCACCCCACATCTTAGCCACTCATCAAAAGCCAAAAAAAGCAAGCAAGCAAGCTTAATACGTGCAGAAGTTTTTCATAATAATCCTTGTAGGAAATAGCCAAAATAAAACACTCTAGAGGGTTTCTCTGCATTAGGTTGATATAATTATTATAAAAAAAATAAAGCATTCAATTATATCACAATGAACTGATAATTCAAAGACTAATCAGTGAATAACACAAGACCCTCATGCCTCATAACACTCTTCAACATGCTTTCTACCAAAAATATAGCTAAACTTTAACTGGATAAAAAGTTTGAAATCAATAGGAGTCTTAGACAGTTATTCACAAAATTACTGAACATCAATCCTTTCTATTTTGGAGTAAACTCTATATTATAAACATTTTGAATAATGGGCAGTTTCTTTGTTATTATTGTTTCAAATATCTACTCTTGGTTTAAAATAATTTAAAACGGCCAGAAAAAAAAATTACTATGCTAAAACAAAACTAGAACTGCTGTATTTTATCAATATCACGATTTTTAAACATCTTGTTTTCCTCAGTAGGAAATATGCATGAGAGCCTGCATCAGTTCTCTTCATGCTATAGAAATAGCCTCAAAACTGTCTGTCAGAAATTTCATGAAATGCTAAAAGCCATGCTGAGCTGCTCCTTCCTGTTTTCCCTATTTGAGTCCAGGTATTAAAAAAAAAAAAAAGCTCTTCCTGCTCTTGGGGTCATCTACTCCTGATTTAGCCATTTTGCTTCTCCTTCATACCAATCTTCTTTCTATTTCACTTTTCCACAGTCTTCCTCCAGGGAGCAAATTCACAACAGGATAGGTGGTCAGCAGCCAGCCCTTCCTCCCAGCAGCAGCCCTAAGCAGGCTGCACAGACTCTACCAGCTCCAAATGTGGCGGGAATCACTGGGTAAGAGAGAGCCGGGAGGTTATTTCAGAAGATTGGTATCTTCAAGGAACTGGATTATTTGGGAGCACTTAGAAAAGTGTGGGAAGCAAGGGAAATTTTCTTTTTTACCTGCAATTGCAACACATTAATGCAAATGCTGAAGATCCTTTTAGTTTGCAAAAGCACTCTGTAGATCTGTACTTTTTTCTCTGCCTGAGGAATTCAGATCGTTAAGCACTTAGCAATTGTTAGCAGTGGAAGCCTTTAGTCAATACATTGTATCTCCACTCAAAGTGGCTTTTTAATCATATACATTACTGTTTACAAAGTCAAAATTGTAATATGTATACCCCATAAGCTGAATTGGTGTACATTTCAATAACACAACATTTTGCAGTCGAGTTTGACAGATAACTGTCACTTCCAGAGATGAATTACCTGTAGGTTTTATTTTGGTGACAGAACAGTGACAAAATCCTAAATTACATAGAAATACAATGAAATTGCCCTATTTTCTCAAGAGCTCTTCCTAAAATCATTGAATAGTCATCAATTAAACTAATTCAATAACTTGAAAAAGGGGTAGTAAAAACTCTTTTGTTCATATTAGAAATGGAAATATTAATTATAGCTTACTTACATTTTCTAAATAGTAAATATTCAACATGGGTGAAATCAATGAATAGACCACTCAGTAAATCTCCTTTATTGAACAGAAAGTATGTTTCAAAGTATCTTTTAACATATCATTTAAAATATTATTAAAAAATCCAAGATATATAGGTAACCATTTACGGTTAAAGAATTATCAAAAGTTCAAAAGCAACTTATTTTAGACTGACTTCACATTTTATTTTGGTTCCATTACTGGCTCTTTAACTATAGTTACCTGCAAGTAACTTCAGTTAAAGAGCCAGTAATGGAACTGAAATGTGATCTTGCTTCGCCACATTCAGCTCACTCTGATAACTAGAGGCCGGAAGGACCTTCCAATTTAACAATAACCATTACATGAGACTTTTATGATGAGACGAGTAATATGTGTAAAATACTTCCTAGAGCATCCACTGAGCTTTACCTGGTATACAATAGGTATACTTTGGCAATTGAGAAACTGCATATGATTGCAAATGGAGCAAATATAACACTATACCCTGTCTAGTTGATAATGCATTTTCTAGAAGTGCCAAATACATACCCAGAGATGGTAGGAAAATTTATTATTTCAAAAACCAATTTGGCAAACAAATTAAATACATCAATTAATCTTCAATGTATATGAATCTGTTAATTAATCAATGTATGTTCTTTTAGGGATTTTAAATGATTGTTTTTGTAACATTAAATTTGAATCAAATAGTGATTCCCCCTTGAAGCACACTACGATGCTAAGGAACACTGTTTGAAAATCATAATCTAAATAAACTATAGAGTAGATAGGGAAAATACATTGGTTGTTAGGGGACAGACAACAACTAATCATAGTATTATGACTTAATTCATCAGTGACCACTAAAGCAGGGGTAGATTTACTAAAATATAAACATTACAAAGACTCTTCTCACACATTACAACTGCCATTTTTTCACATGAACATGTTTCTTTCCATTCATTCATGTGTATTTTGTTTAATCTAAACAGTGTATATTTATACTTATTTCTGGGCATATTTTTAAAAAAGGGGGACGTTTTATTTGTAGAACCCTTTTAACAAGATAGTGTCAGATATTTCATTAGAAAAACAAAGTAACTCTGTAAAGTATATTGTATAATATAAAATATGTGCAATATTATAGCTCTGGGAAAGGGGTGAAAACAATCAGCATTATGGGAGTCAGTGAATCATAAACATTAAAACCAACAGACTCCTAAGGAGATTCAAACAGTTAGAACTCTCTCCTGATCAAGGGAAGGTCACACACACAGTCATTTGCTTACACCAGCCATCACAACTCTATCAACACCAGCAGTGGTTGATGTGTTATTTTTTAAAAAGTGCATCACACTTAAATAAAAGTAAATGACCTATGGTTAATGACTAAACATGGGACAATTGGTAAAATTTGACAAAGATTTGTAAAGTAGATAACAGCACTGTACAAGTATTAATTTCCTAATCTTGGAAACGGTATTAGGATTACGTAAGTGAATGTCCTTGTTTTATAGGAAATACACACAAAATATTTAGAAATAAAGGAACACTATGTATGCAAATTACTCTCAGTGATTTCAGAAAAACATTTAGAGTGAGAGGAACTGAATAATGAAGTAAGTATGGTAAAGAATAAAACAGCTATATAATACGGGTACACAAGAATTCTGAATACTAGTTGAAGAAATGCTGTGTGACTGAAGTTCTTTCAAAACAAAAAGTTTTAGACATCATCTTACAAAGCATATTTTTTCTTCATGATGATACTCGATAAACAATAACTTAGTATATAACTACTATATATAAAATAGACAACAAGTTTCTTCTGTATAGCACAGGTAACTATATTCAATATCTTGTAATAACCTAAAATGAAAAAGAATATGAAAACGAATATATTTATGTACATGTACGACTGAAACATGCTGTACACCAGAAATTGACACACTGTAACTGACTATACTTCAATAAAAGAAACCAAAAACCACAATAACTTAGTGCAGAGATCTACAATGCTATTCTTAAATTTGAGGAGAGGAACATAGCAACAGACACAGTACTCTCATGGAGCTTTTATATATGTACATTATATATATATATGTATATATATTTGTGTGTGTATATACACACATACAAGCCAAACAAATACAATGTAAACTGACTATAAGAAATCATATTGAATTCAAAATGGATTGCAATCTGATTCATTACGTTATTTAGATTCATATCTGTTACACATCTTTAAAAATAACTGCGCCCTACCTGACAACATTCTGATAAAAATTTTGGTTCATTTACAAGGTTAATTCTAAAACCATAAAAAATTTCAACTACCGATAAGATCAAAATTTTTCACGCAAGAGTTTTTCATACTGTACATGCTGATGTGAATTGTTTAAGGAATTGCATTTCTCTTCTTTCTAATTTGACCAGTTAGAGCCCACACGTAAATACATAAAGTCACCAAATATTTGAAGATTTCACTTTAAAACGATTTATTTTGAAATAATGTTTGAAAATACACTGAAAACAGAATGATACACCCATTTGTACTGTGTGTGTAGGGAGAGGAGAAAAAGTGAAAAATAGAAAGAGGTGAGAAGTGATATATTTTTAAGTACAGAGAGCCAGATACGTAACTCCATCTATAAAATGATACATACAAAAAAGATACAATAGGATATTTTAAGTGCAGTATAATCAAGGACATTTGAGTCTACCTTAACCATCTCTTATTAGGTGCTGTGAATATCGCTCTTATATGCTTTATATGCATGTATTCTCAAAGGAGGAATATTTGAGTTCAATGAATAACAGCAAAAATATAATATTTTAGAAGATATTCAAAAACACAAGACTAATAGATATGTGTGTGGGGCGGGTGCTCATGCTCCTGATGCTGATGCTGAATGCTTTCTGAACTCAATCCTTGACTCTCTTCAGTTTCATGGCTTTAAATACTACCTGTTTGCCAATAGCAACCACATTTCAATCTCCAGTTCAGACCTCTCAAAAAAACTAAATGTTTTATATAATTGCTTACTAAACATCTTTGTCCAGATTTCTAATAAGATTTCAAGCACCATCTGTCAAAAACTGAACTTCTATCTTCCCACACTTGTCCCAATGAAGTCTTCCTCATCTCACTGGAGGCAACTCCAAATAATCAGGCCCAAAAAACTGAATTCACCTTTGACTCCTCTCTTGCTGTCAAAACCCACATCCAATCTGCCAAGAAACCTTGTTAGTTATACTTTTGAAACATATCAACATCCAGCCACTTATTACTATCACCACTGCTACCTTTCTGGTCCACATCATCATATCATCGTCTGTCAAGGGACTATTACAGTAGCCTCCTAATCTTCTCTTTTCTGCCTTTGATGTCCTATAGGCTATTCTCAACACAAAAACTAGAATGATCCTTCACATGCGTAATTCAGGTCATGTGCTCTTCTGTTCAAAAGTCCACGTTGGTCTCCTATGTCACTCAGAGAAAAGCTGAAGATGTTACAAGGGTTACAATACACAGTGGCCAGGCTCTACTGTCTTTTTGACTACTCTCCTAGTGACCTTCCCTCACTTCCTCTGTTCCAGCCACAACTGCTTCCTTGAATACACTTGGCATGGTCCTGCCTTGGAAACTCTGCCCTGGCTGTCTATACCAGCTGAAATCTTTTTTCCATAGATATACACATGGCCAACTCCTTCGCCCCTTGAACTCTTTGCTCAAATGACAACTTCACAATAACCATCTGAAAACAGCAACCTATCCCCACCTCCATCCTGGCACTCTAGATGCCCCTACACCAGTCTACTTTTTCTTTCTCATAGAATTTATCAGTTTCTGAAATGCTGTAAAACTTGCTAATTTATTCTGTCTATTGTTTACTGTCCATCACCCCTTTTAAAATTTAAACACCAACAGAGCAAGGATCTTTGTTTCATTTACTGATCAAGTCCCATAGAATTTATCAGTTTCTAAAATGCTGTAAAACTTGCTAATTTATTCTATTGTTTACTGTCCATCACCCCTTTTAAAATTTAAACACCAACAGAGCAAGGATCTTTGTTTCATTTACTGATCAAGTCTCAGAAACAATGCCTAGCACATACAGGCACTCAATATGTATTTGTTGAATTAAATTAAATTGAAAATTAAAAAAAAACAACTTAGTAGAGGTACAGATGATTACTTTCGAATTAACTAAATTTGATGTCTTGGAGTTGTAGGTGGATGAGATGAATATATGTAAAGATTTCTGTATAGAAACCCAGAAGATTACTCCAAAAGGGCAGGAGTAGACTCTCGGGTAACAAGTCCCCATTGCGGCACACCCCTGAGAGATGAAGAGGACCCAAAAGAGCAGAGAAAGCAACAACCTGTGCCTAAAGGGATAGTGCTCTAAGTCAGAATGACCTGGGAACACTGAAAATGTAAGGTAGACATTACCCCAGTCCACTCATTCTATACCTTTTATCTTTATATAGAAAAGTTTCTAGAATGGTATTTGCCAAATGTTACTAATGCCTTTTTTTTTCCTGGAGAATGTGCTTTGCAGTGTGTGTGTGTGTGTGTGTGTGTGTCATTTCCCTAGTATGTGGATTTTTTCCTAATAATCTATAAAGTTGCAAGTTAATTGTTATAGAAAATAAAAGTCTTTCTACAAGCCTATATACATTTCGTATAAAAGTAAAAGTCAAAACTCTTCAAAGATAAAACTGAGTATTTCAAATTTCTTCTAAATTCCTTGAACATAATATTGTACATCATAAGTTTTTAAGAACTCTTTCCTGGGGCATGACTTCAACAATGAAGGTATAAGGACTGTCACAAAACAACCTACAAAATGGGAGAAAAATATTTGCAAATGGTGTGACTGACAAGGGCTTAATTTCCAGAATATACACTCATATAACTTAATAACAAAAAAACAAACAACCCAATCAAAAAATGGGCAGAAGACCTAAACATACATTTCTCCAATAAAGTGATACAAATGGCCCATATGCACATGAAAAAATGCCCAAGATGGCTAATTATCAGAGAAATGCAAATTAAAACTACAATGAGGTTATCACCTCACACTAGTCAGAATGGGCCACAACTAAAAAGTCCACAAATGATAAATGCTGAAGAGGTTGTGGAGGAAAGGGAGTCCGACTACACTGTTAGTGGGAATGAAGTTTGGTGCAGCCAATATGGAAAACAGTATGGAGATTCCTCAAAAAACTGAAAATAGACTTAACATATGATCCAGCAATCCCACTCCTGGGCAAATATCTGGAGAAAACTCTAATTCAAAAAGATACATGCACCCCAATGTTCACAGCAGCACCATTTACAATAGCCAAGACCTGGAAGCAACCTAAATGTCCACCGACAAATGACTTGATAAAGAAGTTGTGGTATACAGCAAAATACTACTCAGCTATGAAAAAGAATGAAATAATTCTGTTTACAGCAACATGCATGGACCTGGAGATCATCATACTAAGTAAAGTAAGCCAAAAAGAGAAAAAAAAATATCATTTGAGATCACTTATATGGGGAATATGTTTAAAAAGGACATAAATGAACCCTATTTATAAAACACAGACAGACTCACAGACATACAACAAAACAAATTTATGGTTACCACAGGGGAAAGGGGTTGGGGAGGGATAAATTGGGAGTTCGAAATTTGCAGGTACTAACTACTACATATATAAAACAGATAAACAACAAGGTCCTACTGTATAGCACAAGGAACTATATTCAATACCTTATAATAGCTTATAATGGAAAATAATATGAAAAAGAATATATATATATGTAAATACATGTATGTATCACTGAATCACTATGTACACCAAAAATTAACACATGGTAAACTGACTATACTTTAATAAAAAAAAACTGTCAAAACAAGAAAAAATTTGAATTATCAACCATTCCTATAAGATCTGATGTCAAAAAAGCTTTAACAAATAATAGTGTAGTTCATTGTTTATAAATGAGCCACAAAGGTGCTCCAAAGGAACTTTAGATAGATTTTCTGAAGAATCTATGTAAAAGAAATAAATACAGAAAACATTTCCAAACGATAGTGTATCCTCACCAATAATGGCATGGCTGGATAATCATAATGTGATTGGTGCATAATTGTTTCCAGAGTGAGGGAATTTGGTAAGATGGTATCTCTGGATCCCAACCAATAGGATCTTACAATTTTGAGACATATTGTACAATCATCATATAAATTTTACTCTCATCTTCTCTGTTAGTATAAAACTCAATTTATGCTTACTTTTTAAAATAGGAGAAAGGAGAACCCAAGCATACTCAAAGAGGAAATTTCTAACAGAATTTCTTTATAATTGTCTCTCCAATTAACTCACTGTCAACAAGTTGACCATGGATGTCTTCAACACATTAGATGCCAGTTAACAACTCTTCCATCACTGTCTTGTCAACTTAACTATACAAAGGCTCAGCAGAGTCACGTCAATAAATTAATTATGTTCTGCAGTGTATTTACATATTTAAGGATGTATGCATCAATTAAACACTTAAAATTTAGCAATATGTCTGGGAGATACTACTCCTTTTTTTCTGTTTTCTCTTGGGTTTTTCTCTATGAAATGAATGCCAATTTAGAGAGTTCCGAAGTGTCAGTTAGACAGTGGCAGAATGTCACAAAGCAAGCTGCCTAAATAAACGAAGATAGAAACAAGAAGGCCAGATCAAAAGATTCAAATTACTCCTCCCGAAATGAATGACCTGCTAGAGAATATATGTGTCCACTGATTTGCTGACTGTATTTGAGAGTGATGGATTATAGATGGAAAACTGAATACCAGGCATGTTCTTCTAGACCTCCACCAGCTATCTCAGACCTCTACCTCACTCACCACATTCTAGTCATAATGACCTCAAGCTCACTAGGACATTGCAGAGGGTGGGAGAAGCCAAGGAGCAATATTCTCCTAAAGGTCTTAACCACTCCTTCCAAACAATGGTTCCCATGGTAAAACTGGGATCAAATATGGCAGCCTGTTGGTTGCCATCAAACTAGGACCACTAAAGATGGGAAGAAGATTCTTATATTCAAGAATGTTTCTGACTTAATAATTTTTCTTTCTTTATGCAGAGAAAAAAACTTGAACACTGGATTTTTAAACCCTTGACTTACTCTAGCCAGTGTAATTGGCAAGCACAGAAAATGGAGCTTAGCAAAGAGAATGATATGGTAGGAGAAGGCTGTCAGTGCATTTCTTTCATTCTTCAATTATTTTTCACCAACTGTATTTCTATTTCTGTTTCTATCTTCTTTTGTACTAAGCTACACAGTGCATGGAATGATGTAGGTAAAATCCTAAGATTCCAACATGCTCCTCTGAAGCCTCCTGCAGAATGTTTGCTACAGCCTTCTACTATTTTGGTAGTAAGGACTGTCTGTATAAGTTCCCTGGCTTAGATGGGAAACAGAAACTCTCATCTTGAGTGCTACCAGGGAAACTCTTCCTCACTATTCAAATCCCTCTTCTACTAAAGTTGTTCATTTCTCCTCCTATCAAATTCGACCCTGCCATTCCTTTACCATACCCACCCACCCAGATCCTCTGCACCTCACCTCATCCAAAATCAGAGGCTACTCAACCCTGCAACAAAACTCTATTTCACTTCTATGGGGTTATCTGAGCACCAGTCTTAAGCTATTTCTCCCCTATTTAATATTTTTAATTAGTTAAGAAAAATGGAAGGAAAAGGGAAACAGGGAAGTAAAGTAGAAAAGAATACAGAGCCAATAGAGGGAACTCCAAAACAGAAAGTTCAGAGAGACAGTGAAAGAAATGAAGGACAAACAAAAGGCAGAGAGAAGAAGTCGAAAAAAGGAAAGGCAGCAAAAAGAGATTTGCTATCATTCACGTACACTGAGGGCTTACTCTGGGGTAGGCATTGTGCTAACTGCTTTACATGTAGTGTTTAAGTAAAAAAAAAAGTGTGCAGCATATTTACAGAGATAGTACTTTTTGCTTGAGAATGGCCTATACTTCATTCCCAAATGGTCAGTTTGTGTTAGATTGATATATGACCGGGAAAAAAAGATGTTAAGAAATGTAAACTTCTTAAAAAATGAAACAAATATTGTATAATATATTCATAGTCATAATGTATAATATATTCTTTTTCTTCTCATTTTATCCCAGCACACAAAACTCAATTTTGCATTATTTTTATTTAATTAAAAAATGTTAGTATTAAAAAGAAAGGAAGCCTGTAACAGTGTGTTCAATATTTTCTGGTATTACAGTTGAATGACTTTATCTACTTACAATGCTCTTAAAAGATGTATCACCATGGTAACTAGATCCTTTGACAATTATTCTATTTCAGTGCAAATCAATATAAAGGGGTTAAAAAATACCCTGTTCTTGAATCTTGAGATTTATACTCACTCTTAAAATTGATCCTTTCCTCCCTTGTCATTTTCAAGAGGATGTTTAAGAATTTTTCTCTGTCCTATTTCAACCCTCATCAGCCTGATTTCAACAGGAGCAGGTCTCAAACCATGAAAGCTGATGCACTTTGTGACAGTGAACTCCCAGCAGGAATTTCTGTACTTAATTCACATGGATAAATATCACCAGAATTTCTTACATAATCCAGAAGCTTATTTACTATGCTTGCTGTTTTACAGAGAAAAATGTAGACTTTTGTCTTAGAGACCAAGATTTTTAAAGATAAGACAGCATTTAACGAAGCCTTACAATACATTATTTCAGTGCACATATAACTTCAGAGATGATTTGGGTTGTAAGTCCCTGTTAAAAGTAAACACTGTTGGAAATTTTAGAAGTTAGTTAACACCTCTTCTGTGTTTCTGCTGCAATTTTATGTACCTCTTCATTAGCAGTGACCATCATGTCATCATTGACATAATTACTGCAGCGCTTCTCTCCAGAAAGCATATCAAATTCATCTTTACAATCATTGCACAGCACCTGACAGTAGGCTCTCAACACATGCTGTAATGAGAAGAGCAATCACACTGAGCACTGGTTGACTTATTCTCCATCAATGACGTGTACCACTTTAATACACATCAAGAACTAATGTCTGCTGGATGGAGATTAATTTTGCATTTCAGGGAGGAGAGAACATTTAAATATGTAATAAAGAATGGTTGCTTAGCAAATTTGTAAAAATATGATTTTCTATTCAAGCCATATTATCATCCAGGTAAATCAGTCACAGTGTCAAACTTCTCTCTTTCCACAAGACCTTTTGGGTCTCTGGAGAACATTCAGACTGTTTAGGATATTTGGAAATCCCATATTATTCAGGTTCCTGCACTCCTCACACAAAAGCCCAGCAGGAGGAGGGCAAAGGGAAGACCTGCCAACAGTCTCCAGACGATTTTTCTGCCCTTCTCATGCTTCTGAGGAAAGAACTTGGCCCTGCATCTTGCTCATACTGAACTCTATATAAGTCACTTTGATACATGGTGTTTCTACCATCACCTCTTTGTACTCTTACCACCAAGGCCCACTCCTTCCCATTCTGCATTGGATCCTTAAGACTCAGCTGGAAACTCAGACACCTTCACAGAGCCTGAATTTCTATCTGATTTAGGGACTCACTGTATTTCCTCTGAGGTACCAGTTTTCCCATTTTCTCCTTTTTCATGGGGGTACTTGCCACTCCCAGCTCTTTCTTTTCCCTTACTACCAGAATGGTGAAGTGGCCACAAATGATCAGTGTCTTGATTCCTACAAAATAATGTCTATAGCAATCACCATTCCACTGCACTCAAACGAAGGCTGTTTTAGGGCAACATCAACTCTATCACACTCCACTGGGTTCTCCTCCACCGCTGCTCTCTGTTCTCACCTTTCTGATTCTCCAGTGTTGACATCGTGCAAAAAGGAACATATTTGTTTTCCTACTGGTGTCATATTTGGATTCCCTTTTCTGACCTCACCACTCCATTATACCTATACCTAAGTTCTAGAATTTCCCACCACAGCAGCAGGGAAAGGACATCCTACCAGTCCCAGGTGCACAGGAAGCTTGTCATCACATGCCAGGAGCTGGGCACCCCAAAATGATTACAGCTTTTGTACGTTTTTCCTATCTGAATTTATGTAAAATCATACTAAGTAACTTAACCTGGTTTTTTAAAAACCATTTAAGAAAGGGTTCCGTGGAACATCTGCTGATTTTCCTCTACCTCTTCATGCTGTTTCCACACTGGGCACACAGAAAGGGGAAAGGTAATTTCCATTCTCGTTCATTTTCACTTCCGGGCTCCTGTGTTCCTCTTGGAGAGGATGTGAAATGCACATCCTGACTCAGCACTGCCTTTAATGTGCTCGTTCTCCCTTCTGCCAAAACGGGCCCAACATCTAGGAACACACACATAAGAAGGTATGTGTCTGCCCTGTCCAGCCTCTTAGCAGAAAGGTCAGGCAAATGGGAAAGGGGAAAGGAAGCACAATTTTAGATTCCAGAGCCCTCTTCCAGAGACAGGGACCCACGGCGTAGTTCCAAGTTGTGTTTTCATTTCCACTCTACATATAAATATATTCAGACACTGTTTTAGCTGTACTTCCCAATTTATGACTCAAAATTAGCCAGGGGCTACTCAAACTGTTATTTGCTAACATGTTAATTTGATCAGAGTTTCTCAAGGCTCTTTGCTTCCTTAATCCCTTAAGACCAAAGTCAGCAAACTACAGCCCATGAGCCAAATCTGGTCTGCCACCTGTCTCTGTACAGCCCAGAAGCTAAGAAAGGATTTTACAGATGAACATTAGCAATCAGTTTGATGACAGGGAACAATAACTTTGAATCGCGATTAAGGAAAATGTTATTTCTTCTCGAAAAGAATTCAATTAGTCTTATCAGTAGACTTGTATTACAAATATTTGTGCTCAACTATTATCATTATCATTATTATTATTGTTATTATTATATTTTGAATTTCATGAATAAAAATTTGTGGGAAAGGGTTTATTATATAAGCATTTACATTATATACTTCATTTTGACTCTCAGCCCACAAAGCCTAAAATAGCTATTATCAGGTCCTTTAGAGTAGAGATGTGCTGATCCCTGCTTTTTTGGAAGACAGCTGGAGATGTTGCATGAAATGCAAAAAACAAACCAACAAACAAACAAACCTCCATAGCAGTTTAATTACAGTAAGACTTCCAAGAGATTCACCTTATATTTTTTTCAGGTTAAACTATGTATTTTTTTTTCAGGTTAAACTACATGTACTTTTTACAGGTTAAAAAAAATATATATATATACACACACACATACACACACACATATATATATATATAAACTACATATAAGTATATTTCTTTGTTTTCTGCTGGTTATAATGGATATTAACTAAATTTCATAAGTGACAAGTACTTTGTCTTCATTTTCTCATTAAAACTATTTTCAAATTAGTACTCATTACTAGCACTGACTGAATGCTTACTAAGTATTAGACTTTATGAACTTCAAACCCTTCAGGTCGGCAATGTTCCTGTTTAAAGATGATGATGAAATGAAGGCTCAGAAAGGCTAACCAGCTTACCTAAGATGCACAGCTAGAATGAGGCACAGCTTACTTTGACTCCTGAGCCCCTATTCTTAACCACAAAAAATGTATTGTCTCCACTGTTGTTTACCCTCTCCTTCTAGCAACTTCCCTTAACCATCTCCAGTTTCCATTTGTCCTAAAGGTAACAATTCGTCACTGCTGTTCTCTCCGCCCTTCAGTCCCTTTCAGAAGTGGCCTCACTGGCATGGAGATTTAGAAGTGTAGCAATAGCTATGTCGCAATGCTAACGCAGACTTCTGGTCCTCTGATCTTGTTTACATCACAAAGTGCAGCATAGAATTGTGGACAAAAGCCAAGACTCAAGATGCAACTGAGAATGAGCTGTGGCTGCCAAGTCCAATGGGCTTGACTCACTGCCCTGAACTTAGGCGCTTTGGGCAAGGGAGCTGATTTGTGGCAGCTTCCACTTGGGTACTAACCAAAACAGGCTTTAGGGAGACATTATCCATCAAGGTGAAAACCTATAAAGAGTTAGAGGAAACACAAATCAATTGATCAGAAAAGTCAATGCTTTAGCAATATGGAGCCCAAGACTATCAATCCACTTCAACCATTAATTTACTGTGTGACAGTCTTCATTTCATATAACCAGGAATTTTTGATTGGCCTACTGTTTTTACTTTGACAATGTCTATAACATCAAACTTACTTTCCATGATCTTAGGAGCTCTAAAGTCCACCTATACAGTGACATAACCTAGAGAACAACACTGTCTGAGTAACGGCCCAGTATGAGCAAATTATTCTGATATTGTCTAATCAGATTACACATTATCGGTTCTCTTCAAAGGCTCATCTGGGGTAGTTATGAGACTTCTGCTACAAAGAAGCCATTGAAAACTAAGATATACAGTCTAAAAATGCCTGTCAATTCTTGAAAAACAATTACTATATACTATTTCATCTGTTGCTTTGTTTTGCTGTTAGTGAGATCAGATTGTTCCCAATTTTTAAGAATGTGATTTAATCAACATGTTGCACTTTCAGACTGTGTTATTTTATGATTACCAATCTCTGGCAGACAGCAGAGGTGGTACAGGTAGCAGGGGTTCTAGTCCCCAAAGTGTGCCCAGCCCAGGGCTTGAAACACAGAGGAGTTCAGTAAGTACACTGTAAGATGAATAATGAGGGAGGACTGTAATAATTCATGTTAGTTTCTGGATTTGTTGCCTGAAAATATATAAGGCATAGAAATGTATTCCAAAAGTCAAAAAGGAAAATAAGTGGTATATAATGACAACTAAACAACATAAATGCTTTTGGAAGATAGACAAATCTGAAAATAACAAGGGACTGGGGTGGCCTGATCTGTGTTTGCATTGGGAAGGGAGGAGTGTCTGGGTGGGACCTGGTGTATGAAAGGGGAACAGTTTGCCAGGCTTACATTAATGAAAAGAGGGTGATCACAGGATGAGACCTTTATTATCCAAGCACAGAAAGTCTCTGGGAGCTATTCTATACTTTCTTCACAGCTCATGCCACAGATGATCTTCCCCCTCAGAACAGAAACACTAGGTCTGGAATTGTGGAACTGACCGTCCTCCAGCCCCTTTTCCTACTGAGAATGAATTAAATCAGATTTTCCTTTGGATCTAGCTTATTTGGTTACGTTATGCATGGGGAAATACTTGCCCAAAAATGCTGTGTCTTCTTTTTCAAAATTTGAAATTCTTTAAACAGGGAGCAAAGCCTATAATTAC
Source organism: Vicugna pacos (assembly GCF_048564905.1). NCBI lineage: Eukaryota > Metazoa > Chordata > Mammalia > Artiodactyla > Camelidae > Vicugna > Vicugna pacos. Next base: position 37,586,400 of record NC_132989.1, read on the forward strand.
ATAATCATTCATCCATTGCCTCATTAAAAAGACAAATAAATGTTATGCTCAACATCTATTGCACTAACTTGGCCATTTGAACTACACTCATCAAGGCTTGGTTTTCAAAGTGCACTAATGACTTACAAACACTGACATGTTCTGTAACTGCTTCATGTATATCCATTTTGTCTACGCTAGTTGCTCATGGGTATGGATTTGGCAAGACTACGGCTCTCCCTCACAGTATGCGCAGAATTTTCTACCCAGCAGTTACTAAAAAAAATGCAATACTGATGTTGCTGCTAAAGGAAATCATATGTTCTTAAATTAGGTCGCGACTGCATATTCAGTGTGGCCCATGGAACTGAAAAGTATGAAGGGGAACATCCCCTTAATAAATGTGTTTATTTATAATGAGCCATGTTGTAGAAAATGTTTCAGATGGCTTATAAAGATTCTTAAAATGTAGTGAGAGAGCATAAATTAAAGGGGGAGGGAAGCAGAAAAAGGAAAAACAATGGATGAGGTACAATTTGCATTAATTTATTAAGTCTGGATATGGAAGAACAGGCAGAAAGAAGGTGCCCTGAAGCATAGATCCTGTAGCATAGCTTGAATCATTAAGCTTGCAAAGAGAGGGCAGTGTGGTGAATCTGAAGTCAACATGATTTAGCATATTTAAATAGATAATGAGATGGTTCACATTTACATATCACTTTGCAATACACACACACAAAAATGCCAAATACATTTATTTCCTTATCTCAGTAACTCTCCATTAGAGATAAGGAAACTAAGACTCATCAGAAAGAGTGACTTATCATGAAAAACAGCTTTCTGTAGGCTGTAACACCAAATATTTTTAAGAATTAGAAACTTAAGAAGCAGAATTAGAGGACCTACTATAGGAAATCTCTACTTGACCCTACTGACAAATGAGACTTTTCTATATTATACTTTTAAGATACAACTTTTGATACTAGGTTTAACCATGTGGAATTACCATTTTGTAGGTCAAAAATGATTCAACATTAGCCATTTCAAATGTTTACCCCTCTGGTTTAGATATCAGTGAAAACAAAATATGATACCGATCTCCTGAAGCATCAAAATTTGTTCACCTTCACTTAATTTTCCAGTTTGTACATTATATATGTTATGTCTTTATTCAACAAGAAGAATAAAGACACACTATAAATTACCCTGTACACTAAAATTCTTTTTCAGAACAGTAATTCAGTAACAACAATCTCTGGATCCTGGTACTGTGTTTTCTGTAGACATTTTTATGGGGTGTATACTAAAAACTATTTCAAGAGAAGATAAAGAATGTAGACACAGAAGTCGTCTTAGCTGTGCTGAAATCCCGATTCAAACTGGTTCGGTGACACTAGGAGGGTGACATAAATATCTGTGTCTGAATTTCATCATCTGTAAATTGAAAATGATGCCATCACTGTCCCTAACAATGAGTGCTCTGTAACTCAACAGTTACCTTTGCCTACTGTGGAAAACTCAGAGCCAAGTTGGAAACTCAGCTACAGGAACCACACTGATCCTTATGGTCTTCTTATTAATATTCTTTTCCCTGGTTTTCAGTGATTACTTCTTCAAATTTTCCTTTGGTTTTAATTATCTATTTCTTCTTTATTCCACTTTTATGAGATAGAGTATTTTTCATACCTCAACTCGTTTATGGTACAAGTGGGTTTAAAAAAAACAATAAATGAATATATAAATAATACACACTCTGAAACTGTTGACTGAGGGTGATTTCTGCCAGAAAATATATGTCACATTAATTTAAGAATGCATATAAATTCAAGCATGATACAACACTGACTGTAGGGAGTAATAACTGCAGTAAATTATGAAGTCCTCAGAAAACAAACCAGATTTCAACTGAAAATTAAAGTTAAATCATAAAACATTAATTAATGAATTTTATGTTCAATAAATGTTGCTACAAATTAAAGTGAAAAGAAATTAAACAGTATAAAGAGAATAAAACATGTTCACTGACATCAATATTAAATGGTTTTTAACTATAATATTCACAAATACAAATGGATTTATTGTATTTGTTTGTGTGATGGCCAAGTTCATATATGCAATCCAAAACAGCATTTGCCCTATTAGTAAAAGCACATTAATAATAATGTTGACTATTAAATAACACACTTAATACTATATTGCATAAGTAAGTTATTTCATTGAAATATCTCAATTCTATAGGCAATTACACCTAAAAAAGTTCCATATACTTTTATGACACCAACATAGAACTAATAACTAGACTGAAATCATATATAAATGTAATGATAAAATGTACTATTTTCTTTCACAGCTTCCCCTGGCATTGGCTGGGCCCACATTGCAACTGCAGCCCCGCTCGCCTCTCCCTCCGCCTAGTCCTGTTGCTCAGATTTCCTTACAGTTTCCAGGGGGATTTCCTAATAAGCCTCTTAGGGACAAATCTCCATCTCCCAAGGAGCATGACCTAGGATATTGTGGAGGAAAAAAAATAATAATATTTGCTATAATTCAATCCAAAAGAAATTAAACAAAGGTATAATCAGCACAATCTTCAAGAATGTTCTTTTTAGAAGGAAGAGACAAACTCCAAGTGGAAAAATAAGATCCTCAACATTTTAAACAAAGGCTCACCATTTCCACTTAGAATGTTACAGTGTATGACGTATTTTCACATGTAAACATGTACATGACAACTCACGTGAGATCTTCAAATGATGAGAACAGTAAAATGCAACGGTGAAAATTACCTAAATCAAAAGCCACCCAATGTTAATACACTGCAAAGTAGTAAAACGCTACGTTTCAGTGGTTGCTATAGGTCTGAGGCAACCTGAACCGAGGTCTCGGGGAAGGGTCCCTCTCAGTCTGGGTTCTTTTAAAGGGAAGAAGACATGACTTGCCAATAATAGTCCTTTGCTTTGCTTATTTTTTTCTTTCTTTGTTTTTACTATAATTTCAGGAGCTGGTTCAAACTCTGTGGGCAAAATTCTACTGAAATATTGTACATCATCATAGGAAAGTGGAAAAATTTGATTCTCTTTCAAAAGCTTGTGGTGATTCCATACCCTGTAGTGTTTTTTAATAATAATGTTCAAGATTCACATTATCTAGAAAAGATTCAGAGAACAGAAAGGATTCCTTTTGGGGTTTATCTATAGATGACCAAACTTAAAAGAGGAGGTCCCTTCAGTCCAGAAAGGGAAAGCTGAAAATCAAATAATCAAGTGTTATATAAAAACAAAGAAAAAAAAAAAACACATAGATCACTTTTCAGCAATTCCTCAGCATATCAAATCCTCTAATGAGCCACCTCCCTCTTACATCTGTGTTCTTTTTCACTGGATTATACCATTTAATATTCAAAGACTCTTGTATCTCATATCTTTGATCTTAAGACTCCCTTTGGCCTCTAAAGAGGAGCTGTAATTAGATCCTATGTCTCTGTTCTCCACTACTGCTCATAACAACCTCCTCAAACCTGACGGCCACCTGCACTGCCCAGTGAAATGACCCCCGCTATGGAGCTATTAAAACCATTGGGTACTTTCCTCCCCTCCCACCACACTTACTTTACTTCACTTCTCAGTGGCAGCCGAACATCCCTTCCTTCTTTAAAAGGGTTCTGCTCTTGTCTTCAGTGACACTTAACCTTCATGGTTTTCTTTTTAACCTGCTGGCAGCTCTTTCGGTTTCTGATCACCTCATTCATACATGGGTTCATTCATTCATTCATTTAATTATTTGGCAGAACGGAGTCTGGAGATATGACAGTGAGCAGTACCAGATGCAGCTCCTGCTCTCAGAGTCCCCTATACCCTCTCCAGCTTCACTTGTACGGCTCTCTCCCAGTATCACTGTGTTGCTGCAGGAGCATTTTTTTTTTCTAGGTCTTCAAATCTGCAGAGCTCTTCCTATTTCAAATGTTTACATGTATCCTGTCCTCATCTTAGAGAGTTTTGCCCCAGCAGCCCGTTCCTAAAGCAGCTCCCATGTCAGTTCCTCACAGAAATTTGCCCTGGTATTCCTCTCTCAATCAGCACATCCTCTTAATTCACTGCATCCAACTTTTTCCCCTATCTTAAAGGAAACAGCTGGCACAGTTTTCTCTTTAAAATAATGAGACAAGAACAACAACATAAAAACAGCTGCTATTCACTGTTGGTAGAAGCGATGGCTTAGGTGAGAAATGCAAATAGTTTCCTGAGAGATTTGAGTTTATAAATAAAAGAATCATAATTAACTTTGGCTAAAGTTAATATCAGGAAAGACAACTGAGCTTTTTAATAATACATGACTGGCTCAAGAGTAGGCAAGAAAGATTCAAACTCAGGCAATTTGACTCTAGATTCTGTAACTCAGTAGGGTTACCCACCCATCATTGTACGGACATGCGACTTTTTCCAGCCAGGTTACTCTATTACACATGCAAGCAAACTGATGCATCACAGAGACTCTCAAAACTTTAGAGCTAAGGAAGTCCTTGTAGATCTCACAGAGGTAAAAGCTAGGAAGGTCTCACAGAGAACAGTGGCAGATAAGACACTAGAATCCAGTCTCCCAGTTCATAGAAGAGAGCTCAGTCACTACTTCACACTGGCCCTTCTCTTTGGAAATCAAGTAAAGAGAGACTGAGACTGACACAAAGCCATGTTTCACCTAGGAGCACTCATCTATTACCTACAAAGTATTGGCTGTGAATATTCCAGAGTACCTCTTTACAAAGAGAGCAATTGCTCAAAATTTTACATACTTTTTAAAATAAAGGCAAGCTGTGAAATTGCTATTTGCTTTAAAAACCCTGGATATCTCCCAGGATAATATTTTTCCCATCCTAGGCAAAACTTTCTCTCCATGTATGTCTTACATATAAAATAAAACCATGTATTTTCTCTGGGAACCCTCTTATGCATATGAAAAGCTGTGTAATTGTCTGAAAGAATACGAAAGGCGTAAGAGTCTTAAGTCTTGAGTTTTTGAGGGTTTGCAGGAGTGGGGAGTGGTCAGAGCAGGCTTCTGCTTCAGTTGTAATGTTCTAATTCCTCTCAAAGGGGAATCAAATAAATTCATGTTATTGATGGGTAACTCTAATCAAATAAATAAAACATCAAGATAAAAATCATCTTAAAAATAAAACGTCATATTTTAAAATGAGGAAAAGTAGGTTACCCAAAAGGATTCAAGTCAAGAAAATCAGCCTCAGTGTACTCTCTGTCATAAAGGTTTTTCTTCCAGACTTTTCCAGCAGAGCGGTGTCAATGCATCTGTTGCCAAAGATTTCTTTCCACCATTTTTTTAAACTCTGATTCAGGGAAACCCCCAGAAGCTTTCTCTTTGGGCTTCGTCTTCACCTCAGGAGTATTTCTCACAGAATTTGCTAACAATAGAAATCATTCTTGGTTATGACACAGACCCAGCGGGATGTTCAAAATGCCACCGGCCACTTAGTGGTCCAGCCTGGCCAAGCCTGCTGGTAGGTACCATATGAGCCATATGGAAATTGCTAAAATGGGATATAAAGCAGCAGGTTCTAAAGCCACCAGCTTCCCTTGCCACGGTAGAATCAGCACTGGTCTATGGGGCAAAGCATTCCTGCCTTTGAAATGCCCAGTGTCCACGGAATATCTCCAATCCATGGTGAGACACCAAACAGTATTTCAGTATAGTCTGTTGATTTCTTTTTCACCTCTTTGACTGTGCCTGAAATAACATATTTTGAAATAAAGAACATGTACAAAGAAATGCATCCATGCAGGCTATACTTTGCTCAGCAGAATTAATATTCTGTAGCTACCAATGTTGTGATAGGATGGTATTAAAATGCAATGTAAATTCCCTCTAATTGCCAATGTGTGTTCACTTCCCTCCTGAGAGATAATATTAAGTAACCTTTTTCTTCTTTCTAACATAAAAATTCTCAGATTTGAACTGTAAATGTAGGGACAATATAAGGAGGCAACTGTACTAATGAGAGAGACGTATCAGAAAAGTGAACATCACTGACCAAAAAAATCCACAGTAAGGGGAAAAACAGCAACAACTCAAGTTTCAAAGATGTTTTAGGTCAGGCTCTCTTGAGCAAGAGCTCCCTGAAGAAAGACATCATATAAGAATAAGATATAAAGAAATACCTTCCAACTGAATAAAACTAAAATAATCTCAGAACACATACATGTTACAAAGGCAATGAACATGGGATCTTTGCATAAATCTGGTCCACACATGGCACAATGTATATCTCTTTCCATGGGTGAACCTTCTGTAACATGTTGCTTAAAACTGAATGTTAGACTATGTGGTATGTATTGTGTAAATTAGTTTGCATGTGAGTGTAGGCTGTGTCAGAGACTGGTACAATATATTATCAACCCAGTTTTTTGGAGTAAGTGGATAAAGACTTAAAAAAGAAACAGGTATCAGTAGGGGAGGGTATTCCTAATGTTGTTTAACTCAAGCAGTTTCCTGAGAAAAGTGCCCTGTTCAGCTCATTACACGAAGTCCATGTCATCCATCTTAGCATCTGTGTTACATTACCAGCATTATCAATTACATACTACTTTTTCATTGGTTTACGAAAGACATTATTTTAGAAAGGCACTTCAGTTGAAAATAGGGTAAACCATTTAGCACAATCTCTCTACTTAAGAAAAAAGGAAAAGGTTGACAGATGAATATCAAGAAGTCCCTAGAAGATATTTTAGAACAGGACATTCCATATATACAACTTTGGCAGTTAAAGAAAATGTCTCACTATGCATTTATCACAAATTTGAAAAAAAGCCTTCAATTTCATACAAAACTGAATTGACCCCTTGGATTTACTGACTGCCCAAGCATTCTAAATGCCATTTGATATGGTGGCATAGAGAACCAATAAATCATTAGGCTGAAAATGGCATCTTAGGTTCATCCATTCATCATTCATTTATAAAATTCTTATTGAACACCTCATATATGCTAGACATGGTGCTAAACGCTGGGCAGAAAATGATGAATGAAACAGATATTACCACTAACCTTTTAAGTCTCACTGTGAATTAAATAAAAACACAAATAAATATGTTAGGTCCAAACTGAGATAAGTTCTGTGACAAGTTCTCTGGAAAAGGAGAACACAGTGACGTGTCAGAGAATACTGGGATGAAGAGGGCAGAAGCAATAATCATTATGTGAGGATGAGAAGGAGTCAGGTAAAGAGAAGGAGGGACAGAACTCCAGGCAAAGGAAGCATGTGTGAAGGTCTTCAGCCCTGAGAGCTGGAAGCATCTGAGAACTAGAAGGGTTAGTGTGGCTAGAGCATAAGAAGCAAAGGAGAGTGAGGTCTGAGCAAAGGCTGCAAGGTAAGCAACAAGAGATCACACCATAAGTCTATATTTTATGTTCATCATGAAGTCACTTGAAAGGATATAAGCAGAATGACTTGATCTGATTTAAGACTTAAACAAATTGTTTAAAGTGCACCTTTAGGAAGTACCAACTCAATCTCTCCCTAAGATTTTTCTCTGCTGCCTGAAACCAACCTGCTGCAATATAAAATTCATTCATCCCTTCCAAATGTCTAGGAAGAACAGCCAGAAGCAAGTGTCCCTGAGGAAGGGATTTCCATACACCAAGTCCTACCAGAGATACCCAGCCTTGCTGGAAGTTTTCCACCTCATTCTCATGATTGCTGACTTTTTTTAGCTAGCTGCAGAGCCACCGCCAAGCAATGGTTCTCTTCCATGGATATGATCTCCTGGAACTCTCACACCCCTGATGCTCACAAAGCTGCAGAAAAATGGAAAGTTACATCAAATCAAAAAGTTAGGGAAATGGAAAAAGGAGGGAAGGAGATGTGTATCCTAAACACTACTTATACATGGAGGCGGGGTAGAGAGAACAGGTCAATGGAAGGAGATTCCAGGGACAGCAGGAGATTCTGGATAGAGCTGGAAGCCTGCAAAGCTGATCAATTTTTTTTTTTAATTTAAAGACAGTTTATTCACAAAGTGCATTTTTTAGATAGTTTCAAATAAAGTCTAATAAACTGAACAGCAATTGGAGGCTCAGAAATATTAGAATGGACTCTACCATGGAAACCAAACCCGTCTTTTTAAAATTAACAAATCAAAATAAAATTGCATTAGCTATTTACTTACATATTTGTAGTTTAGGTCTGTGAATATCCTGCCCTCTGCCAAAGTGAACACTGTTCTGCCTACCACCAGGGGTTAAGCCTAAAGTCTTCACATTCTTTACCTGAATTATGAATAAAATCTTCCTTTCTAATAATTGATTGGCTTTTTAATACATAAAATTCCAATGACTGAATCCCAAAATTAAAATTATGTACCATCCATAAATGTAACTGTTTCTATTTCAGCTAGGATCGAGGACAGAGCTGAAACTCAGCATAACTGTGGTGGGGAAAGTTTTTGAAACCCCAAAGGTGTTCCTCTTTCTTCTGAGTTCCTCAGCCACAGAAGTAAAGAAAGCATCACCAAATGGGCTACAGTGAAGAAAACGAAATAATGTAATTGTGGGGTATGGGGCGTCAAGCGGATTTCCCTTTCACCAAAGCTTTTAAAAACATTAGTTGTTCATTTTCTTAGAAGACCTCCCAAAGGCGCAACTTTCCTTACTCTTCTGAGATAATCCAAACTGATGTGAATGACACAATCTAACGCGGCTTCCTTGGTTTCTGTTTGTGTGAGTGTGTCTTGTTGACACTAAACAATGTCAAAAAGGTAATGCTATTTCTCCTCTGTTGCCTAGTTAGTGTTTCAAAGCAATTTGACTGTCTTCTATATGATGAGAGGAAAGCCTACAAAGTCAAACTGCCTCTTCAATGCCAAGAACTACCCAAATAAATACATTAAGTGAGAAGAAAGTTGCCCTACATCTCAGTTCTCTAAATACTGAATTAACCTAACATAGGGCAGCAATGGTAGGGGAGGGGCTACAGTTAGAACTCCCACCAGGACCTGAGAAATGAGAGAAAGACGGTTTCCCTCTGAATGTTCAATTATAATCACCATATACTAGGTCAGAGAGAAGCACGGTAAGTCATTTTGAAGAGGCAGAAATGGCTCCCTGACATGGAGAACTGGCTACCACGGACTAAAGTCCATTAACAATGAATCAGTCAAAGGAGGGTCAGCAAAGGAAGTAGGAAAAAATGTAGAAGATGAATAAACATTCCCAGAGGCCTGATCCAAGGGAGGGAATGTTTTTGCCCAAGGATGCATTCTCTCTGGTCCCAGGGACAAATTAAACCTTATTTGCATGAAATAAGTTTCCATCCATTGATGCCATTCAACCTATGCTGATTTCAAGCAATCTTTTAATTGTATTCTGGTCTCCCAAGCAGTTTGCCTTTAGGGAGAAATCTTCCAGCCAAAAGACATGGCCCCTTCTCATCCCACATATTAATGCTTGTGTCCCACCATTCTGCTTGTATTCCTTACTTTCTGGGAGCTTGCACGAGGGATCCCAAGAGACAGACTCACATTCAGTGTGTCAGTAAATCAGGTTTCTGAGGCTGTAAAACTGAAAACCAGATCATATCACATAATATCCTGAATTCTCATCCATATATCAAGGCTTCCAAACAAGTAGGGAAAAGGCAACCACACATGTCACAGATGAGATAACTGAAGGCACACAGCTCCCAGGTGGCAGAACCCGGACTGGATTCCTTGTTCACCTTGTATCAGAGTGCATGTGACACACTAATTATCTATCGACTCTCTGTCTAAATTCCAGAGTGCGGGATAAACGAGAATACTCTAGGCATTCCAATCTGGGCTCACTGCTCAGTTGAATTCATTTATCTAATTCAGTGATTGTCCAGCTCCCCCTGACCATCACCCAGTGCGTCCTACCTCCTCCTTCATCTGCCATGCATACAGCTGCTTCTGATAGTTTAAAAATATAGTAGCATCACACCATGTCTAACATCCAATATGTGGGTACAGATGGCATTTCATGGGACATGATCCTTTTCTACAAATGACAGGAAGTGCAGAATAATCCCTCAAAGATAGCAGGCTCTGTTGCACAATGATCAGCCTGCCAGGGAGTGATTTTTCCTCTTAGCAACTTTAACTGAGAAGCCATTTCGACTGTCAAGCCCCATCCACTTCTCACATTTCCATTATGAACATATTCTAACATACATTAACAAGCTCCTATGGAACACACTGAACGTTATTATTTAGTATTTAAGTAGTTTTCCGAGAACACACAGTGGTCTGCCAATCACAAATGCTCTGCTCATAATGCCATCTCTTTGGAGGCAAGCATAAATCATTCTCTCACTTTAACAGTTGAGAAACTGACACTTAGATGGGAGTAGGTTAATGACAAAACAGTTTAACTAATAAGCCCAGCTAGAATAAAATATGTATTTACCCAGTTCAGGCCATTCTCCCATGAGAATCTTTTAACCCTTCATGGACTAGCTCCTTTTGAAACTGTCTTCTGGGTTAGGAGAAATCTTACTGATGCACTAGCGCGAGCATGTACGTGTCGGGGGCAGTATAACGAGTAGGGAATCAGGAGTCCTGTCATGCCAGAAGCCCAGCATGTCAACCTGGAAAAATATCCCAATAAAAGGATCTGAAGTCCTGATGGGGCATTATGAATTAAACATTACTCAATGATGATACAAAATTCCAATTTAGGACGTTATTCACTTACTGCTAATGAATATTTCTGATTTAAAAGATAAAAATTGAACTGTCTTGATATTCATCTGACAACTTTAGTCCACATTAACTTCCTCCTGTTCTAACTCAAATACTATAAGGCCAAACTCTGGTGCTTTTAACACTGAAAGTAAACAAAAATTCAACGGTCTTCAGTAGCATAAGGCTGACAGACTCCGCTTCTCAGATTTAAATGCCCCTCTCCTAATAACGCTCAGATGCTAGTAGATTTAACTATGAAGAGTGAGAAAAGGAAATGTCAATAAAGAAATCCTCAGTGGGGAAGCCCTTCTAAGCCATTAGTCCCTATATTCCACCCTGAGAAAAAACAGCCTCAGCCACCCAGCAGACTTTCCGGCATGTGACTGCATCTAACTGAAAAATTTCAGAAGCCTAAAATGACTTGCCATCTATCTTCTGGTGGTCTCAGCCAGGCCTTTTGCTCTCGCATGATACTGAAGCATATGGTTGCAAACAGTCTTACAGATGGATACAGAGAATTCAACAGAAGCCGGGGGAAAATCTGGCCTGCAGATGTATGATTATACCAGTGGGTCTCCACTGCACATAAACGATGTGAGCTGAAGTATTTACAAGATGAATACAAGAAACACAAAACACACGTGAATGTAACAGACAAGGCTTTACTGTGCTACTGCGTTTTGACAGCTAATTAAAAATTTGTTATCTAGATTCATGGGTGTATAACATAAGATAGGACTATGTAATCTAAATCCACAGCCAAAGCCAGTTCCATAAGTATACACTTTCAATTTTACAAATTTTACTTGACTAAGCAAATTATCTTCACCATCCAACCCCATGCAACTAAAATTCCAGGTTATACAGAAAAACAAGCACATAGCAATGAATATTTAAATTCAGATGGTGATAACCCTTTTATGTCTCATAACATTATGGTTTAACTTATCCAAAGGCAGCATTTATACATTTAACATATTCGATATCTGATAAAGCAGACCATAATCATAAAATAGCTTTGTCCCCAAACTAATGTCTTACTTAAAACCTATGATGATCCCTGGATATGGGAATAAACATTCAAAATGGAAAAGTAAAATGTTTGCAGAGGGATGTTACCCACATAAGGCACTGTTAAGTAAAGAAAGATTTTATAAGCATATTCTTCATATGCTGGAAAAGCCTGAGCCTCCAAATATAGGAATTTGCTGATATAAAGAGGGATAATACCATCATTCTAAAGCCTTTCCTTTCCACTGTAATTTCTAAAGCAGCTGAAGTATCCTGCATTATCATCTATCTGAAGGAAGCTGATTTTATCATATTGCAGCAGACTGCTATTGAAGAGGGCAAATTGCCATTAGTCTCCACATATTCTCCTTTATGTCATTATAACAATTGAAAATTATGTTCAATTACACATAAAAAGCCCACTGCTTTCAGCATATAGGAGTTTATACAACAGAAAGCCCAACTGTAAGTAGTCTAGGATGATGCAAAAACTACATAACAACTGTACGAAGTCTGCAATGAATATTACAGATATGACGCAGCTCAGTCTGTGGCTTTCCTCCTCATGGCCTCAAAAGGGCAACTGTGACTCTGGGAGTTACATCCCTATTCCTGCGGCAGCAGGAAGGGGAGGAAAGAAAAGAAAAGGAAAAAAGGTATGTGCAGCTGTGTCTGCCCTCTTTTGAAAGCTTTCCTGTAAGTGCTACCAGTAACATATTTTGAAATCACTGACCTGAATACATTACCTTTCAGTAAGAGCAGCAGAAGAGTGGAGTTATTTAGTGGCCTCGTTAATTGCCTCAAACCAAAGTGAGATTCTGACACAAAGGGAGAGAGAAGAGCATGCAGTCCATAGGCAACAAGCAGTAGCTGCCCCTATTATGAATGCACTGCTCCGTTGTCCGGTTTTTTTCTGTGTATAAACCCAAAAGGACATTGTTTTGAAAGTCTCAGAAAAAGAGAATAGGTTTATACTGATTCTTTTATCAGGCAGTGATTAATGCCCCAAAGATGTCCAAGCTCAAACTGACATATTTAATACCCCAGGATGACATCAAAACACTAAAGTTAACTAGTATGCCGTTTCCCTTCCCCATTCCCATCTCACAACCTGAAATAAAGGTTATCATGAAAGAACGGGATTTACTCTCAGAACATACATTCATTGAACATTAGGTCATACCTTTGAGTGAAATTTTAAAACTTTGTTTAGAAATGACTAATAAAAATATACTGTAATGTGTTTTAACCTTGGTTTGCAGGAATTTCTCCTAAAATAAGATTATTTTTGGCCTTTTCTTATGAGATAAAGATGCAAGGAGATAAAAGGAAATACTAAAAGCTAATTATTATCAAAATTCCAAAATAAAACAAAACAAAGACACATAGGTAGTGACTAGAAGGCAATTCATAAGAAGATACTCTGCAGCCTCTGTACAGTATACACATTGCTGAGAAATCCATATTTTTAAGTTGATATGAGTTTACAAGTAAATGTGATAAAACAGGATACATTTTATTCACGAAAAAAGGCAAATATACACCATAAACACACATATATATAAATACACACATATATTTTCAGAAAAGGAGCAGTTAGGTTTTTAAATAATTTACTAATTTTTAACTACATTTTTTTCTTGGGGGGAGGTAATTAGGTTTATTTATTTATTTTTTTAATGGAGGTACTGGGGATTGAACCCAGGACCTCATGCATGCTAAGCACATGTTCTACCACTTGAGCTATACCCTCCTCTGAGTTTTAAAAGTAGATATTGTATCAGACATGACAAATAATTCATGAAAAAATTTTAAGTTATACATCTTTTGAGATTTCTCAGAGTGAAAAGACTAGAGAAGGTTTCAACATGTTTAAAACTTTACTCTGTAGCAATCTGTTGTAAAAGAAAAATGGAAAATTCCACGCCACTTTTTTCCATTAAAATAACTGACACTTGTACAACTGCCAAATGCATGTAACCTTTATCCTGCAGTGATGGGTAGTCTGAAAATTCTTATGATGAACAATCTCCAAGTAAATTTTGAGAACCAAATTTTGGAATTTCAGCTTCAGTTACTCAAGCACTCTTCATCTGGTAAGTGGGGTGCAAAGAAGCCCATTTGGGAAGCCCATTGTATGACTGGATACCTGCCCAAGCAGGAGGCAAAAAGCCATATTCAAACATGTTTAAAGTAACCAACTTCCTGTTAAAAGTTTCTCACTCAGGACTTGGATTGTATTTATTGCATTCACTCAGGAGCACTTTACTAACCAGATGGATTGGAAATTATTTCCTTATTAAGAACCTCATCAGTATTTCTTTAGGCATTAGAGTTTTCAATTCAGACACTTATGAAAAGCCTCATTAAGTTTATAGTATCCTGAAACACATTTCCAGTAGTCAGAAGTGTCTGGAAAGGGAAGAGGGAAGGAGAAGAGAAGGAAGAGAGGATTAAATTAATCAGGTGAAATTCATTTTAGCAGTATTCTGAAACTATTGAACTATAGCTTGATTCTCCACATTATATTCCAAATGTCTATGGGAAAAAATTAAGAGAATTCCTAAGAACCTAGAGGAGCACTACAAAGGAAGCTGCCAATATCAAGCACAAGTTCTCCGGCCTTCTTCATCCACTACTTCCCCATGTTGCCACGAGTCAGTGCAATCAAATGCTTGAAAAATACAGAGCATTTCTTCACCTATAGATGTGTGACCGTGAGCTCTGGAGGATTTAATCTGACAGTTCAGGTAATCCCAGAGTGTGCGATTCTCTGGCAGTCACACTTAATAAGCCAAAGAAGCTGCATGAAAAGACCACAGGTGTTGTCATCCTCTTTAGAGTCTTGGGTTCAGAAGGGCTCTCTGTGGCTGAGGGAGCCTGCATGGCTGTGCAGCAAGGAACTGGCTTGATGCCCTTTTCTGAATTCCTGCATGAGCTCCTCTCCACTGGCCATGCCATCATTTTCTTCCAGACACTCTGACCTTCTTGGACCAAATGTTCATGGTCCATATCAACCCGATGAAGGGTGACTCACCACTCTCTCTGTTAATTGGAAGTACATCTCAAAGACTGGAGTAAGAGTTTCTTTTCAATATGTCAACCCAATACATAAGAGAGAAAAAAGACTTTAGAAATATCACCATAGTGTCTTTAGTAACTTATCAGCTTCATGTAGAAGAACACCTGGTAGAAATTCAAAGAAACTCTTGTTGTCCATTTTATTTGTCTCTGCTAGGATGTGACCTGCCATAAGACTCTAAATGTCCGCTGATGTTGATGTGCTGCTAATGACTTTTCCAATATGAGATGGTGGAACATGGTTGGCTGTTTACTTGCAGCAGAATCAGCACCAAGGCCAGGGCAGAGGGAAGAAAGGAATGGGTGAGGGGCCTCGGGCTTTGCTGAAAACTAGTGTCTCCAAAAGCTGTATTATTTTATAATTTTTTTTCCAAAGAAGTGCAAGTCTTACTTGAGTGACAATAAACACTCTCAGTGCATGATGTTACCTGAATCTCTCTGCCCTGTTCTTTCATCCTACTTTAGGAGTATAGCAACTGGATTCCAGATTTTCACTCCAAGAACTCAGTGTCTATTATTATTTCTATTAGGGGCATTCACACTGTATCAACAAAGTCATTTTTCCTACCCCTAAAAGAGATCATATAAAATTATGTCACTTCATAGAAATTGCTAATGAATAAAACATTAAAATGATATAATCAAAAAATCTTTAAATCATTATAATGTATATCATTTTAAGTAAACATTTTTTTCTAAATCTGCATTTCTCTCCTTTTCCCTCATTTCTTTAAAAATGAAATACTTCAGTCCCTAGAGTCTGAATTTTTTTTTATGACCTTTTCAAAATTAATCAATATTTAATTTTCTAATTTATTCTTAAACTTTCTTGGATTTGTTGGTGGAATTTGATGTCTTTAAGATTAATTGAATGTGTAACAACTAACTTTTTTAACCTAGTGGCCCCGTAATATTTTATTTATGTGCTTCAGTAAAACAAGGGAGTGTGGACCATGAAAATATTTTTTAAGGATAAGTTATAGGTTATTTGAGCTGATTATTTCACTAAATAATATGAGAAGGCTCTTAAATTGCCTGAAAGTCTCCTTTGTCTCCTAAAAGGAGATTTCTGTGCATAAGAAGAAACTAATTTTATTAGATAACTCTGTATTAACTGTACAAGAGACTCATAGTTAATTGGTGCCAGGAAAAAAAATCAATTATTATTTTATTAGGTTGAACCAGAAATTGCCAGTATGGAATAGTTTTAACCAACACAACAACAACAAAAAATGGCAACATCCTATGTTTCAACTAAAAAAAGAAAACTGCTGCCCAGAGGGATTAACAGACCTGCCCAAGGTTAGCAACAGAGCTGGAATCTAAACCAAGGTCCCTGGATTCCCACACCAGGTGGCCTTGCGTTTTAAGCACACAGAGCCTCTTAACATGTCAGCAGTCTTTTTATTACAGTTTCTGTTTTCTACCACTTTCTACCATTCCTGTCACAGATACTAGGAAGAACTGAAGAGATTTTCTGCCCAGGGAGTAACAAAGATAGTAAGAATAACATTTAACCCTTGACTAGCTACTACACGGGGCTTCAGTGAGTTAAATATTACAATTTTAATATATGCTTTTGAAAATGATATTGATTGGCTTTCTTTACTAATTAGGAAAGCAATGCTTTCAGTTGTCCAATGTAAGAAATAAATAAAAGCAGAATTATGAAGAAACTTAAGAATAAACAAAGCAAGCATATAACAGAAAACTGATCTAACTATTTTGATACACACACTTATGTTTAAAAATGTTTGTGTTTCTCTAGTTATTTCCTTAGAACAGATTCCCTTAAGTGCTTTACTGACAAAGAGTGTGCATGGCTTCTGGTGAATACTGACAGAACGCCCTTCAGAAATAATGTGCCAATTTACACCTCTCTTTGTTTTGTTTTGAAAATGCCTGATTCCCTCCTCTTCTCCAGAGTGACTTTTTAAATGTTCACTAGCCATTTCTTTTTCTTCCTTTATGAACCACTGGATCACATTCTCTGAGATTTTTTGATTTGGATAGTTCCACTCATTTCTATAAGTGAGACCTGAGCAACATATGAAAATACCATCTTAATGTAAATATTCTTTAAATTATAGGGAAGATATTGTGTATTAAAAATGTCACCTTAAAAGAGTAAGTGCAAAAAATGGCAAAAAATTTTTTATCATACCATCATAAACTAGACTTATTTTAGAAGTTACTCTTATCAAGATTCAGTGTGTGTGTGTGTGTGTGTGTACATACTTTAGTATCTCCAAGTTATCTTTTCTTCTAAACAAAAGAAATATCTGACACCTACTTAAATTTTTGATGGATATATACTATTCTCTTTCCAATATTCTCACAATACATATTCAAACCTATTTCCACTTAAAAGTTACTGACAGAATTCAGAAGCAATATTCAATAAATTTAATTCACATCATTAAATTATGTCATCCACAAAGACTAAATTCAATTCTGAAGATTTTTCATTAAATTAATTCTACGCATTTCTACTTTCCTATGGCCTCTCACATTCACTCTATATATTCAGGCAAAATCTTTTGAATTATTTCAAATTAACAAGCTTAATGCTTCTATCTGAATTCTTTAGGGGAAAGTATTCAGTATTTTTTCTTGCACTTCCAATGTATTTCAGATCATAGTCACTTTGTTTTTTAAGGCTTTTTAATTATTATGTAAGAATAAGATCATAAAACTCAATGCAAGAAAGCCTTATCTAAGCATTACATTCAATTCACCTACGATACAGAAAAAAATATAAAATGTATACAGTTTAGCAAGAACTTAATCATTTTGATTCTTTTCTCATAGATTTACTTTAATTGTCATGCTGAAAGTAAAAAAGAAAATAAGAATATGGTATGGTCTTTACCATAATTTCTGTACTTGAATTTTCTTTAATGAGATTGACAGAAAATATAAATTTCTTAAGAGGAAATCAGTTTTCCATGTGGTACCATTGTCTAGTTACAAATAGGCAAGAAATGAAGGAGAAATGTTCCTCTTTTGTGACTCCCACATTGTTGAGATTCATGATTTAAAATTTAAAATGTTAGTCAAAAAAGTTTCATTTTTGCAATGTGTCTGGGTTATTAAGTACAGAATTAGCTTAATGTTCCAGTTAAAAATCAAATGGACTCCAGCCTGCAAAAAGATGACTGCACTGACGTGTTTTTCTCTATTATTCTCACCAAGTACCACCAAAAACCATGGACAGTATATATAAAATGAACATAAGAGGACTCTAACAGGGGGGAAAAGAAGGAAGAACAGCTAGGGACTTCAAGACTGAAGGAGAAAGAAGGTAGCAGGTTTTTGATTTTCTTTTTGCTATATATATATATATCTCAGACTTGTTGCTAAAGAAGCCAGCAAGCTGGAAATACCACACAAAAAAAGGCCCAATAAAACTTTCTCCCTCCTACCAAATCACTAGGAAAAGAATAGCCCAGCAAGACAGAAAAGTTTAAACAATATCTGCTCTACCTTAACCTAACACCACAGAAAAACTGTGGCTCCTCTCCCACCTGCACCAACAAAGGCCAGGTGGGGAACCTAGACTTCCACCCTCAAGAGGCTATAAAGGGGCACCTTAATACTTCCACTGAGGTAGTATCAGAAAAGACTGAGTAAGAAGCCAGTCCTGACTTTCATACCCAAACTACAGTTAGGAGTAGCCCTCCCTCCTGCACAATATCTTCCCTTTCTCGGGTGTCAACAAAGGAGAGCAGGGAAATGACATTTCTACCCACTCTGGCAGTATTGATGTGTTGCATTCACTTTCCAGACTTTCACAACATAACCCAAAATGTCTAGGTTTCAGTTGGAATCACTCATCATACCAAGAATCAAGAAGTTTCCAAACCGAATAAAAAAAGAAGAGAAAATAGATGTGCACACCTTGATGACAGAAATATCAAAAAATTGAAGACAGTCATCACAAAAAATGCTTTGATGAATAATTAAGAACATGCTTGAAACAAATGAAAAAATAAGACAAAGACCCAACAAAGAAAACAAAGACACAAATAAGAGTCAAAAGTAAATTTTAGCAGTGAAAAATACAGTAATTAAAATTAAAAATTCAGTGAATGGGCTCAACAAGAAAATGGCAGGGATATAAAGAAGGAACCCTTGGATTTAACTGGATATTACAGATTGGACATGATAATCAAAATGATTCAAACTGAACAAGATATAGAAATAGACTGCAAATAACAACAATAAACAAAAGAGGCTCAGGGATCCATGGAACCATAACCGAAGACGTAACATTAATTTCACTGAAGTCACAGAAGAAGAGGAAAAAGACAGCAGGACAAGAAAAAACTCAGTCAAAAAGTAATGGCTGAAAATGTCCCATATTTGTCAAAAGACATACAGGTAAGAAATGTACAGTGTGGAGAATATGGTCAATAACTATGTAATAACTTTGTGTGGTGACAGACAATAACTGGATTTATCATGGTGATCATTTTGTATTGTACATAAATATCAAATCTCTATGCTGTGTGTCAGGAACTAACAAAGTATTGTTGGTTAGTTATACTTCAAAAACAAACAAACAAACTCATAGAAAAAGAGATCAGATTTGTAGCTACCAGAGGCGGGGAAGGGAAAATTGGATTAAGGTAGTCAAAAGATACAGATTTCCAGTTATAAGATAAATAAGTACTAGGGATTTAATGTACACCATTGTAAACATAATAACACTATTGTATATTATATATGAGAGTTGAGATAGTAAATCCTCAGAGTTTTCATTACAAAAAATTCTTTTTTTCTATGTCTTTAGTTTTGCATCTATATGAGATGACTGATGTTTACTAAACATACTGTGGAAATCATTTCATGAACTATTGAAGTCAAATCATTATGCTGTACACCTTAAATTTATACAATGCTGTACATAAATTATCAATAAAACTGGAAGAAAGAAAAAAACTTTTTAAAAAGACATAGACCTACAGATTCAGGAAAATGAGCAAACTTCAAATGGGATTAAAAATAAATCCAAATCAAGATATACCTTAGTCAACTTTCTGAAAGCTAAAGACAAAATAATGAAAGAAGTGAGAGAAAAATAACACCTTATCTACAGGGGAAAATTATTTTGAGATACAGAAAATTTCTAATCAGAAAATCAGAAACCATGAAGATAAGAAGGAACGGGAACAATATTTTTCAAGCACTTAAAGAACTATTCACCCAGGATCCTATAACCTGTGAAAATATTCTTAAGGAATGAAAGGGAAATCAAGATATTTCCAGATGAAGGAAAGCTAAGAGAATTAATCACTAAAAGACCTTTTTCCTAAAAAGTGACCGAAAGAAATACTCTAAACAAAAAGGAAATAATAAGAAAAGGGCCCTTAAAACATCTGGAAAGAAGAAATAATACAGTAAACAAAATCATGGGTAAATAAAATAGATATTCCTTTCCTCTTGAGTTTCCTAATTTATGTTTGACGGTGGAATAAAAAAAGTGTAACTATCTGATGTGGTTCCAAATATATGCACAGAAAATATTTAAGGCATATATACCATAAATGAAGGAGAGTGCATAAAGGGAGATAAGGTTTCTCTACTGTACTCAGATTGGTAAACTGACAACAATAGACTGTGATAAACTATGCATATATAATGTAATACCTAAAACTACCACCAAAAAAGAAGTTATAAGAAGAAATAAACTTAAAAAACATTATAGCTAAACTAAAACAGAATTCTAAAAATGTTCAAGTAACACACAAGAAGTCAGGAAAAAGTAAACACTGACACCAAAAGCAAAGAAAACAAAGAGGAAACAAAATCTAAAATAACAGACTAAAAACTTAATATGCCTGTAACCATATTAAATACAAATAATCTAAACACATGAAATAAAAGAGATTAATAATGTGAATGATGTAAATCCAGAATAAGCTCATGCTTGCATTAAAAAAAAATGAAAAGTCTAAAATTAATCATCTAAGCTCCTGCTGCAAGAACCTAGGAAAAAAAAAAAAAAACTAAAGCAGAAGAAAATTAGTACTAAATGCCAGAGCAGAAATCAATGAAATTAAAAATTAAGCAAAAATATAGAAAATCAATGGAATAATGAGCTGATTCTTTGAAAGATCAATAAAATTGACAGTCCTCTAAAGAATAACAAAGAAAATAAGAGAAACAATACAAATTACTAGTATCAGGAATAAAATTTGGGCTATCACCACAGGTCCTACTAACATCAAAACAACAAAAAGAGCTCTACAGATGTAAGTTTGATAAGTTGGATAAAACTGACCAATTTCTTGAAAAACATAAGCTACCATCCTTAATCAATATAAAACAGATAATTTGAATAATGTTATAACCATTAAGGAAATTCAAACAATAATTTTAAAATCCCCAAAAAGGAGAATCTCCACACCCAGATGGAGAATTCTATTGAACATTCAAAGAGGAATTAATGTAAATTTAGCACAGTCTCTTCCAGAAAATAGATGAGGGAAGTAAGTTAATGGAAGAAAGTCAGCCTTTTCAACAAATGGTGCTGAAACAAGTGGATATCCATACGCAAAACAATGAACCTCAACTTAAGTCTCACATCTTATACAATGGTTAACTCAAAATGGATCACAAACTCAAATGTAAAATGTAAAAACACAAAATTTGAGGAAAAATAAGAGAAAAATTCAGGATTTAGTGCTGGGAAAGTTCATTACTGAACACAAATAGTATGATGCATAAAATGAAAAATTGATAAACTGAACTTCATCAAATTTTAAAACTTTTGTTCTAAGAAAGACCATGTGAAGAAAATAAAAAGACAAGTGACAGAATATATTAGGTGTGAATATATTAGAAGATCAAATATCTGACAAAGGACTAGTATCTAAAATACATAAACACTTCTGAAAACTCAACAGGTAAAAAATAAACAATCTAAATGAAAAATGAATAAAAGAAAGCAACATTCCTTTCACCAAAGATTATATACACCTCACAAGTAAGCAAATGAAAAGATGCTCATTATCAGCCATCAGGGTATGCAGACTAAAATCACAATAAAGTATCACTAAACATCTATCAAAAGGCTAAGATAAAAGTAGTGACAACATTAAATGCTGGTGAGAATGCAGAGAAACTGAAAAACTGAATCACTCAAACATGGTTAGTGGGATCGAAAATGGTAAAGCAAGTCTGGAAAACCATTTGACAGTTCTTTTAAAACAAAACATGGAACTGCCATATAATCTAGCAATTGTACTCTTGGGCATTTATCTAAGAGTAATAAAATTTTATGTTCACACAAAAATTTACACAGAAACGTTTATAGTACCTTTTTAAATAAAAGCCCCAAACTGGAAACAACACAGATGTCTTTCAACAGGTGAGGGTTAAACAAGGGATGGTAAATCTATACCATTGAAAACTAGCCATCAGTAAAAAGAAACAAACTATTGACTTAGAAAACTACATGATTCTCCAGAGAATTATGATGAGTCAGCCAATCCCAAAAGGTTATATAATGTACAGTTCTATTTATATAACCATCTTGAAATGATCAATTGTAAAAATGGAGAACACATTAGAGATTGTCAGGGGTTGCGGGGGTAGTGGGGACAGTAAGGAAGCGGGCAGGGCTATAAAAAGGCAACAGGAGCTCTTCTTGTGGTGATGGAACTATTCTGTATCTTGACTAGATCAATGCCAATATCCGGGTTGTGACACTGTACTACAGTCTTGCAGGATATTATCACTGGAGCAAACTGGGTAAAGGTACATGGGATCTCCCTATATTATTGTTATTATATACTGCATATTAATCTGTAAATCTCTCAAAATCAAAAGCTTAAACAAATGAAAGTAGTATCAATTATTGAAGACTTTGCTAAAGCAAGACATAAGAAAAATGTAACCTTTTAGGTATAAAACAGTCTGTAACACAATCAATAAGGCTTTTTTGTTTTGTTAACTAAAAATGAAACAAACGAAAACTAATAATACTTCCAAAAACTAACCTTAGAAAACTGAACAGTATGTGTTTTCCATATATGAATTGAAAAGAAAGGTGTACAAAGAGACTGAACACTATAATTTATGAACCCCATTTCCATTTTTTGTAATACTATGTACTTGCTTCATTGCAATTCACCGATTAATAAGACGTTCTTAGATTTTGTTATCAAGGCTTTATGATCTTGGAAGTGAACTCATTCCCTTAAAGTGGTAGATAGTTTTAAAAAGGAGATAAATAAATAGAGAGTGTGTGTCCTTAGGTTTCATATTTAAATTAATACAGAATATACAAGAAGAAAAAATGATTTAAGGTATAGCATTTCTAATGCATTTTCAGGCTAACAGATTTCAAAGAAAATTAATCACAGCCTAGTCATTTTCCACTCTTTTCAGGTGACTTCTCATGCTATACTCAATGTGACAAGAGACAACATTAAAAACTAAATCTAGACAGAATTTACACCAGTATCTACAAAAGGCTCACTAGTTATGATGAACAACTTCACAATGGTTGGTCTATATTTTGAATGACACATCATTGTTTCATATAAGAAAACTTCAGAAAATTCATAGCAGGTACGAACAGCATATGTTATAAGCACATAAATATTCCTGTTAGTGTCTCCTTAAAAATAGGATTTGCCATCGTCCAGAATGCATCTCCAGCAAACATAGGATGAAAAGTATACCTAATTTACATGTATATATTACATGGTCCTTTTTAAAAATAATTTTTCACTAATGAAATGCTTCAAACTGAGTATAATCAGTATTTATCATAATATTTTTTCTGGAGCTATGAGAAACAATTTAAAGAAAAATATGATGCAAACTGTTACAAAAGCTCAATTATATAAAAGATATAAGGAAATACTTTTAAAGCCACTGCTCTAAATGAGCTAAGAATTATCCTAAAATGTAGCATCTTAGTAAGTTAATTAAAATTTCATTGTAAGTATAAAGTAGTAGAAGTACATAATTACTTATTTAAAATGGAAACGAAATATTTATGAAATGATTTACTCAAGTCTGACAATCATTTTTTAAAATTTTGATCAAAATAAAAATTACTTCCCTGAAATTTAGGGAAGGAGAAATGTATATATCCCTTTTTACCTTCTGCCTTAGAAGCAGACATATTTTTACCAACATATATATATATATATATATGTATACAAATTTTAAATGCAATAACTATATTGACATTATCATGCAAAATTTATATTATATAATTATATAAAGTAAATATGTATTGTGCAGTCTAAAACAACTACTTAATAATATAGGCACCAACTTCCTAATTATTTCACCCTTAGTAATAGAGAATATGAGAAATAAAACTCTATATGATACATATTATTCTATAAATTCAAAACAGCATTATACCATCGTCTTCAAATTTACGTAGACGGAAAGGAGGATGTATCCTGAAAATCCCACATTTCTAAAGCTTATAGTTGTAAGAAATGACACACTGGGGGTTTTTTGTTGTTGTTGTTACTTTCAACACTTGAACTGACAATTATTTAAAATATTTTATGCATTTGCCTGATTTTTTAAAACAGTACGATACTGGTAATTTTACTTTGGATATCTTAAATAATTGAGGAGTAGAAATATTCTCTACTATTAACAAATATGGTTAGTCATTCTTGTGCATTTGCTTTTATTTTTAAGTCATTCTGGGTTTTCCCTTATTGTTAGGCTGTATGCTTCTGTTTCATACTACTGCCGGTACACAAGCAGCTAGAGGGAAAAGAAAATCTGCAACTCATTCTAATCTGGTATCTATAACATGCCATGGACTTAAAACCAAGATTGTTAATATTTTTGCCAACTACGACCAAGCTGGAATTAACTGAAATAAAGTAAACTTGGTTTAGTGCATGATCTTTGCACAAATTAGTTAAGAACAATTTATGTAACTTTCAGACATTTCTTTTCTCTCTTAATTTCAGGGCATTGGCTACACTCTAACACTTGAGGTAGTCGGAAATTTGTGATAAGCTAAATGGTCCATTATTATTCTATTTAAGTTTTTTTATTGACAAACACAATCGAAAGTGATATATCCATGAATTTGCCATTGGGCAAATTTTGCTATAGGCTAAAGACTTCACTAAATGTGAGTTTCTTGTTTTTATGACAACTTCTGATATTTATTCAATCTATCTGATCAAGACTGTTTTCCAAAATGTTCCACAGAATGCTAGTTCTGACAGATGGCCTCCAAAAAGCAGAATCCTTAATCCAATAAGCTTGGGAATTAATGCCAAATATACTGAGTGTGATAAAACCTCTGTACGTAAGAAACTCTGTGTGTGTATTTGTCTGTCTGTGTGTGAGTAAAACCTATTTGATGAAGTGAATATCCTATAAACCTTAGCTTGAAAAACAAGAATCTGGAAAGAGTGAAGTTGTGGCCAAGACAACACTGGATTTATCAAGTCCCAACGGATTTTATTCATCATGTGTTTATAAGAAGACTTTATTTTCCTTGCATTTTGGTTGGGGCTACAGTTCTGTATGCTCAGGCAATTTGTGTCATTTGCAGACTAAAGGACAGAAGCGTGGGAATAAAGTCTTGCATTCTTTTATTTTTCCCCCTGGAAATGATGTGTTCAGATAGCAATATTCCAAGAGCCTGGGTCCCTGAGCACCTCCTTGAAGCAGAGCTCCCTGCCAACTTGCATTGGAAAGTATAGTATTTTGGACAAATAAACCTTCGTTAAGAGACTTCAGGATTAATTTATCACTGCAGTATAAGCTAACCTACCTTAACCAATATATCAGTTATTCTGATTCTGTGAAAGTAACACAAAAGGAGTTGATATAAGACTTAAATTATACATGCTCAGATACTGAAAATTTCTTACTCACTCTTTCGTAGGTCTTCACTACTACATGATAGGCACTGCTCTAACCTAAGAGGGTAAATTAATGTAAAAGAATATAAGATCCTTACTCTCATGGAACATATTCCCAGACTATAAGGTAGGAAATGCCCAGAGGGTAATATGATCATTTAAAAAAAGATGGCAATGTTCTTATTAGACAATCATATCTATAATTTCTGTCCCCCTGCTAAATTTTATTCAAAATATACTGAAATTATGACAGTTATGGCAACAAAATGAACCCTTATTAATTTTTTGTTAGAATGATAGATAAGACACTACATCAAATTTGGATATTTCTTGGTTCTCTTTAGTAGTGGAAACCTATCTGAGTATAATCATTAAACAATTTCAAAATTTATTTTGGAAAAGAAATATTCTAGGCAAATTAAAACAAATTTTACTTAATTCCATAAAAATACTACTATCTAAAATTTTCTTTATCACTAGTTAAATTCTGTGCATTGATAACAACACTTTTATTAAGAAGCTTTGCTTAAATGCACAAAAACATCTTTTCTTAATTATATTCCTAGCCATGTTAATGCACAATGTGTTGAGAAAAGCAATATGCTTCCATCTGTATTGATAAAAGCAATGTGATTTATACTTTATAAAAAATATATTAATATAATGCATTATTACTTTTATCTCTACTCTCAAAAAACAAAAGATCTCACAGAGAATTCCAGGAGAATTTCATAATACACATGTGTACTAAATACTTCTCTTACGCTAAAAATGGAACCAATACCTATAATGATACATTTTAAGATGCTGGTTTAGTGTCTGTGTTAATTTGAAAATTAACAAATATCAAAGGGAAGTAAATCAGCCAAAGTGCTGCCTGCCATGTACTTTATGGTCAAAAAGTAGCAGCTCACTGCCAGACTGAGAGCTATGCCGGGTGCCTTAGAGGAGGCTTTTTGAAGGTATGAATTCAATCAGTCCTCCCACATTTTCTACTGGTAGAGAGCGAAAGAAGGCAATTTTATATAACTGCATAGGAGATCAAACTTTCTGACTAAAAAGTACTTAACTGGCTTAGATCTCCTCACAATTTAAGACAATCATCACATTGTATCAAGTTAGTAAATAATGACCTACCTTCACTAAATCTTATCACAGTGTCCTAACTATATATGAAGCATCTTATTACTACATTTTTTATTCAATGATTGACCTTGCTCTGTTTTCCTTTTCTCTCTGCAATTCAGTTCAGGTGTCAGTGCTTTTTCATTAAATCCCCCTTTTCTTCCTATCAATCTTCGTGAGGAAAGAAGACACAAGACCAGGAACCAGTAAGAACTTACGGTTGGAGACGTTTCAAATCTAAGAAAGATTTAGCGTTATAATATGGGAGTTAACTCTATTAAATAATACTACATTAGTGGACTGACAAAAAGAAAATTGTTACGAGTAGGAATTTAGATAGGTTTCCAGTAACTATCCCCAACCTCATCACACACACACACACACACGAAAATCCAAGAAATGTAATTGGCCAACTCAGTCTTCAGTGCAGAGCATATAAGAACCCAGGGATTCTAAGAAGTTGTTGGTGAGTAATGGAATTCATTAGACATTATAGTTACAAATGTTAGTGACTTCAGGAAGCAGGTGTTAAACTTTCAAGGATTTTGGTGCTACTGTCTGTAATGAAACAGTCCCAGATAGGCACACTGTTCCATATTATTCTGTATGTTTTTTAAAAAGTGTAAGTGTTGCCAAGGGCATACAATGCAGCCTGTGTTATGAATAAGGTTAAAGCACAAATAAATACTCCCTAAAAATTTACAGGGTGAATATTCAGTAATAAATTCCTTTTTAAAATGTACTAATAACTTTAATATCAAAGTACTTCCAGAAAGTAGATAAAGCTTAGAAAACAATGTCTCTGAAAGTCACTGAAAATAATTTATTCTACTTTTTTTTAACTTCATCTGACTACAAGCAACTGAAATAACAGGCATCAAAGTAGTTTAAAAACCATAGGGCATTAATCAAACGTAAGTAATATTACTATAGGTCAGCCTAGAAAAATTAACTTCAAACACCAGCCTCTGATTTTTAAAAATTGGCAAAGAGTAATAATTTAGCTAGGCTTACAATTTAAAATTAATTTCTCTTCTATAAATGCTAGTGATTATTAATATTCTATATAAATAATAATAGTATTTATTTATTTTTACTTATTTGTTGTTCCTTGTGATACCCTGGTTATTTCTTAAGGAAGCTTGCAACCGATGTATTTAGATAATGATTCAATATATTAAAGTAAAATAATATCAATTATTTAAATGTTTTCATTTCTATTTTCAAAGAGACTCTTCTAGTTAATAATTTTTTTTCCATTTCTAGCATGTGGGAAGCTTTCTGTTCGTATCCAAATGGCCCAACTAAAATCTACACTTCAGTTTTAACAGTTGAGAAAATTTTTGTAATATGGTATGGTCTCTGAAGACAGACGTTCAGGAAGTCCAATATTTTCCCTGACTGAAGTGGACACACTGAAAATATACATATTAAAAGACCAACATGACCAGACACCCACAGGAAAGGGGAGAGTGTTTTTCATACAGCACATTAAAAGCGTGGCATCTGGACAATGCAATCTCCAGAATAAATGAAAGAAATATCAGGTTAAGAAGGCCTTATTTCTTCCTTAATATCTGTCTTCAGAATCTGAATAGACTAATTCTAAGTACTCATATTTTTGAACACTAGAGGGAGCACCTAAAAGAAAAAGAAGCCAAATACTGATAGTACCTAGCTCTTGAGTGTTTCACATACTTTTGGGTGTTTGCAACAAACTGCTTGCTTATTTCCTACAGATGTAGTGGAATGATTAAAATGTATTTAAACAGTATCCAATATCTCCAATATCTCTTTTTATGTGTCATTTTCCAGTTAATTTAAAATTTGTAATGACTAATGGCAAGAAAGGTACACGATATTCAAGAAGCAGAAAAACACAGTGAAAGCTATAAAAAGTAGACACGTTTTCCCCCTCATTTTAGTTTACATATTCGACTAGAAGAAAACAGTTATATCCTATATGCTTCAAAGGGTTCAAAATGACATCCCTGAGCCTTAGGGAATAATGGGTACTCTCAAATCAGAGCCAGACTTGCCTGAAGATGAAGGCTTGAAGTTACACCACATTTAGGGTTTATATAGACATGATGCCTCTAGAATTTCCATACAAGAGGGCTAACATGGGAGCCACTGGTTGGGAGTCAAGGAGGGTGAGGACTTGATGAGTGAATACTTTTTCAACACTTAGAACTCTGCCTGACACATAGTTAAGCATTCAATGTATTAGCTGATATTGAGACATCCTCTGTGCATGTCAAAGAATAAGACTGGTCTGGGTTTAGTGGAATGGGTTTAAAGAGGGTAGTAGATTATAAAAGTCAAAGCAGAGGAACAAGAGCTTCCTCCACCCAACCTACAAACTACACCATATGTAAAGGCAGGAAGAGAAAGAATCCACGCAAAAAGCATTTGACAAGCATCTACTATATATTCCTTCCCTGTAACTAGTAGACATACAGTGGAAAGTAAAAGGTAATAGTTTGATCCCTGAGAACATCAATGGAACAAAAATTGGAAGAGATACAGTTATTCATGAATTGATTTAATGAGCACCTACCACATGACAGCCAGTGCTCTAGGAAGTTGAGATATATAAAGGAATAAAACAAAGGGCACTGACCTCTAGGAGCTGACAGTCGGGATGTGGGAAACAAACAAACAAGAAACACTAGAAATAGACTGTTTAGTATAGCAGAAGCCAGTAACAAGGAAAAAAGAAAAGGTGAGACGTAGGGAAAGAAAAATAGGGAATGCTAGAGTATATAGCAACACATGGAGTTGCCAGAATCAGCCATGGCGGGATGACACTTGAGCAAAACCTGAATGAGGTAAAAGAGCAGTAGAATGGAGTCTGCCATGAAAACAAACACACATGACATTCATTCCTGAAATAGCAAGATCAGTGTGAGTGAAGTCAGGAAGGCTGGAGAGAAAGTAGCAAAAAGAAAGTGAAAGTGATAATGGGGGTGAAGGAAAATCTCAGGCCTCATAACCATTTTAAGTACTTTTGACTTTCAGTAAAATGGTTAAGGTCAGAAGAGTAATTCAGTCTAGATTTACCCAGACTACTGGGCTACAAAAAAAAAAAAAAAAAAAAAAAAAAAAAGCTTAAGGAAGCAAGAGAGAAGAACAGGCTATTGTAGCAACCCAAAGAGGAGAGGATGTTGGCTTGGACTAGGGTGGTTAACAGTGGAGATGAGAATTGGTCAAATTCTGGAAACATTTTTTAATGTTCTTTTTTAAATTCATTTCTTAAGTATTTAATTAATTTCTGGGGGTTTTTTTTGTTGTTGTTGTCCTATTTTGAAGAGGTAATTTAGGTTTCTTTTTTAATCAATTTAATGGAGACAATGGGGATTGAACCCAGGACCTCGTGCATGCTAAACACACACTCTACCAGGGAGCTATACCCTTTGCACTGGAAACATTCTGAAGGCAGAGCCAACCAGACTGTCTAATGAATTGCATACAATGTATGAGAGAAAGGAGTTGATAATGACTAACACAATCTATTAACTGGGAAGGACTCCAAAGGATTAGGTTTTGAGGAAAGGAGGAAATCAGTGTTCAGTTTGGGGCATGAAATGTGAAGGTCTCTCAGACACCCAAGTAAAGATGTGAGAAGACCATACAACTTTAAAAGAAGGGTCTGGGCTGGAGATACAAATTTGGAAGTCATAGGTCTATAAATGAAATTTAACCTCAAGACTGAATAAAAATACCAAAAAGGGGAGTTTAAATATTGAAAAAAAGAGGATCAAATTTGAGCTCAGACATCTTAGAGGAGGAATAAGCAAAGGTAACTAAGAAAAATCAGTGAGGTGAGAAAGCACTGTATTCTTCAAGCAAAGTAAAGAAAGATTATAAAAGACAGTCAAACACTGCTGATAGATTAAATAAGATTAGAAGTAAAAACTGATTATTTGAACACAGAGTTACTGACAACCTTGACAGAGGCAGTTTGAGTGTAATGGTTAGAGTATAGCTCTGATCAGAGTGGGTTCAAAGAAGAACGGTAGGAAACAAGTGATGGCCAGTATAGACAATTCAAGTTGTTTTTTGGTTTTTGTTTTTTTTTTTTTTTGGCAAAGGAGAGCTAAGAAGTGGGATGGTAATTTTCAGGGGAAGTGGGGTCAAGAGGGGATTTTACTATTATCTTTATTTTCATTTTTCTGCTGATGGGAATCATCTGGGGGAGAGTGAACAGAGGAGATAGGTGAGAATTGTTAGTGAGTTTCTTGAGTAAATGAGAAAGAACAGGCTCTCATGCACAAGTGGAATGATTGGCTTTTAGCCCTTTAACACCTTTAATAAGTGTTACTCAGAACTGGACTCTCAAGTTTAAGCTCCTCATCAGATACCAAGAGTGAGACTTTAAAAATACCGTATTGAAGATTACAGAGAAAGGTTACCATTTTTTTTAAAAAGGCATAAACGAGGAGCAATTGTGAAGGAACATAGACAAATACAACAGACTGATACAGTGAGCATAAACATGAGGAATCTAGATTTCAAGTTGGGTAAAAACTGTAATAAAGTCCAGATTTTCTGGGATGGTCTCTGTGTCACTCACTGAAAAAAGGAAGAGATAAGGCCAAATTGGAAAAACAGGACTGCTGAATGTCAGGCTGAAGGCTGGGTTTGTTCATTTGACATTTTAAGTATCAGAAGGATAGTGTGTGATCTTTTAAGCAGGGGAGTGGCTTGAAGAAAACAGTGCATTAAGAAGATTAATCTGGTAGTGTTCAAAGAGTGAATCGGTAGAGGAGAACAAAAGACGGAGAGATTAGCTCTGGGGCTATTAAAACATCATCCTTGAAATTACTAGCATACAGATTAAAGAATTGGCAGTGGGAAGGAAGGCAGCCAACCTGAAATCCCCTGTTTAGAAGAATCAACAAGACTTAATGATTTTATGCTCTTGTTGTACCATGTACTTTTCTTTCACATCCTTGAACACTCCTTAATAAATACTATTTCTGTTATTGTTTGAATAATATCTTCCCACCAGCATCTAAGTTTCAGATGTCAGGGGCCATGTATGTGTTGCTCAATATTTTATTTTTATTGCCTTGCATATGGCCCTGCATATAGTACACATTTAAGGAAAATTTCCAGTAAGTGAATAAGGTATTGAGGCATATCAGAAAAGCTGATAAGGAAGCAGAAGAAGGAAAAAGAAGAGGATAAAAGAGAAGAAAATAGGCAGAGGAGGAGAATGGAAGAACAAGAAAGGGAGGAGGGACAGATGAAGTAGAAGAGGAAGGAGAGGAAAAGAGGAGACACTGAAGTTAAAAGCCTGCAAAATAGCAGTGACTATGTTGCTGCTGGGAACTGAGAAGCTGGTTTTGGACAATGGTTTGAAGGGAGAAATATCAAGAGTTCAAATCCACCAATGGCTCTGTGTATTCGTTACCCTTTCTGTCTCAGCTTCCTCGCATGGAGAACAATTATAACCTCAAAGGGTGACTCTGAGGATTAAATGAGTTAACACAGAACAGCTCAAGACACTGAACAGAAGTTATTCATCTTAACGTTCATCATCATCATCACCATTACCATCACGATCATCATCACCATCATCATCACCACCACCATCACCCATCATTACCATAATCATCACCATCATCATTTATCACCACCATCATTACCACTATCATCATCACCGTATTTCTTCAACAACATGTGCCAGCCCACAGAGTAGTGACACCATTTAAACCTCTCCTATCTCTGCAGACATAGAAGAGGCAGGGGAAGCATAAGACTTTTTGATAGATGAGATGAAGAGCCTTCCTTCCAGTCAAGGTTGCCCCTGACCTCACCCAAGAACTAACAGTATTCGGAAGAAAGCAAGCAACTCAACCTCAGCTACTCCCTTCCCTTCTGAATTTCCCTTCTCCTCCAATCTTAAAATACACATACATACACAATTTCCTTGAAATTTTTCAGTGTAATTTTTACTTGATTGTGACACATAGAAAATGAGATTAGGGGAAGTGGTGAGGAGATATGAGAAGGTGTATTTAAAAAGTAGGTTCAGTGAAGAGAAAAGGAAAATAATCAGGTAAATGTAAGAAAAAACACAGATAATGGTTTGTTAAAATAAAAAAGAGAGAGAATGAATGTGAGATATGAAAGGAATATAAAGTCCTAATGCTTGATGGGTAAACACCCAATGAAAGCTTAAAGAAATAAAAAGGTGGGTAAAGAAAGCAGTATTAAGTAATATGGAATAAGAGGGAGGAGTCAGAGCAGTAGTTCTCAAAACAAGGGTGATTCCTCTCACCCCCAGAGCACGTTCGACACTGTCTAGAAACATTTTTAGCTGTCACACTGACATTTTTTTTGTTGCGACTGGCATATAATTAGTAGATGCCAGGGATGCTACTAAATATCCTACAATGCATAGGACAGCCCTCAGCAACAAAGAATTATCTGCCCAAGACGTCAATAGAGCCATTTTTGAGAAACCTGAACTAGACAGAGGTTCAAGGTAAACAGGAAGAGATGGAAGTGGATCAGATCTGGTCATTCTTGTGCTCAAAACTGCAAAGTCCTCACGTGACTCTGAGTAAGAGTTAAAATGCTTAGACATGTCCCCTGACACATTCTGCACTGCCTGAGAGTTACTTCTTGCAGCCAGTTACTAGAAGTGAAATTCACTCTACTACATGTGACTTTCTTCAAGGGCAGGTCCTGAAGCTTATTCATATTTGTATCCTTCATATTTTTCAGCACAGTGTCTTACACATACCAAGAATTCAATAACCCTTTCTTCATTCATGAATTAGTGTCACACAGAAAAATAATAAAACAAAGGAAAATACTGTTTGGGATCAGTTTTAAGAAGGGAACATGCTTAATTTGCAATAAGCTCTGCAAACATTTTATCCTTCTAGGTACTGATGTTCTCTAGCACACATCATTAAAAGAAAACAAAAACAAACAAGATGAGACAGTTAACCCTTAGACACCTGAGCATTCTATAGTTATATATCTATAAAATCACCATAATACAACCATTGGTTCTTCTTTTTTCCTTTTTTTGTAAGGCCAGGACTTATGATCTTGAAAGTTATGGAGACAGGTCTCAAATCACTAGTTGAAAAAAATTTTTTAAAGCTATCAATCACTTGTCTCTTCACCTGAATTACTCTCACCCACTCAAGATTCCCTGAACATCTGCAAAAACTTACATTTGTATGAGCTTTTGTTCCAGGAGAAATAGCCACAATTTTGTTATACTTTCAAAGTGGTCTGTGATATGGGGGGGAAATTAAGAACCACTGCCTCTAGAAAACAATTGATTTGACTGATACATATTTCTTTTTTAATCTGGCATTTTTCTGTCACATGAACATAGTTTGCAATCTTAGGATAAGACTTGGTATTATGAAAGAGGCCAATCAACACCAGTAAATCTGTTAACTTTTGGGTCGTTCAAGAGAGGAGATCCTGCTAGAAATCATCAAATTTGCTTCCTCCGGACAACTCCAGCACATGCTACCTGTAGCTGAAAATCTATTCACAGTGGGTCAAACACCATAATAAGCAACTCATTGGACATATGTATGTAATTTGACTCACTTCATTTATTCTACAAGTAAATGTTTATCTCAAACACCAACGTGAAGTAACATTTGCAAAGCAGAAGGAGAGAAAACAGTGATCATAACTGTAAATTCCGTCTTAACAATGCTAATGTTTCTTACCTAAAGTGTGGTCTGGAAACTCGGTTCCTTGGGAATCATCATGTCTGTCCATTCTCAAAAATATAAATAGTTTATGACAGATAAGGTAACCTTCGTCCTGAACTGATGGGCCACCTTATGAGCTTACTCTGAAGTGGATGTTACCTAGTCTGTGTTCTCATTTCGGTTTATGTTATTTTCTGGGTCTTGTTTAGAGTTGAAATAGTGCTGACTTGGTCAACTAATCTTCGACAAAGGAGACAAGAATATACAATGGAATAAAGACAGTCTCTTCAGCAAATGGTGTTGGGAAAACTGGACAGCAGCATGTAAAACAATGAAGCTAGAACACACTCTTACACCATATACAAAAATCAACTCAAAATGGATTAAAGACTTAAACATAAGACAAGATACAATAAACCTCCTAGAGGAAAACATAGGCAAAACATTATCTGACATACATTTCAAAAATTTTCTCCTAGAAGAAATAAAAGCAAGAATAAATAAATGGGACCTAATGAAACTAACAAGCTTCTGCAGAGCAAAGGAAACCAGAAATAAAACAAGAAGAAAACCTACGGAATGGGAGAAAATTTTTGCAAGTGAAACCGACAAAGGCTTGATCTCCAAAATATATAAGCAGCTCATACGACTCAATAAGAAAAAAATAAACAACCCAATCCAAAAATGGGCAGAAGACCTAAACAAGCAATTCTCCAAGGAAGACATACAAATGATCAAAAAACACATGAAAAAATGTTCAATATCACTAATTATCAGAGAAATGCAAATCAAAACTACAATGAGGTATCACCTCACACCAGTCAGAATGGCCGTCATTCAAAAATCCAAAAATGACAAATGCTGGAGAGGCTGTGGAGAAAGGGGAACCCTCCTACACTGCTGGTGGGAATGCAGTTTGGTGCAGCCACTATGGAAAACAGTGTGGAGATTCCTCAAAAGACTAGGAATAGACTTACCATATGACCCAGGAATCCCACTCCTGGGCTTGTATCCAGAAGGAAATCTACTTCAGGATGACACCTGCACTCCAATGTTCATAGCAGCACTATTTACAATAGCCAAAACATGGAAACAGCCTAAATGTCCATCAACAGGTGACTGGATAAAGAAGAGGTGGTATATTTATACAATGGAATACTACTCAGCCATAAAAACTGACAACATAATGCCATTTGCAGCAACATGGATGCTCCTGGAGAATGTCATTCTAAGTGAAGTAAGCCAGAAAGAGAAAGAAAAATACCATATGAGATAGTTCATATGTGGAATCTAAAAAACAAAAACAAAAACAAACAAACAAAAACAAAGCATAAATACAGGACAGAAATAGACTCATGGACAGAGAATACAGACTTGTGGTTACCAGGGGGGTAGAGGGTGGGAAGGGATAGACTGGGATTTCAAAATTGTAGAATAAATAAACAAGATTACACTGTATAGCACAGGGAAATATACACAAAATGTTACGATAACTCACAGAGAAAAAAATGTGACAATGAGTGTGTATATGTCCATGAATGACTGAAAAATTGTGCTGAACACTGGAATTTGACACAACATTGTAAAGTGATTATAAATCAATAAAAAATGTTAAAAAAATTAAAAAAAAAAGAAATAGTGCTGACTTGGGTTGTCTGAGACCTATGAGAAACTTTTTTAAAGCACCTCTTTTTAATTAACTAACTTTCAATACAATAAAAACATTTTTACCCACATTATACTGGAAGAAAAACAAACAAACAGGATTTGGGAATAAGGTCATTCTTGTTTCCCATACAGGTGAGGGGAAGAGGTGGTGGCTTACAATAAGTAGCACTAAAATTAAGACGCAAAATCGAACTATAAAAATCCACGTGACATTGTTAGCCAGCTCAGTCATTTGGGGCCTGGTGTAGAATTCAACAAGCTTGTCTGTTCATCTGCCATAGCAGAAAGCAAAACAACTGTTAAAACCCAAACATCTCAGAAAACTTAAGGACAATACCTACCTTCTAAGGCAATTTGATAACAACAAAAGAGAATTAACAGCTTCCCAAACTCTTCTAAATTCATTTGAAACAGCTGGATGCAATGCTAGACATCAGCAAGCACCCATATTAGTTGTTTCTTTATTTTCTAAGCCATAATATGAGAAAGCAATGTAATACGCTCGTTAACATTGTTGAGTAAATAGGTCAAAAGTGATTCACGGCAGTACCTATTTATTTGGAAGATGAACACTGTAATGCCTAATTAACTTACTATTAATTCTACCTCAATACTGGTGCTCAAAATTGTGTACAACCCATAGAAGCAATGACTGTTACCACAAAGAAATAATAAATTTACAATTAGACTTAAAAGGTTGATTGACTTCACTAGAAACTGAAGAAACAGGGTCCACACATATTCTGATGATGGGAGTAAAAATCTGTGAAAAGCTCCTGGAAGACCATTTGGCAAGTTGGATTGAAAACTTTAAAACTTTCACACCCCTGATGTCTCAGAAAATGAAAAAAAAAATAAAAAGATGACTAGAGCTTAGTGGTTATATGCTTGGGACCTAGTACTAAAATCCCAAGCTCCGAAGCCTCACGTTTCCACTTGCAAAGTCAAGTTACTTTACATCTCTGGCCTCTGTTTTCTTACCTATAAAACAAACAGTAGTTCCTTCCTAATATGTTTGTTTTCAGAATTAAAAAATCTAATATTAAGAAATACGCTTAGAAGAGTACCAAGCAGAGAGTAAAAGCTGTCTTACCTATTTTTATTGCCAAAGCTCTTCTTGTACATACATCATTGGATGTAATTTCATAACTTTACATGACTTCAGCCATGTTAAATATATGCATATAAAAAGATGTAAAGAAAACATAGCAAAATGTTCAATTTACCTATTCATGAGTGGCATTAAGGATAATTCCTATGCTCTTCTGTATAATTTTTAGATTTTTTCCAAACTTTTTCTCTTATTCACAGACTGAATTACTTCTGAAATCAGAAAGAAATGAAATTTTTTTCTTCAAAAAAAACAAGTACTCTTAGGATCTGAAGGAAGGATGAATAGGTGGAGCACAGAGGAATTTTAGGGTACTGTCCTACTCTATAGGACACCAGAATGATAGACGTATGTATAAACATTTGTCTAAACCCACAAATGTAAAACACCAAGAATGATTACCCTAATGCAAACTGCAGATGTTGGATGATAATGATGTGGCAGTGTAGATTCCTCAGTGGCACCAAATGTCCCACTCTGGTGGGGGATGTTGATAATGGGGGAGGCTAAGAGTGTGTGGGGGTTAGGGGTACATGGGAAATCTCTGTACCCTCCCCTTTGCTGTGAATCTAAAATTGTTCCAAAAATAAAATGTTAATAAAATACATAAATAAATGTCATTTTTAAAGGAAGAAAAAAGTACCCCTCATTATTTACTAATCATTTATTTTTAGCTTGATGTCAGATATGCACATTTTAATCAGAACTGAGTCAGCAGGCTATTAGAATTTTACCCCTCTAATTTCCAAAAACTGCCCATGATATTTTTAATGAACTAGTTCTGTAGAAGGTTCTGTAGTTTAATATGTTTGAGAAAATGTTTTACTCAAACTTACGTTTCTATCTCTTTTCTTCCATTTTGACTTAAATACCTGAGATCCTCAGAGCAGTAAGGATGGAAAAAAACATAATCCAAGTAACAATGAAACTATTACATTGGTTTTATTATCTATTACTTCACTGTTGCCTGAAGCACACTGTCTATTTATTACTTTAAGTCTGCCTGAATTTCTTATCAGCTAATTCTCTGAGTCTTAAATGGTTTAATGCATTGGAAATAGAGATAGTAAAGGATGGTTATTATTTTCTCAGAACCATGCTGTTCTTTTAGAAGCATGCTATGTGATTATGCTTCAGAAAAGAAAAATTAAAAAGCATTCTGCCATTTGGTAAATATACTCCAGTTTGAGAAGGTAGACTATTGTATAGAGTAGTAAAAATACAGCTATTGCTATAATTGAATGCACTGTGAAATCTCCTTCATTCACAACTTTAAAACTTGGAAAGTACTCCAGAGATTATTCTCTGTAATTCGTTTGAGTAATGAATTTTATAAATATGGACTCATTAACCAAAAAATAGTTGGTACGATTTCTCAGAGCAATAAACTACAGCACTTCAAGTGGATAAGCCATTCAAAGAGAGAAAAACATTTAAAAATGACAGTATTTTGCAGATAATTGTTAATTCCGTTTTCCTCAGCCCCAAAATGAATCATTTCCTATGTGTTTTCAAACTTTTTAAAATTAAGCTTAATTTTAATTTATTTGTTTATGATATTATACGAAAATCCATGAGTGCTTTCCAATCCATAGGCACAATGCTGACAATACCTTCCTACTCATGCAATCTAATCACTGAGTGATTCCAAGGCAGACAGAACAACTCAACTGGTTCCTCCATAACAGTCATGTCTACTCACAGGGATTAGCTAAAAAAAAAAATATACATATATATATACATATATATGTAAATATATGTGATATATATATTCAACCCATATAGTAGTCTTGTTACTTAAAGTCACAAAATGAAACAGTATGAAAAAAGCTCAAGGTTATAATCAGTCTAAACTAAAAGAGAATCCAACTAAAAGCAGTAATGTATTTTGTTTCCAAGTCAAAGGCTATTCATTACATATCCCAATCCCTCCCTAATCAACAAGACCTACATATTAACACCAACATTTTATGCAGAACAGTTTACCAGTGAGATCTTCATAAAAAACAGGCAAATTGATACCTGAAGAGGCCAGACTATTCGTGAACCATTTTTTAAAAAACAATAGCTGTTTTTTTTTTACATTTCTACCTAAAAATGTGTAGAAAAAAGAAACATGGATTAAACTTGTACTCAACACCCCAACTACCTGAATTTTCAGATGACTAAAATCCAGAAAACTTCTAAAAAGAAAATCAATTTCAAAATAACCCCAAACAAAAGTCTAATATTGTTGGTGCAGGGTTTATGCAAAAATAAAGGGTAAAATATTCAAAAAAGAATACTGTGGTTTGGTTAGAATGAAAAAGTCAGGGGAAAAAACCAAACAAACAAATACCATATGGTGAATAATATAGTAATCTCATCATAATCACTTTCTTTCTTCTAATTTCTGTTCCATGACAAAAGCTCTCTGCTAATTGATATCAAAATATATTATGGCCTAAAAGCATAGCATTGCCAATAAAGGAATTAGAATTCTAAATACAACTGTTCATATTTAATATATACCAATGATAAACTGCCAGAATAGCGAATGTAACAACTGCTGAATGGTGACATTTATATTTACAAGTCATAAGTATAGAGATCAACAGGTTTGTAATTTACAAAGTTTTCAGTTACTCCTATATTCAAAACTACATCAAAGACATGTTCAGTCACATGTGCAGTATTATCTTAAAAAGATAAACGCTGGACAACTGTAAGATGTCATAGGCTAAACATGCTCTGTAAATATTTTGTTCTCAAAATAACTATCTTTCCTATTATATAAATGGCCAGTGTTTTGAGATTTAGACATAATATATACAACTCTATGTGTAAACCTTGATTGATGACATCCTCCTCACAAAAGTAATTAATAATCACATCACATTATTTATCATTCATAAATTTCACTCTTGGGTGAAATTTTTAGTCAAGCACCCAGTCTAAGCTTCCAAAGCATGAAGTCAAAATTTTATCTCTATATCTGTCTGGAAGACAGATCCTTTCATTTACTTGGTTGTACATTATCTATGTTTTTCCATTCCTTTCATAAACTACCTGGGTTTTTTTTTCCCTAAAAAAATTCTCACGTAAATGAAGGCACAGAAAGAGTGAAATGGAGAGAGAGACACAGACTCCCTGATTTACTTCTCCGTGATTCTAACCAATAGCTACAGTGAGGTTAAAAGTTTCACGATAGATCTACCTGCTCTCCAAACATCTACAGAGTAATGATGCAAAGCAGAACTGGGTCCATGTACAGTTTCTTCTCATCTGTTCTGTCTAAAATAGGGAGTGGAGGACACAGCATAACACAAGAAGTATGTGCCCATAGATGCAGAGTTTTGATGGACTACTTACTCCTAATCTAAACCACCTCGCTAAAACAGTAAATATATTTCTGTGCTGATGTAGGTTTCCCAACATCCCCCATCTTAGAAACGTCAACAACTGTAAAGCACAATTCTGCCAAAAGGAACCTGCCCAAATGTGTTCATTTTTTTAAAAATGCCATAATGTTTCAAATGAAAACACAGCTTGCCAAAGATGTTGAATAAAAGGATAACAAAGAAACAAACAGCATCTTTAGACTTGAATTTCAAATGCATAACCTCGCCATCTGTCAACCAGTTGTGAAGCAGTGATCCTAGAGAAGCCCTGCAAACACCAACAAGTTTTGTCCTCGCATCTATCATCTGTATCAATATACATTCTCAGGACCTCAGTAGTAATTACGTTCTGTGTGTGGAGCAACCTACAAGAATGACATTTCCCATTGGCAAACCGAACCCTGCTGATGAATGGGTCATTTTAACAGACTTGCATTTGGTAACAAATGCGGAGTTCAGTTGACAGAGGTAATGGGGAGATGGAGAGAAAGAGGGGGGCTTTTTCCTCACATTTGGATTGGAAATCGGATAGAGGAGGTTAATCTTCAGAGGCCAAACGTCCAAACAACCCCCAGTCTCCTCCCACTTGGCCTCTGAAACCTGATTACAATTTTGGATGTAGACTACATCCTACCCCTTCCCTTCCCACCGGGGCCACCACCTCCGAAGTTAGTGTTAGCTCTCATGCAACTGGGGGTGCAGACTCCTGACCGAGAACCTCACCAGGAACCCATTCAGTAGCGGCACACTGGGCTGGGACTCTGCCTGGGCTCTGCGACGCCACCCGCGGGCTTGCAGGATACCCTACCCCTCCCAACCCCGCCCTCGCCCCCGCCTGGAGCTGCAGCTAGGGTTACGCATCCTCAGCCTTGACACTGCCTCCGCTTCTCTCTATCCCGATCAAGGCTTGTGGGGGTGGGAGGGCAGAAGTGGAATGCGGGTGGCAGGGAGCGAGAAAGAACCAAAACAGTCCTGGTAACCAAGAGCCAGGACGCAACTGGGAAGACCCTGGTGCATGCACACTACACACACACACACACACACACACACCACACACACACACCCCCACACCACACACACACCCCCACACCACACACACATACACACACACACACACACACACACACACACACACTCACCGACGCGCCCTGTGCCCCAGGTTCTATGCCAACTGGCGACAAGATGGGAGGAAGGAAGGAGGTGGGGTGGCGGGAAGGCCCGGAGTTACTGAGAGCGACGTTCGGAAGAGAGCAGGGGATGCCCCAGGGATTGAGAAAGTGAGAAAGTCCCAGACTCCCTCTATACCCCAGGTCTGGGCTCTCCTGCCTGCAACCATGGGTCGCCTTCCTTCAGTGAGGTTCGGGAAGCGGGGAGAGGAGCTGGAGCCGAGCTTCTCCCAGGCTGCCCTCTCGAGCCTGGCCCGGTGCCCGGAACCTGGCTCCCCCTCAGCCCCGGCCCGGGGAGGCTGCCAGGCAAGGGGCGACTTGCCAAAGGACTCTGGGGGAGCAAGAGGGCAGGAAGGAGCATCTTGCACTCTCCGGCCAGCTGCTGGTTTCTTCCCCTGTCGACACACCCCCAGTTAACCCCCTTCCCCGACACACACACGCACAGATACAGAGACACACGTGTTCACCCCTCCCACCATCCCAGGTCTATCGATTAAAACACTAGTTGATTTCTGACGGAGAAAAAAAAAAGGAGAAGAAAAGAGAAAAAAATAAAGTGCAACAACTCTTCTCAGGAGTCTCCGGAGCAAAGAAAGTCCGTAGGCAGGCGTCTTTCCATAGTTTCCTAGGAGTTAAGAAATCTGGCGGTCCCCAGTGAAAACGAGACCGGGAACCCCGAGGGGTGAAAGGCGACGAACTCCTTCCCCACCCCCGCGCTTCTTACCTCCTTAAGTTCCTTGGCCACGTCCTTCAGGTCGCCCAGGACTAATTCCAGATCCTCCACGATGATCTTGATCTGTTCCTTCACCTTGGTTTTGGAGGCTGCCGGCGGTCCCTCGGCTGGAGAGGACGAGGAGGGGGTCCCCTTGGACTTGGCTGACATTCTTTGGGGCAAGTGAGGCAGGTCAGCACAGGCGGGCGAGCGGAGCCTGCTGCGCGCCCCGGTCCCTGGCGCCGCTGCGGCCGCCCCGATCCCACCACATCTTGGACGCTCCCAGGGCAGCGGCTGCTGGCTGCGCTCGGCGCACGGCCGGGCGGCCGCACTGTGGTGCTGCCATCAACTCCCCGAGACGCGGCGCTCGGCGCGGGGCTGCAGACGGGCGAACAGCGCGCCTGCGCCTCCTCCCGCCGCCGCCCGTCGCTCTCGCGCACACACGCGCTCGGCCCCCGCCCGCGGAGAGGGGCGCCCGGCCGCCGTGCCCAAGGCCGTCAGCTGCAGTCCCCGCTTCACGTGCCTCCGGGATCTCTCCCAGAACACCTGGGCATCAGGGCGCTGGGAGACAAGTTCCTGTCCTGCCCACCCCCTCGTCTGGATGCTGATATGCCCTCATCATCTCAGCCTGCTGGATGCCTACCTACATCCATCCTGGATTCCTTCTGCTTTCCCCGCCAGCAGAGACCTGGATTCCCCACCACGCTTTCTGATCAATTTATAAAGAACCCCGACAGGGTCAGAAGTTGGATTTCGGGTTAGTAAAGCGACCCTAAATGTTTATTCAGGACCAAAATGTGTCCAGAGGGCCTCCAGTCATTCTCCTACTCACCTACAAGTTAAACAGAGGTGTTCTCACTTGTGCAGAAAAAAAAAAACAACAGATGTGGTAAAAAGCGACCCCCCACCCCCTGAAATCATAATTTTCAAGAGTTCTTGAAAGAGGTAGCTTAATCCCGCTGATTCCACAAAGTTAATAGCAGGTTTATTAATTGGAAGTCCTCACACCAGAAATCCCCTGAGAGACTGTCTGAGTCATCTTGACTGTACTTATCTGGGACATTTTTTTTTTTTTCAAACTCTCCTTCCTCTTTTCCTGACCTATGCTGATGTCTGTTTTGGGTAGAGTGAGGGGGCAATACCCTGGAGCTCCTTTTGTGGGAGATGAATAAGAAGAGTTTTCCTTCAACTTTTTTTTCCCCCCTGTCTTTTTTTTTTTTTTTTTTTTGCATCCGTTTCAAGCCTTTTACAACCAAATAAAAAGGAAATAACTTTCTGACTGTTCTGTCAAAAGGACAGAGGGAAGGCAGTTTAAATGGAAGCCTTCAGTTTCATTCTCAGTAGGTGGCTATGATTCTCATTAGCTTAAGTTTTAATTTCCTTAATGGCAAACCTATGAGTTGCTAGCTACTGACCTGGCAGGCTGGCTCCACTTTATTTTCCTCAGTGCACACTACTCCAAATCATTATTTTGATAGGCCCCCATTTGGCCATGCCTTAGCAGGGATCTCTGCTTTTTGCTTCTCACTCCCCAGGTTGTTCCAACATGCTTCTTTGCATGAAGAAAACCTTGACCAGCTCTCCTCTTCCTAGTTCCTTTAGTCCCTCATATTCACTCTCTGCATTCTGAACAATTCCTCTTTATAAAATCCTATTTGGATTATGGAAGAAAAAAGAGACAACAGAAGAGAAATAGAAAGTTAGAAGTAGTGTCAAAAGGATAACAACACTGGAAAATACATTGAAAAATCAGAGGAAAAAGAAGACAGGTAGAAAGCAGAAGCTGCTGGAAGAGAATTAAAATAAGGAAAGAATAAAAGAACCAGTGGGCACTAAGCCAATCAGAGAAGATAAAAGAAATAATTAGAAGTGTTAGATAAATAACATGCTTGAGTTCTCTAAGGTGGAGACAAAATTTTTTTTTAAGTTTCCTTGTTTCTGCAGGTTATTCTCTATTTTACAAAGATATAACAGTAAAAAAAAAAAAAAGTTATCAGGTTTACAAATTTCCCTACTGTAAATTCCTAACCTTTCATTATGCTCTTATTTCATATTTGAAGATAAGTGGTCAGAAATGGCAAATGAGAATGTGAGAGAAAAGAGAAAGTGCTGCTCCTGTGTATTTGAACTTTTGACTCTCAACAGTAGGCAAATGAATGGGGAAGCCCAAAAAACCCAAAGTATAATGATTTTAGGCAAGCATACTGGAGAAGAGGAAAGGAAGAGCTGTTTTCC
The DNA here is from genome assembly GCF_048564905.1 of Vicugna pacos. Classification (NCBI taxonomy): domain Eukaryota; kingdom Metazoa; phylum Chordata; class Mammalia; order Artiodactyla; family Camelidae; genus Vicugna; species Vicugna pacos. The sequence goes on from NC_132989.1 coordinate 37,631,145, forward strand.
TTCCATTGACAAAATAATCCTTTTGTTAATATAAGCATATTTACATTCTACTCTCAATATCCTTCACTGAAGATTTTTTAAAAATCTGTTTTCCTATGATATCCATTACTATTAATGAGGTAAACTATTCTGGCTCAAAACTGAATCATAATTATTACTCTAATACACACTGTGCACGTCCACATCACAATTTACTCTTAAATAATGGTTATCTATCTATCTACCTACATACCTACCCACCTACCTACCTACCTACCTATATTTAAATACAAGATGGAGTTGTATTTTAACTGAAAGGGGAAAAGTTAAAATTGGCTTCCAAAACCAAACTGAAAAAATGAGTTGGACCCCAGCAGTGGTGGCTACTACTATCTTCCGGTTATTAAATGAATATGGGTAAAATATTCCAAAAGAAGAAAGTTTTATAAAGAGAGTTAAAGATATTGAGGGGAAAGAGACAGGCTGAAAAGGATACAAGGACATAAGTTTTGCTCCCTATTTTTTATCACCCTTGTGGAAAAATTAGTCATTCCTTTGGCTCATTCTGTACTCTCTCAGACATTAGTCTATGTGATGTTTTAAAGCCAAATTATGGGGACCACACAGCAAAAGTGACACCCAATAAAATTTCTTATGAATGTGTTCATAAATTTGTTTATGTACTAGTGCTGGAGGCAAATGGATACATGCTCAAACCACATCACTTACAAACTTAGACAGAACAACAAATTGCTAATAGAAAAGTGTCTTATTTATAGAAGTGATTGTGCACCCAGTATTCTATAATTTCTTTCTCTTTAGTCAGCTTTTTCTGAGTTTTGCAGCAGGAAGGACTGGATAATTGTAGAAGATCATCGAGTGTCTGGTTGTTCAGTTACAAGCACTTATCAGTATTCTCCTCTGTGTGTGTGTGTTTAATCTATTGCATTCTCTCTAATACTTAACCTACACGAGGAAATGCTATGATAAAGACATACTTTTTAATTCACAAAGAAGTCAAGAATGTACCCAAAATATTTTGTCCAATTTTGTTGGCACTGGCTTTTATTGATATACGATCATAATAATGTTCATTGAGTCCCCCCAAAAGGATGATATACATAATACAACATCACTTTTAATGGAGACTCTTGGTGTTCTTTCTTTTTTGTCTTTTGCACAAACTAATTTTCGTTTATAAAATCCAATGTTATTAGATATATGTGAAAATATTAAGACAAAGAAAAAAAAAAGGAATGACAACTTTGTTCCCACCAAAATAGTTTTCACTGGGGAGATGTGGGTGAAAAATAGTGGAGAATGACATGGATGTCTAGGAGAGAAAATGATGTTAGTGAAACACAGCAGAGAAAAATTAAAAAAGTTCTCCATATATATGTTGACTATGAAGTATACTGTATACATCTAGAAGTGATTCTCAAACTCTGGCATGGATCAGAGCTTGTTAAAACACAGACTGCTGGACCTCACAACCAGAATGTCTGATCTCACAGGTCTGGGGTGGAGACTGATATTTGCATTTTAACAAGTTTCTAGGCTTCTGGAAAGAGACCACACTCTGAAAACCACTGTTTGAGAGACTGAAAGAAAGCGTTAGGTTTCTTTTTAGCCAGAATAAGCCTTAAAGATCATCCAGTTATACCTCTTCATGTTACAGGTGAGAAAACAAGGCCTTAGGAAGTTAAATGGTACATCCACTGTTTCACATCTAGGGAATACAAATTGGGATCTAGAATCCCACTCTGACTCAGATGTTTGTGGAGTTGTCTCCATTTGTTTGGAGAATGTCTCCTTTTTATGTATCAATTGCTTTTGGCATGATGGCTACCTACTATAGATGCATATTGGTAAATCAAACAAACAAACAAACAAAACGTGATCTGAAAGTTTAAATACAAATTCCCATTACAGTGTCCTCAGTAATTAGAACTTTATCTATTCCAAAGAAGCTGCTCACTAAATACGTGATAAGGAGATGAATGAATGAATAAAGTGTTGTCTCTCTCTGTATATTTTGAAAAATTTAATTTCACAAATATTTCTTAAATAACTAGTCTCAGCAAGAATCTGTGACATGGAGTACATGTGCCACTAGGTTTAGCAAGACAGTCCCTGCAGGAACAATTAGAGAATTCCTCACATCACTCTTAATATAAAATAATTTTACCTTAGGGTATCTCTCTCTCTCTCTTTTTTCTTTTTTTTTTTGGCCTTCTTTCTCAACTACAGTTTATTTTATTTGACCTACAAAGTCAACGTATACATGACATTTTTTTTCTTACTTTTTTTACATGAGACAGAAACTGAACTTTTGCTTAACTTAACAAAGGAAATTGTCTCATAGCCATAGAAAGGCAAGGAGAGAAATACTTTCAAGTAGAATTGGAGCCAGAAATTCTAGGACCATTGTGACTATTTCATTCTGTCTGTGTATCCCACTTTTTTTTAGCAGGTTGGCTTCTTTCTTAGGCTAGTTTCTCCATAAAGCCAAAACTTGGTCAATGGTAAGTCCAGATTCACATCTTTACAACTTTGCAGCTAGAAAAGAAAGAGGTAATCACAACAAGCTCCCAGGAGAGGACTTTGATTGGTCCAGCTTAGACCATGGACACATGCTTTGGCCAATCACTGTGATTGACCCAGGTGCAAAGCTGCTATTCTTTTTAAAAAAGTCACACAATTATATACTTGTTACCATGATTTTCCAGCAGGTGGCAGTAAAATGAGTTATTCTACAAAAATCTATATATTATGATAATTTTCTGATACATGGAAGTATTTTTAGGAAGCAAAATCATTTTCAAATGCATACAAAGACATCATATATATGAATTAGCAATGGTCCTGCTTGGGTCAGTAACTAGTGATAAGGAAATTTAATGACTGGCCCAACTTGAATCAGGTTGCCTATACCTGTGGCCCATTTTTTCCCCAAAACAGAAGATGAACCCCTGGAAAAATAAAAATAAAAAATAGCCACACTACAGCCTTTAGATTGGATCAACCTTACTTTTTTCTCATACTTGGAGACTGACATTTTTAAGTTGTTTTTGCTTCCCAAAGCTAGCTGCATTCAAATCTTAGTTTTAGCATTTAGTGTACCCCCTTCATCCATTCTCATCTCAGGGTCCCAGCTCTAAAGACCGGCAATTCTGTGATTTATATATTTATAATCTGTGGAATTTCCCAAGCAATAATAGCAATGAAATAATATTCGGGCTCTTGTCCACAGTCTTTGAAAATGCTTCAAGGAAGGCGGCATTTGGATCCCACCCGTAGGAGGGGGCTAGTTGCCAGGAGAACCAACCACGTGATTAGAAAGCTGGAACTTTCACTGTCACCCCCTGACTTCCAGAAAGCGACGAGGGACTTGAGGTTAAATCAGTCACCACTGGCCAATGATTTAGTCAATCATGACTACGTAATGAAGTCTCCATAAAAACCCAGAAGGACAGCTTTTGGTTCTCCTTTTCAGAGAGCTTCCAAGTTGGGGAGCTACAGTGCTTCCAAGTGCCACTCTGCTGGGTGCCAAGCTCTAGGAGGACAGAAACTCCTTTGCTCTGGACCTCAACCTATGTCTCGCTTCATCTCACTGTTGATTTGTACCCTTTAATATCCTTTTTATAGTAAATCAGTAATCTAGTGAGTAATGGGTTTTCGTGAGTTCTGTGAGCAGTTCTAGCAAATTCATCAAATCCAAGGAGGAGGTTGTGGGAACCTCTGATTTATAGTCAGTCAGTCAGAAGTCTTGGACTTGAGTTTTGTGTCTGAAGTACAGGCTGGTGTTGTAGGACTGGAGCGCTTCATTCATGGAATCTATTTCTGTCTTGCAGTAGATGGTGTCAGGATTGAGTTCAATTCATGGACACCCTGCTGGCATCTGAGAATTGCTTGTTGGTGAGGGGAAGGACCCTCCCCCTGACACACACACATGTTGGAACTGGGTCCAGGAATGCTTTTCAAGACCTCACCCAGCCCAGAGCTGCTGAACTGCCCACCACATGTGCAAGCAAAATATTGAAACAATTATTCCCTTTCACCCAAGTTTTCAAGAGTTTCCACTCATCCTGAAACCTTGGGACCCATGCCTGACATCTCATTCTACCCAATCTGATTCCACCTCTCAGCTTCAAACTGCTGGGCCAAGTGAAGTAAGAACTTAAGACTTTGAATACTCCAGGCCAAAGAGGTGTTCTTAAAACTTGGCCAGTAGCCACTCTGCACAATTTAACAGCTTAACAGCCTCTTTCCATGAAAGGTGATTCAGCCACAACCAAAGAATACTCGATCTTTTAGGGGAACCCAATACACCCTGCTAGCACCAAAATAACTGAAAGTCCTATTCAATCATTCTTGTGTCCAATTAATTTTAACAGCTACTTAAACAGTCCTATCATTGTTAAGTTTCAGGATTTTTTTTCCAAGGAAATGAGTAAGGGTGAGCCAGCAATCACTAGTGAATCACTACTGTTTCTTATCTAATAGAGTCAGAGAGGACAGAGATGCTGGCAGAGGTTGCACTACTCCCTCTACTTACAGAATACCTTGACTTTCAGGAATATAAAGCCACATCCTGCCAGATGTAAGGTGGTACCAATGTTATCTACTGTGTATCGCTAGATACAGTGTATGTACAGTTTTAGTTTCTCATCTGGGATGGAATAACCCAAATCTGCAAACAATCTAGAACATTCTGTGTAATGCCTAACCTCCAAAACTATGAGAAAAATAAATCTTAGAGTTGAGGCCACGCAGTTTATAGTATTTTGGTATGGAAGCCCAAGCTGACTTAGATAGATTTTGTTTTATTTTTCCAGCTTCGTTGAGATATAATTGACATATGATGTTGTGTAAGCTTAAGATGTAGATGTGCTGATTTAATACACTTATATATTGTAAAATAATTACTACCAAAGTGTTACCTGTGAACACCTCCATCCCATCATATAATTATCATTTCTTTTTTGTGGTGACAACATTTAAGATCTGTTCTCTTAGCAAGTTTTAATTATACCGTGCAGTATTATAAGCTAAAATCACCATGCTGTATTTGAAATCCCTAGAACTTATTCATTTTATAATGAGAAGTTTGTACCCTATGACCAATATCTCCCCTTTTCTCTACCTGCCAGCCCCTGGTAAACACCATTCTACTCTCTGTTTCAAGAATCTAGCTTTTTTAGATTCCACATATAAGTGATAGCATACAATATTTCTTTTTCTCTGTCTTATTTCTCTTACAGTAATACCCCCAAGGTCCATTAATGCTGTTACAAATGGCAGGGTTTTCCTTTATCATGGGTGAATAATATTTCATTGTATATGCATACTGCATTTTCTTTATCCGTCCATCCATTGACAGAAACTTAGGTTATTTCTATATCTTGCCTCGTGAATAATGCTTCAGTGAACATGAGAGTACAGATAGATATCTCTTTGAAATCTTGATTTCATTTCCTTTGGATATATACCTAGAACTGCAATTGCTGGATTACATGGTAATTCTAAAAGATTTTGGTACTGAGAAGGTGCGGTGCTCCTGTAACAAATATCTAAAATGTGGAAGCAGCTTTGGACATTTGAGCCATTCTGGCAAGGGCTGAGAAAGAAAAGAGAGCTGGAGAGAAAGCCTCCATCTTCTTAGAGTCCATAAATCCTCATGAATAGGATGTCTGTAGCCATATGGATATTGAGGACCATTCTGGTAATGGCTCATGCAGAAATGAGGACATGTTATTGCAAACTGGAGGAAAGGCGATCCTTGTTACAAAGTGAGAAAGTACTTGGCTACAGTGCATCTATGTTCAAGTGTTTTATGGAAGACAGAATTTACCAGTAATGAAATTAGATGTTTAACTGAAGAGGTTTCCAAGCAAATGTTGAAGGAGCAGTCTGGTTCCTCCTGACTGCTTATAGCATAATGCGAGAAAAGAGAGATGACTCGAATGAGGAATTGGTGAGCAAATAAGGAAACAGAACTTAAAGATTTGGGAAATACTCGGCCTATTCTGCAAAAACAAATTAAAAGGCACGTTCAGACGAGAATAACAAGGGTGAGGCTGGACTATCCATCAAAGAGAAAATGGAATTATACAAACTGAAACACAGCCAGTTTGAGCAGAAGGGGACAGAGATAGAACAAAATGCAGCAAGAATGTCAAACTTCTTAGATTCTATAGGACTGGATCATAATGCTGTGAGGATGGAAACATGCACTCTCCTTAAGAAAAGGGAAAAAAGACCCCAGAGACCATTCAGAGATCATTGGGACCACCGCCCTGGATTTAACAGGTCACATGGCTTTCAATCAAATACTTGGGGACTAGACAATTCTGTAAAGCAATGGAACAGGGCAGCCAGAGCCTTGGGGGTCTGACCCCCAGCCATCAGAATCATGGAGAGAGGACCACCAGTCCAGTGGGTCCTGAAGACTGCAGCCATAGTGGGCCTGTGGAGCAGAGCACTGAATCAAAGAATATTACTCTTCAGCATCAAGATCTGATGGAGTTCACCTCGCTAGGTCTGGGACTTGCTGGGGACCCATCACTCTTTCCTGCTTTCCTATTTCTCCCTTTTGGAATGGGAATGCCTAGTCTATGCTACCACTGTATTTCGGAAACACATTAATTTAGCCGATTTCACAGATTCACAGATGAGAGTAATTTTGCCTCAGGATGAATTATACCTCAAGTCTCACCCATATCTGATTTAGATAATATTTAGCTGGGACTTTAGACTTCAGATTTTAAAGCTGATGCTGCAATGAGTTAAGACATTAGGGACTGTTGGGATGAAATGAATGTATTTTGCATGTCAGAAGGACATGAATCCAGGGGGCTGGGGCAGAATGGTATGGATTGAATGTTTGTTTCCCCTCACAATTCATATGTTTAAGCCCTAACTTCCAGTGTTACAATATTGAGATGGGGCCTTTGGGAGGTAATTAGTGTTAGACAAGGTCATGAAAATGGGCCTTTAGGATAGAATTAGTGCCCTTAAAAGAAAATGTAGAGATTTCCTCTCTTCCCCACCCTCCACCCCTACTTTTTTTTCTCTCTCTCTCTCTCCAAGTACAAGCACCAAATAAAGACCATGTGAGAACACGGCAAAAAGAGGAAGAACAAGCCAGGAAGAGAACTCTTAACAGGGACTAAATCTTCTGGCACCTTGCTCTTGGACTTCTCGGCCTCCAGAATGGTGAGAAAATAAATCCCTATTCTTTAAGCCACTCAGTCTGTGGTGTTCTGTTATGGCAGGCAGATCTCCCTGAGACCGGTACTGTCTACCCCAGAGGAGTTCTCCAATTACATGAAGATGGTGGCATCTTTTAGATAGTGTTTGAGATAAGCCTTGAAGTTGGCTAGTGCATAGAGTGTAGATGTGAACAATGTCCTCTGGGATTTTGCAGTCCACAAGGTGTAAAGTTAAGTGCGAAAGTCTTCTATAAGAGAAAGGAAGGGGGAGAGAGAGCTAGCAGTTTGCCCAGGTAGGCTGGTTGCTGTGGATGTGTATACAGCCTAAGAGCCTGAACGAGGCAGGAGTAGAAAGGTGGAACTGGAAGTAATCCATAAGTTTTCAGGAATGAGAAAGAGGTATCAGCCACATGCTTTGGCAACTAATTCAATTAATCAGTAGGAAAGTTTGATTTTAAGATTTTGAGTCTATGCTATTTGCAAATGTTCATTCTGGTATGTTTTGAAATATATTTAAGGGTCACGCATAATCTGGTAATGATGAATTTTGGTGGAATGAAGGAAAAAGCAGCAGAATGCATATACCATACAAAATGAAGTCAAATGGCCATACGCTATTCTCCTCAGGAGAACCAACATATGTATGTAAATGATACACTATTCAAAGACCAGGTAGTACTCTAAAAGTTCATGTATAAAGATAGTCAACATCACAAAATTATCAGATGTTTGAACTCTACGAAAACACTACTTGTAACAAGATTTTAGAAAATCTTAGAATTTCAGGAGTGGAAATTACTTAGGAGCCATATAATACAAATATGGTAGTCTTACTGATATAGATACTGAGTTCAGAGAAATTACAAGATTAGTTGGAGATCACAGAATCAACAAATGACCAGAATCAGACCTTCATACATGGACCCTTGAATGATACAAATAGGTCAAGAAAACATTAGCTTTTTGAAAGCATTGTATAATAATAGGGTATCATAAAAGCTATTTCTCCTACTTTAAAAGCTCTCTGCACCTTGAGATATACAGTCAATCTCTAGTAGTTTAAAAGATTTTGCTGATAATATCCTTTGAAAGACAGCAGCGATTAAAAAAAGAAATCATTCACATCATTTGCAAATATCTTCCCCCATTCTATAGGTTGTTGTTTTGTGCAACGACAGATGAGTGGATAAAGAAGTTGTGGTATATTTATACAATGGACTACTACTCAGCCATAAAAAGAATAAAATAATGTCATTTGTAGCAACATGGATGGACCTAAAGATCATCATTCTAAGTGAAATAAGCCAGAAAGAGAAAGAAAAATACCATATGGTATTATTCATATGTGGAATCTAAAAAAAGAGGACACTAATGAACTCATTGACTAAACAGAAACAGACTCACAGACATAGTAAACAATCATATGGTTACCAGGAGAAAGGAGGTGGAAAGGAATAAATTTGGCAGTTTGAGATTTACAAATGTTAGCCACTATATAGAAAAATAGATTAAAACACAAATTTCTTCTGTATAGCACAGGGAACTATATTCAATATCTTGTAATAACCTTTTATGAAAATGAATATATGTATGTATATGCATGACTGCGACATTGTGCTGTACACCAGAAACTGACACATTGTAACTGACTATATACTTCAATTAGAAAAAAAATTTTAATTAAATTAAATTTTAAAAAAGAAAAAAAACCCATTCATGCTAGAGGTTCTAGAAAAGTAGTATATGACACCTCCAAAGACAGTATCAGAATAAGATAGGAAAGCAACTATTAATTTGGCAATGTAGCAAAAAATTAGTATGTAACTTTTCATAACCCAGATGTCCTATTTTGTTTCAAATTTTAATGGATATGTGTAGGGTGGCAACATATGAAATATTTTTAACCATCTCTCATCAAAACCTTGCTACCTCTGATATTTTAATAGCATTTGTTCTAATTATGTTAAATTTTTCTCAAATATTTTTTTACATTCTTGCAAATTACTTTTTCTTTTTTGAAAAATAACCATTCAAATTTACTGAAATTATTTTCAATTCAGTATGTAATTGTAAATGGTATAATTGAGAAGAAAAATGTCAGTGTCAATAAATTCTAAGACAATGCCTTTATTCTATAGTGGCATTCCATCATAATGACCATTTCCTATTTCCTTAGCTTTTTGCATAATTTTTGTAAAACTTTTTGGTATCACCATGTATGAAGCACTGCTAGACTATATTTTCAGTGTGTTTAGCACTCACTAAACTAAGAGTTTAGCAGGACATTTGAAAATGTTCACTCCTTTCCCACATGGCAGAGACATTTACTAGCCCTCCTTCCGGTAAATTCCAGTCACATCAGCTGTCCAGACATTTAAAAGGCCCCCTACAGGGTGTCTTTAAAAACCATTATGCCAAAGAGTTGTAGCATCTAACAGAAGGAAATGTCTGTATCCTTATTTTGAACTTTTAAAGAACTAGTACAAAGTGATCCACTGTCTTCTTTTTTTTTTTAATTTATTGATTTTATTTGTGTATAGTATTTTTTAATTGAAATATAGTTGACTTACATTGTTGTGTTAATTACAGGTGTACAAAGTGATTCAGTTAAACCATACAGCAGCAGGCTCTGATAAAAACTCGGTGGATTTGAAGTGAGGCACCTTAGGTTTGAAACTCATGTTCCGCCACCAGCTCTGTGATTACAGAAACTGAATCCACCACCATTTCCTTCTTTATCTGCAAATGTAGATACAATACCTATTTTGCAAAAGTAGATTGAGAATCTAGAGAGATAATTATGTGGAAATGTTTTGTAAGCTGTGAATTACTGAACAAATGTTAGTCACTGTTATTCTTTTTTTTGTGTTTGTTTTGATTGATGCGCTCTGTGCATCAAGAAACCTGCTACCTCCACTGTTTCAGGATTTGGCTGCTTCCCAGAAGTGCGTGATTAAGTAAGTTCCTCTACGACAGCATTTTTCAAAGCAAGTTTCAGCAGTTTCAATTTAAAAAAAAATGGAAACATTGCATACTATGCATACCCCTTACATAATGCTGAGGTTAAATATAAGGATGTTAAAATCTGAAAAATCTGACCTGTTTAATTTAGTTTCCAAACTTACTTGACCATGAAATCCCCAAATTCCCTCCTTTCTGTCTTCACTTCACCTCAACCCTCCTTTCCTTTTCTTTCTCTTCTACCCTTCTGGCCTTCCCTGCTTTTTTCCTTCCTTACTTTCTCCTTCAACATAACACCTATAAGCATTCTGCTTGTTTTATGGAACGTAACGTATTAAGATCTGTTTTAAAAGTTTCTAGTGATTATTATCTCTCTCTCTCTCTTTTTTTTTTTTTAACGAGAGGGAGGTAATTAGGTTTGTTCATTTATTCCTGTTTGGAGGAGGTACTGGGGATTGAACCCAGGACCTCCTGCGTGCCAAGCACGCACTCTACCACTTGAGTTATACTCTTCTCCCTCTAGTGATTACTCTTGATCATATTTTGCTTTTCCTAGGAATTGATCTTATAGAGCTGGATTATTCCATATAGGAGGACTCTATCAGGAATCCTGTCTGTGTTCAGCAGTATTTTTATGCTGGTGTGTTTTTCCATATGACCAGTTTGATTTTGTAATTTTTTCATGCCGCATTTGTACAGAATTCTACAATTTTTCAAGCCTGTCCCAATGTCAGATCACTATTTCCCTTTCTTTTGAAGATAATTCAATAAAACTAAAGCAGGGAATTACTATTATCCTCAATTTACAGATAAGACTTCCAAGAGTAAGAGAGTTACTCAAGATCGTACAAAGCTGTTGTGAAACAAAACCAACAACAGAACCCAGAAGTCTTCATTCTTGCTCAGTGACCTTTCTTCTACAATGCAAAGCTTCTTAAACTCCTTGCCTATTATATCATGAGCCTTCAATTCTCTCTTCTATCTTGGCATGCTCAAAAAGAAAAAAAGAATAGTGCACTTTTGGCTTCAGGTCAGAAACGTGAAGGGTAGAATCTGCTTCCTTATTTTAGCTGCCTATAACTGAACCCCTATTTTATTTGCTACAGGCTATTTGGGAACAGGAGAGAAAGGTTGGGAGGTTTATATTTGGTTTGAATTGCTAAAGGAAAATCTTCCATTCTCAAATTCAGACCAACATTTATTTAAGAAATTTCAAAGACTGTAGCTCTTGCAGATTTTGTAAGCAGAAGACTGAATCCTCAAAGATTTGGGTTAGTAATCTTGAAGTAGAACAGTACGCACTATATATAACAAGGAGACTTTCCCAGCCTTGAGGACAGGGCAGTGTTTTATGATAGAAAAGCAGTTGTTCAAGTGGTGCTCATCTGGAACCAAAAAAGAACTCAAAATACACTAGTGCAACCAAGAAAGCAAAAGGGAAAGTTCTTTTCCATGTACTTTCCAGCACGCATTTGACATACTGGCAGCTCAGGAACATTCCTGACATTTCTGAGCTGCTCCGGACAGCAGCATGTGAATAGAAAGTGTGACGGAGACTACTTCGGCACAGGACCGACTACGCTGCGGTAGACTGTTAAGATTCAGGCAGCTTCTCCCTGATAGGCTGAATGCCAGCTAATTTACAGCCACATGACTTGGTGATTGGAACCGGTGTGAAAACTACACCGTGGACCAAATTCTGCAAACATATAACCATTGCATTCAATTAGCTTCAGGATTTTTATTGTTTTAGGAGTTGTAGCATAAAAATCACTAACTTAGGTGACATTGATTGTGGTAGGAGTGTAAGCTATTTCTTATTTATCTGACAACATATACATGTCTAAGTTTAAAAATCATTGTAATGGATCAAGTTCCACTAAATCCAGTAATAAATTGCATATTGTAAAATTAATTTGATATTATTCTTTTGATTTCACTATGATACATACAGGAAACTCTTTTCAGTCGATTTTATAAGGATAACCCCGTTAACGATATGAAATTAAAATGGGATTCTTATAGCACCTTCTACGGAAGTCACTGGGCTGTCACAGGATATGTACTGGATGGCAGGTGGGGGTTGAGAGGTCGAATGAATGGAACCTGATGGAGGAGTCACCACAGCAAGAGTATGAATTAGTGAAACCAGACACACTGCTCACTACTGTCTGCAGTGATCTGTGCACAGGAGATTCACCTGTACAGACTATATCCTTTGCTTCCATGAGTCCCTCTGCCTTCCAGATTCATTCAGGTGGTGAGGACCATAGGACAGCTACTTGTTTGCCTGCCATATTTCCTGTAGGTTTGGCTGTGTCCCTTAGTCACAACCCTTGACAAAGGCCTTCCTGGGTTCCATTTATATCCTTCTGTTCCTTCTTCCTTTCAGGCCTCAGCCTCTTCTGAGGTTCTGCACCACTGACTGGTTTTAGTATAGTCTAAGCAGAGTTTTGCTGACTGTCCTCTTATTAAACTTTTTTCAAATTACCTGCTATGAAAGTACCATGTTTTATGTGACCCTTACATACACTAGGAAGTCAAATAAGGCTGGCCAACTAGTTAGGACCCCATTGGCAAAAATATAAAGAATGTTGTAGGAAGTCCTTCACTCTAGAAAAAGAGAGACCTAATGTCCCCAACCTTAATCCTAGAGTTATTGTAGGAAAATAATGTGGGATGTGTGTGTATGTGTGTGTGTGTATCTGTTGGCTCATCTTCCCATCCACACACCCACCCTGCAATATGAATGCATCCATAACCAACTTATTTGATAAACTACTTGTACATTAGGTCAAAAACAGTAGAATGTTGGCAAATTTATATGGTCAAATGTTTTTACAGGTGCATAAAATTTCGTATTTTTCTGGTGGTTTTCTTTCTTTAGCTCTCACATTTAAATTGTGTGAATAACTTTACCATCACGCACACCTTGTTCAGATTTTTCTAAGCAATGAGATATATTTGGAAATAATTAACGTGTATAAGTAGCATCCGCTGTTTCTTCCATAAGCAGTATCAGGCAAATAAAAGAGATTGGGCAACACTATCCCAGGTGGCAATAAATATTTTTAAAATGCAGTGGAATCATTTTTAATTCCTGTGCTTATATGTTTCATATAATGATAGTCAGTGGCACTGCAGATTAACTTGCAAAGAACATATTAAAATTGTTTACATGTTAATTATTTTAGAAATTCTATTAGAAGCTCAAGTTTCTTCTCATGCTATGCTGGCTTATCCTTCCTATTTGTTCTCGTTTGGATATTTTACAATGATATATGTAACTCTATACTATATGCTTTCTCTCAGTACTTTAAATTTTAGAACCATCTTCAGCATCTTTTTATATAGAGCTATACACTGTTGGACCCCTCCAGTATTCATGAGAGTTTTATAAAATGGAAGACTTGAGAAGACATGTGGGACAGATTCTCACTAAGCGGGTGGAGTGTGGCTGATCACATCCTTAAGGAATGCTCTCAGGGCATCTGGTGAGTACGAATATATCTGCCCTTTAGGAAAATGTAGCTAACGTGAACACTACAGTAGTCCCTCAGTATCCACAGGGGACAAGTTCCAGGACCCCCTTTAGGCACCAAAATCCACAGATACTCAAGTCCCTCATATAAAATGACACAGTATTTGCATACAACCTATGCATATCTCCCATATACTTTAAATCATCTCTAGATTACTTTAAATACCTAATATACTGTAAAAGCTATGTAAATAGTTGTAAATACAATGTAAATTCTATGTAAGTAGCTGCTGATACACGGCAAATTCAAGTTTTGCTTTCTGAAACGTCCCAGAATTTTTTTTCAAATATTTTGGATCCTTGTTTGGTTGAGTCCACACATGCAGAATCATGGATATGGAGGGCCAAAACTGCACAGATGAGAACACTGAGACAAAAAGACCTTAATAGCATACAGTCACACAGGAAGTAACAAAGTTCTAAATCAATCCCAAGTGTGACTGACTTCAAAGTCGGTACCTTTGAGTCAAGAAAGAAGGAACTCTATTATCTGTCACGTATCTGGAAACTTGATTAAGTTCCTGTCCTTTCTTGGTCTCAATTTTTTACCTGTATAATGAAGGCATTTTACTTTATAATCTCTAGTAAATTTTCCACCTGCAATATTCTATATATTCAATCAATCATTTACTTAATGAGACCATAGCCAATACCCAGAAATTTTAAAGTACATCACTACATTATCTGGATAGTATATGTTCCAATCTTTCACCTCTTTTTGCATTAATTTTTTCATAAGAGATTCTACCAGGAGACAGAAATAACTCATCATCTGTGCTTTTTTGGTGTCTTTTCCCTAGATACCTTCACCACCAGTATTGCAGACACACAAAAACATAATTTTTTCCCCAACAGTCGGGCCACATCCCCCTTTCCCTAATAATATTTTCTTTATTCTAGAGACAGAGTATACTTATTGAAAATCTTTTATATTTCTGTAATTGACTAACTGTTTTTCTCATTTTCCTTTCAGCTCTTCAGCAATGAAACAATGAAAAAAAAGGTCTGGAATGTTTTCTCTGATGGTTGATATCTATTATTTGGACCATAAATTTGATGTCAGAAAAACACAGGATCTTTTATGATCATACATTTTTATGTCCCAGAAGCTATAAATGTTTCCCACAAAAGGATGTAAAATAATTTTGCTATTCTATTCTTTGTGTTTCTAGCAACCTTACATAGTCTACATGTCAGAAATAATTACCCTCACCATGATTCTCTGTTTGTCTATGGATATAATGCATTTTACAAATTACACAATATATTTTTCCCTATACACCATCCCAGTAACATCTTATGAGTATGCATAGATTTAAAGCCTGCATAATACCTTCATTTTGTCAGAGAAACACTTTGCTCTCTACTGTTTTGAAATAATAATACCAGAAGAGACATCTATACTGAACTCATCTACCTTGAATTATTATTTTGTATCCCACTGATCACAGGCTGGTTCCCCCAGAAATCAGTCTGCCAGGTGGCTTAGAGGGTCAATTATACTGGGTATTTGTTTCTCTACTAATCCTTTTCCTGCCCTTTCCCTCAGTCTATTCTACATCACAGGGAACATCAGTTTCCTGCCAGCTAGCTTCTCTTGCCAACTGGCTTCCTGGCAGGTTTGGGCAATGGTGAAAATGGGAAGATGAGCGTAAAGAGAAACTGGAGTATTTCTCTTAGACTCTGCAGCAACATCTTTGGCAGTGGCTGCATCTCCTTAGCTCATGCAGAACAAAAGCCACTCCCTCTGAGATTCAACTGCTGAGGACAAGGTTCTGGCTCTCTGAGTGGTCCAGCTTCTAGATCTGGTATCACTACTTCTTCCTTCTGTCCCTTCTTCTCTGGGCTCATCATGCTCCCAGATGTTATTAATCTCTGGTTTGCCTCATTATCCATCATTGATTTGACCAGCTCTTCTATCATCCATGTAAACAATTCCTTGAATTGGATTCCCTCTGTTTAAAAGACCTAGTACCGTTTCTCTTCTTTGGACTGGACATAGATTAACCCACACTTGCTCATTTCATATTCATTCGCCAAGACTTCATTACATATCAGACTTGTGCAAGGCACTGTTTAAGGCTAAGACCATAAGTGCGAATAAGATATACATTTTTTCCTATCCTTTATAAAAATTATAGTCCAGTGGAAAAGATAGATATTGTATAATAAATTGTAGATATGACACATATTATAAAAGATAAATTATCTGATATTATGGGATCAAAAATAAGAGAAAGTTAAACCAAAATAAAGAGTCAGGAAAGTTCTTCTTAAGTTTGTGCTCTACTCTGGATAGTAGAGTGTTTGTTCCCAATTAGAATTAAAGTGACAGAAAACGTTTCAAGTATTTATGTAAAAAATTTGTGTCTTAGACAACACATGACCCCAGGAGCTTAAAATAGTAAAGGAACATAGATATATTGGCTATCTGTGTAATCCTTAATTCAGAACCTCCTGCAGCCACACAATAAAGAGCTACAGGGTATGAACCTGCAAACTTAAGTACTGAAACCTGTCCCTGTGTGTCACCTTGCCCTTCTATTTAACTTGGAAAGACCAACTTAGGTTAAACTTATTCTAACTTGTTTTAGTATTTTTTTCCTTATTTTTTTCTGTTCAGTTTGATTTAAAATATTTATTAATTATACAGTATTTGCCAGGTACTGTGCCTCACTGATGATGACGTAATAAATAAAATACACATCTTGCTCTAAGGAATTTTTTTGCCTGAGAGATGCAGACAAGTGAATGAGTGCTTATAATACCATAGGATACATCCCAATGAGATCGGGATAGTGGGGATGAGAGGCTGGCATAGTGTGGTATGGTAACCCAATATAAAGGCATCTAGCTAGCCTTGGTAAATTAAGGAATGCTCACTGGAAGATGTAACAGTTAACTAGGAGAGAAGCCAAAAGTCTGTTTTGGTGGGAATACACAAACCCATAAGTTAATACTTTTTTTGCATAAAAAGATTGAAACTAAACATTGGTTAATTTTCAAAACAAGCAAAAACAATATGGTAATTAATTTATGAGATCCAGTATAAGATTATTATAAAAGACTATAATGTATATACATTAACTGCTACACTCCCACCAATGCCACTTAAGGGTAATTGCTGATGAAATAAATTCCATAAGATGCTAGACTCAAATAGTGTTTTCCTAGAGTTAAGGTATATGTTTTACCTCTAAGGTCTCCTTATTCTCATCAAAGAATTATAATTAGAGCCATAATTAGTAAACTTGCTCATTATTCTTAATTAAAATTAGACATTATCCAGACATCAAAAACTATAATACACACCAATTATGTGCCACAGTAAGTTATTCATGTAATTGGCATTACTTAACATACAATTAAATGTGTCAAATAAAGTAAACAAAGGCTCTCTGGTGCTCCCTTATTACAGGGTTCCATGTTGCTCAAGCCGCTAGCTCCTTTTTCAATGAAGTTTACTTTGACTTAAGTAGCTCTCTCTGTCCTGCTGTATAAGAAAATTCAGGGAAAGGTTGCAGGGGTTCTAAGAAACATCTGGGCTATCTAATCATGGCCACACCCCCTCCCACACGCAGCAGGCTTTTTAGTCATCTCTGTGTGTTTCCTAGCACTGCTTCATGGCCATGACGGCCATGATGGCTGTGATGGCTGTGATGCCAAGTTCTCCTCTCCGGTTAGCTTTTAGCTGATGATGCTGTTCCCTCTTTGCCTTGACAGGATGAGGTCATTCAACATGGTATCTCTCACCATTCTTAGTTTCCATTTCACAATACTAAATTTTAACTTCTCTCCGTGTGAATAGAAAAACACAGTCGATCCTTTCTAATATTAATTCTTTTACCTTGGCTCTTCTTCATGACCAGTATTCTTAAAATCTAGCAAATGCTCTTACTTCACTGTTATATATTTTTCTTTCAATTTTTATTTTCCTTATCTGCTGTCTCCTTTGTCTTTGTCCATAAATGTCCCATTGTTTCCACTTTATACAAAGGGCTATTGCTTAATTGCACTTGTATATGTATCTGTCTGTCCCTTTGTCTCTCTCTCTCTCTCATGTATAATGCATACACATTCAAAGAAACATTTATATAAATGTTATACAAACACAGAACAGAGAGTCAGTGGCTGGGGAGCTAGGGAAAAGGTCTTTTAAGACTGAAGTTTGAGCTAGGTCCTGAAGAATCCAAAACTTTCTCTTGAACAGTGGTTCTCAAGGTTTTTGATCTTAGGAACCCTTCATCATCTTAAAAAGTAAGTGAGGACCCCAAAGAGCTTTTGTTTATGTGTGTTATACTGAGGTTGTATTATAATTTGAAACAGAAATCTATGAAATATTTTCAATTCACTTACAAATAACAGTAAAAATTCACTGCATGTTAACATAAAATACATTTTTACAGAAAATAGTCATATTAAAAAATCAAAGTATTATTGTTATATAACTTTGCAAATCTCTTTAATGTCTGTCTGACAATAGAACATTGCTGGTGTCTCATGTCTGCTCTGCACTTAATCTGTTGTAGAATGTTGTTTTGAATGAAGAATGTGAAGAACATCTTGCCTCACAGATACATAATTGAACAAGAGAAGATGATTTTAATATCCTTTTCATATAATTGATAGTATCATTCTAAAACTCAACAAGTGGCGAACTCTTATAGGTTAGTTGTAGTTAATACACAATCTGCAATCACGTCAATGAACTAGTCTTACTCTGTTTCATTCAAATCCACTGGCTTGTCTTGAATTTTAATATTTTACTCATTAATAATTGTGCATTGGTCATTTAAAAATATTTGTGCATAGAACTATGCAGATCTTCTGATGTGGATATTTTTAATTATAAAATAGAAAAAAATGCTATTCATTAATATTACCACCAATGTTATTAGAAAAGTCTTCAAGCACTGACAAATGGCCAAGATCACAGTGGCAAATAAAAGTTTTCCAAAATTCCAATTTTCAGGTAAATTTTCAAATTTTATTATTGGTAATACATACTTTCCCTTAAAGTAATAGGCTCATTTTTTTTTTGTTTTCCTAAGAAGATCTGCCAAACAACCAATTCTGAATAATCATAATTTTTAGTCATTCTTTCAAGTAAAAATGGTATTCATTGAAAAATGCACCTAGTTCAGCTCACAACTCAAATAACTGCACAATGTTTTGGGATAACCACTATATTATAGGGCCTAGCATAAGTGCTTTAATCTACATTTCCCTTTTTGCCACAGAGAATATTTAAAAGTTGTATAAGCAAGAGTCAGGATTTAACAACATTAATAATTTCATTGTCTTATTAAAGACATTACTAAATAATATATTCTCATTTTCTCTCTCTTTCTTTCTCTTAATTGCAACTGTCTGGCAGTGAAAAATACAGTAATTACTTATATGGTTTGGTACCAGTACCTTCCTTGCCTGATGCTAAGCTATCTACTATCACTTTTGTAAAATCAATGCAACTGTCAATACAGTGAAAAAAGGCAGGTAATGTCATAGTATATTTTGAAAACAGTTTTGATCTCCTGGACCCTCTGAAAGGGTCCTGGGAATTCCCAGAGGTCCATGGATCAAACTCTGGGAATTGCTGCTGTGTATATAGAAGCTTAAAAGATACTCTGGCAGAAGAAATAACATATATAAAGACAAGAACATCACATATTTATCAACAGCATCTAGCTATTTACTCTCTGCTCCCTAAACATGATTTACCCTTTTACTCTCCACACTATTGCTCCACTGGAGGAGTAAGGTAGACAGTAATATGCCTAGAAACAAGTAGAGGACACTGTGAGATTCACTTGTCTCTGAGTTCCAGCTTGGTGGTGGGATCAGCAATATACTACCTCACTATTACTGGTATCAGTACATTGTTCTTCCAAATCTCTGGAACTGCAGTGTCCAATATGATGGTCATTAGGCTAATGCAGTTATTTAAATTAAACCTAATTAAAATTAAATAGCATTAAAATTCAGCTGTTCAGTTGAATTACTCATATTTCAAGTGCTCAATATCACATGTGGCTGGTGGATATTATATTGATTAGTGCAGACAGAGACCCTTTCCATAATTGCAGGAAGTTCCATTAGGCAGAGGTAGGGGCGAATACCATGTTCTTTTTATCCTCACCATAATTAACTACATTCCTCTTACACAGGCTACCATTCTTAGGAGGAATTTTGTATCATCAGCTTTATTAATAGTTCTTTGTTCATTTTCTATCTGTTTTTTGGTTTAACATAAACCTCCTTGAGAATGCCCTACCCAATACACTGGACTCATCATTCTTTGATGTCCTATATGTCCAATGTCCTTCACCTCCAGGCAACTTCCTAAATGACCTGGAACTCCTCCATCTCTAAATCTTAAAAATCACTGTCTCATTCTCAGACCACATATCTCTATCTTCTAGCATCCACTTTCTTATTTTCATCTTACCTGTTATTTGACCTCATTAACATCAGAGTACAACAGTGGACCTATCATCAAGTAATAGTTCTATACCAACATAAAAAGACTCTTCTGGCCTGGACCCTTGGATATTATCATTTGAGTGAAAGCTCTGGCACGTACCTAGACTGGTACCAATGAATAGCATCATTCAAGCCAGGTCATCCTTTAGTGCCTATATTTTGTTCCTTTCTGCCTATGTCCTGTCTAAGTTTCTCTCTACTTTTACCCTGCCCTTTTGAAGCTGAACATACATCATGAGTTTTGAAACACTATCCTGGGAATTACTGAAGCCTGTTGATCCTCTGCCTCTCCACCTTCTTGAAATTCTCTCATTTGTCTTCCTACCAGTGGCCAACACCAGAATCCAGGAAGTTGTCCTTAATTCCTTCCATTCTTCCATTGCCTACATCCAATTTGTCATTAAGTTCTGCCCATTCTGGTTTCTAAATGTCTTTTTTATCAGTTCTTTCCTTTCCAAACCTCCCCAACTAAATCTTCTGGTGGCACTGGGAAAGGTGATTAGTTGGTTAGAATTGGAAGTTGCCCATGGGAGAAGTGAGACTCCAAAAGGCTACTTGGGGGTTTTAATGTATTAAAGGAGACTTGTACAAAAGGGAGACAGAATTAATTCAGGTGTCATGATCAGCAATTTATGAGGCAACAGAATCAATAACTTCTCAAGAATGAGAGGCAAATTTGGAACCCATAACCCAGAGCTTCTTGAAACTGCACCAAGAGAAGAAATAAGCTATTTTAGGCAGTAAACAGAGCATTTTTCAGCGGGCTGCTGCAATGAAAGGTCAACACATGATGGTAGCCAGCTGTGAATGATGGTAATGGCTTTGTGGAACACAGCAGCTGCCTCAGCAGGGGAGCAGCAGCCTTGCAATGAAACCCGCCAGTTCCTGCCTATAACACAAAATTTTGCCAACTTTCTCTGCACAAGTTCCCAGCACACAGTTCCTGCTTAAGGCAAAGGAAGACTGTGAATGGAGCAGCAATCCCTCCTATTGCCCAAGCCCACTTATAACAGAGGACTCAGTGGTTGAAACAGCAGACTGTGGAGTTTTCCAAAAGAAGCTGTTTCCGTGAAAGGTATTGGGGAATCAAGAGTACAATAAGGCTGTAGGAGACCTCGAAGAAATCATCCTGGCCCCTTAAATTCTCCACCATCCTTGCTGAGACAGAAGGAAGAAGGTGAGCAGTTCAGGCATTAGAACTGCTATAGGGCTAACTTCATCTTAACACTATGCCTGTGCTGGTGGCCTGCGGATACGACCTTTACAAAGTAGTTCTGTTCTTCCTTCTGCTATAGTACCAAGACTATAATATAAACACCCTTGAAGATAGGGTGTATTTCTTAATAACTGCATACCCTCTGACAACATTGGGTTCTTAATAGAATCTAAATGTTTGTGATTTAGAGTGAATAGTCAAGGGGATATTCTGAGAGAATACTAATGCTTAAAAACCAATTTAATAATTAGTTCTCTTAAGTAATTTATAGTACATTTTCTATTTCCCTCTCTTTCTTTTTTAAAGTTACTATCAAGGTAATAAATTCTGACATCTACAATATTTTTAATTCCTGTAGTGTTTTGTAGGATCTTTAGTATAATCTCTCTCCCTCACTCTCTCTGAAACCCCACTCAAATATATGCAGCACATCTTCATATCGTAGAAGTACAGAATTAAAAGTGACCAAAAGAGTCTACTAACAGTCCCCACCAATTTTAGGCAAGCTTGAACTTCTAAGAAGAGAAGCAATGCCTTAAGATTATTACATGTAAGCATTTCTATGGAAGCTTAGCTTCTATCACAGCAGTTTGTGTGTACATATACATATATATATATATATATATATATATATGCATTTACACACACACACACACACACATACATATATTTCAGGTCCCAAACTGGGAACTGGAAATCAGGGATTGACCAAGGACTTTTGCTCTACTTCTGAAGATGAAAGGCATTTCATGCCAAATTTTGGAAATTTTAAACTAGCTTAAGGTTCAAACAGAGTAACTGGAATGCCTGGAATCTGCATATCTCTGACAGCCCCTCATCACTTTCTAACCACTTAATTAGTTTTATTTTTCCTTATCATACTTATTAGCACTTTCTGATATTATTTTATAAATTCATTTATTGTCTATCTCCTCCATTAGAATATAAACTCTCTGAAGTCATCTCCTTTGATTTGCTCAAAATTCCTACCATCTAGAATAGTAAAATGTAGCTTTGTTTGCTTAAGAAATATTTGAGTGAATGAACAGATACAGAACATATGATGACTTTGATTAAAGGCCAGGATGATTTCTTGGAGGTCTCCTATAGCCTTGTACTTAAAATAGTTGCTCTTTACAAAATACTCTTCCATAGAAGAAATATTATGTTAAATACTTTACCTGCATAGCTATTTAATGCTAAGAAAACCTTAAAAATTAGGCAATATTTTCATTTTAAAGAACGGGTAATTGGATCTAAGAGAAGTTGAGTCCCTGGTATAAAATCAGAAGCTGGTGAGAGAGTTTCTTCCGGTATTAGAGCTTGAGGAGCTCTGGGGAATGGGCGAGAATTATTTGTTTAAAGCATCCATCTTAAGTCTCTGGAAATGGTTCTAAGAGCATGCAGTAACATTTCTTAAAGAAAATATATGAAAACTCGGGAAGAAGAATGAATCTGTGGTATTCGAACTAAGATCCGCTCCTTCCTTCCTACCACTTAGGGACTGAAACTCCAGTCCAGTGAGGTCCAGCCAAGGACAGGGCCCCTCTCCCCACAGCTCCCAGTCAGAGGGCTACGTTCTTGGGAGGGGGCAGCTGTCAGCATTTGGCATCCTACCCCCAGCTCTCTGTTGCTTTGGCCAAGTTCTGGGCAAGGTGACCAAGAGATGGGGGCTCCTTTCTTCTGCTCAGCCCCACTGAAGGCTTGGTCTTCATCACAGCTGAAAACACTGAGGCTCTGATTGCCCTTGTCTTGTCTGTTTGCTTATTTTTACATTAATTACACTATTATCATAGTAATAAATGCATACAGTTAAATAAAAAAAAACCCTAAAAGTCCTAAACTGAAAAATAAGGTTTTTTTCCCATGTGATAAAGCCATTGAAAAATTCACTTACTATGATCTAGTTGAGTGTTTGAAAAGAGAGCATATAAACACCAATGACTGATTGGAAGGGAATTTCAAAGCAGTGGAGAAGTGGGGTGTTGCAATAGGAAGTCTCAGATTAAGAGAGAGGGCTGCCTGGAGTTCCAGAGAGCATGGCTGACTGGAATATGAGAGAAGAGAAAAAGAGGATGCTAAAAATAAAATGTCTGCTTTGCTATTCTGTCTTGGTGTGGTCCAAATGCTGGGTATCAATTCTTGGGTTAAGCTGAATCCTTGTCAGCTCAAGGAGAAGAGATTTAGGTTAATGCAGGTAATCTTTCCCCATTGCTTACAACTGCTCAAAACAGAAGGAGACCCCTTCAGTCTCACCATGTGTTCTAAACCAGTCATTGGTCCTTGCATATTCTAAGGAGGTGGCTGAGTCCTTCTTTAACCAGAGAACCCTGAGGCAGCAACATCAGACCCACAGTCATCCCAAGAGAACTGACAGTGCCAGAAGGTTCAAAGAAGGAAAAGAATCCTTAGATGAGCAGAATGACAAATACAGCAAACAGGATTTAGGACAGCAATCCCATGTGTTCAATGCAAAATTACCCCAGTACATACTCCTTGCAAAAAAGAGTTCTGGATCGATTCCATTAAAGCACTGAAAAAATCAAGTTTACACCCACCATACATACCAAAATAAGGACATTAGGTTATGGCATAAATGTAACAAGTCCAACAAAATTCTGATTTTTTCCCTAGTGTTAACTTCTTTGATGCTCTAAACAAATATTGAATGTCAATCTAATTTTTTCTTCCCAGCTTTGCTGGTATCTCAAACATGTATTTTATCTGCCTAATGGTTAATGGTTATTCTGGCACAGTTTCTACAGTTAAATAATTTGGGGAAGTGATGTACTTTATCTAAAAGATCCATAATGCATGTGAGTATATTAAAGAGTCTGACAGCTCACTGGAGAGGAAAATGGGCGACTAGAACATAATCTTCCCAAATCGTATTTGACCATAGAATTCATGTTTGACAGCAAACATATTAGTATTCTGTTGAACTAATGGGCTGTAGAAGATATTTGGAGACCACAGCTTAGAGGACTAAAGTTGGATAAGGCAGGCATCCAGCCCACACAAGCTCCACCGCGTCCAACATTCTACACAAACAGACATGATGGCACCAAAGATTAATCTTTTAAGGCATCTGTTCTCTTAATATGGAACACAAATCCTAACCATCTAAATATATTTCTTGCTTTTTTCAGAGAAAATATTTTCTGTACCTAACTCTAGTGTAACATTATTGGTGCTATTTTAATTGCCACTTGATATCATCTCAGAAGCAGCTGGCTATGTTTTGACTGTGACAGAATTGACAGAAGTTGTGTATGTGTATGTGTAATGTAATTTGTAATTCTCTGAAGTTTTGACTTGTGCTTTTAAAAAAGTGCCATGTGCTTCAAAAAATGATAAATCACTCATGAGATCTGAGATGCTAACAGTCTAGTACTGATTGGATGAAGAGAGTAAATTTGAATTATGTATAAATTGAAATGTAAACAAAGAAATCAGAAATTTTCCTTTCTTTAGTAATATTATATGCAGGACTACAAGATCTTCAAAACTATAATTTTAGATTATACCCACTATAACCCAATGTACCTACTGAACATACAGAAATATGTTCTCTGATAAACACAACAAATATAATGACCTACTAAGACGATGCCATCTTGGAGGATGCAATCAGCTGTATTATGTAGTAAACAGTGGATCTGAAGGTGACAGCACTGAATGACTCTGCTGGAAATACATCTGGAGATATTTTTCTAGTATAATTTATGGATTTGTGTTGACTCATTATTCTCATTCCATTCTTTCCTGTTACCAATGGTACGAATTAAAAGAAGATGACTGAGATTCAGGGTACAATCTAGGACCTTGGAAAAAACATAGCCAACTTGCACAAGTGAGAATTATAATATTATTCCTTAACATAAAGCTTTGTCCAAATGAGTTAATGACCTACAATATAGGGTTTACCGTGTACACGGTACAGAATTTTTTAGTATTTCTTACTCTGTCTTGAACATCAGAGCTAAATGGACATGAGGAAATCTAAAATCACAAGGTATCTCAAAAATAGTGTTTAAATGGATAATAGCTTACTGTTATTAAGTGCTTATTATGTATAATAACCTGAGGTAAACTCATTAAAAATGACTAGACTTTATTTTTATAGTTGTTATTGGATCACAGCAAAATTGAGTAAAAGGTATATAAATTCCCCATACCTTCTGTCCCCACACATGTACAGCCTCTTCCATAATGAACATCCACCATCAGAGTGGTACATTTAGTACAATGATGAACCTACACTGACACATTATAATCACTCAAGTCCATCATTTACATTATATAATATACACTCCTGATGCTGTACATTCTATGGTACTGGACAAATGTATAATGGCATGTATCTACTAGCACAGTACGATACAGAATACTTTCACTGCTGTACTCCAGCTATTCATCACTCCTTTACCCACAACTCCTGGCAAACATTGATCTTTTTACTATTTCCATAGTTTTTTTGCCTTTTCCAGAATGTCACATAGTTGGAACCAAACAGTATAAAGTGTTTTCAGACTGGTTTCTTTCACTTAGTCATATGCATTTAAGTTTCCTCCATGTTTTTTTATGGCTTGATAGCTCCTTACTTTTTACTGCTAAAAAACATACTATTGTCTGGATGTACCACAGTTTATCTACTTACCTACTGAAGGACATCTTGGTTGCTTTCAAATTTTGGCAATTTTAAATAAAACTGCTATAAACATTTGTGTATAGGTTTCTGTGTGTGCATAACTTTTCAACTCCTTTGAGCAAAACCAAAGAACACTATTACTGGATCATATGATAAGAGTATGTTTAGTTTTGTAAAAAAAATGCCTAGCTATCTTCCAAAATGGCTACAGCATTTTGCATTTCTTCCAGTAATGAAGGAGAATTCCTATTGTTTTACATTCTTCCTAGTATTTGGTGCTGTTTCTATTAAAAAAAATTTTTTTAGTTTTTTTTGGGGGGGAGGGTAATTAGATAGATAGATTTAATTAATTAATTAATTAATTAATTAATTAATAGAGGGAGTACTGGGGATTGAACCCAGGACCTCATGTATGCTAAGCATGTGCTCTACCACTTGAGCTATACCTTCCCTCCCCTCCCCCTGCTATTTCTATTTTGAATTTTGGCCTCTCTAACAGTTTTGTAGTGATATTTTATTGTTATTTTAATTTGTATTACCTTGATGATATGTGGTGTGGAGCATCTTGTCATATGCTTATTTGTCACCTGTGTATTTTCTTTGGTGAGGTTTTTATTTAAGGTTTTTGGTCCATTTTTTAATCAAGTTGTAGGTAAGCTCTTTGTATGCTCAGAGTATTTAGGAATAAAAACTATTCAAATAATGTCATTGCTGTATGATTCATCTTGCGTTTTATGAAGTAGAATAAGCTATCCATTATTTTTTCTTAATTTTGCAAAAGAAGAAAAAAAAAAACCCAAAACCTACATATCTTAAAACGTCTAGAAAATTTCTTCCTTATCAGCCCACACCACTGAGCGCTCAAGCCCTCAGAGGTTTCTAGGACTAAGACATTTCATTGGAATGGTCTAAAAATGGGAAAGTATTCTGTTTCAATGAACATTTCTTTTATTAATCTCTAGCATAAATAAAAAGAATCCCCTATTGGGATAGGTAGAAAGTAAATGTGAATTTTTCTATAAATAGTATATAAAAATTATGAAACATTCCATTAAACCTATCAAGTATTAATTAAACCTGTAACAGACATTTTTACAATAGAAATCATAAAGTTTCATCCCTTAACTGTAGAGAAACACATTGACTGAGGAACAGAGGAAAAAGTTGAGTTTTCTACTATGCAATCGATTCCACCAAAAAAACCTGTATTTCTGGAAAAAAAACATTTTACATGTTTAGGTAGTATTCGTGTTCTTGAAAATATCAATCCTTATACACATTAGAACATCTGACACAATATATGATACAAGGTATACACTATAAATATTAGTGGATAATGTTATTTTTCAGAAAAGCATAATTTTTTCTTTAAATGATTTTAAATATACTGTCTACTAAAGGTGATTGTTTTTATGTTCTCTATCCAAACATCCACTGGAATGTTAAACCCAGTAAACTAGTAGAGAAAATAAATGTCATGTTTCTACCTTTGTCAGACATTTCTCAGAGTGAGAAAAGGAAATTTTCACGTGCCATCTTCAATCCTCCTGTTCCTAATTCTAAGTATCATTAATTAAGTGGATCTTCTCTAAACCACCCTCAAATTCTCTCCTCCACAGTTACTTCTTAATTTAGCACAACCCAGCTCCTAGTCACTCCCAGGGCCACCACAAATGTCTCCGTTGACATTGCTCAGTCCCTGCCCAAGTTCATAGCCTTGTAGAGAATTTTCTCTCACCTGACAGACTTGTACAAGTGTCTCACTCTCTAATTCAAAGCCCCGTTTTACTTACTCCATCTCTTTCATCTCTCTCTCACTTGACTACAACTTCTAAAATACTGCATGATTTCTTCTACATTTATTTGTAAAATAACGAATTGGACTCCATTGTTTATGTTTGACCAGACAGCCTTTTAGTTTCCCACCTCTTCTGCTGCCCTACATAGAGAAGCCAAGAGAAGAAAGTCCCTGTGCGAGACTCAAGCCGTGAAGTCAGTGGCAAAGCCGGAGGCAGCATGTGGCCTCTTCCCTAGCCCCACACCCAAGTCACCACTAGGAGCGCATGCACTGTCTCTGCTTTGCTTTTGCTTCACTCCTTAAGGAATCTGAACCCTTTACATTGGGAAATCCTTTCGTGATTTACTGTGTGAGTAATTCTGTTTTCCATCTATTGATACCTGTACATCATTTGTCCTGGCAGCCATTATAAATTCCCGAGGGGGGGATTTCTAGCAGAAAATGCTACTCACCCATATAAAACACTTTTCATACATTTATTTACACCAATGAATCTCATCTTTGTCATCTATGGGTTTAATTGAAAATGTTTAAAGCATGCTTTATTTTCTTTGTGCCCAATGCAGATACTTACATATTCATATATGCATGATATATAACTATATATAGTATATAATTTCTTATTTGTGTACAATATATAATATATAATATATAATATGTGATTCTATATGTAAATATATAATTAGTGTCTCTATCTACACAAACATTTTCTGTCCTGCTATGAAAACTATTACTAGAAAAGACTGTCTTCCTTGTTTTTCTGAGATTAGCACATTAAAATAGATGTTTAACAAATGATTTTTTAATTTGGTGGTAAATTTGATTAAAATTAAAATAGTGTAGAAACAATATATTTTCTTATAGTCTAAAGAACAATATTGTGTCTTTATATTTGATTGTCCAATACCATATCTGGGTAATGTGTTTGTTTATATAATAACATATGATATTTATTTTATTTTGCAACATGTCTTAGTATATATACATATGCTTCAAGGTCTCATGCCTCATATAGATTCCTCTTTTTTCACGCTTCCTTTTCTAATTTTGTTCTCCTGATGAGCTCATCATTTTGATGGGCAGAGCTCTTTGTGAATTAGCAGCCAATTCTTTACCTGTATAACAAAGTTTTTTAACCTCATCTTTTTGTACTATGAGTTTTTGTGCAGAATGTATTTGTTAGAATGTATTTCAATCACACATTATTGCAAACATGTGGAACAGAGGAGAAAACACTTGGATTATATCCCAAAAATGTCTCAAAGACCAAGCAACAGGATTACATTGTCAAATGAACAGCATAAAAGGGCAATGGAGAAAGGCATAAAAACACTAAGATTACTTAAGAAGGTCAGAGTATAATCAAATATTTCATTTCATGTAGTGAATGTATCAGTTATCCAGTCTATCTTCAGTTAGGGAATCATAGATTAATTTTTCTTTTAACAATCATTCTTTTGGTGTTGTTCACATTTACACGATACTAACAAGAGTTTTGCACAAATGCAACATCCAACTCAAATGATGATAAAGTGATCATGGCACAAATGGAAGTGCTCCAAGGCGAGAGAAGTTAAGTGTTGTTGGTGCCATAGCCTTGCAATTCTTGTTTTTTTTTGAACCTTGTTTAATGCCATTAACATTTTTGTCAGGCAATTTCCCTTTTGTTTGACTTTCGTGGAACTCTTTCCAAAATAAATCCAATAACCATATGACAAAATAGTTATCTCAGAAACTTGAATGTTATTTTCTATTCTCAGCATATTTACTATCAGTTTAAAAAATGCAAATAAAAGTTAGCAGCAGGCCAGTGAAACTGAATTAAATTTATGAAAATAAACACCTCAAGGATTTTACTTGTGCTGAAATATTTCAGTTTCTAAATTAAGTGAAACAGGTAGTCTAAACTTGAAAGGGGAAAAGCTTGATAGTGACTTAGTGAATCATGATTTTAGCAAATATTCTAATAAAGAATACAATTGCTAAGTTCTTTAGGAGAGACTAGTGTGCCAATAAATTTATTAGACAAAAATGACAATTTTATATAGCCAAGAACTTTGCGGGAGAAATAGAGAGGAAATGTATTCTGGTTAAAGAAGGCTGGATCTTAGAAATGTTGAGGACGACTTGTGCTCTTTAGTGACTTTCTATTCTGCCGTTATGGCCTAAGAAAAGAGTGAAGTGATAGATTCCTTACTTCAAGATTCTCTTTTCTCTGTAAAGGATTCCATACACAGGAAACCCACTGACTCTCAACTACCATGCAAAGTAGTTTCCACCCTCTCAAGCTCACTCGCTTAAAAACTGTTCCATACTGAGTCAATTAGAGATATTATCAAAGGAATTTGAAAACTGTCATGTAACATAGACATTTGTTGGAGTAGAATTACTTTGATAGACACTTTCTAAAGAGAAGGTCCATGTATTTCTCTTGTTGAAGTCCCCCAAATTTCCTCAATCTTTCTCTTGACCTCTGTTTTCCTGCTCCTTCTTTGATTCCTAGTCTCTACCCCAGCTATTTTTCAAATAAACAATGTTGTTATTATTGCTGTTAATTTGTCCAGAGTTGGTTCCTATTGCCTGTCAATAAGATGGAACCTTTAGTTATACAGATACTGTTACAGAGAGTGAATTGCAGGCAACAGATCTTCAGGGACATGTGAAATACTTAGAACAGAACATCAGGCCAAGGACGATTGAGATATATTGAGTCCCTTCCTTATTTTAAGATGGCAAGCAGCCTGTGGTGCCTAGAGTCAAAACAAGTTAATCAGGTTATGTTCTGTGATCCACTGGCCATGACTTCACTGAGGATGAAAAATCTGAAGATTTGAATAAATGACAATGTAGAAAACTTAAAGTAAATACAATAGGCCCAGAGAAACAGAGATATACACTTTTTCTGATAGCATTAAATAATATAAAAGATTCAAAATCAGATTTAAAATTCTGGACAGATGTCACAGAATAAATTCAGAATTCTAAGGGTTGTTAAAAATAGGTCTACTCCATCTATAAATAGAACCTTGTGATTGTTGACTTTCATCACTGTGTCCTGGAAAGGCAATGGCAGAACTCTGAGTAGCTAATTTTCATTATTTACTTTAACTTGAAGAAGAGATGAACCCACCAGTGGTTAACAGTGTAAGTCAAGTGGTCAGGGCTTCATATGAAAGATGGAGGGTTAATGGCAATGTGATTGGAGAGAAAAGTTATAAATGAACCTTTGGGATGGTCTCTAACTTAAATATATCTTTGTGAATGCTTACCAAAAGAATCTCTCAAGAAGAAAGTCTTAACAACTAAAAGGAATTAGATGACCCATTTTGTGAATATCATTTATCCTTCTTTGCTATCCAGGTCACAACTTGTTCAATGATCCTAAAAAAGCTGCAATGGGACAGGGAAGTAGACTACACATGGGCATGATGACAATCGTCTTCCTTCAGCAAGGTCAACCCTACCATCACTACTGATTCCACTATTACTGCTGAAACCCTGTTTGGCAGCTGAGTACACATGTTTTTTAGCAATTCAACAGCCTTGATACTCCTTTATACTAACATGCATCAAGGTAAGCCGCAAGCTCCCTGGTGGCAGACAGATTCTATTAGATTCTTTCCACTATAAAGTGAGCAGTATGTTTTTTTCTTGCCTATTTATGTATTTACTCTGAATTTACCTCTGACAGCATTATCTTTCGTGGACTTACCAAATTCCCTATATATGATGATGATATCCCTCATAGAAGTACATGAGCACAACAAACACTCAATGAGGAAATAAATTAATTAATGAGTGCACATGTTTGAGATTCATGTATTACTTTCATGTATTCCAATATCTGTTATTTTCATGTATTTCGAGATCTGGGAGCATTGAAGAGTAAGAATGCCTTATTGAAATCTCAGCAGTGGTGATAATCAGCTTTTCAAGGAAGTCAGGAAGTAGTGTTTCGGCTGAGACTTGAAGGTTAGTAGGTACTAGTCAAGCACTGAGTAGAAAAGAGTTTCAGGTTTTAGGAACAAGTGGAAATATCTCAAAGTAGGCAAGAGCTTTGTGTGTTTCAGGAACTATCTAACTGTTTTGTATATGTGCGTGTTTGAGGAACTAACAAGTTGGTCTGATGAGAATGTTAAGTGAGAGAAGGCACTGGCCAGATCATGCAGAGCCCTGGGGCCATGTTACAGACTTTGGACTTTATCCCAAGTGCAACAGTAGGTTTTTAAAGGGTTTTAAAGGAGGGTGGTGCTACTTGATTTACTTTACATTTTTAAAAGACCACTTTGTTCCCTGGGAGTAGAAGACTGAACAAAAGAGTAATTCACAGATTTTAGGTACCAGATACTCAGGAAACACAGCTGTCATCTGCAGATAAGTGCTGTGGGCAGATGGACATCCTGGCCCCTGAGAAGACCATCCTCCTTATCAGAGTGCACACAGGGCATGGAATATCTGCACACTGCTCCAGTTGTTGATTTTCAAAGTGCCTTTGAAGCTTACTTAAACATTCAGATAATTGATTCATGATGGCTCTTGGCTCTATAGCTTACAATAGGGTAAAACTTATTTTGACTTGAAATGTTTGAACTCAGATGCAAATCACCCCAACCACGGAATAACTTCAGCATAACTCCTTGTGAGCTTTTGACTTAGAGTCATATAGCACCCTCAGGGGCCTGTCAAGGGCTGGTTGGCTGCAAACACACAAGTTTAAGTAGCTGAAATGAAGTACGGGAGAGTGTTACATAAAACTGTCTATTTCTGTCTGGAAGCTTGTCTCCTAAGACAACAGTCTCAGTATTTATAGAGTTGATGCCTAGTTACTATTTCTGAGAGTAATTAGAAGGTGGGCTGCAAAGAAGCCTATTTAACAACTTTTTAAGGCTGGAATTTAATTGACCCTATTACCATTCTTAATCATTTGAGTTACAAGTATTTCATGATATAGACTTTGAAGAAGTGTTAACTGCCTGCTATGTATTGCAACCTAATGCAGGTTAATTGTTATTTCTACTTGATTCAGTCTTGGCAAGTTGTACGTTTCTAGAAATTTGTCTATTTCTTCTGGGTTGTCCAATTTGTTGGCACATAACTGTTCCTAGTGTTCTCATGATTTTTTGTACCTCTGTGATATTGGTTATTTTTTCTCTTCTTTCATTTCTTATTTTCTTTATTTGAGTCCTCTCTCTTTTCCTCTTGGTGAGCCTGGTGAAAGATTTATCAATTTTGTTTATCTTTTCAAAAAACAAGCTCTTGGTTTTATTGATCTTTTCTATTTTTTGTATGTTTGTGTCTATTTATTTCCTCTCTGACCTTTATTGTTTCTATACATCTGCTGTCTATCGGTTTTATTCTTTTTCTAATTCCTTTATAGTAGGTTGAGTTGTTTACTTCAGAATTTTCTAGTATCTTGTGGTAAGCCTGTATCACTATAAATGTCCCTCTTAGAACTGCTTTTGCTGCTCATATGACTTAATAAGAAAAAAATAAACAACCCAATCCAAAAATGGACCAAAGACCTAAACTAGCAATTCTCCAAGGAAGAAACACAAATGATCAATAGGCACATGAAAAAATGCTCAATATCACTACTTATCAGAGAAATGCAAATCAAAACTACAATGAGGTATCACCTCACACCAGTCAGAATGGCCATCATTCAAAAATCCACAAATGACAAATGCTGGAGAGGCTGTGGAGAAAAGGGAACCCTCCTACACTGCTGGTGGGAATGCAGTTTCTTGCAGCCACTGTGGAAAACAGTATGGAGATTCCTCAAAAGACTAGGAATAGACTTACTATATGACCGAGGAATCCCGCTCCTGGGCATATATCAAGAAGGAACCCTACTTCAAAAAGACACCTGCACCCCAATGTTCACAGCAGCACTATTTACAATAGCCAAGCTATGGAAACAGCATAAATGTCCCTCAACAGATGCCTGGATAAAGATGTGGTGTATTTATACAGTGGAATACTACTCAGTCATAAAAACTGACAACATAACGCCATTTGCAGCAACATGGATGTTCCTGGAGAATGTCATTCTAAGTGAAGTAAGCCAAAAAGAGAAAGAAAAATACCATATGAGATTGCTCATATGTGGAATCTAAAAACACACACACACACACACACACAAAACCCACATAAATACAAAACAGAAACAGACTCATAGACATAGAATACAAACTTGTGGTTGCCAAAGTGGCAGGGGGTGGGAAGAGACAGACTGGGATTTCAAAATGTAGAATAGACAAACAAGATTATACTGTATAGCACAGGGAAATATATACAAGATCTTGTGGTAGCTCACAGTGAAAAAAAAATATGACAATGAATATATGTATGTTCATGTATAACTGAAAAATTGTGCTCTACACTGGAATTTGACACAACATTGTAAAGTGACTATAACTCAGTAAAAAAATGTTTAAAAAAAAAGAACTGCTTTTGCTGAATACCATGTATTTGGGAAAGTTGTTTCTATTTTCATTTGTTTTGAGGTATTTTCTGATTTCGTCTTTGATTTCTTCATTGAAGCACTGGTTTTTGAAGCATATTGTTTAGCCTCCATGTGTTTGTGCTTTTCCCATTTTTCTGCCATTTATTCTAGTTTCACACTGTTGTAGTCAGGAAAAAAATGCTTAATATAATTATTATCCTCTTAAATTTCTGGAGACTTATTTTGTGGCCCAGTGTGTGATCCATTCTGGAGAATGTTCCCTGTGCACTTGAAAAGAATATGTATTCTGCTTTGGGGGGGGGATGGAATGTCCTGTAGGCATCTATTAAGTCCAAATGGCCTATTGGGTCATTTAAGACCACTGTTGCCTTACTGATTTTCTGTCTGGATGGTCTGCCCATTGATGAAAGTTGGGTGTTAAAGTCCCCTACTATTATTGTATTATTGTCCATTTCTCCCTTTATGTCCATTAATATTGCTTTATATATTTAGGTCTTCCTGTATTGGGTGCATATTTGTTATCAATTATAATAGCCTCTTCTTTTATTTATCTCTTTATCATCACATAATGCCCTTCCTTGACTTTCCTTATAGATTTTTTTTTAAAGTTAATTTTTCTGATATAAGCATTGCAACCCCAGATTTTTTTTATATTTCTATTTGCATAAAATCCCCTCACTTTCATTCTATGTGTGTCTTTAGTTCTGATGTGAGTCTTTTGTAGGCAACATATAGATGGCTCTTATTTTTTAATCCAATCAGCCACCTAATGTCTTTTGATTGGAGCACTTAGTCCATTGACATTTGAATAATTACTGATAGACATGTACATATAGCCATATTATTACTTATTCTCTTGTTTTTATAGTTCTTCTCTGTTCTTTTCTTCTTTTTGTGGCTTCCCTTGTGGTTTAATCGGGGATTTTTAGTGGCATACTTGTATTCCTTTCTCTGTAGCTTTTGTGTATCAATTGTAGTTTTTTGATTTGTGGTTAACATGGGATTTATATAAGTTGACCTGTATCTACATCTTAAAATATAGAGCACTTTAAGCACATCCTAAAAGAGCTACAGTTTTTACTCCCATCCATCACTTTTTGTGTTTTTGATGTCATATGTTATATCTCATGTTTACCTCTTTACTGATTGTTGCAGTTATACTTGGTTTTTAAAACTTTTTGTCGTTTAATTTCCACACTAGCTTATTTAAGCAGTTGATGCATAGTTTTTAACTATATGTTTGCCTTTCTAATGATATTTTTCTTTTCTTACAGATTCTTCTTTTTTATAACCTTTTCTTTTCCACTTAGAGAAAACTCTTTGATATTTCTTTTGGGGTAGCTTTAGTATTAATGAACTCTTTTAGTTTTTGCTTGTCTGAGAAGTTCTTTATCTCTCCTTTAATTTTAAATGATAATCTCTCTGAAAAGAGTATCCTAGGTTGCACTTTTTCCCTTTCAGCCCTTTGAGTATATCATTCCACTCCCTTCTGGCCTGCAGAGTTTCTGAAGGAAAAAATCAGCTAATAACTCAATGGCAGTCCACAGATTTGACTGACTTCCTGTGAGTGCTCACCAGCTGTCTGTCAAAGCTCTCTCTTAACACTGTGGAGACTGCAGATAGGGAGCTGACCATAGGTTAGGGGTGTGCATGTGTTGAAACATGCATAGCTCTGTGGTTTCCTAGTTGGGGACATCTCCAGCTGAGGCATCCGCAGCAACTTGTGGGTGGGCATCTTGATGAAATATACGATACAGTTAGGCACCACATTCCTTTTACAAGCATACCTTATTTTATTCTACTTTGCATTACTGTTTATCACACATAATGCATTTTCACAAGCTGAAGATTTGTGGCAACCTTACATTGTCAAATGATGGTTAATTTTTTTTGCAATAAACTATTTTTAACTAAGGTATGCACATTGTTTTTTAGGCATAATGCTATTGCACACTTAATAGAGTGCAGTATAACATAAACATAATCTTTATATGCACTGGGAAACCAAAAAATTCTCATGATTTGCTTTATTGCAATATTCTCTTTATTGTGGTAGTCCGGAACCAAATCCTCGATATCTCCAAGGTTCACCTGTAATATCCTCCAGGAGTTTTATCTACCACTCTTCCTGCCTCTTCCCATCCCCTAGTCATGGTTCAGTACTCTAGATGGTGTAAGAGAGAAATTAGTCATTTTGGCAGCATCCCACAGAATAGAGGAAGCCAGGTACTCACTCACACACTCTCCTTTTCCCTGATGAGGTAAATCATAAGTCAGGGAAGATATTTCTTGGCCCAAGGCTGTATTTCCTTGAGGGAAGGGATGTAGGTAAGGTAAAACTCTTTTTCTTACCAACTCCAGTGGATCCAAATATGTACAGATGATCCCCAAATTAAGGTGGTTCAACTTACAACTTTTTAATTCTCAAATGGTGCAAAAGCAATATGCATTCAGTATAAATCATACTTCAAATTTTGAGTTTTGATCTTTTCCTGGGCTAGTCATATTGATATGATACTCTCTTGTGATGCTGGGCAGTGGCAGTGAGCCACAGCTCCCAGTCAGTCATGTGATCATGGCAGTGAACAATGGATACACTTACAGCTATTCTATACCCATACAACCATTCTATGTTTCACTTTCAGTACAGTAGTTAATAAATTACATGAGATATTCAACACTTGGTTTAAAAAAATAGGCTTTGTGTTAGATTATTTTGCCCAAATGTAGGCTAATGTAAGTGTTCTGAGTATGTTTCTAAGCAGGTAGGGTAGGCTAAGCTACGATGTTTGGTTGGTCAGGTGTATTGAATGCATTTTCAACTTAACAATAATTTTAACTCATGATGAGCTTACTAGGACATAATTCCATCCTAAGCCAAGGAAGGTCTGTCTTTTTTCTCCAAAAAAAAAAATGCTGGAATTTCCCTTCTGGAAACCCCACTTTTCTACAAAGGCTCTCTAGCCCATGAGTGTTTATCTAAGTTAACATTCTCCAGAGCCTCTTGGACCATGGCTGAGAGAAACTAGATCTGGTTCACAGGCCACTTTAGGGTCCATAACCATAACCTGGGATTGTCTGCCTATTACCTGACACAGAGATGGACAAGACTCATCCTCAGTCTCTTGGTATATAGTCATAAATCCCCCAGTTCCCTCAAAGCTATTTTTGCCTATGGATTTTGTTGCTGATGGATGGAACACAAACATGAGACATCTTGTGCCCCCATGATGCTGACTCACTCCTTGTACACCTATTTTTAATTATATTTCCTATAAACAGATATATTGGAATTTCAACTAGTATCCATATCTTCATTTCTGCTTGCTTGTTTGTTTTTACTTGTGTGTTTATTTCCTTTGCATGTATTTCAATTATGGATATGTAGACTTGATTCCTCTCTTTTTGTTTTGTCCTATTTTGTCTATATTGTTTGGTTTTCCTTATTTTACTTTTTTAGGATTAATTTTTTAACTCCATTTCCTCCTTCTACCTTTCAGAAGTTATATACATTGCAACTATTTTAGTGCTTGCCATTCTCCTTTTAACATAAATACATAACCACTCAAAAGTTAATCAGAATCTTTCCTAGCCTACAAAAGTAGAATCCTGGAACACTGTAACTCTTTTCACATCTCTCTTTTTGGCTTATATACTGTTACCCAATATGTTACTATCGGTATGTTTAACTTCTAAAATTAGATAATAATGTTGATAATTCATATGATTCCAGACATTTACCAATTTTTGTTCAATATTGCTTCTTGCATATCAGGTCTTCCTTACTGAATAATTTGTTTCCTCATTTGTAAAGTACATCCTTAGTATTTTATGTAATAAGATCTGTTGTTGGTAAGCTATATCAGTACATATTTGTCTGAAAATTCTGAATTGCAGCACTGATTTGCAGGAATCAAAGTGTCCTTGGTTTTCATTATAGGCATAGTCTGGGGCATAAGCAGCCTCTCTATTTGGCTCTTTTGGTCAAGCACTTTGAACAGTGTTTAAAACATCTGTAGATGATAGGGAAAACAGGCAAACTGGACTAGATGAATTGCAGCAGAGTCCTTCTGAGCTCTCAATTTACTCTTGGACCATGGTTGAATCTAACTACCTTGTCATGGGACACCAGGTGAACATTCAACTTCAAGTGCCCATCATGAATTGGGTGTTTTTTGATCCAGCAAGCCATAAACTCTGACATCACCAGGATCATTCCATATAATTTGAAGTAGATGACATGCTGTAGCCATGAACGAACAAGTTTTATAGCAGATCCAATTAAATTTCAAAGTTTATATATTATGTACATGCTTATTGTTCATTTAACAAATTCTGTATTACAAATTATCTTAGCAATATTAATTTATTTAATTATGAGGATCTAGATATAGAGAAAATGTTTCCTGAATACAGGCAACAAAATGCCTACAGTTTCATTGAGTTAAGGCCATCATGAACTCACTTAGAAGCTGTATGTTCAGGGCTACGTATCAGGCAGCACTGAAAGTGAGTACATCTGTGAGATTACCAAGAAGTTTTGTGTAAGCAAGGAGGCAGAGAGAAACAGGTTTAGACTAGTGGAGGGAAAGTTGAGATAAAAATGACAACTGAATAAAGAATTTAGGGGATGACTGAAATGTCAAATGAGATATTTATTAAGGTGTTTTTCCCTGTGGAGTTTGGTATAAATCTTTTTTTTTAATCTTTCCTTGAATCTCATACACATATTTTGGTAAAATCTACATGCTCACTAATGATTTGGTAGTGGATTTAGTTTCAGAGGATTGTAATGAAAAGCCAAATCCTGTTTCAAGATTGGGGGTAAAAAAAAGCTATTTAAGATGTGATGCTCACATACAGGATACACATTCAAACTGTTGCATATGAGTGGCCTCCAGAACACCTTCGTTACACATGCATTCAGATTCTTACAGCAGTTAGGAGAGTTTGCATTTTATATCAATTGAACATCAAACTTTAGGGCACTTAGCATATTTATTTCAAAATACCTTCAAAGTGTAACACTGTTTCTAGTATTAATTTGTTGATTTATTCATTTATTCAATCATTTTAAAGTATCTTTATGGAGCCAAATTCATATATCATAAAACTCTCCCATTTTAAAGTATACAATTTAATATTTTTAGTATATTCATCAAGCTGGGCTGCCATCATCACAAACTAAGTATAGAACATCTTTGTCCCCTCTAACAAAAACCACAAATCTGTTTTCTCCCTCCAACACCCCTATACCTCACCAATCACTAATCTAATTTCTGTCTTCATAGATTTGCCTATTTTGGATATTTCAAATAAATGGTATCAGACAATCTGTGGTTATTTGCTGGTGTTTTTTCACTTAAAAACTGTTTTCAATAATCATGTAGTTGTAGCATATATTAGCAATTCATTTTTATTTGTAAATAATATTTCATTGTATGGATATGCAACAAGTTATTTATCTGTTCTTTGGCTGATAGACATTTGGGCTGTCTCCACTTTCAGCTATTATGAATAATGCTGTTATGAATATTCATGTACAGACTTTTGTGTGGATAAATGTTTTCACTCTTCTGGGTGAAAGTGTGGAGTCCTATGATATTCTATATTTACATTTTAAACAAATTTCTATATTGTTTTCCAAAGTGGCTGCATTATTTTATATTATCACCAGTAATGTCTGAGGATTCCAATTTCTTCTCATCTTCAACACCACTTATTATGGTCTGTCTTTTTAATTATACTCATAATTGTGGGAGTTAAATGATATCTCACTGTGGTTTTGATTTGCATTTCACAAATGACTAATGATATTAAACATATTTCCACATGCTTTATGGCTGTTTGCACATCTTCCTTGGAAAATATCTATTCAATCTCTTTCCCATTTTTAATTGAGTTATTTGCATTTTTATTATTGAGTTGCAAGAGTTCTTTTTTTTAACAATTTTTATTGATTTATAATCATTTTACAATGTTGTGTCAAATTCCAGTGTAAAGCACAATTTTGCAGTTATACATGAACATATATATATTCATTGTCACATTTTTTTCTCTGTGAGATAAGAGTTCTTTATACATATTAGATACAAATCTTTTATCAGATAGATGATTTAAAATCTTCCATTCTGTACATTGGCTTTTTACTCTCTAGATGGTATCATTTGAAGCACAAAACAATTTTTAAAATTTTGATGTAATTCAATTTAACTTTTATTTTTCTTTTTTAGTTGATGCTTTTAGTGTCATGTCTAAGAAACCACTGTCTAACTCAAAGTTAAAGAAAGTTTATCCCTACTATTTTCCAAAGGATTTTATAGTTTTATATTTAAGTTTATGATCCAATTTGAATTAATGTTTTTGTATGGTATCAATTCAGGGTTTAACTTCATTCTTTTGCATATGGATGTCAAGGTGTCTTAGTATCATTTATGGAAAAGACTGTTATGCCCCATTTAATTGTTTTGGCAACCCTGTGAACTGACCATAAATATAAGAGTTTATTTCCAAACTTTTACTTCTATTTTGTGGTTCTATATATCTGTTCTCATAACAGTGCTACACTCTCTTGATTACTGTAGCTTTCTACTAAATTTTGAAATAGAAAAGTGTCAGTCTTCCAACTTTATTCTTTTTCAAAATTGTTTTGGTTCTTCTGGATCTCTTGCTTATTTGTATATATTTTATTCTTAGATTTTCAAATATTATGAAAGAAGCAGCTAGGATTTTTACAGGGGTTGACTGAACCTTTAGATCTATTTGGGAAGTATTGCCATCTTAACAATATCAAATATTCTGATACATTAAAATGAAATGTCTTTTCATTTATTTAGATTTTCTTTAAATTCATTCAATAATTTTTCATAGTTTTCAGTGTACAAGTGAATTTCTTTTGTTAAATTTATTTGTAAGCATTTTATTCTTTTTGATGCTATTATAACGAAATTATTTTAATTTTTTGAATACTTATTACTAGAGCATAGAAAAATATATTTTCTGTATGTTGATCTTCTAACCTGAAATCAAGTTAAACTAATTTATTAGTACTAATAATTTTTAATGGATTAATTAGAACGTCTGTATACAAGTTCATGACATATGCATCTAGAACTAATTTTACTTCTTCCCTCCCAATCTGGATGTTTTTACTTTCTCTTGCCTAAGTGCCCTAGCTATGACCTCTTGTAAAATTTTAAATCAAAATGTCAAGAGTAGGTATTCTTGACTTGTTCCTGATTTTAAATGAAAAGCATTAAGTTTGTCATTATTTGGTGGCTGTGGATTTTTTGTAGATACCCTTTAACAGACTGAAGAAATTGCCTTCTATTCCTATTTTGTTGAGCATTTTTATCAAGGAAAGATGTTGGATTTTATCAGATGCTTTTTCTGAATCATTTTAGATAATCATTTTTTGTACCTTACTCTGTTAATATGGTGTATTTTATTGTTCGGTTTTAACTATCAAGCCAAGTTCACATTTCTGTAATAAATTCCAATTGGTCATTGTGTGCAATCCTTTTTATGAATTGCTGGATTCGGTTTGCTTTTATTTTTTAAAGTCATTAAACTTATTAATGAATGACAAGTATTCTGCTACATGATAAGTTTGAAATTATGATGAAAACCATACATAATCCTTTCCTTCATGAGTTCTTGGTTCAGTTGGGGAGTCAGATTTTATTTAAATAGTCATATAAATTATTACTAACTACCAATGAAAACAAACATAATGGAAAGGAACACGGCTTTATGCGAGGCTATAACAAAAGAAGAGGACTAAACTGAAATGAGGTATGTTTTTTCCCTGTAATTTGAAGTATATTTAGTTACTAACTAGGAAATGAAGAAGAATTCAAGGAATTCTAGATGCATTCTAGGAAGAAGAATAGCAAAGGAAAACTGAGGGGAAAAAAGACTAAGCAAAGACAGTTATTTTTAGAGAGGTCTGGATAGATGCTTGAGACCTAGACAAAACTCACACTATCTAGGCCCTTCTAGGCCATGTTAATAATTTTCAATTCTACACCAAGTGCAATAAAAAAACTATTGATAAATTTTAAGAAAGTGAAGTAACATGATCAGGTTTTCACTTTTAGAGATAACATAGTCTGCCTTGTGGAGAATGGATTGAAAGAAGGATTTAATGAATGTCAGGAAGTTATTCTGGAGGCCAAAGACATTATTTCAGGAAAAAGATGCTGCCTGATATCTTGGTATAGGCTGGTGGCAGAGGAGATTCAGATAAAAGGAACTGTGAAATAAAGTGAAATTATATCACTGGCTTATTTTTTTATTTGTAACAAATTAATAAATGGTATAATTCAAATTTTTTTAATTTTATCCTCTTTGATTTTGTAGAATTCACAATTTTCATAAAATACTTGTACCCAAGTTATTCAGACATTAGAGCTTTATGTCATATGGAGATAACATGATGATAAACAAAATAAAAAAATTTTTAAAATTTATATAAATAAGTATATACTGCCAAACAACTAAACCAAGCTTGCTTATCAATGTTCATACTGTGTGATGAGGTGAATGGAGAATGAAAAACATCCTTCAACTCCATTTGAAGGAAGAATACTCCCAAATTAATCTAATATTTTCTAAAGCATGTGTGTGCTATTAAGATAATTAATAGACTTTTTATACTTTTGCTTTTACAAAATTGCTTCAGTTGTTTTAATGTTTATAAATTAGTTAATATTTTTATTATTTTGGAAATGATTTCCTGGTTTTTGCTGTCATTTTGGTTTTTTGCATAATATTTATTGCTGGTACAAATTTTAATAAGCAAGAAATTTATTTTCTTATCACAAATTCTAGTTTCTATATTTTTATTTTACAAAACCACATTTGTAATGATTAAAACTAATTTGCACAAAAGAGCAATGGAAAATTAATTTTAAAAACACATTTGGTTGCACATATGTTAGAAAGAAAATTGTTGTCTTAAAATGGCTTAATTAGAACAGTTTGTCATCTTACTAGAAACTGGTATAATGGCATTATTTTAACCACTCAACTCACAGAAATTAAAAAAAAAAAGTGTGAGAGACACTCTTTTGAACCTTTGTTCTTCTGTGTCTTCAGAACAGTTCTGTCTTATTATCTCCAAGGTACTTGTCACTATAAAACTGAGATACTCAGAAAGAAGTTATACTAGAGCATAAAGAAAGATCAGTTTCCCAGTTGAGTGAAATAATATCTATTCAATGTTTGGTATATGCAAACCCTTTTATCTACGAATATGAAATTTCTCTGAAGAGAATCTGATTTCTAACAGTGAATTTCTTATTCAAATGTATTGAGCCAAATGCCCAGGGATGGCCAAAAGAGTAGACACTTTGTCCAATACGAGAAGAAAAGCAAAGCATAGTTCTCAGATAGTGTCATATTTTCCATGGCTCCCAGAGGGCTTTTCACCAGTGACTTGATCTCTACAAGGTAACTACTCACATGCTACTTTTCTATCAGTGTCTCCTCCTGTTATTTCACACACACACACCATATTCTGAGCAAATTAGGTTATTTTATCTTTCTCAAGCACCACCCATATTTTTCTTATTTGCTTTCACTGGAAGATACCACTGCCATATCCCAACAACTCCAAAGGTCCAAATTCTTTCCAAACCTCAAATAGTAGCTTCTCAGATGTGCTAGACTTCCCCTGACCTAAACCCTAATAGCAATCACTTTACCCGTCTTCATATTTCCATAGTGATTATCTTCTTCCTCACAATGACCTTATAGTTATTTATATACTTGACTAACTGATGCACTCTATGAGATTATGAATTCCTTTGCAGTCTATTCCTTCTTATTTTCATACTTTACCTCTTTCTTTGTCTCAAATAGGTCTTGGTGCATAGAACTGTCAAAATGAATTGCCTTCACAGACTTACTGGTAGGCTTAAGCTTATGACGCATATAATGAGTGAGTGAGTGACTCACAGATCGAACAGAAAGAGAAAAGCCTGCTGCTCTCAGCTTTTAATAGTGCCCTAGGGATGCATTTGGAGAAAGACTTCCTCTTATAGCAGTTTCTTACTTGTCAGAAGGAAAAAAAAAAATAGAAAGTAAGGGAAAAAGCCAAGGGAGTTAAGAATTTTGACCCAGAAAAACAACAGTGACACTAAAACAAAATTGAGGCAAGACCAAGAATGAAGTAATCAGTATTATCTCCTAGAATAAAGTTGAGACTTTCTACCAAACCCCTCTTTCACCCCTTCTGATGGAAATCTTTGATGCACAGCTTATTTCCGGAAACAGTCCAACAAAGTAATTTAAAATTGTGGATTACAAAATATTAACTATCTGTTATGGCTATTTGTTATTTTCTGGAGAATCAGTGCTTTAATTCCTTTCCTATGCTTAGGAAATCATCTCCTACAACCTTGTGGGATTATCAGACTGTGCTTCCTACTGTAGAAGCTAAAGTTCCAGATATTCACTCTTGGAGCCTCTCTTATACCTAGAGTTCATGCAAATGACCTAGGCATTGCCAATCAGTTCTATGGAGGCAA
This sequence comes from Vicugna pacos, assembly GCF_048564905.1. Classification (NCBI taxonomy): domain Eukaryota; kingdom Metazoa; phylum Chordata; class Mammalia; order Artiodactyla; family Camelidae; genus Vicugna; species Vicugna pacos. Next base: position 37,675,986 of record NC_132989.1, read on the forward strand.
CAGACTAGAGAAAACTCTCTGGCCGAGAGGAAAATTACAGCAAGATCAAAATGCCAGAAGCAACCAAGCAGGGGTGCTAATGTGGGTGCTAAATGTTCAGGGCTAACACTGCTGAAGTGCAAGGAGCATTTTCCTCGGCTTTGTGGGAGGTAGCTGTTATGTCTTCACAAATTGCATTCCATGAAGGAGTTTGGGGAATTTTTCTATATTATGTAATTCTAAGTCTCCTGGCATTCTGGTAATTCCATCCACAACCTAATACTCTTTTAGCACACTATTTTCCTAAATGTAGCAGATGACTTCTCTGTCCACATCTCACTTACTTTTTATAGAACCTGCCAGTCAACTTCCAACTGGCAACACCTGATCTCTCCCCCTGTGCACAGAGCAGAATAGAAATGCCGGGGAATTAATGGTCCACAGGGAGAGTCTTTAATCATTGACTGCTAGGAGTCAGTTCATAACACTCAGTTCTCTCCTCTTAGGGGTGATAATCTATAGGATTAGGCTACTATGGAAGCCTGATTAATAATGCAGTATCTTTTTGGCTTCCTTACCTTGTCTTTATCATTTCCCTACTCCTCTGCTCATGTTTACTGGGATCACTTGCCAAACAAACTATCTTCATATGAATCCTGTTTCAGAGTCTGCTCCTGGAATCCAGACTAAGACACCTAAATAATTCAAAATTGGTTTACATGTTTAAACACAGAAAACTGACTTCCTTCCCTTATTAGGGAATTTGACATCACATGAAAATGTCTAGTTACACACATTACTATATATAAAACAGATAAACAACAAGGACCTACTGTATAGCACAGGGAACAATATTCAATTTCTTGTAATAACATATAATGGCAAAGAATCTGAATGATACCTGAAACTAACATTGTAAATCAACTACATGTCAATAAACATTTTTTTAAGTGTAGTCACATGGTAAGTGATAATCTAAGCTCTCATGATGCTTTTCTTTCTTTGCCTTTTTACATCTTTATTTGAATTTGAATTTTGTAAAAAAGTGTGGACATTGGAGTTATAGAGACCTTATGCCAAACACCAGATTTAGCTCTTACTAATAAGCAAGTGCCCCTGGACTAGTTACCTAATTTTTCTGAATCTCATTTTCTTTTCAGAGAATGATTGTACTTATCATTATGCTAAAAATATATTTAAAAATTTTTCAGGTCTCATACTAATGCTCAATATACGTACTTTCCCTTCTTCCTCTTTTTACTTTGGTCTCACTTTTGCTCCTTTTCTTGGTCAACTTTCTTTTATCTTACATAAACATTAACTGAACAAAAATGCAGTTTGGGTAAGGTAATGAACTATACAAGGCACTTAGAAACCTTGATAGTACATTTCCCCCAAGGTGCCAACTCTGATTCTTCATTTGATGATATTTTCATTAAATCTAAGTATTTACCCAATACTCACTCACCAAAGTTGCCTTATACAACCCTGCAATATAGATATAAATCATTCAAGAGCTACTTTTTGAACCCACTTTTTGGCAGTCCACACTTCACTCCTTCTCACATATTTAACATATTTATCATACATCCTTGCTTCTCCAAATATTTCCCCTGAATTATTTTCTTCCTTGGGGCTTCATGCTCTGGACTCTCCTCTTCATTCCTTTTCCTCATCTTTGTGCATTCTAACATCTTCTAGAAATCAGGACAACTAGCTTGACTAATCTGATAAACCAATTTAAGCCAAAATACTCTTCCAAATAACATCTATGTTATCATTTGGGCTTTGTTAACTCTGAGGAACTATGAGAACTTTAAACATGGAAGCAGAATCTTTAATGGAGATTTATTTGGACAAGAAAGTATTTTTCACATTTTCAACTCCTACTCTACAGTTGACCATCATTCTAGCAGAATATAATCGTGGCTCTAGGACTTTGGGATTATAGTAAATGTCTTATTCCCTTGACATTTTAGCAATTGTCAGTTGTCATTCTGACAATTCTTCATACACTCTTAAAAATGAGTCTTTTATTTAGTTATTAATATAACAAATACTTTTAAAATGCTATTACATTCACAACATTCTCCTAGGCATTAAAGGGTAGAAAACAAAGATTCCTATCCTCTAAGAGCATAGGTAGTAGCTTTGAAATAAAAGAATATATGCATGAGGCTGTTATATGTTGAAGATTATATATGACTTAATTTCCAAATGAATTTTATGCACAAAACATACTATTGGAGTTCTAGAATGCCAAGGTAAGTGGTTATTTGAAGAGTTAAGAACTGTACTGAGAACTGGGTCAACCTTTGAATGAAAGAGGAAAGAGATGGGCATCTCAGGTGGGGAGATTGGTTGCAGCAAAGACTTAAGACTGAGGGTATCTATACTGGAGAGTGAAGTGACCCATCTGGCTGAAGCAGAGTTCCAATGTTTAGATGTGAATAACTTGAGTGTGTCCAGATTTTGCTTGTTTAGTTACAGTGGTATATGTGCCTACAGGTTATGATATTTTGTGTTAGAGTAGATGGGAAATCACTGGATATATATTAGATATTTTTCTGGATCAAAAATTTTGCTCATATTGAAGGGAAAGATAATTGACATCAAAATGAAAAATTATGTCACGAGTATGTTGCAAGATTCAAATGAAACTGAGTAGAAAGACCTAATGTGAAAATACAGATTTGAGCTGTGTTAATATCCTATTGGTAGCTAAAGACCAGACTGTGGGTGAGCTCTTCAAAGACAGTGTTTAGAGTAAGACAAGCAGAGTTTGGGGACAGATAAAGCAAGAGTTGCACGTGAAAGAGTTTGAGACTTTGTGGGAGGAGTATGGGGTGATCTAAGAGACAGGGGTTACAGAAGCTGTACTTCAAAGAAGGAACTGTCACCACTATTAAAATAATGCAGTGAATTCATATGACATACATATTAAAAGGTATCCTTTATATTTAACTCTTAATAAGTGATTAGCAACATTTGACAATTTTAGGAAAATGGTGAGTTAGGAAGCTCAGGTAAGGTTAGAATTTTGTTTCCCTATCTCCCATATGTGGCTCATTTGTAGGTTGCAGCTTCCCTTAGGTGGTATTCTCTGACTTCCTACAAATGCTATTAAAAGTTCCTTCACAACCAGCTATCTATATACCTTTCATGTGCTGCTCAAGTTGACTATGTGACATCAAAGAAGGGAGGAGATTCTCAGGAATGATCCCAATATGAGGAAACCAGCATGTGGAACAAGAGATTTAAAGGCCCAAGGGCAATGATCTTGGTATGAGCTCTACCATGCACAGATAAATCTGCCCCAAGGAAAAACAATTTCCCCAAGATGGCTGTAAAGGCTTGAGTTGGAGAGAAACGACTTCTTTGGGAGTGAGGATCCCTTTTAGAAAAAAAGGCAAATACATACTAAAAGTACGAGGCTCATAAGCATTGTTAAGCTGTGAGCTTGAGACCTGTGGATTTTCAAATTTTTTAGTCTTCTACTCCCTAAGATAATTTCAAGTTAGATGTCCTGTTTTTAAAATTAGAATTTAAATTTTTTATCACACAATTCAATGGCTTAAAAGATAAAATTTTTATTTTAAATATAATTGTCGTATCACTTTTTAAAATGTATCCAAAAGGATTATAAATATAATCACAATGATATAATTACTCCATCATTCAGTTAAAAATATACAAACATATAATTTTTAACGTTCAAAAGTTTGATTGCTTTTTCCTCAGTGGAATTATATTTTCATTCAATTTTCCCCAAATATTTTCATCCTAATATATTTTTATGCTTGAGTGTTTTTATTGAACACTATCATATTTCTTTGCAATAAAATATATAATTGAATATGTATTTATACTAAAATTGCCTATGAAAATTAAATTTAAGTGTCTAAAATTTCTTCTGAAATTAGTTATTGTAATAATTGTTATTAGTAACCAATTGTTCAGGACATTATAAATCATTGTAAGTAAAAATTTTAAAACATAAAAAGTAAAGTTCTATTGGAAATGGATCTACTGCTGCGACAGATGGGAAGAAGTGCTGTGGTACCTTTATTAATGGAGTTTTCCTTTAGCACCTGGGAGCTTCTGCATATCTGGGCAATGCAATGTGTAAAATTTGGGAAGGGGAGAAAAAAGGTGATTTTCCAAGAGGAGCCAGGAAAGAACAGGCATGTCCCTTTATAGCAAGCATTTTCCCAGGAAAGAGAATATGTAGAAGTTGAGGCTCTGAAAATCAATTTCCTTAATGACACCCTTACTCACACACACTTCTGCTCTCTCTTTATGTGCTCTCAGGGCACTCCACTTAAAGAGCATTTCAAGTTAAAGAGTGAGGCTCTCCTGAAAAGACAGCATTCTTTCCCAACTCACCCACCCATTTAGGGAAAAAAGTCTGTTTTTTGTGCAATAGACTCTCTGGCACAGGACTATAAGACATATAATCTATTATTTTTAAAAAGCCATTATAGGCCTGTTTTTAATTTAAGAAAAGGAATTAAAGGTGGGATTCCATTACTCCATTCCATTATAACTCATGAATCGCTTTCCTTACACAAGTGGCAACATGACTTTATTAAAAGGACTCTGTTGAAAAATCCACTCAAGCATTATGCAAAAGACTTCAGTAGACTGAGCAAACTGGTGCCAAGGTTTCCCAAGAGAACACTGTCACAGCAATGCAGCCGAATGCTGTGAAAAAGCAGGCACAGGTGTGAAGGTAGGAAGAAGAAGTGGGGCTGGGTTGTCAGTGGAGACAAGAGTCAGAAGTTTTTGGCATGATATAAATAAGTTCTCAAGGAAGACTCATAGGATTATACTTAAGAGTCAGACCACTAGCTGTGAAAATGGTTAAAGAGAAATGTTTACCCCTCAAAAGCAAGAAGCAGATAAAATGACGAGGAATGTGAGATCATAAATAGACACTGATATCTAAGAGTTTTTTTTACTTAGTAGCAGAAGGCAAATGATAACAGGTTGGAACAACCTGTAGAGTGAGGCTACTCTGTCAAAAATTATACAGAAATGATTTTACAAGAATGATTTTAATTTTTGGATGACCATGTTGAACCCTGTTTCAGGAACGTGGTGAAGAAAATGTATTATTTGGTGTTCTTCTGGAGGAAAGAACAACATAATAAATGTAAGATGTTGCTTTTAACATCAGAACTCATGCATCCCATGCTAGTAAAAGAAAAAAAACGAAGCAAAAACCAGAAACTAAGATAGTGAGCAAGGTATGAATCATATCCTGTTCTCGTAGAATTCTGTGGTTATATATGAATTACACAATTTGGTTATGGGAATCAGCCACTAGAAGTTTGTATAAATGTTTTTTGACTGAACTGGGCAGAACCAAAAAGGACAAACAGTCTCAAGTAGAGGAAATTGCTACATCTTCAGAGTAAAACTCTGGCATTTACTTACATCTGTGTTCTAAATGTCAAATTCAACACAAGACAAAGTTTAACTGTATGTCAGGTCTAAGACTTGAGAAACACTCAGCACAGAGCCTGCTCACTGGAAGAATACTCAACACACATCTTTTTAATGAATAAATAAACTTATTAATGAATGAAATGGTTAGTATCCCCACCAAAAAAAAATCATAAATTGCATATAGGGATAAATACTTTAGATTTTCAGATGTGTGAAAATCTGGTACTACTGTATTAATTTTAGGAAACAAACTTAAACAGAGGAAAGTAGTGACTTTAAATTATTTTAAATGTAGTTTCCTAGTTCTTTCACTATATTATTATTACACATATTCTTAATCTAATTTATTTATGAATTATTTTCCTCCAAAAAAGTATAGGTTCTAGTTTAAAACCTCAAGGTTTTATTTTCAAAGAACAAGTTAAACTAAAGAACTAAGATGTACTTCAAGCAAAGCCACTTCAGAGTGGCAATTTCCTTTCATTGCATTAATGTGATTTTTTCTTCTTTGCTTCTTAAGATGGAATGGAGCACTCAAAGGAGTTTAATATCCTATGTTGCATCTACTGCAAAGATTAAAACAATACATAGATATGCAAATAAATGAACTCTCAAATGAACTTTCTGAGCTGAAAAGAAAATTGAAACCAAGTCAATCTGACAAGGTATTTATTTTATACACATTTTATGATGGTGTTATGAAAAATCTACTAAGAAGACAGAGCAAAAGCATTTATCATATCATTCCGGCCTCACTTTTTACTTTGTAAGAAGATGAAGTCGAAGAGTAAAAAATATTTCTCCCTTAGTAAGTTATTATTTATAGAAATTATTGATACAACCATTATGAGGATTAGTTCCAGAAGCATTTCAGTGAGTGAGCATGCCATCTGAGTGTAGGTCATTCTTTCTGCTGAATTGAGTGAGGAGCTGAACCAGATATTCATTATCTTGTGTATTTCATATGTGGTTCATGAGAACTACATTTATAGCATTACTGCAACCTCAGACAGATTGGGGGTCCACTTCCATTAGAGTTTCACAGACATTGACTTGGACTTAGAAAAGATGAGAATTTTGTGTTTAAAAAATCAAGTGCACTTTGCAATGTATAGTTTTACAGTTAAATTAGTTATAATTTTGCTCCAAAGTAATGTTCTACTTTTGCTGAATTCATGTTAGTGTTACTTATTCAATTTCCAATTTTAAAGTTCACTAATATATTGCTTCAGTGAATTACACACTATTCTCTTTCTGTATCTCCCAAACTATGGGTGTAAACAACACATTGTATATGTACATACAGTGTCAAATCATTTAAGTAGATTTTCGAAGAAGGTAAAAGTCCTCTATGAGTCACTTTTCCTTCTCCAATCCTAGCATGAATTATCCACCCAAACAATTACCAGATGTTGCCAGCTCACTTGGACATAGTGTTCTGACATTCTGGTTGATCTGGGGTCTGTGACCACTGTTGGGAAGGCTCCCTACTTGCCGCTTGCTCCCTATGCTGAGCTACCCTAGTCTAGCTCCAAGTAAACCCTGCTGCCCAGTCACCATCGTCTGTTTCTTCTTGCCTATTTGCCTATGATTTTCCTTCCATAAAGGAATGTATATAAATATATACACTTTTTATAAGAGTTCTTCCTCTCTGCCCTTCCACATTCAAATAAAACATGTTATATCAATTCTTAATATCTTCTTAAAGAAATTAAAAGGTTTCACACACTCAAAACAACCCCTTATGGTACAAATAACCAGAAACTTACAAAATACATCTTTCAAATCTGGTATTTTGGCAAGTGATCTTTCACAATTAATTTTAAGTAGGCAGCCAGACATTAATTTTCAATAGCATATGGTTGTTGAATCTAATTATTTAAAGATAAAATCTACCAGCTTCAATTCCTGATTGCAAATTGAATTTGACTCTGAGACTGTTTTATTTCTCTTGCTCTCTCTCCGTTTCTATTTGTGTGTGCACATGTGTCTGCAGATACATATCGTGTTATTCAACTTGTTAAGTATCTCATTGGTCTAATAGGAAGACTATTTTATAACTAACAAAACCTGTTGGTTCGTAGGTTAGTATTTTAGTACTTACAAGGTAAATCCTAACTCAGAACTCAAATTTTAGTACGTCTTCAAAGTTGTCTATAATTATTGGGTTTTATAGGCATTCTCTAATGCAGGCTTTGAAACAATAACCATTTAAAAGTGAGCAAAACATCTGCCTACTGTTAATCTAAAATGTCCCCTATGTCATCTGAGGGAGAGGAGAGCTCTAAGGATGCTTAGGTTTGTCATGAACAGCTCTAAGAATATTCCCCCATGGTTGAATTGACCTTTCTAAATGTAATATTCTTGGGATTAACATTTTCCAACATTCAAAACATACCTGCAAACTAAAATGCATCTGCTGCACAATAGAGATTGGAGTGCCTGTGCCTCTTTATACATGCAAATTCTTACATGGGATTTCAGATGTGATAAAAGAGTAGTTGTAATGCTTGGGATGGACTAAGTGATATTAGAAAGAACTCAGGTATGGGAATAAGAACAAGATTTTTAAGTGGAAGGTAGACTCAAATTCAGTTGGCAGCTAATTAATTTACTAAGAAGATAAAATAACAAGACAAAGAAATATGACTGAATTTCCATCAAAGACAACTCTAAAACAGAAAAAAAATTACGTGAGTTACCAATAAAATATAAAATTTAAGAACATAAACAAATTTAATGGCCTCTGACTTGATCAATTAATTAAATCTTCTATAAAATATATACACAAACTCTTTCCTCTCATTTTAAAGTAAAGTCAAAATACTCATCAGCATGTGTTCAAATGTCACTTCTCTGTATAGTAAAGATGATGTCAAACTGTCTTGAATGAATGGAGTCAAGTGCTGACTGGGTAAGAAAGCGCAGTGCTCTAGGAAACAGATCCCACTGACTCGTAACACCTCTGAAGTCTCCTTTTTGTCTCTAAAATAGACTAGGCATAGAATCACAAAAAAACCTAATGAAACTCCTTGGGAACAGCTCCTCAGTCTAAAAGAAGCATTTAAAAATATAATTTCTGATCATCAGTTTACCTTTGTGATTACACTGCCAAGAGAAAGGATCAAATGTCTTCACTTTTGATAAAAATTTTCCTCAATACCACATTTGGGTCATTAAAGTCACTCAAACCAAACCTAACTTAACAAACCAGACAGATAAAGCCAAAGTTTTTGTACTTATTCTGAGAACACATATATTTCCCTAATTTGTCTGGCAACTAGTTAAAATATATTTTAAATACATATATGCAAATAAGTATACATACATATATACATTTCTGAATAATGGCAGCTTATCTAAAACTTGTTCTGCCAGTTTTCCTTCCCTTAATAGTATTTTTCATTTCTTGTTCCCCACTCCGGTTAAAAAAAAAAAAGAGTAAGTTGAGTCTATGTCTCCATCATTGGTTTCATCACAGAAAAAATACTGTATTATTATGAAAGCAAATGTTCATATTTTAAAAAAGATTTAATATGTTCATTAATTTATGTTATTTTAGAAACCCTCCAAATAAGAATTTTTTTCTATCCATGCAACAAATTTCTAAAAAATTTTTAAAAGGAGTAAAAATTCAGAAAAAAATTACCTATTGTTTCCTTTATAACAGCAAGTCAATTAAACTCAGGATGAAGTTTTCAGGTTAAAAGTTATTGTTTAAAGTCATTGCTACCTCTATTTTCTGCTCTAAAATCAGTGGAATTAAAAACAAAGAAGAACAGAAAAATAAGCTTTATTTTTAATGAAACTATAGAAGAACTACTAGCAAATATACTGAAATACAGGTCAAACTGAGGGATGATATTCAGGATTTAAACCATTTCAGATCTCAAACAGGACACAGAGTATTTCCAAATTAGGAGGTACACCCTGGGGAGTGGAAAGGGGTAAACCAGTAATGTTTTGTTTGGAAAAATAAGGCCAATTGGCACATACAGGTTATAAGAAGTCCTTGTGCCAATGTGACACCAGCGGAATGACAGGGGAAGTGGGTAAGATGAAGAACATTGTGGACACATTATCTGTGCCTCAGGCTCTTGTCACTGTGCCAGGGTGGAGGAGCACGGTAAGTGAATATCATTTCTAAAACTTCTAATCTCTGGCAACCAAGGAGAAGTTTAAAAAAAGAAAACAAAACAGTAAAGAACATGTGACACACAGGGTTCTCCTATGAGTCAGAAATATCTTCTGCTATCTCTGTGCAGATATACCCAAGGGTAGAGTGTTAGTGAGTTTGTGTAACTGACCTGAATTCTATATGCATGTTTCCCAGCACAATACTCTGGCTCAGACTCAAGTGCCACTTATTGTTAAGCAGCAAGTTGGCCCAGAAATAATATCTGTCATTCCAAGATTAGCAATAATTAGAAAGATACAGTATGTGATATATGTAAAGAAATTACAAGAAAATGTAAAAAAAAAGGAATGCAATTAATACACAACTTTAAAAATACTGCAAAGAATACCAAACTGAAGAAACTGAGAGATAATATTTCTTAAAAACGGAGAACAGAGCTGGCATAGCTCAGCAATGAAAGGAAAAGCAAAATTATTTAGAACATTTAAAAATAGATGCTGTATAAAAGAGAATGGGTACTACTGAAAAAGTCAGTTACTGAGAAAACAGGTTGGCTAATGCTCAAACAAAATGAAATAAAAACTAAATGCTGAAATTTATATGATTATATATGCATAGGAAATATTTGAAAAATAATGAAATAAACTTAACAACGGTGCTTCTGGGGAGATTAAACAATTTAGGGGTCTTACAGGAAAGAAAGATAGTTACTTTTAATTACGTACTTTTATTTTCTCTTTTTATTTTTACCATTAAAGTTTTATTATATATATTAGCTATTGTGTGCATACTCCACTACATTTATACTATATTAAACTATCCTACAGATGTTTGTAGCAGATTAAATTTGTACTTTATCCAAGTTAATGGAAACATGATTAGAAACAGAAAGTGTCTTGGCTCTCAAATTTGTTAATCAAAAAAGAAAAAAAAAAGCATTAATCTTTTACAATTTTCCACCAATACCTTACTCTTCCTCTTTTGAACTGAAAGTTTCTTTTTTTGTGTGTGTGTGAGATCCTAATAGAACAAATTGTCCAGAAGAACATTTTAAATTAATGGTTCCCCAAGAGCATGACTGAAAAAATATGCTGACCCTCTGCTTATCAATGCCCTTTGAAATCAGTACTGATTTTTAAAGGATGATAGACAGTTGTTCTTTTGAATACCATACCCATGTTCCCATTCTACATTTCTTGACAATAGAACTTTGAATTAACTCCTTGGAAAAAAAATTGTACCTTATTTACGGATCTTTTCGGAATATTGTGCAATGACTGGTTATACCTAACATTATTTGATTAGAATTAAATGTGGATGGAAGAAGTACTAAGGAGGAAGAGAGATCATAGAACATGAGAGAAAAAAAGCAATGAAAAAACAGATGTCAAATGATCAGAGAGCAAAATTATTAACAGCACCTTTAACCAGATGAAAAACATTATTTCCAGTCTCCCAAGAAATGGTGGACCAGCTAAAAACTTTCTCTGAGACTTTTTTTTTTGATACATGGACCACGCTTACATGATATAAAAAAGTCAAATGAAATGACATCACTTTATTTAATTAAATATGTATAGATTGCACATTTAAAAAAAAAACAACAGCGTGCTTGATTCCTGTATTACGTCCTCCAAAAGCACAGCATGCATTCACATCATTGGGTCTCAACATATGGTAGCTTTTGATGGGCAATATTAAAGGAGATGGTTACATAGCTTACAATCTTAATTAAAACAATTTTTGAACATGTTCATAAGCAAACTATTAAAGACTGTAATACTGATATTGAGCTAAGAAACTAAGCAAACTGGGAGATGTAAGTAATATAATCAAAAAGGAAAGTAACTGAATACACAAACAGACTTGAAAAATATACAAACAAAAAATGATGGCATTATTTAATTGCTGTAAGTTAGATTTATTTTTCCTCTTCCACCTAAGAATGTAGTGCAATGGTAAACTTAGCTTTAGAAACAGAAATGTTGAAATAATCTACTTAGTGGTTTAAAAAGATAATAAAGGTACAAATTTAACTAAAGATAAAAGATGAGGAGCAATAAATCATTGAGGAGAGACAGTGATACAAATGGAGTAAACCTGATTTATTCCTTGAAAAAAGGACAATTTCCCTACTTAATCACTGTAATTAATTCTTCTAAATTTAGACTTAAAAAATCCCAGATATTCATGGATGACTGATGTGGTGACTTGTGATTGGAAAAGAGAAAGCACTGTAACACTGTGTTTTATTTTTAGTGGTTGAAAAAGAGAGGACGAGAGAAGACAACCTTTCATCTCAGCTTTTGTTCTGAAACAAAAAAAGAAATCAATTTCCGGGGTCTAGAAAACATTTTCTAATTAAAAAAAAAAAAGTCAGATTCCCTTATAGGGCACAGTAAACACAGAAGGTTAATTTAAGTGTGAAAGAATTCCAAAAACAAGAATAAGAAAACAAAAATATAAAACCAGAAACTCAGTAATATAGAAGTGGTGATTAACATCATCAAGAATGCTGTTGGCCTATTCGGATCTGCTACTGCGTCTTGAGCTTTTCTTTCTCTTTTAGGTACTTTCAGAAATTTACCTTGGCTCATAAAAATCACTCCTTTCATCTTTGTTTTCAAATTCTACAATATTTTTGAGCTAATAAAGGTAAATCTCTTTTCAAATATACTAATATGTCACTGTAAATTTCGATTAGTTTATATTCCCAAGGAGTGGCTCCCATATTGATAAACTCTTTTTTTTTTTTATCAAACTTTATGCTTGGAACCCTTGGATCAAGCGCTCTTGGGAGGATCCTACTTTCCTAGTGCTGAAGCACCTCAGTCCCAGCATTTCCTGTGCATTATTGTTCCTTTCTTCTCTCAGCAGGCCCTGCATCTCCCCAATTAGGTTACACTATGACTTAACACTAATATTTCATCTGATTAACAAGAAATGTGAAAATTTTGAAATTATTTCATCTAGCTCCTAATTTTATTTATTTATTTATTTATTTTTAGCTCCTAATTTTATAAACATAGATATAGGTTCAGAAATGAAGACATAATTGCTGCTCATAATGTTTAATTTTTCCAATTCCTGTGTCATTTTTACTTGTGTGGAAATCTAGAGTATTTTAGCAAAGAAAATTAGACCTATGTCTTATTTGGGGGTTACTTCATATTTTGCTAAGGTTTGCTAGAATGATTAAATTTGTAAAATACAAATTCACTAACACACGTCACTATATGAAATCTCAAACAAATGTTTTGGGGTGTATTTGATTATGCTAATGTGTCACTATTTGGAGGACAGCTGGATATCTGCTGCGGTACTTTAAACCAAGTTATTTCAATGTTGTTTTTACTTATTTTCACTTTAAAATTTTATCTGTCAATATCTCATGCTTACTAATAATAGTAGATGATGAAATCAAGAAAGTGTGCCTTTTATTTTAAAGCAATCACCCTGTATTTATCAGTCAGGTCTACCAAGGAAGCATACATTATAGATATAATGATTAAAATCTCACTGATAATGACAGATAAAATGTATTCACTTTAAATAGTTTTATTTAAAAGAAATATGACTCTAACCACACATTATTCTGGTTGGAGTTCTTCCCTTAGGGCAACATTGATTTAAATGATTCATCTTCATTTGTTCTAGTTATATGGAAGAAAACATCAGAATATAGATTGACAGTCTTTTATATAATATAATTTCTATTTTACACTGACCCAATTTTCTTTTTAGCTAATTAAAACACCCTAAAGTGGCTCTAATAAAATTCCCTCAGGATCATTTGTAGGAAAAAGAATGAAGAAGTCTGTCCATGGTGTAAACTGATTTCCCTGTTTACAACTTTTCTTTTTTGTCTTTCTTTATGGTCAATAGAAAGCGAGCCTGATTTCTGACCAAAATCCTGTGTGCTGTCTCAGGCCTTCCCATAGGCAATGAGAAGACACTGCATGGCAGGCTTCACTTGAGGAGCTGCCTTCCCCGCATCAGGCTTAGTACATAGCCAGTGCACTGAAGTCTTTCAAGACAATTGCAGTCAAGGACTCGGGCCCCTCTGAGCCAACCATGCCCATATGCTCATCTGCCCTCCGGGCACATGAGACTCCATCTGGAGGCCTCCTTCTCTGGGGTCTTGGCTGATGTCCTTCTCAGGTGCTTCCACCAGAGACCTCTTTTATCCTGACTTTGGCTGATCTACTTTTTCCTCTTTGATTCGGTCACTCCTGGCCCTTTCCCTTCACTGTTCCCATTCAACCCATGAGTCCGTAAAGAGCTAGAAGCCTTCTGCTGGGGCTTCTGTGCTGCGTCCACCTGACCTTCAGCTCTTAGTATTCCACGGGAAAAATGAAATACTGGGGAAGTGTCACCACTTTTGCCTCTTGCTTGTACTGTCATAATAAGTGGTCAAGTCTTGATTGTTACTTTCAGCTTTGTCCTAATTGACCACCTGACACCTGACTGCCTAACAGTTAAGTGTTTACCAAATTTCAGACATTACTTAAGTGATCATGGAACTTGCTTTCTCTCATTGCCAATTGCTAAATGTACCATTCTCTTCAGCCAATATTCAGATTTTATGATAATACTTTTGAAGATACAAATATTTTTTGAGGTTAAAAGAATAATCAAAAAGGGTGGAACTTTAGGCATTATGATAAATGGTGTAAGGTTTAGGGGCATATACCTTGAAGAGCTGGAGTGTTTTAAACATATTGATAAGAACACTTAACATGAGATCTACTCTCTTAATAAATTTTTGAGTACACAAGACAGTACTGGTAATTATAGGCATAATGATGTACAGATCTCTAGAACTCATTCATCTTACATAACTGAAACATACCTGTTGAAAAGCAACTTCACATTTTTCCCTACCCTTGGCCCTTGGCAACCACTGTCTTACTTTCTGTTCCTGGGCAGGATTATTTTAGATACTTTATGTAAGTGGAATTGTGTAGATTTGTCCTTCTATGACTGGTCCATTTCACTTAACATAGTGTCCTCCAGGTTCATCCATGTTGTTGCAAATGGCAGGATTTCCCTCTTTAAGGCTAATACATGCCACACTTTATTTATCCATTCATCTGTTTGTGAATATTTAGGTTGTTTCCATACTTTGGCTATTGTGAACAAAGCTGCAATGAACATGAAAGTGCAGATATCTTTCTGACAATCCTGATTTCAATCATTTGGGGTAAACGCCCAGAAGAGATGGAATTTGACCCATATACATGCACCTGGATAGACACCTATTCTGCCCACTGATGGTGGACACCCCCACTTCTCTTTAAAAGTTACACTCAGCATGTGGTTACTTATCTCCGTAACTGCACAACCTTACCGTGTGTGCTCTTTTTTTCTCAGAGATTACCTGAGTTTGTAAGGAACCTGAAGGAAAAGCCAAAGTTGTTACACTGGTGTGTGGAAATCTACCCGTTCTGTCCTGTCCTTGGATAATTCTCCACCCTCCTTTCCTACACCTTCCTTCTTGCTTCCACAAGAAACCAAATGAAGACACACAGACTTCTGCTCCAGGACTTTGCATTCGCTCTTCCCCAACCAGGAATGCTCTTTTCCCAAATATCTCCTAGCTTGTTCCTCCTCTTTTCTCAAATGCTCTCTCTCAGCCATCGTATTAAAAGTCAGAACTCCCACCTAATACACTCCCTTCTTGTTCCCTGCTTAATCCCTAATACCTGAAATATCTAGAACATGGAAGGGACTCAATAAATATTTGTTGAATAAATGAAAAGAAAAAAATACACTGCAAATCAGGAAATCAAGAATATCCTTTGAAGTCACAAAAGGCATAATATATTATCCCTGAAACTCATCTGTTACTTCAATATAGATAAGTAGTCTATTTCTAAAGTTCAAATACTGGTAGGATTGAAATAGACAGCAAATTCCTAAGTGGCTGTAGCTAAGAGAATTGTTCCGAATTGCAGTGAGTAGGAAGTAACATATAGCCCTGGATTTCTGTGTACAGCCAACGAATTATTTTCCAATCATACCTGGCCTGTACGCAACTCTCTTCCTACTTTAAGATAGAGCTGAAAAAATAATCTGCTCCTCCTTTGGCAGCATAGTTCAGAGAGAGACCCAGCAAAGATCAGAGAGCACGGAGAAGAGAGAGAATGAGTAAAAACACACAGAACACAGAGGACATTCCTCCTAATGAGTAGCTCCAAGCAGTACTGAAAAAGTGCATGAGCCTCCTGAAATTCTAGCATGCCACAGCCTCAGGGAATGATTAATAAGAAGAACTGCTTTAACTTTGAACCTTCAGCAACTGCAAAGATGCCAAGAATGGTCTGTAGTTAGTGGTAAACCTATTCCAGAGGAACTGACTATGGAAGCACAGGTTAGCTAACTTTTACCAGCTCTTGGCAATATGATGAACATCATCTGTGTATCCTTCACAGCAACTTCATGCAGTTGTGTACTATGACTTGTAAAAAATTAGGCTTCCTGATCAAAATCACAATCTAGGAAGGAGGGGGTTCAGAATTTGAACCTAGAATCTTCTCATGTAGTATACGGAAAAGAGCTACTAAAGGATGAGCAGAGAAAACCAGGAACTGATAAACATATCAGGAAATGTGACAACCACAATGTTCATTTACTGCAGTTGTTATATATATGTGTATGTGTGTATATATATGTGTATATGTGTGTGTGCATATGCATGCATCTTGTTTAGGATATCCCCAAATTCGGACTTAAATCATTTGCAATGAATAATTCTGCTGCATTCATAATGGCTTGAGTAAAAGAATCAAAACTTGATAAGCAGTACTTTTAGAGAGTTTTCTAGATTTCCTAGAGTGTTTTTTAACAACTTTGATTTTTCTGGTGAGCTTTCATATGAGGACAAGATTAAAAATAACAATTTTTAATTACCACTACAGGACAGTTACTATGTGCCATGCACAGTGACAAGTACTTTATATACACCATTTTAACAAATCTGTGTAAAAATAAGATAATTATTATATCCACATTAGCTGTGAATATGCTAAGACTTAGAGAGATAGTATAACCTATCCAAAGTCACACAGATTCAGAATCAATTCTAGCTAACTTCAGAGCCCACACCAGTCACCAAAAAGGTGTGCCACATAAAGGAAACAGACTAAAGAAAATAAACTAGTATATTCACTTTACATTGAATAAAGATGGTTTCAAGCAATCATATTAGTGGTTATGAAAGCACTGGTCTGTCTATATAGCTTTTTATTTCATCATAACTAACTCAATGTCAGTTACAGTGTTAATGAACACCCACCATAATCTTCCTTGTATGGTTCACTGCTCATGTCCTCAGTTCCACGTTATCTGAGAACTCCCAGGATCGTTGGTTCATAGATTAAGAACAAACTCTCTCTAAGGAGTGTAGTGGAATGAGATCATGGTTGTGGGTGAGCACAGGTGGAACACAACGATAAGCATGAGCAATGGGATTGGAATCCTGAGCTTGAGAATATACACATCGATAGCTGCTACAAGTTCAACTAGGTGGAGGCAGCTTAAGGGGGAGGATCTTGAGATACACTTGCTTTTGGATATTGAGATACAATATGCTTCTGGATACATAGCGACTGGAAGATACCTAAAGAGTAAAACAAATCTACTGGTCATGGATGCAAGACCATCACAAGGTTGTATTGTATCACCATTCTGATTATGGGAAATAAGAGCAAGCTGGTCTCTTAAACATCAAATCCATGTTTCTTACAAGGAAGTTAATTGTGAGTCTGCCTTTGAGATGTGCTTTATCCCTGGTCAGTATGTAAGTCCCATATGCCTGTTTTATTAGGATAAAATAGTCAAAACTATTTAGTGCAAACTTCTATATCATAACATAACCCACATAAATACAAAGATTCATTGCATAAAGCAGGATGCTACAACGGATTCAGGGCTGTAGAAGGAATTTTGATACTATTTTGATATTTATGTGCACTCATTCATCCCATTTTGTCTCCAGCTTATGCTAGTTTGCATTATCATAGAGCATTAAACCTATGCTGTCACTTCTCTTAAAAGAACATTTGAATAGTGATAAAGTTTCATTAAAAAAACCAATATTTGTGTTGCTTTAAGAGAAAATTTAACAAAGAAAGGAAATATGAAGGATGAAATGAAAAAGTGTTAACAGTATTATTGAGAAACATGTCCCCTATCAATAAATGAATTCTTGTTTGGAAATAGGAATAATGGCAAAGCAATCACAAATCCATCCGGAACCCCTGAAAAGTGTTGCTTAAGATCTCAATGCAGAACAAAAGACAAATATGAAAGCTCAAATTTATTTTATGGGGTCAATTTTGAAATCATATATTAGGATGTCAATAGGGAAATATTTTCATTCCCCAAATAATGTTCATTCATTACAGGATATTCCATCAAACATGACCTGAATCAGATAAACCTGAAGCAGAAAGTTACTCTCAACTGTAAACTACTGAAAGACAGGATCGTTTTTCTTTTTTTTTACTTTAACTGAACATAATACTTGAGCCAAGCTGGCTTTGGTTATGAGTAGGGTGTTCATAAAATATATCACTCAAACTAGGATACCTTTGTAGGTGAAAAAAGCACTTTGCCAGAGAAAGAGCTATAAACCAGGAGGATCATTCCAGCAACCTAGAAGTTACAGTCACCTTATTTATGAGGTATGACAGGACATCTATTGGAAGGACTGAAACTTTGTCCTCAGTTGTTTCTAAATTTATTCAATTTTTAAATAAAAAGTATTGATCTGTGGCATGTAAGAGAAAGAATCCTGAGTAGGATAATCCATTAAGAATTTAACATATTTGTATGGCAATTTTTAGTTTACTGTACACCAAAGGTAGAAGAAAACAGGGTTGCATCGAAACACTGAGTGCTCTGAATAAAAGAGAAGGAAAAAAGGCATACGTAGTTGTATTATACACAACCAATATTTACTCACTGCTACACTTGGCACTGAAAATGTTTCACTTTCAAATGGTGAAACGGTCACAAGAGATTGTATCAACAGTGCTATGATTAATCATTACTTACAGTATTGCTTTGCTTAGAAAAATATTTCACTAATAGAGAAGACAAATTTCTGTTACCGGAATGACTAAGATGAAAAAGAAAAACAGTGCTAAATGTGGGTGGAGTCACATAGACTCTTGGTGAGTGTGCAAATGAATGCTATCACATTGAAAACACTCTGGAAAATCATTTGGCATTACTTACTCAAGCTGAATATACACAGGTTTTATATCAAAACATATTTATCTGTATTTACCAAATTTATCTACACATTTATCAAATTTCTATCAAAACATAAATATCTATATTATTCACCAAAATAGATACAAAATGTTTATAGCAGCATGATTCATAACAGCTGCAAACTAGAAACTATACAAATGCCCATCAATAGGAGACTAGAGAACAGATAAATAAATGTTGATATATTCACACAATGAAATCCATCAGAACGAAGAAACTACAACTACTCTCAAAATATGAATCAATCTCACAAATATAATCCTTAGCAGAAGAACCCAGACACGAAACACTGCATATTGTATGTTTCTATTTATGTAAAGTTCAAAGACAGGCCAACACAATCAATAGTGTTAAAAGTCAAGATGGCTCATAGCCTTAGGGGGTTAGTTAGCATTGACTGGAAGGGGTCAGAGAGAGAGCTGCTCTGTGGCTGTTGAGATTTTGTTTCTTGATCTGGATGCTCTCTACATGGGTGTTTTCAGTTTATAAAAAATTTAATCCAACTGCAACATGTTACTTGTGCACGTTCCTTATGTAAATCATACTTCAATAAATAGTTTTTAAAAGAGGAAAGCTTCAGTTCCCTCAGTACTAGTGGAAATGGTAATAAATTTCAAGTTAACAGGGTCTGAACCAAAGATGTTTTAAAGCATATAGAAGCATTAATTCTGTTTCAATATTTGGGAAAAGTAGCATAATGCAAAATATATTCCAACTTTTTATAAAACAGTTTGACAGCACCATCTCCATTCTAAATCTCCTTTAAAAAAAAGAATCCATTCATATTTCAGCAAAATTTGGAAATACAAAAGGATATAAAGAGTATAATCCAATTATTTAAAGTTTTTGTATATATATATATACACACATAATATGTATATTATATACAATAAATATAATATATAATATATATACATATAATACATATATGAATTTATAATACTAGTGATTTTCCCCATATTTCCTTTTTTAATAATCACACATAATGCTTTTTAAGAAGTTATTTTTAAAATGTTTTAAAAAATATAATTGCAACAGTGTTCAGGACTGTTTTCTAGACAGCAGAAATAAGAATGTATTGAAAAGATTCTACTTTTGCAGGAAAGGAAAATTTTTGTCAGTGGCATTGCCTTTGGTAACTTATTAAAAATAAAGGATGTAAAACATAATTTGTGTTTTTGGACTAATGTCACTAGAGGTTATACTCAGTCATTCATACTATATTTAGAAATGCTTGCAGAGATATATTGAAAAAAATTCTAGAAGTGAAATCAGTCTTTTGCTGACAAATGTGTAAAGACCTATCTCTTGCATTCTAAACTCTCATTCAAATGTTTGCTATGAGTGCAAATTTGTATAAATTAAATAAAAAATATTATAGCGAATTATGTTTTAGTTGGCAGTCATATAACAACTTTCTGTATTTTAAATTGGTATTTGTTTTTGCATTCGTTACATGCCTAATTACATTTAAAAATTCTATTTATATGGCAATAAAATGTGGAAGTAAACATAATGTGTATCTGATTCTATGTTATTATTGCATTTAGAACTAACACATACCACTAAGAAGCTAGCTAGATGTTGAGTAATTATTCAACTGATATTATAAACCCTCTATATTGTGTGTAATTTGGATTTTTAAGAAACTTTAAGCAATAGTTGTAGAAATTGGGATTTGGGGGTAGGCAAAGAATTTATTATGACTTTTTCAAATTTAAATAATTGAATATAGACTCAAAATACATCTGAAAATTCATTACGCAATCTTTTTTTTAAATTGAATTAGATTTGGGGAAAAAGATATGCCTTGAATATGTTACATAAATATGACATTAATGCTAAAAACATATTAACTACATACACTTTCCGATACAGATGTTTATCTATGAAACTTTCCGATACAGATGTTTATCTATGAAACACATCTGACAAATACACACTTTCCGATACAGGTGTTTATCTATGAAACACATCTGACAAATACACACATTTGTCAACTGCCTAAGATGATAATAATGAAGGATGCTAGAAAAGCATAATTTACTGCAGGATAGTTTTACAGATCAGAATACAGAGAATAAGGAGAAAATGAACCAAGAGGATGCTCAGAAAGATAGGAGAAAATGAAACCTGAGCCTTCCAGTCCAAACTCTGAATATGAAATCTGATGACTTCATATGAATTCATGGGTAAGACTGAACCAGACTGAGAAGATGAAAGTCTTGAGCAACACTGCCTCCCACACCTTCCTCCCAAACAGTAACAGAAGGATGGTTCCCCTACCCTACCCTTGCCCCGGCTTCTTCAAGATGCAGCCCCACTTGTCCCTTTCTCTGTCCACAAGCCCCAGAGAACCTCTTGGCCTTACTCGTCCTCTCATCCATGGAGGACTCTGTCCCATACAGGAAAGGAGAGATTATTGAAGCCATGCCTTTCCTCCTCTCAACTCCTTTATTCTGTTGGCTGAGTTACAATAGGAAAAGAAACCATCAAAAAAGCCACTGGATTTTGCATTTTGTTTCTTTGCCTCAGTAGTTGTGAAACAAAACCGTTACAATGGGCAGGATTAGGGACTTCGATTAAGAATTTTGAAATTCATTTGTATAAATAAATTAACCTGTTAACCTCTGTCTAGTAAAGTCAATAGTCTGGACACCAGGTTGGAAAAAAGTTAAAGTCTTAGTATTTCACATGTTACTAGTCCATACACAGAGATACTCAGATTAGCAACATAGAATTTCTTCCCTAGCTACCTTAATTTTGAATTGTCTCATTAAGAAATGCTCTGCTTAGAGCATTGATATTAAAGAGTTATATGCTAAACATTTATTCCTCTAGATTCCCTAAGTTATTATACACTTTAACAATTTCTAGAAAGCTGTATTTCAAGACTTTGTCGAGCTGGTTTTACTGAACCTTTACTTAATTAAGACTTAACTCTTGGCCTCAGGTCTTTACTGATGTCTTCAATAAGGGCAGTCTCTGTGCATTATGTCTACAGAGGCAGATTTATCATGAAGATGAAGAAGTTCAACTTCAGGGCCCCTCACTTCCTCAGGAATCTTCCAAGGAAGGCCGTGGGAGGGGTTCATAGAGTTGACAATTTTGGTAAAATTTGCAAAAGTGAAATATTTCATTAACAACCTGTTAAAACCACTGCCTGAGTCCATTTCACCTTCTCCTCTGACACACTTTACCTCATATATATCTGACAGTATTAGTGTGGGCCCCAAAATGTTCGTATCTAAGAGGAATTCTGGTTGGCCATATATTTATTTTGGACTTAGTGGTTTACATTCTGTGATGGCACTAACTTTAGTGGAAAACTGTGCAATTCCTACCTCTTCTGGCATATACTTTACCAGCTTTCCTGGTGTTCTGATACAAAGCTGCAGGGCCTGAGGTCATAACATGACCAGCATTCGAAGAACAAGAGTGGTGGAAAAGAAACAAGGTTTGAAACATACAGAGCCATAGCTAGTCTTTCAAAATCACTTCCAACCATGAAATAGGTAAAACTGCTAACAGAGTATTCTGTTCTCGTCGGTGCCAAGTGAATATAGAAGTTTCTACCTGCCAAGAACACACTGAACAAAACATCATAAACAATTTAAACAACCACTATACTTTATGTTTTTCTTTTCCATGGGAATTGAGGGAAATACACTTGTCAAAATTTCTGTCTTTGTAGGACACAAACCTGTAGCAATACTATAAATAGTAATGAGTCTGTGTGTGAAGTTGCATGTTTTATGCATCTCAATGTTTCAGATCTTACCTTTGTGTATCAGGCACCTCTTCTTTCTCTGAAGTCCGGAAATTCCAGGCAAAAGAACAGGTAGATCATACCAAAGCAATTAATCCTGAAATGGAAAAGATAAAGCTCTCAGAGAAATAATGAATAGATTCTTGGATTGTTCAATAATCCAATTAATGAAGAAAAACACATATACGAATACACTAGGGAAATACTTAAATTTCTTGCTGATTTAACATCAATAAATGACATTAATAAAGATAGTAAAAATCGCTTCTCGGCCTTTTGGCTAAGATCAAGTGTAGTATCTGTTCTTATCAGTTTAATATCTGATACGTCCTCTATCCGAGGACAATATATTAAATGGATTTTTGGAGCAGGGAGTTGGAATAGGAGCTTGCTCCGTCCACTCCACGCATCGACCTGGTATTGCAGTACTTCCAGGAACGGTGCACCCCTCCGGAAAAAAAAAAAAAAAGATAGTAAAATCCACATGCCACTGTAATCAAAGCATCAAAGACATAGTGGCCAATGTATGTCAGTTTAAGGAATATTTAAGATTAGTCTACCCAAGAAACCTTGAAATGTCAATTTCCTAAAGAAATTAACAGAGATTTTTCCAAAGTTGACAATTATAAAAATTTATGTGACATTACAAACAAGTTGTAAAGCTCAAAGGAACTTCTTAAAAATACCAGTAATCATGAAAATGTTCGATCAACCATGCTATTTTCTCTAAAGATAATGATATAATTAAATTGTTGTCATGTACACCTGAACTCGTATGTCAATTATACTTCAATAATTAAAAAAAATGTTGTTCTGGATGTTTGTTCCTAAAGTATGCAGCCTACAAATGTAGAGGGAAAAAAAGTATTGTTACAGCAAATTGTTAATGGCTTGTTGTCAACTTTTAAAAGTTTTAATTTTTTTGTGATTTATTTTTTCACTCTAAAGAAATGTTATCTTTTCTTCCTAATTTTGCATTTGAAATCACATATTATTTTTTAAATTAGGCACTTCAAGATAATATGTTTCGGGCCTCCTAAAACCTTTCTTAGTCCCTATGTTTCAGTAACTTTTTCGGTTGCTGAAGGAGACGGCCACATTATTTTTTTCCCAACAAGGCTCCTTTGAGAATGAAAGTTTTATACAAACAATTTCAGGTTGTAAACCAGGAAAGCCCCTAGAAATCCAGAAATGTGTCATACTACTTAAATAAATACTAACTAGAGAAATTTCTCATGGGTCAGTCACATAGATACAGGAACACTGATGTATACTGAGAAACTGGTATGACTTGTTATTTAGTTATCAAAGCAGCAACTCACTGTGTTTTTCTTCGTTCCTTGATTCCCAGGAAACTCAGAGGTAAGTTTTGGGCTCAACAGATATAGATTTCCTTAGTTCAGTACCTGCTGGATGATTCTGTAGCCCAATTGACCTCCCAATGCTTTCATGAAACTCTCTCCTCTCTTTTCCAGTTTTTTAAAAATGGTTATATGGTTTTAAAATATATTTTCTACTTAATACTGCAAAGTCTTTTTTGGAAATTAGTATTATGTAAAAACAATAGGTAAAAAAGAAAAGCCTTTAGACTCATTATTATAAGAAGAGCTGCCATTTATTAAAGAGTAACTCTGGCCCAGGTCTTTCATGTAAATTATTTTTAATATTTTTCCTTTGTTTCAATAATTTCTAGATCTCATTATCTTCTACTATCATTCATTCATCAAATATGGGATACATGTTAATAATGACTACTTTCTCAGAACAGTAATTGATCATCAGCTTCACAATTATTTATCAAGTTCTTTTTTTGGTAGAATGGAG
The DNA here is from genome assembly GCF_048564905.1 of Vicugna pacos. Taxonomy (NCBI): domain Eukaryota; kingdom Metazoa; phylum Chordata; class Mammalia; order Artiodactyla; family Camelidae; genus Vicugna; species Vicugna pacos. The sequence continues at coordinate 37,700,429 of NC_132989.1, forward strand.
GGAATTTTCCACACAAACACTCATACCCCTATACATATGTGTATATATTGTTGCACATATGTAGAGATACAGATACATACTCACATACATGTATACTCCACAAAGAAAACCTCGAAATGGAACACTGCATTTCTAATTTCTTATCTGGGGGAGCATTGTTGTCTGTGGTGACCAAAGGTGTGCGTATTGGGATGTAAATCGGACACAAGAGGAAGCCCCCTGTCAGAATGTCAAGCACACCCTCCAGTCCCTTCTTCTTCATGAATAATAAGGACACTAAGATGCAAGCACATTATAAGAACCTTCATGGCGTATGCCGTGACTACTCAGAGAACACAATGAAAGAGAAAGACTCTTACTTGATGGGACTTCTCAGTTGCATGGCCTGCCTGCTTTTTCTTCCCTTCACATGTTCAGAAGAATATTACATATTAAGGGACATTTCTTGAGATGAGGAAACTTATCCTCTCTCCTTATTCCTATTCCACATGAGAAAAATCAGTCAAAAAATGTGAGGACTAAAATGAATGGGAAGAAAACATTAAGAAAGTATTAATATTTCTTTCATTATTTTGGTATATTTTGTCCATTAACACTGATTATAAGAGTGTTTTGTGAATATTTTCATCTTTCAGTCATTTAAAAGTTATCTTTTCCAGACTTTAATTTTAAGATAGTAAACTGATGTTAAGTTAGCAAAATTCTCTGCCCCCCTTTTCAAAAAAATGAGGGAAAACAAACAGTTAAAGAAAACAAACCACAGCAAAATTATAATAGCACAATCAAGGAAAATTATTAGAGGACGGAAAAGAACTGAACAGAAGTTTCAAAATATTGAGATGCCTTGGCTTGGGACAACTCAAACAGCACTGAATTCTGCTCAGTTTATACTGAAAAGAGCGACAGGGATTAGATGAGAAAGCAGTGTCCCCAAAAATATCACTAATAATTCCACTCAGGAGAGCAACAGAAGGAGAAGGGCGAGATGAGGAATTCTGGAAGAGGAGGTGGACATTTCCACTGGCCTGCTCCTGAGTCTCTGTAAAGGACAGGAAAACCACTGTACGTCACCATTTTGGTGATTCTCTAATGGGCGTTAAACTGGAAAGGGTAAGCTTAACACTTCCACAAAACACTCAGAGCCAATGAATGGCAATTTAATCAAAAAGAAGATGAAAGATGAAATAAATAAGCAAGAATGGCTGAGCAAATGGGAGGCAGACATTGCTTATAGAGAACCTCAGCTGCTGCCTGACTTCCTCCACCTCCACCCTCAGACTTTTAACACAAGTGCCGAAAAACAGATTATGCATATATTTCTCTCCTCCTCTGTTGGGTAGTGGAAATGATTGAAAAGATGAGAAAACAACTGAATTGGTCACAGAGAATGGGTCAGTTTCTTCAGAGTGAGTTTAGGGGAATTATCTGAAATCAGGGGTGGAAAGAATACAGATTCAGGACATTTAACAACTGGGTTGGAAATGAAGACAGACCAGAGGGTACCCCCTGGTTCTGCAGCCTCCTCCACCCCCAGTCCACTCACTGCAGAAATTCAGTAATCAACATGGATCTCAGAGAGAAGGCAGATTTCAGGTGGGGAAGGAACCAAGTAAAACTGTAGCACTACATAGTTTTGTGCACATAGAGGGTCTAGATAGAAGGGCCAAGTTACCAAGTTATGCAAGAACACAATGAAGAAAAAAGGAAGATAGCATTTAGGGGAAGTTACTACATCAAAAAGAGAAAGTGAAGAAAAAGAACATGGTATATAATGAACAGAGGTGACTATCCTGAAAGAAAAGAGAACCCAAGAACTTACAAAAACTCAAAAACCTTATCAGTCCACAAACATTCCTCAACAAGACAACGATTCTAAAAATACTGGGTTTATATCTTAAGAGAGAGGGCTGAAATATATTTTGAAACCAGAACTGTTACTGAAGGTAAAAAAAAATCAAATATACACTAAGGGATTTAAAAAAAACTATTTTAAAATTGTTTTTTATTGACAGATGTAGAATAAATATTAATTAATAAATTTGATAGATAATTATATAATTTCTATCAAATAAACAGTTATTTATACTTAAGCTAGGAATAATAGCTTGTTTCTCACTACACTTTTGACTCAAGAAAGGCATGATTAAAAAGTCACTATAGCTATCTACATACTATTTTCAAGTTAAAAAAAATCACTTTCCAAGATGTAAGAATTATGTTTCGTACTTTGACTTTTCCTTACAAAATGAGATTTATCAGTTCATAAATGATTTTATGAATGTGCAAGTGACATATATGCTTTCTATTAATTTTTGTTAATTCTTCACTTTTTCAGCTACATTAAGAGTACACAGCAGCATGAGTAGAAGGAAGTCACAGTCAGAAGGAAGTCAGAGTCAGAGTCTGGTTCAGAGTTGTCACTGACTGACTCCCATGTTGAGAAAGGCTCTTAGGTTTTCACTTTTCTCTTTTATGAAAATACAGACATTTGACCTGTAAGCTGTCTTTAAAGAAAATAATAAAAATCCCGTTACTCTTCTATTTTTCTAACTTTTGGATCTTTTGAAAAGAAAAATATTAATGGTCCAAAACGCTTCAGGGAAGGTTTCCATCAGTGGGAATCGCACTGGACCTAGAGTCATGGAACCAAAAATTTAGTCCTAATTCTGCCACTCACTTGTCTTATAATGCTGGAAATGTTCTAACTTCTCTGAGCTTCTATTTCCTCCTGGATAAAACTAGGCAGTTAAATAAAGTTTCTTTTTTTTTCATTTTCTCCTCTTTTTCCTCTCCTTCCTCCTCCTCTTTTTCTGTAAGTTGTACAGACTTTTTTGAGGGTCTTGAAAATGCATACACACACAATGTCTTGCACATAATTTCAGTGTGTCTTTTTAGGGAGTAGTCCATCAACCTCATATTAAGAATTCCATGAACTAGATAATCTGTAAGGTCTTTGCCAGAACTAACATGGTAAAAATTCAATTTACTATTCTAAGGCAACTGGCAGGATTTCATTTTGTGATGTCTGAAGATGTTTTCACAACATTAATAATTTACCTTTTACTATGCCTATTTCCTTGCATATATGTTTTTCATAAAGTTGGTTAGATGTTTATCATTGTGTCTAGGATCTTGTGCCAAGTCAATTTATCTAAAGATTTCAGGATGTGAAATGAGTAGTAGTATGGTACAGTGAATAAAATCCTTGGCTTATGAATCCATACACCTGAGTTCTACTCTTTGATCTCAAGTGTTCTCTTAACTCTGAGTAAGTCACTTTATAGTTCCTTTCATAATAAGGATGATGAAACTCACTTCCTTTCTTTTTCTTCTTCTTCTTCCATTTTTTTTTTTTTTTTTTTTGGTTGACGGAGGTACTGGAGATTGAACCCAGGACCTCATGCATGTTAAACACATGCTCTACAACTGAGCTATACCCTCCCCGTCTTCCTCCATGATTCCTCAGGTGATTTCCTACTCTGAATTTTTATTAGGAGTTAAAAATAGAGGACCTATAGGACTGTTGTTTTTATTTACAGGAATATAATACCATCTGAAATGCTATCAAGTAGTTTATGGTGAATCCAGTTTGGCAAATTCCCAGACTTGTTTGGCTGAGTGCACCAAGGCCAGCTTGTGCAGCCAAAGGTAGGTTCACCAGAGCTCCTTCTCAGGACCAGCAGCAGCAACCCCTCAGACAGCTCCATCTAGACCAGCCTGGCCTTCCTGCACCTGTGGCTCCACGTCACACTATCAGCTATGGCTGCCTCAGCCTCCCCAGGAATGAAGGCCACATTGCACTCGGCTGCTTTATAATGTTACTGAAGCTATGGAGACTCTGGCTCTACCCATAATTTCCAGATCTGGATGCGGCACGGTGCTACAGGAAGAGAAAGCTGGCCTTGTCAGTGACTGCTGGGTGGGACTACATAAAGTACCCTGAAATTGTGGAGACATTAATGCCCTGGGACAAGCTATGAACAGCAAGAAACAGAAGATCAGAAGGAAGAAGATAAATTCCTTGTCCTTCCTCCCCTCAGACAGCTTCTCTGAGAACATTCAAAATGATCAAGAAATCAATTGTATTTTTCTTGTAAAGTTAGCCTCAGTTGCCACCTTTTATTCACTCTCCCTTCTCCCCACTTCATGATCCTTTTCTCTTCACTCTTGTTGCCATAGTACCACACCACTCAATATAGTGCAGCATGTACGCTCTACCTCGGGCTCTGTTTTCTAATTTATGCAAGGCTCAGACAGATGGTAATGCCTAGGATCTTTCTTGGCATTTGCTTCTAGTCTACAGGGACACTTGAGAAAAATGATAGCTAGCAGAGCAAGCAGAGAAAACTGAGAAATCTGGCTGAACTCCAAATATGAAGCTGATACAAATGTGTGAGTCTGTCAGTAGTCAAGAAATCTACAAATTGTTCCAAAGTCTCCAAGATTTTATTATATTTTTATTGTATTTTACACTAATCTTACCCTGATATTATTAATGCCTCTAGATTTTATTTATTATTTATTATTAACTTGATGGGAGGGATATTTTATAAGGAAAGTAGAGAAAATGAAGAAGAAACATACAGGCAGAAACAGGGACTCATGTGAGAAATGGAAAAGCAATGAAAACAATGAGATGACAGGAAGATATTAATCCCACATGAATTAATATCTAATTTCTATGGAAGCCCAAGTTAAATATATCATGTAAATCTTATAAAAGATATTTTAGGTTAAAAAATTTGATTGAAGTTTATTGAAGTATAAAAGACATTTTAGGTCAAAAAATTTGATTGAAGTGGGGTATAGCTCAGTGGTAAAGCAGGTGCTAAGCATGTAGGAGGTCCTGGGTTCAATCCCCAGTACCTCCATTTAAAAAAATACAGTAAAAAGAAAAAAAAAAGGAGAAGAAGAAGATGTTTTATATATATATATATATATATATATATATATACACACACATACACACACATACATATATAATGGAATACTACTCAGCCATAAAAAAGAATTAAAATAATGCCATTTGCCACAGCATTATGGACTTAAGAGATAGTCATACTAAGTGAAGTAAGCCAGAAAGAGAAAGAAAAATACAATGATATCACTTATATGTGGAAACTAAAAAAAAGACACAAATAGATTTATTTACAAAACAGAAACAAACTCACAGACATAGAAACTAAACTTACATTTACCAGGTGGGGAAAAGGTGGGTAGAGGGATAAATTGGGAGTTTGAGGTTTGTAGACACTGATTACTATATGAAAATAGATAAACAGCAAAGTCCTACTGTACAGCACAGGGAATTATATTCAATATCTTGTAATAGCCTTTAATGAAAAGAATCTGAAAAGGAATTTATATATATATAACTGAATCACTATGCTGTATACCAGAAATTAACACAACATTGTAAACCAACTATACCTCAATTAAAAAAAGAAAAAATAGAAAAAAATTCCTGAAGCCCATTAATCTTTATTCAGTCATGTAATAAACCATAGTAATGATTAGTGATGGACATGCAAATAAACTATCTGTATCTCCTTTTAAAGATGGACTTCTTGCCACTGTTGATGGGAGTCTCATCAGAAACCTTTCAGCTGCCAGCTAGTTGGGGGACTGCCTCAGTTGCAGAAAGCAAACTTATCTATGAACGTGCCCTTCCTAAGTCAGCACACTCTAGTGACTGATGGAGAGTGTTATATAAAAGCCTGGCCATTTTGTCCCAACGAGGAACATCTATGATGGATCATTTGAGGTCCCAAGTTTCTTCTGGGGTGAACCAGGGCTGCTGTTGGCTTATATTACACCTCAACTTCTCCTCTGCCCAGTCTATCTCCCTTCCCCTCACAATGACAGGTGTTGACCTCAAAGACATTCCTTAAACACTTCACACACTAAACTGTACATACTACTCTCCTCCACATTCATTTCTTTGTGTGAATTTGTGTGCGTGTGTGGCAAAAGAGTATAAAAGTGCTTCCCTTTAATGTATATACCTAGCCCCCAAGCAGAAGTGAAAATAAAATATTTAAGAATTTGACAACTCAGATGCCAATCAAAACAGATACCTCTTGAAGACTCTTACTGTGCATTATCTTTTTATTTGATGGTATGTGTGAAGGTAAGAGGTGGAGCAATCAATATGGAAGTATCTAAATATTTTCATAACTGATAGGGACATCCTGTGTCATCCTGCCTGAACATCAATCTTCCCCTAAGTAAAGTGGGATCATTATTGCAGCAGATTCTTAAAATGGAGACAGATTCAGGTCAGGAATACAATTTCCGATTTCTACCAGAGAAAAAGGCAGGGAAAGATAGAAAGTTTTTCACAATGGCAAAATTCCCTGTCATAAGGTAGCCCTCTAACTGACCTAGTGCCCACAGTACTGTCTCTCTTACAGCTGAAAAATACTGGTAGCTCTGATGGGAAGAAGGCCACTCCACCAGCTGCTTCAGCAAAGTGCAGGCAGGAAAGTGCCTTCACACAGAAGAGCTGAAAGGAGAGTGCTTGACTAAGCAGTGAGCACTCCTGCTGAGAGACTGCCTTTCAAGAGACCTGCTCTCTACTTCTCTTAGCTACCGGGCTCCAGAGACAAACTACAAACGGCGGTGGCAGCGGAGGTGGGGCGAGGGCAGTGAGAAATAAAGACAAGAAGACAGAGACAAAGCTGGAGAAAAGCCTCTTTCTCTTTTGCCTATCTTTTGGACTAAAAGCATTGATCAGACACCACATACCCACTGACAGAAGGAATCTGATTCAGCGATATTAAACAACTCAGACCTCCCTGTCTGAACTAGAAGCCAGCACAGTAAACTTCCCTAGAACGAGGATAGCATTCTGTAGTTAGAAAGCAAGAGACGGCTCCAAGGAATTTGAGCAAATGTGCCTCTGTCAACTACCGCCTAGATAGCAGAAGACTTTAAAAAATTTGTTTAATTCATATTCTCAGCAATATTTGGGAATATATTGTATAGATAAAATGTTTAGATGAAATAAGAGAAATTGTTTAGGTTTATAAACCCAGTTGCTGAATGTATTTTCAGATGTGAATATTACTGTAACTGAGTAGAATCATGTACTTATTGTTAGGTGGTAAATACTAATCTTATTCAGGTTAAAGTGCCACATCTAAATGATTAAACAAAATATAAAAAGGTGGGAGTGAAGAAAGACAAAGAAAGTGAGAGAAAAAGAGCAATTTAGTCAAAATATTATCAAATATAAATTTATTCTTTCAACTTTTCCTTATGTTTAAAAATATTCAAATTAAAATTAGAAAAAAAGGAAAAGCATAAACTTAAAGGCAGGAGTAAAAATTAAAGATGCATTCATAATAAATACATTAAGCCTTGAACTGTGCATTTTCATGAGAATAAATATCATTCATATATATAGTGTATATATATACACATATGTGTATATATATATATGTGTGTGTGTGTCTGTGTGTGTTTTATTCTAAAGTTGCCATTGTGGTCCTAAATAGCTTTAGAACATGACTGAAAGAAGAAAAATCAACTTGGTGACTCACTGTAAAACGAACAGCTATTTCTACTGTTAAACAAATGGATTTAATCCTATAGAGATTCTATTCTCAGCAGATCTCTTCTGAGCCCACCCAACCATGTACCCATCTGTTCAGTAATAACTTACTTTGTTTGAATGTAAAGCTAATTTATCTTTGAATTGCAACCATCAAATATCAATATTTTTTTAGAATGTGAGCCTGATGGAACTCTTAACTAAGAAAAAATATGACACGTATTTTGGCTACATTGCTAAGGTATTTGAGGTACTGCTTTTTCTCTCCCAGCAGAATACTGAGTATATAATTTGTACTACAGTGGACTACTTCAAATGTGAAATGTGTAATTAGTGACACTACAAAAAAATCCTACCTGCCTCCATGTATGCTTGCCATTTCTTTGATATAAATCAAAATTGTGATTTCTGTTGTGACATACAAATTAATCTGGAAGAGATAACAAATTATTGTCAATCTTTTTATATTACAGTGTGAATTAACGGATCCTTTCTAAAAGCATATTTTGATAAAGATAAAAGAGCAAGCATAAGTCAATTTCAATCAAAATTTGGAAAAAAATTTTCTGTCTAATTTAAAAAACTCTTTTAAACTGTATTTAGAGTAACTTCATCAGTAGCGTTGCCTAGATAATATGACAATATAATGAGAACAACATGTCATCAATTTTTAAATTTTCAACTTTCCTCTCTCTTTTTTTTTTTTGCAAGTGAGGGTATTTCCATAGGCTTGTTAGCCTTTATCTGTTCTTATTCTTTGATCATTTTTTAATACATTGGTTTATTTGTCTTACTTAGTAATCTGTACCATTTCTTATAGATTCTAAATATTAATCCTTTGCCAGATATTTGGTTGGAAATAACTTCTGGTTTGGTTTTAGTTTATTATTTAACTTAGTTTTATGGTATCATTTGTGTGTAAAGGTTTTTTAATTCATTAATTTTCTGTTAGAAAATCTATCAATATTTTCCTTTTTACTTTGTCTTTCACAAGATGTCCTTACAAATTCTAAGGATGTAAGTATACACTCTTTTGTTTTCTTCTAAGGGCCTTATAATTTTACTTTGCACATTTAGATCTGTAATATATTGGGGATTTCTTTTTCTACATGAGTACAACAGAAATCTAATGTTCCACCCGCTCCCTCCTTCCCTGTGAAAAGTCATTTCACCATTAGCATTCATTAAATAGGTCATACCTTTCCCTCCATAGGTTGCTCCTGGCATACATCCATTTTGGTTGTGACTCGTTCTGTGCTCCCTTCTGCCTATTGGTCTAGCTATGGTCTTTTCCAGAACCAGTAAGAAAGTTTTAATTATTATCATTTCATAATAAATTTCCCATCTTTATTCTTCTTTAAAGTTACCTTAGCTGTTCTTAGTCCTTTAATCTTACATGTGAATTTCAGAATTAGCTTGTCAAACTTTAGATTCAATTTAGAAGTTGTCAAATTTGACCAAGAAATTCACAAATGGTCAATAAACATTTTCTAAATTATTCTAAAAGATACTCAAACTAAGGTATGGAAAATCTCAGTCTTCCTTGGCACTGTCAGAACATCTCTTAACATGAAATTTTTGCGACATGTTGGTGAATTGGACTCAGGACTTCAGGATATTTCTTCTTCATTCATAGTAAAACCCCCAGAAAGTAGATTTTATTTCTGGTTAATAAACTTCTTCAGACTTACGCAGCAGTAATAGCCTTGGTTTTAATCTTCAATTACTTGTATTTGCAATATTTTCCTTCTGAAAAATGTGTGTCCAATTACCAAGCTGTATGTTTTATAGATAAAACAGTAAGTCATTTTTCAAAGCAAAGTAATGAAACATTGTATTTATTTAAAATCAAAACACTACATATAATATTTTCTATACAATTTTCATAACAACAGTTTTATATTAAATTTTGTTTGTGGTTTTTTCTAACCTTGTAAGTTAATATTTGTTAACTTATCCCAGGAATTACCATTTCTGTAAATCAAGTCAAACACACTTTTTGCATAAAATTTTCAGATTCGTATGCCACAGGTACTATAGCACCTTACTTTGAAAAATGTACCAAAAGCATTATCATCTCACAGGGCCCCCCCCATTGAGTTAATGCCTAATGGCACTGATGAGGAATCTAATTCTGGACTTGCTTTAGCTGAAAATTAAGGCTTTGGATATAGCGAAGTGATAAGTAAGATGATACATTTGCTAATTTGCATGTTACTATATATCTGCCTTTGCAGGAAAAAAAAAAACCCCACATATTTGTGCACTGGTGGTTTTCAGGACAAGTAGAGTGGGCTTATCCAGGGACTGCATAAAGAGCAACTTCTTCTAGCTCTATTTCAGGTCTCCAACAGAGACAGAGCTTCTGCAAAATGAACCAAATCTATCTATAAAATGTGAGATCATGTCAAAATCAATCAAGTAAACATATCCTGGACATAGCCTCTAGATAAGAACTTTGGAGAAAACTGAAAGATGTATTTTATTTCATAAGAAGACAAAAACCCTTGACAAGTGGCTCATACAGGTTCTGCCCACAGGCAGAAATGAAATACTGACAAATTTAAATTCAATAGAAATTATTGAGCGGTTTCTACATATTAGGTACTCTGTTAAAAGTCACAACTACAAATATCAATAGAGTGTGTATATGTGTGTGTGCATTAGTATTACATCTTGTTTCAGAAAGCATTTGTGCCTGCATATTAGGATTTATAAAATACACACAAACATCACAATGAATTAAAAAAAAAAGACAAAAGGGCAAAGAGGGAATATTAAGTGTAATTATGAATGCGGCTCATATAAATAGTTCTCCCATAGAGTCCTCTTCACTTCTGCAGGTAGGACACTAAACTGCAACAAGTCAAATGCATCCATTTGCATTTATCAGAATATTTCCTTAGGTTAAATTTCTAAAAGGGGAATGACTGAGAAGAGGATATGATCATTCCAAAGACTTATGACTTAACGCCACCTTGCCCTCTGCAAAGGTTATTCGATTTATGATCTGGCCATCATTCTATGAGAATGTCCAATTTCCTGTATGTTAATTAATTCTGCATAATATCATTCTTTAAATCACTGTCACCCTAATTAAACAACCCTCCATCCTATTTTCTTTTCCATAGTTACTAAATTGTCAGCCCCAAATTGTCAATGTTGTGACTTGCCTCTCTGAAACTATACCTTTCTCTTTACCTGGGGCATCTGTCATTTTCTTAGCAATGTATACACATTTTTTAAATAATAAGGACATTGTACAATACATAAGGATAATAATCTATTTTCTGCCACATGTGTTAGAATACATTTTTGTGGATACCTTTTCTGAAAAAAATTATCTACTTACATTTTTTGGGTTTAACTCACTAAACATTTCCTGTGTCATTTCTGCCCTTGTCAAATGTTATAGGTTGCATTTATTCAGACCAAGGTTAGGTAAATAAATATTTATACCTATCTTGCATATACATTCAGGTAGAATTTATTTTGGCATAAAAGGAAATCTGGGAATCTTACTTTACGTTTCCAGATGGTTATACTATTGTACTAACACGTTAATCCTTCATTTCTTAACCAAGATGAAATGTTAAATTTATAATTCATTTTCCAACTGTTTGTCCTATTTGACTGATAATATTATAATGACATATAATTTGTTTCAATTTTTAGAAAGTGAGAAAATTTTCACACTTTCATCATGATTTCCTTAATTTTTTATTGACATATGGTTGACTTACAGTAATATTATATTAGTTTTAGGAATGAAGCATAGAGATTCCATATTTTTCATAGACTACACACCAAAGTTATTACAATATTAATGACTGTATATTCCCTGTGCTGTCTGTTACATCCCTGTGACTTATTTATTTTGTAACTGGTAGTTTGTACTTTTTTCATCCCCTTCACTGATTTCACCTATTCCTCTACTCCTGTCCCCTCTGGCAACTACTAGTTTGTTCTCTGTATCTGTGAGTCTGTTTCTGTTTTGTGTATTTGTACTTTCTTTTTTGTTTTTTTTGGGTTCCATGTATCAGTGAAAACACATAGTAGTTGTCTTTCTCTGACTTATTTAAAGACTCCGTGAAAAATATTAGAACTATAGTTATTATCAGTAAGTTTGCAGGATACAAAATTAATATACAGAAATCTGTTGTGTTTTTGTACATTAATAATGAGGTATCAGCAAGAGAAAGCAATAAACCAATCCCATTTATAATCTCATCAAAAATAATAAAATAACTTAGAACAAATTTAACCAAGGAGGTTAAGAACCTCTACTCTGAAGACTGTAAGACACTGATAAAAAGAAATTGAATACAACATAAATAAATGGAAAGATATACTGCCCTCATGGATCAAAATACTTGGTATTTTTAAAATGACTGTACTACTGAAAGCAATCTACATATTCAATACAACCCCTATCAAAACAACAAATGCTTTTTTTCCCCCACAAAATTAGAACAATAATGCTAAAATTCATATGCAGCCACACAAGACCCAGAATAGACAAAGCAATTCTGAGAAAGAAAGATGAAATTGGAGGTATAATGCTCCCTGACTTCAGACTATACTACAAAGCTATAGTAATCAAAATAGCATAGTACTTGCACCAAAACAGACACGGAGATCACTGAAACAGAATAGAGAGCCCAGAAATAAACTACACACAGACGGTCAATTAAACTATGCCAAAGGAGGCAAGAATATACAATGGGAAAGATAGTCTCTTCAATAAATGGTATTGGGAAAATTTGACAGCTACATGTAAATAAATGAAATCAGACCACTTTCTCACATCATACACACACACAAAAAAACCTCAAAATGGATTACAGACTGAGATGTAAGACCCCAAACCACAAAAATCCTAGAAAAAAAATAGATAGGCAGTACTCTCTTTCACATCAGTCTTAGCGATATTTTTTTGAAATATATAGTTCTTTGGGCAAGGAAAACCAAAGCAAAAGTAAACAAATGGGCAGCATCAAACTAAAAAGCTTTTGCACAGCAAAGAAAACCGTCAACCAAGGGAAAAGGCACTCTACTGAATGGGAGAATATATTTGCAAGTGATTTGTCCAATATGGGATTAATAGCCAAAATATATAAAAAATGCATACAACCCAGTATCAAAAAAAAAATCCAATTTTAAAATGGACAGAGGACCTGAAGAGGGCTTTTTCTAAAGAAAACATAAAGATAGTCAACAAGCATGTGAAAAGATGCTCAGCATCACTAATCATCAGGGAAATGCAAAGCAAAACCACAATGAAATATTACCTCACACTTGTCATCAATTACCATCATCAAAAAGACAAGAAATGACAAGTGGTGAGAACGTGGAGAAAAGTGAACAGTTATGTTGTTGGGAATATAAATTGGTGTAGCCAGCGTGGAAGCAGTATGAAGGTTCCTCAAAAAATTAAAAGTAAAACTGCCATATAATCCAGCAATTATTATATTTTTCTCAATCATATTTTTCTCTTTCAATGTTATAAACTATTAGGTGGATAGTTACCTTACTAAGTACTGGAGATTAAGCAGTAAACCAGAGATCCTCATCAAGGCTATATTTTAGTATGAGAAATAATCACCAAACAACTAATCACCTGTTAATTATTTAATTGTAAATTCAACTAGCATATGGAGAAAAGAGAGCCCCTACCAAAGTGATCTAAAATGGTGACGATGAAAAAGCTTATTTGAGAAATAGATTTTAAAGACAAGCTCCAAAGGATGAGAAGCACTTACTAATGACAGAAAAAGTAGCAGTAAAATTTTCAAGCAAAGGTAACAAACATGTGCAAATGTCACAGATGATAAGCACTTGAGGGCTGTAAAGACTACTGGGTTGCCTGCAGGAGAGAAAAAGGTGCAGTGGCTCAATTTGAGAACAATGTCCAGGGACCACATCTTTCAGAACCTTAAAGGCAATGTGAAGAATTCTAAATATTTTTCTGAACAACAATGACAAGGTCTTGAGTTGACTTAAGAAAGAGAGAAATGTTATGGGATCAGCCCAACTTTAATATAAAGAAAGGATCAGGAAGGAACAAGAATGGATATAGTGGGACTGATTAAGAGATTATTGCTGTGGTTAGGAAAGAGATGACGGTGGCTTACACTAGTGTCATGACAGTAAGAAGACAAGATATGTTAAAGAGACACTTAAGAGGGAGAATTAAAAGGGTTCATTGCCTTAATGAATACAAATAGTAGGAGGACAAAGTGTAAGGGATAATTTTTAGGGGTCAGATTGTGAAAAAAGTTAGATGTTAGAGACATTGACTGTGATAGAAGAGAAATAAGTTTTAGATGTGTTTCCTTGTATTAGTCTATTAAAAACAATGATACGTATCTAGACCTAAGAGTTGAAGTTTCAATGAGTGCTACGTATATGGAAGTCATCACCATGAGAATGGCCAATTAAACTATGTGACGGATGAGACCGCTTATCTCAAGAAAGAGCATTCTGAGAGAAAAGGACTAAATTAAGAGCCTAAGGAATTGCAATACTTAACAGTTTACATTTACAAAAAAAGAAACTAGCAAAGAAATCTGATAAACAATGACCAGAAACATAGTAGAAAAACTAGGAGAATGCAAGAGAAGCTAAGAGGAACCAGACCAAAACAATAAACTACTTCTAAAAGAAGAAGGAGAAGGAGAAGAAAGAAGAAAGAAGAAAGAAGAAGAAGAAGAAGAAGAAGAAGAAGAAGAAGAAGAAGAAGGAGAAGGAGAAGGAGAAGGAGAAGGAGAAGGAGAAGGAGGAGAAGGAGAAGGAGGAGAAGGAGAAGGAGAAGAAGGAGAAGGAGGAGGAGGAGGAGGAGGAGGAGGAGGAGGAGAGGAGGAGGAGGAAGAAGAAGGAGGAGGAGGAGGAGAGGAGGAGGAGGAAGAAGGAGGAGGAGGAGGAGGAGAAGGAGACGAAGAAGAAGAAGAAGAAGGAGGAGGAGGAGGAGGAGGAGGAGGAGAAGGAGGAGAAGGAGGAGAAGGAGGAGAAGAAGGAGGAGAAGGAGGAGAAGAAGGAGAAGAAGAAGGAGAAGAAGAAGGAGAAGAAGGAGAAGAAGGAGGAGAAGAAGGAGAAGAAGGAGAAGGAGAAGAAAGCATAATTTATGAAAATCAGAAATGTTAAGCAGGGGTTAATCCAAAATTTTTTTAAAATAGAAAATTCATAGATTCGTAAGAAATTATTTTGCTTACCTCTATGCAATAAAATTAAAAACCTGAAAGAAATAAGCAATTTTCAAAAAACACATAATTTACCAAAATGAACCAACAAGAGAACATCATTTAAAAAGACCAATACATAAGCAAGAAAAAAATACTAAATACTAAAAAAAAAAAAATACTAAATACTAATAAACTCAACGAAATTATGAAGAAAATTCAGTACACTTCTGACAAAAGAAGACTTGAATAGCTTACTGTGTTGTTTGATAAATTTAGCATCATAAATATATTTTTCCATAGGCTAATTTATAAATGTATGATCTTGATTTTTAACAATCTATTTCTTAAAATACATGGCTGAATCAAAACTGCACACGGAAATTTTCTAAAGTAAAAAAAAGCCCTGAAATTTATGGAGTAAAAGAGCAATAGCAGGTGATTAACACACCTAAATAGTAAAGTATTATAAGCCTCAGTAATTAAAATAGTGTCGTATCGGCACAGAAATACAGGGTCCAATAGAACAGAATAGAAATTGCAAAAATATATTTAAACATATTAAGAATTAGTATTTGATAAAGTTATAGCATACCAGTAATAATAAAATTGCCTATTCAATAAATAGTTTTGGTACAAAAATAGTGTCATACATCAGGATAAACTTCAAATGGTTCAAACATTTAAATGTAAACAAATGAGTCTGTAAAAGTTACCAGGAGAAAATAGAGAGACAGAAAGGGGGAATTATTTTATATTGTCAATGTGGAAAAAGTCTTTCTGTGACTGAAAATTCAGGAACCATAGAAAAAAAAGTTACCACCACCACCACCACCAACAACAAAAACAATACATGGCAAAAATCACCATACAGACCACAAATGATAAACTGGGAAAAACACATGCAAGTCACATCACAGTTTATCTCTCAAAGTTATAAAGAATTCCAACAAAGAAACAATAATGAAAAAAACAGATAAATAGGCAAAGAAGATGAATAGAGTTTTTTTTGAGAAAATTTTAAAACCTGCAAATGGCTCTTAAACATATGAAAACACAATGATTTCACTCACAATAATAGAAACTCAAAATATAAAAAGAGGGCTCACTTTTGTAGCACATGCACCAAGAATTGAAGTGACATGGGGAAAATAATCACATTTCCTATGCAAGGATGACATGCAAATTCATGAAGCATTCCACATTAAAACAGAGATGCCATTTTTAAGCATCAGCTTGACAAAACGGCAAGAGTTTTAAAACACACTTGTTTTAAAGGGTTTAAAACTCTCTTTCATTGCTTATGAAAGTGTGAATTGTTATAATCTCTATGGATGGCAATTTTGAAGTATCTGTTCAAAATCATAAGACATACACTCTGTGAGCAACCAAGGATTATTTCTTACACATATGTTCATATACATAGAAAATGATGCATACAAGGTTATTAATTGTGACATAGATTGCAATAGCATAGTTTAGAAAGAAGCTAATTATCCATCAACTAGGGGCTCTTTCAATAAATTACAGTGTATCTACACAATGGAATAGGATATACTGCATATGTTGGTCTGGGGAAAATGTCAAGACATATTTTTAAGTAAAAAACACAAAATGTAGAAGTGTGCAGAGTATGACACCACTGCTGTAAAACATAGGGAAATAATGTATTCACGTTTGTTTTTGTATACATAAGACTTGTCTGGAAATACACAAAAAGCTAACACAATAATATCTATTTAACGGTGTACTGGGACCTAGGCAAAGGGAAGCAGGGTTGGAGGGAGACATTGCCTTGTGTGACTATTTATCCTCTTTGATGTTTGAAACTTGTGAATTTTATTTAAAGCATAAAGCACTTAAGGAAGACTGTTAAGTAATGAAGAGAAAAGGATGTCCTTGTTCTGGGTGATGAGAACATTCTTTAATCTTACTGGTAATAGTCATTACAGTCACTATAGACGCTGATGAACAATTGTTTGTGTACCAGGGAAAGGTTATGATTCTGCAGAGGTTCTAATCTTGCTAAAACTGATGGACCTGTCACTGGGTACTTATCAAGAAGAGATGTCAAAGGCTTGACGAGAAAGTCTCTTACTGGACCATAATACTATCTATTATAGTTGAAATTAACAACAGGCTCATTATTTAATGTGTGTCCTTAAAAATGATAAGATGATATCTCCCCATCTAACAGAATGATACTGCAGTGCATGCATCCTTTTACTCATATGAAGACTATGCATAAAGTACACTGTTGGATTTTGAAGCCAACTCAATGGCCTCTGCTTTCAATGAGCTTTCTACAAGGGCAAATGAGTCAATATAAATACACATAAATAGAAAAATGCATGGGTTTTAAAATGCAAAAGATTATGTGAGAAATAAAGTGCCATGAGTTTTAGAAGAGCCAGAGACAACCCTCAGCAGAAGAACAGGAAGGGAAAATTCAAGGGAAGTCTGGCACTGAAGTGAGCAGAGAGCATCTTCAAGAGGATCTGTAAGCCAAACAGTATTCCATGAAGGGAATTTCAGGAAGGGAAAAGGAGGACAGGGAGTGGGAAGAAGAAGCAGTTCAATCTGGTTCAAGAATACATTATTTGAAAAGTGGAATCACTGAGCCCAGATGAAGACTGAATTAAAGGCTAAAGAGTTTGGAATTTACATTCTGAAGGCTGGGAAGGCTTAATGTGGAGGAGAATGGGAATAAGAGCATTCAAAAAGCCCCTTAGCAGGTCTGACTTGACAAAAGGCTTGCAGGATGGGCTGGAGGAAAGAGCTGATCATGGGGGAAAAGAACAAGTAAGAAACTACCAGAGAAGTCCAAGTGAGACATCAGAATTATCACATGGAGAATGGAAGGGAATAGATGAATGGCATCATGTGGAGGTGTAGGGAAATAAAAAGGAATCAGTAAATATCTACTGTATGAATGGATGATTAAATGAATGAATAAATGAATGAATGAAGCCAGACAGATGGAAGCAACAAGGAAGGAACTAATTTTTATTTCTATTTCTGACTCAAGTTATTAGTCAAGCCTGTATATAGTTCTTTCTCCAGAGTCTTTCCTCCCTGCCAGGCACCATCAGAGGAAACACAGATTCAACAGCCTGTTACTGGAAGGGGAAGGGAGAATCCTGGCTTTTCTCCCAAGCTTCTGCTCTTTCTGGTAGTTTCTCTGATCAGTGGGGCGAGGCTGAAATGCATTGCAGAAGGGCTGCATCTTCACAGGTGTGCATACTGTAAATTCTTAGTCACTTAGAAGGGATTTGGTCTTATTATTTTTCTTGTAGCCACCTACTACTAATGACTGGATACATAGGTTAGACCCAACCAGGAAAGGATGGGTGACACTCTGATTCCTCTGTGACTACAGGATTTAATTCTGGATGGCCTTCACAAATAAGTGGAAAAACAGATGTCTGAGGATGCAAGGGAGGAAAAAAGGATGTAAAGAAGGAAGCAAGGAAAAGAGGAAGGATAAGAGATAAAGAGTAAGGAAGGAAAAGAGAAAAAAAAGAATTAAGCAAAGAAGGAAAGAGGGGAAGGAAAAGAGGAAGGATAAGAGATAAAGAGTAAGGAAGAAAAAGAGAAAAAAAAAGAATTAAGCAAAGAAGGAAAGAGGGGAAGGAAAAAGGAAGAAATGAATACAAAGAAGGAAAGAAGGAAGAAGAAACTAATTGTTTTTTGAAACTTTTCTGTTGGAATATTTACATTTACCCCCTTCAGTCAAACAAAATAAATGGTATAATTTTTAATTTTATGGATGAATCCCCTGGATGATGATGACGATGATCTCAAGCCTTCTTATAAAGTCACTTCCTTGGACAGAAGGTCACGGTGGAATAAAATTGCTTATGACAAGGAAGTGCAATTATTGTGAGGACTGTTGGGGAAAAGTCTAATAAGATAATTTATGCTTCCTTTTTAATTCAACTGATATTCTATGGGGAACTGCACTTTTAGCAGTCATTGTCACATCCAGTTTCTATGGAAATTTTAGGCTGCTGCCATTGGATAAAGTCAGTGGTGCCATGGGAACAACATCTTTGATAATGGCAAGTTTTTTCCCTCGAGGTGTGACTTGCTTTTTTCCTGAGATGTGACACAACCCACTGACAACTTAAAAATTCCTCCATAGATACATACAAGATACACTATTCATGCTGCAGTTCTCAAAATTCTGTAAACCAGGTAATAATTTTTCAATTAAAGGATGAAGAGAAAGGAAAATCACATAATAATCAATATGAGGCAGAGACTGTCTTAACCTAAAGTCAGCATTAAAACTATACCTAATGTACAGATGTGTTCCTTATGTGGACTTTCCTCCGTTAAATATATGACACGTCCCAGTCAGTCAGAGAAGCCTTCTGTCCCTCTCCACACTTTTCCACACTTGCCACTCCACCCAACAGTCAATTCCACAGTGTTAAGAATCATGGCAAGCTTCAGTAATCTTAGCCTTGAGTTTGCAACTAGCCTTGGCTTGGAGGGGTCACCAGCAGATGGAAAACTTATGTAAGTGGAACGAGAAGTATTTCCTTATTAAAATATGTCTTGTATAACTTCAACAAGTTACTTTCATTCTAAGTAACAAGATATTTTCATTCTAAGTAAATGTTTTAAGATTATTTAACAATGTATTATGTGTTTTATGAGCATGGTTAATATGCTAATTCTGGAATATCTGAAAGTTGATTCCATGATGGGGTTTTCATAGCAAATGTTCTAGTCTATAAACATTCTCAATAAAAGGAGGAGGAAGAAGGAGCCAAGGAGACTGGATGCAATGGCCTCTAAGGCAAAGTGGAGTCCTACGTCTTCCAGGTTCTTGCTGTCTCCTCATGTCTTCATTTTTCCTGGGAGGCGAGATTTTTTGTGTCAATCTAGTATCAACAGAACAGGCTAGGATACATGTTTTGGAACAATGCACAGTAAAGCGCTGCTTTAACCTACATGCTAAATTTACTCGTTTTGGGGGATGGTAGGTATTAATGGGTATTTCAGAAAAGCTACAGCCCTTCAAGCCATCCCTGAGTCCAGCTACTGCTTCACTGACCACCACTCTTCCATTTCATAAGGTGGATCTCAGCTCCATTTCAATCTGATTTTTAAAAAATTACAAATGAACTGTGAATTGTTTAACTTTTCTCACATATGATACAAATGAAAAAAAGAGATGAGTTAAATTAACCTTCTGTTAAGATAGCAAGACTATTTATGTTTTATTACTGGGAACAGCAGAGCTCTCAGCATGCTATAGATTTACCTGCATGGTTATTTTATTGCCTGCCTGTCCGAGGACTCTACTCCTGTTAGATTCTTCCACTGTGAAGAAGTTTGAGGGGATAGAACTCTTTGGGGCAATCTGTTAAAGTGTGATGATCTCTTCTATTATTCTAACTATTGGTACAGGAGATGGCTACCCAAAGGTGAATGTGCTTCCTTGATGGGGGCCAGCTGTTCCACTCCAGACAGTCCTTAATAATAGAGACCAGGTTATCACAGTCAGGCAAGTGGTAGGATTCACATGGACTAAGGAAAATTATATATCAGTAAAGGTATTCAGATGTAAACACCAAAAATCACTGATCCCTAGACTTCTCCATCAAGTGCTCTAGCTGTGTTAACAGAAAAATTGTTCTTAACTAACATTCTGCTTATTCTTAGACCTATATTGTTGGCTCTGTCCTTTTAGAGTTATGCATAAATTGGAGTTTTATTCTAAAAACCTGTCCCAATTTTTGTCAGAAGATAAAATTATATTTGTTACTTGACACACTAGCATATGTGCCCTGGAGTTTTGGCGATGCCAGGGTAGAAATACAGTTTCGTGTCTCTTTCAGCTCTACTCATTGTCCCTGCTCTACCATAAGCCCATATATCTTCTTTGGATTTCTTTTGTCTCCAAAGGGCATAAGCAGTATGTATAGCCCAATTAAAAGATCTTTCTCAATCCCTATCTAAGAGAGGGACAAACATGAATGAACAAGACCAGGAAACAATCTGCCTCCAACTGCTGCCCAGAATTTAAACCATAATACCTTGAGATGTTGCTTCATCAAAGCCGCCTTGGCCTTGACATGTAAGGCTCCCTGGGCAGTAGTCTTGGGTGGATAAAAAGGCTAATCACGCTGCACTTTTGGAAAGAAAAATGGGAGCTGTATGTAGTGCCAGTCCATGTATCATCACTATTTTTAGGACAAGTGAAATGTCAAGGCTAAAATACCCTCCAGCTATCTATAAAATAATGTAAGCCAGGTACACAGTCACGGCAGAGTTTTGAAATATTATTCAATTGGTTCTCCCCATCAGGAAAAACCAAAAAAAAATCTATTTTCTCTGTTCCACATTTATCAAAAAGGGTACTGAATTAAAAGTAAAAATACGGCAACAGCCTGGTATCCTGTCAAATTTAATCTGTGTGCAGCAGTTCAATCCAGCTGACAAAAAAATGCATTGTACTGAAATTGGAAGGCTACTTCAGTAAGATACTTGATTTTCCTTTCTTTTCGACTATTATTTTGCTCTGTACACTTGCTTTCTTGAAACAACAAGAGAGTTTTTAATGTTTTGCTATTGCTCATCTTGGAAATTAATTCTTCTGTTGTTTGCAAAATGGAGAGCTACTATAGATTAAAGACATTCTCTTTTATTTAAATTTTTCCTATTTTAATTAACTTTTAAAAGATTTACATTCACATGTAGTATATAAAATTATAGAAATATAAAGGCATAGATATTTACGGTATGAACTGCTTTTGATAAACTAATTGAACCCCAAATGTTAATAGTTATTGCTTTAACAGGTGGCAGAATTATAAATAATATTTCTACTTCTTTACCTATGAGCCATGGTTAAGTCATTATATTTATTTTAATGTTATTTTAATCAATGAAGAAGGTACAGGTTTATTGCTGTCAACACACACTTTGAACAATGGTAATGCTCTATTATTTGAAGTTATTTATTTTTTTCAATCAACATTTAATGAATATGGGTCCATGATATGAGCTACTTATACAGGTTTTGAGAACACAGTGAGAAACAATACATACTCTATCTCCACTCAACTCATAATCTATTTGCATTAGCATAATTTTTTGATGAAGACTTTTATAAAGGCTGTCGTACAGTTTTTAAAAAGTCATTTAAAGCCATTAGAAATTTGCACCAAAGATAAAGACTTTAGCACACATCTGTTTACACATATACAAACAAATGATACAAAGAGCTTGATCTTTATACTGATTGAGGGGAAAAAAATCCCCAAAAGATGTCCACAACATATCAATGATATTCATATAACTGCTACACTTACCGATCTAGCATTAAAAGGACAAAACCTTGCTAAGCTAGACAACTTACTTATTACTTCTACTTTCAAACACACCATGTTCATCAGAGTCAGTTAGTAGGTCAAGCTTTCAATTCCAAGAATTACAGAAAAGAAAGCAAATAATGGGGATGGTTTCTTGCTCTTCCTTGTTTTTCATCACTGTGAGCTCCCTACCCTCCCTCTTTCATGATCTGGTGCTAGTAGTCATGACTTTGACTTTGGAAAAGTCATATTTATGAACAGTATTGCAAAGTAAAAACAGATCTTTCCAACTGTGACCTCTGAGAATAATCAACTACATTCCACGTGAAAAAAATATACAGACATGGATGTCAGAAAATAATCATGTAAATGAGGGCACCCAGATAAATTCACAAGGTTCATTTGCTTCTTCCACATGACCATGGAGTTCTCCTCATTCCAGAAGTGATTACTTCTCAATTAAAAAAACAGAAAGTGTTCAGTTGGAAGGAACCTTAGAATTTTATCCAGTGCACATTTGCTGGTGTTGCAATGAGGAAACTAGAATCTAGACTGATTAATCTCAGAGCTGGCAAAGCTCTCCTGGCCTCTACTGTGATGCTGTTCCAGTAGACTTCATTTGTGACATCTGTGAAATGCAAAGGCATGTTTACCATGAACGTGTGGAAACTTACATTGCAAGTTCCCTCACTGGACTGGGCCTCCCTCTAAAGACTGGGGAGAGAGGCCTAACAATTCTGATCAGTGAATTTGTAAAACTGTATTACAGAGTGTTCCTCCAAATTGTACAAAGTTCAGATTCCACAAAATCTGGATCCTCTCCTGCTAATATAACACAGAGTTTCATATTGTTGTAGCTTAATAACTCTTTATTGGGGTTGACTGGAGGGAAATTAAGGCAAAGCTGGAGGCAAAGTTTCAGCCAATCTTGATCAGTAGGGACTTTCCTTTCATAAAATATCAATTTCAAGGCATTCTTAATACTTATCAAAGATTCTTTTTGTTTTATAGGAACCCATTTTTTACCATCAGTTTTTTTAAACCTATGTAATATCAAAATACCTTCAGAATTCATATATTTGCTGATTAAATAAAAACAGCAATTTTAATATGTGAGGTAAAATATGTAGATGATGAACATGTATTTCAAGACTAAAAGTTTGTCTCATATTAATGATTTTTAAAATCATTCTAAAACAAAATTTTCACTTATGTACAACAGAGAAAAATTGCAAAGATAGTAGTTCTTCCTGTTTTTTTTCATTTTCTGGAGTTTCTCATTGTTCATTGTTTACACAGGAGAGAATCTAGAGCTTTTGTTAATAAGGTAATCCTGAAATATCATTCTACAACCAAGAAGAGAATATTTCTTTTCTCAACTGCCTATACTTAACATTTAATTTTGGTTCCATGATTGATAGCATGACTTAATAATGAAATACATCAACACTGAGCATATTATGGAATGAGCAGAGTATAATATCAATAAAGACAAAAACAAAAAATGTCTTAGGGCTGGCATACAAAAAAAAGTGTGTATTTCTGAAGCCATGACCTACAAATCTACAAATACAGAAGATGTCCTGACCATTTGAGGAAGGAAAGAATAATAATAATTATATTAATTATTCATGACAGGTTATAAAGGATTTTTAATTGAGGAAATTATTGGGCCTTTCTTTAAGAAGTTTTTCTAGCCCTTTGAGAGTTTGGAAAATACACTGTATCTTAAGCAACATAAATCAATTACTATAATTAGATATTACCAAGTTATCCAACCTCTAATGGCAGGGTTCTAGAGAAATACATTTAGATGGCTATTTAATGAAAATAACATTTTAGGGGAAAAACCACACTTATCTGAGGTGAAAAAATCTATTACATTCCAAAACAAATCCAATATAGTCTTTGGGAAAAAATTCAATTCACTTGTCTGCAGTCACCCATTCCATAACAAAAGTAGATTAGAAGAGAGAACTTTTCAGGAACAGTTTTCACAGCACTCTAAGATTTTTAAAATATGTTAATAAATATTCTAGGGGTAGGGGGTAAGAGTCTATGACCATTTATTTGGGAAAATTTTTAACATCCAGAATTCCTTCTTAGTGAATTCTATAAAAGAATCAAAATTTTTGCAGTTAAAAAAAACCTTTTTGCTTTCTTTAATCTAGGATTTCTCAAACATTTTTACCCTAGATTTTGGTTTCTTTGAATACTTTTTAATGTAGTAGTGGTGGTATTCTCTCTAACAAAACTCAAGAAAAAATTGGAGGATCTCAAAAATTCTTGTTAAGTTTCACGAAGTAGATTCTTAATAAATACCTGTTTCATGAAAAAATCAAAGGCAAATATGTTGTTACAAACCAGCTTTAACAATGTGAAATTGTTTATTTCATTTATTCTGTTCTCTGTGTTTACCTGGCAAAGTGTTGATGACATGAATAAACTACATTTTTCTATTATTTGACAAAGACATTGAACTTTTATATTGTTTGTAACAAACATGCACAATCAATGCTAATTAAATATTCTGAAGGTAATATTAACTAAAAGAATATGAATACTAAATTTGTCTAAAACCAGGAATATTTTGGCTACAATACTCACAGGCACATTCGCCAATTCTAAAATGATGGATTGTCTAATCCTATCCTCAACTATTTGAAATTTCTCCAAACAATCAAGCCAGTATTCTAACAGGTATATATCCTCACTTTAGAGCCAGATTTGAAGTTATTATGAACATTTATCTCAGAGTTTAGAACTATCATTTCAAAAAAATTAATCCAAATTTTAAGAATTAAATTCTACTTGTATTGGACTCTCTGGTGAAAATAAACTACCCATTTCTCTCAAGCTTTTGCTCTTGATTTTGATCTATTTAAAATAAAAAGAGGGAGTGAGAGAAATTGCCAGTGTCATGAAATCTGCCTTTGACATTGAACAGCTCACTTAAATGCTGCAGAATTGATAGTTCTGAATTGGATGCAGAATGTGATCATAATAGTGTAGGGTTATAACATTTTCAAGCAGCTCAGATCTCAGGCTTTTATTTATTTATTTATTTATTTATTTATTTATTTATTTATTTATTTATTTATTAAATGAACTATTTTAACAGTCTGTAAGTCAGATAGAATTTTTTTTTTTAACAGATTGGGAGACTGAAGCTTAGGAAGTTCTTTGAGACCCACTATGGGTAAAGAAAGCAACCACCCTGTAATAAGTTAAAGAATAAAATACTTTTGGTGATAAAAATACCAACTCTGACTATAAATTAAAATAGAGACTTTAGAACAGTCCATTTAACTTAGAATGAGATATACATTTCATGCTTGGTTGAACAGGCATACATGCTATAAAAACTGGTCCCTCTGAATTTTAGAGAAATACTGAATCAACGCCTGTATCCAGCAGATAACAGTTGCCATTTAATGAGAGCTAACTATACTCTAGGTATGGTGATATGATAAAAACCTTCTAAATAGGTACTGCTTTATCATCATCCCTATTTTACAAGTTGAGGAGAGAGACATTCAGTTTGGTTAAGTAATTTCAAATTTTAAAAGTCAGTAAATGCCAAAGAATGACATTTTCTAATGCTGGAGCTCAGATCACATGACCTACTGCAGTATGGTGCACACCATGAAAAGCGTGGGGGTGGTGGGGGAGGGGACAGAAAAATGAGACTGAATGGACTACCATGGCTATGGGGTTGATGGTCTGTTCATTTATGGTCTGTCACACATAACTTTGTAGATAGGAGAAGCTAGTAAGATTTCACAGGCCTAGGAGTTAAGTCTACCCAGGTCATTCAGAGCCCATGGTAGGACCAGGCCAAAGAAGTTCTCCAGCTCTTTCCTGAAACCTACCTCTGGATAATTCTGGTTGGGGATGAAGACAATGAGCCTCTTCTCCACAGGCCAGTTAGTGGCTGTCTAGGCAGTAAAATGCACACTAAAGCTATCCCTGATGCCATCTCTAGCTGAGCTGTACCAAAGACCACTCTCAGCTGGATGAGTAACATATTCAGGAGGCTGAAATAGAGGTGGGGCAAATGAAACCTATGCCTGGAGAAACATCTGACCACCTAAGAAACTCCAGATATAGTGAAGAGCTTAGATATCATTTGTCCCTGACTGGGTGGCCTGAAGTGAATATATATATATAAATATGTATATATATTTAATGGTTTAACAAATACATGTTGGATAGAGTCTTGAGGATTTCTACAAATATTAACTCACTTATTTTCAACTTCATAATCATCCTATCAAGGAGAAACTATTATTATCCTCACTAATGAAGTAACATCTCCAAAGCTTCTAAGCTGGTAAGTGGCAGAGCCAGAATTCTAATTCCGGTAGACTGGTTCCAACCTGTATTCTTAACCACCATGCAACCCTGCCTCCTATTGCCTCAGAAGTATCAACCCAGTGATGGTCCTGGAAGATTGACTGGTCTAGAAACACAACAGCAAGTCCATACAACACACACCAGACTCACTACACTAATGACCCAAGCAGACTAATTATTCTAGATACTGACTCCTTCACATCAATTAGGATGTTACTTTAGGTATGTATTTTGAACAAATGCATTAGCATGGGCTGAAAATAAAAGTCCTGATATAAGCAAGCTGTATCCAATTCCTGAGGAGGGTGAAAATAAAACCACAGAGATGATCAGAGAAACAATAACCATAGAGGGTAAGAAGCATGGACTTGGAGCCAGATTACCTGAGTTCAGATTCCACTTCCACCACTCACTGTGTAGCCTTACAAGTTACTTTGACTTGAATATTTGATACCTCATCTTTAATTGGGGGTTAGAAATCATACCTATTTGGGCTCTTGTGAGGATTAAATGTAAAACATTTATAATGGAGTAAAAGACTTACTAAGGATTAAATAAAGATGGGCTACTCTAAACCTATTTCCACACCAGAGAATGAGCAGAACCTGGGCAGTGCAAGAAGAGAAACAGGGGCCTCATCATCACCTAGATGCTTTCTCAGACATACTGGGCCAAATGATATTACCAGTTCCTTAGTGAGAAGCAACTGGAACTCAACACCTGTACTCTGTTTTATGCCTCTTTGAGAGTGTTGATTAAAGGTATGTCCATGATGGTTGCTCTCAAGTATTTTTTGTCATCTAGAGTGATTCCAGAATATGGCCAGACATTTCTCCCAAGTCAGTATGTATACTCTGTGCTATGTGATCTTGCCTCTCCCATTGGAAGAGAAGTCTATTTCTCCACTCTCTCAATCTGGGCTGACATTTGTCTGACAGAATGAAGCAGATGTGAGGTATAACACTTTCAAAGCTAGATCTTAAGAAGATGTGCAGCATTCTGTTCTTTCTGAATTAGCATGCTGTCCTGAGACTACCATGAAAAGAAGCCAAGCCAGCCCACCAGAGGATGAGCCCACGTGAAGAAGAATGAAGGGCCTTAGCCGACAGCATGTCAGGCGCACTTGTCAGACATGTAAGTGTTGATGTCTTTCCTTCCAACCCAGCCCAGCTCACCCTGTAGCTAAATGCAGCTGCATGAATGAGCCCAAGAAAAGCCAGCGGAAGAACCAATAAGAATTTTGGAAAATAATATGTATTGTCTTAAGCCACTAAGTTGTGTGGGGGATTTCGCTCCGCAATAAATAATCTAAATAGCACCTTCATGAAAGTCCTGAATTAAAGAATGTTTTTAGAATTTCCTATGTTATTTCTAAGACTGGGCAGACTCCACATACTAAAAGAATCAAGCTTTTGGCATCCAGATGAGGCATAACAGACAGACATTTTGAGGAATATTGTCTTTGCCAGGTTTATTTCAGTCTGATTTGATGCTCTGGTAACCACCACTTCCCTCTTAGATGCAGGAAGGCAATTTTTCTGCATAGGGTATTAGACGTCTAGAAATATTTATAAATAGAGCATAGATGAGACCACATGCCTGGGAGCTAAATGATCTAAAATCAATTCCTAATTTACAAGCAAGTGACCTTAGAAAGTATACTACGTAAGTGCTAAAAGTATTATAAATGCATATATATGTGTGTGTCCTACACATTGAATAAACAAGACTCTGAGTGTACAATCACAAAACAGCCTAATTTTTATCTACCACTGTTTCTTTCAACATTCTTTTGCAGGAAATTCTTTCCTTCTCATGCATAAAATTAAATTATCAAACCCGTATCCTATTTTTTCCGGGTACCTAACTAAGACATAAAGCTACCAAACTGTTAGAAAAGAAAATGTAGTCTTATACAATTAAAAAGAGAAAGCAAGGAAACAAGGTAATATTTAAAATATAGCCTATAGAATTAGACTATAGAAGGAAGAACAAAAAATCATAATAATTAATAATGCTTTTAAGTCCTTTATTTAAAGAGAAGGCTTGTCAGATTGGATTCACAAATAACTAACACAGGACTACATACTTTTATGAAATATTAATGCCAGGTGATACACAAAGTTTTTTAAAAATAAGTATTAGTCATGATATTCCAGATTGATAATGGTCAATATATCAAAATTTAAAAAAACCTAAATATGCGGCAAAAATTACTGTCTAGTGTATAGGTTTTCTTTTTAAGAAGGAGACAATACAAAATAAAACTTTTACACATTTATCTAGAGGCAATGAAATGTAAAGAGCAAAGATTTTTAGACAGGCAGAAAAACACTTCCAAGCCTCTCTGTCTTCTCAAAATCAGAGCCAAAGTACTAAAAATATAAAGCATTATATCAGTATCTGTTCTTTTATGGCATTGCTCTTGGCAATAGGGAGATAGACTCTATGATTTATCTCTTCTCTAAGTGTCCAAGGGCTTATTGTCTCATACGAGGAGACAGCTCACATATTCATGGGATAGTTGAGGAACAGTGACATTCTGGTTTGAACTAATCGATATAAACACTGAGAACTGTGAGAGCTCCAGTAGAAGCAGACCACTGTAGGAGGGAGCAGAAAAACAAAGCATCATAAGGAGGAGGGGTAAATGAATTAAAACTTGGTTTTGAAGGGGAATGATGAGAAGTGTATATTGGGGCAGTGGTTGTGGGAGGTGGGATATATTTGAAATAAAACAGGTTTCTGTTTGGGGGTCATTGTTTTTCATTGTGCTTACTGAGTGAATGGATGAATAACTCAGAAGTCTGCCTATAAGACAAGAAGGAACGGGGCAGGGCACAACCATTAAAAAAGTAACACAGTGATTAACACCAAGATGGTGGCACATCTGACTTCTAGTAGACCTTGAGCTTCATTAAACACTCACTGTAATGTGTTAGCATCGTAAATGGCACTCCCACAGGTGCCATGAAAGTTCCAAGTCTAACCATAAAACGTCAAAGGGTGGGTAATGGCCCAATTCCAGGGAATCCCACCCCCTTCTCCAAAGTCATTGGAATAATCCTCCCACTTGTTAGCATATAAAGTTACTAAGCCCATAAAAACTAGCAACAGCTCTCTTCTCCTATCAGGAAAGAAAATGCAAAAAAAAAAACGACAAAGTACATGAGGCACAGCTTATAATAACCTACATGATGAATCAGTCTACTAAAGAAATTGTATATATTTGTGTATATACAGTTTCTCAGGAACACAATGACAGCAAAATCCATCCTGAATGGTGTGAATGATTATGATCAGTTGTGGTTTTACATGTGGTGGATTAAATAGAGGGAAACCACAAATTATTCATTTTTTTCATATGATTCTGTAGTACCTAGGTGGTTCAAATGAAAATCATTGTCAAAATGTTCTGTTGCTCCAAAGAGAAAAATATTAAACCATTAATCCATTTGATTAATTTATTTGGCAGTTTAAATATTTTTCGTTTACTCTATGGTCCCAATTTCTAACAAACTTGATTCTTAAACATTAATGTTCAACAGAACACTTCTAGGACCCCTGTCCAAAATATCTGCTATTCTACTACTAGGGCCTATGTTGAATGAATGACTATTCAATCATACACAACCAATATTGGAAGAATTAATTATCCCTTTTAATTTTGTCTAGCTACAAATATTTGATTAGTAAACAAATAAGCTAGAGAGGAAGAAATGTTTATCTAGTTCAGCATTAATTGCCATACTGTGGCTGAGGGTATTATCAACTCCTCATCTATGCATCCATTCTTGATATTTTTTTTTCAAGTCAGAACGTTGTGGCTGGGATGCAATAGAGAATAGAAAGGCAACGTCTCTGGCTTCATGATGTATGTTTTCATGAGACTGCCCCTAACCATCATAATTCTGATTGGAGAAACAGACTATATAAAAATATAAGTATATGATAAGCATTAATTAAGAATAAAAAATAAAGGAGAATGTGAGGGATACAGCATCCTGGGATTTAGCCATAATACTATTTTTTGTCATCTTAGTGAATACCAAATAACTGATTTCACAATTTTGAGCAAAAATTCACTTCAGAGCCCAACCTATCTGTGCCAAAAACTGAAGAGGCTGAAGAAGGCAAAATATGGCTTGTTTACTGCTCTCAGGGAGGCTATAGGTGAGTATGGAAGAGAAACAGTAATTCAACTATAACTTGGATATATGCAAAAATTGGTAACTACTACAAAAATGTTTTTCAGCCCTTATACATGTCAATCCATTTTCATGGTGACTCCCACCCAAATACTATGTCCTTGGTTCTGTTGTGCTTACTGCTTTAACTCCTTATCCAGTCATCTGAATACATGAGACAGTCTGAGGACAAAGAAAGTAAACCTATCTAATTTCAGGGGCAAAAACCTCTACTGGGGTTAGCTGACACACTAAATTTACTGTTACTTCAATTACATGTGTCATTTCTTTGACTCTTCACCTGATTTTAGTGGTTGGAAACTTACTTCTTAGAATAAGCTAAAATCAGACATAGCCATTTTTTTAAAGATGTGTGAAAAAATATATTTCTCATAAACTATAAAATTTGTTTTAATTTCCCAAAACAAAACAAAAAATAGCAGAGGAAAAAAAAAGAAACATTAAAAAAAATCAAGTCTTATTATGACAATCCATAGTGTATGCTGACTTACAGCGTACCTAAACTATATATTGTGTTTCAAGTAAAATGGTAACTGTGGAGAATAAGATTTTTACTCTTTAAATTCTTTAAATTCTCTTTCATTTTATTTGCTAAGATATTTATTAGTGTCTATGGGTGAGATATCAGTTAATATATACATTTTAGCAGGAGAGCATATATAAATTTAGGAAAGAGAAGGTAAAGAGTCAAACTGATGGGTTTAATTATTTCTCAAAGTGAAGATGATGGAAACATTTTCAAGTTATTGTTATTTACATAGACCACTATGGTTTGAATGTTTATATAAGTTCCCACCCAATGTCATGTATAGAAATCCTAATCTCCCTAGTGATGATATTAGGAGATGGGACCTTTGGTAGGTGATTAGTTCATGAGGGTGAAGACCTCATGAATGTGATTAGTGCCTTTATAAAGGAGACTCCCAGAAAGACATACCATCCCTTCTGCCATGTGAGGACACAGAGAAGAGACAGCTGTCTAGGAAGTGGGATCTCATCAGACAGCAAAACTGCAAGTGCCCTGATCTTGGGCTTCTGAGTCTTGAAAACTGGGAGCAATAAATATTTGTTTATAAGTCACTAATGTGGTATTTTTGTCATAGCAGCCTGAACAAACTAACACAGACACATGTGTTCCCTCTTTGCTGATTCATGGTTAGGGGCTATTCTCAAGAGTTTATCATGTTAAATTTCCAAAAACAAATAGAATAGCAGAATTAATTCCATTTCCATTATTTCTAGTAAAAACATATTCCACTTCAAGGAATTACACCTCAATCTTCCTCAATTATCAGTCCTCCTAACTCACTTACAGTATTTTAGGAACATGCAAACTATTCAATTACAGAAAATTTTGAACATACCAAAACAATGTTATGATTTTTTTAATTTTAATTTTTTTTTACACAAGATACATGTACATTATCACTGTAAAATTTTAAACAATCTAAAAAATCCCCTATATTCTCTTTGGTCTTCCACTTCTGATTTAAGTAATACTTGTGAGAGGTAACCACAATCGTTAAGTGATCAAAATGTTTCTAGATCTTATTCCAGACATTTGTACACAGGTACACATGCACACACACATGGCTTTTTCATATAAATGATAGAAACATCACTTTATAACATTGTTTTCATTTAAATTAAGTTTTTGAGATTTATTTATGTTATTTGTATCCCTATTAATGGACAGTTAGGTTGCCTATAGTTTTCCCCTTTATAAATAAATAATACTTTAATAAACATCTTTGCACATGCCAAGTTACATGACTGAATTAATTGCATGATAGAATATTTCTCTTCTGTGAATACCAAGAAGTGGAACTGGCAAATTACAGCTGTAGTATGAATCAATACTCTTCTAATATGCTTGTACCAATGTACATCACCACCAATAGTCAAGAGAGTACTTCTTTTGTGCCCTTACCTCACTTGATATTAAACTGTGAAATTTATAAAATACAATATATGGAATTTTAATTTGTTTTCCCAG
Organism: Vicugna pacos; assembly: GCF_048564905.1. NCBI lineage: Eukaryota > Metazoa > Chordata > Mammalia > Artiodactyla > Camelidae > Vicugna > Vicugna pacos. Next base: position 37,733,050 of record NC_132989.1, read on the forward strand.
ATGGCAAGTCAAGTTGAACAACTTCCTTTATGTTTGTTGGCCTTTTATATTTCATCTTTCATTAAGTTTTCTTTTGCTTTGGTACTTTTTCTTTAAGAGTATATGCTTTTGTTTTTTACTTGATTTGTAGAATTTTTTATTTCTAATATAATTTATCCATTGCAAATGTTAAATACTTTCTCCAGTCTGTCAACAATTGTAAACTTTTTCTGGTTATTTTTGTCCCTTAAAAGCTTAAATTTGTAAATAGTCAATTTATTAATCATTAACTTCATGGTTATTGTCTGTTGAGTGTTCTAATAAAAGACATTCCTACACCAAAACTGCATATATATTCTCTCCAAATTTTCTTCGAATCTTTTCTTTTTCACATTAGGAATAAAATTTATCTGGAATTCATTTTGGGGAACTCTGTATGAAGATATACAACTGCAAATGTATAGCTATTTGTTTCCACAGGATGTACTGAATTTTCCGTGGTAATGTTGTAATGTAACTTCAAATATATAGCCTATATTCCTAAACAATTCATTGAAGGGACTAACTTTCCACTTCATTTGAAAAGCTGCCTTTCTTATGTGATAAAGTTCTATACACATAAGGGTCTTTTCATAGACTGTCTGTTCCCTTGATCTACTTGTTTATTACAGTACCAATGTCCTACCAGCTACAGCTTGGCAGTTATAGTATTTCCTGATCTCAACCAGTATTACCAGTATTATTTTGATTCCACTGCTCCATCATGAATATACACACACATTTTAAAATAATAAAGTTATTATATTCAAAAGATTTACTGGTTATGTAGCTTGCCATTGCTTCTTGGGTTCCACAGTTTTTGTTTGTTTATGTTTTGCTAAATTGTATACTTCTGTAATTCATTACAGGTGAGTTTATGGGCAGTAAAATTTCTAAGCCTTTGCAAATGTAAATGAATGGCAATATTTCACTGTTACATGTGAAGGTAAATTCCATGAATAATTCTGAGAAAAAAATTATTTTCTTTTGTTCTTCACAAATTTTACTTTATCATATCCTTATACCTCCTTTTGCCAAAGAAAAGTATGATATGAATTCTCATTTCTTTTTTTTTTTACTGTCTAGAATCATTTACGATTTTCTTTTTATCAATTAATATTTCATCACGAGTATTTGGACATAGTCTTTTTCATTCATTCTGTTCAACAAATTATCTTTTTTTGATGGGAATGAAATTTAGTTCAGGTCTATGTTTTCTTGTTCTTTGATTATTTTCTGTATTTTTTTAACTTGTCAATCATTTACTGTTTTTTCTTCTTGATCATTTGCTATGTGGAAATTGAAAGCTCAGAATTTCTTATTTAACTTAATCTTTGTCTTTTTCATCTATATTCTGAGGGATTCTCTGAGCTTAATCTTTTAATTTATCAACTCTCTTTTCATCTGTGATCATTCTGTTATTTAGCCAAATGATTGATATTTGTACTTTAAAAATCACATTTTTTCTTTATGATTCCCCACTGATTCCTCATTTTAAATGCCAAAACAGTTAAAATCTGAGAAGATAATTTATATTTATTTTAATTATATTTTTCTTCTTGCTCTGTTAAATATCTCTGAGTTTGAGGTCTTCTGTTTGTTGAGCTTGGTGCTTCTGTATCATGGTATTGGCATTACTCAGATTTTAGGTGAATCTTAATTGCGTATTTGTCTTTATGTCTGAGATGACCTGTTACTGATGTGTGAATGGTACAGGTATCACGTGATCATGGGAGAGCATGGAAATGATTCCAGGAAAGGGGCTAACCTTCTAAGCACAGGGCTCCTGATTATCCTGGCTTTTGTCAATCACTCAAGGATCACTCATTTTCATATCTTTCCTTTCCAAAACCAACATGCAATCAAGTCCAATTGTCTACTCTCCTGAAATATCATGTAAATCCATTTCATCTTTTCTCTTCCTGGTGATACTGCTTCTGCTCAGTTCCATATCAAATTTCACCCACCTCCACTGTTTCAATGGTCTCTTCAATACTTCCTCCAATTTTAATCACTCTTCCTTTATTTGTATTTTACGAAAGTTGTATCTTTCTAAACTATAATATGATGATGGTTTGTGATGTTAATGTAACTTATATGACTTTTAAAGTAAAATAATTATTACATTTAATTATTACTATTAACTTGACCAAGAAAATATAGCAGATAATTTCACCTAAAATAAACAAGTAGAAACCACAGAACTGCAATACGCAGAATCAGGTTATAAATTAAGAATCACATGAAGCAGCAATCTTACCCAGTATCAGATTTAACTAAACAGCATCAAGGATGCAAGCATCAAAGAGCTTAGGCCAAAGGGAGAGAAGCTTCTGGGACATCAAGGATGACTCCCACAGATCCTTTATTCCTTTATCAGACATGAACATCCAGCTCAAAATAGATGAAGCTTCTAAGTGATGTTCATGCAGTTCCTCACACAATAGACAGCATTTCAAATCAGCTATATTTTCATGGAGTACTCCAGAGAGTTGTGTAACTTGTGTGACATTCTCCAGGGAGCCACTTTTCATATTTTGGATTCCATTTTACGTAGGTTATCCTCAGCCAGAGAGAGCCAGGTAGGGCATTTTAGAAATAAAGTCTCTTTTGTTTAGTAAATAGCATTAGTCCTTTTACCTGAACATCTAGTTTACAAGATTAGACTAAGTTACCTCATTTGCTTTTTTCCTTTGTTTGTAAGCATTCCCCTAGTAAAGGTAGTGAATGAATCATAGGCCAGATGCTTTACCCCTTTACCCCAATCCCTAATAATATCTGAAATAAAAACTTAATAGATGCATTTGACACTAAATTAAACAGTAGAAGAGTGGATTCAAAGTCTGGAGAATTATAGAGAACATCAGTGTATCACATATCCAGAGGAAAGATCAGAGAGAAATAGAGAAAAAAAATACAGAGAAGAGCATAAAACACATGGGCACACAGTAAAAAATTCAGAAATACATTTTTATAGAATCCTGGAAAGAGAGGAGAAATAGAGAATGAACAGAATCAATATTTGGAGGGATACTGGCAGATTCTGCTTTTGGGTAGAATGTAATCATTGCAACAAGTTGTCATTCTTAGAAACAACTCAAGGCCTTAAAAAGTCTGGAAACAGTGAGCACTAAATTGGCTAAAATTTCAGACAGTTGGGAAAAATTTAGAAGTAGGCTGTGGAGCAACTGCTCTTTTTCCCTAGGGACATATACTAATGTTAGACACAGGCTAGGGTCTGAGGATTGAACTTCAGCCAAGGAAAAGGGCAAATAATGTGAGATTTTAGTGACTGCATAGGGCTAGAGTGACAAAATTGGAGATATGAGGGTCCTCAAACATTAGTATCAGAAATTGACATTCCATCATTTTTGCTGCATTCTATTCCTTAGACGTGAGTAACTAAGTCCAACCCACAATGAAGGAGCAGAAATCACACAAAAAATACAAACCTACAGAAGATTCTGATAAATTAAGTACAGACAATCCCCAATTGATGGCTTGATTTTCAATTTTTCAACTTCACTCTGGTGTGAAAGTGATATACATTCAGGAGAAACCATACTTCCAATTTTGAGTTTTGACCTTTTCCAAGGCTAGCAATGCTCACTATGACACTCACTCACTATGCTTAGCAGTGGTAATGAGCCACACCCCTCAGTCAGCTGTGCGATCTTGCAGTTAAACAACCCAGCCACTTATAAGCATTCTGCACCCACACGACCATTCTGTTCCTCCAGTACAGTACTCCATAAATTACATGAGATAATCAACACTTTATTTAAAAATAGGGTTTTTGTTAGACGACTTTGCCCAACTGTAGACTAATGTAACTGTTCTGAGCATATTTAAGAAGGCGAGGCTAAACTATGTGCAGTAGGTTAGGTACACTAAATGCATTTTCAATTTACAACATTTTGAATTTACGATGGGTTTATCAGGATGAAACCCCACACCAAGTAGAGGAAGATATATAATCATGATGAATCTCTGAAGTAGCAGTTCTCAAAGGAGAACCTTTCAGGCGGTCCATGCAGTGATAATTATTTTCACACAAACACTAAGGTATTATTTGATTTTTCTGCTCTCATTTTTACACAAGTATATAATAGACTTTCCCAAGGTATCATCACATGTGATACCATCCTCACCGTAGTGACTATTGTGATATGTGTTTGTGTATTCTTGTGTTTAAAACTTTCTCAATTTTTTTAAGCTTCTTTTAAATTTTTTATTTTTTCCTTTTTTTTTTTTAAAAAATGGAGGTATGGGGGATCAAACCCAGGACCTCATGTATGTTAAACATGAACTCTACCACTGAGCTATACCTACTTCCTCAAAGCTTTCTCAATTTTAAATTCTAACAGAGCAAATATGAAAAAATAGAACCAACATTATCAAAAGATCTTTGGGATTCTCAATAATTTTTAAGAATGTAAAGGGATTATGAGACATATTTAAGACTAAGATTTAGAGTTGCATTGCTAAATGAATGGAAAATAAAAATAACTGAAGATAATACAAAGGAATAACAGTAATTTTAAAAATAATCACTGAACAAGAAGGCAAAGAGGAGGACAAAAAGAACAAAAATTTGATAGAGAATAGTAATATTCTTTAAATCCAAACATATCAGTAATCACAGTATAAGTGTCATAATCCCATAAATATAAGCTTAAGTGAAAGAAGAAAATAGTACCTAATGTATGGCTTCACTGTGGAAACTGAGAAGCAAACAATCTACCACATGGAAGTCAGAACAGCTACTGCCTTTAGGGTGGGTAACAACTAGCAGGAGGCTATGTGGAGTACCGTACAGGGATGGTAATATTCAACTTCCTTATTTCTAGTGGTGGTTTATTTGGGCATATTCACTGTGTACAATTTCATTAAGCTACAAACTTTGTTGTGTATGCTTTTCTGTATCCTTATTATTCATAAATAAAATAGTTTATTTAAAGGAATTAGAAGGTAACTCTTACTTGCTTTAGTGCATCTCAGACTTGCCCACAGCTGTACCTCTGTGCAGTACAAAGTTATGTTATTTCACCTGAGGCACTGTTTCAATATGTCACTTGCGAATTTCTATGCACATGGAGTCAGAAAAATTTTTTTTTGAAAATTAATTATACTTCTATTAAATCTTCTTGAACTTTCATTTAATTTGATGAGTCAAATTCAAACTGCAGCCATGTCTCAGTGTAGTGTAGTATACATTCAAAATAGCTTATCTTCTAAGTTCTCAAGGCCTATTTAGAGAGATTGTCTCCTATCTAGTTCAGATTTTTAATCCATTCCATACATTCAACATCCCTATTTTTGCTCCAAGGGATCTTAGTGATCACTCAGCCAGAAAAACCTGATTTTATATGAGAACACTGAGGCCCAGAGAGTACAAGCAAATTATTTACACATCTAGTCATTCCCCCAATAAATCTTCTCCTGATCAACTTGACCCAGTTTCCCCTTGTCCAAATTACATCAGTACACAGTTCCTGTATCATTGGAAAGTATCCATTAGATACTGGCTTTATGTTATTTATGCTATGGTTTTTTGTAGACTGTATCTGCTTCAGCTACATTATTTCCAGTCAGTGACTGTGTCTTACCTTTTATTTTATGATCCTGAAGATTTGCCACTTTCACTAATAATCAGTGAACATATTAATTCACTCATTCAACAAATATTTACTAATATTTTACCCACTATGTATCAAGCAGATGAAAAAGCTCCTTCCTTCACACAACTTACATCTCAATGTGTATTAATTAATTGATTCATTAATTAGTAAGTAAGAAAGTAAAATATTGTCATAGAATGTTATATGGTGACAAACGTTCTGGAGAAGAGCAGCCCATAGATTAAGCTTCAAATACAGTGGTTTTCACAATACTTTGAGATCTCTGGGCTGACTGTGGTGATCCCTTTGGAGCTGCTGGAGTGAAAGGCAGTTCAAACAGCCAGAATCCCCAACGTGGTTTCATTCACAACAGTTGCTTTTATCTCTTTTAAATAAAATGTTGCCACAAAAGATGCCACATGAACAAAGCACGCCATAGATGAAAACTAATTCAATAGATTTTTCAGGTTCTACAATATTTCAGCTTTTCAAAGGGACAAATGGTGTTTCTGGTTATAGACCACTGTAGATTATTTAATCAGTGAAACTCATTTTGTATCTTATATTTATGGTCTATAATTACAGAATGTAGGTAAGCAGGTAGGTTTATGGTATTGAGAAGGACAGTATAACTGTCATTTAAGTGACTCTAATGATTGTTGAGTGGCCTTCCTAAAGATAATGGAGCATTCATCTATATATAAGTAATAGAACCATTAGATGATTAAGAGAAAGACTGTATTTCGATGATTATTTACTTTTGTGCAATACTGATGTGGAAACAGGTTAGTATACTCATGCTGAATCCAACACACTTTCCATCAGTAAGTGCTAGCTCATTTCAATTAACTTCTCTGTCACTAATCTGGAAGTACCACCATTAGAGGTATAAACGGGAGTCAAAAATTACTTGAAAGAGAGGAGATGTATTCAAAAAACAGAAGCCATCAGGGTTGAATGGCACTCAGAGACATTAAGAGAAGATCTTTTTAAAGCTATATGAATTGAATTGAATCAGAGCTGATAACAGCTTCCATGACGGATGATGGTATAAGTGATGGTGTTATAAAGGTTAGGAAGTGCCCAAAGTGTTCTAGGGGTCATGTGGTACATATCTGTATATATATTTATACAAATGTATTTCACTGTTTTAAACAGAACAACAACAACAAAAAAAGAGGCAGAAAATATTTGCCTGTAACAAATCCTAGCTTAAAAATGTCATTTTTTTAGTGGTGATGTTTTCAATCAGCATGCAGGGATTTTTTTTTCTTTAATTTGTTTCACTGTGTCTCGAGAAGTGATATTAGAGAAAACCACACTGGTGTAAAGTGTAAACCAGTGTTTCAAAACACTGCAAGAACTTGGAGACCAAACATGATTTTTCTTATTTCCTCTAAGTAATCTTTAGTTAAAAAAAAAAAAAGGTGATCTTTGACATAGATTCATACTTCCATACTTTAAAGACATTAATATTGCATTTATATCAGGTAAGCAACTATACAAAGATGCTGAGGGCCCTGAAAATGATCTTCATCATTAAAAGGAAAGAGAGGAAGCCTGGGTGTACAGTACCAACTTAAGACAAGTTTTACATATTCAATGTTAGGATCTAACATACACTGGAGGTGGGAAGGAGGGACATTCAGGCAAGGGTCCTTAATCCTTTACTCATTCAGTTCTGGCTTTGTGAAGAAATACAGTTTCATGTGCGTGGCAATGCTTAGACAGCAGTGATTTAAGTACAAAAAGGGAAAAACTGCCTTCTCGCTCACCACTTTGCTAATAGGGAATTTATTATTTTTACCATCAGATGTTTACCTTCTAAAATAAGATGAGAAAGATTACAACTTAGGCATATTTACATTCGTTAAAAATATACTCAAACATCTCATAGCAGCACTATTTACAATAGCCAAAACATGGAAACAGCCTAAATGTCCATCAACAGGTGACTGGATAAAGAAGATGTGGTATATTTATACATTGGAATACTACTCAGCCATAAAAACTGACAACATAATGCCATTTGCAGCAACATGGATGCTCCTAGAGAATGTCATTCTAAGTGAAGTAAGCCAGAAAGAGAAAGAAAAATACCATATGAGATCGCTCATATGTGGAATCTAAAAAACAAAAACAAAAACAAACAAACAAACAAAAACAAAGCATAAATACAGAACAGAAATAGACTCATGGACAGAGAATACAGACTTGGGGTTACCAGGGGGGTAGAGGGTGGGAAGGGATAGACTGGGATTTCAAAATTGTAGAATAGATAAACAAGATTACACTGTATAGCACAGGGAAATATACACAAAATGTTATGATAAATCACAGAGAAAAAAATGTGACAATGAGTGTGTATATGTCCATGAATGACTGAAAAATTGTACTGAACACTGGAATTTGACACAACATTGTAAAATGATTATAAATCAATAAAAAATGTTAAAAAAATATACTCGAACATCTTATTTTGCAAAGATTGAATGGTTAAAAGTATCATAATGAAAAAGAGAAGGGCAGATAAAGGAAAAAAGCTGGGGTATATACTTGGTAAACATATTTGGGAAATGGGAGGGAATAGTAATTCAAATCGAGGTTAAAAATATTTAAAGACAAATCTTAATCTATGTGTACAACACCATTGCATATCTTAAATTAAGTAATCATCTCAGCCCATACATCACTGTCTTTCCCTTGAATAAAGTGTATATTTATAAGGGTTTTGAGTATCAGAAGAAACAGCAGTGTTTTTGCTCTGTTTCATCAGTTTTTGAAGAAGGTAAATTGCCTTTATTTTTCAGAAGTGTTAACATTATCTATTCCAATTCTTAAGTTTCAAAAGAAACCATGTAAATGAAACAAGTACAGAGATGAGATTTTTCATTTGGAATACATTTCATACAGAAGCATGAAATATTAACTTGAGGTATGGAAGTGGTAATTATCTAAAATTTAATCTGAAAAATAGTACTTTAATTTCTCACTTTTTAGAAACTGTAATTTCTAATAATATTCCAATTCTTTTGGTCTCAAGAGTACTAAACTGAATCATTGAATATTTCTGAAAAATTTAAAAACTTAACAACTCAAGGGGAAATAGGACATGATAAAAACAGAATGAAATTTAGCAATCATGTTATTTGGATTTGTACGCCAAGGGGATACAGACAGAAGCCAGAGAGCTGACTGAAAATTCAAGAAATATCAGAAAGGTATTGCTAAAAAGATGTCTAAAATATGTAACTCTGTTCACTTCCAAATTATTTGATCAATTTTGTAGCTGTGCAATGGATTGAATTTTCTCTGGAGCAGATAATATTCCTCAAGTGCAGTCCCCAGATCTGCAGCAATGTCATCACCTGGGGACTTGTGAGAAATGCAAATGCTGAGGCCCCATTTTAGAACTAATGAACCCTAAACTCCGAAAGGCTGAGACCTAGCAATGTGTGTATTCTCAAGCCCTCAAAGTGATTCTGATGCATGCTTAAATTTGAGAACTGCTCTACAACAGACTGTGGACTGCAGCTCATTCTAGGAACACACACAAAAAAATGTCTTGAAGAAACAGTTTCCTCAGAAGTCTCTAAATTAATTCAGATCATTCTGAAAAATACCCCAAATTGGCTCTGAACCCCCATGATGTCTCATGACTCAATCAGTTACACATTCACCTTGCTATTTAACTACAAACGTTTTCTGGGAAACTGGTTAACTCATTCAGTTTTCTCTATCTTCCGTAATATAACCAAGACTTTAAAAGTAGGCTTGCTAATTTTAACTCTTTATTTTTTAAATTGAAGTACAGTCAATTACAATGTGTCAATCTTTAGTGTACAGCACAATGTCCCAGTTATGCATATACATACATATTAACTCTTTAATACCTTCTAATCTGATGGGGGGGTGGTTAAGGAGGTACAAAAATTTTAGTAAGACATTCAGTGATATATTTTGGGGGGAGTGTGACACAGTCTCTTTCCTTGCATTATGTAATTTTAGAATGGCATTTCAGAACCTTACTTTTCAATTTCTATCAGTCACCAGTACAATGAAACCCAACACTGTGTCAGCAAAATGTAATGTTCAAACCAAGGGATAGGATAATACATTGGAAGACTTTCTTCTTTTACTTTATGAGATTTTGCATTTTGATCAGAAGATGTTTTTAGGTTAACATGCAACCCTTTTCAAATTTCCTAAGGTACTGCTGATGGGAAATAACGGCAAGTTGGGAATTTAGTATTTTTAGATTGAAATGTTATATATGTAGTGTTATGAAAGAAAACTGGAACTTTGTAGTGTATTCTTGCTTTCCTCAACTTTTCTGTAGTCTAAGTCTGGGACAATGGACTAAAACTATTTCAACACTTTGATTAATGCAGACTATTTGACTTTCTCTTCCCTTTTGTCCTGTATAACACAGGCTGAGTCATAGGTATGATGGCAGGACTACCTACCACTAGACTGACAACACTACTGACGGAAAGAGAATCAAGAAGGAAGATTACTGAGATCACAGAGGCAAGGGTTTATCGATGGTATAAAATACAAACTACTTTCTTATTATACACTTGTAATTTGCATAAAACAAATACATTATTAGATGGTAACTATGATTATTTTTAAGTATTATACTTTCATTGAGTTTTACAATTAAGTTTTAAATCTCTAATGAGTTAAATGTAAGTAATTAATTAAATCTCAAAATAATAGTGAAGATTGTGAGGGGATGGTGAATAGTGAACTCTGAAATTATTTTTAGGCCAAAAAGCATTTAATATACTGAAAAACAAATACCACCTGAAATTAGCTTGGAACAATCTTGAAAATTTTTTCAAGTTGTAATATTGAATTTTGTACACTGAAAGCAGTTGTTTCAGATTTTATGCTAAACAATGAAATCTCACAGAAACAAAAAAAGAGAAATGGTGGTCTTCAAAGTCCTCTTGGATATAGAAAAGACTCTTTTCCCCGAAGTTTTGTTTCTTCTTGATTTAAATGGGAACAGGTTAATTAGCAATCAGGCACCCACAGAAGCTTTGTTCTTCCATTAATTACATTTTCCCGATAATGCAACTAACTGTACAGTCATTGTAGGGCTTGTCTCATTATAGGAAGCCTTATTTTCTCATCCCTGGAATGATTATAAATCATTTGGGCTCGTTTCTGGGGGTGAAGTACTATTAATATTCATTAAACATTCAAATAATGTCACCAGGATATGTAGAAATTAAATTGTATTTTAAAAAAGGACCAACTGGGTAATTCTGATTTACACAAGAAAATCCTCTACATAGACCAGCTAAATATTTTATTTGCCAAGTAACAGATGCTGCTAAAGAATACTCATACCCTCATCCTCTTGGAAAACAAAAGGATTTAGTTACTACGTGGCTGAAAAGTGAAAGGCAGCATGGAACATCCAATTTACAGAGCATTTTAGTTCATTGGTTCGGATTCTAGTCATATCTTATCAATTACATTGAGGTGATTTATTTAACATATAATTACTAATTAATAATCACTTAAGTATATAAATAGCTTTATCTTGAATGAAAAACTGCATTAGTAGACCTTTTAAAAGCTCATGATTCAAATAAAAATATGTCATATCCACTGAGAGATTAGCATTAAAACTGGAGGGGAAAATGTGCTTTTAAATAGTTTTACTTAAGGGTACTAAGTATATTTTGATCCCCAAATGGTTGTTAATTATGAGTTACTAACTTAATTAAACCTTAATTAGAGTTAGTTACTCTAATGTTTGAGAGTGAATTTAACCACAATAATTGTTACATGAAAGGAAAGGAACTCTAATATTTATAGAGTCCCTACACTATGCCAGATACTGCGCTATGAGCATTCCCATAGATATTATTTAATCCCCAAATACTACTTTGTTCAGAGAATTGCTGTGCCCACTTGATTGGGTAAACAGCTCCCCTGACAACAAAAGTTCTCCATACTCTTGACTTTAATTACTTTTCAAACTTTTTACCTCTAACATATGCTGCTGCCTCTAGTGTAACCGTCCCACAACACAGTTACTACCATCTTCATGACTCAGCAGTTTTCCCTCCTGGAATCACTGATCTCTCTCTTCCTCTCCACTACTTGAAATACCTTCTAGGCACCCAAGGGTCACTGCCATCAACCCTTATCCCAATTAATTATCTTATATAAATTCACAAGGCATGTCAGTATTTCTACAGAGTGCTTGGCAATGATAATTTTCAACACTAGATTTCATTATTTAACACCAAAGGGAAAAGATGGAACAAAATTATTTTATTACTACCTAATATCAGATTTAAAAAATTTTAATAGAATTTATTTTTAGAGCAGTGTTAGGTTTACAGAAAAATGAGCAGATGGTAAAGAATTCTCATATACCAACTCTTCACCTTTCAGTTTCCTCTATTAATATTTTGCATTAATGAAGCACCTATGTTGCAACTGATGAAAAAATATTGGTACATTAATACTGATATATTATTTTTAACTCAAGTCCATAATTTATAGTAGGATTCTCCCTTTGTGTTGTACATGCAGTACTACAGATTTTGGCAAATGTATAATATCATGTATGCACCATTACAGTATCATACAGAATAGTTCACTGAACTATAAATCCCTTGTGCTCCACATGTCTCTATAATTTTGTCTTTTTCAAAGTGTCATACAGTTGGAATCATACAGTATGTATGATTTCCAGGCTGACTTTTTTTATTCAGCCCTGTGCATTTGAGGTTTCTCCCTATCATTCCATGGCTTGATAGCTCATTTTTTAAAATTCCTGAGTAATGTTTCACTGTGTGGATGAACCACAGTTTCTTTATCCACTCAACTAAAGAAGGGCATGTTGGTTCCTTTGCTTGCTGGCAATTACAAATAAAGCTGCTATACACATCTGTGTGTAAGTCTTTTTGTGGCCATAATTTTTAAAGATAGTTAAGTAAATAACTGGGAGTGCTGGATCCTATTATGAAAAGAATATGATTAGTTTGTAGGAAAATTCCAAACTGTCTTTCAAAGTGGCTGTACAAATCGACAATCTCACCAGCAGTGAAAGAGAGTTTCTGTTGCTCTATATCCTCATCAGCATTTGGCACTGTCAGTTTTTGGTTTTTGTTTAGTTTTTTAATTTCAGCCATTCTAATATATGTGGAGTGGTATCTCATTGTTTTACTTTGCAATGTCCTAATGAGCATATTTCCATATGCTTATTTGCCATCCATACATCTTCTATAGTGAGCAGTTGGTTCAGTTCTTTTACCCTTTTTTTTAAAATTATTGAGTTTTAACTGTTCTTTAAGTATTTTGAATGTATGACCTTTATTGGATGCTTTTTGTAAATATTTTCTCTGTCTGTGGCTGTCTTTTTATTCTCTTAAAAGAGTCTTTTTAACAGAGCAAAATTTTTATAATTTTAATGAAGTCCAGCTTATCAAAAATTTTTATAGATAATACTTATAGTGTCCTAAATAAAAACTCATCAAATTTAAGGTCACCTAAATTGTATCCTGTTATTTTCTAACAACTTTATAGTTTTGCATATTCATTTAGATATATGATACATAATAAGTTAGCTTTATGTCAAAGATGTAAGATTAGGTTTTTTTCACATGTGGATGGTGGATGTCCAGTTGATGCAGCATCCCTTGTTTAAAAGACTATTCTTTTTCCATCAAATTGCTGCAGCAACTTTGTCAAAGAACACTTCACTCTATTTGATGGTTGTCTCTCTAGACTTCTCAATTGTTTTTCAATGATCTATATGTCTATTCTTTCACCAATACCATGGTGTCTTGATTCTAGCAGTTTTACAGTAAGTCTTGAAGATAGATGTCATTCTTTTGACTTTTGCCTTTTCATATGATCTTTAGAATCAGTTAGTCAATATTCACAAAGTAACTAGGTCAAGAAGAATTGACATTTTAACAATACTGAGTCTTCCTAGATATAAACTTGGAATATCTCTCCATTTGTTTGAATCTTCTACGACTTCTTTCATTAGAGCTCTGTAGTTTTTCAGAAATATATCTTGTACATATTTTGTTAGATTACTATCCAAACATTTAAGTTTTCCATGCTAATATAAATTATATTGTGTCTTTAATTTCAAATTCTAACTGTTCATTGCTGATACACAGGAAAGCAATTGTCTTTTTACATTAACCTTATATCCTATAACCATGCTATATTCACTTACTAGGCAGGAGTTTTTTGGTAAATTATTTGTATTTTCTAGATAAATGTCATCTGTGGACAGTTTTATTTCATCTAATTTAATCTGTATAACCTTATTTCTTGTCTTGTCTTCTTGCATTTGTTAGAACATCCAGCATGGTGTTAAACAGGAATGGTGAGAGGAAACATCCTTGTATTGATTCCAATCTTAAGGAGAAAGCACATTGTTCCTCATGATTAAGTATGTTAGCTGAAAGTTTTGTTTTTGTTTTTGTAAATGAAATGTTCTTTATCATGTTGAGGAAGTTTCTTTTTATTCTTAGTTTGCTGGAAGTTTTTAACCATGTTGGGTTCTGGCAATATATATATATATATATATATATATATTGTAGCTATTGATACGATCATAGAATTTTTCTGCTGATGTTATGGGTTACAGTAATTTTTTAAATTAATTAATTTTTGAATGTTGGATTAGTCTTGCATTTCTGGTGAATTCTAGCTAAACTTAAGAGGAGAAATGATAAAAATTCTCCACATTTTTTTTCTGAAAGTATCAATGTAAAAATTAACTTAAAGACCAACTCTGATCACATTACTTCCTTTCTTAAAAGTTTCCATAAAAATAGACTCATTAGCCTAATATTCATGGACTATTACAATCAAGGCATGGGTTCTATTTCCAAACCCTGCTAATTCCTCTGTCTAGAGAGACATTTCCCAATCATTCTTTCAATCCCAGCTTAATAAATACTGCTTTCTCTAGGTACCTTTCTTATAACAAATGCTTGCTTGAATGAATGAACAACAGTGGAATGCAATATCACTTTCCTCAAAAGATTTTGTCTCCTCTTATGGCACATCTCTCCTTCTATTGTAAATTATAATTTACAAAATACATTAATTGTTTTCTCTGTGAGAGTCTTCAGGTAGGTTCATTGCTGCTGTCACTGGTTACCATGTATAATTAGAATAACCAGGGTTATTGTTAGAGGACAGCGAATGTAAATGTTGTATGTACCGACTAGTCTTTTCAGTACTACTTCCAGTATAGAGCCAGGTCCAAAGCCCCTTTCAGGAGACTGCTCTCCGTCTTCCTTGGCCAACATAATTACAGAAGCAACCCCTCTCCTACTTCAATTCTGGTTACTTTCTATTCCATTCCCTTGATTTATTTCCCTCATTGTTTTATCACTCCTTGAAATCATCTCGTTTGTTTACTTGCTTAATTTCTCTTATTCTCACTCCAAACTGAAAGCTCTTTGGAAATATTGTCATGTGTTCCTTTGTTTCACACAGTGCCTGACACACAGTTGGCAGGCAGTAACTATTGAATGAATGAATAACTGAATGAATATCTGCCTATGTGTTCTACTCTAATCTAGTTAGGAAAGAGAAAAGAATAAAAATAAGTGATAGAGAAGGCAACCTCTTAGACATGGCGAATGAAAGATGGTCCTGTAGTGAGGTACAGGTAGGCTGAAGAGCTCTGCTTTCCCGCATCAAGGAAGGTAAGTAGTCTCTACACTTCGCTGCTAAATGTTTTCCAGGAAGCCAGTAAACCCTACCGGTGGCATCCGTGGCTTGGTACTTCTCATTTTCCCTGCTGGTATCACCACGTCCTAGCTTAAGACATAATGTGAACAACTACTGCTAGCAAATAAAATCCAGCCGAGGCAAACCAAAGGGAATTGAGCTGGCAAAGAAGATGACAACAATAACTAGGAATAAGGAACCTCAGGTACATGAGAGAAAGGGTTTGGAGGTTGTTTAACTCCCAGAAAAGGATTCATTGTTAAAATAATAAAATGCTTCCATTGCCAGAAGTGCTATTTCACAAGAAAAGCATAAAAAATGCTAGGCAACTTTTATTATCTAATTGAATCTAAACTGCTTAGTCTTATTTCCCTTAACTCCATATCCTAATAAACCAGTGGTTCTCAAAATTTAGAAGCATGGAAAACAGCTTGTGAAAAACAAACACACGTGTATGTGCGTGTCTCTGTGTTTATGTATGATAGGTGTATATGGAATGGCTATATGGTTAGATAGATAGATAGATATATTTAAAACTCAATAGTTATATACATTTAATTCTCATTGTTTGTGGTAGTCATGTTCTATAAAGTCACCAAGAACACTGAATTAGTGAATACAGAATTATTACTTCTACAGGAAGTACAGGGTTAGGCTCCAGTGAGCCTCTGGTAATATTTTCCTTCACTAATAATTCATAACCTTGGTTTATGTGTGTTTCTGTTTAAAGACATTTTATGTATATTGTTGGCTCTTTAACATTGAGCAACACTATAACTCATACCTGATTGACGCTTAGCTAATATAAATACTTCTTTCATAAGGCACAACACAGCTTTTGCGCACTTAGGAACACTAGACAGCATTTCAATACAACATTTGGAAGCCATTTTAAACAGAAAAATCACATCACAAAAAGCACAAAAATGTGAGAAATGTGACACTAAGTAGACTGTGACATGGACACATTTACACTGTGAAAGCCAAAAGAAGAAAAAAGAGCGTCGCCTTGTTTGGCCTCAGCTGGGAATGTGTGCATGGGACCATTTCAAATTTTTCTCCACTCTGTGCAGATGGATGGCCACAAATCATCACAAATATTGATTTGGAACTTACAAGTAATTTTGTGCAAGTAGGCAAATTCACAAAAACAAAATCCATGAATAACAAGGGTGTGTGTGTGTGTAAATTCTGAGAGAGGAAGAATGAAAGATATATTTGAAGGTTGGTATATGCATAAAATAGGTAGCAATAAAGTAATTTTCCTTTAAAATTCTGTTGCTGATTAATTAAACAATCCCTGCTTTCAGTTTACTTGGAAATATCAGTGGCTTAAGAGAACTTGACAAACTCTAAGTACAAAGTATATGAAAACATAATTACCTCCAACATTACTCTCCATCTCTGGAAATGGAAATAGGTGAAAATGATATTAATAACAAAAAATTTATTTCTAGCACTGCCAAGAACCAATCCAGTCATTGTCAGTCTTTGTCAATTTTCTTTTGCTTTAAGTTCTCATGTCACTGAATTTCTGCTTCTTTAACACTTTGGATAGACGGTTACGACATATATTTCTAACTCAGGATGACAATTTTAGAAGATGGACCACAGAGTTGTAAGTCTAATGAAATCATAAGGCAAGAATTAAAAAAAATAGCCAGAAATCAGTTCATAATGTTGAAGATGAAGTTAAAAGGGATAATGCTTTAATTATGAAATACAAGCCACTAACCTAGTCTCTGACAGGATTTGGTGGTAGAAGTGAATTCTTTTAGCATTATAGTTAGAAAAAAATATGGAAGGAGAGAAGAAGGGAGTCATCACTTACTTCACCACTGCAAATTATCTTCAAAATTATTTAGGAAAATAAAATGACATTCTGAAGTCACATATTAAAAAAATGAAAAAACTTTGGGAGGCAGTTTGGCCGTTTCCAGAAACGTAAACTTACTCTTGCCAGTCTCACAATTATGCTGCTTGGGATTTACCCAAAGGAGTTGAAAACATGTCCACACAAAAACCTGCACACGAATGTTTACAGCAGTTTTATTCACAATTAGTAAAACTTGGAAGCAACCAAGATGTCTTTCAGTAGGTGAGCTAAACAAACTGTGGTATTTCTAGACAATGGAATATTATTGAGTGCTAAAATGAAATGAGCTATCAAGCCATAAAAAGACATAGAGAAAACTTAAATGCATATTGCTAAGTGAAAGAAGCCAATCTGAAAGGCTACATAGTTTATGATTCCAACTATAGGACACTGCAGAAAAGGCAAAACTATGGAGACGGTTAAAAAAAAAGTCAGAGATTGCCAAGCTTGGGTCAGGGGAGATGGATGAGTAGGCAGAACACAGAGGATTTTTATGGCAGTAAAAACACTCTGTGTGATCCCGTAATGATGGATACACCATCATACATTTGACCAAACCTATAGAAAACACAGCACCAAGAGCAAACTGTAACATAAACCAGGAACTTTGGGTGATTATGCTGTATCAACGTAGATTCATAAATTGTAATAAATGTACCACTCTGGTGGGGGATGTTGATATGAGAAATCTCTGGAAGCTTCTGCTGAATTTCTCTGTGAACCTAAAACTGCTCTAAAAAAAGTAGTCTTTTAAAAATATTTTTAATTAAGCAAATGAAAGAATAATAAAAGTGAGTGTTTCCAAATGAAGATATAATAGCACTGGGAAATTAAATTATTTAATCAGGAATCAGTTAAGGGCAGTGCTTTTCTAGTGAGTTATATAGATTCTCTAAAGAGAAATTAATTAATTAAGAAATTTAATTAATGCATCAAGTGGACAAAATTCAGTCAAGTAATCATCTTCAACAATTTGTGATAATTCTTTTTACTACTGTTATAAATGCCACTTAGAGGCTCAGTCTTCCTTGCCATCCAACAGTGATCTGAACTTTGCCAGGATGAGTAAACATCAGAAATAAAATGGTCTACCAATGCCAACTTGTAATTAAACATTGAACTAATCATTCTAAATTGAATGCTTGTGCAAAAACTACACAACATAGGAGGTGGTAGGAAAAAGCAAACATTATAAAACAAAGAATTGATTTTATAATTCTTTGGTTTCTGTGTTATGAATTAAATATATAAAGTAATTCTGGAGAAAGAACAATGCCCAAAGCAGACACAAAACTACTGAAATTCTGGTAGGTTAGATCTGATTTTTAAAAAACCTTAACCACCCCCCCATCCACCCCTTTGTCAATTTGAGAAATCTTCAGAAAGTCATAATGGGAGGAGTTTTATTTAAAAAATAAAATTTGGAAAAACCTGAAATAAAACTTGAAGCATGGGAAAAATTTACCAAGGTTAAAAAAAAAAACCTTCACTGATAGTTACAGCTTAATTTTAAAACAATATAATAATGATATGGATTGATTGCTTATCACAAGTGAGGCATTATTCTAAGGACTTTACAAATAATTATTGCTTAAAAATACCAAATGTAGATGTTATTAGTATGCCAATTTGATAGATAAGGGAACTGTGGTTTAGAGAGGTTAAATAACTTGCCTATGGTCATAAGGCAGGTAACTGCTGGAGTCAGGAATTGAACTCTACAGCTCAGTCTCTTAACCACTACCAGGACTGCAAAAGTTTTCTCTGATGCACCAGGCAGCAAACAACATTTTCTTAACTAACACTCTTAGCCAGAACATTCTACATTCATTCTATGATCATCTAACCCTTTCATCTTCCTTGCATTCCTTCCTACTCCCACCATTTTCTCCTCCATCCCTTCTTTTTTCCCTCTTTTAACCCGATTACTTTCCAATCATCTTCTTCCCCATATTTCACAGGTGATCACAGGGAACTAAAATACATTTTATCACATAAATTTAATGATATTGTGGTCCACTTCATACTGTTCAGCCCCTAAAAACGTAACAGGTTGTTTATCAGATTTCCTGTTTTTCTCTTAATATTGCAGGAGAGATGCCAAGTTAGTGACCTTTGTTAGGCAAAGGTTCCATGGCTATGTCCTATGTAGACCTTAGTCACACAACAGATTGAACTGGGAGCCAAGAACAACAGATAATTAGGACGATTATAGAGCTCAACATTGAATAAACTCATCTAATACAACAGGCTGAAAACTGGTAGTATTTAGGACAAATGTGGCTCAAAGAAGTGTTTTATTTGTCCCACACTGCATTTTAAACTTTTTAAAATTTGTTAGAAATGTTTACAAATCGATTACATAAGAAAATCTGAATTTCTGGTTTCTTTTGATAAATTAAATCTGGCAATGCTATTTCTGATTTTTCAGGACAATAATCAGATGACGTTGAATAACAATTTCTAGCTCCCTTAGACAAGCTCAAGACTCTACAGTTTTTCGTTCCTACACACAGCCCAGTTCACTCACTTATACCTGCTGGCCCCTTGAACCAGTTGATACTGCAGACCCCTGATTATGAAAAACTCATAAACTGCACTACCATTCCCTAGGTTTGGAAGAGAAATTAAGAACTTTCTTCTGATTTGGTTTATAACTTTTTATTTTTTATCAATTATTTTAAACTGGTTCTAAAATTGACCTAGTTTGGAAATTCACTAGTCCTTTTTTAAAGACCAAGAATTTAAATACATGACACTTAGGAACACTGAAATTGACATTCCTGTATAAAATAGGAAAAATCCAGAGGTCAGCCCAGAAGACACTGTGACTGTGTCAAATCCAGAACAGACGTAATTCTTAAGATATATCATTCTCAAATAATTAAAGTGAGTCAGTAAAGGACAGTAATCAATTATAAACGTTCAAGTTTTTCCATAGGGATAGAATTCTCTTTGTTTACCCCAGATATGTCTGTCTAAAAAGCATGGTTGAGTGGCAGCTTCACATTTTTGCATGGGTAGCGTTTAGAGGTGATAACCCATGTGGTTAGTAGGGAAGCCAGTGAACCTGTGTGAAAGAGGCTTTTTCAGAATAAGCTAATATTTTAATTAGACTGTATGATAGGGATTCATACAATACTTATATTTTACCTAGTGAAGCAGTAAACTAGCTTCTATTCCAAAATGGCCTCTCTACTGCTAAATCTGTTTGCTGATTCACACTGACTTGGAATTCTTGCAGTTTTTTTCTCTGACAAACCCCATTTCTGTTTAACTTGCTTTTGTGCTAAACAGCCCTAACCTTCCCTTCACACTCACTCTCACTGCCACCCCACCTCATCCCCGGGCTTCCTTTGTTCTAGGAAGAAGATCATATTCTAACTGCCACCTAAACTCCAGAAACCCACAAATCAATCACAAGAGGACGCCAGACACAATGCATCTGAGTGGACTTCTGGAACAAGAAGAATGCAAGCTGTGCACACCCTTATCACATGCTCCAAACTCCAGTAAACTTCCCCATACCCCATCTCTGGTGGACAGTTCTAAAGGTGTGAGCCTCCTATGGTCCCCTTTGTCTAACAAAGCAATTAAAGCTGTTTCTTTTCTACTTCACCCAAAAGTCTGTCTCAAGACTCAACTTGACAGCAGTGCACAGAGGCTGACATTCGGCAACAACAGAATGACTGAGAAAACCTCAATCCACCTGACTTTGTATGGGGAGATATTGTGGAGTTGTTGAAATGACCCTCAAACCACCTACGTGTCCTACTGTCCAGAATTTGGAATTAGACTAAGATCTGAAACATAGCTATTAATTTTATAATACTGGAAAAATTACTCAAAAATGTCTGAGTCACATTTCCTTCATCTGTAATACTATAGAAAAGTCTAAACTAGTATATATGCTTTTTGTAAGCATTTGATAAGATAATGACACAAATCTCTTAGCACAGTACTCAGGCTACATTTTAAAAAAATGTGTTATATTATGCAACTGTGCCTTCTATGCCTGTCACAAAGCTGGGACACGTAGTTCTTTAAAGGCAGAGTTGAATGTAGAGGCAGAGAGTTTGTTCCCTACTTTCCTTAATGTTAACCATTACCATTTTTAGAGACAAATATTAAAAATTAAAATCATAGCCACTGGAGAAAGTTACTGAGGCTTTTAGAACTTCTACAAAACAAAACAAAATTAAATAATTTTTAAAACTATTGACATTTCTGATTAGCCATGCATTCTTCTGTGGTTCTTTAGAGAAATTACTGAGGATGAACTCACATCAAGCCTGTGGTGGACTTCAGCCTACTCCTTGCCCTAAGAGTGACATGGCATGCACTGGCTACTAAATGTTGCCTTTCTTTCATTTTCATCAGTATTTTGCTGTCAGTGTTGCTTTTAATATCTTCTAGAAGGCCTGCACCTCTATTTGCTGTTTGTATCATTCTTTTGTTCCTTACTAACGTCTAGTGGGTCAAGTCATTGTTGTCCTCCCTAATTACTGATAAAGTTTACACCCACGCAATTACTTTTTCCATTTCTCACCATCAAGGGACTTCAGTTTCCCGAGTGTTTCTGGATTCTTGGAAAGAGCCCAGGGCCCTGTAAGATGGTTTCCCAGAGCAAGTAGAGCTCAATAGAGAGCTAAAACCCCTTCTCTGGTATTTGCTTCACATATACCCAGTTGCCTCCTTGACCCAACATTTCTTAATCTCATTTTCAGGGCTTTAATCTTTATATCCACTGATGTTACATAACATCAAAATATCTGTTTTTCTCTTGCCTTAACTCTTAACACTCCACTTTGCTTAGTGTCTTTTACAGACAAATCCTAAATAAGAGATGGTCCCATAGTCAGCTCCTATGGCAGGCTTCCTGGTCTCCTAGGCAGAAAAAGATACCCGGTCAAAGACTGAAAACAGAGGGTAAAGAAGGATAAACAACAGTGCAAGCTAGAACAGAGCTGAGATTGGGGTAAAGAGGATAGAAATAATTAGACACAAAGAGAAGAGAACTCATATCTGTTGAGTCAAGTTGCCAAAATCACTGCTGGGAGCTCAGTGTGTGTATTTGTGTATATGTCTACACATACGTATTATTTTTTCAGTCCTCACAACATCCCAGTAGAAAATATTTTATCCTGTAAGATAAAGAAATTGAAACTAAAGAAGGTTAAAATATCTACCCAAGATTATATACTCATCAAGTTGAAAAACCAGAATTCAAAATCAGATTTGGCTACATTTTCCACTGAAACACACTGTTCACACAACATCATCTGTTCAATTTTAATGATGTGTGCCTTAGGTTGGGACCCTGAGAAGGAGAGCCTGAGACAGTGATTTGAAAGAATGGATTTATCAAGGAAGTGCACTCAGTAGAAAAAGACTGAGGGAGGCAGAATGGGTCAAGTGAGGGAGCTGAATAAATATGTATTCTCAGTTGGGCTCTAGGTGCAGCCTAATCTCATGGAGAGGTCGGGAGCATTAATTAAATCAGAGTTGGTTCCACCTTGAGGCAAGGGGGCTAACCTTTTATATCCCCATGTCAGTCAATCCTTTCTTCTCTCTTGGTTTATGGGAGGAGGAAGGACAATGAGCACTCAGTAGCAAGAACCCACAGCGCCTGGGGGATGGGTGTAGTGACTACAGAAATTTGAGCAAGGTAGAGACAATGGATTCTCAAGAAGACACAGTTAAAAACAATTCACTTACAAAGATAAATTCATCTTATGTCTTCCTTCTGAAACATGGATAAAAAAAATCCCAATGGGAATTTACCTGAGATAAAATTACACTTCTAAATTACAGTTAGGAAATCAGAAAATGTCATAAAGCTTTAAATTTGAGGTTAAAGAAGAAACTCTTGTAAATTAGGAAGTGCTTTTTTAATGACTAAAGAAAACAAGACTCCAATGGTTTAAATGTCCTAAGACTGCAGAGATAATAAGTAGTAGAGCCAAGATTTGAACCCAATTTCCCTGATTCTAAAGTTATTTTTCATCATCAGGACACTGTAGGTTTCCATTACAGTAACATACTGAAAAATTAGCTTTTGAACTGGCTAAATAGAAATACTGATTTTCTAGCTAAGATTATTATTTCACACCATGGATCCAAATCATAGCTGATTCACATTATTTGTTTTACAAAACGGAATTTTAGAACATATATTAACTAAGTGTTTTAAAAGAATGCTAAAACTCCACATTCGAAATAATAGTTTAAATTGTATTTACTTTCAACCTTTATTAATAACAAAATTGTTTTTATTGTAGTTTCAGTGCCCAGTTAGGTCTTCAATTCAGGCTTGTTAATTATAAGCAAATGAATTGTTATGAAAGGTAGAATGTGATATAACATATATATTTTCTTTAGTGAAGAGAATTATCTTCTGGATAGTTAGATTCCAAATGACTTGGCAAGACAGAAAGTCAATGAAGTACAATAAATAGACCCAGTGGAAGCATTTTCCTTAAACAGCCCAGACTAAAACACTCATTCTTCAGATAATGTCAAGATTGGATTAGCCTGGTTAGGAGCTGCATTTTGTAAAGGAAATTTTGCAGCTGAAATGCCAAGGATTTTTTGTTTTGTTTTTTTCTTTTTTATACCATGCTATTATCCTCTTGAGAAAAATACAAGCAGACTATTCATTCTTTTCTGGATATTTGATATGAAGCATAAGCCATTTCCATAGTGGAATTAGGTTTCTCCCTGACCCACCAGTAATATATTCTGGGAATAGCAGAGTATCAAAAAGTAACTAAAAAAGAATAAAAACTCTAGTTTCAATCATAACCCTGCATAATCTTCAATATTGAACATATCTCCTATTCAAACTGCAGAATTCTTATATGGAAAGCTCTATGGAGAAAATCAACCAAACCAAACAGATGAACACTCCTACTTCTCACCAACACACGTGCACTGAAGCCACAGTCAAGGGAGTCTAAGGACAGCAACTAACTTACTATAGCATTAGGTCTATGATGTTACTGATGCTGAAAATTCCCCAAGTATTTTGAAAGGCAATAATCAATTATAGTATCTTAGAGACAGGTGAAGAGGATAAGGGGTTTTTACGAGTCTGGTGCCTTCGAGATAAGCAGTAACTGAGTGTCAGAAATGGGGAAGGAAAGAGTAATCTATTTCCTTTTCACACCCCAACACCATATTTCAGGAATGAAATAAACATGGGATAGTACAACCCCTATTTTATGTTAACTTGTAAGTCTTATAAAGTAGATTTGATTCTACATTGTCATTTCTGAGGGTCAGTTCTCTTTTTAAAGAAACTACTATCAATACTGTGAAATAGCCTTCCCAAGGGAAAAACAGCAGCTTTTCTATAAGACAAAATGACAACATGAGACCTTGGGTAACAACTGGATAGAAATTGTATTTACTGAACTACCCTGGATAAGTAGCAACAGAAGATGAGCTGGCAACAAGGGATCTTCATGTTCTCCCCTCCCTGCCCTCATGCCACACCTAACGCCACATTTAGATTTTTAGAGTCCAGTTCCAAAGCTGTCTTTTCTATGAAGTTCTCCCTGACCTCTTACTGTGAAATAACCACTTATAACAATTGGGTTTCTTATCCTGTACTGACTCTTCTGCTATAGAAACAACTTCTTAAAATCTGAGATAACATCTTAATTCATCTTTGTAACCCAGCACCCACTCAAATATGTAATAGTTGTTCATTAATAGAATTTGGTTGAAGCAAATCAAATTGTGGAAAAAAGCAACTAAAGTTTCAATTTGACATATCAGTATATACTCTGTCCTTCAGAGCATGTTAAAGATCAGTAGATCAATGTGATAATGACCAAAAGGCACTGGTATAAGCATAAAGGTCTAGAGAATATAAT
The DNA here is from genome assembly GCF_048564905.1 of Vicugna pacos. NCBI lineage: Eukaryota > Metazoa > Chordata > Mammalia > Artiodactyla > Camelidae > Vicugna > Vicugna pacos. The sequence goes on from NC_132989.1 coordinate 37,758,180, forward strand.
ATGGTAGTGGCATTATTATCTTCATTATCACATTATGCTCACCATTGAGTCAGAGTCCCAAATATACTGTAGGAAGAATCAAGCTGCCCTGACTAGAGAAGTGAAAAGAATTAATTATTTTTGAAATAGCATTTTATTATCAAGAGACACTGACTGCCATTTAATCATTTCTTTCATGTACCTTCTATCAGGAGGTAGGTACAGTAAAGAGATTCTCTTGAAGTAACTTCAAAGAAAATGCCTACAGTTTCAAACTAATACAATTTTACAGTTCTAGGCTATTTCACAGAGTACAGCAGCTATTTCTCAAGCTAATTATTAGAAGAGACTACGTTTTATAGTGGAATCAGAATTGAACTGTGAAGACACTGGTCCAAAATTCTAATTCCAGCTTATTAACTAACACACTATAAAGTCACTTGATTTTTACCCCCTAAAACCTTCAATTCATTCTTCTTTATGTTATTTTCAATGTTTGCCATATCTAAGGTTCTCAGTTAACTGCTAATTGTGTGTATGAAGCCTGATATGGAAACACTGGATGCAAAATCAGAAAAAAGAACATGTAATTTCTACTTTCCAATAATTTGGAAATGCAGGGAGCACAGATCCAGCACACACAGGTACACACACATAAATATACATATGCACATGAAGGAAACTTAACTCCAGGCACAGACAAGAGACTTAACGACATAGCTGGTCAAAGATGGTTTAGCAAATGTGTTAACTGAAAAAAATGCACAAACTAAGAGCTGAGAATTATGTTTTATTCTGAGGACTTAAGTCTAGAAGATAGCCTCTCAGATTGCTGAGGGACCATTCCAAAGAAGTGACTATAGAGCCAAAACACATAGGAAGTTTTTGCAACAAAAACCAGATAGTTGGAACATCAAAGGATTACTGTTAATTAAAGAAAAACCAGACACCTCAAGTTAATGAAGTTAGCCCTTTTCTATGTATGGGAGGATGCAAGAGTCTGGGCTTACTGAAATCATTCCTTTGATATGCACCTTAACTATCTAGGGCCAGAATCTTGTTTCTGTCCATCCTGAATTCCCTCAGGGTGCACAGCTGGGAGCTGCTGCAGTGGCTGATGGCTTGATGGCCACAACATCCTTTGCCCCTTATTGGATATGGCAGGCAACCTTCTTAATCCACAAAGGTATACTACAAATGCCAGAGAATCAGGAATGCAGAAATTAAAGTTTGACTCAATTTATTTAAAACAAGTAGAATGCATAATATAACTGTGGACTTCAGGTAATTATGAGATGTCAATGTAGGTTCATCAATTGCAACAAATGTACCACTCTGATGGGGGATATGGATAATGAGTGAGGTTGTGCATGTGTGGGGGCAGGGAGTTTTGGGCCTGTATCGTCCCTTCAATTTTGCTATAAACATAAAACTGCTCTAAACAAACAAAGTTTTAATAAAAACAAACAGGTAGACTGTATCTTCAAAAGTTTATGTAAGGAAAGAGGACTTAAAAGATAAAAGGAGAGATGGACATTTAAAGTTACTTAGGTTTGATCACTTACTTTTATCAATATGCAAAGGTAATGAGGATGTTTCTTTGTATTACAAGAACATTTTTGTAGTACCAACTTGTCCTTCTTCATTTAATCATAACTTGTTTTTACTGATGTAAGATGTCTCAGATATCTCCCACAGAGTGCAACAGTCATTCAGGGTAATTCCTATTTCTTTTAAAGTCAAAGATTTGGCTCTATCAAAGGACTTCTCTTAAAACAGAGTCCTAGTAATTATAATTATTTCTTCCTGATAATACATGTATTTCTTGAAATTTTGCAATCACTGAAAATGGTACTCTTTTAGAAATGTTTATTGAGAAGCCAACATGGTAGAGCAAAACTAGTACTACTCAAGAAGAAGATGACCCTTATTCTTATCACTTATTTCCTGAGTGGCAATGAGAATACAAATTAAATTTTCTGGACCTCTCTCTTCTCTCCTAAAAATTATTTTCTCTTTTTTGTTTTTTTTTTTCATATTCTCTCTCTTCTTTTCTCTTCCCACAATATTTATGAAGTTTCAGCTATCATCTGGAAATACAGAGATAAAAGAATCAGTCATTGGCCTAAAAAAATTATTTGCTGGTTAGAAGACCAGCAAGTGAACAAATTAATAAAGTACAGAATGTTCTTGTGAACTAAATTTTAGGATTAGAAATTAAGCTTCTATTCTGTATGCTTCAATACAAGTGACCACAGATTACACCCAACACATGGTTCCTAAATAAAGATGGGCAAGGGGAGGGCTTATAAAGGAATTCAAGAAAACTTTGCAGAAAAAGTAGTATTTGAGACTGAAGAAAAGGTAAGGATTAAATAAGCATAGAAGAGAGAGTAAGGGTGAAAAATCTATAAACACGTGAGGGACATGTGGAATAGCTTTAAAATAAAAATGAGCATGGTATTGCTGAAGTTCAAGGTAAGGATGAGAGAAAAGCATAAGAAATAAAAGCTGAGAGTTGGAAAAGCCTAGATTATGAGGATGAATGTATGCTAAATAATTTAGATTTTATGCTGATGGTTTGGTTAAGGGAGGTCCTTGAAGGATTGTAAATACCAAAATGACTTGATCAGTTTGCCTTTCAAAAAAGATTGTTCTAGCAATCATGAGGAAAATGAACTGGAAGAGGACTGTACCAAAGTCAAGGAAATCAATAATAATATATGGAATAACTCAATCAAGAGATGATAAGGGATATGAGACCACAGAGAGATAGCGAGAATTATAAGAGACACTGAGGAAACAAAACAGTAAGCTTTAGATATTATTCCATGTGACAATCAACAGGGAGAGTCAGGGATGGCTGTCGCCTCTCATCTGAGCCTTGGATGAGTTAGCACTCGCTAAGTAACAACCACTAAATCTCTCCAGTGTACAATAGCACACAATTATTTCTTGCTCATGCACCTGTGGCTGTAACTTGAGCACAACTGGGCTTGACTCTAAATGGCAGGTTGAGTCCAACCTGCTCCACATGTCTCTCATCTTCCTTGGACTAACACCTACCTAAAGCATGTTCTTCTTATCACAAAAGGCAGAAAGTCATCTCAGTGACTTTTTAAGCCTTTGTGTCCCAAATACGAACATTGCATTGGCCAAAGCAAGTCATGTGGCAAACAGCGAGTCAACGAGTGGTGAAGCAACTGTATCCATGAGGAGGCACAGCAAGTGTGTAAATGACACTAATCCATGGAAATGAAGAACTGAGACCGATGATTCAACTTACCACAAAATCCAGGTGGACAGTGGGGAAATTGCTACAATAAGGAACTAAAGAGAAAGAGTAAGATTTGGACATAGAAAAATAGAATTTGGGTTTGGATATATCGCTATGCCTCCAGCACTTTGAACCACTGATGTTTAGTAGGTGGTTTGTTATACAGACCATGCTATTGGAAGAATTATATGTGTTGGGAGCACAGATGGGAAATTGTCAACATTAATATTCAAAAGACACTGCGGATTGAATAGTGAAGAGATTCTAGGGGAAAGAAACCCAATATTTAAGGGATGAGTAGCAGCAGAAGACCCATAAAGAAGAATGAGAGAAATAGTAGAGAAATAAAACCAAGAAGAAAGTGTTTTTATGTGCTAAAAGCAACTTAGGGGTCCAGGGAGAAAAAGAGTGAGAATTCTTAATTGGATTTAAAATTAAAAACAGCATTAGCAGCCTTTGCCAGAACCATTTCAAAAAACATGGTAAGGATGGAATCCAGAGGCATCTCAGGAAAGACTTCTTATTATCTCTCCAGCTGCCCCGCATTCTCTCCTTTCCTCATCCCTATCATTCACTTCCCTTCGCCTTCAATACAAAAGCAGCTCTGCCTCTTAAACATGCCCCGTGTTTGTTCAATTCTCTGCATCTCCTCCACTCAGACACTATGATAACCAACCACATTCTAGCAGGTCTCCTGCCTCCACTCTTGCACCCACTGCAATCCACCATCACGTTATAGACTAATATTTAAAAATCAGAATTAGATATTCATAGTAAATATCTCCCCATGTAAGATACCACTCCTACCACTGATGGCACGGGAAGTCCTACATAGTCTGACCTCTGACAATCTCTACTACTCTCCCTCCACGTCAATATATTTCACCCAAAATGTCCTCTACATATTTCAATCACTTCAAAGCTGTCTCTACTTAGGATCTTTGCACTAGCCATTCCCTACTTCTCTAGTGTTCTCTTCTGTTAGATAACCAACTTCTTAAAATCTGGGGTAATGTTTACCTGGAATTCTCTGTCCACAGATTTCATATTGCTATACTGTCTAATAACTGAGATTTTGGGTTAAATTAAGACTTCCTTGAACACTGAAATGAGTTGCCTTACAGTCACTTTTCATCATAAAAACCTATTCTAATTCTCTACATTGTAGTTGTCAGTATCTGATTTTTTTTTATTATTTATTGTCTGTCGCCTAACATTATTGCAAATATACTGCCCTATTTACAAGTTACTTTCATATCTCTCAAACATGAAACTGGACCTCAGAAACAGTAGATACTAGCAACTATTTGTTGAATAGATGTAGAGTATTTTGGACTAACTGCAGTAGTTGAAGAGGAAACAGGATAAAAAGAAGTGGAAACCCTGAGAATAAAAAAATCAATTCTGAATCTTGACCAAAACAAAAAGGAGAGATGACACTGTACTTAGAGGTTATTCCTTAGAAGACTTTATTAACTTGTTTGTTTACATGTGCATGTATGTACACATTTTATTGCAATGATTTTAGTATTTTAAAATGCTGATGAGAATGAAAGTTGGGAGAGCAAATAAAGCAGAAAGAGAAAATAGTAAAGGAGAGGAGTTCCTGAGGAAGTAGAAGGTAGTATGTTCAGAGTATTAGTCATTGATAGAAAAAAAGACACTTCTTCCACTTAAACCGGCAAGAAGAAGGAATATAAATGTTTGGGTTTTTTTCTTTCTCAAAATTACCATACTTACTGTTGTATAACCTACTCTTTGCATTTGATATTTCATGTGTAGTATCCCCTCTCATTAGAAACTTTCATACAGCATCATTTTTTATTGGCTTTGCAAGTGCTCTTCATAAGAATGCATCATTATTTATCCAGTATTTTTTCCTTGACAATAGGAAGTTTGTTTCCAATCTTTATTATAAAACAGATTGCAACAAACCATACATATGAAATAAATATCTACATCTTTGTGCAGGTTTTAGAATATTTCTATGACAAAAATAACTAGAGTTAATGTACTTGAAGACTTTGAAGTCTTGTGATATATACTGCAAATCTGGCTTTGAAAATTGTTTCTATTTCCAACTCTGTTTCCTCCTAGTCTCATGAAAAATAGGTATAATCTACTTAAAGTTTTGACAATTTGATGGATGAAAAGTCGAAGTTTCTTTTATGGTACATTTCTTTGATTTCTAGTATAGCTGAAGTTTTTGTACAGATATTTTCCTTTCAGATTCCTTTAGTGTGTTGTTTCTTGATTTCAGCTGCCTAATTTTTTACTGGGACATTAGTCTTTTATTATTTCTGATAGCTCATTATATGTTTACATGATATTTAAGGGTTGCATAGAATTATTATTTCATAGATTTTAATATATCATGGTAACATGTATCATTATGAAAAACAAGCAGTATGTATACATTATATTATGTATATTGGCAGGAAAATTTCCTATCAACTAGATTAGGACAACCAATTGATTTTAAAATCTGTCCCATCTCAGGGATGTTAAATTGTGAAAACAAAAATAAAAACAAAAAACAAAAACCCTGTGCATTGTTGTGGTAGGCAACCTTCAAAGATTCCCAGGCCCTGATCCTTACAAAATGTGAATAAATTACATTACATGGAAAAAGGGATTTTGCTCATGAAATTAAGATTACTTAATAGGTTTAAAACACAGAGATTACTCTGGATTTTCCAGGTGGACCTAAACTAATCACATGGGCCCTTAATAGCAATGACATTTATCTGGTTGGTACCAATAATATGTGGCAGAATAGGATGTTAGAAGGATTCCAAGGACGAGAGGAAGCTGACGTGCAGTTACTGGTATACAGAGCCCACGTGCAATGATGAGAGAGATACTTCTGGGAGCTAAGGACCACTCTCAGCCGACAGCCCACAAGGAAGTACGGATTACAGTCCACCAACTGCAAGCAACTGAATTCTGCCAACAATGTGAGTGAGCTTGGAGGTAAATTTTGCCCCACAGCCACTAAATAACTGACTGGCTATTGCCTTGACTTTGGCCTTTTAAGACCCAGATCAGAGAAAACACCTAAGCCCACTCAGACTCCTGACCTACAGAAATGTGAGACAATAAATGTGCATTGTTTTTAATCACTAAGTTTGTGATAATTTGTGATAGCAGCAATTGAAAGCTAATATAATGATAAAACAATAAAGTATAGGAATTCAGGAGGACCACTGAGTTCTAAAAGCTAAAGTTCACCAGATTTAGAACTACTTAATTTTATGAAAACCAGATGAGAGAGAACAAATCCTATACAAAAGTGGATAGAGAAACACTTCTGGAGTTTTAAAATGAAAACATAATATTGTGAATTATGAGGTTTTTAATTTACAGTCTAGAGCAACACTGGAAAGTTGAAGTTAGTATATTCTTACTATTTCTTAATTATTTTTCACCAATTTTCCAGTGGTCCCTGCAAAATATGCCTTGCTGCCTATTACATATTTCTGATAATCTAAACTAGTAAGTGAAAGGCTGTGTATTTTTGCTTCATCAAATGAAATACCAGTGAAAAGTAGAAAGTAAATTTATTTCTGATACGAAATTCAAAAGGAAACAATTTAAAAAACCAGCCACTATTATAAATTTCTTTTTCAGTTTATAAATTTTGAGATGTAGGATAATTATTCTGAAATTGTAAAACAAATTAAAGTGCTTAAAGAAAAATGAATATGAGTATATAAATTAACAGACCCAAGGAATAATAAAATTATCCAAATGCTACCATTTAATAACTGTATCACTTAATTCAAGAAGTTGCAAAACGTTTTTTTCCTATCTCTTTATAGACTTAGCTAAACACTATGATTTAAATATGCACTGTTCACCCCCATGACACCTGCACCCCAATGTTCATGGCAGCACTATTTACAATAGCCAAAACATGGAAACAGCCTAAATGTCCATCAACAGGTGACTGGATAAGGAATAGGTGGTATATTTATACAATGGAATACTACTCAGCCATAAAAACCGACAACATAATGCCATTTGCAGCAACATGGACGCTCTTGGAGAATGTCATTCCAAGTGAAGTAACCCAGAAAGAGAAAGAAAAATACCATATGAGATCGCTCATATGTGGAATCCAAAAAACAAAACCAAAACAAACAAACAAACAAACAAACAAAAACAAAGTGTAAATACAGGACAGAAATAGACGCATAGACAGAGAATACAGACTTGTGGTTGCCAGGGGGGCGGAGGGTGGGAAGGGATAGACTGGGATTTCAAAATTGTAAAATAGATAAACAAGATTATACTATATAGCACAGGGAAATATACACAAAATGTTATGGTAGCTCACAGAGAAAAAAATGTGACAATGAGTGTGTATATGTCCATGTATGACTGAAAAATTGTGCTGAACACTGGAATTTGACACAACACTGTAAAATGATTATAAATCAATAAAAATGTTAAAAACAAAACAAAACAAACAAACAAACAAAAAAAGAAGTATGTTCAATATGCCTGAACCAAACATTTAAAATGCATTGTGAAAAGTACAAATTAGCAACAGCCAAGGACAAAGCCCAAGAATGTAGGGTTACTTTCAAAATAGGGTCCATGCACAGGAGGACAATGATTTTAAACTACAAAATGATGATGGAGAGATGATACTCTTTAACAGTCTCTAATAATTTGATCATTTTTTCTAAAGACCTACCAGTATGCTGAACCTCTGCATATCAGTTGGGTGAAGTATGCATTCTATTTGTTTCCAATCTTGTCTTACACTTTTCTGTCAGGGCAGTTTAGGAGTGTGTATCAGAGCAGACAATAACAGAGTCTTGTCTTTTTTTTCTCTCTCTCTTAAAGTCAAGGATCTGAGGGCACAACTTTGACAAATACAGTTGGCAATTACCTCCAACAAGTTCAGTCTTAGGAGGAATACTAATGAATTAAGGAGTTCAGTGGTTTATTCAAGTAGTATTTAACACAAGGAGATATTGACTGGAGATGATCTGACATTACCTGGTAGCTAAAACATAGTATTACTGGAATGAAAACACATTGAAGTAAATATATTTTAGGTAAAAGATTTGCCAAAATACTTAAATACTAATATAAATAATATATTAATTTCCTTCTTAGATGATAACTTATTCATCATTTTATCACTGGCACTGAAACTTAATACCCAGTGCATATGAGATGATTGACACATGACTGTTGTATAAATGAATGAATGGATTGCTAGAGCCCTCTGTGTATTTTTGGAAATAAATTCTCTGAGTAACAGCCATAAACAGAAAATACTATGCTGAAAAGGTCTTCCACACTGTTGAGTTTTGGACCTACAACTGGAAAATGAGCCAGAACTGAGAAGAAAAAGAACAAAGGAAAGAAGACCAACAGGAGCAGTATATGACAAGGTCAAAGGGTATCTGCTGGATGTCAGGGATCTGATTTTCATTTCCTTCTCCAACACTTACTGTTTGGTGATCTTGGGCAACTGATTTAGCTCCTCAAGATTTATTTTCCTCATCTGTAAATGGTGATAATAAAACTCAATTTATAAGGCTGCTGTGAGGCTTAAATGTCATAATACCAACATTGTCTTGCACTGTGTCTAACATATAAGGAGTCCAGAACAAATAGTGATTATTATTATTATGAATATTTTGAACTAAAGTAGCAAGAATAGTTTTTAACTTCTTTATTTTTAGAATGAATATCAGGAAACAATCTTTCATTTCTTTTCCTGGTTAAGCAGAATTCATGAGCTTCTCTTGGATCCTCACTGATTTTCATTATGTCTCACTACTACAAGATGAAACCAACCATCACTGACTGCATTATGATTAACTCTGCTAGTTTGTCATTTTCAAACAGTGAAGGATGACATGGCAATGATATCCCTTAATTAGTTAAACATTTCTCGTTTATAAACTGGAAAGGATATTATATCTCAATGAATTTAAATGTGTTCTGATTCAATGAAGCTAATTCTCTTGTTCATGGACGTGGGCTATTTAAAACTGCATTTGGTAGTGGGTTATCAGGTCAGGGAGAATTACCACTTTTCTCAAGGCAAACCAAGCAGCTCTATAAAAAGGTTGTGTCTGTTATCGATGGTCCGAATGACTTAGTCAATGGCAAAGTAAAAGAGGGTCACGATCCATAGTGAAAATTAGGGAAATCTCACCAAGATTAAAACTAAATTGTGCTATGAGCTTTCACTCTATTTCCCACCACACTTTTATCTCCAGGAGTACTAGAATGGTTTAAACAGAATTTCAGTGCTCTATTGCTATAAAATTCTGCCTTATAGTAGTCTAAAATCTGCTATCACAGAACATCTGCCTTCACAGAACATCTGCCTTAGACTACAAATACTGAAGGAAATATTTTATCTAAAACATCTGAATCATTTTATTCACTCTAACTTGTAAGATGTGTTATCATCTTACATCTATATATATGCATATCATCTCTATATATGCATATACATATAAATCTATGTGATATATATATATATATACACACATCTATATATATACACATATACACCATCAGATGTTTCCAATGTGGAAGAAGGTGGAAAAAGTATGGCACTTGAGAAGTCAGTCCATGTGGATACATATTTTCCACCTAAACATGGTGATAACTTCCCAGACACAGAATTCAATAGCTAATTCATTAAGAGAAAATAAAGTAGTTTAGAAAGGAGCATTTTTAAAAGTGTTAAATATACTGTCAAAATAAAGAATGGTTTTCCTTTTATTTACACTGTTTACCAAAATGGAATACAGCTGAATGAAATAGTTCCTTGACTAGCTAGAAACACTGATTAAACAAAACATCACTCTAAAGCTGAGTTTTCCATGAATTTATCAGGTCCTGATGTGAAGGTTCCAGATTTCGTCTATATGTAGCTTTTGTTTGCTGGAGTTATTTTCTATACCAAAATAGATAAAACTAAAAGGAATAAATGACCGTGATGCTGTTTGACTCATTATTTATAAGAAATCTGCATTGTTTCCAGAATTTTATTGTCTCTAAAAATGTAACATTGAAATATTAGAAGCCTTTTGATTCAAATATCTTATGTGATGGTATTCCAATGAGCTTGCAAGGAAAATGGAAAGTCGTAATTCTTAATTTTTAATTGTGCATTAAAAATTGTCTCCTTTTAACTATTCCCCAGCTTGTCTGCTTGCTTTATTACATCTTCTTTCCTTAGATTTTTTCATATTTTTTTCCTGTCTTCTTTCCCTCTTCCCTCCTCCTCTCCCTCTCTCATCTCTCTCCCTTTGCTTAAACTGATCAAACACAAGCTTTGATTGGGGGATTTATGTCTTGTAGCATGATAGAGCAGGATTCCTAATATTCTGACTGCTTAAAAGATTATGAGTTTTTATGTAAATCTACCTTATCTCATTGAACTTAGTTTTCTGTAAAAATACAATAATTATTTATTACTTGAAAAAAAAGTGTATACTAGGTCTATTTAGAACCTACATCAAGTATTTAAACGACTATTTATTTGTGACTATAATCTTTTTTTTTGCCCATTCATTAGGCAAAAACCTCAAAATACTAGTAAGTCAAACTGCCCCTACGAAAAAGTACTAATCAGTCATAAAAACGCATTAATCTATGCGGTTTTCTCAAAATGGGAAACAAAGTAATACTTTTCAGATTACTTAATGCTTAGACAATAGCATAATATAAAAATTCAAATTCAATCAGTACTCATAAAAATGATAGAAAGTTTGTTGGAGAGTGTTAAAGTTACACATAAATCAAGACATTTGGGGAAAAATGTACTATAAAATGATAAATTTTAATAAGTGAAGCAATACAACTGGTGTAAAAATACATAAAAATTGATAGCTAATCTGAACCTCAAGGTCATGGGCATAACTTGTCATCGTCCTTTTCATGCATCACGTATCTGATCCCATTGAATACAACAGCTCAGATAACTGTTTAATCAGCCCAGCAGGGTTCTGATTTGGGTATTAAGGGTGTATAGAGTTGTTAGGGTTTTATCAAGTTAGATAATTACTTGAAAGTGCATTAGAACAACCCATGAATTTATTCATCATGTTGGCTGCATTATCAGCGTCTGTACTCAGTTTCTCTGGCCTCCATTACATAGAGATTGAAACTTTGTTTTTCCATCACAAAGTTACTTAAATGAATATATATTCTTCTTTGTAACTTCATCTCTTTAGGATAGAAATGTGTTTTTCTGAAGCTTGTGATGAGAACAAAATCAGGAATTCCAGTAAAGCACTAGCATTTAGTAAGCATATTTTTAAGGAATTTAATCTTGAATTAAGGTGTAATTTATCCAGAATTTATTGAGAGACTTAGACAAAGTTGAAAGACAAAGGTAATGACCTCAGAAATAAGTTGCAATGCACAGACTTTGATTTATAGAGACTATATGTGATATTATTTTGGTATCTATTGTTAAGAAAGAAATGACTTATTAAAAGGCTGTAGAAGAGGTTTCATCTGTCAGGACAATGAGGGCTACCTGTGCCTCTGATTTTGTGTGTTGCAGCAACATGTCTCTTCACTGCTTATTTGAATCTTCTAAACTGTTCCTCTTTGTCAGTAATAATGTAATCACATTCACAGAAATTGATTACTTAAGGATCATTATAAAGAGAATTTGGGAAGGGACCGACATGTTTAAAAGGTCTTAACTATTAATTAGGTATTTGAGGCTTTTCTAACGGAGCCCCGAAGACCATTTGTATCCACATAAACAATATCCACTGTCAAATGATACCCAGGCTTCTTACAAAGAACAAGCCGGGACTAACAGACAGTATTTGTCATAAATGTAAGTTCTTAGGGATATGTTGTCTATTCTTTAAATGCCTGGTAAATAAATTACAGAGGTTTTATTTACATTTAAAAGGTATTAAAACACCAGTTTCTCAACCTTCATACCGCATTCAGCAGCTGGGTGCACCTACTCATCTCCTCTAGTGAGCAACCTTCAGTATACTTTGCTACCTTCCTGCTTCCAGATACCCATCACCTGAGAATGCCATAGGACAAGTCTTTAACCTCGGGATGTTGCTGCTGCTGGTGGCTGAGATCTTCCGCTCAGCAGTCTCTGTCTTAGCCTCATTCTGTGCTGCTGGTTTTAAATTCCATTTCTTTCAGTGTGAAAGATCACTTCACTATGACTCTCTTCAAATAAACCCTCCCATTAAGCAATGGTTTCCTTGCCTTTTTCCTATCTAACTGCATGATGCTTCATGCTCAAGCTTTCTTAGGAAAATTACTTGATAACAATAAAAGACAGAACTGGATCTGTTAACTGTATAAGTTGAAGATTGTAAGTGAGATAACCAAGAAAAGTGCATATTATCCCTGTTAAAATCTTCATAGAGCAAATATTTTTTTCAGATTTACTGAGTTACAGTTGACAAATAAAACTATAAGATATTTAAAAGATTCCCACAATTGAGTTAACATATCTATCACATCACATACTTTTTTGTGTGTGATTACATTTAAGTTTGAATCTCTTAGCAAATAGCAATTATACAATATTTACAACTATAGTCACCATGTTACATATTGGATACTCAGACCTTACTCATATAACTGAAAGTCTGCACCCTTTTACCAACCTCTCCCCACATCCCCCATAGCCCGTCAAATGCCATTCGAATCCTTGTTTCTATGAGTGCAAGTGCAATTTTTTTGGTTTTGTTTTGTTTTGTTTTAGATTCCGTATATAAATGACACCACACAGTATCTGTCTTTCTCTGTATGGCATATTTCACTTATAATGCCCTCAAGATTCATTTATGTTGTCACAAATGGAAGGATCTCCTTTTTCACAGCTGAATAATATTCCATTGTATTTATATACCACACTTCATCCATTGATCTTTTGGTGACATTTTCGTTGTCTCCATGTCTTGGCTATTGCGACTAATGCTGCAGCAAACATGGGAATGCAGATATCTCTTCAAAATTATGATTTCATTTACTTTGAATATATACCCAGAAGTGGGATTGGTGGGTTATATGGTACTGCTAATTTAATTTCTTGAGGAACCTGTCAACCGTTTACTATAGTGGCTGCACCGATTTACATTCTCACCTATAGTGCACCAAAGTTTCCTTTTGTCCACATACTCATCAGTATTTGTTCTCTTGTCCTTTTGATAATAGATATTTTAACAAATGTGAGGTGATATCTCATTGTGGTTTTGATTTGCATTTCCCTGATGATTAGTGATGTTGAGCACCTATTCATGTGTCTGTTGGTGATTTCTATGTCTTCTTTGGAAAAATGTCTAGTTAGGTCTTTTGCCCATTTATTAATTGGGTTTATTTTTGAGTTTTTATTTTTTTGCTATTGAGTTATGTATGTTTCTCATATATTTCAGATATTAAATTCTTATCAGATAGATGATCTGCAAATATTTTCTCCCATTCTGTAGGTTGACTTTCCATTTTGCTCACTGTTTCTTTGCTGTGCAGAAGATTTTTACTTAAGGTAGCCCCAATTGTTGACTTTTGCTCTTGTTTTCTGTGCCTTTGGTGTCATTTAAAAAATCACTGCCAAGACTGATGTCAAGTAACTTTATTCTATGTTTTTTAAGGAGTTTTACAGTTTTGTTCTTACATTTACGTTCTTAGCAACTGGAGTTAATTTTTGTGAGTGGTATAAGATATGGGGTCCAATTTCATTCTTTGCATGTGAATATCAAGTTCTCCTGACAACTTTCACTGAACGCACTATCTTTTCCCCACTGAGTTTTCTTGGCTCCCTTGTAAAATATTAGTTGACCGTGTATACATAGGTCTACTTCTAGGTTCTCAGTTCTGTTATATTGGTCTGTCTGTTTTTATGCCAGTACAATACTGTCTAGATTACTATAGCTTCTAAGACAGTTTGATTTCAGGAAGTATGATGCCTCCAGCTTTGTTCTTTCTAAAGTTTTCTTTGGTTACTTGAGGTCTTTTATGGTTTCATGCAATTTTAAGATAGTTTTTTCTATTTCTATTAAAAATGCTATTGGAATTTTGATAAGCATTGCATTTAATCTGTAGATTTCATGGATAATATGGATATTTTAAGGACATTAATTCTTCTGATCCACAAGCATGGGATATTTCCCATTTGCTTAAATTTTCTTCAATTAGTTCCATCAGTCTAGTAGTTATCAATGCAGAGTTTTCACCTTCTTTGTTAAATTTATTCCAAAGTATCTTATTATTTTTCATTCTATTGTAAATGGAATTATTTTCTTTTTACAGAGTTTGTTGTTAATGTATAGAAATGCAACTGATTATTGCATGTTGGTTTTCAATTCTACAACTTAACTAAATTTATTAGTCACAAAAATTTTTGTGGAATATTTAAGGTTTTCTATATATCAAGTGATATCATCTGCAAGTACTAACAGCTTTATCTCTTCCTTTCTGACTTCAATGTCTTCTGTTTCTTTTTCCTGTCTAATTGTTCAGCCTAAGACTTCCAGCACTAATGAAAATTATGAGTGTTGACAGTTGGCAATCCTGTCTTGTTCCTAATCTTAGTGGGAAAGCTTTCTCCCTTTAACTACTGAGTATGATGTCAACATGGCTTATCATATATAGACTTTTTTATGTTGAAGTACATTACTTCAACTCCCAATTTGTTGAGAGTTTTTATTAGAAACAGATGCTGAATTTTATCAAATATTTTTCTTCACCTACTGAAATGATCATGTGATTTTTATTTTTCACTCTATCACTGTGGTGTATAATATTTATTGATTTGCAGAAGTTGAATCATCGTTGCATTCCAGGAATAAATGCCACTTGATGATGGTATATGATGTTTCTAATATGCTGTCAAATATTATTTGCTATTATTTTGTTGAGAATGTTTGCATCAATATTCATCTGGATTATTCTTATCTTGTAGTGTCTTTATCTGATTTTGGTATCAGAGTAACACTGGCCTCATAGAATGAGTTTGGGAGTCTGCCCTCTGCAAATTTTTGGAAGAATTTGATAAGAAATGACATTAACTCTTCTTTAAATGTTTACTAGAATTCACAGAGAAATCATCTGGTCCGGGGCTTTTATTTGTTGGGAGTTTTGGTTACTAATTCAAACTCCTGCTCATTATTTATTTGTTCAGATTTTCTGTTTCTGCATGATATAATCTCAGCAGTTGGTATGTAACTAGGAATTTATTTCTTCTAAAATACCTAATTTGTTGGTATATAGTTATTCATGGTAGTCTCTCATGATCTGTTGTATTTCTGTGGTATCAGTTGTAATGTCTTCTTTTCATTTATGATTATATTTATTTGAGTCCTATTTTTCTTCTTAGTCTAGTCTGTTTTAAAGGTTTGTCAATTTTATGTATCTTTTACAAACCAGCTCTTAGTTTGATTTTTTTTCCGATTGTTTTATTTTGTTTATTTCTGTTCTGATCTTCATTATTTTCTTTAAGCTTAGGCTTTTGATTTTTTTTTCCTAGCTCCTTCAGGTGTAATTTAGGTTATATGAGATCTTTCTTTTTTCCTCATGTGGACATTTGCTGCTATGAAATTCCCACTTAATCCACTCTTGCTTTGTTCCATAAGTTTTGGTATGTTGTTTTTCCATATTTGTTTGTTTCTAGATTTTTTTCTTTGACCGCCAGGTTTTCATGAGTGTGTTGTTTATTTTCCACATAGTTGTTAATTTCATTTCTCTCCTGTTTCCTCCATTTATAGTTTCATATTCTAGTGGCTGGAAAATATTGTTGGTATAATTTCAATCTTCTTACATTTGCTAAGGATGCTTTATTACCTAGAATATTATTTATCCTAGACAATGTTCCATGTGTAATTGAGAAGAATATAAATTCTACTTCTGCTGAATGGAATGTTCTGTAATTGTCTCTTAGGTCCATTTAACCTAAGATGTAGTTTAAATCAATGTTTTCTTATTGATGTTCTATCTGGATTACCTATTCACTGTTGAAAGTGAATTACTGAAGTTTTCTGCTATTACTGTATTGAAATATTTTCTCCCTTCAGGTATATTAATTTTTTAATATATTTAAGTGTTCCTCTATGCAGAGGGAATAAACATTTACTAGTGCTATATCTTCTTCATGAATTAATTCCTTTATTATTATACAGTGACCATCTTTATCTTCTATTACAGTCATTGACTTCAAGCCCATGTTGTCTGATCTAAGAATAGCTACCACTACTTTTGGTTTCCATTTGCATGGAATATCTTTTTTCTATCCCTCAGTTTTAGCCTAATGTGCCCTTAAAGCTGGAGTCTCTTTTAGGCATACAGGTTAGTCTCGTTTTTAATCAATCCAGCCACTCTGTATCTTTTGATTAGAGAATTTAATCCATTTTGTTAATTGATTTCCAGCAGTTTCATACTTTCCTTGTTCCTCTGTTTCTCTCTTGCTCTCTTGCTTTGTGGTATCATGATTCTCTGCAATGATACACTTTGATTTTGTTCTCTTTATCTTCTGTGTATCTACTACAACTTTTTGTTTTGTAGTTATCATGCAACTTATATAAAATTCTTGTAACAGTCTATTTTAAACTTATAACAACTTAACTTTGAACACATATAAATGTCCTACATTCTCTGTACTTTTATACTTTCCCATATTTTATGCTTTTGATGTCATAATTTTATATTTTATATTGTATATTCATGAACAAATTATTATAATCATAGTATTTTTAATTCTTCTGTCTTTTAACCTTTATCCTAGAGTTATCAAATGTCATTTTCTCAGGAAGCCCATTATTATCCACCCTGAACTTTACTTCCCAGTCATCCTCTGTCACAATACCCTTCATTTTCTTCATAGCACTTCTCAACATGTGAAACTATCTTAATGATTTTGTTTATGTATTTGTTTATGCACCTTCACCACCAAATGTAAATTTTTCTTCTCTAGGAATATTTTATGGCTAGTTATTTTAGGCAATCCTTAATGACTCAATGTTCAGTCCAGGACACTTACATGGGACTCAATTAAAACCAGCTGGAAACCATACGAAGGACTGTCATGAATTGTGAGATAAAACATCTAAGGACAATGTAAATCTGGAGGAGCCACTGACACTTTCTGTGACCATACGGAGAGAGCCTGCCTAATACAGCATAAAAAGCCAATAAAAAGGAAGGCAGAACTGAGAGTTAGGCTATGAACCATCATTTAAAGCACAGCTGAAGGCAGTTCCACTCCTGGATCTCCATTTTGTATGAACCAATTAATTCCTTTTCTAGCTCTAGCTAGTTTGAGTTGCATTCATGTCATCAGTAACAAAATGGAGACTCCATAGAAAGTCATTTAAAGGCTGGCTAAAGTAGTGATTAGTCCTAACTGGAAAGGCTGAAATGCCCAGGTGCAGACATAGGCAGGATATTTATTACGGAGGCATAGGCTCTAATTTTTTTTAATTGTATGCTTCCCAGCAAATTCCACTCCTCCCCACAAATACCAGTTTTTATAAATAGTAGATACATTTACTTATATATTAAGATCTTAAATGTGAGATTTTCTTTTACCTTACACAAGACAATACAGCATTCATGCAAATTAAGAAAATTGTAAGAAAAATATTCTGCATTAATTAAAAATGTAAATGCATATATTTTTAGAAGTTCCCAATTTTCTTTCCTTTTGTAATCTCTTGCAGACAAGTGAGTAAATATCATTTTGTAAGAATATATTAAACTGTAATTTTCTATTTCATCACATTATCTCTAAGAATTTTTAAAATGTAAATGAAACAAATGCAAGTAAGATACCATATTAATGCATTTTGTTACTTCTGTTAAACTCAGGTCATACCGTAAATGGAAGAAAAAGGAAAACAGGTCTTGCACATATCTTGAAACACAGAGAGGAATATAATCTATATGTGTCTAGACACAAATAATAAAAACCATTTGTTTTCCTGGTTTTGTTTAGGTAGGACCAGTAAGGCCCCTGTATATTTCTATTAACAAAGAAGAATTTAATTTATGAACAAGACATTAAGACAAAATTTTCTTTTATTTATTAAGAAGGATGCAGAACATCATATTTAAAAAGCCCAAGAATTGAAGAAATATAAAAGTCAGATAAAAGGAGTTTACATTACTTCTTATATAGTACTGACCTCCCACAATAACCTAGAGGGACTAAGCAATGACTTCCCAGGAGAAGCAAGAAAGCCTTGGGAACCTGTACATAAAAAGCAATTAATATGTTTCTAAATAAAAGTATATCAATGTACCTGCTCCTAGCTGACTTTATGAAGGAGTGGGAATAATTTATTAGGGAGATGACTGTATAGAAAACACCAGTAGGAATGTACCACTTTATACTTCTCCCAAAGCCCCGGGAAAAAGGAGACAGGGAAGGGGTGGAAGAGAATGCAATCAATAAAATGTTTTTTACTAAATGTGTTATCCTTGTGGATAACTGGATCTTAACATTCCTAGAGAAATATGGAAGCCACTGCAGAGCACCTCAGAGTCATCCCATTGTCAACTAAAAATGCAGAACCTAAAATTTGAGAGTTGTGTTTTATTTGGTGAACTCTCTTGAGGACTCGAACCCAGAGGGCAGCCTCTCAGATCACTCTAAGAAACTGTTCCAAAGAGGCAGAGGAGCCAGGATATATAGGAGTTTTGCCACAAAGACCAGTATTGAAACATTAAATGTTTACTGTTAATTAAAGAAAATCAGTTATCTCAAGTTAAGGAATTTGTTAGCACTTTTCTGTGTATAGGATGGTGCAAAGGTCTGGGCTTACTGAAATCGTTCCTTTGATATGCACCTAGCAGCCTGGGCCCAGTATGCTGTTCTTTGACATCCTAAGTTCCCTTGAGGGCACCATTGGTGGTGGCAGCAGAGGTCAGGCTACCTGCTTGTCTGCAGCCTGAGTTCCCTCGCTCACTGCCAGCTGCGGCGGTAGCAGCGGATGACTTGATGGCCACAGAATCTTTTGTTTACTGATATGGCTGGCAATAATTCTCATCCACAACACCCAAATGGCAAGGAAGCTAGGGCATTTATATACCAACTCCAGTTATTGGATGGGGGATGCTGTGGATGGTGAGGGAAAGGTAGTAATTTCCTGGCACTTTGGGATGGCCCTGCATGTAAGCTCCTTCATGCAGAGGTATGCAGGTGTTAGTAGCTGGAGTCAGGCTGGTGTGCAATGAGACAGTAAAGGTTAGGGCATATAGGCAAACATTAAGATCATTTACTCCATGTCCTCTGCCCAACCAGGGTGGTGATGGGGGACATAAAATGTTAGAAATATTCTAGGTTTTCCTGTAAAATAATTAATACTGATTCCCCTACACCCCACTGCTACTCTCTGAATATATGTAGTGTTAAGTCTTCAAAATATAAATATATAAAATTAAAAGCATAATTTCCACCTGAGATTACTTCTACTTCTTATTATTAATACAATCAATCTTGGCTTGAAGCATTCCCAAATAAACAGAATAAATAAACGGGAAATTGCCTGTAAGGCAAATCTCCTTTGTCCTCAAGTCAAAGTTTTATGCCTCCACTGGTATTTCCTGGCACTCTTTCCTTTCATCAGCCTACAATTTTCATTATTTTGTCCTATTATTTCTATAATATCACATGCTACCAATAAGTTTCATTAGATAAAACATCTCACTTTCTCTGTTAAGAAATAAACACTTTTCTCTAACACAAAGGTCTTGACACGTTGCCCATTCGCTACACAGTGGACCTATATTCTCTTTCTCTCCTCTGAAAATATTATTTCACACCAACTACACCACATTGAAAAGAGAGTTCTATGTGCTTAGCCACAAAATGGTGAAAATCTAGAGTTTCTTGGCTTAGGCAGCATGAGTGTTAACAGAGACAGGATCTTCTTTCCAGAATAACTGAACCCAAGTATGCAGGAAGGAAAAACAGCCTTTTATGACTGTAATGGCTCTACAAGGAAATAAGGGAAATGTCAAGAAGAAAATGACAAGAATTATAGAAGATAAATGTTAATGAAATACAAAACATTAAAACTTATTAATTACAAATCTCCTAAAACATTTAACATTTGAAGTGTTCTGTAATGAGTTCTTTTCACCCAGAGATATGTTTTCCCCAGTTTAAAAAAAAGGATCCCGTGGAATAGGAGAACACTAGTTCAAGTTAAGGGATTGTAAAACATCTTTCTTCTGAGAATGGAAATATGCCCTTGGCAAACATAATTACAGAACTCTTCTCATATTTTGCACAGAATGTTAAGCTTTGATTTTAGGTACTTCCTTCCTTACTCGTACTGTAAGATTTTCTGGGTTCATCTTGTATCTGTCTTGCCGCAGTCTTAGAATCAGCAAATTTTTCAAGGAGTCCTGGAAGCTTTTATTAGAAAAAGATTAGAAAACCAATCTGGTATTAGAGAACCAGATTTGAGCTCTAATTGTGATCACTGACACTGGGTTGTTGTTGCTTCCAGAAATGAATATATGTAAACTGACCTATGTATACAAACCTATCTATAAAGATTTATATGTGTAACCATTAGTATACAATACTAAACTAATTGAGATTTCATACTGCTGTTTCTGACTTTAGTCCATTACCTCATAGATCACTGTAGTTCCCTCCCCTTGGCTATCTGTAAATTCTCACTCCAACAGGGAGAAACTGAGCTTCATCCTTTGTCAAACGTTTACTTAATTCTTCACTTCCCTTACACACATATACTTGTATGAAAATCACTTAGCCATACCTCCATGGGAATAGTTTCTCAACTAGGATAGCGTGTTTATGTACTTTCTCTTGCTTTTACTCTTATAGACTATACTCATTTCAAAATTACTCGGGTCAGTATCTTTTCCCCCACTCCCTTCAGTGAGACTGTTTCACACGTTTGTAACACAGTTAGATTCTCTTGTCACAGTCTGTGTCCTTTCCTGGGATCCTCTAACCTCTTAAATTATTCTTTAAAATTTGCATACATTAAGCTTCACTCTTTATGCTGTAAAGTTCTACGGGTTTTGACAAATGCATAGTGTTCTGTATCTATCATTACAATATCACACAAAATAGTTTCATCACCCTAAAAAAATCCCCTAAGCTTCACCCATTCAACCTCTCCCCTCTGGTAATTACAAGATCATTTTAATGTAGCTACAATTTTGCCTTTTCTAGAATGTCATACAATTTGAATTATATAATATGTAGCCTTTATGAACTGGGGTTTTTCACTTACAAGCTTTGATTTTATACTAATCTCTACACCTAAAATTAAATTTTTTTTTCTGTGTACACATATGATGTTTAGACTCTCTGCGGATGCTGACACATGTCAGATGATCTGGAAAGGTTATACCAGCTAAAAATAGTATATGAAAGATTGACAGGAGTTATTCTAAACTAGTGGGTTATCCCTAATAACCTTTAGAAGAGAAGAATAGAGGGAGAGTGAGTTAAAAAAAAAAGAGAGAGAGAGAGAAAGAGAAAAGAGAGCGATGGATTGTTTTAGTTTAATAAATACTATAAGTAAGCTGAGCTGTATAATCTAAACGCCTAACTCTCACCACACAGCACAAATTGTTTAATTATTCTGTTAGTACATAAATGAAAATATTCCCGGGCATAAAAGAGTGATCACATGGCTAAGTCTTTAATTAAAATACAACCAATGGGCTATGGGAGTTCAGTATTACTCAGCCATAATAAAAAATGAAACTGTGCCATTTGCAGCAAACATGGGCGGACTTGGAGGGCACTCTGCTGAGTGAAATAAGTCAGAGAAAGGTAAGTACTGTATGATATCACTAAATGTGGAATCTAAAAAATACGACAAACTAATGAATATAACATAACAGACTCAGACTCACAGGTACAGAGAACAGTGAGTGGTAGGGGGAGGGCAATATAGGGGTGTGGGAGTGAGAGCTGCAAACTTGGCTATCAGATAAGCTCAAGGATGTACAACAGTATAACACAGGGAAGAGAGCCAACATTTTGTAATAACTGTAAATTGAAAGTAACCTTTAAAAATTATATTAAAATTTAAAAAAATTTAAAAAATCTATGAATATTTTTAGAAAGACAAAAAATACAAGAAATAAATGTCAGCAAGAATGTAGAGAAAAGGGAACACGTGTGTACTGTTGGTGGGGATGTAAACTGATGCAGCCACCACAAAAAATAGCATGGAAGTTCCTCAAAAAATTAAAAAGAGAATTACCACATGATCCAGCAATTGGGCATTTATCTGAAGAAAACAAAATCATTATATTGAAAAGATATTTGCAACTCCATGTTTACTGCAGCATTATTTACAACATTCAGGACATGGAAACAATGTTAAGAGTCTACCACTGGATGAATGTATAAAGAAAGTGTGGAAAATGTGGTGTGTGTGTATATGTATATATAATGGAGTATTAGTCATAAAAAAGCAGGATGTCCTGCCATTTGTAACAACATGGGCGAACGTAGAGGTTATTATGCCAAATGAAATAAGTCAGACATAGAAAAACAAATACTGTTTAATCTCATTTATATGTAGAATAAGAAAGAAGGAAGGAAGGAAGGAAGGAAGGAAGGAAGGAAGGAAGGAAGGAAGGAAGGAAGGAAGGAAAGAAAAAAAGAAAGAAAGAAAGAAAGAAAAAAAGAAAGAAAGAAAGAAAGAAAGAAAGAAAGAAAGAAAGAAAAGAAGGAAGGAAAGGAAGGAAAGGAAGAAAGAGAGAAAGAGAAAGAAAGAGAGAGAGAGGAAAGAAAGAGAGAAAGAAAGTCAGTCATAGATACAGAGGACAGACTGTTGGTTGCCAGAGGCCCGGTGCAGGGGGCGGGGAGGGGTGAAATGAGTGAAGGTGATCAAAAGGTACGAAAGTCAAGTTTTAAAATAAATAAGTAACAAGTTCTGGAGTATAATTTACAGCACGGTTAACTATAGTTAAAAAAAAAACTGTATCCTATATTTGAAAGATGCTAGGAGAATAGATCTTAAAACTTCTCATTACATGAAAAAAAAAACTTCATTACATATGTTGATAGATGTTAACTTATTATGGTGATCATTTTGCAATAAATACATATATCAAATCATGATGCTATACACCTAAAATGATACAATGGTAGCATCAATTACAGATCAAGAAAAAAATATAGGAAACTACATTTTTAAAAAACCGGATTGTACTGGATGTGGGAAGCCTGAAGTCTATACATTGTGAGAATGCGAATTGATGAAACCTATTATTGAAAGCAATTTGGAAATGCCTATGAATGCTACAAAAGAGCATAATTTTTACCCAGCATTTCTTCTTTTAAGCATTTCTCCTGCATACATACACAATCGTTTGTAAAATGACATACATAGGTTATTCGTTGTGCTTTGTGCTAGCAAAGACTGGAAACAATACAGTTCATATATTGATGGAGTTAGCTAAATCAATAATGCTAGATAACCAGTGAAATATAATGCATCAGGAAAAAGAAGAATTAGGCATTCTTTGTGTACAGTAAACCAATATTTGTGTAAGGAAGGGACAGAAATATATACAAACGCACATCCATAAGAATGATAATAATCTGCGGATAAAATGTATGTAAGTTGATAACTCTGGGGAAGGGAACTAAGTGATTTGATGTAAGGTGAGGAGAAGGAGGAAACCCTTTTACTCTATTACCTTTTTATACTCTTTGTACTTTCAACCATGTGACTATATCACTATGATGGTTAATTTTATGTGTCAACCTGACTGGACCACAGGGTGCACAGCTATTTGGTTAAACAGTTCTGGGCATGTCTCTGAGGGTGTTTTCAGATGAGACTGACATTTGAAAAAGTAGACTGAATAAAGTAGATCGCCCTCCCCAATGTGGGTGGGTCTCATCCAACTTGTTGAAGGCCTGAACAAAACAAAAAGACTGAGTAAGAAAGAATTTACTCTTTCTGCCTGACTGTCTTTGAGCAGGGACAGTGGTTTCCCGCTGCCCACAGATTTAGACTTCACTGGAATTTCCACCATCAGCTCTCTTGGGTCTCAGGTGTTCAGACTCAGACTGGTCCTATACCATCTCCCCCTGGGGCTCCAGCTCTTGGCTGCAGATCTTAGAACTTCTCAGCCTCCACAATTACATGAGCCAATTCCCTTAATAAATCATTTCTGTATCGATACCTATACCTATATACATACATATATATATTGCCCACTATAAAGCCTATTTAATTAGACTAAGGGACTTAATTCTATGGAAATATTAACACGGTATTACTAGTTCTGGTAGATACATGAGGAAATTGTGCTTTAGAGGCTGTAATCCTTTTGATACACTCTGTAAAATTTATATTATTTTTCTCTGCCTCATGAAAAAAATGCCTAGTTAACAAATTATGACTAGAGGCAAGTTACACTAAAATCTACATTTACTCTCTAAGAAAGAAATTACATACGTTTTGATAAGAGCAATATAAAGTGCTACAGAATTCTTTAAAAAACTGTCTGCCTAAGTGCTACAGCATATTGCTATTTTAAGTTTTTCCTGAAAATTAAATGAACAAACAAAAATGATGAAAACAAACAGAGTCATTTGCCCGTTGAACCTGCCTCCAACAAAGTAATGGAGTTCTAACTGGGCCTTGGCACTGCCCAATGAATATTCCTTGGGAGTGGTATTTAATGGATTTGAATATTTTCCTCCTTTAATATTACAATAAAACATTGAGGGTAGGATTCAGATATACCCAGTATTTTGAAAAATGAAAAATGCCATTCAGCAAAAAGCTGAGTAAAATCTGAACATTATTTTAAATGGTTAGGATAAAAAATAAGAGGGATTTCTTGAAAATCTCCTTTTGACAGATTTTTTAATCTCTCAGCATTCTGAACCTCTGTCTTGTTATCAAAAATCAATTAATTAATTAGAACCTGAAAAAGAGAAAGGAGTCACCTCAATCCAGGAAAGAGTTCTAATGATATAGCTATATTTTCTTTATTACAGAACAGTTTAAGTACTTTATTTAATCACTTCTTATCTTTTATCAAGAAACAAAATACGGAATTAGGGACGGAAAAATTTTGTTAGGTAAAAGGAAGTTGAGAATTAGTGGGGAATATAAGTATTACAGTACTATCTGTGAAATTCTTATATCTAGTCTATCTTAAATGATAGATTACTTCTCAAGAATATATAGTCCAAATGAGTTTCCCTGGAAAGTGGCTTTCTATCAATGATGATTAAGGTATTTGAGCTCTTTCCACATAAGGGTTCTTTTGTCTTCAGGATATAGCTTCAAGTATTGGCAAAGGAAAATGAAAGACCAAGAAGGATCAGATGTAACAGTTTGGAAAGTGAAGCTAGTCATGTGCAAAGGAGGCTGGGATGTGGACTCTAGAGGGAATAGGCAGGCTGTGACAGCAGTCTCTGCTGCAGGCACAGAGGCATTGCAATAGGAATCCAAGGCCCTAAAGCAGAGAGGTGAATATCCTGGGAGCCATTGAGAGTCAAATGAAGAGAGAGAGAAACATGGATTAAAAGGTAAAGTGGAGAAACAAAACCTCAAAACGTGACCACAGGCAGACTCTTCATAAAGACATGCTAGGAAGCTTTGTTCAAATTACAAATGTAAATGTGGAAATCACTTCTTTGGATCCCCAGCACGCCACACATGTTAAGTCATGATACAGCCCATCCTAGCTACGAACTTAGGCTTCCACAAACTCTAAGATCCTCCTTTTATTTCTCCATATAATTTTGAAAAATCACTGTGACCTGAAGTTAGGTAGGTAAGTTTTATGGAAAGTTGATGAAAGTGTGTTTTTAGATATTCTTATTAATTATCTTGCAGAAGAGATTTAGAAGTTTCCAGAAGAAAAATCAGATGGAGGTTTGAAAAAAGGAGGTCACCTGTGGAGAAACTAGGAATGTTCTAGGAGAAAGGGTTTAAGTGACTTTTACTGAATAAATAGATACAACAAAAGTTGAGTTAAAAGAATGGAAGGGACAATGTCTTGTGTTTGATTTTAGTGTAGGGGGTTTTTTAAAAAATCAGTTCTTTGCTAGAAAGAAATATCCAGAGCTGGAGAAAAACATTGTTAACATTTTTTGAGGGTTTTCCACTCCCCCTACCCCAGGCAGAGAACTTTTAATTTTCTCAATGGTATAGCTAACCTTTCTAGTTATTCAAAGATCTAAACTAGTTGGATGATTTTTAATATTTCCAAAAATATTCCAAAGAATATTCTTATTCTTACGAACATAAACTTTGATTAGAGGGGGGAAATCAAGAGAAAAAAATGAAGAGCATCTAAGACTAACGATTAACAACTTAGCATTGTTGAAAGAGGGTGATATTCTTTGACACAGAGGAGGAGGTTTCATAATTAGAAGTCCAACCACTGAGCTGACAGAAATTAAATTTTTATGCAGCCACTTCTCTCCTATTATTTATCATAAAGCATGAATACTAATGAGGAAATTCCATTCTTTATTAAAAAAACCTATCAAATGTAGGTTTAGCTTGCTAATTAGATCTAAACTTTGGATAGTCTTTGTGACTTCCAAGGACAAATTTATTATATTTCACTTTCAAATCAAACGGTCAAATTTAATGAAGATATAACTTGTAAAGATTTTGCTATAAAGTGATTGATACTGTTAGAATGAGTTTGTGAAAAGTGGGGCATTTATAAAGTCAAACACAGGCAAATTCTTGCTTCAGAACTGGAGCGTGGGTAATCACCAGGCCAGTGGGTAAAATAAAAGTGGCTCATTACACATATATAACCTGAAATGAAACAGAAATGTGTTTCCTTGGAACACCACATTTCACCTAAGTCTGTCAGTGGCCCTAAAGTCACAAGTCTGATAATTTTTGATGGCGAGACAGAAAAGAAGTATTCTCTACTATTTCCCCATAGGTTCTTAGTTCAAAAGAGGAAGTGTGGTGTTTAAAGGGAGATTTAGGAGAGATTTTATTCCAGTGGCTGGGTGAGTGTCTGGAGACCAACTCTGGAGACATCTAGAGTGAGAAGCAGTAAGCAGTCCTGCAGAGATCTGTGCTACCCTTTAGTAAAAGTCAGCATTGCCTGTTCCCCCTCCCCAGTGTTCCTCATCTCCGGTTATTCACAAGATGCCAAGAAGAAAATGAAAGACGACTTGACTTCTTTCTGTTCAGAAAGAACCTAAGAAGTTGTGAGAGCAGGAAAACTTCCACCAAGTACCTCAGCTACACCTGGGAAGCTTCCTGCCTGTATTGCTGCAGGCTGTCATCACAAAATTATCTTTCACCAGGGGTCAGAATGCCACCTCTTAAGGCATCTGAATTTGAGCCCCAAGAAGGCGACAAAGAAAAACAGCATTGCATCTCTGGGTGCCCAGGCGCTTGTTGGGGAAGATCAATCAGAACACAAAATAGAGCTTTGGGACAATCCGGACAGTAACTTTAATTATAAGGGGGTGATGCATTTAAATAAGTTCAAGAATACTGTATCACACATGAGAAAACACCTTTCTGGATCTTAAAAGAGCATGGGTTTCCAAATAATTTAGTAAATTAAAGAACAGCACAAAAACTAGCTGAAAAATGTGGATTACTAAGTACAAAAAATATTTTATTGCAAAGAGAAAAATAATAATAAACCATAATAAAAATATAAACAGTTGAAAGATTAAATTCAGGAGATCCAGCTAGTATATAACAATGGATGTGGAAGTTGGAGGAAATTATATATTGCATGAAAAAGTATGAAGAGCTTCACAGTTAACAATAAATTAAATACCTAATAATAGAATCAATAACAAGAGAAAAAGGTGAACAAAAAAAGTACAATGTAAAAGAAATAGCAAACGTACAGTAAGGAAGAAAAGGCATATCAATCATTGCCTAAAAGAAAAGTATTTAAATTCTTCATTTAAAATACAGAGATCATCAGGTTATGTTTTTAAAAAAATAAACACACAGCTATTTGACACTTAAAAAAACATTAAAATTAAGGAGATAAAGAGAAAATGCAAACAGAAAGCAGCATCAGATGAGCTGGAAGTTAACGCTCAAAGAACTAAGGATCAAACTGGAGAGCATTTAATAACAAAACTTACAATTAATGAAAAAAGATAACAAATTCATAAAACTGTATGTGCCTCCAAAACACCAGATACATATGTGAGGCAAAACTATCAAAAACAAAATCAAAAACCCTGGATTAAAATTAGAGTAGGAAACTAAAATATCCCTCTTTCCTGTACATATCTAGTAGGTGAACATCAGTAAAGACTGTTATGATCTAAAATGTTAGTGTCTCTCCAAAATCCTAATGCCTAATGTGGTAAGTACTGGGAAGTGAAGACTTTGGAGACAGCTTAGGTCATGAGGGCAAAGCCCTCAGAAATAAGATTAATGTCCTTATAAAAGAGGCCAACAGAGCTCCCTCGCCCCTTCCACTGTAGGAGGACACAGGGAAAAGTTGACCATCTGCAGCCTCAGACACTCACTTGATCATGTTGGCAGCCTGATGTAGGACTTCCAATCTCCAGAACTGTGAGAAATAAATTTTTATTGTTTATGAGCTACCCAGTCTACAGTATTTTGTTATAGCAGCTGGAATAGACTAAGAGAAGTGTATATAAGAACTGAATTTTAAAAATCTATAACCTTAAATACACACCTACACACACATATAAACCTTATATCCTTCAAATGGAGAATAAGTGTTCTTTTTTTTCTTACATTCATGAAACAGAAAAAATGGATTCATTTTCTTGGGCAAATAAGGACTATACAGATATAAAGCTGAAAAATTGCACACCAGATATCCTGATCAGAATCCAGTAAAATTGGTACTAAATAATAAAAAGGTGACAAAGATTCTTAATTTATTAGAAATTAAGAAACAGACCCCTAGATAACCAATGGCTCAAAGAGGAAATCAACAGAAAATTGCAAAGCTTCTTGAAGTTGTTGAAAATAGAATTCTTCATACTGACTACCCACAGGACACAGTAAAACCTGTGCTTGGAAAAATGTACATTTAATTCTTTCAGTATTAAAGAAGAAAGATTATAAATGAAAAAAACTAATTTTACATAAAATTAAAGAGTAACACAATCGAAAGAAATGAAGTTCATAAAGATAACAGCTGAAATGAATGAAGCATAAAATAAATAACTCAAATTAGTAGAAAGAATACATTCAAAAGCTGGTTCTTTGATGAAAAAAATAGTTAAAACTCTTGTTAACAAGAGAAGGGGAAAAGAGGGAGGGATGGAGGGATGGAGGGATGAGAGAGAGAGCACACACACGAGGTGGAGACACAAAATTAAGAGAAAAGATACAGACACAGGAAAGATGAAATTAAAGTAATACTTGCATCTCCTGCAATGCATTTGAAAAGCTCTAAGAAGTGAATGATTTCCTTATAAAAGTGTATAAGATGCCAAAATTGAAAATCCCCAGAAATGGAAAACTTGAACAGATTAATTAACACAAAATTGTTGGTTCCTTCTATTAAGTTCCACAGAGATTTTAACAGAAGGATGATGGGCATACTATCTGGCTTTGAGAATTTAGGGAGTTTGTTATAGCAGTCTATACTGTAAGCAAACAGTATTCAGTAGACCTGAAAATGTAACAGCTACAAACCCCAGGATTCTAAGTAGACTCAATAGTTGTAGCTCTATCCAAGTACATAGTTAAATGCAAAGGTAAGGCAGGGGAAAAACCCAGGTGATAATTCTTGCACAAGTTCTTTCCTTGTATTTATCTGAGATTAAGGAGCTATTCAATTGTTAGCACAAATCTAGACTGATTTAATTTTAAAAGAACTTGCATTGATGCTGGTAGAGTCAATTTTCATCATCCCATGAAGCCGACTGACTTGTTAGTTTGTGCTGGGTGGGTTAAAAATCTGTTAACATTTCTCTAGGCTGCGCTCAGTCTTCAACTGAATAAAGCTGTGAGCCATTATCAAAGAAGACAAATACTACTATTCATTATTGAAATGAAATAATCAAGCACAGCATGTAAAATTTTAAACCTATATTACTAGATTGGCACCATGTTCTAAAAAGAAACAGTATTTGTTATGTCTGTACTTTCTATCGCTGAGAACCTAACATGAATAGCTATTCAGTGCCTCCTTCAACTCACTGAGCAGCCATTACATTAATAGTAGTTCAGCACTATATTTGCTGTAAGTATGTGGTCTCACTACCTCATTAATAAAACCTTCTAAGCAAAGAAAACAAATTTAAAAACATACACCTTGCACAAACAGTAACAACAACATAAGCTGTATAGCACAGGGAACTACATTCAGTAGCTTATAATAACCTATAATGAAAAAGAATATGAAAAAGATACATATATATGTATAACTGAATCACTATGCTGTACACCAGAAACTAACACATTTAAATCAATTTTACTTCAATTAAAAAATATATATATATACAATTGTAAAAAAACACAGCCACCTTATTCACAGATATCAACATTCAATAGTCTCTGTTTAGATTTATCTGTTACCAAATGCAATGTTGGTAATGCTTATCTCCACTATTCAAAATACACTCAATTTAATCATCACAGGCATATATATTTTTAAGTGCCAACAAGCTTGGCATTGACACCTTTCTATAATATCTACATTATAAAACATATAAACCAAAACAAAACTGTAAAGAAATGAGATAAAAATAAATAAGCCTAGATTTGTAAGGCCTTGACTTGTTCAGATCCCCACTCTGGAGACCACACTGCTTCAAAACTGGGAAAGAACTCTGAGTACACCCATAATAAGTTCTCTAGGCAAAGATGCCCTTGAGAGAAATAAACTAAACTATAATGGTTTTCTAAGAAAATATCTAGTTCTACTTATTAGCCTAACTGAATATAAACCAAGAGAGCCATCCTATAGCTAGTGTCTTTAAAAATAAAAAAAAATAATAATACAAAATCAAATGTATTGCCTTGCAAAGCATTTATTAACTTAATTTCAGCCATCTTGTCACTTATTTCAGAGTGAGAAATAACTGGATTCTAGATAAGATATGAGAAGGTCAAACTCAGCAGAAGAAAGTTTGCATACCCTTTATAAATGTTCTTAATCTGTCTGTTAGTTACCTAAAAGAGACCTAAATTGTTAGTTACATTATAAAGTACATTCCAGTTTGATGGAGTAAGGTCTAGAATCTTTTTTAAATTGTCTCTTTTCAGTTTAGGACTTACTGACATGGTCTGCCCAAATTTGGCATGTTAAAGTGCTCAAACTGGGAGTATGTTTTAGTGCTTGTCAGTAGGCAGTCAAGTATAGAGAATCAGGATTCTGAAAGTAGAATTTGTCTGGGCATATACACTCACCATTGTTGGCTTCAATATAACGGAGGAAGCAGAAGGGATGGGAGGGCAAAATACTAGAAGGTCTGATGGTAAATAATGGTAATATTTTTCTTCTTCCTATTTTTCTACACTATTGACAATGAACATGCCTTAATTATAAACTTAGTATAAATTCTAATTTTAAAAACACTGTACTAAAATTGCTATACTTAATTTAAATTCTTACTTATTTTAAATTCTTTAAGTTAATTGTGAAAGTATTTTCAATCATTATCAATGTTTTTCTTTCATAAATGACTTTACATGTCAAACATTCTGTGCTGGATATAATAAGATCTATTTTCATTAATGTGCCACTATTATTACACTTTAATTATTAAACAATATTTTGTTGCTGTTCTGGCTCAGAAGTGGAAATTATCTATTCTACTTTGGTTATGTAAGATTCTAGGCTGTGAAAATTTATCTTTGAAATATCTATACTGTTCCATGTAGTCTACTGAATTATTCAAATGTCTAAATCAACTATAAACTTTTATAGTTAAAATCTAAAATATATGCTACTTAGTATGCAGAAAAAAAATTCTACTGTATTTAAAGATCAAAGATAATTAATCTTACATAAACATGAAAAAACAATATTATCTCCAGTTGTGACAGAGTTGCGTGTAATTCCCTAGTTTCACATACATGTATAGTTAACTATTTTTATGATTAGTAGAAGTAAAAGTGATCTTTTCTTCTTCATATTTTTCCTCAATTTTATAGTTTCTACAAAATTAATAAATCCACTTTGAATTAATGAAATTTAGAAATGGCAATACATCAGATAAGATCATATAATTAGTATTCATTTCATTTTTTAAGTGACCTTGTTGATCACTTCAGAGTATTATAAACTGTAAATAGCTGTCATCATTAAGGTTTTGATATTGAGCTATAAGAGCCATTTTAATAACTAAAACAATATTAACTTGAGAGGAGGAACAATTAAACTACTTTATTATTTCCAAACAAATCACTGAATAAACAAAATATTTCCCCCAGGTATTTCTTTCAACAAGAATGCATTTTTCTTAAGTGTTACATTATAATGAATAGATCAGTACTTCCCACAATGATCTTTATTTTCCCATAGCTTAGATCCCGCTTAATTGCAAATAAGCCTCTGAGAATATGTTACAACTTTCAATTCATGGTAACAGCCAATGTCCAAAAATACTGGAGGCAACTTTTTACTTACCTAAGTCAGTATAATGACAGAATAATGAATTGCTTTTTGCATCTACCCACTTATAAAGTAATGATAGGCTTTCTACATATAATGAGGTTGAAATATATAGTTTCTATTCAAATTATTGTTAGCTGGCACAGTAGCAATAAAATGACTCAGACTGCAACTAGATCAGTCACTTAAATAGTCACAAGCCAGTAGTCCTTACTGGTTCATCTACTCTGCGGATTTCCTCTTTGGCCACATACAGATTCTGTAGATAATCAAATGTATCAAGGATTGTTTGCCACGTGAAACTCAGGACTTTGTCATTCTTCACAATGTACAGACCATTAATTTCAGAGTGATTCTTTTTTATTTTAACTTTTTAAGTTTGAGAATAAAAGTATACTATTATCTGCACATTAAATATTTCATCTCAAAGAACTATTAATGCATATGACAGAAGGTTACATGGCATCGTCTGCTACTAGGTCACTGTCTCAGCTACTGACCCTCTGTTCTGCTAGATACAGCTGTCGTTTGTGGATGGTTTCTGTCAATTCTCTTATTTGAGGGAGGGATATCTTCTCCAAATATTATTAGAGGCAGCTATTCAGAGTTTAGCATGCTCAACTTCAGAATCTCTATAGGGCTGATTGTCCAGAGAGCTCTTGGCTTCCTTCTAATGTCAAAGGTAATTATACTCACATCCCCAACTCTTTCACTGATTTGGAGTACCCCATGCCTCTAGAGGCCCAAGCTGCTTCTGACCTCAGTAGTAATTCCCTCACCCTATTAAAATCAATGAGCAGACACTTGTTTCATATCTACAAAACTAAGACATCTACCACTGCAAAATTAAAAATTTCTCCCCGCCTCAAGAAACAGAATATGGCCCTATAGGAATTTAACAATTTAATTCTCTGTTCTAAAGGCAAAAATTGCTTTTAACTTTGAAAATTGAAGTTTTTCAAACATGTAATAAAAAATACTAAGAATCAGGCAGCTTGAGCACCTCACAAAAACACCAGATTCTGAAGAAAAAGAATAGTGTTTAGGTCTCTAATAAATCAAATAGTAAACATTTCCCCTTTCAAATCCTAGAGTTTATTCACAAACATTGTGATCTTCTTACAAAATTGGTCTTGTTCTTTACACAGAAAAAAAAATTTAAGCTGAAGATAGAATACTTCAATGAAGTGATGTCTAAAGGTTATCTGAATGTTTAAAAGGAATGAGTGTTAGTCTTTACACCGTTACTCAATTTTTTCATTGTTTCCACACCTAGAAATTGGTACACTTGACCAAACAGTTGGCTGTGATACAACTTAACATAATTTTCCATGACAAAGATGGATCATGATACTTCTTCAAGTGGTCCATCATTTGATGAATGATTATGAACACTGTTTTTGCAATTCATTTTTAACTTTTCAAATTACTGTGAAAATTCGGTATTTCAATATCTTGATAAAATCTCCAGGTGTTTTTAAAATGTATCTTTCCAAACTTTCTGGTTTAAAATATTTCATAGGATAGATTTTTACTTTCGCTTATTTTTCTACTATGCCACATGCAAGCAAAAACTTTTTGATCCTTCTACCTTTTCTGGAAGTCAAATATAGGCCAGATGCTCATGTAGACCAGTCTGCATGTGCTGATGTATTCAAAGACA
Organism: Vicugna pacos; assembly: GCF_048564905.1. Lineage (NCBI taxonomy): Eukaryota > Metazoa > Chordata > Mammalia > Artiodactyla > Camelidae > Vicugna > Vicugna pacos. Next base: position 37,792,649 of record NC_132989.1, read on the forward strand.
TCCAGATCAACAGCATGACATTATGTTACAAAAATGCCTTTGCCTCTCATCTCTAATTTTCTCATAGTTTATAGCTGCTCCACAGTTTCTCAATTTTTAGGACTCTCCTTATGAGCTTTCCCCTTGAAACTCTCCCAAATACCCCATTCACAGGGACTCTTCTCTCCTCTTTTCCCATGCAACTAGTACCATTTTCCTGTCATATGTTTCACTGAAATTCCTGTCTATATCCGTGAACTACCTCAGGCCAAAAGACTTTTGGTGTAGCATTTAAGAAATCACAAAAATTTTCTCCAAAGCTTTCCCCTAGAAACTTTAACATTTTAGGCTTTACATTTAGGTCTCTGGATACTTTTCCAGTTAATTTTTAAATGAGAAAAAGTATGGATTAAAGTTTTATTTTCCTTTTGATTATGTGTATTCATTGTTTCATCATCATTTGTTGAAAAGACTAACCTTTCTCTCTCAAATTGCTTTTGTATCCTTGTCAAATATCAGTTGTCCATATATGAGTGAGTCTATTTCTATTTCTGGACTCTATTCTTTTCCATTGATCTATTTGTCTATTTTTAAACCAATATCACATGAATTTATCATTGTAACTTGACAATAAGCCTTGGAATAAGGTACGGTTAACCCTTCATCTTCATGTTCTTCTTTTTCAAAATTATTCCATCCTTTTCGAAAGCTATCAAAAGACATCTCCAATTTGCTTTGTTGGTGATCAGTTAACACTAATGAAAATGGATAGTTATGATACCTCTGTAACTTACTTCTGGGAGGTCAGAAAAGGGAGAAATTTATTATCACTTTATGATTGTTCATTTAATTAAAAAAATAAAGTATTCATCCAAAAATGCCTATATGACCACCAATACTCCATTTCTTCTCACAGAGAAAGAGACTACGGGAAAGAAGTTTTCTCAATCCAAATGCTTTTCCATTGTGAAATCAGAGTGGAGCCATTCTAGGGTATAAAATTGTCTATCTCTAGGTTATGCAAATCAATAGATTGCTTTATATACCTAAATCATGGTGCTCAGTGGTTGGAAGACAGTATGTGCAGACACATGTATTGACAAACATCCTCAGTGTTTCCAGTTTCCTGACATATTCTCTGAGCTAGAGTGATAAAATCCATTCACACTGCAGTTTCCTTAGCTCAAGTCTTAAGGAGTAAAAATTAGACTGAGGAGGTGCACTGTCTCAAGCTAGTCCACACTCAACCTCCAATAATTCATGAAGTGTTTTCACAGTATATGAATCCAGCAGCTTCTCTGCCAAGTCAGAATCCTAGGGCTCCACACTTTCATAGGTTTTTACCTCCAGAAACCTCACCAAGCACTTAAGGTAAAGAACCAAGGAAAATCACCTCACACTTCTGGCAAGGGGAGGGCCAAAATAACCATTTTGAAATATGCTTAGAAAGTATTCCGTAACAGAAGCCTACTTTTCAAAGTAGAAGACTTTACCAGAGCCTCACCCACCCTGGGGGAAGGGCAGTGAGCCAACTCAAGGCCCCTCTAATTTTCATGTCTCATCCAGGTGGGGGAAAAATGCTGAGAAACACTCCTGTAAGTCATAGCTCGGGGATACAAGCCCACTAAAAGAGTGAAATTTAATCATAAGATTACAAACTTTTTCCCTTGCCCCGCACTTTACCACAGCATAACAGGTCTCCTATAATAACAGTGGATTATATATTTGAAACAAATGTAAAACATAATCTATTTAAGATTTAGTTCTTAATAGGCCCAAAGACAACAGGAAAAAAAAGGATACTGGAGGAATCTGAAGCATCTGGTACCTATAGCTAGAGCGAACATTAAACACAGCTAAACTCTGAGCCAAATTAATGTAAAACCTAACATAAATGCCCATGTGCCTCAGTTTTTATTATCTGAGAGATCATGACTGGCTTTCAACAAACAAATTAACAAGGCATGCTAAGCGGTATGAAAATAAACACAGTCTAAAAAGACAAAGCAAGTTTTAGAAGCTGACTCATAAATGGCATCCGTTCTGGAATTATCAGACAGGGAATGTAAGATATGATTAATGTTGTTAAGGTTTCTAACGGGAAAAGTAGACAATGTGCAAGGATAGATGGATAACATGAGTAGAGGAAAGCAAAACTCGAAGAAAAAAAACCAAAATAAAATGTTAGAATCAACACAGAAGAACGCATTTAATGGATACATCGGTAGGCTGGACATGGCTGAAGAAATAAACATTAAGCTTGAAGATATGTCAACAGAAACTTCCCAAACTGACATGCAAAGAGAAAGAATGAAAAAGATAAATAGAGAAAGAAGTAGAAGAAATATAGGAGGTAATAACAGCTAAAGATTTGCTAAAATTAATGACAGACACCAAAACATAGACCTCAGATAATACTGGGAAGGATAGATGTAAAAAACAAACAAACAAACAAACAAACACTACAACAAACCGAATTCAAACTGCAGAAAACCAAAACAAAGACAAAGAGTAAATCTTAAAAGAAGCCAGAGGGAGAAAAACTCTTACCTTTAGAGGAACAGCTATCAGAGTTACATCAGGCTTCTTATTATAAACCATGCAAGCAAGAAGGTAGTGGAGTAAACTACGTAAAGTTTCGAAAGAAAATAAAATGCACTAACCCAGAACTCCATATCCAAGGAAGGTATACCTCAATAGGAAAAGAGCAATCGAGACTTCCTCAGACAAACAACAACTGAGGGAATTTGTCTTCGGTAAACAAGCCTGCAATAAATGTTAGAAGACATTCTTCAGAGAGTAGGAAGATGATATAGGTCAAAATCTGGATCTATATAAAGAAAGGAAAAGAGTCAGAGAAGGACTCAATAAGGTAAAATAAACATTTTATTTATATTACTCTTAATTGATCTAATAGACAACTGTCCAAAGTAATAATAGTAAGAAAGTACTGGGTGATTATAGCATATGGTTAAGTTAAGCGGCTGACAGTGATGTTCTAAGGGACAGGGAGGAAAAGTTGGAAACACTAGATTAGAAAATACCTGCACTATCATTGAAGCAGTGTAGTGTTATCTGAAACTGAATTATATTAGCTGTGAATGTGTACTACGAGCGCTAAAGTGACCACCAAAGCAAGCAAAATCAAGAACCTGAACTGGTAAGAGAGGACAGAAAATGGAACCATACAAAATGCTCAACAAAAACCATAGAAAGTAGAAAAATAACATAAAAAAGAAACAGAGAATAAATGCAAAGAATAGCAAATAGGCACAAATATTATTGATATTAATTCAACTATAATAATAATCACTTTAAATGTCAGTGGTCTAAATATACCAACTAAAAGTCAGAGACTGTCAGAATACATAAAAACTAATATGCAAGTGTATGTCGTCCATAAAAATACATTAAACATATAGAGACAGACAGGTTTCCACTGTTATAACTGTAGATTTCAACACCTCTCTTTCAGTTACTAATAGATCCAGCAGGCAGAAAATCAGTAAAGATATATTTGAACTAAAGAGTATCAAGACAATTTAGCAGTGTCTTACCACACAATCCAGTAATAATGAACATAGGGATTTACTCAAATGAGTTTAAAACTTATGTTCACATAAAAACCTGCACAGGAATATTTGTATCAGCTTTATTCATATTCATATTCATATTCATATTCATATTGTCAAAAAGTAAAAGCAACCAGGATGTCCTTCAATAGGTGAGTGGATAAACGAAGTGTGGTTCATCTGTAAAATGAAATATTATTCTGTGAAAAAAGAAGTAACTATCAAGCCACAGAAAGACATGGAAGAAATTTAAATACCTCCTAAGTAAAAGAAACCAGTCAGAAAAAGTTGCCTACTTTGTGAGTCAAATTATATGACATTGTGGAAAAGACAAAACAATAAAGACAGTAGAAAGATCAGTGGTTGCCATGGGTTTAGGGACAGCAGTGAGGGAAAATAGATAAAGCACAAGGGATTTTTTAGGACAATGAAACTATTCAGTATACTCTGTAATAAACACATGATCTTATGTATTTGTCCAAACCCATATAACTTTATAGCATAAAAAATGAACTTTAGTTTATGCAAATTAAAAAATTCACTTGGGATGTTTGAAGAATCTCAGGAAAGCATGCAGAACATGACAAGAGAATCTTCCTTTACTGAAGCCTCACTGAAGAGGGTATGGTAAAGGTGGGCACTTGAGAAACTTTGGAAATGAGTTGAGTATGTAAGACCAAAAGGCAAAAGGAACTGAATATAAGCACTGTACTCTAGTTCAAAAGGTTGTTTACCACAGAGCTATGGAAGAACAATTCTGATACTGTTATTCATAAATACTGGAATTGCACAATTAAGAAAATGGATGACAGATGATGGGACCCAAATTTCTCACTACTGGAACTTACTAATAAGCAAGAAAGGACACCAGAATATATATGGTAATATATTAGAGCTGGAAATATCAGCAGACTTAATATTGAACTTAATAAAGTTAAAGATGGTTTTACATGTAGAAATATTTAATGATATTTGTATATATATGGGTTAATATAAACACATAGCTTTCTTTGCTCTATCAACTAAACTGAAAGGAAGTAGAAGAAATGACACTCAACAGTAACAAGCACACTCAGTGCCCAGATCTTTGTTTCTGATACATTTTCTTATAAAAAGACTCTAGTAAATAACAAAATCAGAGATCCTTGGAGAACTGGCTGATTTTAGGACTAGGGCTGGAAATATTTAAGATGAGCCTGGGGCATCTTATAATGCCATGTGCACCTTAATATAAAGATACAGTGAAAAAAATGCTTAATCTGATTCATTTCCACTTAACATATGGAACTCATCTATCTTTGTATGATGTCAGAAATTCTCCACACAGAAACACATATATTTGCTCAATAAAAGAAAAAAAAGGTTATTATAAGTTTGGAGTAGCCAAGAGCTCTTTGTCAGAATCTTGACTTAAAACAGTCTCTCCATGTCTAGCAAACTGACTCTCTAGTGCCATCTTTTGTCATCTTTTACTACGGGACTGTATTTATCTGGGGTGCTAAATCCCTACTCTGGGCATGCTAATAATAAGCATGTTAGTGAATGCAACAGACTTCCCCTTCTCTGTACTTTATTGCCCTACACATTGATTCAGAAATTTTCTAAGAGACCACACACAATCACCTATATCTCTGCTTGGGCCCCACAGAATTAGTTGGCATTCTTTCATTTCATGTGCTAATGACTCAAATGGCATTAGCAAAACTCTACAGATTTGGAAGGTCTTCCTCACCCATTTTGGCTGATGTGTCCTGAAGGACTTAGCCTGTTGTGGTGAATCCTCTTCTGCCAGCCAGAAGATGTCTAGATGTGTACAGGTGTGAATTTTTGCTTTCTGTTCCCATCTGTTCTCTCATTGTCTTCCCCTGTAGAGCTGGCAGATGTTCTGGGACTGTCTTCCCACTCCTCTCTGCATTTCCCTCCTGAAACTAAATTGAATCTTTTTTTTTTTTTTTTTTTTGGATGCAAGTGCTTCCTGGAACACTCTCAGAGGCTTACCTTACCCACGGTTCACATATTCTTTCAAAATTCTTTACAATTAGTCAATTAGTTGCAATTGACTTCCCTGTTTTCAGAGCCAGAGGTCTGTTGTTGTTTTCAGAACATGGCACATTCAATAAATTTCATTTGTTTATGTTTTAATAATACATTTGAAATCTTCAACCATAAGGTTTTTTGTGTGCTTTCACTTTGACTAAAATCAGATGCAAACTTGAGTATACTGGCATGTTGGGATAAACTGTCAAACATTTCACTATCTACATATAGGAATCACTATATAATTCACAAGGTCTCCCATGCAAAATGATATACCAAGGCTCCACTTTCAAAATGTATTAAGAATTATGCTCTAGTGACATTAAAGTACTAAACAAAGTACGTGACTCCTCCAAGCACAGAGCCCTGTATGATTTCTAAGGCGGCATATCTGTGAAGCCAGCCCTGTCCAGCAATTTTTTTTGATCAAAATTCTCATATTAGAAAAAATAAGTAATTAAATTTTCAGTACTTGGCATTTAGGATGATAATCCTGAGACGATCTCATATATATGTTAACTTCTTTTCTATAGCCTATTTCCTCAATTAATTATCTAATATTCCTGAATTGTTTATTTTTTTCTGCTAAAACAATGTTGTTTGATTTCTTGTGCTATCCTTGAATTCCTAATTTTGAATTCCTGGTGGTGAAGACAAAGAACTGTGGAGACAGACTAAGTGGATGTGAAACCCAGCCCCACTAACAGGTGGCATGACCCTACTTACCTCTCCAGGTCTCCATTATGTGATCTATGCAGATGGATATTGCATGCAATTCCTAGTTTTTATTTTTGTTTTCTAATGGGGATTAAACAAATTACATTAGCAGTAACTCTGGGATAGTGTGATACGTAATAGCAGTTTACCAATGTGAAGTATTAGATGTTTATTTAAACTAAGTTCTTCTGTTTCTAGTAACCACTTGCCTTTTAACTCTTGGTCCTGACTTCATCATCCTCTACTAACTCTTACCAATAAGAACATCTCCTGACTTTGTTCGCTCTTTCTCTTTCCATGTTTCTGTCATACCATCTGTTTCAGATATTTTATTCCCTTCCTAAATATTCCATACACTCATTAGTTAGGATATTTACTGCCTTGCAATCACCCTCAATCCCTCACTTCTCCTCTGTAGTATTCACTTGGAAACACCCCAAATTTGGTTGAATCTAACCCTCCACATCCTTTGTTTCTATGCCTGAGTACTTAACATTCCAGTATAAATTACAGGCGTATCTAAAAGATATAGCAGGTTCAGTTCCAGATGACCACTATAAAGGGAATATCAAAATTAAGCAAGTCACATGAATTTTTTGGTACCCCAATGCACACAGAAGTTACATTTATAGTATACTGTAGTTTATTAAGTGTGCAATAGGAGTATGTCTAAAACACAATGTATAAACCTTAATTTAAAAATACTTTATTGCTAAAAAATGCTAACCATCATCTGAGCATTCATCAAGTTGCAGTCTGTTTGCCACAGTAATATCAAAGATCACTGATGACAGATCACTGTAACAAATACGTTAACAATGAAAAACTTCGAAACACCAAATAATTGTGAGAATTACCAAAATGTGACACAGAGACACAAAGTGAGAAAATGGTGTTGGTAAAAGGTGCCAATCAATTTATGTAATGCAGCGTTGCCACAAAGCTTCAATTTGAAAACAAAAAAAGAAGTATCTGCTAAACTCAATAAAACAAAGTGTGCCTATATACAACAGGCCAAAAGGTTGATCTTCTTATTTGTATTTTCATACCTCATATGAACACATAGGACTGCTCAGAAATCCTATTACATGTCCCTGGGAAGTATTTTTTCCTCTGCTCCCAGGTCAATATTCTGTAGCTTTTTATCACCTCATAAATCATCCTTACAGTATATAGTCAGTTTTTAGCTGCTGAGTTTGTCTTCCACTTGATAGAAAAACTTCAGTAAAACAAGAATTTCTACATCCTCCCATGACTAAATCTATAAATTCACCAGCATTTATAGCTGTGATCTCTGACTTTCTGCTGGTTACAGTGGAATACAAAGACTTCAACTGAAAACGTTAATCCCAAAAGATATGCTCTGGACGCATCCTCTCCCACCTTTCCAAGAGCTTTGTTTACTATTTCCCTCTCCCTGCAGAGCCATCACTCACTTCACCTCTACTGGGTCATTCTAAATGACATAAAAAGTCATGATGCTATTTCCCATCTTAATAGAAAATGTCTCTCTTGAGCCTCTGCCCCTTCCAGAAACTATCCATTTCTCTCCTCCTTTCCACGAAATCCTCACCCACACTTGCTGAATGACTTTAACTCACGGCAATCTGGCTTCCAATCCTAGCACATACTGAAACATACTGGCATTGATCTTGACCAGGTCCTTGTCAGTAACGTCGGTTTTGCTAAATCTAGGGACATTTTTCTGTTTTATCAGTAACAGCATTTAGCCCCACATACTATGCTTTACCCATTAAAACCTTTTCTTTTCGTGGCTTTTGTGATACCGTGCTCTCCTGTGTTCTTTCCTACTCATGTCCTTCAGTTACCTAGGCAGCCTTTTCCTACTTACACACTCCCTACATTCGAGCGGTCCAGGGCTGAGCCCTTCACCAGCCACATTCTCCCCTTAAGTGCTCTCATTTAATCTCTTGAGTTTAATAACTATGTTTACTTTAGATTTTCCAAATCTCTATCTCTGGCATTTTATTCCTCAGTTAAACTTCAAACATATTTCTCCAACAATCTTACCTGACTTAATCACCACTCTACATTTAGTACATCCAAAATTTTAACCTTCAATATCTGTTTCTTCCCCCGTGTTATTAAGTTTAGTAGATGACAACAGATAATTCCCTTTCCCTCTTCCCCATATTCAACCTGTCAGCAAGACCTGTGAGTTCCCAGCCAAAGTATGTTTTAAACCCACCCATTCTTCCATCTCCACTGACTCTACACTATTTTAAACAAGCACTGTAAATCATATTCTATCCATCACCCTGTCCCTCCCCCCAGACTCTAAGTTCTGTCAAGGTAAAGACTTGTATGTCTTCACTTCTCTACCTCCAACGCATAGAGGAGTGCCAGGCATATTCCAAGCACTAAGCAAATCAGGAAGTAATGGACATTCTCATTTCCCCTCCATTATTCATAAAGTCTCCTTTTTCTGATTTAATATCATCTCAGCTTCTTGCTTTCTATCTAAATCGCTATTGCTTTTTTTTCTATTGTTTGCTTCTCTTCTTCTACCCATATTAGAATGACTAAGAATTCTTATTCTAAATATAATATGTTGTTTCACCATCTACATTCTTTAAATTTTTTAAATCAGAAAATACACACAGGGGAACTATTGGCCATACAGAGTTCAAAATAATTAATTTGATACCTATGCTTCTAGACTTTCTTCTATGCATATACAGGGAATGTACTTTAAAGGTTTATTCCCCTACATATTTTTGCAGTCTGTTCATATATAACATGAACATATTTCCAAATTAATAAGTTTACCTAATTGTATTTAAGTTTAGTTAACTGAATTTAATTAAATAAGCTTGGTTAATTATTCTTAATGGATGGATGTTATTGCATTACATGAATTTACCCAGTGACTAGAATACCTAGGTTGTTCTTAGGTTATTTTTTTAAAAACTATGTATATACACACATGTAGATAGCAGCTGGCACTTAAATTCTTAAGTATTCCTTCAGACTAATATCACAGTGTGCAAATGCTCAGGGTCTATTCTATCTGCTTTCAAACTGGTCTACAGAGATGTTGCAGCAATTTACACTTCTGCCCTAATGAATGATAATTCCTATTCTTTCCAGTTCAGATATTTTTAGATCTTTGTTAATTTGTTAGATACAAGATATATTTAATTATGGCTCTAATATGTAATTTTTGAGTCATATTGGGGTTTAATATTTTTATTTTCACATTTATACTCATATTATCTTCTTTTAAATTTGCTTCTTCCACATTTAATCTTACTTTTCTATTGAAATTTTAAGCACTTTCATATTGAATGTTGCTATGTTTTGAGACAATGTGCAATTTTTACCACGTTACCACTATACCTGTAGCTTTGTTAGCAACTGTAACAATCTGGAATTTTTATGTAAGAAAATCAGTACTTTCCTTTGTAGCTCTTAACTCTGGTGTCATGTACACAAGGTTCTACTTCACAGTTAGATATGTTTCCCCTTCACTATTTTATATATTCTTTTTACCCATACAAAATTGTCACTAGATAAGGCATTTACTTTGGTATGTGGTCAGACCTAATGTATTTGTTTTCCTAATACTTAATTCAGTTGTAGTTCAATTACAACTTTTTCTGTGTGTTTCTGATATTACATAAAGTTCAAATGCTTTTTCCATCCTAGGCTTATGCTATTACCTTTACTATAAATTAATTTTTATATTTATATGGATAGACAGGATTCACTGCTTCATAATATCTAAAAAGTCCAAGATACAATAGAAAATCATTCATCATATCTAGGGCCAGGAAAACTACAACATGAATGAGAAAGACAATCAACAGACACCAACAAGTTGTCCTTGATGGGTGAACAGTTGAACCAACTGTAGTACATCCCAAAGCAGGAAATATGGCCCAGCAATAAAATGGTACACACTATAATGTAATAACTTGGAAATATCCCAGGATTTATGCTGAGGGAAAAAAGTAATGTTAAAAGATCACACACTCTACAATTCTATTCATGTAATATTCTAGAAATGAAAAAACTGTAGACATAAGGAACAGATTAGTGGCTGCCAAGGATCCATGATGGGAGATGATGGAGGGGATATGGACATACCGCTGTAAGAGTGCCACAAGAGCACTTAGGAGCACTAGACAGTGCTGAAGCACACTGCTGAGGCCATCTTAAACCGCGAAATCAAAAAGCAGAAGAATGCAAAAAGCACTGTACTTAAACAGACCTTGAAAAGGATACTTGTTTACAGTATGAGAACTGAAGTAGGAAAGCATCACCTTGTTTGGCTCCAGCTGGGAACACATACATCAGGCAACTCAAATTTTACATCGCTCTGTACTTGTTCAGGGAAGACAGCAAAAGCACCCTGTGTATGGATTTGGGGTTTATAAATAAGTTTTAGTGGGTAGATGAATTCTCAGATACAGAATCTGTGAATAATGAGAACTGACTGTAATTCTCAGGAAGCCCCTCTCCCTGGGTGTGGGCAAACTAAGTGAGCTTAAAATACAATCTAGTAAAAGAAATTAAAATCATATTTCCAACCAATATTTATAAGAAGTGGCTTCTGAATCCAGCCTACTTGTAATGTTCTTATTTAAAGGATTAGCACTACCATGAAAGCTACTCAATTTCTTTATTTCACTTCAGTATTGCATTGGGAAAATATCCTTCAGCTTTTTAAATTTTACCATGCCATTTTACAACTTTAATCATGTACCTCTGTGTATGGTTTATATTTTTCCAGTATCCTGATACACAGTATTTTCTGTCTATTAAGACTGACATTTTATGCTATCAAAATAATTATAATGTACTTATATTTTATTATTTCTGCTATTCATATATACATGGTAGACTTGGAAGTGACATTTATGTTCTTAAATCTACAGAATAATTCTTTAGAACTCCTAGAGGCCAACTCATCTTAAGAGTTCATTGTAAACTGAAAAGGTTTTGTTCTCTATACCAAGACAGTTGCCAAGGATGCATTTTACAGAAAAAGAGTGAAGGAAGAAAGACACTTTTATACAGCATGAGAACAGTCAAACAAAGAGAAAGTGTACACCCTTTAGTTTGTGGTGCTGGCATGCAGCAAAATAGCTTTTAGCTTTATCAACAGAAAGGACAATAATAAAGCACTGGCATTATAATGAGATCCAAGCTTTTTCTGCCCTCAGAATTTTCTGATTGCTTATGGTAGAATAAGGGCAACGAGATTGTTACCCAACTTAGTTTCTTACATGCCTGTTTCTTTCTAAAGTAAACTGTCCCCTTCTTACTGCTCTGTGGCATTTCTAAGGACAGTATCTTAATGCACACTGGATCTGACTCCACAACATCCAGCCCACACCTCCCTGATTTTGTAGCAGCAACGTGGTTTAGGGATTGACCCTGCCTCCAAGGGTGGCTCTGCGGAGTCTCAGCCAGTTGGCTACACAATGGAATCACCTATGGAGCTTTAAAAATTATAATGCCTGGGTTCCCATCCAGGGATTCTAACTGAATTGGTATGAGGAAGAACCCGGGCTTTTAAAACTCCCTGGGTGACTCTATACTGCAGGCAAAGTTGAGAACCACTGGCTTAAACCAGTTATGCCAACCTTCACTCCCTTCACACTGATTCACAATCCTCACTCCCTTCACACTGATTCACAACAACCAAAAGACGCTATTTGTATCAGCTGTGATTAGTGTCAGCTGTCAACTTAAACTCTGGAGATAGCCCAAACAGGCATAGCTGGGCAACTCTAAAAAGTCATCAGAGATCCAGGCTCTTTCTGTATTTCCACCCATTAGAACCTGATTCCAACCAGAAAGAAGGATGAAGGGAGTATGAGAAGAAGGGCTCAATATCTTTTGTATTACAAATCATTACTAGAAGCCCCACATATTATATGTCCTTGACAAGACTTACAAACAGTGAATGCTCATCCTTTTTAGAGAGTACTAGGAAGCTCCACATAAGTCTTGTGCTTGGCAAAAACTTAATCATATAAGTATACCTTAACTACAAGAGAAAATGCAATTTTTAAGCAAAGTGCATTGCAGCCCTGAACACAATCAGATTTTTGTTATTCAGAGGCAAGGGGAGAATAGACTAAGCCTGGGCAAATAATAGTGTTAGCTATAGTATTTTTCTTAGCTGGGATTGGTTCATAAACGACCCAGGCTAGGGAAAAGCAAATGGTAAAAGAAAAAGTATAAAAGTACAAAAACCCTTAGTCCTTGTTCACATCACTAAGCCACTGTATCCACCATCCTAAAGACCTCCTAACTTACATTACAATTTTCTTACTGATTCTGATATAAGACAGTTTTCTTCTACTTGGAATTCAAAGCATCCTCATGGTCAAAAGGGCTAAAGATAGTTCAGTTATTAATTTCAATTTACCAAAGGAATGAATATATTTGTTTTTTAAGTAAAATAAAAATAGAAATTTACCAGAGTTAGGTTTTGTCAAATCTTCTTGGAACTCATCCTTTTGGTCTAGAAAAGGTAAATCTATTTTCCTACAGTAATCTGGTTGCTACAAATTGAGAAATATGCATTAAATTCATGTATAATAAGCTAAAGTAAGGATTTAAAGTAGTTTGGTTTAATATTGTCTTATTGAAATGAACTCTGTTAGAAATCAGTATTTGTTTCTACTGGACACAGAGAAGAAATAGATTCAATGTTTCCAAGCTCCCCATTAATTTTCTTTTAGTAAAAGAGAAAATATAATGTGAAAATTAATTCCAAATACTTTTTTCTTCCTTCTCTTTCCTTGATTTTTGGTACCACTTTGTGTATCCAAGAGGATTGAGGATGTACGTGGTTTGATTTGGCAGTCTGTAAGGGGAATCTAAACCAACTTATACTAGATCAGTAAACTACAAAGACACTCTTGGAGTTTGTATCTTGTGTCTAACTTTAATTCACAGGGAAGTGTAATGAACCGACTAAAGGGAGCCAAAGCCCAGAACTAGTCATCAGAAAGAATAGAATCCACGGTATGTCTCTCCCAGACTATCTCAGGTAAACCTTTACTTCCACGGGAAATTCAAAACTTGCCTAGGAATCAGGAGTATCAAATCAAAATGGGCTCTCTTTTTAAATCTAGTTGAGTGGCGTTAAGCAAATAATTTAATTTTTCTAGCCTCAAGATAATCACATAGAAAAATGATTGGCTCTGTTGGCTAGTCTTGTAAGTCTGTCCCACAGCTAGACTTATCTTATTCCATCTCAGTTTTAGTTCCTTATTCAGAAAACAGTGTTGGGCTATTTAAATGTCCAGTCTCTCCCATTCATTCTCTCTCTGTCTCTGTGTATGTATGTGTGTATGTGTCTGTCTGTCTCTCTCCCCTAAGATTCAAACGTTTAATTACATAGCCTTTTTTTTATATAGATAAGGGTGAGAGAGAGCATTTGTCAAAGATGATTTATAGAATATATATTTGGTCTATGAAATAGGCTAAATTCAGCAGGATACAAGCAGAAAGCAGTATATTTTTTTCCTGGTCACGTTCTTGGCCCTATTCCCTCATATTATTTCAAAAGATCCCACAGCTTTCTGGTTACTTTTAGGTAAAACAAACAAAAGAACTCACTTTTGAGTTGTAAAACCAACAAACAAAAATCCAGTGCAATCTAACTCAGTACTACGTTCTCATATCCAATTTAAAATTTCTCCTCTCATCTTTCTCAGACTGCACACAACCCTGAGTTAGAAAAGAGGGATATGTCCCTTTCTCTCTCTCTCCCTCTCATCTTACTCTTCCATATCTACCCCTAAGAACTGTTGCTTTTGCCTTCTCCTGATGAAGGATGGAGGAAGGTAGAATTAGAACAAAGAGGGAAAATCTGACTCGTGCTTTTACAAGGTGATCATCAACTCTCCATGAGGCAGATGCACACATGCTGGCTCTTTCTTGTTGGACACACAAGTGAGATCGTCAGTGATCCCCCACCAATCAGTCCTCACTACACCTTTGCCTGATGCAGGCTAGACACTCACAACTGACTGCTTATCATTCCCCTAACACCTGCCTTCCAACATGAGGCCCACACTATCCCTATCTCCTGAGGTCTCATCACACCAAGAGACGTTCCTCTTGGTGAAAGTCCTTTTAAGACAGCTGTGGTCTGGCTACCTTTCAAGTATTCACTTGAACCATAAGAAGTCTTATACACTTTCCCAGCTAAACAGCACAAAAAAAGCTGGTTCCAAAGTGAATGATTTTCTTGCCTTACAATTAGAAGTAGCTCCAGCCAGATTCCTTCCTTCAGACTTTTCCAGATGAAAGTCAGGCACCATTTTCTTTGAACCACAAATTACAGGGGACACGCACCTAGTTTTCCCAATAATTCCTTCCTACTCTCCTCCAGCAGCAGTTAGAACAGGCCTATATTGCTTTACCAGCCACAAAATAAGTGATGCCATTTGGAAAGCCACTTCCAATCTCTCTGATGGGTCCTTTTGTCATTCCTGCTTTTTGCTTGAGAAGAGGAAACTCTTTGCCCCACCCTCATCTGAAAGGAAGAACAGGAAAACATCACAGTGCTTTTACCACACAAATTCCTGTTAAAGACTCTCTCTCTAACCAGTATCTGGGCTTTACCCATGCAGGCTAGAGATCGGGATGTGACTGGGATCTCAGAGCTGGCTATGATACCTATTAATAAGGCTTCTATGTGTTATTTCAAGTGTTTTCCCTTAAAACATGAAAGGGATTATTACCCATTACCTTCAGCTGAAGGAAGGATTTAGCCAAAATTCTGAAACAATCAGGAATAGTGATCAGACCCTCAAAGGCTTGCACTTTACAGGCAAGCTTTGGCAAAATAAATTCTCTTTGAAACAGTATTTGTTATAAGGAAATGTTTTCTAAATTACTCACAAATTTAGCCTACTTGAAATAAAATTTTGTGTCTGAAACATACAAAATGCTACTGCTTTTCCCTGAATGACATATTTTATGTACATCTCTGTTTAAGAGTACATGAAAACTTTTTATGTTTTCATCACTTCCTTTTTCAGAAACAGAAACTTTACTAAAACTCCCCTAGTTACGTCTCAAGGGTGCATATGTGAATTATACTGCAGCCAACAAATAAAACTGCAGTGGAATCATCAATGTGACATTTATTTATTCAGGATATGAGCTTTGTGGGAATTCCCCTTTATCCTACTTCCGGTTATACTGAATTTGTTCTGCATTTGAGCCCATGGTAATCATCGGTTGTTGGAATTAATCATTTCATCCTCTTCATAATTACTATTAAAATATTTCTACTAAATTCCTACAAATGATTTCTGTGCAGTTTATTCTCTAAGCAAAGAAAAGTGACGTGTGCTCTCCTTCAGGGTTTTCCATTTGGAGCCAAGAAATTCAAACAACAGATTCGTTGGAATGGGTAGAGCATTTTACAGCCATAATTATTATTATCTCTATAATTGCCATAATCTTGAGTGCCTACAATGTGCTGAATTTATACCAGGCACTTTAATTATATCATCTATAATCATCAAGTGACATGTGTGCTGTGGGGGCCTCTCCTTTTTATCTGCTTACAAAGGTGTGAGGGTTAACTGATGGGGTACTTCCAAAGATCCGACTCGATGGGTCTTGAGCCAAAGTCAACTCTGATGCTTTATGAGTACGCGTCATTGACGCCATTAGGCCCTTTGTTGTCTAACAAACCTTAGGTCAGAATGACACAGAGCAGGCACTCTCCCTGGGACCTCTGGACCACCATCAGACAGACCAACATGATTAGCTATACTGCAAAAAGTTATAATGGGAAATATTTAAAAATAAGGCATGGCAATCTCAGATGAGTGTAAAATGAAACATAACAAAGAGAAATAGTTGCGGTAAACTTAGCTATTCCTCTACATAGACACACTCTGATCTCTACAGGAAGGGTTGCCTCAACTGGAGTTTCACTCCAGACCTGACTCTTGAGGTTGGCCACCATACTCTTGTCCCACCCCTTTAAGCTGCTCACCTGAGAAAAGCAGCAGATTGCATGAGACAACACCAACACTTCTATTGAAATTTTGTGCCGTGCCTCTTTTTTGTAATTGGTGTTTAGTTAATGTACAGTATAACATTGGTTTCAGGTATACAACACAGCAATATCATATTTGTGTAGATTATATTGTATTTAAAGTTATTATAAAATATTGCCTATATTCCCTATGCTTTACAATATAGCCCTGTAACATTTATTTTATACATAGTAGTTTATACCTCTTAATCCCCTATCTCTGTCTTGCCCATTCCTGCATCCCTCTCCCCACTGTAACTGTTAGTTGATTGTTTATATCTGTGAGTCTGTTTCTGTTCTGTTATATTCATTCATTTGTTTTATTTTTTTAGATTCTACATCTAAGTGGGACATATAGTATTTGCCTTTCTCTGTCTGACTTATTTCATTCAGCATAATATGCTCCAGGTCCATCCATGTAGTTGTAGATAGCAAATATTTTATTCTTTTTTATGGCTGAGTAATACTATATGTGTGTATGCACACACACACACACACATACACATACATGTATGTATGTATGTGTATATATATATATATACACACACACACACACATACATACAGATGGCTAGGTTGCTTCCATATTTTGGCTATTGTACATATGCTGCTATGAATACTGGAGTTCATGTATCTTTTCAAACCAATGTTTTTATTTTCTTCAGATATACACCTAGCAGTGGAACTGCTGGCTCATATAGCACTTCTATCCTTAGTTTTTTTGAGGAAACTCCATACCGTTTTCCACAGATGCCACACCAATTTACATTCCCAACAACAGTGTAGGAGGGTACCCTTTTCTTCACACTCTCTCCAGCATTTATTTGTAGACTTTTTGATGATAGACATTCTGACTGATGTGAGGTAAAACCTCATTGTGTTTTTTTATTGTAGTTGATTTACAATGTTGTTATCTAGTGTACAGCATTGTTGTTTAGTTATATATATATATATTCTTTTTCATTTTCTTTTTCATTGTGTGTTATTGTAAGATATTGAATATAATTCCCTGTGCTAAATAGTAGAACCTTGCTGTTCATCTATTTTATATATAGTAAGCACACATTCTACCATTCAGCTATACCCTCCCCCATCATGTGCCTCTTAACCATCTGTATGTCTTCATTGGAGAATTGCTCGTTTAGGTCTCCTGCCCATTTTTTGATTGAGTTGTTTGGGTTTTTTTGTTACTGAGTTGTATAGCTGTTTATATATTCTGGAAATCAAGCCCTTGTCAGCTGCTTTGTTTCCAAATATTTCTTGCTTTCATAGACTTTTCCTTTTGTTTATGGTTTCCTTTGCTGTGCAAAAGCTTATAAGTCTAATTAGATCCCATTTGTTTATTTTTGCTTTGTTTCTATTGCCTTGGTAGATGGACCAAGGAGAACACTGCTACGATTTATATCAGAGAATGTTTTGCCTACGTTTTCTTTGTTTTTCTTTTTCTAATTCTTTCAGATAGTGTGTTAGGTTGTTTATTTGAGATTGTTCTTGTTTTTTGAGGAAGGCCTGTATCACTATAAACGTCTCTCTTAGGACTGCTTTTGCTGCATCCCATAGCTTTTGTGTGGTTGCGTTTTCATTGTCATTTATCTTGAGATTTAAAAAATTTTTTTTCTTTGATTTTTTTTGTTGACCCATTGGTTTTTTAGTAGCATGTTTTTCAGTTTCCACGTGCTTATTCATTTCCCGTTTTTATTTCTGTGGTTTATTTCTAGTTTTATACCACTGTGGTCAAAAAAGATGGTTGAAATAATTTCTATCCTCTTAAATTTGTTTAGATTTGTTTTGTGACCTAGTATGTAATTCACCCTAGAGAATGTTTTATGCTTGCTGCAAAGAATGTGTATTCTGGTTTTCTTGGATGTAGTGTCTTGTAGGTATCGATTAAGTCCAATTGATCTATTGTATCATTTAGCATCTCTCTTGCCTTACTGATTTCCTCTCTGGATGATCTGTCCATAGATGTCAGTGGGGTGTCAAAAATTTTCTACTAATACTGTATTCCTGTCAGTATCTCCCTTTATATCTGTTAGCATTTATCTTATATATTCAAGTGCTCCTATATTGGGTGAATATATGTTAATGAGTATACTAGCCTCTTCTTGTATTGATATAATATCCTTCTTTGTCTTTCTTTATGGCCTTTATTTTAAAGTCTGTTTTGTCTGATATGAGTACTGCTACCCCTTCTTTCTTGTCATTTCCACATGCATGAAATATCTTTCTCCATCGCCTTACTTTTGGTCTGTGTATGTCTTTCACCCTAAAGTGAATCTCTTGTAGGCAGCATGTTGCAGGTTCTTGTGTTCTTATACAATCTGCCATTCTATGTCTTTTTATCACACTTAGTCCACTGAAATTCAAAGTTATTATTGAAAAGTAAGTACTTACTGTCATTTTTAAACCTTGTTTTCCTATTGTTTTTGTAGTTCTTCTTTGTTCATTTCTTCTTTCTGATATTTACTTTTAAGGTTTCATGATTTTCTTTTGTATTATACTTGAGTTCCTTTCTTTTTGTGTGTGTGTGTGTGAGTCTACTCTGTATTTCTGATTTGTGGTTACCATGGAGTTCAAGTATGTTGGCCCAAAACTATAACTACTTGCTTTAAACTGGTAGTCATACAAGTTCAAACATACTCTAAAAGATCTTCATTTTATACTTCCTTCCCCAACATTTTGTGATTTTGATGTCCTACTTTCATTTTTACATTTATCCTTCTGCTGTTTATTGTAGTTACAATTGCTTTCATGATTTTTTCTTTTGTTTGTTTAAATCTATGTTCTGGCTCATTTAAATGATTTTTAACTCTTTTATATATTTGCCTTCCCTACTGTGATTTTCCCTTTCTTGCTTCTTTTCTATTTAAAGAAGATCCTTTAATATTTCTTTTAGGGTAGGTTTAGTACTGCTGAATTATTTCAGTTTTTGCTTAATCTGAGAAATTCTTTATCTTTCCTATTCTAAATGATAACCTAGAGTACCCTAGGTTTTAGGTTTTTTATTTGCAGGGTTTGAATATATAATGCCAATCCCTTCAGGTCTGCAACTTTCTGCAGACAAATCAGCTGATAGCCTTATGAGGATTTCCTTTTATGTAACTCTTTGTTTTCTCTTGCCGCCTTTAGAATTCTGTCTTAAACTTTTACCATTTTAATTATGATATATCTTAAATGTAGGCCTCTGAGTTCATCTTGTTTGGGACTATTTGTGCCTTCTATACCTAGGTATCTGTTTCTTTCTTCATGTTCAGGAATTTTTTAGCCATAATTTCATCAAATACATTTTCAACTCCTTTCTCTCTCTCTTCTCCTTCCAGGACCTCTATAATGTAACTGTTGGTATGCATAATGTTGTCCGGGAAGTCCCTAAAACAGTTCTCATTCTTTTAAATTAGTTTTTTTCCTTTCTGGTGTTCTAATTAGGTGTTTTCCATTATTCTCTTTTCCAAATCACTTATGCATTCTTCTGTATCACCTAGTTTGCTGGTGATTCCTTTTAGTGTGTTTTACTTTTCAGTTATTGTATTATTCAGTTCTAAGTGGTTCTTTTTTTAAAATATTTTTCCAGTTCTTTGTTAAAATTCTCACTGTGTTCATCCACTCTTTTTCCTAGTTCATTTAACATTCTTATTAATTATGGTTTTAACTCTTTATCTAGTAAATTACTTATCTCTGTTACATTTGTTATTTTTTTCTTGTTCTTTCATTTAAAACAAATTCCTCTATCTTCATTTTGCTTAAATTTCTCTGCCTCTGTGAAATTAGGTAAAAGTTACCTATCCATGGCTTGAGGGATGTCCTCGTGTGGAAGTTCCCCTATAGTCTGCATTTTTCCTGTGGCTTTGTTGGGAAAACTGCATCTAAAGTCAGCACAAGTCATGTCTTCCTCCAGGGTAGACTGGCAGCTATCCCCTTGGTGGGGATGGAGTTGGAGGGGCTAGAGCCAGAGAAAAGTTTGAGATGGGGCTTCTCCTCTCCTCAGTAGCCAACATCACCCAGTTGGGGGTGGGGTGGGTCTCAAGTTGCAGAAGCCATGAGGGTTGAGTTTGAGCTGGTTTGAGTTCCATACACGTGCTCATTGGTACCTTTACCCCATAAGGAAACAGTGCTGGAGGAAGAGGGGCAAGAACAGGAGCTTGGCGTGGGTTGAGGCACAGGCTGGCATGGTCCTGGAACTAGCTAGAGTTATGAAGTACTCCTGATCTACCACGTTCACAAGTGCCAGTACTGGCTGTTCTCACCCTGTTCGTTGGTCATGCCAGGTCTGAGCCATTTATGTCTACACAACTGCATACTCTCCTTGGTGGCAACAGCCTTTGCCCTAATAGGAAGCTGTGCCATAGAGTAAGAGGGGCCCGAATGGGTGCTCTAGGTGGTCTGGGTCACATGCTGGGATTGTCCTAGCACCAGACCAGTCAGAGGTCCAGTACCACTCCAGATCTGCCACCCCTGTGAACACCAGTACTGGATATCCCTGCCCCTTTCACATGCCATGCTAGGTCCAAGCTAGCTTAGTCCCCCATGAGTGTGCATTCTCCTTGGCTGTGGCAGCCTCCACCTACAGGGGAATCAGAGGGGCCAGACTGGGCATTCATCTCATCAGAGTGGGCGCAAGCTGGGGCAGTCACAGGAAATGGGCCAGAATCATGGGCAGTTCCAATCTGCTTCCTCCATCTTGCTTCAGGAGTAAGCAATGTTCCTATTTATTTGGCTTGGCTATCACTTAGCAGGCAACTCAAAATCCCTTGGCCTCAACTTCTCTGTATGTAGAGTAAGGATGCTTTCCTTAGAAGATATTGTGAAGAGTAGAGCTATGAATAAAGCACACAGAGTATCATCTTCTACATAATAGATGCTCAATAAACAGTAAATTTGACCACTAACGTTTATTGCATCACTTGCCTAAAGTCATTCAGCCATTAAGTAACAAATGGATTTACACTCTCAGTCTCCTTCAACAGCACTGACTAATCCTCATTATCAATAGAATCAAAGTAACTAGAGGCAAAACATTTAAAAACATTCCAGGAGAAGAGTTTCCACTGTCTCCATAAGTGATTTTCCAAGTGCTCCTGAATAATATTTGACCCTTTCTTCACAAGGGTATTGAAGAGAGACAGGGAGACCAGGTACCACTCTCTTCAAGCATGATCTTTGATGCCAAATATAGAAACTGGAATTTCCACTTTAGAAGGTTTCTAGTAGTAGGTTTTATGCTACAAGGGATATTTTATAGGCCTGAAACTGGCAAATTCTTCAATAGGGGTGAGTAATATTCAATTTCATGACTTTGACTTTTATATTTGATTATAAGCTGCTACCAGAAATCCTTATTTCAGTAAATTATTAAAATTTAAGAAATATTCTTATTCTTAAGTGAGTATAAATATATTAATAGCTTTTACTGATATTACCAGTTCAGTATTCTAAAAGGACCTACTTCCTTTTAACAATTGGAAAAGATACAGAAATCCTACTGAGCATAGCCACACATGCATTTAGTTAGAATTGCTACAATTTGGGAGAAAACTAATTTCCTTCCAGTTAATCATCAGTGTTACCTTGATTTAATTATGTCCTACCATTGATACCATTTTGACTTTTGAAAATTATGAATTTCTGTTACAGGAATCTCATTAGTATAAAAGCTTATTTGTTTGTCAGTATCCTATAGATGTATATTGGCATCAAGAATATTTTTCTAAAATTTCCTAACAACTAGACTTCAAGACACTTATGTACTTAGGTTTGAGAAGTTATTCTTAGCACTGTCACTGAGGCAAAGATATATGTAATCCTCCCAGCCTTCTAAATTCTATTATACAATTGTATTTCATTATGGATGTGCTGTCTGTGAATTAGGGCTGTTTAAATAAATTATAATTTACTTTTGAATTAAATATAATGATATTAACTTTTTTAGATTTTGGAATATAAAATGATGTGTATAAGATCATATTATTCTGTTTTAAAGTAAATAATAGGAGATCGATATTGCCTGACAGCAACATGCTTGCTGAAATATACTAGTAAGGTTTTAGTAATACTGTGATAATGTAGAGTTCCTTCACCACCTGGAAGTGGGAAAAAGTATGTATTGGTGTCCTAGTGCCACTGTAACAAAGTACTGCAAACTAGGTGGCTTGAAAGAAGAGAAATGTGTTCCCTCATAGTTCTGGAAGGTAAAAGTCCAAAATCAAGGTGTCAGCAGTGTTGATTCATTTTGAGGGCTCTGAGGGAGAATCTATTCCTTACCTCTCTCCCAGCTTCTGGTGACAGCTGGCAATCCTTTGTGTTTCTTGGCTTATACAAGCATCACTCCAATCTCTGCCTCCATCATCACATGGCATTCTCTTTGTCTCTCATCTTTTTTTTCTGAGCTCTTACCAGAACTTCCTCTAGTATCTGTATTTCTACCAATAGTCTTTTTAACCTTTAAGTATAGGGCGTATTGTCAATCTTCAAAGCTTTATATTTTCCTATTATTTCAACATTCCCTCAAGTAGGCTGGGGGCCTGCTCGGTGATCAGGTGCACCTGTGTGATCAGGCTGGTCCCTGCCACAAGTTCCTCCTCAAAGTCCTGCCCTCCTTTGACTATAACCTAGTAACATTTAAACACACCAGTGAAATTTTATCATGTCATTAGCTTATGTACTCCACACTGATCCCCAGTGAAGACACTTGCCCATGGGTCCTCATTCTCTCTCCTGGCTCCCCACATGGTTGGCTGAATTCACTCTCTTGGCACTTCTTCCATATGGCCCCCTGCATGGCTTGTCATGTGTTAAGCCTCCCTTTTCCAGGACCTATGTATATAATAAATCCTTTATTTTTATATGCCTTTCCAAAGGCAATTT
The DNA here is from genome assembly GCF_048564905.1 of Vicugna pacos. Taxonomy (NCBI): domain Eukaryota; kingdom Metazoa; phylum Chordata; class Mammalia; order Artiodactyla; family Camelidae; genus Vicugna; species Vicugna pacos. The sequence goes on from NC_132989.1 coordinate 37,815,859, forward strand.
TTTAATAGGGAAGTATAAGTCTGATTCCATATTAGATCTGTTCCTTTGGTTCCAACCTTGTGGTCTGTTTCCTGTGCTTAGTCAAAGAGATTCTGCACCTTTGTAAAAGAATGCTGAAATATAAAGGACAGCCCATTCTCAAGGGTCTGATCTTTAAGGGTATAACACTTCTCCATTCATAAAGAGACCAAAAGTTGCCGAACAGAGAATAACATTTGTCTTGCTGGAGGTTTACAGGAGCATCATGACCTGACCTATGTGGACAGCTGCAAGAATAAAGGATTCCAACACCAAGAAGTTGGTAACAATCAACTACCTCCCTTTTAGTATAAAAAAAGCCTAAATTCTGACTTGTTTAAGACGGTTCTCCAGGACATTTGTCCCTCATCTTCTTGGTCTGCTGGTTTCCCGAATAAAGTCATTATTCCTTGTCTCAACATCTCATCTCCTGATTTACTGCCAAGCAGAATGAGTTTGGATGGGGGTCACAATTTCTGTGGCCATGCTGGAGTGATCCTTAAAGACCCCACCAGGAGGACTTACTCTCCCATTTACAACATACAAAGTTATTTATATTTTTCCTATAATGCACCTCAAAATTCTTCTATCTCCTACCCATTACCCAATTTAAAAACCACTTGACATTTTTAAGTATTTGTAACAGCAGCATCCTATTTCCTGGTACCAAAATCTATGTCAGTCAGGGTTTTCCAGAGAAACAGACGTAGTAGGATATATTCAGAAGGAGGAAGGAGGAAGGGAAGGAGATATGGGGAGAGAGGGGAATAAATTAATTTATTTTAAGGAATTGGCTCAAGCAATTGTGGGAGACTCAAGCAAGAGTTACAATCGCAGTCTTGAGTCTAAAATCTGTAAAGCAGGCTGGAAAGCTGCCAATTTAGGTGGGATTTCTACGGTACAGTCTTGAGGCAGAATTCCCTCTTCTCTGGGAAGCCTCAGTTTTTGCTTTTAAGGGCTTCAACATCATCCTATGAGATCCATTCACGTTATGGAAGGCAATCTCTTTCACGTCATGTCAGCTGATTGTTAGGCACCATATCCTAGTCAAGCTGGCATATAAAATTAACCACAACAGGGTAAAGTGTAGGCTGTGAGGATTTCGTGGAAAGAACTAAACATTTTGAGAGTCATTTGGTTAGAAGCCTAGAATTTAAATGCAAGTTTCTATAGTGACTGTTTTACATACTTTTAGTGTATATGTGGTTAATTTGAGTTTCTGTTTGAGAGCTAGAGCAGAATAGACAGAAAAAAAATATAAGGAAGGATTGCACAAATCACAAAAAAGAGATGAATCAACTGCCTGGGGCAATCATAAAAGAAACTAATTATCTGCATGGACATATGTCATACTTAGCTTAGGATCACACTAACTAATGCTATAAATAGAAGTCCAATGAGCTATCCATTGCACAACATAGCCCGATACTAATGCTATAAATAGAGTCTAAGTCTGTCCAAAGATAGAGGTGCAAGAGAAAAAATGTTTCCAATGTTCCTCTTATAGAATAACCAATGCCTCAGTTTAAGGAGTGGTACAGGGATAAGGCAATGCACTATCAGGAAACAGGATGCTTCACTATGAAGTGAGGAGGCAGATTAAAAAAAATTTTGGAGAGAAAAACACTGAGCCAAGAAGACCAAGCAAAAAGCCAAAAGAGGATGAACAGACAGGAAGGCAGAATCCAGGTAGGGATAAGCAGGTTTAAAGAGAGCCTTTAAAAGACATAGACATCATGCTGTCATTGTATATATATTTGTATATATACAAATATATTAGATATATAAGATATTAATATATCTATATATCATACAAATAAAATAGAATAATAATAACAGAAACAATAAGGAACATTTATTGAATATTTCTAAATGTTCCTCTTACAAAATCTCTGAGTGATTACTATTATCATCTTTATTATCCGTAAGAGGAAAATGAGGCACAGAGAGGTTAAGGAATTTTCAAAGCTCACAAAGTGAGTAGGTGCCAGGGCTAGGATTCGAACCTAAGCAGTCTGGCTGCAGAGTTTGTGCTTCCAGCCATGAAACCATTTGCTATACATATACCTATAAGGTGATGCCACCTTCTCTCTTTCTAAGCTGTTACCTGATTTTCTACTTCCTTCATCTGGCTAATCAATGAGCAGAGAAGGAAGGAGGCTAATTAATTCTAAATTCACAATTCTAACTATTTATAGACTCTGTAAATAGTGAACCAACAAAAAAAGGAACTAATTCATTTCAGAAGATTAGGCAGCAAAGAGGGCCTTGGGTGTGGGGAAGCTATAACAGAAAGAATATTAAAAAAGACATGCTTTGAACATCTGTACATGTGTAGCTCAGCAGGTCTAAAGGGTCAGCAGTCTATGTTAATAAAAAAATCATATACTTACATTATGAATCACCACTTCTATTCAACATAGTGTGAGAAGTCCTAGCCACAGCAATCCAGCAACAAAAAGAAATAAAAGGGATCCAAATTGGAAAAGAAGAGGCAAAACTGTCACTATATGTAGTTGACATGATACTATACATAGAAAACCCTAAAAGCTCTACACAAAAACTACTAGAGCTGATAAAAGAATTGGGTAAGGTAGCAGGATACAAGAATAACATCTAGAAGTCAGCTGCATTTCTTTACACTAACAATGAAATACCAGAAAAAGAGAGCAAAGAAACAATCCCTTTTAAAATCATATCCAAAACTATAAAATATTTAGGAATACGTCTAACCAAGGAGGTGAAAGACTTATACATGGAGAAATACAAAACATTGATTAAGGAAACTAAAGATGACTTAAAGAAATGGAAGTATATCCCATGTTTTTGGATTGGAAGAATCAATATTGTTAAATGGCGATACTGCCCAAGGCAAACTACAGATATAATGTGATCCCTACCCCATGACATTTTTCACAGAACTAGAACAAATAATCCTAAAATTTATATGGAATCACAAAGGACCCAGATTTGCCAAAGCAATACTGAAGAAAAAGAACAAAGCTGGAGGAATAACCCTCCTAGACTTCAGACAATACTACAGAGCTACAGTAATCAAAACAACGTGATATTGGCACAAAAACAGACATATGGATCAATGGAACAGAAGAGAGAGCCCAGAAATAAACCCACAGATCTAATTTGGTCAGTTAATCTTCAACAAAAAGGCAAGAATATACAATGGAGAAAAGACAGTCTCTCCAGCAAGTGGTGTTGGGAAAACTGGAGAGCCACATGTAAATTAATGAAATTAGAACACTCCCTCACACCATACACAAAAATAAACTCAAAATAGCTTAAAGACTTGAATAGAAGATAAGACATTATAAACCTCCTAGAAGAAAACATAGACAAAACATTCTCGACATAAATCTTGGCAATGTTCTCCTAGGGCAGTCTACCCAGGCAACAGAAATAAAAGCAAAAATTAACAAATGGGACCTAATTAAACTTATAAGCTTTTCCACAGCAAAGGTACCCATAAGCAAAACAAAATGACAACCTACAAAATGGGAGAAAATATTTGGAAATGATGTGACTGACAAGGGCTTAATTTCCAGAATATATCAACAGCTTATACAACTTAATAACAAAAAAACAAACAACTCAATCCAAAAATGGACAGAAAACCCAAGTAAGCAATTCTCCAGTGAAGACACACAAATGGTCAATAGGCACATGAAAAAATGCTCAATACCGCTAATTATCCAAGAAATGCAAATCAAAACCACAATGAGGTATCACCCCACACCAGTCAGAATGGCCATTATTTAAAAGTCCACAAATGATAAATGCTGTAGAGGGTGTGGAGAAAAGGGAACCCTCCTACACTGCTGGTGGGAATGTAGTTTCGTGCAGCCATTATAGAAACAAGTATGGAGATTCCTCAAAAGACTAAAAGTAGACTTACCATAGGATCCAGCAATCCCACTCCCGGGCATGTATCTGGAGGAAACTCTAATTTGAAAAGATACATGCACCCCAGTATTCATAGCAGCACTATACAAAATAGTCAAGACATGGAAAAGCAACTTAAATGTCCACTCACAGATGACTGGATAAAGAAGCTGTGGTACATATATATACATACACACACACACACACACACACACATATATACTAATCAACAATAAAAAATGATAAAATAATGCTATTTGCAGCAACATGGGTGGACCTGGAGAGCATCATTTTAAGTGAAGTAAGCCAGAAAGAGAAAGAAAAATACCATATGGCATCACTCATATGTGGAATCTAAAAAAAAAAAAGAAAAGAAAGAAAAAAGAGGGCACTAATGAATTCATCTAACAAAACAGTAACAGACTTGCAGACATAGTAAATAATCTTATGCTACCAGGGGAAAGAGGGTGGGAAGGGATAAATTTGGGAGTTTGAGATTTGCAAATGTTATATATAAATGTTATATATAAAAATAGACAAAAAATAAATTTCCTCTGTATAGCACAGAGAACTATATTCAGTATCTTATAATAACCTTTAATGAAAAAGAATATGAAAATGAATATATGTATATATGCATGACTGGGACATTATACTGTACATCAGAAATTGACACATTATAACTGACTATACTTCAATAATAATAAAAAAGAATCACTGTAGTAATTCAGTAATGTTGGGGGAAAAAAAGAGAACAATGAAAAACTAAGAATAACTTTAAAGGGTTGGGGTAGGGATTATAGATACCAACAGTAATCAGCAAACATGACCCCAGGAACCAACTGTTAAACATTTACCAGCATATCACTACTCTGAGTCCTGTAATCTTATATCTATGACATGCTGTTTCCTAATATTATGTCTCTGCAACATAAACTCTTTGAAAGCAAATTCCTTAAGTGCTTTTGTGTACCCTGCAGAACCAGGAACAGGTTCCTCAAATATGTGATTGTTTAATACTTTAAGTAAGGCTAGGGGTAGTACTTAATTCCTAAGGAAGAAACAGAAGTCTACTATTACCTTAATTAGTTACCATCAGGAAACTATCTTTTGGTTTCTAGTAAGTAACATGAATACTAAAGCCTCAAAATATCCTTATATATGCTTTATATATGAGAATAATTTTTGTCAGATAATTTTAGATGATCCAATGTGAAGACACTGTCGGTAGTAATAATTGCAAAAGAAATACATAAAAGAATGAAAGTATACTGATTTGTTGCATGGTAAATACATGTCTAGTAGACTGTGGAAAATTGTCATGGAAAATGCAGGGCCTATCTTCCCAGCATGAGCTCCCTCTCAAGTCACAGAAATGGAATTACCAACTTGTTTCAAGTAGAAAATGAAAACATACAACGGAATGTGGTCGGGGGAAGACAGTCAAGTTTCAATTAATTTGCTAAAAGAAATCCCTGGAAATAACTGTTTCAGTATTTGCATTATAAAGTGGATAGCAAAACACAATGCATTCTCAAATATGATAACATCATTTCTAAACTGTTTCATACAATTTTGAAAACAGTACAAGTTGAAGGAAAACTGATATACCCAGAGCCGAGAACCATTCAGAGAAGAAAGAGTACAGAGAATCATTTACAGTTCATTTTGATGGGAGTTTAGCCAAGCAATGAAAAAGATGGTTAAGACACTGGAGGAATCTTCATCTGATTTAAAAAGAAATTTTAAAATTGATTGTTAGGCAAAATGTTCCTACTATGTCTCTTTAAGCTTGTGATTAGGAAATATATCTTGTGATTTAAAACTTACCTCCAACAATCTGAAAAAAATTGTGGTGAACAAGTCTCCCAGGGAAAAGGTTTAATTAAAAAGCTTTGGCATGACTCCTATCTCCCTCCGTTCTACTTCTATGATTAATCAATACACGTAAGCTTCAATTAAGGCCATAATTGTATACTGTATACTGAAATGGATTTAACATTTTCTTCTCATTTCCACCTCCACACACTGAGACTTGTAATTTTAGAAATGTGAAAATAAGGGAAACCTCATTTAAAATGGAGTTGGGAAGCTCCAAATGGGGTGCTCTCACGCCCGAACAACTTAGCACAGCCTACAGACTCCATCAGGAAGAAAGATTTCCTCCTGAACCGTTAGTAACAAGCTGCCCACCACTAGCAGTGAATGAAGAACCACCACAGGTGTGAGACTTGCCTTTGGTTCACCACAGTTTGCATGGCCCTCATTGCAGTTCCTCTGCTATTCTAAAATAAACTCTTTTTGCTGGTAAAATAACTGGCTGTTTTGTTTTTTAAGGTCAACAGAACTTAGGCCAAATTGAACACTTGACATAATAAAATTTATGGCTTTACATAAAGCATTGTCTCTTCTTTACAAAAAGGAATCTTTTACTGTGTGTGTGTGTGTGTGTGTGTGTGATATAATAGGCGATACTAAAATTAAGAGTCAAAGAGTCATTCTACCTAAAAAATTCTTTTCACATGCTTTGAAGATGCCTGTGTAATGTTTATAGGAGGTAAGACTTCTTTTTCATCTTAACATAAAAGAAAATTTCTTCTAATCTTAAAAAAGTTTATCTGCTGCCTTTGAATTTAGGTAGCATGGAAAAGAGATTCATTTTGAGCTCATAAAAATTTTTTTCAACCTTTACTCAGACATCTCCAAATCAGTATTTTTAGAATTGAAAGTAAGCACATACAATGAAAAATGTAATCATTTTCAAACCAGAAATAATTTATTTTTGAAATAAAATTTTCTTTACAAAGGTCAAATATTTATTGTGGAATTCAATATTCTTTTCCTCAATGATTTGGGCCCACTTCAAAGTGAGATTCTGAAAAAATGATATTAACACAATGTGGTCATCTGTATTTCTGTTTCTACATATTCTGTTTCTAAATCATGGCAGCCCCAAGACATGGCTTTAGGAGATTTTAGCATACCACCATATCCCTCCACCCTCAAACACACAAATCTTCTAGAAGGAAGAAAAATGGCTTATTGTGCAAATAAAGTCTCTAGGTAAGTTCTCTAGTTGTCCCGTTACACTCCTCTACCTAAAATTTAGCCAGATGCCTACCCTGAAAACCTTACAGAGAAGTCCTATAGTTTGACTTTACAGCTTTTCAAATTGACAGATTTTTTTTAAACACAGGGAAGGCTAGAACATACTGTGAAATTAGAGATCCTTAATACTGTACATAAGACAAAGTGCTATCTTTGTATAGTGACAGATGTTAACTAGAATTATTGTGGTGATCATTTTGTAATGTATAGAAATATCAAATCACTATGTTGTGTACCAGAAAGTAACATAGTGTTATAGGCCAATTACACTTCAAAACAAAAAAACTCACAGAAAAAGTGATCAGATTCATGGTTATCAGAGGCGATGGATGGGAGGTTGGGGGTGGTGGTAATGGGAAGTGGAGGAAGGTGGTTAAAAGCTACAAAATTCAGGTTATAAGATAAATAAGTACTAGTGATGCAATATACAAACTGATTAACATAATTAACACTGCTGTATATTACACATGAAAGTTGTTAAGAGAGTAAATCGTAAGAGTTCTCATTACAAGGAAATAAATTTTTTTCCTTTTTATTTCGTATCTATATGAGACGATGGATGCTCAACTAAACTTATTGTGGTAATCATTTCATGATTGATGTAAATCAAATCATTGTGCTGTGTACCTTAAACTTATACAGTGCTATATGTCAATTATATCTCAATAAAATGGGAAGAAAAAATAAATAATTTTAAAAATTAAAAGGTTCTATGTTGACAGAATGTGTGTGTATATCTGTTAATAGTGTTAATATTTATATTTTAATTAAAAAATGGTAAGATGATATTTTTGAATGTTTTTCCTTGACAAAATTAAGCGTGGCAACTCCAAAAAATACAAGAATTTAGGAATCACTTTCCGAAACCACTGAGTTTTCATTCTGCACACTTTTCTCTTCAAAAAGGATCAGTAAAAAAATTGTCTTTTACACTGTGTCTGTGAAAGTTTTCTAATGATACGCATTTAGCTATTTTGCTATGAATAAGTATCAAATTGCTCCTAGGGGATGGGAAAATTACTGCAGAAAAAGCTGACTTGACTGATATCTTGGGTTTACTTGAGATGTTATAACCAAGCAGAAAACTGTGTCATCATCAATTCTCTCCCCCAAATTCACCCTTTCTTCTCTTGCCTAAGCTGACTTGGAGTCCACAGTCCAAGATCTGTTTCACGTTTACTGAGAACACACACTTCCCTATCTACACATTTTTGACCTCATGATGTCATGGGCGTAATCAGCTCTGTTGTTGGAGAAAGAGGGTGCTAAACATGTGGGAACTAAAAACAACTTGAGGATAGATTATCTTTTATGGATATAAAGGGGAGCTGAAAGATGTGAAAACTAAGGCTTAACAATAGAACTGGGCTTAAGCAGAAGAGAGGAATACAAAATGTTCTTTGACTAACCCACATGTCATCTATAAAGAAAGCCAACCAATGCCCTATCAGAACTGCCACTGTGCCCAATTTTTCCACAGGAGACTCAGGTATCCTTACCATGGAAAAAAGTACAATCAGTAACATGCTCATGTCTTTTCAATTCTATTTTCTGTTCAGAGAGGCATAAGGTAAAGTTCCACATTAGAAAGTTCACTTAGAAAAATTCCAACTGTGTAAAATGGTCAGTCTCCTTATTAGGGTACCCCAACTTTTGGAAGGATTCTGGTGGAGCCCACTCCCTTGGATTCAGGTAGGAGAGAGAATAGCTCTCTCTAGGAATGCTATACTCCACCAAAGACCAAGAACTCCCAATTTTTCCTCAATCCTCTTCTTAAGTTGACTGTGGAATTTAGTTCCCAGAGAGCCCTTCGTGGAAATAAATGTGCGGTATTTAGAGCATTTGTCTTCAGCTTTGGGTGTTGACCAACACTTGAAGAAAAGAGAAAAAAATGCCTGATATCTTATTACATTATATGAAAACTTGGCAGGTAATATATCAGATATTACAAATGAAAGGTTCAATGTGGGTCAAACAGCCTTGGGTACAAGCTAAAAAGTGCAGGAGCAGATGAGTGCAGCCACAGCTGCTTCGTTATGCAAACCATCTACTCTTCTGTATACTGTAGAAGACACTGAAAGCTACCTGTGTTGATAAAAAGTTAGCACGTCTTCTTGATTTTCTCTTTTATAGACCCAAGATGCTAAGAACAAAGAACTTCATGTTCAGGCTAGAATACAACTAAATCCAAACTAATGAAACTTAAATATTTTATTTCATGTCTTTTTGCTGCCTCCCCCTTTTTTCTCCTGATCTCCAAATGCTGAAGTGACCTAGGATATCTTCAGCATCTTTCTCTTTTTCATCTCTACTCTTTGCCTAGGAAATATCTTGATCCTTGAATAAATTGGTTATTCTCAAAATTACACTCTTATTTATAATCTCAAATTTAATCAGTTTAGGAATCTTGATCACTCTAATTCATAAGGACTCCCTCACAAATGTTAAGATCATCTATGAATTTGCCTAGACCAAAAACTTAGAAGTCATCTCTGATTCCTCTCATTTCTTCACCCTCACATGTACTCTATTAGCAAATATCAAAAGCTTTATTCACAAATACATTCCAATAATTTTTGCTAAGATTACTGGGAGATGGTCACTGAGGGATATTTAAGATAAAATCTGAATGATCAGGAAAGGCCTGTCATGCTAAATCTTGATGGAAAGTGTAGCATAAGACGAGAAACCATTAAAGGGATTTAAACAGAATAGTCACATGGTCTGATTTGTGTTTTTAAAAGATCATTTGGTTTCCAATAGTAAATCCTCAAGTGCTGAGGTATCAAGTATTAGTTTATCTCTCCTCATGACTATGCTTATTTCCCAAGAGCAATGCTAATTTGTGAATTTTGTGGCTTTAGCATGCGCTTGTGACCCATAATTTAGGGGACAGTCTAGGAATCTTTAGTGCTGGTCCTAGACGATGGAAACTTGGAAGTCAGCTTTCATACTGAGCTGTGACCAAGAACTACAAATGCCCTGAACTGTGAAAGGAACGGGTCTTATTATACCATAAACCCACTGATGTGTTTCTTCCTCCTAAAGCACAGATTATTTTATAGTTCTGCTATCAGACCATGGATATCAGTTTATTCTAAGTAATAATTTACCTTAAACTAGAGTTTCTTGAGAATCAGGGTGGAAAATGTAAATCAAGCTGGAAAATGTAAACTGAACACAAATTTTTAAATTCTCCAAAATTCCAGGCTGTCTTTACCATATTCTAGTTATAACCATTCTTAATCTCTTAAGCATTTACAGGCTGCCTGCACAATCTAGAAATTGAGTGATAAGGAAAATGTCCACGGCACTGACAAACCCTCAAACTCATTAGAGTAAAGTCTGAACAGTCCTGTAATGATGGCCTGCGTCATCAGCGCCACTGTGACATGGTCAGAAAACACAGAGCAAACTCCCAAATGTTGTCCTTGTAAATCAGATATACTGTGAATGGAAGAAGCCCCTCCCACTAAAGAAATCAGCTCCCTGCTGAGACAAAATCAAGTCCTTACACAGAGGACACATTCCATTATGAGCTGATTCTCCAATTGTCCTTAAGTCAAAGGCCAAGATAATGAAATAAAGCAAAATAAAGCAAGTCTAAAGATTCAGTATGTGGGAAAATTTATTTCTTAAAAATTACACAAGCAGTTATTTTCTAAGTCAGTGTTCAAAGGCTGTATAATTTGATTTTTATGAGTTAGATTTAAAAGGTGGGGACAAATATTTTTTATTTGTTGAGTCAAACAGACCCATTGGTACAGCTATCACCTGGCCCAGCTGTCATCTCAAAGAGGGGAAAATAAAATACAAGAGTTTTAGTATTTGCTAAAAGCTACATCAAAGAAGGGCCAAGGATGATGCCCAGGTGTGTGATCCTGGTCCAGTGGTGGGTCTACCATGTAATAAAGCAAAATTGGACAAATAAAAAGAGGTTGCTTCTTTTAACACACTGGAATAGGGAGGAATAAAAGGGTTTATTTTTGAGAGCCAGGTTTTGTACAGCCAAACTGGAGACTAAGCATCTCTCTGTGAAAGGTCTCATGTGGCTTTGCCCTTATGTTAATAACAAATTGGACTGGAGAGGTACTGTGTTGTCACCATAACAGCCTTAGGGCAGAAATGCCTAATTCTATCAACACTTCACTGTTCCATGTGGGCAGCTCGCTAATGTTCAGATATGTTGGGTGTGTAGCTTTTTAATCCAAAAGCAGACCTTAGGGACAAGGACATTCTCCAGCCTTCCACTGTAGAGACAGAGTATCATCCAAAGACATCAGTGCTTACGAAAAACAACACCATGAACTGAGATTAAATAAAACAACCATATTGGAATCAAGCACAGGAGGTGTGCAAAATGCTAGCGTTTCTTGTCAATTTCCTCCAGCAAGGGAACTTTAGTTCTGATTGCAACTATTTTGAGTCAGTGTGCCTTTCTGAGTTATTTGCTATCCTCAAATGAAAAAGTCAAAACTAACTGGCTGTTAAAAATGACAGACATATTGCCCTGTCAAAGAATATTTCCTAAGGTAAACTTCTTACAAAATCAAGCAACAGTAATCTCTTCATTAAAAACTGACTTCCAAGCATTGAGAATTTTATCTTTATTTTCACAATCTGAATTTAATGTTTCATAGGATGTATCTATTCATTTTGCATAAAAACAGAAACATCTTTAGCTTCTTTTTTGATTTTATCTATCCTACCACCATCAAAACAGATATTTAAATAGTTTACAGCATTGTTCTACATATAAGGGTTAACATATAAGATACAGTTCTTTAAAAATTTATTTTTGATTTTAGATTTTTATATTCTAATAAGTCTTATTATGAGCTAAAATTTGAGCAAAATAGTTTATACTTCTTTGGCTTAATCATAATAGCAAACTTAAAAGTAGATACTATTATTCTACCCATTTTACAGACAAAAGAGAGACTAAATGAATTTTCCAAAGTTAACATGTCTTGACTTCAGACCACTTAACTCCGGTTCTACTTCCTTAAGCGGTTCTGCAAGTGCACTGCTATGTGGGTTTAAGAGGGTAAGAGATTTCACGGGTATCAGTAGAACTTCAAAAACAGTTTATGATGCAAAAGCATCTCTAGAAGTAGGTGATCTACATAAGATGCTCCATATCTACGATACAGGTAGATTCAGGTAGCAAAAGAGAAAGCAGAGAAGCCTTGGGGAATGTAAGCCTGAAGATATCCTTCTGTTTTGTCCTAATAAAGATGCTATTTTGCTCCTTTTCCAGGACACAAACGTTGAATTCAAAAGTGGTTCTTGTAACCAATGTCTATCGAAATAATTTACCAGAATACTGAAGCTCCGTATGGTCTTCATCATGAATATCTAGGGCATCAGTTAGATTGGAATTACTCCCTAATACGCCTGGATTTTTCTGATCCACTGGTTACACTGTATGCTTACCAGGAATCATCTCAAAAATGTTTATGGCAGTAGCATGCACTTATTACTGCAACTATGCAATTTCATTAAATTATGAGTATAAAAAGAAAGTAAATAAAAAGTGTTAGAAAAAAAGCAGTAAATTAGGCAATGGTAAAGAAACTGTTAATGTCTGAAGAAAAACTATAAAACTCTAAAAGAATTCTGCATTCACTTGGCTTCACAAATATTTCTCAGTCCACTTCAGAGAAACCCAAACAAAACTGTAAACAGCAGAGCTCATTCAAGAGATATGAACTCTAATCAGTGGATTCATACTTTAATAATTTTCAAAAGGTCTTGGATTAACATGGAAAGATTGATGAATGAATGTACATCTATGTTTCAAGTCAAAATAAAGTATTTAATGTCTGCATCATTTTGAAATGAAACATTTTTAATTGAACAAATACTGTGATATTGGGAAACATAACAGCATTTGTGCTATATTTCTTTCTACTTTTTAAGTCCCTTTAATATCACCAGAAGGATCAATTAGAAAAGAAATCATCCACTCACTCAAAATAAAAAGCATGTGCAAAGTGTGTTTGCAAGAGGAGAGGAAATGAAATCTGTGACATAATACATGTAAGTTTCAGTGATGACTGTGAAGGGAAGAGTCAAGAGGATCCAAAAGGAGACTGACCTTGGCCCAGTTTGGAAGAGAATCCCCACATGTGTAAGGAGACCTCAATTGTTAGAGGATGTTCTCACTGTAAGTAACTGTGACACCCCAAACAACTTGTATAGTATCTTTGTGCCTCAGCTACTTCTTGTCTAAAATAAAAAAGCAAAGGTAACCTATTATCCTGGGCTAATTTAAAAACTCACTGATTTTTATAAAAACTACCAGATCATTCCTCCAGAGGATATTGTCATTTCAAGTTTCTTTTTTTCTTTTGTACTATCTACAGAACTATGACTGCCTTGTCATATGACTTAGTGGAAACCCTCAGAACAACTACTACAAAGGCATGTCCCAGGGAAACTAGGACTTTCACTTCTTGAAGTCTCCTCAATACCCTTCTACTCCAAGCCATCAAGGCGTGTTTCACAGAATTCTTTTCTAGCCAGCTTGGGGATATTATGGTACATCTACACATTATCCAGAAATAAAAGTGTATACTAGGAATGACCCTACCTATTAAGTAAATCAAAGGATTCAAAATTAATAGCACATTGCTGATGTTCTTTCCATAGGCCTGTTCATAGGGACTGAAGGATCTCCAATTAAATCTGATGTACTGTGACTTTCAAACTGGAGTCTCAGAGAAGATATGTTTTCACATAACCCCGACTCTTAAAAAATGTGGTGGCACTGTAACTACAGAATAGAGATACCTTGTACAAATACTAAGGTAACTGAACAATAATACTTTCTTTTTAGGGTCCAGCAATTTCAAAAATTTAAAATTTTCAGTTTGTGTGTACAGAGCACTTAAGTTTTCTGAGTGTTATGGCTATTAACCCAATTCTATACATTTGATAATTTTGGTACCCTGCAGGCTAAAACAGGTAGACACAGAGTATAAAATATAGATCTCTGACTCCATTTATTCTAGGAAAAGGAATGACATTTCCTATCTCTCCTATCATATTTCAAATCACAGCAGTTTAATAGAAGTAAAGAAAGCAGCAAAATTGGCAAAGAATAACTTTGAAAGCACATAACTCATACTGTTATACTAAAATATTATTAGTTCACATGCTGTCACAGTTGAGTTGTTGTTAATGTTACATTTTAGTTTTATTAATTATGCTTTACTTTCTAACTAGATATTAAGTTTATTTTAAGTACCTACTGTGTCTTGTATTTCTTCTCTTTCAAAACACCTGTCCTAGTACTGTACACAAAGAGAATGCTCAGTAAATATATGTTGACTGATCGATTTATTAAATGATTGTCAGGGGTCAAAGGAGTCTCTCTAACCTGCAGGTAATGCCAGTGGTGAAAAACATGAGAAGATGAAAATGTACTTGTGAGTTTTAAAGGACTCGTCCCTGCCCTGTAATATGTAACAGTGACAAGAGTATTTATGTAAAGTTTTCAAAAGTATAAAACTGCACTTTGCTTTACATAAAATTAGTAGAATTGTCTATGCTTCCAAAAGGACACTACATTATGGCATTTTCTCACACTGAATTTCATGACTCTATCTCAGAAAGAACCAGAATGTATTAAAATGTATAAGACATCCTGTATTTCTTCTAAAACAAAGTAAAAGTTATCAAAAATTATCCAAATACAGTATGAACTGTCCAGTTCTCACTTCTCAGGTATTCATCTTCATCTAAGGACACAAAAGTACATGAATGACTAGAGGCAAAAGATCAGGTAAGTCTCACAGCCACAGCAGAAAAAGAAAAAGGGGAAAATGCCATACGTCTTCTTATTCTGTGTTTTCTTTATTTTTTGCAGCCTTGTGCAAAGTGCAGAATGTTTACAATTCACAACTTCTCAATTTTCTCTGAAATATTCTATCAAAAAGAAGGAGCCTTCTATTAAAGTTAACAATTAGCATAAGGAATCCTTAATAAACAATAGACATTAGATCCAGCCTTCAAACAGTGTATATAAAATTAAAAGGCTCTAGGCCAAGGGAAAAAAAGAAGAGGTACTTTATGTGCCTAGCCATATAGCTCATGCTATAAATTTGAAGTGCTTTAATATACATATATTGTATTGTGTGTGTGTGTGTGTGTGTGTGTGTGTGTGTGTGTATATATACAGTGTGAAATTAATGCTAAATATAGAGAGAGAGAGATTTCTACATATATCTACATATAGAAAGAGATCTGTATCATCTATCTGTCTTCTGTCTGTCTATCTATCTAAATTTTGCAAAGCGTTTTTAGTCACTGAGTCATTCTGGAGCCAAGTCCGAAATGAGTAATTTTATTCTGGGATAGAAAGTATCCACATTTCTTATGTTTGTTTAATGACCCAATAGTATTTGGATAATGAGACAATTGAGGGTTGAGAAAGGTACACCATTCATCACAGTGAGTCAAATGCTAGTAACACTGTTTATTTACAGTGCAATTTAGGGAGACCTACGGCTCACACTGTCTACACAAACAGAACAATGAAAGTACTTAAAGCCATTTATATTCATTTAAAAATTAAACCCATGGGGGTGATGTCAAGATTTCTACTCTTTCTGTCAGAGACATAGCACTTTTCAACAGCTGTATGCCTCATTCTTTAAACAGTGCACAGGGTGAGTTTGGATTTCTACAATCTTTTACTGTAATGGAGAAATAACAATATTGGATAAAGAAAAGAGTAGTTATTAGATCATCTACTTTATCTCCATAGTTATGTCTATGAGACATGCTGTCTCAATTTTTTCCAGGTCTGTCTTTGATGATCCCACCATTGTTGGTAAATTCTGTAGGGTGATCCTTTTCCTTGGCAATGAATCTGTTTTGCTATTTGTAAAAATCATGTGCATGTTTGAACGTTACTTACTAAGCTATTCACGTGTAGTCTAATCATATATCACCTCCATATTCTTGCTTTGTTCCTCCAGGTTTTAACTGCTACTATTCCACTGACTCACACTTTCAAAAAGATTATTTATGAAATCAAATGAAAATAATTATATCTTATATGATTTAATGAGGGAACATGTATCTAAGTATATTAGGAACATGTGTTCAGATGCATAGTTACATCTAAAGGTAAGGTAAGTCAAAGTGAGGAGGGTTCAGAGCTTCTGATTCTTGTTCTTCAACATGGAGAGAAGCTCGATTACATAGACAAGAAGAAAATTCCATTATAATTTGAGCATCAAGAGATTAGGTCTTTGTCTGTCTTGCTCACTGATTTAGCCCTAGTACCAAGCATATAGTGCCTGGCATGTGGCTGATAATCCTTCGCTAGACATATTTTCTTGTTAGAAATACTTTGCTAATATAAAGCCATCAAGTGTTAGTGATGGTAGAAATATTTCTGACAATTTCACTCCATAAATATTAAGATTCAGCCTATTGTAATCTCTTTGTTTTCCATCTTTTTAGTAATGTTTTCAAGACCACCTACCATAAAAATAATGGCAAAGACTCAAAAATATTTGCATTTTTTTCTTTAGCTCCTCTGTAAAACACTAGCTTTATTGGCTCACTCACTTCCAACACAACTTATCTAATTACTCTGGTTTTTATTTGATTTTTCTCTATTAATATACATAGCCAGAACAATTTGAAAAAAAATGAGACTGCATGATGTCAACTATCAAATTATTTTAGAGAGCAATGTTATACTAACTCTCTTTGTAGTCATTAATCATAAGAAGCCATCAAACTTTGCCTTTGAGATATTTAACCTAATAATATTTTACTAATGGAAATATAACTAATGGCTATAATTTAAATTTTAACATTTTATCTGCAAATAAACTTTTCTTCCTCATGATAATCTTAAACATAAACTATGTTAATGCCATAATTTTATCTTTGGTCATATTTCCCATTTCACTTTAAGTATCATTACCACAGTTATATTATCAAGTCTCCAAATATCTTTCTAATACTTCCAATGGTATTTGAGTCATCAGCAAAATTTGAATATAAAAATCAAATAATACTAAGACTGGATCTTACTGATACATATTCTTTGAGTATTTTAATTTATACTTAGCTATTACTATATAGTTGCAGTAATGATCCTTATTATTTGGGAAAGCATCCATGTATTTGCCAGAAATTTTAAAGACTCACATAACTTGGCAATTTTTCTGGGAAAATTTGAGATCCCACAGCCTTTTTCAGTAGTTATCATTTTTAGTAGAACTTAGTAGCTATTTATTCGACACATGCATCACTCTTTTACTCATTGTGAAATATATATTGCGAACTGACTGCTTGCCCACCCCTCTGCTAGATCTGGAGATTCAGACATTAAAAAAAGACATGGTTCTTGAATTCTGAAGAGTTAGAATCTACTGTGAACTTGCATTCCTTGTTCTTTTCTCTGTATACCTTGATTGTGGTGTATGTTTTTGAAAGTTTCCTCTTTTATTCAGAAAGTTTCAAGCTTAGCAATATAAAGTGAGTATTTTTCAGAACATTTTTATTCTAGTAGAATACATAAAATTCAGAATGATGTAAATGTCCATGTTCAGTTATACCATGATATAATGATAATTTTTAAAATACTGATAGGATAATCTGTTAAAAAGTAGCAAATTTCAATTTTTTAAAGTATAATGCATCTCATTCTATGTTTTCTTCAGACTTTTATCTCATAATGAAATTTTTAAAATGTACATTTTTTCATGTAAAAAAATTTATATCTGCAAATGGTGAGAAATGCTTACTTACACAACTCTAAATAGACAACTACCTGAAATATTTTCAGATAGAACCCTCAGTGAAAATTTCAGGTTTGGTATAATTGTGGGAGGGAAAAAAAAATTGGTGGGCATGCTAAACCCAGGAGAAGCTGTGACAGAGAGTACTACACACTCACCGAAATCCACTTCCTCTTCTTCCTGGGCACAAAGCTAGATGACAACGTCTAGCCTCCAAGTAGTTAGGTCTGGGCATGTGCCTGTTTACTAGACAAAGGGATATAAGCCATAGTGAAATGTGCTGCTTCCTTCCAGCCCTGGTTTGAAATATCTCTAGGATTTAGTCTCCATGCTCTTTCTTCCTTATGGCAAAGGAATGGGAGAAGCATTGCGTTACTGAAGTCCACTACTTAAAAAATGCCGCAAGGAGTAGGCAAGAAACAGACACAGGATGCAAAAATCTTGGAAACTGTTAGTTTTTATATATTTGTTAAAACTGCTGCTTGTGAAAATTCTGAAGAAAAATCAAGGATCTACCAAAACTGCAGCTCAAGGGGAAAAGGTTAGTAAAAAGCCAGCATATTAGTTTGGACTGGCTGCTGGTTGATGTATCTCTCAAAGCACCATGGGAAATAAATGAGCTCAGGAAAGAACTGGCTTGTTTGCAGGCAGACACCAAGTGTTTTGCAGTACTGGAGAAGCCAACTCCTTCAAACCCCTAACATAAGAGATAAAACTGAAAAAGGCCTTGAGCACAAAGTCACAGTAAGTTTTCTTAGTGAGACAAGGAATTCAGCCCTGCAGCAAAAGATAAGATTAAGGATGCTGCCTTCCTACCAAAACCTACTGTTCAGATGGCAGCCACTACTATGTTGAAAGAAACAGGCATGAAAGCAAAGAAGCAAAGCAATACAGCAAGACAGAGAAGTAAATCTAAAGAAAGGAACTTGGGTATGGTCACTAGCACTTGGAATAAACTGGAAACAACTACATTAGAACCCTAATAACTTTCTGAAGTAATTCTATTGTACTTATACATCTGAGCAATCAGCTGTCAGGTACAATCATTCTCCCTTTTGTACAGATTTAGACACTGAGGTACAAATAGGAAAAATTAAAAAACCTTCCTCTAGATCACATTTCAGAACTATTAGGCTCAGGCTCAAGATTCAAACCAAGGCAATCTGATTCCAGAAGTTATACTCAGTCTTTCCATGGGGCCGTGGTCATGAAAAAACGCAAAACTGCTGGCCAAGTGCTGAGCTTCACCTGACTGCCTCATGGGTTGTTGGTACCAGTAGCATCAGCAGAGAAATTCTATAGTTTGAGAAACACCAATAAGAGTTAGGAAAATTTACATTCCCATAAGAATTCCTTGTTTGAGAAAAGAATTCAACAGAGAATCCCTATAAACAAAAGGCTCCCTTAGTGACTTTCAAGTAGAATTTACTTCACATAAATGTAAAGATTCACAACATCCCAGGCATGCATTTGTTAGATGAAAGTGAAGGGCAGTGCTTAATTCTCTCTACCCCAAATACTTGGTTTGTGGAGGCAAGGTTTGCAATTTTTCAAATATTTTCATGGAATGAAAACATTATTTCCTTCTAGTAAAAGGAAACTGTTTCCAGAGCTCATTAAATAAAGCACTATTTCTGTCCCTCAGTTTTCTCCTAAAATATCTTGCATCGGTGCCATGCATTGATTGTCATAAGTTCCTTCTATAAGAATGCTGTAATAACACAGGTTGTAGACTTTCTACTTGCTTTGGACTCTTAATTTCTTTTTATTCTCATATCAGAGTGGGCTCTATTTCAATGTGTATGCTCTTTCTCATTTATTTACTTATTAATTCCATCATTACTCATTCATTCAAGAAGTAATTATTGGTCTATCTATGAATCAGTTACACTGGTAGATATAAATTACTAAGGTTTCTCTCCAGCATTACTCAGAACAATGCCTGGAACACAGTGGACATTAAACAGTTTAGAAATGAATGAGTGAATGAGTTAATCATGAATGAATGAACAATCTTAGTTTAGCAACTACAACAAATGTAAACCTAATAAGAAAAGAGACACAGCAAGCACTTGAATCCATCTATATCAATATCTGAGTGTGGGCTACAGTGTCTGGAAGGGGACTGATTATATGGGAAGTGGATCCAAAGTTTAGACTCAAGGATGGGCAGAATGAAGTTTTGACAAGGATGGGCAGAATCGGTTTAGAAGGATTCAAAACAGGGGACAAAGACAGAGATATACGTAGTTTGCACAAGATCACTTCTTTATCACACAGATTCTTTTCTTTTCATAGCCACATGGCCTCAGTGCCCTAAAATGCCCCCAACAAATAGACTTCCCCATTCCCACATTACTCCGATGCTGATTTACTGCCCAGAGCACTCAAAGGCATGAATCTAGCCCTCAGCACTGAAAGAGTCTCATCACCTTCCTAGCAGGGAGACACAAGTGTTGGGGTAAACGGCTTACACGAGACCTGAGGGAAATTTCTGCTAGTTAAATAAGGGCACATAAAATTGAGGGACGAAACCACAGATGTTAAATATAATATGGTTTGAGAGAACTGTTTGTCTTTAGAGTCCTGTGTATTCTTTCCTTTCAGTATTACCCACTTCAGAAAGTAATCAATCTCAGCCTGAGGCCATGAATGAAAAAGTATATGTTGTCTCTTCTGATCAACAGAAATGCCAAGAAAAGATACCCATTTATCGAGATCATTTGGATGTTAAGGGGGCAAAACATTTTAAAACTAACTTCCCATGAAGCTGTTCTGACATAATTGAGCCTTAAAATTATTTTTTAAAACAATTCCATTCACAGAATTCCTTCTTTGCCCTCTGTGTTAATGGTGCCCCTAGCCCCAAGCAAGATTTCATCCTCTTTCTCTCTTTGTTATACCTCTATCTATAAATCCTTAACTCCCCATCTGGTCAGATTTTGAGACATTGGGTTAACAGCCTAATGTCATAGAAAAGTCACAGCTCTACGAGCAAAGGAAATGGTTCTAGTGCCAAGTTTTGCTACTCGTCACTCTTGCTACATCAATCTATACAACATGATTGAATGAACTTTAAGACTCCTTTCTTCCATGATAGATTTAAGAAAATGCAAAAGAATTTAATTAGAAATGAAAGACTTTCTTTTAGGACACTGGGGGTTTTTTTTGGCCTTTTGCCAAGCAATTTTAAAGAGAATAGATATTTCTTCATTTAAATCACTTCACTTGGTGCTGCAGTTAGAGACCTGGCCCAACAGGCACCTTTTTATCCCTCTACTCCAGACCACTGTCAATTCGAGGATGAACAATGACCCATTAGCCCATCAGCACTCTTCCCAGATATCTTGTAAATTTGAGCTGAGGTCCCGAGGCTGTAAAGATGAGAGCTCACTGCTTCTTTCAGACAGCCTCATGGAAAAGCTAGACTGAAGAGCCTAAGGCTAACTCGTAAAGACAAAGGGTGATGAGAAAACAGCATCTCTGTTTTATGACCAGCAAAATCTCTGGTTTCTGAGCCCAATTCCCCGTTACCTCCAAGTTGAGTTAGATTTCCATCTTTTACAGCCAAATGAATCCTAACTAATAAAAGTGTCTTAGAGTTGCACAATTAGCTGCTTTGTACTTATCTGTAGAATTGTTTTTCTTCTTTGCTGAACTGTGTATATTTCTTAAGCTCCTCAGGGTGCTTGTTCTATTACATATTTCATCTCTTCTAAGGAAGCTGGCATCTTGTCTACTTTATGCCTCCTTTACCCTCTGTGTGTCAAGGCATCATTATCTTACAGTACTTGTGTACATCCAAGTGTTGTAGATATTGTTTTTTCTTTCTGTTTTTAAACAAAAATTGAATTAACAATGTTTTAAAATACAAAAACAATTATCAGGTTCTTGTGCACAAAAAGTTATGTTGTAATTTTATTTTCTGTTATCAATTATCTGGCTAAATATTTTATTATATTTATTACAGTAATTGTCACTGTGCTTGAACATTTAAAAGTTCAAAAGGTAAAAATATTTCACAGCACACGGTTTATGAAGCAAAACAACTTGAAAATACCACTGTAATTCCTTTCAATTTTAAACAATTTGGGGAATTATGTATCATATATAATCATATAATATATACATATATATAAATGCTTATAATTTTCTCAATTTTTCCTTTCTTTACATTTAGAAAATACGTTTCCTATTTAAACTAAAACATTGTTGTAAGTTATTGAACACTAAAGAAACCACAGATAGTCAGAACTGGTAATTACAATAATAAAAATTCTAAATATCTAACTCAAGAATGCTACATAATAAAATACACGTTTAATTGCATGTATGTGGTTTAAGTGGGGGAGAAAACTCCCCCACTTAATGGAATGTAATTGCTACATAATGAGTGCCTAGTAGAATCTGACAGACCATAATGAAGAGCGGCCCTTTCTCAGCATGGATATTAAATGCTTAACCATAGATTTCACATGTGTCTCCATTAATTTAACATTACATTAAATGATGGTAACAAGCACTGAATGTGATTAACTCAGGCTTCTGCACCCAAGCACTAAATATATCGAAAACAGACAAATATAAAATAAAGACTTCATAGAATATCAGATGTTTTGTGAAGAAGCTTGTACAATTATGGTGCCACTTAGTTTTGTAATTGCGTCTTCTGCAAATCACGTGGTCTTATTTTCCTAATACACTACATTTGAATAATACCTGACTTTTATCAATCAGCCTTTGGGGTACAATGAGGAGAAGAAAGTTCCAATAAGACAGAGTATTAGCACGAAGGAGCAGGCAGAAGAAATGCGAAGGGGGAAAGAGAAACAGCATATGCAGCAAATGCAAAGATCATGGTCTTCAATACATGTGAGAACAGAAGACCAATGAGGACTTCATCTTAATGGTCATGTCTGTGGCCCTCACATTATGAAAATGTATGCCTCATGGAGTATTTCATAAAACCACAGTATACCCTGATCTTCTGTAGTTACATCAGAAAGCAGAGGCCTAGAGATAGGCAAACAACATGAATCATTGCCTACCCTTATTATGAAACCAGCGTCACAGTCATCAGTTACACTTGCTAATTCAAAAGCCCACTTCTAAGTCATTTGTTATTACCCTTTGTTACACCCTTGCCCTTATTCCCTTTCCTTTATCGTCTTTATTTCTCATATTCTGAGAATACTAATCTGACTGGTGTATCAGTCAGGATCCCATCAGGATATAAATGGGACACTCAAATTAGTACAGTTTGAAGAAGATTTAATAAAGTGATAGATTACAAAGGTGTAGAAACTACAAGAGTCACTGTCATGCCCTGGGACTAATGACAGGGAACAGTTATCATCTCTAGGCCCAAAGGGATGGTGAGAGGAAGAAGTTATCACAACTGAGGGAAACAGAGTTGGTGAGCAGAGCAAGCCACTTGAGGGGTACAGTGGCACTCAGATGAGTCACAGAGCTAATTCTGAAGCAACCCATTGAGAGAACCAGCAGAATAAATATTCAGATCTCACTCTTCCCACCCTTTCAATATTTTCATTAGCTTGATGATAAAATTGTCTGTTGACACAAGCCATACAGATCAGCTTCCTAAGCTGAGAGCCACAAGGAACAGTTGCAAATAGATGAGAAGGGGCCCAAAAGGAGATATTAACTGAGGTTGATTAAAATTAGCCAGTGAGGTACTATGGGCTTTTCTTTATATAAAATATATTGTTTGCCAAAGTAATACATGCACATGGTTAATCAAATAATACAAACGGGCTTATGAATGAAAAACAACTACCTTTGCCCAATTGTCCCATCTATGAGTCTGGAACTTGAAGTCATCATTTTAAACCATTTTAGGTTTTAGCTCTTCCAAAGATTACTTTTGAACATTTGAATAGTATTCTCATATCATATTTCTGATTTACTGACTTTAGAAATTGCCTATTGATTGTCTGCGATAAAAGATGAAGATTCAGCTCACTTAAACCAACATTCTTTTCAATGGCTCTCCCAATTGTTGTTCAAGTTCTTCTCTAAAAGTTAACATTGCATATTTAACAGAAGACTGGCTTTGTTAAAGCTACTGGATTGTTTTAATTATAAAGAAAGTTTATTTCATTTGATGAGACAGATGATTAAGAAAGGGTATCTTCTGGAAACATCCATTAAACTTCACTAAATTTATCCATGAGCAAACTTGTCTGTGTTCTGGCAGGAAGCTTCATTAACATATCATTTTCATGCAGTAAAATGAGCACTTTTTTGGTGTACAGTTCTATGAGTTTTCATAAATGCATACATATCAAATAATAGAGTATTTTCATCACTCCAAAAAGTTCCCTTGTGTCCGTTTATAAACAAACTCCTTCTCCATCCCAACCAGTGGCGCGCATGGATTTCATTTCTATCTCTGTAGCTTTGCCTTGTCTAAAATGGCAGATAAGTGAAATTACACAACATTAAGCTTTTTGTGTCTAGTTTATTTACTTAACATAATATTTTTAAGAGTCATCTATGTTACTGAATATATCAGTAGTGTATTGCCTTTTATTGTCATTGTATGATTATAGCACATTCTAGCCATTCAACGGTTGCACATGCTAAGATTTTTAATTTTAAGAAAGAAAACAAGGAAACAAAGCAGGGTCTGCAATATATTTCTGACATAAATATGTGTGTTTATGTCAGTAGGTAGCCCTGATTTTCAGTTACTTTTTGTTCCTGATAATTTATTTATATTTCCCAATGTCCCTTTAACTATATATTGTATTTTTTAACCAAGTTATTGTTTAAATTATTTTAAAGCAAGAAGACGTATCTGTAAAATGTAATTAAGAATTAGGAAATACATTTCATAAGACTACAACACAAATTCATGTAAATAAAAACACTAATTCTAAAAGTTTTAAAAGCAGAGAGCATCTTTTTTAAAAAAAGGTAATAAAAATTTATAAACCTCTAATATAATTCAAAGAATAAAAATATATCAAATCACAATTTAATTTATTCTTAAAAATACTTTAGGGCTAATTTCATACAAAGAGCTTTACAATATACAAAGCATATTTCCATTCATCATATTGTTTCATCAGAATTACAGATGTCAATAAAATGCTTTAAATGTCAGAAAATTAGGCCCTTTTCATCTTTTAATTTATCATTTATCATAATAATAAAAACAGAGCCCTAATTTTCACCATTGCTGTCTAGAAAGCTAAAATGGAAACTTCTGTGGCAGAGAGAAAAACATATCATCTGAAGGCAATTTAAATAAAATAATATTATGAGCAGAAAATGGAATGGATTTGCTAACAACTCAAAATAGGAGAAATGGAGAATCATTTTATCAAATATCACTAACAACACATAAGGGAGGAAAGCGACTTTTACTTAAACATTATAAAAGCCCTTGACACAATATTATAAGGAATTTCATTTGGAATAAACTTTTATCTGAATGGCAAGATCAAAAGAAAGTGATAAACAACCATTATTCAAAAGAGGACTGTATGCCAGACTAGTGATGTTTCACCCAGAGGTCTTGAAATTCTCAGAAGAAATTTCTGGGAGAGATAAATGAATAATCATTTGATCCAATATAAAGCTGAACTAAACAGCTTGCTAATTGCTTATGAAATCAAAGCATAATGAAGAGAAGAAAAAATAGCATAGAAGAATTTTTTAAATAGAAAAACCAATTATTTTTATAATTTTTCAGCAGTCTTTGTTTCAAATTTTGTTTTTCTGTCAGTGTTTTATGCTATTTAGTAACACATGTCTATTTCACTTCATCGGGAAATTCATCCAGCCAGTTTTCAGGTGTAACTTAACTCAATACAGTGTCTTTGTCAGATCCCCAAAGACTCAACTTTTGTTTCATTGAGCCAACATAGATAATAAAATAGCATTTGGGAAGCTGAGCCAGACATAATAAAAAGATCATTTCCCCAGAACTTAGCGATGTTTATATATTTACAGACTTCACAGTAAAGGAAAGCCATATGTGAAGCAATAATGCCAAAGACATTTACAATAAAAGAATTATGAAAGTTAGCTGGCATAAAGTAAGAAATCTTAGAGAACAACTTTAGTTCTGTTTTCTCATTGCTCTACCCCAAAATAAAGGAGAAAGCATCATTAAAGCACATGGAGGCATGATACCAAGATGCAGTTACAAGTTTAGTCAAAAGCCCTAGGAGTGAAAAAGGGATTCCAGTAATTTCCATTTATAAATCACAGTAAAGAAGAGGATGAGAAAAAATATAAAGGGGAACTTCACATCTTCTTCAACTCTTCTTCATTTCAGTGCAAATTATGGTAAGTGATTGGAATGGGTGAGGGTAGTATAGCTGTTTAGTTCGGTAGTTTTCAGCATAATTGTAATGAGATCAAAATGTCAGCTCCTTCCATTATTGGACCAGTTCATGTCTCCAAGAGAATTTTTCTTTTGTGGCCATAGGCTGTACCTTTTAAACATCATCATCCATTAAAGTATTCTTTTGATGTTTTGTGTGAGCTAATTGTCAACAATCCCAGCAGGAAGTTACATAATTTTAAGGTCACAAGAGAGCAAACACTGTTCTTTAGCAATAATGTGAATAGGCAGACAGGAGTTCACTAAGAATCCATTTGCTGGCAAAAGCAGACATCTCAGACTTGTCAGTGAGGAGGAGCCATTGTCCAGAATGTTCAAAGTAGTGTCAGAGCCTGAGCCTCCAGGGTTTATGCAGAAAAAGACCTTCACAGCAACTAGTGCATTTGACACCTCCCAGAAGGCTTCTGTTGCCTTGTTAAGGAGGGCAACCCTGGCGTCTACCCTCATCTAAAAATATCCATATGATAACAGCAAAGAGGACGAACAAGTTTCCTTCTGTTTTGGAATTCTCACACACACACACACACACAAACACACACAAGTCAGAAATGATCAATGCTATGAAGAAAATAAAAGAATGTCACCACGAGTGTCTGGTGCTCAGGGAGGAAGCGGAATTACTTAAATAGAGTAGGGAAGGGAAGTCTGACATTGAAATGGAGCCTGAACAATGAATTCAAAAGTGGCAGCTTTGAGAACCGAGCATATTCCAAGCAGACAGGGGAGCAGAACAGCCTTGGCATGTTACCTAGTCCCTCAGGACCTCATTTCTCGGTCTGTGAAGAAGGATAACAATGTCTGTCTCACGGGTTATTAGAGGACTTAGAGAAAATGATCCTGGCTCACACTGTAATGAGGGCTCTATACCCTCTTACCATCACTACCATCTGAGTTACCATCTTTTTCCCTCGGATGAGAACGCCCCCTCCCAGATACTCCCTCAAAGTCAGTATTACATATGTTACAGTGGGTGGGTCATATCAACATGGTTTGAGAACAAGTAAAATGATGAGAGAAAAAAATACCAAGGAAATAATGTATACACTGAAGGTAATTTATAAAGGTGTTTCATATTTTAAAATAAAACAACTCAGGGTCCTTGAGAGGACAAAGTTGAGGTAAGAATTCTGAGTAAGAGTCCTCTCAAGATGCACGTGAACAAAGATGGCCTCAGATGAAGAGGATATGGGCTTCCATCCAGAACATCACTTGCCTGAAGACAAATCCCAATTCTCCCCCTCGCTCAGCTTTTCCCCAAATCCTCACTACACAACTCTATCAGGTAAAAAAGACCAGCCACTTTTCCTATTATGTTTTTCTTTTTTCCCAGAAAAATTAGAATCATTTTTTTTTCCTATCTGGGAGCTCCTCATGCCCTTTTTAAATAACATACTACAAAGACAGACAAGATAGAGTAGAACAAAGAGAAAGGGCACAGGTTACAGGGCCACCTGGGTCGGGGAGGGTCTTTTTCTTACAAGCGTTCTCATCCCCCATTTCTCCCTGAACCCTGGTGTGGACAGTTTGGGACTACCTAAAACTATTAAGGATCCAAGTAGACAAATTCATATACCAATAGAAAGTAGAGAGCCAGCAGATAAAATAAAAGATGAAGACAGTATCAACTATACTTCAATTTAAGAAAAAAAATAATAAAAAGGATTAAAGGCCAAAAAAAAAAGATAAATAATAGGAGAAAGAAAGGGGTAAGGAAGCCAAGTATTAGGATGCAAAGTGCCTATGAAAGAAAACTTGAGCGATCCAGTAGAATCCAATACAAATTGTAGTCCAATTATCTAGCAAATTGTCAAATGATGAAATTCCTATAGAAGTAAGGAAGTATGTTCTAAAGCGTGATTTTGGGGGCTTTGAAATAGAGAAGAGGACTAAAAATCTGACAATAAGTGGATGAAATATGGGTTGGGGAAGGACTAAATGAAAAACTCATCATTTAGCTCAACCCATATTTTTTAAACAGTGTACTAGAGATGACAAGAGAGTCTGAGTTTTCATTAGTAAGATAAGATTTACACAAACACGTTAGAAAAAACCAAGAATACATGATATTCTCATAAAACATGAGCTAATTACTGCTGGTCTGAAAGACGTGCTTATTAGATTCCATTTGGACTTGTTCTGGTTTACTCATTCATTGATTTCCAGGAAAAGACAACTTGTGACATTAACAAGAAGCAGGCCCCTGTTTCCCAAGAACTGTTGGGAAACATCAATGACTCATTTATGAGAGTAAACAAAAGGATTAAGAAAAGCTATTTCACAACCATAAATATATATTAAAGTTACAGAGCTCTTTCCCATAAAAGCCTGTAAAGAAAATGGTTAAAAAAAAAGAAAGAAAGAAAGAAAGAAAATGGGTTTTGCAGAAAATAAACAGAGGAAAGCAGTAAAAAAAAGTTCAGTAACTTAATCTAAATTGAAAACATTTTGCTTCCCAAAAAGTCAGAAGCATATTGGAATTTCTGGTTTGTTTTTGGTTTTTTGCTCTCTCTCATTAGCTGTGTGGCCCCTTTGTATTCAGTGTTAGAAAATGATCATCAGCATCACCTACCATATTGATTTCACCAAGGTGCAGTGAACTGAGATATTCAATTCTTAGCAATAGTAGATTTTCAACATCTCATTAGGTTTACCTCTTCATCAAGAATTACCCACATACTGTAGGCCTGAACTACAATGTACTATATTTGAAATAAGCAGCTCAGGGATAAGAATTCTGGCACAGTAATAAATCTTAGGTAAAAAAAATCTTATTTTGAAATTTCAACTTTGTACTTTTGAAATAATGGCAAATCTACAGAATAAATTGCCAGAATAGTAACAAAATAATAACTCTTATACCCTTTTTACTTAGATCCCCAGTTGTTAATGTTTAACCCCATTTGCTTCATTATCCTCCCATTTTCTGTATATATCATCTTTTATTTTGGACAGGATGTCCTAGGACTTATAAATATTCCAGCATGTGCTCCAAAGACAAGGACACTCCTGATGTAATGCCAAGGACGCATGCAGAGTCTGGTCATGAGGAAATGTTAGACAGATAGATGTACTGAGGGCAATCATACAGCATAAAAGACCTGTACTCTTTAATTTTGGGGGGATGTAATTAGGTTTTACTTGTTTGATTGTTTATTTATTTATTTAATGCAGGTACTGGGGATTGAACCCAGGACCTCATGCATGCTAAGCATGTGCTCTTCCACTGAGCTATTACCTCCACCCCCATAAAGGCCTGTACTCTTTGTTTTAATTTTTTTGGAGGTGGGTAATTAGGTTTTATTTGTTTGTTTGTTTGTTTAATGGAGGTACTGGGGATTGAACCCAGGACCTTGTGCATACTAAGCATGTGCTCTAACACCGAGCTATACCCTCCCCCTATAAAGACCTATACTCTTTAAGACTGTCAAGGACAGAAGTAAGGAAAGACTCATGAGGTGGAAGGAGTCCGGTGAGACATGATAGCTAGATGCAGTGTGTATTCTTGAATGGGCTGCTGGACCAGGGGTAAAGAGATACCGTTAGGGAACATGCAGAACTCTGAGCAGGATCTATGAGTTGGGTGGCAGTGTTGTTATCAGTATTAATTTACTGATTGGGAAGGGTGTGTGGTGATAATGTACAGAAGTGTCTTTGTCTTGAGAGTACACAATGGAGTATTTAACAGAGATGGGACATCCTGTCCAAAATAAGAGATGACACTATGTTCTGCCATTCAGATCCCCCACACAGAACCCAAAGGCCTACCTGTCCCCTGCTTCTGTGAGCCCTGCTAACAGCTCTGAGTCCTCCCAGGAACTGACCCTTGCTGAAAATAGCTATGATCATCCTCAAAAACCTTTCAAATCTATTATTATTTTTATTCTAAAATTCAAAGTATACAAATTTATATATGAATACATTCTCCTCATAAAATACATTTATAGTCAAGGTGATTACATACCTTGATCACCTCCCTATCCCTGTTCCTTTTCCTCTCCACAAGGAACCACTGCTCTCAGTTTGGGACCATGCTTCAAGACCCTGTTTTGCATATGCAATTATTCCAGTTCTGATCAGTGACCAATGTAAATTCATATATACAGAGAGGAATTAGAGCTGAATTCATGGATGCTTGCTATGGTGAGGTCTATGTTTTTATTTTTTAACATTTTGGAGGCATTTTCCTATGTTTTGACAGTCTGTATTCTTATTTTTTAAATGTGTATATTATACTTGGGGCATTGTATTGATGTTCTAGGTGGACAATTCTCTTTTTTCTCAAATACCATGAGTAATAATTATACTGATAATTTTGTAAAGGACTTTGAAGCCCTGAGCGTTATGCAATATATGCTATAATTCCTGAAGTCTCTTAATAAGGGTATAATTTCACAACTTACAAAAGACATTAAAATTCATTATATTATTAATTGCTGCTGATGATAAAAGTAAGAGATGTTTATTATATTAAAAAGGTAACAAAAAAGGTCACTTATAATCGTATCTTTTTTTCTTAGTGTTTTAGATATATATAAAAATAGGGTAAAAATCTTTTTTCCTCCAGTATTATACTTAGTGGTCCCAAGAGCTTATTTTATTTTTATATCTATATATCTGCATATTTATATATAATATGCTTTTTATATTTAAGCATATTTTTGTGTTTAATCTCACAGCTATAAATAGATAGGAAGAGAAATGATTGATTGATTGATAGATGCACACAGCTAATTTATTTTTTGCCAAAACAATGGACTGTGCAATTTGCTCTAGTGCAGATAAAGCATCTATCATGAACCACCTT
The DNA here is from genome assembly GCF_048564905.1 of Vicugna pacos. NCBI lineage: Eukaryota > Metazoa > Chordata > Mammalia > Artiodactyla > Camelidae > Vicugna > Vicugna pacos. The sequence goes on from NC_132989.1 coordinate 37,846,832, forward strand.
TACGAGTCAGCACACTCACACATATACCATTATTCTCACATTAGAATAGATGTATAAATGCATTAATCCCCAAAGCTGACATTAATGTTTTAAGATATCTTTGTACCTTTGATAGATGGAAAAGATCCTGTTTCAATTTGCATTGTAAGCTGTTTATTTTATCAGATGTTTTTCATCATTACATTTCACCTAAATTGTTGCTCTTTATCTGCTATCCATTTCTTTTCTAGGCTGTAGGGATTTGCTTTGTATATCTTGTTGTGCACTCTTTTTATATAGTGAAAGTACTAACTAAACTTCTGTTCAAATGAGTTGTAAATGTTTCTCCCGGTTTTCCTTTCTTTGTTCTTAACCATTAATTTTTTTTAATGCTTATGTGACCAAATCTGTTGACCCTATCTTTTATGGTTTCTGAGGTTGACATCAAGCCTGGACAGCTTTCCCTACTGCAATATTTATAGTTTCTGTTTTGTGCCTGCTTTTAAGGATTCCTTTATGTATTTATTTTTTGTATAATATGAAACAAAGTTTATCTGTTTCCAAATGGATACCCAATTGTACCAATCCAGTTAATTGAAAAATAATTATTTTTCTCAACTATATAAAATACTTCATAATACTGTAAAGTACTTCTCTATATCTTATTTTGTTCCCATAAAACAGTAAAGGTAATGTCTCTGGGATTAATAATAGTGTGATGGTAAAAGCAGAAATATGAGTTCAAACAACTTCATCAACTGTTAGTTGTCACTTTTAGTAAGTAACACGACCCAAATCTCAGTTTTCATACACTTAAAACAAGGATAATGCCTTCATCCATGAATGTCTTGAAGATTCGACATAAATGACATTCAATAACATGAAATTAAAATGCCTGATGTGTGCTAGGAAATTAATAACTGTGAACCCCTTTTCCCTGTTTCCTTCTATCCACTCTTACAAACAGCTTTATTAGGTTATCCCAGAGGATACACTTCAGATTGGCTCATTCTAGTGGAAAACTTGAGCTGAAAATAAGACATGCAAAAGTTTAGAAATTCCAGGAACTGATATAGAAGCCTCTCAAGTTACTTTTTCTTTGTAGGTGCCACTCTGCACTGAGGTAGTATTTGTAGCTCCTTGTCTCTGGGGTATCACAGAGGCATACTCCAACTCAGCGAGAGAGTGGATGACTTTTTGTTCAGCATGGCTGTCATTTCATTTGCAAGTACAGTAGGCTTCTTTCCAAAACGTCAAGTATAATGCACCATTTCTGCTAAAGAAGTAAGTTGCCTTTAAACTCTCCTAGCCAAAGTAGAAAAGAATCTCAGTGTTCAGGAAGGTGAAATAGAATAGAAGGAACTTGTCAGAGGAGTAAATGATGGCCAACACACACATGCATTTCAATACATCTCATGGTGTTCTCAGTGATATGAAAAAGTCCTTAAGGTAAATAACAGGATAAATAGTTAATTTCATGTTATGGTTTCAATAATACATGGGAGGTGGCTTATAGTACTAAAAAACCCCCACAAAACATGATGTTATATATTAAGCAGGGAAATTACAACAGAAGGAAAACCAATAGTAGACATCTTTGTTCCATGTTTTAAAGGAAAGAAATGAAAGTCAACATATACTTCATGAATTGGGCACTGGGCCAGGCACTAGAAGTTACAGTCTTACAAACATATGCTTTTAACAGATTTTCCATAAATTCCAGAAATATTATAAAAATAGTTTCAGGTTAGTTTTCAAGGCTTAGGAAAGCTTCCATGCAAGTCAATGTGTATGTGATATAACTAACTGAGTATTTATGATATTAACAAGTTTTTTTCATTTTGGTAATGGTACAATGGTTATTTTTTTTAAAGAGCCATCCTCTTTCACCTATAAGATACTACCATATTTTGAGTATCTTTAAAATAATCCAGTTCTTTAAAAGGGCTTGGGTGGGAGTATAGGTGAAACAAGATTGGGCATATGTGTATTATTTCTGAAGCTGTTTGATGGGTACACAGGCATTCCCTTGACTTTTGCATGTGTTTGAAAATTTCTATAATAAAAAGTTTTAAATGGCATGTGATATCAAATCCACAAATGTTGATGGCTGGAGCTCCTATTATATACCACATAGAAGACCAACTCCTTTGTCTCATCATATGAATTCCTTTTGATTCAAATTCTTTTGGTTTAAATCTCAAATTCTGTCACTCACCAGCTATGTTTTGTTACCCAAGTCAATTAACCACTTCGTGCCTTGGTTTTCTGATTAGTAAAAATCATTGTAAGAGTATTGTGAAGATTAAATCAGCTCATCCCATTTAAATGCTTAGAACAGTACTTAGTACTTTGTAAATATTCAGTATTTGTTTGGTACTTTTCTTGTGCAGTGTCAATAGTTCACTTTGGTCTCCAGTTGCATCACTCAGATGAGAAATATATTCAGATGGCTCCCTGGATTATTAGACTTCCAACAATAATTGTTCATTTGTCTTGATAAATCTTGATAAATTGATGTCTTGATAAGTCTAGTTGTATGTAACAGTAGAAGCATTACATTCATAAGTGTATAGTGTTTCAATTATCAAGCTCAATTCCTGAAATATTGGCAAAAGACTAAAAACACTTCAGACAGTTTAAGAAAAGAAAAATGCACAAATTCAAGCTTGTGCACTGGCTAAATAAATATAAAAAGGAGGATAACAAAATACATGATATATAGATATGATACTATATTCACTCTGAAGCCCAGGAACCAAAAGATATATAGAAATGTATAGACATAATCCCATGAACAGACATATAGACCAATGGAACAGAATAGAGAGCCCAGAAATGAACCCACAAACTTTTGGTCAACTCATCTTCGACAAAGGATGCAAGAATATACAATGGAATAAAGACAGTCTTTTCAGCAAATGCTGTTGGGAAAACTGGACAGCAGCATGTAAAACAATGAAGCTAGAACACTCCCTTACACCATAGACAAAAATCAACTCAAAATGGATTAAAGACTTAAACATAAGACAAGATACAATAAATTTCCTAGAGGAAAACATAGGCAAAACATTATCCGACATAGATCTCAAAGATTTTCTCCTAGAAGAAATAAAAGCAAGAATAAACAAATGGGACCTAATGAAACTTACAAGCTTCTGCACAGCAAAGGAAATCGTAAGTAAAACAAAAAGACAACCTACAGAATGGGAGAAAATTTTTGCAAATGAAACCGACAAAGGCTTGATTTCCAGAATATATAAGCAGATCATACAACTCAATAAGAAAAAAATAAACAACCCAATCCAAAAATGGGCAGAAGACCTAAACAAGCAATTCTCCAAGGAAGACATACAAATGATCAAAAGACACATGAAAAAATGCTCAATCTCACTAATTATCAGAGAAATGCAAATCAAAACTACAATGAGGTATCACCTCACACCAGTCAGAATGGCCGTCATTCAAAAATCCACAAATGACAAATGCTGGAGAGGCTGTGGAGAAAGGGGAACCCTACTACACTGCTGGTGGGAAAGCAGTTTGGTGCAGCCACTGTGGAAAACAGTGTGGAGATTCCTCAAAAGACTAGGAATAGACTTACCCTATGACCCAGGAATCCCACTCCTGGGCTTATATCCAGAAGGAACCCTACTTCAGGATGACACCTGCACCCCAATGTTCATGGCAGCACTATTTACAATAGCCAAAACATGGAAACAGCCTAAATGTCCATCAACAGGTGACTGGATAAGGAAGAGGTGGTATATTTATACAATGGAATACTACTCAGCGATAAAAACTGACAACATAATGCCATTTGCAGCAACATGGATGCTCCTAGAGAATGTCATTCTAAGTGAAGTAAGCCAGAAAGAGAAAGAAAAATACCATATGAGATCGCTCATATGTGCAATCTAAAAAACAAAAACAAACAAACAAAAAAACCAAAGTGTAAATACAGGACAGAAATAGACGCATAGACATAGAATACAGACTTGTGATTGCCAGGGGGGCGGAGGGTGGGAAGGGATAGACTGGGATTTCAAAATTGTAGAATAGATAAACAAGATTATACTGTATAGCACAGGGAAATATACACAAAATCTTATGGTAGCTCACAGAGAAAAAAATGTGACAGTAAGTGTGTATATGTTCATGTATGACTGAAAAATTGTGCTGAACACTGGAATTTGACACAACATTGTAAAATGATTATAAATCAATAAAAAAGTTATAAAAAAAAGAAATGTATAGAAATAATCCCATGACTAGCATATGGTATTATTAAATGCCAAAATAAATTACCAAAAGAAAATATTTTATTATTTATTAATAAATATACTCCAATAGGATACACTAGATTATGCAGAAATTCTTTTTATCCATATATAATAATAATAAAGATTGCTTTAAAATGTAGCAAAATTTGTCAAATACTTTTAAGCATGTTAGGTCTAATAAAAAATGCCCATTTAGAGAGAAAATACTTAAAATAATTTCATAATGAAAATCAATGATAAATCAGAAGAACATGTAAGGAGAGGAAGGATAAATCAAGACGATATATACAAAAAATTATGATACAACATCTAAAATGAATAATCAGGTACACTTTAAATGAGTGCTTAGAAACTCATGTGGTCTAAATCAAAGTGTCATGCTGGCAACCTCAATATTTGAAATAAATAACATTAGACAGTGCTGGGGACTGTGGTAAACTGTGTTTAAATCACCTGTTGAATCTAAAGGCATTTAAACTTAGATATTTTTAAACACAGAGTGAGCCAGCACACAGTAAGATTCAGTAAGGCTCATAAGTCACTTTGCAATCTCTGCCTTTGACCAATATATCAATACAAAATCAACTTAAGTGAAACTTGTATCCATAAAACTCAAAAGTTCATTTCAAAGGATAAAATATCTGTATTTTTCCATCATAAATCCCGAATGTACTCACATGAATCAATCTCTTGGGATTTAAAAAAAATGTATTTTAGTGGACTCCTAATTGGTTTCTCTGCTTATGGTCTCACAGACTTCCAATCTTTCCCGAGGATAGCCCCAGTGTGCTCTTTTTGAGAACCCACATCTGATCATACTAACTGGCTTTAAATCCTTAGTACAGCTTATAGGACTCTTCAAAAATTTTCTTGCTCAACATTCTAGCTATTTCTCTAGCATTTCCCACACCTGTTCCCACCCATCCTTCCAGTCATAGTGAAGCCCTTATATTGCAATTATCCTAATGTTTCAGTCTAGCTCATATCTTGGTGCTTTGTACACTCCTTTCTCTCACCTACTTGGTTACATCCTACATTTATTCCATCTCCAATGCAAGTGTCACATCACCTGTCTTGGCTGAGATAGGAGCCCCTCCTAAGAGCTCTCCCCATGCCCTATTCATACCTCCTCCATGGCGTTTACTATGTTGTCTTGTAATTATTCCCTTGAGATTGCCAAGAGAAGAGAACATAGCTTTTATTTCTATATTTCCAGATGTGTGCGCAGTAACAGGTATATAATATGTACTCAATGTATCTTTCTTGAATGAATGAATTCACTAATGAGGTAGAACAGGAACCTCGTCTTCTTTATTCTGTGTGCTGTTCTCTTTTGTTAAGCTCTGCTAAACACATGGTATGGTTATCATTTGCCCTTAAGTACATAGATACCATCACCTAATCCTAAAAAGTATAAACCTACAAAGGAAAGAATGATTCTACCTCACTGGTCACAAAAGCACCACTGGCAAATTGAATACTGATTGCCTGCGTCTATAGAATGCCGAATGTGAAGGGAAAAGGGTTCTGTGTAGGGATTCTTATGTGACAACAGTGAATATGTACTGGTTTAGTTGTCTTCTAATTTAAAAAAATTCTCTATGATAAAATCCACTAATTAAGATTTTGTTTATTCCAAAAAGCACTGACATATTGCCATTTCACGGGTGTCTTACTGCATTTTTTTCCTTACAGTAAGCCTTGAACTTCATTATTTTATTTCCAATGAAGTTTTCTTCCTCGATTATTTTATACGCACCTTGCCATTATTATATGACAAACCCAAACAGGTTTTTAATTCTTCGTAAGATACAAAAATATGTTTAATGAAGTCAATCATTGTCATTTCCAGTTGAATTCAGAAGCACCTCAAATACATCTGGGATTCTGCAAGGAGGACACAGAACTGTCTGTGCTCACGTATGTCAGTGCCCTCAGGGCAGCCTCTGTTTAGCTCACCTTTGTATCTCCATGGAAACTAATTTTTTTACTCCATTTCTAGAAAATGAATCATGGGGAACACTTATTCTGTTCCCATGGAGATCTGGAAGCCCATATTAATCTTCTCCTTTAAATAAGAGACAAATATACGACTTCCTCCTCTCTTTAAAAAGGTAAAGGAGCATCCCTAAGTTTTATAGAAATATAAAATCATTGGCAACTAAAAAATGAAAAATAATGAACATATAAAACAATTAATGATGGAACTGTATACTAGAAAAAGTCCTCCCTAAAAGCAATTTTTAAAAAATGAAAATCAGACAAACTACCTAAAAATCATCTGGTTAAAAAAAAAAAGCACGTGTAGTATCAGGTTGATATTGATAGACCAAAAAGTGGTAGAGAAGTTACCGTGCAAATGGAAATAAAGAAGCTTTAATCAGAATTTCCTTGAACTACTGGAAAGTGATAGTTTATTCCTGATGAGATTAGTTCCAGAAAAGAAGTATCCCTTTAGGGAGTAAGTGGTCAAATAGTTAACTGTCTGGGATACACAAGCTTACATTCTTAGTTTTTCTTTTCTTCTCTGACAACATTATATTTTATTTAATCCAAGTTTTGGCAATCCAAATAAGACTGCTATGGACACTTGTGTACAAGTCTTGGTATAGACCTACACTTTCTATTTTTTTAGTTTAATACCTAAATGTGAAATACCTGCATCTTATTAGAAATGTATGCTTAACTTTTTAAGTAACTGTAACACTGGTTCCCAAAATGATTGTACTATTTTATATTCCCAACATCATTGTAAGAGTTCCAACTCCTCCCCATTCTTGATAACATTTAGTATGATCAGCCTTTTTTTTTTTTAATTTTAGGTATTTTAGTAGATGTTAAATGGTATCTTTTTTTGGCCTGTTTCATACGTTTTTAAACTGATGTTTGGTGCATATATATTTAGAATTGTTTTATCTTCCTGTAGAATGGACACTTTATCACAATGTAATGTCCCTCACTATTTCAGGTAATTTTCTTTGCTTTGAAGGTTATATTGTCTGATATAAATATGGCTACCCAGCTTAATTTTAATTTGCGTTTGCATGGTATATCTATTATCATTCTATACCTATAAATTACGTATACCTTCTTTTTAAAGGAGGTTTCCTATAGGCAACATGTAATTGTTCCATGCCATTTTAAAACCCAGTTTCACAATCTCTGTCTTTAAATTGGTGTGTTTAAATCTTGAGTGTTTAATATGACTTTTAATATGGTTGATTAGTCTTCCTAGCTGATATCTATTTTTCCATTTTTTTCTTTTTTCTGCCTTCTTTTGAATTAATTAAGCATTTTTAAGACTCTAGTGACTTTTATTTATACCATTTAAAAAACTGTCTTTGGTCACTGACCTAGAGTTTACAATATACGTATTTAATTAGAGCATACTTTCAAATACTACCTCACATACAGTGTTAAGACCTTATAAAAATATTTCCAATTCCTTCTTATTCTTTGTGTTACTGTTTTTTGATATCTTATATATATGTGTGATAAATACACAAAACATTGATACTATTCAGAGAGTAAACTTTCAGATAAGGCATCTTATCTCTGCCCACATCTGGAAAGAACCCAACACGGCTTTCAGTTACTGAGTCTTCCCTGGATTGTTTGAAAACTTATTTTCAAACACATACCTAATAATAGGCAGTCAAATAAATACTTTGTAATTTAATACATTAATGTCTTCTTTCCTGAAAATAAATGTTTTGCAGTTTTTACAGAACTAAGAAAATCCAGGAAATTCTCAAGGCTACATAGTAGTTCACTAAGAAAATATCCATTCTAAAAACAAAGTATATTTACCCAAACTCCCAGGATGGGTGGGTAGGGGGTGAAGCACAGAGACAGAAAGGGCAAATGAGAGGCAGAGATGGGTTAGTTCAACTTTTACTAAATGATAAAGCAGTGTTAACATCTGTCTAAGTAGGGGATTAATATTCAAATTAGTAAGATGAACAGAAAGCTTACATTCAACTTTATGTGTGTATGTTTTTTCCTGATCAATTTAACTTTCAATTCTTCTGTAAAGGGCAAGTGAAGGAGGGAAAGAAATCCACTTATTATGTATTATTGGTTTTCTGCTACTCATTTTGCATTTTAAGATTAAACTAATGTGAACTATTATTTTATATTATTATTTCCACCAAATATTTATTAGGTGCATATAATGTTTCATTCAGCACAAAATATTGCTAAATACTGTCCACTATGACATGCAGCTCCTACCTGATGACACTATTTCTCATATTAAACACCATTTCGTTGAATTTTGCAAGATTTTTGACATCCATTCTTTTTGATCCTTTCAACAATCCTATGAAATAAATATTCCATTCAATGGATTTGTAAATCTCAGGTTCAGAGACATTACTGGGTAAGTGATACACTTTAACAGATGAGAGCACCAAGTCTGATCTCCGCACCCTGCTGTACCTGGGGTATGTATTATTCAAGTCATCTCTGATGTACCATTGCTATATCGCACTTGACTTCTGCTATCCACTATCAGTCATGCAACCAATTAAACCAAAACCATTTTTATCATAAAAAGACAGCAGTTTATTTCCACATACTTAAAGAGATCTCAGTTTAGGTCTATGTGACTTTCTATACAATGATAACCACTCTTCTTTAATTTCTGGGGAATTAAAATTCCCCACAGAAATTCACTTATCTCCAAGATTAACCATGTTCTAAGTGAATACAGTCACATGGCTATGATTAATTGGAAAGTTTCAAGCCACAGTCTGACTTGCTTAATCAATATAAGCAAACTGTGTGCAAATGCAATGAGTATTTCATCTAATACGTGATGGCAACATCAAAAATTAAACTAATGATCTTATAGCATGTCCACTGAGCATATGATCTAATTAAAGCATGTACATTATTAGTGATGACCTACCTCAGCAGCATTTCAAATGAAGACACCTTATCCATCATGAGAAAATAAAGCTTGTAATGATCTTGAATGACAGCTGTAGTAAACCATTTACAAAGTACTAGTGTAACCAGAAATTTTATATTTGGAGAGAGAGAAACAGAGACTATAACTCAAAATTTGTGTAATACTTCCCTTAGCTACATTTGACTAACAATAAATAATGCCAAGTTTAGAAGACGTATTTCTCACAGTACTGGAATTATTTGGGAGATAGAAGAAATTCTCATTTTTAGAGCAATATGAACTCAGTTTGTATGATTAAATCTAGATTGTTCCCCGAGGAATATTAAAATCTCTCCTGATAAAACCCTTTTCTACTGATTACCCTTATCAAATTTTTGATTCTTAAAAATAAATATTTGACCTCTCATTTATGTTTAGAAACAAAAATATAAACTAAATCTCTGAATGAACTTCTCAGCAAAATATGAGAATATACTTTGTCATTTCCCCCAAACTCTCAGTTTTAGCAATTGAAATAATACGTGTTTCTGCTTTTAAAGCCTTAACTATCCTGAAAATACTTCCAAAAATCCAAATGATGAGTATATCTCATTAAGAAAGCAACAGAAGCACTCACTCATGTGCCCTCTAATAAAATACCTGATCCAATAAGAGAATCCAATACAGAAAAGGACTTAGATAAAATCAGTCTGTAATGGATGGAGAACACTTAAAAACCGGCCATGGTATTTATTTTTTAAAGCCCAAAGGAATTTGTAATGATTTTATTCTTCATGTGTGAAACAGCCCTCGCTGTCCATCTTACAAAGCATGGCACTGCTTTGCCTTCAACCAGTTGCCTAAAAGAGAGTGGGGTAGGGAAAGGGGAAGAGCACAAAGAAGGAGGCTGTTGTAAGAGTAATAAATAAAGGAAGCAGAAAGAGAGAGGGAAAGATGGAAAGAAACAGAATGAGAGAACATTTTAAGAACTTCTTAGGCTTTAAGCAATTCTTTGTGATCCCTGCCTCCCACATAATATCAAATACCAAAATGTATTCACATCCTTACTAAATACTGTCCTATATAACTAAGAGTAGAGTGTATTGCCACTGACTAGGTGAAATTACTCTATTTTGTGCATCTTTAATTACCTTCCATTTTAAATGTAATATTTTCTTTCTGTATTTTGGGACCAATAACTTTTAGGTCTCCAATATTTTCACAGGCTCTTGAAAAGTGAGGAGAACCAAGGAATCTGTAGAGGCCATGGGATAAAGCAGCCCAGCTAAGGCATAATTTGGCTATTGGCCATGAAGCTACTTATCTTTGAGCTGCTCATCTTGGAAAAATGTTCAATGTTTTCTACTACTTGTCTTTAAAAGTCTTTAATGGAACTGAATGCAGATCTCAGAATCAAGGCATACATTTTTAGGGCCTATTTTAGGATATCACATGAGTATGAGTTTAATTTTGAAATTTTACCCAATTCTTTATAATAAAGACATCCTCAGCATACATGCCTAATACTCGAGTCTGTCTTGACTTCTAGAGCCAACCTCACATAATTCATTCATTTGCATGCAATTCTCTCCATGATCCCACTGAAATAGAAAGTACTGTCAGCAATAAGGCTTAAATAAGAAAGACAGAAAATAGAAATACATTTGGAAAATGACGTAGTTACCACTAATGCAACAACTGTATACAAATAATTTGAAATATATATACATATATCACACATATACAAATAATGTTTTAGGATCCATGATCCTGCTCTTAGAGTAAATGATTACCTTTGTTTGTAAACACCAATAAGTTGTGTTAAATTTTAATTTCCCCTTCCCTAAATAAATGACAGTTTTTTTCATATCTTTTATCTAAGCTTACCAATGGTTTACAAAAAAAAAATATCACTTAAATATCCAGTTTATTTCATCTTTGACCTTTCCCAATCCTGGTACCAGCTTCCCGGGATTCCCAACATGCTCCTCATCTTTGTTCCACATGGTCCTAACAGTCTCACTTCTCTTCAAACCTTAGTTTGGAGGCCCAGCTTCGCTTCCTGATGAAGACTGACAAAATACATTCTTAACAATCACTACTTTTTGACAGATAATAATACCTTAAGCTAGGGTTCCCATAAACTTAAATGGCCTCAGGGAGCAGGCAAGTATCACAAACATATGAAGTAACCTGGCCTAAGACTGAGATCTGAAGAGCCCAAATTCCAAATTACATTTATAACATTTAAAAACATGTTAAAAGCCAAACAAAACTACTGCAGTCATCAATTTTAAGACCCTTGAGTAACCCTTTATACATTCATTACGGAATTTTTCTTGTATCTAGTAATTATTCAGTAAACAGATGGACAGGCAGATTGGTGGATCAATAAAAGAATGGTGGAATGACTGGATGAATGACTTTTGATGAGAATAGTTGTTTTTGTCTGAATATAGTCACTTAGAATTAAACAGGTAAATACTTTTTTTTTAGCTTTGAGTGAGACTAATTCTCACCAGAGGCGTATTGGATGCACAGGTTGGTGAGAGCAAAATAAGCATTTCTCAGAAAAGCAAAAGAAAATCAAAAAGTACCATTTCCCAAAACTACTGCCTGAAGAAGACTGTAAAACATTTCAAAACACCTTAGGAATTTCCTCTAAGACCAAGGAACTCATGAATGTATCTAGCTGGAAGTGCTCATTGTGACCATCAGTCCAAATGTCTAATTTTAGAAAAAAGAAAACTGAGGCACAGAAAAAAAAACTTTTCCATAAACCATATACATTTAATAGAACCAATACTATAATTCTGTCTGGGATTCTTTCCAGAGCATCTCACTCTTTAAGGAAGGAGAAAATTTCCTACTCTTGAAGGACGGAAAAATACGTGATTCTTTTTTTTTTCCATGAGAAATGTACTTTCTTAAAAGTTTAAAGAACACATGATTTTCTAATTAGTACAATAAATTATATCAGTGTTTCAAAAGCTGCTACCATTGGATCTTGGGATGTCTTTGGAATTAATCTCAATAATTTGAGAGTTACTAAGTTACATCATAAGAGGTATTTATGAAAACTATCAACTTTCACACTATTTAATTCCCACCACAGCCACTGTGCATATTGCAGATGACCCAGAATAATGTGGGGTTAATCCACCTATAACTTACAGTTGGCCCTCCATATGGCTTCTCTGCATCAGCAGGTTCAACCAATCATGAACCATGTAGTACTACAATATTTACTACCAAAAAATATCCACCTATAAGTGGCTGTATGAATCACCTATGAATGGATAAATCAACCCAAGCAGTTCAAACCTACATTGTTCATGAGTCAATTGTATTTCATTAGTGGACCCTGATGAACCATATCTCCTGGTATTCATGCCTTGATAAGCCATTCCAGACGGTGACTCAAGCCTGATCATATGACTTGCACTGACCAATGGTACTGCAGTAAGCTTGAATGCAAACAAAGACAAACTTGGAGCAGGTTCTCTTGAAACTCTCTCTCAGAGCCCACTGATGCTCTAAGGAAGTCAATGCTGGACCACAGCAAAAAGAGAGTGAGGCCATATACCAGAGCACTGAGAAACCAGACAGGTGAATGACTAGCTCCTCAGGTCCCTAGCTGAGTCCTGTTCAAATTAAAGATGCACAATATTGTAGGAACTAGTGACTTGTAGCTTTAAGAACTTAAGCCACTAAGCTCTAAAATGATTTATTACACAGAAATAAATATATATCTAATCAAAAATGGGTAGAAGTATTAATGAGAAAATAAATCTAAGGCTTGAGGGATGGGAATAGGTAAAAGGATAACATAAATACATGCCAAAAGACTACTTGGTAGACACATGTCAGCATCTTTAAGAGAAGCTACATCACCCAAGTATCAAGGCTATACTGAAGAGCATAAGATTATCAGAAAGAATAGGGAACAAAAGAAATTGCAATAACATTAAAATCATATGACTTTAAATGATTTTCACATTAAATATAATAAAGATTAAGTATAACAAAGTCTTTCGATAACTTTATAGTATAATACCTCATTTCCCCCTCACTATACAGATGAGGAAATGGAGTTCTGTAAGAATTAAGCAACTTGCCTCAGGTCTCTTGGGTATTTAAAGGATGAGACTCCAATACAGTGGTTGCCTGGATAAAGATCAGAGATTTCTTACTTTCTACTAGATAGATGAATGAGCCCATATCCCCTAAATTAGTATTCCTCTTAGCAAATGGCATTCAACTTTTGTGAAAGTGTCAATATATCATATGAAAGAAATATTAGGTTTGGGGGATCAAATTGATTCCAGTGATATTATATCATTTTCATACTGGAGCATTAGTAAACATCACTTTTTCTATTTTTAAAATGTTAAAGGTTGTTTCCTTTGTGTTTTTTTTCAAATAAATTTTTTATTAGTATTTTTTTCTAGCAGTCTAAGGTTCACAGCTTGACTGATTGAAAAAAAGTTGAGGGGAAGGTACAGGAATTTTCTACCTATCCCTTGTCCCCACATATACACACCCTCCCCATTTTCAACATCCTCAAAGTGGTATATTTGTTACAATTGATGAACCTACACTGACACATCATTATCACCCAAAGTCCATAGTTTCATATCAGAGTTCATTCTTAGTGGTAAACATTCAACAGATTTGGGACAAATGTACAATGACCCATATACATTATTACGGTATCATACAGAGTATTTTAACTGCCCTAAAAATCCTCTACACTCTAGTTATTCATCTCACTACCCCCTCATCCCAAACTGTGGCAACCAATAATCTTTTTATTATCTCCATAGTTTTTCCTTTTCCAGAATGTCATCTAGTTGGAATCATATAGTATGTAGCCTTTTCAGATTGGCTTCTTTCACTTAGTAATATGCATTTATGGTTTCTCCATGTCTTTTCATAGCTAGATAGCTCATTTCCTCTTAGTGCTTAATAGTATTCAATTGTATGGATATACCATGATTTATTTATCTGTTCACCTACTGAAGGACAGCTTGGTACTTCCAAGTTTTGGCAGTTTTGAATGAAGGTGTTATTAATATCTGTGTTCAGGTTTTTGTGTGGATATGTTATCAAATTCTTGGTGTAAATACCAATGAGCATGACTGCTGGATTGTATGGCAAGAATATGTTTTGTTTTGTAAGGAACTGTCAACCTCTCTTCCAAAATGGCTGTACTATTTTGCACTCCCACTAGCAAGGTATGAGAGTTCTTGCTGCTCCACATTCTCACCAACATTTGATGTTGTCAGTATTCCAGATTTTGACAATTCTAAAAAGTGTATAATGGTATCTCACTGTTGTTTTAATCTCCAATTCCCTGATGACATATGATGTGAAACATCTTTTTACATACATATTTGTCATTTGTCTGTCTTCTTTAGTGAAATGTCTGTTAAGGTCTTTGGCTTATTTTTTAATCAGGTTGTTTGTTTCCTTTTTGTTGAATTTAAAGAATTCTTTGTATGTTTTCAATATCAGTTCTTTATCAGACGTGTCTTTGGCAAATATTTTTCCCCAGTCTGTATCTTGTCTTCTAATTCTCTTGAAATTGTCTTTCACAGAGCAGAAGTTTTTAATTTTAATGAAGTCCATTTAAACAATTATTTCTTTCATGGATTGTGTCCCTGATGGTGTATCTAAAAAGGCATCACAACACCCATGGTCATCTAGGTTTTCTTTTATGTTATCTTCTAGAAGTTTGATAGCTTTGCATTGTACAGGTAGGTCTTCAATACATTTTGAGTTAATTTTTTGTGAAGGGTGTAAGATCTCCATCCAGATTCACTTTTTTGCATGTGGATTTCTAGTTGTTCAAGCACATTTGTTGAAAAGAACATCTTTGCTCCAGGATATTGCCTTTTCTCCTTTGTCAAAGGTCAGTTGATTATATATTATGTGGATCTATTTCCGGGCTCTCTATTCTGTTTTATTAATCTATCTGTCTATTCTTTCACTGATACCACACTGTTTTAATTGCTGTAGCTGTATAGTAAGTCTTGAAATTGGATAGCATCCTCCAACTTTGCCCTTCTCCTTTAATACTGTATTGGCTATTCTGGGCCTTTTGCTTTACCATATAAACTTTTAAATCAGTTTGGGATTGTTTTAAACATGTTTGTTTTAGAGGTTTTGGGGTTTGGGTTTTTTTTTTTTTTGACTTTACCTCCCTAGGTAAGTGTATTCCTAGTTATTTTATTCCTTTTTGATGTAACTGTAAATGGGATTATTTTTAACCTCAGCTCTAATGACATTTTGGGACAGATTGTTTTGGGGGACAGTCTTTGTTGTGGGGGAGTCCTGCATTGTAGGATGTGCAGTAGCTTGCACCTCTTCCCCAGTTGTGACAACCCAAGATGTCTCCAGACACGCCAAGTATCTCCTTGGGAACAATACTGCTCCAGTTCAAAACTACTGGTATAAAATGACAATTTCATCATTATTGGAAGGGGAAATGGAACATTTAAAAAATTCCTTGAATTCTGGTTATTTTCTGCAAAAATTAATTATATATAGCAATACAGTCAGCTCTCCATACGTGGCAAGTTCCACATTAACTGATTCAACAGAACCTGTGAATTCCAAGGACCGATTGTACTACACCACTTTATATAAGTGACTGAGCACTTGTGGATTTTGGTAACCATAAGGGTCTTGGAACCAGTCTGTCACAGCTACCAAGGGATAACTGCATAAGGATTATGTAACATATACAATGCTCAGCTTAGTAGTTTGTACAAAACACATTACTTTAGAAAGCTAGGACTGTGTCTCACAATACCTAAAGATATAAAAAATATGTAATAATATATTTAGGGTATGCCAATAAATAATAAAAGTATTTAAATCTGCACAAAATTTAAATTACTCATGTTTCTTAATAATAATTTTATATGATTATGAACTTATAGGCATTTTTCTGAACTTATTTTACATTTATTATCATATTTCATCAGCAGAATAATCTGACGAGTTGGGTATATTATTGCCCTCATCTTAAATATGCTGGGAACGAGGTGCAGAGAGGTTAAGTAATGTGTCTCGTACTGACAATAGGTAAGGGACAGAGCCAGGATTCAAACTGAAGTAGTCAGTCTCTAGGGTCTGAGCTTTCCCTATTTGCTATATTTAAGGGACGAAGTTTAATAATAAAAAAAAATGCTCTAAATTCTTGGTTACAAGGATTTCTAGATGTGATAGACTTTATTGAATTAGTCACTGTTTCTCTTCAGGGTTCTTTAAATGCTTGTTAATAACTCTTTTTAAAAGGATGAAACAGAGTTCAGTTTAAGATCATTTTGTTCTGTACTTAATAAGCTGAATAATGTTCATAATAATGAGACATTGGATTATATGTGTGTATATTTAAAATGTCCCAGGAGGAATTTAGTATAGAATTTATAAAATATTTTCTGACAGCAATGATTCTTCACTGGCAAAAAGAATTTCCAAAACTGGAAAAATGATAAAACAGACAGCAAAATAATTTAGCAGTATAACTACCTAATGGGATTTAGGTCATTAAATGTAATTTATCAATGAAAAGTCACTATTTAAAGTTGTTGGAAACAGGGAAAAGATTATTAGACGATATAGAGTAGGTACAAATAAAGGAGAAGAGAAGATAAAATTTTTATTTATATTCTCTGTCCTAAAGATCAACTGTGATATTAGTTACAAATTAATATATAAAAAGTATAAGGTATACATATTGCTACAGAACTTAGAGCTCAAAATTTCAAATAAGTGATCATGAACCTGACCTGACGTAGGAAGGTTATGATGCAAATATGAGAGATATTTCACTGGGGGAGACAGTAAGGACACAGGCATAAATTTGGTAAGCAGAAACAGAAACATGTATTAGTGTTCATACAGTTAGAAGTATTTATGTCTACATATACATGCACACAAATTTACATATGCGTTCATACACATTTTTTTGTCTGACCTACTTTACTACCTCTTTGTTTTTTACGACCTATAAATCCATTGATTAGGCCCAGAAAAATCTGTCTTTCTAAATATAGTAGTATAGTTACAGTCTTAGCATGATCTTTTCTCCCAAATTACATACTGAAACCTCTAGCTTAGGAGCAGATACAGAGATTATCCAGAACCCAAATGTGGGTCATTAATGTTTAATTTGGAAAAGCCATATGTTGCATTCAAACAGCATGTGAAATGTTGTTAGAAGTTCTTCTCTTTGTCAAGTTCTTGTTTTTCTTCATATATGTAAAACACACACAGAAAAATAATTAAGGAAAGAAGCCTAGATTATAAGAAACAGACAATTATTTAGTGTTTTCCCAAAGTTTTGCAGTCTACTAAAAACATAATTTGACATCCACAAATGACAAATGCTGGAGAGGCTGTGGAGAAAGGGGAACCCTCCTACACTGCTGGTGGGAATGCAGTTTGGTACAGCCACTATGGAAAACAGTATGGACATTCCTCAAAAGACTAGGAAGAGACTCACCATATGACCCAGGAATCCCGCTCCTGGGCATATATCCAGAAGGAACCCTACTTCAGGATGACACCTGCACCCCAATGTTCATAGCAGCACTATTTATAATAGCCAAGACATGGAAACAGCCTAAAATGTCCATCAACGGATGACTGGATAAAGAAGAGGTGGTCTATTTATACAATGGAATACTACTCAGCCATAAAAACCGACAACATAACACCATTTGCAGCAACATGGATGCTCCTGGAGAATGTCATTCTAAGTGAAGTAAGCCAGAAAGAGAAAGAAAAATATTATGAGATCACTCATATGTGGAATTAAAAAAAAAACACACAAACAAAGCATAAATTCAAAACAGAAATAGACTTCATAGACATAGAATACAAACTTGTGGTTGCAAAGGGGGCATAGGGTGGGAAGGGATAGAGTGGGATTTCAATATATATATATATATAAATTATATCTATCTATCTATCTATATATAATATATATATATATATATCTCAATAAAAATTTTTAAAAAGTACATTATAAATGGAGAAGTGTACTATAGCCATAGAAGTTTTTGACAGGAAAATTTTAAGCTGTAGAAAGAGGTTAGCTAGGCTGACTGAAATGAATAGGCTTACTTGGTAAGGATGAGTCAACAGAAGGACTTTCTCGAGTGAGGCATCAGTATTCTACATGAAGTATATAAGGAATACTAAAGAACAATTTTAGACTTGTAAAACCCTTGTTCATTGTGAACATTGTAAAAGATCAATATTAGAAGTCATAAATCTTAGATTTCATGCACTGTGTACTGAATGCTTACTTGGTGTCAGGCATCAATCTAGAGGCTAGGAATACAGAATAAATTAGAGAAAGAGAAGAGGGTCTGCAGGAAGTGAGAGAGGGAGAGAGAGAGATAAAGAGAGAATCTCTGGCTCATAAGTTCTATGGAAGATAAAGGAACAAAGAGGTGAGAGAGTGCTTAGAGTAGAGTGTGTATCATTTTAAATGTCCTAACAACCATCTCCTGGCTAGTGATATTTGGGCAAAGATCTGAAGATGGTGAGGGAAGAAGCCATGTAAATAATTCAGGAAAAAAATTCCAAACAGAGGGAAGAACAAATGTAACATCTCCCGTGCAAGAATTATCTGCTGTGTTCTATAAACACCAAATAGACCAGAACAATTGGAGAGTAGTTTGCAAGAGGCTGAAAGGTTACTGATGAAACAAGACAGTGGAAAAGCCAGGGCAAAAATACACACACACACACACACACACACGTATATATAAAAAATAAACGTGTGTGTGTGTGTACATATTACATATGAGTTACTGTGTGTATGAACAATTAAAAAAGACACCAGGAAAGTTGTAGAATTTGAGCTGAGACCTTAAGAATTAAGGTAGATGAAGGTTCCTGGAAGAAAGAAGACATTCCAGGTTGAAGGAGTTATAAAGCAAATGGAAAGTGACAAAGAAAAAATTAAATGGATGGTCCAAAAGGCAAATTTGACTGGAGGATTGGATATGCATACTGAGGACTCATGTTAAATGATGCCATGGTAGAGAGTTGACAATTCATTTATTAATGGGAATCCCTTTACATTTGAGGAGAAGTAACTTAATGTGTAATTTAGAATGCATTTGCAACCAATAACAATACACCCAATGAACAGTAGATTATGCCACAGAGCATTTATTGTTTACTTAAGAAGCCTAAAAAGCAGGCATTCCCCAGCCATAGTATTCTTCTCCTCTATCTTCCTCAGTGTGGTAACATTTGTCATGTGGCATCATATCCTCACACATCAGAACAGTAAACTCCTCTTTATGCAGCTCTCCTTTTCTCAGTTTCAAGCATAAGTTTGATTATACGTCTTTGGCAAAAACTGGGCCCCATGCCCACCCTCAACCAATCACTGGCAAAGAAGAACAGGTTGCCATTATTAGACCACACCTAAGGTGATTTAGATCCTGCAATGGTCACTTCGCTAATCTTAATCACATTCCTAGTAGCAAGGAAAAAGAAGCAATGACTATTGAGTAGACAACCAACAGAATAAATCACATGTTTGGAAAGACAAATCTGCAATTTGTGTACAGAATGGATGAGGAGGTGAGTTATAAAGGGTAGTGATGGACAGCATATGGAGTCAGAGCATCAACCAGCACATTGCTACTGAGAAACTATCTAAACAGTGTATAAGTACAACCTTGAAGGATATAAACCACCATCTAATGTGAAGTTATAAAACAGAGGAAGAGAGAGATCCTATTTGGTTTGCACTCTGCACTACCAGATTGTCTAATTGCTTCAATTTCCTCGTCTCCCCAGGAGATCACTTATAATTGTCTGATGTGTCTCCCAATTTACTTTCTATTGAATAGCTTTAAACCTTTTTGTTATACTCTTCACCTACCCTCTGGCTTCTCTGGAAAATGCAGTGTAAAAGCAGTCAGTCTCATTGCCATCTTTTACTTACAAAAATTTTTTCACTTCCACCAGCAATGCAATATCCAGTATTTGGCATGCTGCCACCTCGTTCATCCTTTTCTGCTTGAATGTTCAATTCTTTCTTTAAAAAAATTAATATTCATTGGGCAATATGGAGATTTGAAGAAGCAAATGATCTGACAAGGGCAAAAACACTGTTATGAATGGTATTTATAAGCCTATATAGGTATGAATAGCCAGCAAAATAAACACAGATAATAAAGAATATGAATATTCTATTCTGCTTTCTATTGCTACATAAAATTTCTTTTAAAATCTATGATCATGGTTGTGTCCAGATCCTGCATGTCTGTTGTCAGTCCACTGAGTTGCAATACACAGAACACCAGTCAAACAGAACACATGAAGTTCTCTATAATCAAAGAGGAATAAGACCTCTGAAATCACTGCTTACTGATTTATCCAATAACCTGGATCACATGTCTACACTCTGGCACAATCAAGCCATTTTTCTCTGGAAACAGTTCCACATATGTCTGAATACAGTGTCCTGAAACAAACGCATCTTTGATCAAAATCTGATTCATAGAAGAAATCAGATTTCACCATTAAGTTTATTGAGCACGTAATTTATGAGTGTAAACCAGAGCCAGTATTGGAGGGTGAAGCAAAATGGCTTTCAGTGACCAAAGATTAACAACCAGAGGTTAAAATACGCAATAGTAACGTCACATTACCATAAATTATAACATACATTTCTCAGTTGATAATACTAAAAATATGTGAGTGCTCACATATTTCTTTAAAGTAATACCTGCTATTCATTCTTTTTAATTAAAAAGGTTTTTCTTAATTTCATGACAAATGAGACCTAACTAAGCCCTCCTAGCTACTCTGGAATGTTAACTTCAAAGGAAGGCAAAAAATTCTTGGTGGGAAATCCTCAGGTCTCTTGCTTCCTTATGTTTTATGCAACACAGTAATGCTAAAAAAAAAAAAAATCAACCTTAGGTTCATTGCTGAAGTGTCTGTTCCTGTTATTTTTAAAAATAGAGGTCTCCTTTGTTTTTCTTTTATTTTTATTTTCCTGGCAGCAGAAATAAGCTCTGAAAAAATTATAACAAGTATTAATTTTAAATATGAATTCTCTTGAAAAATGGACTAACATAATTAATATACTTATTTCCTTTGCTATATAATTTTAAATATGTAGAAAATATATATTTTATAAGACTAATATATTTTATTTAACATTTTATTCTAGGAATTGAAAGATATCATGTCCCAAGTTGCTGCACTGATAAATCTTTCTGTCAACAAATGTAAAACAGAAGATGTAGGATAAAATGTGCCTTATGTAGCCACTTTTAGCTGTATCTTGTGTTGAAATACATCATTTTAAAAAAATAGTATGAATGACTACTATAGAGCTCAGTAAATTATCAACAAGTTGACAAACCAAAGCTTTCATCAAGTTACTTTTTCCCAGCTTCAATTTAAAATACATAAAAATATACAGAATATACAAATTGAAAGCTTTTTATGCAAAAAAGGAATACCTATTTCTAAATATATAGCCCTAAGACTAAATATCTAACATTTACTGGAAGCCAAAGAAATACCTGTTGTTTTGTTTTTCCCTGTTGATAAAATAATGTATCTGCTTAGTTTTTATCATGAAAACAGCTGAAAGATAATTCATCAGAAAAACTAAATACTTACTAAGCCAAACTAATTCTGTGCACAAATATATTGATTCTTCTAGGACAAAGTCCCAGAATGGCTAAACGTTACTGAAGTTCTTCACATTGTCTATGTTTAAACACAAATACCTACTGATCCAAACCACGTCCCATCAGAATTCACAAACCATTTCACTGCAACAACTACAAAGTAAAATGGAAGAGCAAAATCATCCTTGTGGTTCTCATTCTGTGTTTGTGATCACTGTTTTTAAACTCCTACCTCAGCACCTCTGCTCCAAACCCACTCCTCAAATGCTGCTGTCTCAACACCTCAACATTGATTTTTCTACACTTTTTCCTTTGACCAAGTTCTCGGCCATCAAAGGGTCAGGGATTTTAAACCACTTTACCATCCACACGCCTGCTCTGCCAGAAAACCTAATGGGGTAGCTGTTAAAATTAAGCCACTTTACCAGATTAGGAATCTGAAGCAAAGTCACATTTGACACAGAACCCAGAGTCACAAACTTGTAAGTGGCACCACGAGGGTTGGACCCATGACAATTACTTTCCAGAAACTTGGTTTTTGTCACCTTCAAAATAATCAGATCTTGATTTTCAAAAAAGTACTAAGTTGAGTAAGAGACCTCAGATACATAACTATCAGATATGTGATCATTTTTACATGGAAAATAAAAAATATTTCAGTAGCAGGATAATCTACTTTATACAGAAAATAAGCAAACATGAAGTTCTTGTAGCAATTGAGTGAGTGAGGTTTCACCGATAAATAAAATTATTTCAAATTGTTCAGATTTATTTTGAGTCAGCTTTGGAAGCATTAAAAAATCATGAAATATGCAAGCCCTGTGCTAGCCCAGCTGCTTAATTTTCCCAGATTATTTATAAATCACTTTTGTTCAATAAGTAAAATTACCTTCCCTGCTAAATTTGAATTACCAGACACTTGCAAAATATTTCTGAAACCAGCAACTGTTTTCTCATTTGCTACTTGGCGTAACTTCAAAAACTTATTTAACACTGGTAGCAACGTCTCTGAGATTTGATCAAGCATGTTTTAGTGATTTGTTTCCCCACTATAGCAGTGTCTGATTTCCAGCAGACAGCATTTCTGCAAATAAGCTTCCCAAGTGTGAAGTGTCTAGATCACAGAGTCATGACAGATGTGCCCAGGCCCAGGGAGCACGAAGTGGTTAAAATGGCAGAGCCCTCAGCAGCTGCAGTCAACAGCGATACGTGATATGGTAGAAGAAATAACCTTAGAGACATTCCTCTGATTAATGGGCTGAGAGAAACCGAAGTAGCTGTTCTCTTCCTGCCAAAAGTCCGAGTGGTCTAATACTCGTGATCAAACTTTGATAATCACCAGAATCACCTGGGCAGCATTCTACATCTAGAGATTCCTGGGCTCCATGCCCAGCAATTTTGTTCAGTAGCCTCAAGACCAGAAATCTGTATTTTTTATGAAGTTCCCCAGTTAGGAAACTTTCTCCAATTCCCTGGTGAGGCAAGAGTTGAATAAATGATAGAACCACACTAAAGTTGTGTATAAACACCAACTGTATTTGATATATCTACTTCTATATATTGTACATACATATATACATGCATGAATATTTGTATATTTATATATATATGTGTAGTTACAAATATGTATATTTATGTATAAATTTACTGATCTTGACTATAGTTCATTTAATTATGTGCCCAGAAGTAATTTTTTAACTCCCACTTCTGGTTGTCTTTACAATGTTCATGCAAAGAAACAATCCAGATAGTCTTATACAGAAATGTCTGAATTCAGTGGGCCTAACTGATTGATATTCTAACCCAAAACTAAGTGAATCGTAATTAGCCACCCTTACAGATAGGGTAGAAACAAGGTCTACTGGAATTTTTTCTTTTTTTGATGTGATATGTGACAAAAGAAGAATCTAAGCTGTGACAATATGGAAAACAACTGATCTAACTCTTCTCTCCTTCCCCCTGTTCCTCACTGTTCCTTCTAAGGAAAGCACATGCATTCCCAAGCAACTGCATTAGGCCATTTTACAAAGAAAAAAGAGCCAGCACTTTTTTATCTTCCAGATTCATTAGGGTAAGTGCCATAGCATCTAGGAAGAGGCTGTGTGGACTGGTGGTAAGGGCACATACTCTAGAGCCTTAGTACCTGGGTCCAACCCTAGTGGTGTCACTTACAAGTTTGTGACTTTGGGCTACCTATATGTCTTTGATTCAAGTTCCTAATCTGGGAAAATCGGTTTCATTTTAACACGTACTTCATTAGGTTAGCATGAGTATCAGTGATTGCTACGTTATTACTCAAAGAGAGGTCAGCAGACCAGCAGCACTGGCATTACTCAGAGTTTCTTAGAAACGCAGAATCTCAGGCCCCATCCCAGGATCAGTATTTTTAGTAAAATTTTCACATGTGTCATCTGATAGTTTTTTTAACTGAAGGATAGTTGATAGACAATATTAGATAAGTAACAAGTGTATAATATAGTGATTTACAATTTTTAAATGTTATACTCCATTTATAGTTACTACAAAATAGTGGCTATATTTCCTGCATTGTACAGTATATCCTTGTAGCTTATTTTATACCCAAACCTCTTAATCCCCTACCCCTATTCTACACCTCTCCCCTTCCCTCTCCTCACTGGTAACCACTAGTTTGTTCTCTATATCTGTGAGTCTACTTTTTTGATAACAAAAAATTCACTCTTTTATTTTTTTAGGTTCCACATATATAAGTGATACCAAACAGTATTTGTCTTTCTCTGGCTTATTCCACCAAGCATAATGATCTCCAAGTCCATTCATGTTGTTGCAAATAGCAAAATCTCATTCTTTTCTATGGCTTAGTAATATTTCATTATATATATACATATACCACGTTTTCTTTATCCATTAATCTGTTGATGGACACTTAGGTTGCTTCTATATCTTGGCAATTGTAAATAATGCTGCTATAAGCATTGGGGTACATGTGTCTTTTCAAATTAGGGGCATGTAACAGTTTGAGAAGCACTAATTTAAGATGTGAAAGTTTTTGTATTGTAAATTCTTTATACATTTTCTATTATTACTTAGTTTAAACTTAAACATTAAATAACTATGGCTAAGGACTAAAAACTCTACAGATATGTATATAGACTTGATACAAGCAGTGTCCAGTCAAGTCTGTGGGTGACAAATCAGGAGGAGACGGAGACCAGTTCAGACCAGAGGAGAATGAGCATGCTGGTACCAAACTAAGACCCGAAGATGAAGATATCAGAAGAACAGAAACATATCTCTGATAAGTTTCCCTCACAACTGTCTCTCTGGTGAGGGAGACAGAAAAGTCAATGAAGAATCATACTGAAGTAAAGGTTTAAAAATGCGCACATGCAGAACAGAGACAGGACAAGAAAAGGGGTGGTCAACCCTGCCCAGGGGGTCAGAGAATGCTCCCCCAAAGGACACCAATCTGAACTGGGTTTTGAAGAAGACATATGGACAAGGAAGAACACATTCTGAGCTTTGAGACTCTCAAGTGCAAATACACGGCTGTTGGGGGAAGCAGAGGTAGTGCGTGATTGCTGAATTTCAGAGTCCCTACACGTTGCCTGTGGAGAGCAGTGTCTCTCCATTTAAAAAGAGTAAAAGGAGAAGAGCTGTTAAAAAGCTGCTAAAACTTCTGGCCTGTCTCTCTGAGAGCAGTTCTGCTGCTTGGGGTAAGCCCAGGAATCAGCCTGTATACAGCTCTCCGCTATTCTGATACACTGGACAGAACGTGATGTCAGCAAGTGGCTTGATTATGAAAAGTTTTATATTC
The DNA here is from genome assembly GCF_048564905.1 of Vicugna pacos. NCBI lineage: Eukaryota > Metazoa > Chordata > Mammalia > Artiodactyla > Camelidae > Vicugna > Vicugna pacos. The sequence goes on from NC_132989.1 coordinate 37,872,473, forward strand.
CTTTCTGACAATCATAAACTGTGTCCAAGACCAAATGAGCAGCCACTGAAGGGTTTAACTAGTGCAGTGAAGTAATGAACACCTTTTTTCCCAGTGGGTAACTCTGGGGGAACTGTGGTAACGGCTGAGGTGAATCTGATTATAAACAGACAGTTTAGGGTACTGGCCCTAGAGCCTGTATTCCAGATGCACTGTGCAGCTTTGTACAAGTCACTTCAATTCTCTGTGCCTCAGTGTGCTCATCTCTGAAATAGGATGGATGATCAGGCAGCTGTAAAGATTGTAAAGCACTTAAAATATTGCTTAACTTGTAGTATGTGTATAGTAACAATAAAACTTAAATCATTATCATCAATACGTGACACCAGAATGCACACAGCAGAACTCCAAGAACAAAGCATCTATTTCTACAAAGAATTCCATAAGGATCTATTTAAAAATCATGTTAACAATCTATGCCTTATGTACAGATAAGTTCATATTTATTTCAAAATCTCTCAGGACCCTTTAATAAAGGGGAAATATTTGCCTATCCAGGTCTTCATTTGCATTGTGAGGCATCTAATGAGAGAGTGACTCAGTGATGTAACATCTAATCAGAAAGATGAATGCTCGGCTACTAGAGCTACAATACTTAGAAGATCTCCTGGAGCCAAATGTGTTCTTACTCAAACCAGAGTCACTGAAACAATGCACAGACTCCTGAGTTAGCCCAAGAGATGAGCAGAGAAAAGTTTGAAACACTTTAGTACAGTTATCCTGGCACACAGAATTCAATCCCTCTCTTCTTAAAAATAATCTAATACAAGAATAGGTTAGATAAGTCCTGGCTCACTCTAACAACAGATGCATAATCTAGGAATTCACAGTCTGTACATTCATTCTTTTTTGGCATCCTGCATTAACATCCTACTGTTGAAAGGCAGGGAGGCTTGGCAGATTTTAAACACTTCAGTGATTGGCATGTCCATTCTTTAATTAGCTATACTATCAATCATCTTCACCACTAATGATCGACATATTATCAAAAATATATTTCAACGAACTTATTTTCCAGTGGTTATATATCTGAAACTAAAACACATTAATAGACCAATATGTGTCTCTTGACAGCTCTCATTTGAAACAAATACACAATAAGAAATGACTAAAACTATGAAAATACAAACATGTTAATTGAAGATGACATTTAATGATTTAATTCAGGCCTTTTCAATGACACAATTTATTCTGGATTTACTGCTTTTTCTGGAGACTGAACAAAAGGTGAGTATCTGTGTATTCTGTAGAGCCAGTATTCCAGGAACTAAAAAAACTTGAAAGAGAAAAATACAAAATGATGTTGTTTGGATAACATCCAGATTGAAAATTCAACGGTTTTTAAATTGTTTTCAGTGTTGATGATATCCACATAGGTATACTCCTTTCAAATAAGAAAGTTTTAAAACAGGAGTTGAATGAATTCAATACAATTATGGCCTATCCGATCTTCTCAGCCTTGCGAGGCTGTTAGCCCTGCTCTCCACTCCTCTCTGCTGAGTAACTCCACCTTGTTCTTCAGAGCTCAAGTCTAAGATTACCTCCTCAGGTGAGCTTTCCCTGCCCTCCAGAACTAGGTCAAATCCTCTATTATAGATCTTTCTCACATAAAGTATTTCTCTCTTCTAGCATTTGTCTATTTGTCATTGTACAGGGTGTGTATGTATGTATATGTGTCTAATGTCTGTCTCTTCTGTGGTTCCATGAAGGTAAAACTGGATTTACTGGGGGGCTAGGTTCAGTGCCTACCACACTCAAGACATCTAAATACTGGTTGAATAAATGAACACATTTTTGAAAAATAACAACCGCCACACCTCTTTAGAATCAAATGCCAAGTGGTAACAAGTGCTCTGAAGCCAAACTCATCAACTCAATTGTTTCAACAGCCTTAGCAACTCCGACTTTACCCACTTGAGGCCACACCACACCAGCCTACTCCTCCTCTCCTAATCCTCCCCACCATGTTTCTTCTTCTCCCCATAACTAACATCTAGGTGAGTATATCTTATGTATATCTTATATCTTATGTTTCAAAGCATTGTGCAAATGTTTTAGCTTCACTGATTTACTTAACCCCGGCTACAGCCCTGCAGGTTAGGCAGAGACCAATCCCCACTTTACAGGTGAGGAAACTAAGGTTCCAATAAGCTAAATAACTTGCCTTACAGGAAGGTAGGCATTGTTTAACCTATTGTCTCTTACCCCAAACCTGCCCTCCCAAACTTCGCTCTGTAATACTAGACTAACAGATGGCAAATGATATTTTTTTTCTTTCTATAGGTTCTGTCAGAATCAGTTTAACAAAGCACTTATTATGAACTAAACCACAGAAAGAGTACCCATCATGCACTATGGTAGGATATTATCTGTACTTTCATCAACAACATCATTATGAAGGATCAAAACACAGTGTAGAGACATCACTGCTTATGTGCATTGACTTTTCTTGGGGTATTTCTACACGAATGCACTATTAAGCATCTAATTTAATTTTAAATAAAATATTTATTTAGAGAGAGAGAATTCAAATTAACAATACTTATCTAGTATATGATTTAAACTAATCATGCCCAAATCATTTGGAGCTTTTGACACTGTTTCTATTCCTGGAAGCAGAATTTGGCATAAGTGTAGTCACACCAAAAGTGAATTCCTAATAGAGAAGACAAAAATACACTACTATAAATGTTAATAGATATGAAAACTTAAGATTCCAAAATGTAGATATTTGATTTAGGTGATGCTGAAATCCATTTCCCTGGAAATAAGTAATGTAGCATTAAAACATCAAAATCTGGATTTCTCTAGAACTGTTTACCACTTAGGACTTTAATGAAGATTTTTGAAAAGAAAAAATTTAACATGCATAGACCAGTTGATTTTTGGAAAGAAGGTACTATGGAGGCCTTTGGTATGCATGTGAGGAAGTAGGTCTCAGGGAAATGAAATGGTTATATTATTTGATTAAATATCAAACTCAACCAGTCATTATATATATGACCATTCAAGTAATTTCAAAGCATAAGTATCTTCTCTGATCTGTCATATGTCTGATACTATCAATTAGATACTACTTTATTTACCCTTCCTTAAACAGTAGCAAAAGTTAATAGGTCCCTTTACTATTTCAGCATGTGTTGAACAAAAGAAATAAATATATACTTTTTCCTGGATGCTCAGTTTACAGAAAGATTCATCAATATGTTACACTAAAATGTCCTCACTGCATTTGAATTTTTCCAAAGCCAACATGGCAATAGGAAATGGTGAGCAATTTCTCCAGAGAACACCCCATTTCCGTTCCATTGCAGTGTCATATGATAAATTGCCCAAAGGGAGCCACCTATCATTTCAAACATTAACTATCTTTAGAAATGGAAGGAAAAATAATCTCCTAAGTTCACAAGGACATTATTCATATTCTCCTTTTTGGTTTTACATTTCACAAAAGTAAGTTCACTTTGGCTTTTAGTTTAAGATCTCAGATGTAATCACTCCCAATTTCTATTGCCCAGTTTCTTCTACGACTGCAACCTTGACTACAGCCAACTTATTGAAGGGGAATAATACTCTATAAAAGTTCCTCAAATAAAAAGCAGCAGGAAGAACCTTGCCTCGATCATACCAAACAATAAATTGACTCAGCCAAATTCCTGAAATTACAGATGGGAATGTACTTACACACACACAGTAACATACAATCACACAGTCATACAGGAAACAACTGTCAACGTAGTCAAAATTGTTAGTTGGATATGTCTGAGTACAAACTAGAGAAAATACATGTCTATGAGGTGTAGGCTCTTTGCTGTCCTTCCTACAGGCAATAATCAAGCATAAGAATGATCATATTTTCATTTCCATCAACCTGGAAATAATACAATAAACCGAGATATGAATAAAGTTAACATGCATTCTTAGAGCCACACAATGCATTTTCTCATCAATAATCAGCATATTCGAGGTCAAAAAATCAGTTTGTATGCTTTGAAAAATTTTGTAAATCACTTTAATTTCATAATTTGAATCAAATAAATGTCATCAAGTTTACTTTCAAGATGGCTAAGTTTGGACTGTGATAGCTGACACAATTAAAAGTGCTAAAATAATCTGAAGTTTAAGTGACTAGAATTAAATGATTTCCACTGAACAGGGATTAGGACACACTGTGGGTCCTGTCAGATGACACAGAATTAAGTTGTCTACTTGGAGAAAAAATTTCAGCCTTATTTAAATTGAATCAAACTGCTGACAAGCAAATCAAAAACAATTTTCAGTTGCAACTAAAAAAGTTTGAAAGAATTATTTTCCACCTAGCATTTCTTTCCACTTTTATATATGTTGATTTTTCTCTTGAGAGAAAGCAAAAGTGCAGCAGAGCCACCTGGTTCTTCACCATGGTGTCAAGATTCCACTCGACTCCATCCTGAGTCATCTCACATAAGCAGACTTTTCTAATCTTTTCTTATTCCAAAATCCAACACAGTATCCTGCATGCATTTGTGTTTTAAAGACAGTTTCTTCAGATATTCACTCTCAAGGAGGTGAAAGACAGTCACAGGAACTTTTTAAACATTTCTGTATTCCTTTTTGACACAGATAAATAATTATTCAAGATAAACTGTTTCCTTCTTCTACGCCAACCCCACGGAGGTCTATTGCTGCAACTAGGACTTCAAAGCATTCCAAAGGTTTAGTCACTGCTGCTTTTATAAACCTTTTATTAAAAATTTTGTTTTGGATAAGACCTTCCCATACAAGGTCACAAAAATGTGTGAGTTAATTTCTGAATCATGTATTAGCTTAGTTAAGGTTGGTGTGTCTGTATTTCATAAAAGACATGAGAACAGAAATCTTACTTTTCAAATGAGTAACCCATGATTTTTACCTATAATATTGTAACAATCTTTGTAGACAAGTGGTTCTAAGTCACCTTTCACATTTTCCTTCTTTATGTCTTACTCTAGATTATCAAACAAAATTAAAAGACACTTACTTAATTCTAATTCACACATGGGAGAGTTGAGCCCATGCTATTCTGTTCTAAAAAGTGCATAGAAGAGTACTGTTCTATGACAAGTGGCTGAAGCTCATACCTAACATGTATGTGCCAGTGAGCCCACAATGGGCTGAATCAGCTCAGATTTCCAGGTCAGGAAGGAATGGCTGTCTTGGTGCCTGGCTCTGGTCAGTATGGACCTCTAGCAAGATTAAGTTAGGTTTTCTTCTGTAAGGACAAAGTCATGAATCTTGTCCATTAAATCTGAACTTTTTCTCCTTCACAAGGAGATTCACATACCCAAAAATGAGTATTCCAAAAGATATATGCTTTTCAGTTCTACATCTTTAAAGGAGATGATGATGGTGGTGGTGGTGATTGAAGTATAGTTGACTTATGATGTTGTCTTCGTTTTTGGTGTATAGTAAAGTTATTCAGTGATACATATATATACACACACACACTCGTATTTTTTTCTCATTATAAGTTATTACAAGCTATTGAATATAGTTCCCTGTGCTACACAGTAGGACCTTGTTGTTTGTTTATCTATTTTTGCATATCTTTAAAGAGGATTTTGAATGGTTAGAACAACACACACACACACCTGACTTCTAACTTCCAGAAGTCAGCACAGCAGGTAGAGAAGAACCAAGTTCTGAGTTCTGGAAATCTCCTACTTCCAGCTCAGGAAGAAGGGCCCAAAAAGCTGCAAGTTTTATGAAACTGACAAGAGTGGCTAAAATTCAGGACTTCTGGAGGCTGTTTGCTCAGCTTTCCTAAGCAAGGTTAGCTTTTTCAAGAGGCTCATGACGAAAGTCTAATTATTTAGAGACAAATGCTACACCTCAGGCTCCAGATGGTGACAATTGCTTTAGTGTATTTTAAATGTGCTATCTTACAACAAATATAATTCAAATGAACATTTAAATCATCACTCCCTGTGGATACTTCAAAACTAAAATTCAACAACGGCAGTTGTGTCATTGTTGAAAATAAAAAACCACCTTTAAATGATCAATTAGAATTGGTTCCTTCCAGCAGAATTTTAACCACCTCTCTTCAAAACATGTTTATTTTAACCATACCTGATAATGACTGTCAGACACCATCATCTCAAGAAAAGCACCACAAAATACCCCAGGACACTCCACTGGGATTTTCTAGTCGAGTCCAACTACATGCAGCCAGAATTTGAAGTCAAAGTTTTCCAAACATTGAGAAACCAAAGAATCACTTCAGGGCCAAAAAACTCTTAAAACTCCTTAGATTATAAGGTACAACCAGCATGTGAGACTAATGGTCAGTATTAAGAAACTGTGTAGATACATGTATTTTTTCAGGAAGTCCTGGCTCAGCTCCTGCTACTTACTGACCTTGTAGCTCCTGTCATGTCTCTTAAGGTCTCTGAGCTTCCATTTTTTCAGCTGTAAAATTATCAGAATAAGGCCTAACTTACACAGTTGTGAAAATTAAAACAAATAATCTATTTTAAAGGTCCTTAAACATGTTAGGTCTCCAGGTTATTGTGAGATACTGCTTATTAAATGAGGCTGAAACAAAGAGGAAGACTTACATGATCATGAAATACTCTATAAATTGTCACAAGGTAGCCAGAAATACTTCCATGGAAAACATAAGTCCATCCTTTATATCAATTAAGCAAATAGTCTCCAGGGTATTCTATACCAGCGAGAAAGAAACCAGTTTCATGATGTAAATAAATAAATATATATATACATACACAGACACACACATATATATATATACTTTATTATGGAAAGTATACAAATCATACAGACATTATTATGAAATAGTTATGGGAATCAAAGTTAAGATAACATTTATAAGAATTGGGCAGAGAAATCTTGTTCTTTCTAGACTTGTTTCTTGCCTTAAGACCTCATAGCTACACTTGTCAAAATACTTACTTACACATCTAAAGATCATGCATTCATAGATCCCAGTACATTTTACTTCTATATTGAAATAAGAACTCAGCCTTCTGTAATGTAAACTTTAATAAATATATCAACCAGAAGCCCATATACAAACTAATCAACAAATGTTTTATCTCCTGTGTTTTCTGCTTATTTAAATTATATTATTATTTTTAATGTATAACTTTGTTATAAAATGAAAACAGTGTACATAATGTCACTACTTAACTAAATGGAAACAGCTTTCAGTCATCAAAGTTAATGCTCCAAACATAAATTCACAAAAAGAATTATTTAACATTATTTACCTTTGAAATAGTGTCATCTATGTAGAAGAACTGTTTTAATCACAGTGTTTACACAACTTTAGCTTACTGGTTTAAAAATGTATTGGATTCCACTTTCTCTGGTCTGTAGTACACAACACATGGTTAAAGCTCTGATATTTGTGCATGAAAGATATTAACAAGATCGTCCCTCAGCCACATGCCAATGAGTCTTATGCTATTTCCTGTCTCTCGACCTGAAAAGCACCAGCTGCAGGTCTTTCATGGTGTACAGTGGGTGGTCTTCAAGGACCCTGTTGACACTTCTTCCTCAGTCACTTAATTACTGGATTCTTCTAGAAACAGTGAAGATTCCTTTCCTTGATGTGCAAATATTTTCTTGGAGTGTGGATTATGGCAGGTCCTCCACAGAGCAGGTCAACTTCTTGACGTACCCAGAGAGCTAATGTTTGTACCTCCTTCTTTTGCCTAGTTTAGAATCATAGAAAACCCAGCCTTTCCTTCATAGGAGACATTAACAGAAGGAAGATGTAGTTAGGCCATCCTGCAATCCCCTGACATTTCTTTCTCCAGTGGCACAGGATGGGTCCAGAGATTCTGGACCTCAACAAATAACCTGTGAGAAAAGACTTGGTAGCTCTCCAATACTACCTATTGAAGCCAAGCATCAGCAACTGTATGTTAAAATCATAGTCAGTTCTGCCATATGCTTATTTTGAAAATGCAAATGTGTTCAAAATGATTGATATGTTAGGGAATCACTTGAGCATGACACAACTTTTGCATTTGATTACACAGAAATTCATTTGTGATAAATATTAGATGTTCACACTCAGTGGAACTGAGCCATGTAGGAATCCACAAATATCCTCAAATTTCAACCTCAAATCTTCAAGCCAGGATTACCCACTCATTCATTATGTAGCATATTTTAACATCAAATTTAATGAACATTTATTATGCTTTTTCTACCAAGCACTGTAGTAGGCACTGGTGATCAAGGGTTACTCTGTGGTCCTGAAATTCATGAACTGATGCAAAATCTCCTGATAACTATTTTTGTAACAATGATTACTCAATTATGATTGTGTTAAGTGCTATGAAGGGAAAGTGCATGATGTCAGGAGAATGTATTATAGGAAGCTCCAATCTAATTTGGGGGCTATAGTTCAAGGGAAATCAGAGAAAGCTGCCTTGAGAAAGTGACCTTAAAGCTGAGATGGCAAAAGTGAATAAAAGTTAGCACAACAGAGGATATGAATGATACAAAATGTATGGTACATGGGAAGGCTCTGAAGTAAAAAGAAGTCTGACCCTCTAAGGAATAGAGAGTAAGCCAGTTTGGCAGAAGCATAGAAAGTAAAAAGAATTATGGCATGATAAGCAAATGTAGTAGATTCAATGGTGGGCCCCCAAAAGATATGTCCACCCTGAAACCTGTGAATGTGATTTCATTTGGAAAATGGGTCTTTGTCGATTTAATTATGCAATGAATGATATACCAATAACCTACTGAGATTTACCTGCAGGATGCAAGAGTGGTTTGACATATGCAAATCAACACATATGACATGCCACATTAACAGAATGAAGAATAAAAATCATATGATCATCTCAACAGATGGAGAAAAAGCATTTGACAATATTCAACATCCTCTCATGATAAAAAAATCTTTCAACAAATTGAGTAGAGAAGGAATTTACATCAACATTAAAAAGGTCATATATCACAAGCCAATACTCATGGGTAAATAGCATCAAAAACAATAAAATCCTTAGGAATAAATTTAATCAAGGAGGTAAAAGGTCTATACGCTGAAAATTATAAGCACCCATGAAAGAAATTAAAGAAGTCACAAACAAATGGAAAGATCCTGAGTTCATGGACTGAAGATTTAATACTGCTAAAATGCCCATATCTCTCAAATTATGTTCAGATTCAATGCAATACCTCTCAAAATTCTAATGGCATTTTCTACAGAAATAGAAAAACAATCCAAAAATCCACATGGAAGCACAACAGACTCTGATAGCCAAAGCAAGCCTGAGGGAGAAAAACAAAGTTGGAAGCATCACATTCCTGATTTCAAACTATATTACAAACTGATAGTAATCAAAAGAGCACAATATTGGTATAAAAATAGACACATATGCCAATGAAATTGAGGGCTCAGAAATAAAGCCACCAAGAACACAAAAGGAAAGGATAGTTTCTTCAGTAAATGGTGCTGGGAAAACCAGATATTTGTTTGCAAAAGAAAAAAATTCAAACTCCTCTATTAAACCACTCACAAAAATTAATTCAACATGAATTAAAGACTTAATGTAAGACTCAAAGCCATAAAGCTCCTTGAAAAAGCAGGAAAAAATTTCCTCAACATCAGTCTTGGTAATGATTTTTTTTTCTTGATGTGACAACAAAAGCACAGGCAACAGAAGCAAAAATAAAGAAAATAATTTGTACTTCTCTGTTCTGAGTACTGTCCATGATTTTTATAGATCCATTTCTAAGTATTAGATAATTTGAGATTCTAATACAACTAATTTCTTTTAAAAACATTTATTTTCTAATTGTTTCTAGTCTAGAGTTCCACAATTAATTTTCTATATTGCCCTTTTATTCTGTATATTTGCAAAATTATCTTATAAGATCTATTAGTTTATCTGCAAATTTGGGGGATTTTTCTATATACAAATTTTGTCATCAGTACATAATAAAATCACTCCCCCAAAATAAAAATAAATACAAAAAATAAACAAATGGGACTACATCAAACTAAAAATCTTTTGCACGCAAAGAAAATAATCAACAAAGTGAAAAATCAACCTAGGAAATGGAAGAAAATATTTGGCAAACCAAATACCTAATAAAGGGTTAAATATCCAAAATACATAAGGAATTCATACAACTCAATAGCCAAAAACCAAATTACCAGGTTAAAAAATGAGCAAAGGACCAGAACATTTTTCCAAAGAGGGTAAACAAATGAGTAACAGTTACATGAAAAGGTCCTCAGCATCATTAATCATCAGAGAAATGTACATCAAAACCACCATGAATTATCATCTCACATCTATTAGGATGGCTATCACCAAAAAGACAAGAGGTCACAAGTGTTGACAAGGATGTAGAGAAAAAGGAACACTTGTGCACTATTGGTGGAATATAAATTGGTACAGCCACTGTGGAAAATAGTATGCAAGTCCCCCTGCCCAAAAAATTAAATATAGAACTACAATATGATCCAGCAACCTCATTTCTGTGTATATATCCAAAGGAAACAAAAACAGTATCTCAAAGGGATCTCTGTACTCCCACGCTTATTGCAGTATTATATATGACAGTCAGGATATGGAAATAACCCTAGTGTTTGCTGACTGATGAATCAATAAAGAAAATGTTGTGTATACATGTATGTAGATAGACACACACACACACACACAGTGGATTATTATTCAACTATAAATAAGAAGGAAATCTTGTTATTTGTGACAACATGGATGAAGCTGGAAGGTGTTATGCTAAGAGAAATAAACCACACAGTGAAAAAGAAATATTGAATAATGTCACCTATACGGGTAACCTAAAAATGTCAAATTCAGAGAAACAGGGAGTCAACTGGTGATTGCCAGGGACTGTGGGTGGGGAAAATGGGGAGATGAGATGTCTATATTCTAGGGATCTAATGTACAGCATGGTGACTATGGTTAATAAAAATATATTAAATTCCTGAAATAGGCTAAAAAAAGATCTTAATTGTTCTCATCACACACACAAAAAGTTGTAACCATGTGAGGTGACAGATGTATTAATTACCTTGACAGCAAGTAATCATTTCACAATGTATAAGGATAAAAAATCATCATGTTGAATCTTAAATATATGTGTGTGTGTATATATACATATATGTGATTTTGTCAATTATACTTCAAAAAATCTGGGAAAAATAAGAAGCTAGTAATTTTGTACATGAGATGATCAATGAGCAAACACTTAATGAAAAATAACATGCTATACACATACCAGGGATTATTATGATGAAAATTAACTAAACTAATTATTCCAATTTCCTGGCTTCCAAACAACCACAGTTTAGTTTTTATTATCTGCTCTTCCTCAGTCTCCTCAGACCTCAAACCTTACCACTTTTGGTTCCTCAAACCAGACTCTTAGTAGGCAGCCTGTCTGCTAATACAGAAAGAAAATAAAAGTTCTAATATAACACTACTTAAAAGGCAACCAAATCTATAAGCCTAATAAACCTCTCCTCTTTCCTTCTCAATAATAGCTAGTTTCTCCATCAATGTTCTATTACACTTGATGCCTTGTCAGAAATCCCATGCTGGTGATTATGCTTGTATCTTGAAACTTTCTGCCCATGTTGGGTCATTCTTATAAGTCCCTAAAAATATTCTGGCTCTTTGTCATAAATACAGCCTTGGCCAGAACAATAATTACAATCACAGTGAAAATCACTCTCCCTAGAACTATGTTTCCTGTCCATGTACTTCCCTGATTACCCCTCCCCTACACTGCCAAACTTCCCAAAAGAGTCATCTATGTGCCTTGTTTCCAATTTCTCAATTCTTTTTCAGTCCACCATTTAACCTGCCATGGAGCTACCACTGTTCTCTATATTACAAAGGACCCCAGTGTCACCAGGATGCCATAAACAATAAAGCCTGTTCAGTTCTCATCTCACTTGACTTCTCAAAAGTCTTTGACACACTCACTTGTCTTCTATTCTTTGCCTTCAGGGAGGGAGAAGAAGTAGGTGTCAGCCTTCCTCAATCAAAACACAAAAGAACAAAACTGTACTGTGCCATATAAAAACACCATGGAGAAAAATAGAACAGACAGTATTTAATCCTATTTTTACACATAAGTAAATTGAGAATTAGAGAGTTAAATTCATTTGCCCAAGATTACAAAATGCATGAATAGCTGAAACTGATGTTTGAATCTAACTCAGGTGTGGTTTAGAAGTTGCATAGCATAATTTTAGATTTACCAAAACTTCAGTATACTTCTACTCAGCAAGATGCAGAATCCCATTTCCTTCTACCCTAATCATCATATGTTGATGAAGACTGACTGCCAATGTGCATAATAAATAAATAGTGAATAAGTTAAAAAAATTTGAAATCTATCATCATAGTTAGCTATATAATAGCACAAACCTTGAGAAGGATACAACCAGTAAATCTACTGGTTGGTTAATTAAGCATTTGTGGGTGTGCTATGGAATAAAAACTACTCATTCATATGAACGTACTTTGTTGCTATGGTAAGCACCACCTAGCCATGAAGTAGGAAGCTAATTCTCGCATGGTATTAAGCTACTTCACAAAATGACACAGTAAGATTTCAAATAGAGCCATCTGTCACAAATGTAATCTCAGTGGTTAAAGCTGGACATTTTTCACAAATAGATAATGCTCTGGTCCTGGATTAGAATTTCGATACCCAGCTATTAGATATGGGTTTAGAGATTATAAAAACATCCCAAGGGCCTATACCATCTGTCACAGATATCAGTAGCTAAAGGGAACTAAATGTGGTGCATAACACAGCACAACACATACCAGCTATATTTAGATCATGAGAATATAGTCTGATGAAATCAATGTCCAACAGAAAAGCACACACAGCTGGTGATACATGCCAAGGAGAGCTTCAGCATGAGTTAGGTATGTGTGTACAGCTCTGTGAACTTAATGCAGCGCATGATTAATGCTAGGACCTTCCACTTGAGCCATTTTCTCAAACTCCCTTTCCTTTATCGGGTTGCATTAGTTGGATATATTTCCCTTAAAATAGTCATTAAAGGAAAGTTAAGTGAGTGCACCCTTTAAAAAAGTCAAGGACTGTTTACAGATTTGAACCAATTCTGAACAGATTCAGAATTAATAGAGATGGGTGTATAATGGAGATTAAAATATTAATTTTGTGGTGGACAAAGACCAGGTTGGAGAAAACGACTTAGGTGAGCAGTAAAAAGTGTAAAAAGTAAAGAATGTTGTCTAAGGCTGAACTTCAGAACTCAACTTTCACTGGCTAAATCCTGAAAAAAGAAGAAAAAAATGCATTCAAAATGCAATTTTTTGATTATGTCATAACCTGAATACTAGCTTACAAACACATCTGGATCTCTGCTTTTTTTCATGAGAACAATTAATGAAACAAGAAAAAGCTGACAGTGACTGAGAAGTTCACAAGGAACTGAGAGAGAAGTAGTGCCACTTTCATCTATTGCCCAAGCCATACGTGATACCAATTGACACCAGTTTCAATCAGTACCAAAGTGCGTGCAAATTCAGACAGAAAGTGTGTGTGATACACAATGTTCCCCTGGGCACTGCTTGGGATCAAGGATTGTTTGCTCAGAAATGATAAAGACAAATAAAGACCCCTCTAAAGACAGACAGATATTCCATTCTCTCTCACGTCGGTCAGCTGTTTATGCAATGTGATATATTTTAGGAGGACACAGAATTTTACGTTTTGAAACAAAAGAAGATGCCATCATCTTTGAGCAGTGTGGGTTCACGGTTTATTAAGCCAGCAAGAACAGTCTGTCTCCTCCTCAATTCTGTAGAATCCAGGAGTTCAAAGGCCAAACTTCTGATTTAGATTAGGGGTTTCCACATGACAAGGCAATGTCAGTTCCTAAAGCAAGCCAACTATAAATAAAGGGCCTAATAGATTTCCTGAATTCCATAAACAACACAGAATTTTTGAATAAAAAACAGATTTTAAACATATCTGGTCTCATTTCTGCAGCATTTATGATTTTAGGGGAAAAATATTTGATACATACTGTGAGCAACTTCTAAAATGCTGGTTCCAGACATCTGTAGATAATAATGGCCATAGATATGCAGCAATGGGCCCATTCCAAGAAAGCCCAGCATCTGGTGACAGAGGCCTTTACTCTCTTCTCCTGGAGCTTCTAGAACCCTGATAAACAACTTTCTCAGGACACCTCTTTATACACCTGTACCCTTGTCTTTCCTTGAACTTAAATTCTTAAAGGAATGGAACTTTTTTTTTCTTTTTATTTCAAAACACTCTATCACCAACTTTTACTTGTGCCCTGCCTCATTCAAAAGTGGCTTTTAGAAAATGTACCTCAAAGAGCATAAATACAGCAAGAATAACATTTTAAAAAATAAGGACCAAAGACAGAAAGAAAAATTAAATTACTGGGCCAAATCATTGATTTATAATTACTGTGAGGATGCTATATTTGGCTCTATGATTCCTGCTACATGAGATAAATTATTTTTTTCCATTATCAAAATCAAGGATAAATCCTGGCTCTAGGTTGTTGTTCTACTGTCTGCTGTTTAATTAACTTAGACAATCAGAAGTCTACCTTTATTTTGTCCCCTAACAGAATCACCCCCATTAAGATGTACTTTAATGTTATGCCCTTGGTTTTGTCAAGTTATTAACAAAAAGTACCTATATGAAAAGAAATTCTTCCTTTCAATATACAGTATGCCACTGAATGTTTATTATTCAAAGATAAAGGTAAGAAATTTTAAATTTCAGTATCATTAAAGTCTTTTTATATGAGGATGGTATTAATAAATTAGTATGGATCCTTGAGTTTGAAAATCAAATGATTGGGTATCGATGGCATTCTGTTATCTGTATTCATATACCATTAATCTCATTTTATAGCCATATTCCATTGTAACTGGATCATTTTGAAAGCTTTTTTAACAGGTTACTAAACTTCAGTTTCCAAAGGTCAGCCAGCATTGCTGAAGTTAGAATTTCATAAGAAAACATTTGCTATATTAAAAGAAAATATTGTACAGAAAGAGTGGAAAGACAATTCCTAAAGGAGTAAGATTCTAATACATAGCTAGTAGAGATT
The DNA here is from genome assembly GCF_048564905.1 of Vicugna pacos. Classification (NCBI taxonomy): domain Eukaryota; kingdom Metazoa; phylum Chordata; class Mammalia; order Artiodactyla; family Camelidae; genus Vicugna; species Vicugna pacos. Next base: position 37,887,630 of record NC_132989.1, read on the forward strand.
GACGCTATTTCTGTTGACATTTCTAGATCCAGAGGATATTTTTGCTGTCATGGATCTTAAAGACATGCAAACTACCTCCTCACTTTACAGAAGAGAGAAAAAAAAAACTGAGGCACAGACAGGTTAAGCGTCTTGCCCAAAGTTGCATAAGCAACTAGTAGGAAAATCCAGACTAGAACCTAAGTCCTTGAATTGACGGACAATAATATTCTTCCCACTGCAGAATTCTCAACTCATCCTAACCCCAAAACAGTTGTAGGAGAGATCTATCCCCCCAAAATGACCCCATTCAACTCAAATCCAAGTAGAAGGGACTCCTGGATTGTCTCTTTCAAGTTTTAAACTGGATCTAATTTCTAAGAATGGTAGAATTTTTTTAAGTATGTAAAGATATAGTTTGGAGGCTCCCAAATTTTCAAATTCAATATAGTTAAAAATTAATATGTTATATTCTTTATAGTCAGACAATAAGACCAATATACTCTCTTGAATGAGCCAAAGAAGACAAAGAGACAACAGTGGTAATGCTTTAAATAATTTTTATCAAATTAAGTAATCAGATGGTTCAATCAATATGACTAATTAATATCACTTATCATTGGAGCAATTAAAATGGATCAGTCACAACATGTATGTAGCCCTTCCTTATATCCCTTCACAGAGCTGTTCCTTGGTATTGTGCACATGCGTCTATTGCACTTACCACATTTGTTTGTAATTCATTTCTTTTATCACACTACTAAAAAGAAAATAATCTAGAGAAATGCACATCAAAACTATAATGAGGTATCACCTCACACCAGTCAGTATGGCCATCATTAAAAAGTCTACAAATAATAAATGTTGGAGAAGGTGTGAAAAAAGGGGGCTCTCCTACACTGTTGGTGGGGATATAAATTGATGCAGCCACTATGGAAAACAGTATGGAGGTTCCTTAAAACACTAAAAATAAAGTTGCCATATGATCCAGCAATCCCGCTTCTGAGCGTATATCTAGGAAAAAACTCTAATTCGAAAGATATCTGCACCCTCAATGTTCCTAGCAGCATTATTTACAATAGCCAAGACATGGAAGCAACCTAAATGTCCATCAACAGATTACTGAATTAAAAAGGTTGTGGACTACTACTCAGTCATAAAAAAGAATAAAATAATGCCATTTGCAGCAACATGAATGGGCGTGGAGTCTGTCATACTAAGTCAGAAAGAGGACAAGCACCATATGATGTTATTTATATGTGGAATCTAAAATATGATACAAACTCACTTACAAAACAAAAATTGACTCACAGACATAGAAAACAAACTTATGGTTGCCAGGTGGCAAAGAGGGTAGAAAGGGATAAATGGGGAGTTCGAGATTTGCAAATACTAAGCACTACATATAAAATAAAAAACAAGTTTATACTTTACAGTACAGGGAACTATATTCAATATTTTGCATTAACCTATAATGAAAATGAATATATGTATGACTGAACTATTATGCTGTACACCAGAAATTGACACAACATTGTAAACCGACTATACTTTTAATTTTTAAAAAAGTTAAAAAAAAAGAAAACAAACTAATGATTACTAAAGGGGAAAGAGGTTAGGGAAGAGATAAATTAGGAGTTTGGGATCAGCAAATATAAACTACTATATATAAAACTGATTAAAAACCACAGCCCTACTGGATAGCACAGGGAACTATATTCAATACCCTGTAATAAACCATAATGGAAAAGAATATATATGTATATGTAACTGAACCACTTTGCTGTATACCAGAAACTAACAAACATAACATTGTAAATCAACTATACGTCAATAAAAAAGATACATATGACAACCAAAGACCAAGTAATAATAATAATAATCCTTATATCATCAAATCATGTAATATTTTTCTGTTTCATTTTGCTTAATAAAATATTTGATGATCACCTACCTCATTTTAAGCACCATATTAGCTACTGAGCTACTGAGCTTTGGGATTTTATGGGTGAAATATATATAACATATTTATTCATATCATTGGTGTGACAGATAGATGCACAAAAAGTACTGAGGAGGACCATGAAAGGCTTAGGGGTCACTACAAAAGTAGTAAGTACATTTGAGCCTAAAAATCGTAGGCAGGAAAAGCCAGGGAAAGTGGAAAGAAGAGTGTTCTAGGGAAAGAAAATATGCAAAAAAAGTACAGAAGAAGCATGAAAAGTCATTTTGCAGTGCAAGGTAGGACAGCTTAGGAAGGCAAAAAATTGTCAATAGTATTAGAACAGTAACTCTCAATCTTTGGTGACTAGCAGAATCCCGTGGAGAACTAAGAAAGCATGCAAAAGATCAAGCTTGTGGAAATACAAGAGAACACGGATTTTATCAAGTCCTTAGGTGGTTCTGATACACACCAAATTTTGAGAACAACTGTGTTAGCGCATAAAGTGCTAGATGACGAAGGCATGCGAAAGGACAAGGTAGAAAAAGCAGGCCAAGGAGGGGTAAGAATTACATTCTAGGTTAAAGTCAGTCACATGTCAATCTCTACGTTAAAAAGAAGCTAACCCATAGCATACTCCAGTAGTAGAGAGGTAACACAAATATTCTTGCATTTTGGATTAATTATTTTAACTGTAAATAAAATACATTTGAGAGGGAAAGAAAAATCAGAGAAAAGAGCAATTAACAGTCCATCACAGTAGCACAGGGGAAAGAGGATGAGGACCTACGTGAGGGCTGGGGCTGTAGACATGAACTGGGAAAACACTGTAGCAATATTAAGTCATCAACTTGTATTTAGTAAAATCCAGGACAGGTTTATGGAGTACATGTCACGATTGAGTGTGAGTAAATTCAGAATCCCTCAATTTACTAAATTATAGAGAACTAAAACTGAAAATAAACCTACAGAACAGACATTAAATAAAAACTGATGAATCCATTATAGTCAGCCGATAAGAGCTTATAGGACTGCAACAAAAAGTGGGTATCTGAATGGAACCTATTTTTAAGTTAATTTTTTTTAAATATACTTAATGCGCACAAAGAATATGTCTTGATTGAATAAAGAATGACAAAACAAAGACCTGAGTACTCATCATTCCAATTAAGAAACAGAACATCACCAATACATTTTGAGCCTCTGTGCCCCATCCCCACCATCATATCCCTTCACTTTCCCATCACCCCCAAGGTAATCATTCTTCTAAAAATTGTGCTTACAATTTTGTATTCTTTATGGTTTAATGACAATGGATGTATCGCATACAATGCCGTCTAGTTTTATTCGTTGTATGTTTTATAAAATTACTGTTGTACTTAATGTCCCCCAGAGCTAGCTCTTTTCCCTCAACTTGTGTTTGAGATGATTTTCATGTACAATGTTTCTGTTCATTTTCATTTTGCTGAGCAATCTATTGTATGAAGACATCACTAATTGTTTAACCATTCTCCTGCCATTAGACATGAGTTGTTTCCAATTTTTCTTTATCATAAACTTTTTATTTTTACTATTCTTGCATATGTCTCCTAGAGAACACATAAAAGAGTTTCCTCTAGGATGGTGGCTTTTTTTTGATGGAAACTCATTATATGGCAGCATAGTACACCCACGTACAGACACATGCATGTGTGCACCCATGTAACCTAAACAAATTCTTCTTGAAACGAGAGTTACCCTAACTATTTAGACACGTTCTACCATTTCCTAATTTACTGTATTCTACTATAATGTGTATTATTATATTTCATTTTAACATGCTGGTAATTTGTTGCTAAGTTAATTTAAAACCTCCTAAACGGGGGTAGTAACCTATGCTCTGAAAATCACTGCTCCAGAGTGTTAACCTAGGAAACAAAAAAATTGCTGGATGTTAGACATATGTATGTCCTAAGCTTTATAATATATATTGATATATACATATAGGCATATATACAGATAGGCATATATACCCCTAATAATTTCTATTTTTACAAAATTAGAAAACATTCTATGCCTAATAAATATAATCACTTTTACTTGCATTAAAAAATAAAAACACATTTTAGCATAGCTCCTAAATCTTTTATACTCCAAAGCCCCCCAAAATTGTCAGTAAATAATATTTGTTTTGTTGTGTTTTTGCATTTTAGGTAGTTCAAAGAAATTTTTTGAATGACAGCAGATTTTATAGATTTTGTAGTAAACTTTGACATTTCACAAAATTGCATTTCTCAGGATGCTAAAAGTCAATGGTTTATAATCATTTACAACCCTCTTGGGGAAAAGAAGATTCATGCATAAACATGTAACTGCTCATTCTATGCCATATAACAGGACTCTCTAACACATATGTGTTTGAATGAGAGTGAAAATAACAGTCATACAATTTGGTGATGATTCTTTTTGTTTGGTTTGCAATCGTATACCACGTTTACAATTTTATAGCATGTTTATCTTTTCATAGTCTGCTGGAAAATATGCATTCCACATTTGTAAATACAATTCTGCCTTAACTTGTCAGACTCTGCATGTGTGTTTTCAAATCAAAATCTTTTAAATAAGCCAGAAATACAAATCTACTAAGGAGTATTTAATTTTCTTATAAGATCCTTATAAACAAAAATTTAAAACTCTTCTTTCTCAGTAGCATCTTTTTTCCCACTTTCCTCTTTTCATAACTGAGTCTCATGCCTCCACATCAACATTCTGGCACATCTCTAATTATAAGGAAGACTACAGTTCTTTCTTTGCTTCATATTTAGAAATTATTTTTAGATGCTGGCTTTTACATGCATCTTTCTTTTTTTAAGTGATTCTTTCATCTAAAATCAGAGATACAATTTCAAGCTAATGTTGCCTAACTAAAAATACAGGAGAATACAGGACTTTATATTTACATCATATGAAGTAGTGGAAAACATTTTACTGGATGGAAAATGACCAGTCAACCCAAGTTAGAAAATCCAGAGAGAACGTGTTTCAGAGCCTCTCAGTATATATTGTGTTTGGTTATACTGACCTTTTTCCTTGGGGAATGTGGGGTTTTAAGTTCCCAAATAAAATATCCAAGTGAAATTCTGAAACTGAAAATCTACCTTAACAAAGATCAGTTTCACATTTCTGGATTCAGAAATTCATTTCTGAATTCTAGATACTGACTGCTTATTTCCAAATATTTCACTTTATTGAAGGTTCAGATTATCCCCTAATGTGACTAAGGCGCTCTCCTGTGGGTATGGCAGGCTCAGAAATCAACCAAAGCAAAGACTCTGTGCACGTGGATTAGAACACGGGGAAGATGAAAATTATCTGTCTGCATTTAAGAATACTCTTAATCTAACTCAATGTCTCTATAATGCAAAAGTTAGATTTGCTTTCTAGTTTATAGCTGTTTTCTAAGCCATTGCTTTACATCTTTTAGTTCAATGCAAAGTTTCAATCAACTTTGTACCTGGTGGGCAGTCATTGAAGAACCATGGCAGAACACAGAATGAGATCAAAGAAACATGCTGGAAGGACATAGCCCAGTGGTCGATAGTTTAAACAACGAAATGAAACTAGGGCAAGAGAAATTGTCTAAATTTACTCAGTTCAGTTTAATTTCCTAGATGAAATTTCCAGTGGCAATTGAGTTCAATTCCATCACTATCAATGAACTTTAAAAAAATTTCTCCAGGTTCAATATGCAATCTAAGCTTCAAATCAGAACATAAATTAAATTAATGGTATTCCTTCTCATTGCATTAGTTTGATTTAAGTAGGATCTGAAATATTTCTTATAGCAGATAATTCCAGTTCATCTTCTCAATGTGCAAACAAAACTGAGTTCTTTTGTCAACCTATAGCATGTAACACATTTATGGTCATTATACATTATTCAACTCATGTATCTTTGTTCAAATATTAAATCATTCCTTACTACCTAGCATAAAATAGATGTTGGCTTATTTTGACTGTAGGGTGGCAAATTAATACAAGCAAGTTCAGTTATTAATTCTCCTGACAGGTATCTCACTTCCAAAGTAAGGCAGAACACTTTTCAAAATACATATTTCAAATTTGTCTTATCAGTTTCTGAAAGTACCACCTCCTTAATTTACAGCAATTATTTCAATGACCATTTGTCAGCCCTCTTTCTCCTGACTAGTGACACGTGTGAGAACTCAACACTGCCCCATATCCTTCCAGCATATGTTTCTCTGACCTCATTCTGTCCTGTCAGGGGTCTTCAATGGATGTCCAGTAGGGTACAGCAATTGAAGAGACAAGTATAAAGTTGATTGAAATATACATGTGCTCCAAGGAAACCAAAATCAAAAAGCATTTCTCCCTAGACAATTGATCCTATCATTTTGTCTCCCACATATTTTAGGCTTAATATGATCCAGGAGAAAGGGATAACTACAACCTAAGTAACGGCATTATTGAACATCGAAATGAAAAGCTATAAAATGTCCTCCTTCCTGTAAGAAAAAAGAAAATCACAAACAAATCAGAGGCCTTATAGGAGCATCATACAGCAAAGACATTCCCTAAAGCAGGCTACTTGACATTCAAGACATTTTTTAGTTTAAAAAAAGGATAAAGAATAGTCTCTGTAACATTTAATGACACCTCCTTTATCTTGTAGGAGATCATCAGATAAAAACACCAACAACAAAACATATCTTCGGTAATAATCCTTAAGGATATCACTTGTAGTCATCATGGGAAAAAATAGATTATCATGACTAATTTCTTTCGGTTGTTAACTCCAGCAACATTCCACACAACTCTCTAAATAAAAGTGTGTATTTTTTCAACCAAAATATATTTTCTAAAAGTTCTAGAAGTTTATGTGACTCAAGTAAAGGGAAGCAACACTGGGTGTAAAACTATTTTTTCCAACAGCAATTTTCTTGCTGCCAGATTTCCTCTGGTAGCCTCTTCCCATTCCCAACACCCACTTAGAGTCCCCAGCATCAGAACAACTACAACAGGTCCAGAACTAAACTAGCTAGACTTTTTATTGTCAAAATTGGCTTGTATCTTACTCACTCATTAAATAAGCTCATTAGAATTTTCATATTAAATATTGTTCTATTACATTTTCATTATATTCCTACTAGCAAAGCCCAAAATACAAATGCAGTGAGCTATTGATAAGGAGACAGTCTCTTCTATTCTAATTCTACGTCAGACCCAGCCCTCCTGTGCCAGCACCTAGCCTTATCTCTTGATCTCCTTCTTATCTCGCTAAGTAGTGTCTCTAATTACAATTAAGGTACATGTTTACATAACTTAGATTTTTTTAACATTTTGCCTTCATCCAGGGTTAAGATTCTTTCCTATGACTTCCTCTTTCTTCATTCTGTCCAAGGCCAAGAATACTCCTACTAAACCTCAGAAAAATCTCACTTAACCCAACTCTGGGCCACCCTACAGATCCCACAACAGCTAAAAATCTCTCATCACAAAGCCTTGGGAAAATGGAGTCCATATCCTACATAACAGGTAAGATTTGAAGCCATGCTAGAAAACTTCCCCCAGTCAAGAATATTCCCATCCAATCCTACAGGCCAGTCAACCAGTTCTTGAGAAGAAGAGAAAATTCTGTATAATGGAGAAAGCCTGGCGTTGAAGTCAGTTCTGGCTATATTTCCCTGCTGTGAATACCAGCTTCTTTGCTTCCTAATGAGCAAGAGTGGACAAGTTACTAAACTTCTGAGCCTCAATTTCCTTTCCAAAAATTGGAGACTCTAATGCGTACCTTGCAAATTTGGTGCAATTGTAGGCAATGTGTGTAATCTGAAGACATACTATTGTTACTATTGTATTCTAACACTTTAAAGAAAACGAGTTTGCAAGATTCCTCTTCTTGCATCCAGGATAGATTTGGGACAATGTAAGATTCCTTGATAAATGGTGTGAGAAGCAAAATGGGTGACAACGAAGAAAGGGAAAATAAAATAGTTCAAAAGGTATATGAGAGATACCAAAAACTACAAAGTCTACTATACTGCTCTTACCATCAGAAGTAAAAGTCAGACAACATCTACTAAGTTCCTAATATAAACCAACCACGCTCCCAGAAATTTTTCTTATATTGAAATATATGAATGAATTAATTGAATACTTCATAACCAGTTAAAGTGCATGATATCTTCATCTTACAAAAACAAAATCTTGAATCTCAGAAATTTTAATTAACTTTATAAGTTCTCACAACTGCTCAGAGTCCAGGCCTTGCTCACTCTAACATTCATTACCTTTCTGCTGTCATATCATCTTCCAGCCAGAGATCGAGTGCTGGCTCTGCTTGAACTTTGGCAAGGCACTTATGATGAGCTTTCCTCAACTGCAAAATGTCTGTAATACCTGCTTACCTCAGTGGGGTGACATACAAATAAAATTAAATATTGTATACGAGTGAGCAAGTTGTTACCAAGGAAAATATTAACTTAATATCATTAACATAAAAAAACTACCAGATTAAAAAAAACTACCCCATAATTCTCTGATCTTCCGTTTTACACTGTGAATCCCATCCCTCATATCCCATTTTAGTCCTGCCATCTTGACTTCTTCATTTAGAAAATATATTGTGACTATCCACTACATTCTAGGGAATTTCATCCATGTCTACCTTCAGGGAATTCAAATCCATTGATGGAGAGAAATACAGAATTGCACATTATAGCTCAAAATGTTAAGACATACAGAGGCATGAACTCTAGTCTGTGAGAATACAGTAAAGGTATATCTCTGCCTGAAGAAAATGCAGAAGTCTCTCACAGAGGGAGACATATGTGAACTGTCACTGAAGGAAGACTAAGTAGCTGCCACATGGATAAGAAAAGGACATTCTAAGTTAAAACTAGGAAATCTCTTTTAAAGAATCATTTTGCTCCTGGCAAGAAATTCTGTGATACTTTCCCTCATGATCAGCTGGGAAAAGTGATTACATTTGGAGAGGCCTGAATACTGGGATCCAAGTATTTTGAATGAATAATTTTATTTGCCAGAAATTGTGCATTTAAGTGTAAGGAGTGATTATAAGAGAATCTATCTTGAGTTGTGTTAATGAATGCCTGTGTTAGGTTGGTGGTAAGGGAAGAATTTCTGAAATAATCCCTCAAAAATGTCACATCCTAGTCACTGGAACCTGGGCAAAGGTTAACTTTTAAGAAAGAAATTATCCAGGTGGGCCCAATGTAATCACATGAGCCTTAGAAGCAGAGAACTTCCTTGGGCTGGCAGCAGACGAGAAAGTCAGAGAGACTAGCAGAATGAGAAAGACTCAGTGTGCCACTGCTGATCTGAAGATGTCAAGTGGAAGGAAATGTGAACAGCCTCTAAGAGCAAAGAGCAGACACCAGCTAATGGCCAGCAAGAAAACGGGGCCTCAGACCTACAGCCACAAGGCACTGGACTCTGCCAACAACCTAAATGAACTTAGAAGCAAACTTTTCCCTCAAGACTTCAGAAAAGCCCAGCCAGGCCAACACCTTGATTTTGGCCACGTGAGACCAGAGAACCCAGTCAGTCCTACCTAGACTTTCAACCTACAGAAGATAATGGGTGTTGTTTTAAGTCACTAAATCTGCAGTGAATTTTTACTCAGCAATAGAAAACTAATATATTTAACAACTTCAAAAGCCTATGAAAAGGAAAAGTTTATTGTTTCAAGGATTTGCAGTGCTTTTTAAAGAGAGCTCTTAATATAAATAAAAGCGACTGGCTCCTCCTTTACTGGGAGGAGGAGGTGGCAAGGGTGCATATTCTGTCCCCAGTGGTAATCAGTGGCATCATAATGCTCCACATGAGTAGCTATATTGCCCTCAGGAAAATAAGGCAAAGTCTTGGATATACCCTTCAATTCTCGTTTTACTTCTCCAGAGTTTAGCCAGTGGGGCCTTCCCCCTTCCAGCCAAATGCTTAGATGTGACTTAGAGTCTGGGAGTCCAAGACCCTCTTGTCCAATTCACCCACTCTTCTCTACTTGCTGCACCAAAATAGAAAGTTTAAAGCATGATCTAGGTAGAGACTCTTGGTAGTAGCATCCATAACATTTTTTCCTGTGGAAATCAGGAAGTCATAATGCCTCAGCAAGAAGGGATACAGTCGCAAGTTTCAACATAAGAGTGAACTGTGCCCAGATTCTTCTTTTAAAGGAAACCTAAACAAAGAAAAGAATTTCAGGTAAAGGAAACAAAATAAGCAAATGATGGAAATGATCCAAAAATGTATACTCTTCGTGGAATTATAAGAAATTGGAATGCAATGTGGGTACGAAGTTAAGAAATGAGGCTAATGAGATGGCCAGGGGCTAGATGATAATGGGCCTGAAAAGCAGTGGAAGTAGCAGCATTGGATTTTTGTTTAAATAGAGGATTCTGGTCATAGTATGGCAAAAAAAAAATGTAGAGGGGCAAGAATGAAAGTAAGATTAATAAGGGTCTGTCAGAGCTATCTAGATGAGAGATGAAGCTGACTTGGCCTAGCGTGTTTGCATTAGTCAAAAATGCTCTCATCCAAGATATATCTTAAAGACAGATCTAAAACTACTTGCCTCTGATCAATTCTGCCCTTCTTTCCTCTCCAGCATCCATATATTGCAAGGGAAATAGACTGGGGGCAGTATTGTCCGCCTCAGGAGGCACTGAGGATTTCTGGTCAAAGGATAATGAGAGGTGGAATTAACATGATTTAATTTCATTCTTTCAAGCCTTCCTGAATTTTTGTTTACCTTCCTATGTAAAAAGCTACCATGTGGTATCACCTGCTTCCCTTCTCTGAATCACTTAATGAAGATTTGTCCATACTCCTCATTGGCAATTTGTTTTTCAGTGACAAGCTGACAGTTTTGGTTCATTTAACAAACAACTAATTTCCAACTATTCAAAAACCATGTGGGAATGTTGTTTTCCTGAGATAAGGAGATTGTTTTCTAATTGGTCTCTTTTATAGAAAATGTGTTCCTTCCTTGTACACAATGCTCATGTCTGTCTTGTGGCCAGAGGGATTCTGCAGGTTGACCTCCACGATGCTCACTTTGGATGCCTGTGGCATTAGTGCAACCTAATGAAAGGCTACTGTCAGGCTTCCCAAATGGCCACTGAATTCATTAGCTTCTAACCTATTCCACAGGGAAAACACTTAAACATACATATAAGCAACTGTGCAAAATACAACTTTGCACTATTTTCTGGTGACTTTGTTTAGTTTTAGATGTGATGCTTAATGAATATAATTTAGACTATTCTTAAGTTCAATATTTACAGTTTCAGTTTCACATGGAAATGTTTTATCATTTTAAATATATTAACAAGAGATGGATAGCAATTCATGCTAGTGGCTAAAGAGACAGATTTTTTCCCCTTTCTTCAGTTATTTATTTATTTACACATTCATCTGAAAATACTAAATAACCACATTCCATACTTAGTTTTGTCCTGAGAATGAGGTGAACTTGAATGAAATGACCCTACTCTAAGAAAGCTTATCATTTAATGAATTCAACTCAAATATTGCAAAAGAGCATTGTTATTTGGAATCTTAAGATCCGCCTTACACTAATTATCACTGCTCTTCCATTTTAGACCAAGAGTTATTCACCTTTCTGAGCCCTGTAAATGGATGGAGAAGAGGAAGTGGGAGAGTTGGAACAGAAATTGCAACTATGAACCCTGTTTGCTTCATAGCTTTGCCCTGGACGCAGTACAGTCCAAGTCAAGTAAAGAATATGGCACTACTCCTTGGAAATTTGCCTGAAAACTTCATTGCCTTGATTGATCAGATTCTTCCTCTCCCTGGATTCCCCTTAAACCTGTGAGGTGAATCTCTGCCCAAGTGACTTCAGATCCAGCAGCCACTATAGCAACACAGGCAAACACAGAACCCGATGAACTCCTCCCTGGAGCCACAGGCTCTAGAGCTCCACTACTGGGATATACAACTTGAACTACAGACGTTCAGGTTTTGCCATCACTGTCCCGGTCTTTCTGATCGTACTTGTCATCTAACAATCCAAGCTCTCATTTTAACTGACACAGGGAACTTCAAAATTATTCCTCAGATATTCCTCATATATTCCACACTGGTCAAGAGAACACACATACCAATGTATATAAGCAAATTGAGCCCTAAGAACCTGTCTATAGACAAATGCAAATTAAAATTTAGTTAAGGTATATTAAGCAACAGACATCTTTAGAATGCTATCTTCAGTTTTTAAAAAAACTTTTCATTTTAGTCTTTAATCAGCTCATAATTCCATTAAAAACTGTTTAACTATTTTACTTTCTATTTTTTATTGTTGTTGTTCAGTAGAAAGACATTCACGAGATTAGTTAATGGAAGGATATAAAAGCAGATGATATAAAACCTGGAAACTTCAATTATTTTTTTTTCATTTACTTGTCTTTAAAAATATTTACTCTGTATTACTATAGCAACATCTGTTTTTGCAGGATTATAAGGTATCACATTATATAGTTTTACATCAACATTCTGGTAAGCACTCTGGCTCTTAAATGAATTGAATGCCTCTAGCCTTATTTCTAGCGGTATTTTTTTTACTCTGGGAGGAAATCTGTTATCAGCATGTTCCTGATCCTAAAGTTGCACTGCTTGTAACACTTTCTTTTGTAAATATTGATAAAAGTACACGAACTTAAGGATCCTTATAAAAAGTCATATCTGATATTCCAAATTTTCCAAATGAGAAGTATAACCCCAAGTAATACAAAGTGATGACTTGTCCAAAGCCACAAAACTGGTTAAGTGTCAGTACAGTTCTGCTAATCCCTATTTTACTAAGAGAAAACCAACTGCACTGAATATCTACAACAGCCCTCAGGAGTAACTGCAACTAATTAATGCAAATACATAAAATATGGATTTATTACAAGAAAGAAATAGCAATGGAACACTAATACCCCTTCAAGATTGACACAGACAAGTAGCACTGATAATACACAGTGTTGACCAAGTCAGGTGGGAGGTAGGCAGGACAGACAACCTTACAAACTACTGATCGGTGTGTAATGCATAAATATGTCTTTGGAGAGCAATAAGCACATTTTTTTTACCTTTCAGCAAGCGATTTCACTTCTAAGAACTTATCTTCAGTAACATGCACAAGTGCTCAAATTCTTGAATAAGAATGTTCTTTGCAGCTCTGTCTGAAACAGGAAAATACTGGAAAACATGTGTATGCCCACCAATAGGGATCAGGTTATATAAATGATGGAATAGCCATAAAGTGGAATAGTCCGTAGCTATTTTGAAATTACATGTAGATATAACAGCTTACTAGTATCAGTTAGTAAGCTACTACCCAAAGTCGTTTACTCTTCATACTGGTCACAGAACTAGGCTCTATTTTCAGATTACCTTGGCAGGCAGATGTGGCCATGTAGAGGTCAATGGAATGTGGGCAAAAATGGTATGTGCCTTTGCACAAAAACCTCCCACATTCTACCTCTATGTTCTTTTGATTTAATGCAGAGGAACATAGGTACCTTGGAAGCCATGTGTTCAAGATCAAAGCTGCTAGAGAAAAGGCCAGGGAGGAAAGCTGGCTACTGATAATGTGAGTAAGAGATACGCTTCTCACGAGCCAAGCCACCAAGACTCCAGCATTCATCTGCTGAAGCAGCTAACACTACCCTCACCAAAACAGTACACTCATTTAAGAGATACACAACATATTAAGGAGGAAAGAAAAGTATGGGGTATCACAAGCAGTATTTCACATTTCTGCCTTAAGAAATATGCATAGATAAATATTCTACGTGCATAAATGGCTTATTGAGAGTTTAACATGGGAGAAAATAGGAATCCACCTTATGTTACTGTCTTCATGGTGCCTGTTCCCATCACCTCATAGTTTCTGGATCACTTTTAATGCATGAGAAGATTCTTTAAAAAAAATAATGATGACTCATTTTTCAGATACTATAAAATCTAGTTCATTCTAAATCCCAACCACATCTAATGCACCACCTCTTTTCCATTCTCCACCTCAGGGGTGGGCTGTGGCTTGGAGCCATACAGTGACGGTGGGATGCTGGGTCTCTTCTTCCACTCCCCCTCATTGCTCTGTCACACCCCGTCTCCCTCTGCTGCTCCTGGATGACCCACTCTGTCAGAGGTCGGGTCAGAAGAAAGGAGGCTCAAGTCTCTCATGTGATTGATGTAATCTGGCCGTATCTGCTGTCAGCAGAGCAGGCAGCCAAGTGCTGGATGTAATTTAGGGTGGATCATGGCTCTTCCAAGAAAACCTCCATAATCCATACTCCCTGATGTAGGTCTCTCCCGCCCCAGTTGAGTTCTCATGAAACGCATTTGCTGTCTCCAACTGATATACTCCAAAGACACCCCCCTTACTAGAGTCCTCTCCTCACCATCCTTAGCTGACTTCTGGGGAGAAGTTTATCAAGATGCTTCAAGCCAAGTTACCATCACTAGTGCCCATTTGGCTTGTGATTAACATACGTCTTCCCACACCAAGTGGCAGTAGTACAGGTCTGCTCTGTTGCTGCCTTCTTTCCTTACTCTGCTTTGAGGATGCTTCAGGCAAGAAGCAGGCTTCTGTGTCTATGTTTGTGAGCTCCCTCTCTCCAAGGGATACACGGAAATTTGCTCCATCAACATTCTCACCAAGCTTCATCTTGTTGCCATGGCTGACCCAGGTCCCAGCTGGGAAATACCCAGAAGAGGAGAGAGATGCTAACCTCTCCTTGAGAAGACTCTCCCTAACAACTAGGAGAGGTCGAATAGAGACATATATGGGTTAGGCTGAGAAAAGTAGGGTCCCTTTATCTCCCCCCCCAAGCAGGGAACAGAGAAAAGACACATCACTCTACACAAGACTCAAATCTGCCGACTCTATCATGCAGATTTTCTTTATCACCTACCAGATTTTAGTTCCCTTTTATATACCCTGAAGGTGGGGGGTTGCAACTGATAGTAGCTAGAACATTAGTTTTAGTAATCAAGTATAGAAATTATAGTATATCTCTACAGAAACCAAATATACTTTATTTCAAATTTTTTTAAATTCAAAAACCACAGGAAGAACAATTCAATATCCAAATACGTGTGTGCACACGCGCGTGCGCGTTGGTAGAAAGGCTCTTACAAAATAAAATGCTTTGAGGAAGGAGGTCAGACTCTAAGGTGGGAATTATACTCATTTTTCACTGCAAATTCTTTTATCATGTTCATTTTTTAAGTTTAATAACCCAGTATTTTTTTAAATAAACAAAATTAAGACTTCACTGGAACTACTTTTTACTGGGTGGTAAGAAATGTCCTTGGCCATTTTATCCAAAGAAATTGGACATTTGGAAAATTATTGATGTATCCAAGGCTTTATTTAACAGCAGATTTTTTTTCCACCAAAACTGGGTATGAAACTGAGGTAGTGACTGCAAAGTACCAGAGCAGTCCTATAATTTTGTGGAAAACATCATAAGAGGCCTTTGAGATTCTAGCCACCAGAAAATCTTCCAAATGCATTCTCCATCCTGGCCAAGGCAGTGCATGCTGTTTCTGAAGGTAATAGCTTATTGTCTTCATTCCCTTCTACCAATTGTGCCAGGCCACCAAACAGTAAAAGTGGCACCAATAATTCCCTTATCTGGTACCAAAAAAGAACTCACACAGTAAGCTGTCACCAATTTTGAACAACACATGTGACTGACTTTTCCAGCTAGAAATAACGTATACGTCACTCTGAAATTTGAAACATAGTAAAATTTTGTTGATAAAATAAGACTTTGTCATCAACTCTACTAGGAGATTCAATTATTTTCTTTCTTTTCTATTTACTGTGTTATTGTAATGTATCCTAAAAGTTATGAAGTATGTGTATATACAGATGTATATGAATATACACACACACACACACCCATGATCTAATTTCTACTTCTATAATAGTGAAAAAGCCCCACAGTAGAACTTTCACTTCTCAAGATAATATAACTAATAGCCAGCAGGCCCCAGGCAGCCTCAAAAATAATTACAAAGATTTAAGAAAAGGGCTTAAAAATAACACCAAATACTAAATCCGAAAATTAATCCATTGCTCTAATCCGGGTGGCCGCTGAAGCTGAAAAGCAGGAAAGAAAATGTAGAATACATATACTTAGAAAAGCAGGCAAACACATTTTGGGGTAGCTATTAATACCTGGTCACTCCCAAAAAATAACGATGCAGGAAAGTGGACCCCAGTCGCTGGTAGTTGACCACTGAATCTTAGGAGAGTCTACACCAGGCAAGAGCTGGGGGCAGGACAGAGAGAAGACTCCTAGCTCTAGTGCAGGCTGATGGCTGTACTTGTTTTGCTACTCCAAAGGGTACACATTGCTAGCCAGCAAGCCAGATGTGTTTGGCTCACACAGTGTGTAATTGTTTATTTGTTGTTTGGCTGGTTTAGCTGTCATTTACACATCAGAAGTTCCCATTAAAAAATTGGCTTCACCATAAAAAAAGAATTGCAAGACCTTTTAACATCAAGGATCCCACATGGTCACAAGAAACTGAAACAGATGAGCTGTGCCTGCCTCAGCCTCCCTGATGTGGAGACTCAACACTTGTGTAACCTTCTCCCCAGCATTTGTCAGCAACTGAGCTGGAAAACTCTGATGAAAATCTAATGGTTTCAAGTAGGACTTTATAAAACTGTACAATGATGTTATCTCTAGAAACTTATTGGGGTGTTCATGATGATAAAAGGCAAAAATGGCACATACCATTGACTACTGCATTATATTTGGCTAAAATAATACATGGAAAACAGTAATGTAAGCAAAACTGAATTGCTTTGTCAATTCGTATTATTAGAAGACATGTAAAGGCATTGCCAAAAATGTAGAAGTATCAGTATTCAAAGTACGCAGTGGGAAGATTGATAGGCAGCTGGATAAAAATATAATCCTTTCTAACAACTCAGCTTCTAATATTTGCCAAATTCTGTCTCCACTGTTCTTGGAGAGCTTCTTTTGTGAACAACTATCATAAAGATGTATGGGAAAAGACATGATCAACTACAAAAATTTTTATTTTTAATAGAAAATAAATAATGCATATGAAAAAAATTAGAAATACAACCAATGATGAAGTAACTGCTCTGACACACAGACATACATCAATTAAAAAGAAATCCATGGTAAGTTTAAAGAAAAGTGCTTACAGAAAAAGTCATTACTGCATCAGGCACAGCTAAAACATTAAGTTAAAGATATAGAATCCAGGAGTACCCAAAGTCTTATGGGAGGACATCAATTGGTTAATTTTATATATCTATAACATTAGCTACAAGGCTAGTTTTAGAGTTGGATGAATTCAGTGACTGACTTCATTCCCCTGCATTTTTCTCCACTCCACATTTCTACAGCTGTTGACAGTAAGATGGATGCAGAAATATAGGTCCTTATGCCAAACAAATGACAATATTCAGAGACATTAGAGACCAACTATTTCAATGGCTTTCTCTTTGAAATGAGGGATTTTTACAAAAGTACACAGTAACTTTCACTCTGGTCCCATATTATAAATTACATCATGTATCCATTCTTGACCTGTCCCCATGGTCAGGACAATGATGTTACTAAGGACTTAGGCAAGACAGCTTGAGCCAGAGGAAGGTGATACTAAAAGTTGCCTGAGGTTGATTGTGTTCAACTCTTGCTGCTCTTCAGACTTACCTGGAGTCTGGAGCTTTTAAAGCAATGTCCCTTGCCAAGACACAGAAACAACCTAAATGTCCATGACAGATGACTGGATAAAGAAGGGGTGGTGTATGTAGACAGTGGAATACTACTCAGCCATTAAAAAGAATAAAATAATGCCACTTGCAGCAACACGGATGGACCTGGAGACTGTCTTACTAAGTGAAGCCAGAAAGAGAAAGAAAAATACCATCTATCACTTATATGTGGAATCTAAAAAAATGACAAGAACTGATTCACAAAACAGAAACATACAATGACAGAGAAAGCAATCTCAGGTAATTCTAATTTGCAGCTAGGACTGAGAACCACTGGCTTGTACTATTAGAACTCACCACTGGAGGTGGAATTAGCTACCAAACTGCATGGTAACTGTATCAAGGGGGAAAAATGGTGTTTGAAAATTAACCTCTGTATCCAACAAAACACACACAAAGAAAACTTTCACATGTTTCAAACAACAGAACTACAGATCAGATTAAACAAAGGATTGCCAAATTATATGAGGTTTAGGATAAATTATGTTACATGAGTGTCCTAGGTAACTAGTCAAGAAAGAAAACAAAAGTGCAATTACACATAAACCCTCCAGAGAATAATGAGTATCAAAAAGAACGAACTATAAATGAATTTCATATATCTGAACTTGATATTGGTAGATATACATTTAAAGTTCTAAGCTTACTGCTTTGCCAAAAAGCAGTAATTTTCCAACATGATACAGTATTTGCATTGTTTTCTCCTTTTGTCTCCGCCCCCCACCTCTTTTCAGTAGAAGCTCTATAGAATCTTTGTGTTTTACATTCAGGACACTTTGTTTTCTTTCCAGTTTAGAGTAATTAATGTTCATTAGTTCTGTTTTTGATAGACTGTAGCTTTCTATTCCTATTCTGAGCTATATCCATAGCTATTAGATATTAATTACTGTGGATGAGAGGAAAGGAGAGAGGGAAAGAGGAGAAACAAAAAGAGGGAGGGGTGAAAAAGAAATCTTTAGTAATTACAGTCACATGACATTGTTTTTCATTTTATTAACATTCAGTAATCCTGCCATATTCAAGCACAAAACTAGTTCAAAATTACTTCTTAGAATCTTCAGCTTTCAGATCCATGTTCTCAATGGATAATCAGTGAAATTATCAAACACAAGTCAAGAAGAAATGCAATTCAAACCTTTGCCAAGCTGTTCTTCCCAGCAAACTCAATGACTATGTAAAAATAGTACATACCACAGAACAGACATCAAAAGAAAGTTATCAGGCATTAAAAAAAAAGGCATTCTAAGAAGATATAACAATTCTTAATGTGTATGCATCAAATGACAGTATCAAACTCTATGAGGCAAAAGCTGATAGAACTACAAGGAGAAATAAATGAATCTGCTATTACAACTGAAGACTTCAACAACCCTGTGTCAGAACTGGACAGATTCGGCAGGTAGAAAACCAGTAAGGATACAGCTGAACTGAACAACACCAAGAATCAACTGGATATAATTGACATCTATAGATTACTTCATCCAAAACAGCAGAGTACACATTTTCTGCAAGCCCCCATGAAATATTCATCAAGACAGACCACATTCTGAGCCATAAAACACACCATAACAAATTAAGAAGAACAGAAATCATAAACCACATCTGCTCTCAGATCACAAAGGAGTTAAATCAATAACAGGGATATAACTGTATAATTCCTAAATGTGTGGCAATTAAAAAAACACACGTCTAAATAACACATGAGTCAAAGACGAAATCTCAAGAGAAATGTATGACTATTTTGAAATTAAATGAAAATGAAAACAGAATGTACTCGTGGGTGACATCATGACAGCATAAGACATCTCTCATGTTATTTCCCACACAAAAACAAAAATTCAGCATCAGTCTATGGATAAGAGTGCCTTTGAGGGGGGTGTGAGATCCAGGACCATATACAAAGGTACCTGGAAGTAGTGTCACTCACCCACATGGCATGTGACAGGCAGACAGACCTCAAGCCTAGCTACGTACCATGAACCAGATTGAGTCCCTCTTGGCTGTGGTCCCAGAAGCCCCTGGAGAACACTGACTTAGGAAATCACCCATGAATGAGAGAGTCTTTGAGGAAGTCTAAATTTCTATAGAAGAGTTTCAGCACACCACTTGAGCAAAACGAGTATGACCTTCAATGTACTAGAATAGATAAGAAAAACAATTTGACTTTACCTGCATCACCCTTCATCCAAGGCAGCATGGCTTAGAGCTAACAGAAATCTTCCTCAGCCTGTGATTTCTCCTGTGGGGAAAAAGGAGAGTATAAGAGTAAGCATCTGACTTCTCTAGCTCTGCAGGATGCTGCTAAAGGGGTTCATTTCACTCTCACCCCATTCATAGTACCAAATCATGAACTACATGACTGGGGAGTGGAAAGAGCAGAGGATAGAACACTTGGGGGACATTAAAGGATCACAGATCCTACAAATTATAAGGTGGGCTCCATTAAGAAGCCCACAAATGAACCAATGGGAGTAACTCACCCATGAATCCCCCGAACTAATCTATGAGCACCTGCACCAATCTGTGTGCCTTATCCACACACACCTGTAGCTTTTCGCCAGCACCCTGTGGATGCTCCTGATGGCAGCAGAAAAATCAGCCTTTGGAAAATGGCAGAAAGTCAGGCAAATTGGCGAGACTGAGAGAGACCACTTATTTGAGCTCTAGCATCATGTTTGAGAAAACAAAAGAGAAGCTGTCAGCACTTGGCCATGGGCATTACAGTAGTCATAGATGGCATAAAGGGTTAAGAATTCTCCACAAGAGAGCAAGAAGCATGGAGCAGGTGTACTCATAGAAGGTCTGAAAGCCTCAGAACATCTATGAAGACTGACAGAAGGTATCTCTCTCCCTAAGGTGGAGAGTAAAAACTAGAAGAAGTGACTGCTACTTCAAATGCAAAGACAGCCACCCAAAACTTAAAGGAACATGAAAAATTAAGACAGCATAACACAATCCAAGGAGCACAATATCTTCCAGTGATTGAATCCAAAGACATGGAGATCTACAACAACCAATACAAGACTGCTGTTTAAAGGAACACAATGAGCTAAAAGAAAACAGACAATTCCATGAACTCAGAAAAACAGTACACTAACAAAATGAGAATTTTAACAAAGAGATAGAAATCATAAAAATGAACCAAACAGAAATCTGGAGCTGAAGAAAACAATGAACGGAATGAAAATGCAATAGAGAACATCAACAGCACTCTTAAGCACAAGAATCAACAAGACTGAAGACAGAAACTCTGAACCTACCCATTCAAAGGAAAACAAAGGAAAAATAAGGAAAAAGATTGGAGAAAACAGATGTTAAGCCAAAAACAATAACAAGTGACAAAGAAGGTCACTATATGATGATTGCAGTGATAAAGGGATGTCATATCATTAGGAAGATATATCATAAATATACAAGCACCCAATATGGAACTACAAAAAATGTACTAAGCAAATACCAACAGATTTGAAGGGATAAAGAGATAGTACAATAATAGTAGGGGACTTCAAAACCCCACATTCAACAATGGAAAAATCACACAGATAAAGAATCAACAAGGAGATGTTAGATTTAAACCATACTTGAGACCAACTGAACCTCTAATATGTACACAACATTCCTCCAACAACAGTAGTCCCCCACTGTCCAAAGTTTCTGTGGTTTTGGTTACCCACAATCACTATCCAAATTTATTAAATGAAAAATTTGAGAGATAAATGATTTATAAGTTTTAAATTATGTCCCATTCTGAGTATGATGATGAAATCTCCCACCTTTCTGCTCTGTCTCATCCAAGATGTGAATCATCCCTTTGTCCAGCGTATCCCACCCCATGAGTCAATTAGTAGCCATCTTCATTACCAGACTGACTGTTGCAGTATCACAGCGCTTGTGTTCGAGAAACTCTTATTTTACTTAATAATGACCTCAAAGCATAAGAGTAGTGATGCTAGCAATTTGGATACATTAAAGAGAAACCAAAAATGCTTCCTTTCGGTGAAAAGGTGAAAGTTCTCAATAAAGAAAGAAAAAAATCATATGATGAGACTGTTAACATCTACAGTAAAAACAAATCCTCCAGTCAAATCGTGAAGAAGGAAAAAAAATTCAACCTAGCTTTTCTGTTGCACCTCAAACTGCAAAAGTTACAGCCACAGTATGTGCTATGTGCTTAGTTAAGATGGAAAAGGCATTAAATTTGTACAAGCTATTTTGAGAGAGAGAAAAAGAGGTTATGTTCATATAACTTTTGTTACACTTTATGTTATAATTGTTCTATTTTACTGTTAGTTTTTGTTGTGAATCTCTTACAGCACCTAATCTATAAATTAAACTTTATCATAGGGATGTATGTATAGAAAGAAACATAGTATCTATAGGATTCAGTATATCCACAATTTCAGGAATACACCAAGGATCTTGGAACACTTCATGGATAAGAGAGGACACCTGTATACATTCTTCAGAAGTGCACAGGAAATATTTTCCATCATACGGTAGGTCTCAAAATAATTCTTAGTAAATTTAAGAATCCTAAAATACCAAGTATCTTTTGTAACCACACTGGTATCAAACTAGGAGTCATTAACAAGAGAAATGCTGGAAAATTATCAAATATGTACAATTTAAAAAACACTATCCTGTACAACCAATGATTCAAAGAAAGAATCACAAGAGAAACAAAAAGTATCTTGAAACAAATGAAAATGGAAACGCACACACCCACACCTATGTGATGCTGCAAATTCAATTTGAAGAGGAAAGTTATAGTGACAAGCACTTATATTAATGAAAAAGAAAGATCTCACAAATATAACCAACCTAATTTTACACCTCAAAGAAAAAGAAAATGAACAAATTAAGTCAAAAGTTAGTAGAAGAAAGGATATAACAAAGATTACAGCAGAAATAAATAATATAGACTCAAAAACAAATAGAAAAGATCAACAAAACTAAGAGATGATTCTTTGAAAAAATAAACAAAATTGATAAGTCTCTCACTAGACTAAGAAAAAGATAATTCTACACCAAATAAAATCAGAAATGAAAGAGGAGACACTACAACTGATACCAGAGGAACACAAAGGGTCATGAGAAACTACCATGAACAACTGTAAATCAAAAAAAAAAATTGCATCACCTAGAAGAAATGGATAAATTCCTATAAACATACAAACTGCCAAGAAGAGATAATGCAAAAATAGAAAACATGAAAACATAAATAATAAGAAGACTAAATCAATAATCAAAAATTTCCCAAGAAAGAAAAGCCCCAGACCAGATGGTTTCACTGTTGAATTATACCAAACATTCAAAGAAGAATTAATGCCAATCCTTCTCCAACTCTTGCCAAAAAACAAAAGGGAGGGAACCCTCCCAAACTCATTTTACAAGGTCAGCATCACCCTGATACCAAAGCAAGATAAAGACATTATAAGAAAGGAAAGCTAAAGGCCAGTATTCCAGATAAATAAAGACGCAAAACTTCTCAAGAAAATATTAGCAAACAGAATTCAACAATACATTAAAATTATCATATGCCATGATCAAATAGGATTTGTCCCTGGAATACAGGATGGTTCAACATATGTAAATCAATAAACGTGATACACTACATTAATAGGATGAAAGATTTAAATGATCTAATCATCTACATAGATGCAGAAAAAGCATCTGACATAAAACAACATCCTTTCATGATAAAAATGCTCAACAAATCGGGAATATGAGGAATACACCTCAAAATAACAAAGTCTACATGTGTCAAGTCCACAGCTAATAACTGACTTAAATAATTTTGCCTATGTTACACAATTTAAAAAACCCTTTACACTTAAATATATATATACACACACATACACCGATGGCAAATAAGCATTTGAAAAGATGCTTCACATCATACATCATCATGCAATAACATACCTCCACACAACTATTAGAATGGCTAAATGTAGGACACGGACAACACCAAATGCTGTTGGGGATGTGGAACAACAGGAATTGTCATCCACTGCTAGTGAGAATGCAAGATAGTCCAGCCATTTTCTAAGACAATTTGGCATTTCTTACAAAACTAGACATACTTTTATTATATGATTCAGCAATCACACACTTTGGCACTTACCAAGAGGAGTTGAAATTTTCTATCTAGACAAAAACCAGCACATAATATTAACATCAACCTTACTCATAATTGACAAAACATGGAAGCAACCAACATGTCCTTGAGTAGGTAACGGATAAATAAACCACAGTACATTCAGAAAACGGAGTATTATTTAGCACAAAAAAAGAAATGATCAAGCCATGAAAAGACATGGAGAAATTATAAATGGATATTACCAAGTGAAAGAAGCCAATCCAGAAGGATATATCTGTATGATTCCAATTACATGATATTCTGGAAAGAGTTAAACTACGGATACAATAAAAAGGTAAATGGCTACTAGGGAGCAGGGTGGTGGAGAGATTAATCTGCAGAGCACAGAGGATCTTTAGGGCAGTGACATTGCTGTGTATAATACTATAATAATGGATGTATGTCGTAATACATTTGTCTCAAGCCCAGACAATATACAACACCAAGAGTAAATAAACCTTAAGTAAACTATAAACTTTAGATGATGATGATGATGTGACAATGCAGGTTCATCCTTAGTAAGAAATGTATCTTTCTGGTAAGTGATACTGATAATGGGGGAGACTCTACATGTGTAGGGTCAGGTATATGGGATATCTATACCTTCCTCTCAATTTTGTTGCAAACTTAAAACTACTCTTAAAAAATTGTCTGTATAACAGTATGTACTTACTGATTTCGATAAAGCTCAAAGTCTTTCTCCTTCAGCATTCAGTTAAGTCTAAATTGGACTTACTCTGGTTCTGTCCAAATTTTATAATTTGAGCACTTTGACAATTAATTTTCACTTTGTCTCATTTACTCTTTGCCCAAATGCTCTTTTTTTCCAGTAATTTTAGCTTTTCAAATATGCAAAGATTCTTCACTGGTGTAAAACAAATAAAAGCCGATTTGCCCAATGTTGAATTATTTAGTAAGCAACATTATTTTGTATTCAGCGTTTAACTGTCTTTATCTATCATACTAATTACTGAAGAAATTCATCCATGTCATTTAATGAGTATGTGTTAAATACTTGAATTTATTAATGGATAGAGTTTAGAGAGCTGAAGTTTGAGGAGGCGATTTAGTCACTCGGGTCTGCATTTTCTCATCTATAAGGTCAATGGCTGGGACAAAGCAATGTCTCAGGTTGAATTTACACTTAATATTCTTTTAGGAATTCTCTTAGGAATCTGTCTAATTTTAGCAATGCTCAGTTGTTAAAATGAAACCAACCAAGATCTAACCATTATCCCTTAGCTTAGATCTTTGTCTGAAAGGTAGAATATACTTAAAATACACCACACATGGGAAGTACATTACATTGCTTTGAAAGTAACCAGTCTAGGTAGGACAGAACAAAAATCTGCTAGGAAACACATTTAATAAAAATCTAACCCTATAAGTGTAATAAGATAACATAAGAAAATAAAATGTTATCAGGTAAACATTTTGAAGTACATAAAATTTTGAAGTAACCTGATGACCATTTTTAATTTTAAGAATTAGCAAAAGACAAAATGCTTGTAAACTTTTGATTATTTCAAGTTAGGGATAAATTTGGGTGTGAAGTTACTCTAAACAAGCTGTGGTCCCTGAAAACTTAGCATCCCATCTTAATTTGGTAACTTCCTATGTGCTTACTAGATCATAATAACCGATTTGTATTTCTTTTCTAAAAATTATAATAGCAAAATTGTATACCTTTCTCTCAATGCTTTATCACTCATTAAGTTGCATATCAAATGATGAATATTTTTGCAAAGATTTTAATTTTTCTAAACTAAAAAGTTTGTATTAATCTGCTAACAGATTACAATCCAATTTAAGAGAGTTTGATTTTCCTACATTATCATAGTAAATACGCATGCAACTGTATTGTATATTAGGGTTTTTAAATTACATGTGATATACTTTACAGGTTTATAGGAAAATTAAGCATTTTCATACTTACTTCCTTGGTTCAAACTTCTTTGTTTACTGAATAAAATTATATTGATCACAAACAGTGGACTCAGACATTTCACATAATCTCGTGAAATCCATAAATAAAATATGAGAGGCCAAACATTGTATCACAGCTTTAGAAGCTTATGAAAATGAACAACAACTAAGACATAATTTTACACAGCAATTTCCAGCAGAGTATATTTTATTATTTTTCAGACTGTATGCCAATACAGACGGAGGAAGCAGGGGTGCAAATTTTCTGGATAAGGATTTTTGTTTAGTAGTCAGAATTTTCTAAGCATAACTGAAGTGAGAGTCAATGCAACAATTCTGCAATTTTACAGTAAGTTGATAAAAGGCTTTAGGAAGCTTTAAAAAATTATCACTGCCTGGGTACTATTCATCATATTCTAATTTAATTGGTCTGAACTGCAGCCTAAGAATCAGTACATTTTAAAACCTCTGTGTAACTGTGGCTTGGGTGCTGTGATGGGTAAAATACTAAGAGCTGCTACCGCAATTCACATAAAAATCCAGGTAACACTGGAATTGCTAACTCCTTATAGATGTGTCTCAAACAAACAAATGCTCAACAACAGTCACACACATTTCTGGGATATATTCAGTTATACAGGGGTAATAATAACCTGTCGAGTGCACTGTAATAACATAGTTAGTCACTGATTTTAATCTTTGGTAAATTTTGTAAATTCTTTGAACTTTATTTTTCAGTGTATGTTTAGCTGTTCATAAGAATTTAAACCAATGTTACTAAAGTATTATTTCTTAGCTGATAAAATAAATTTGGAAAAATAAATAAAAACTACGTTTGGTATTATCTTCCATTAAAAGGTTGTTTTGTATCAATTTTAAGCAAAGGTAAGAGACACTGTTGCCACATTCAGCCTAAATCCTTTGACAAAATACCCAGAAATAGAAGCTCACTCTTATTTGTCCCAAATGGTCTTCTGGGTTGCTTAAAATACACTTATTATTCACTGAAATCTATAAATAAAATAGCATTAATAGGAAATGTACAATAATCTTAATTTGAATATTACTCTCAAATAAATAACTTCAGATACACATTACTGTGTATGAAATAAATAGACAGCAAGGACCTACTGAAAGTACAGGGAACTATGTTCAATTTCTTGTAATATTATAAATGGAAAAGAATCTGAAAAGAAAAAAACATACGTGTAATTGTATAAATAAATTGCTTTGCTGTACACCTAAAACTAACACTGTAAATCAACTACATTTCAATAAAAAAGATGTTTTTCAATAACTTGAAGATGTAATTCAGTTCTACAGAATCTGAAATTTCACCAGCTTTCACAATTTTTTCAAACATCTTATGTCTGAAAATTTTCAAAAATTTTATTTTATATAACCACTGTTTTTACTAGCCTTGAGTTCTTAAAGAAATGAATATTCTCATAGTTTTGTGCTTCTATCTTGATTACAATATTCTCAAGCAAGTCTGTACCACAAGAAAGATGTAAATCCGCTTTTTCCCCTTTGAAAATCCCAGGCATATTTATAGTCTTCTTCAGCGGAAAGACAGAAGCAGTGACAACACTTAGTTGGTTTTAAAAAGGAAGGAAGGAAGGGAAAAAAGAAGGGACGATGGAGAGAAAAGAAATATATCAGTCACATATAATTCAGTCTCCCTGAGATAGACAAAAGTATATAAATTGATTACTAGTGTCTGGATTGACTAGCGAAGAACGTCCAAGGAACTTGGTAAACAGAAGTCTTGGCCACAGACGTAAAGCAGTGTAACCCTACGTACCCTATAATCTTAAGTAGACCTGGTAGCCCACAACTTTAGAGATCACAACAGTCTGTTTGAATCTAGCACTGTGCGCACGTATGCAAGAAACCCAGAAAACTGCTTTTCCACACTTTGTGCAGAAACTAAGTTTCTCTGTAATCAAAAGCTTTGTACAGTCTGAGATGTGTTAACAGGATAAAAGAATCTATGCTTACTGAGATGGACATGAAAAATGGAACAATGCAGTGTCTTATTTTCTATAGCTTATCTAAGCGTCCCCCACCTGGGAAGTGTGGGTAGAATTCAAGTTTGAACCATTTAAGTTACAGCAGTCCTCTTCAATTAAAACCATTTCTTCCAAGCTCTTCTGAATAAAGTGTTAATGGTTTACACTGTAATTTCCTCCCTTGTGCTCGCTAAAAAGGCTATGAGGAGCTTTGATAGCCTTGTGACGCCAGGAAAGGGAGCCCCCATCTTCTGCTCTAAACTTTCTAATAACAATTATAAACAGTACCTGATCTCAAATTTTAAACATCTTATAGCACAAGGATAAAGGACATTCATTGTAGGTTAAAAGGATTATAACTGGTATATTTCTGTTACTTTCTATATAAAGAGAGATAAAAACGTCATCTGTGCTAACAAGGCACCACAGTTGTTGCATGTCATTGACCTAATTGTGCTTCAATTCATCCTACCATAAATTTAGCAGTAGTAGCAGCAATTATTATCACCCTGAAAATGGTTTTATTTCTGCCACAAGTCAAAGTGTAATTTGTATAAAAGTAAATCCTTCCATCCCCCATCTCTGAGTCACCATTATGAAAAATAAGGTACAATTCCTCAGAACTGACTTTCAAGCTTCATGAAAAAAGGGTTCCTGTATCAAGTCACGTGGTTATCAGCAAAAGATGTGCAATGCTGATTGTAATAAATCAAAAAGTCATCACTGCCAGAAAAAGCTTTATCTCAAACTATTTCAAAGCATATGATAGATAAGATAGAAAGTTCTGACAAACTGACAACTTGTTATGTTGAATTACAGGGAATTTCTAAACTCCACAACCTCAAAATGACAATCTCATCTGAAGTTTCTACTTAAAGAAATATCCTAGCAAGAATGAACTGGTGCAGACGAAGAACAGAAATGACATTTAATAGGCCATGTCAACATAACCCTTGGGTCAGATTAAAATGTAAAGCTAAAAATAATGCTTTTAAAACATGTTTTGCTAGCAGGTTTATCGCCTTGAGGGATAGTCTTAAGGAAAGGGAGGCTGATGATACACTTATATTTGAGATATTCAATGACTGGTGGAACATCACAAAAAAAACAAAAACAAAAACAAAAACAAAAAACTAGTATTAGTCCAAGCTCTCCCACCTAGAAATCAAGATTTTTACACGACTAACATGATAACTTCTGAAAGGAAATGACAACTTTATTAGTATCTTAGCATCAATTTCAAAGACTTTTCAGAAATGACGAAGTCAGAGTCTGAAAATCCATTTCAATTTTTTAAAGTACCATGTGCTAAATCAGTGTTTGATATTTAACTTCATGTTATAACCTTAACATGAAATTAAAACATAAGCATTTTTAGTTTCTGAATTTCTAAAAATAGTATGAGTTGAACTGTTGCAACAGCTATACTAAATAACAAAAATCTGTTCTCCTTTCACAGTGAAGAATAGCAGAGTTATGTCAGTTGTGCCACTGTGGCTGTTAGTAAAGAAAGTAATAAATTCAGTTTTGTATTGGGTCTGTTTACTGTACCACGCACATTGTTTAGGGAGATGATTTGTGTGTTACAACTCTTAACTGTATCTTTCACAACATTTTTCTCTATAATGAGAGATGTTTTGATTTCTGGTCTTTCTCAATCTCTCTGTTCTTTTTCTTTTCAGCAAAGATGTATGTCTACGTGTATATAAACCTACACACATGCACTTTTCTGATTCCCAAAACATGGCTTATTTAGAGAAATCCTAGATCATATGCAGTTTGAAATTAAAATCCCATCTCACTTTCTCTATCCTTGTTCTTTGTGCGTCTTCTTACAGAATGCTTTGGAAGACTTCAACTTTTGTCCCATCTGAAAATTCCTATTATGTGAAGTATTTCAAAGAAAGTATGGGGAAAAGTCTTTAAAACCGTAAATAAAGAACTTGGCCATGTAAACCGATGTGCACTGACTATATTTTATTATTTTAGAGAAGGTTTTCTTTTCCTACTCAATTTTTTAGTTGCACAGTAACCTCTCAATTATACCTGACTTAAAAATGGAAGCATTACTGATAAATCTCAAGTCCCCTATCCAGGGAAAAAGGAAGCGCAGCTACTAGCATACTGTGTAGTTTTGTAAACCTTATAATTGCTTTCTATATGTACTGATATACTTTTGATATGTACAGGGTATCATTTTTTATTTCTAAATCATAAGTAATTACACACTTTACATATTATTTTCCATGTTGATTTTTCACTCAATTTGTTTTTGAAGATTATTACAAGTTAGTACAAATAGATTATCTCATGTTTTAACTTAACGCACTATCTTTCAGAATATGCATCAACCATACTTTATTTAACCATTTCGTTACCAAAAAAAGATTGTTGTAGCTTTCAAATTTCTGTCATTTTAAAGAGAAATACAATCAACATTCTCACTCATGTTTTGTGCACTTATGCAAATTTTTAATTTTTTTATTTTTTACTGAGGTATAGTTCATTTACAGTATCCTATTAGCTTCAGATGTACAACATAGTGATTCAAAATTTTCATAAATTAAACTGATTTATAGTTATTATAAAATATTGGCTATACTCCCTTTCCTGTACAATGTATCTTTGTAGCTTCTTTATTTTATGCACAGTAGACAGATGTTTTATTCTAGATTTTATATGGAAAAGTGGAATTACTGAATTCTAACTTCTGTGAAAATTTTTATAAATTTTAATAGATGATGACAAATTGCACTCCATGTTGGCTGAGCCAATTTTCACTCCCACCAACAGCACAGACACGATGCTTTCCAACACAACTGGCAGCCCAAAGTCTATTATCTTCTCCACATTATTCAGTTTAGTACACATGGATTTTCTTTTTCAATTAGAATGTGATTTCCTTTTGGCAGACATAGTCTCTCCAATTCACCAGAAGCACTACTTCTCCCTATTGTCTTACACCTTCCTTGTATGTGTAAGCATTTGAATATTTTACCTGTGCCTAGAATGATGCCATATCCTCCAAACCAGGACACATGTGAGAACGCTACAGAGCAACAGACACAAACTTGGATCGCCCTAGGCAAACTGGAAAGTATGGTCATGCTATACAGCTTAAAGAGCTATCTTATTGCTTAATCCCACCTCCCCAAATACTAGTGATGTTGAGCATATCCACATTGATTTATTTGCCTTCTGTGTTTGTTCTCCTATAACTTTTTACTACCAGTGCCCATTTTTCTATTGGTTTGTATTTTTTTATACTGAATTTTAGGGATACAACGTGTCTTACTGGTTTTATATATTGCTAATTTCATTACTTTCTCTGACTCTTGCTTTTTCTACTCTGTTTATGATGGCTTACATAAAATGAAAGTTTAAAATTTTAATGTTATATTATTTCCCTTTTCTATTTCCTTGTTTGCATTTTGAATATTATGTAAGTGTCTTCTGCACCCTTCCCTCTGTATCAGGTCATGAACATAGTCTTCAAGTTTTATTACAATTCTTGTTTTATTGTATTTCTTAAATACGTAGATGTAACTAATTTGATACTGACTTGGGGGGATAGTTTGAGGTAAGGCTTGCCTGTTTATTGTGTTTCCTAAGCTCAAACTAATATTTTGTCCTCTCCTCCCCATAATATTCCTTTTGCAGCAATTTGAGATTTCAAAAAGGAAAAGAGATGGAGAAGAAAAAAAAACTACTTCTTCAGAATATA
Organism: Vicugna pacos; assembly: GCF_048564905.1. Lineage (NCBI taxonomy): Eukaryota > Metazoa > Chordata > Mammalia > Artiodactyla > Camelidae > Vicugna > Vicugna pacos. The sequence continues at coordinate 37,919,151 of NC_132989.1, forward strand.
ACCCCTTAGGTAAATTATTTTCCTTGTTGAACTTTGACAGCATACACCAACATCCTTCTTTGATCTGTGAAGTGGGATTGTACTACAGGAGATTTATTAGGTACATGGAAACAAACATTTTTTGCACCCTCCCCTAGGTACTTCTCATCACCTGGGTTTAAACTATGCTAATCATAGTAGAAAATTTAAAGGAACATTGTGCAAATGAATAGAACATGTGACAATAAGGAAAAATGATTTTCAGTGTAAGGTTCCTGGAATTAATCTAATTACTGAGCACACTGAATGACTAATATACAGTAAAAGTTCGTATTAACATCAAGGAAAACTTTTTTTAAATTTTAAGACTGAACTTTCTGTTCCAGTTTGAGTGGAATAGCTAGTGGCAGTTTACTGCCCAAACATGGAACTAAAAAAGTCAGATGAAATATAGAATTCATACTTCAAAGACAGCAGAGAGCTGAGGGAACAATGAAAACCACAAAGGTAAGACTCTATACAGGAGAAAGAAAAAGAAAAGCAATTCAAAGCTAACTGGCTTTTACAACTGATTTTCACTCTGAGGCTATTTGCCAGTTTTGAACATGAGCAAAAAGCTAAGATTCTAGTACTAAAAGACTGCTGCTAGGAGACAGAGAAACTAGCCGTCTTCCAGCATTCCAGATGATTGGCAGAGACTTGAAGGAGCTTGAAGACATGGCCAGTTTTCCACTCAAGGCAAGTACTGATTACAGAGATTTGCAAGGTACACAGGTAGAAACCTAAGCACATAAAACTTTTGAAAACAGAGTTTTTTGAAGTTTCCTGAAATGAAATTTAGAACTAAGGACAGAGTGTAGGGCCTCACAAAATACATCTGGCCTTTGGTAAAAGCCAAAAAAGATCAAAGATCAACCAGAAGTAGATGAATCTTCCCAAGCTGCAACTCAGCTTTGAGCCAGCACAGGTCTTTATTTCACTTGTAAAAAAAAATCATAAACAAAAATCCCAAATAGGGCTGGGAGATCAGAAGTGGGAGTTCTCATGTCCTGCAATGACAGCAGAGTCCAACAGGAAGAAGAAAGACTCCTCCACTGGCAAGGACTCAGCCAATGAAAAGCCATGGACTCTCAGTGTACCATAGCCTTCCAAGCCTCTTTTTCCTCTTCTTTGTTCTCCTTCCCTTGCCGTGGGGGGACTTGCATGTGGCTCACCATGGTTGCTGACCCTGAAATGCAATTCTCTGCTAATCCTGAATAAACCCATCTATGCAGAGAAATATCTGACAACCTGTTTGCTTCAGGTCAACAGGCTAAAGGGATAACTTTAGAAAGAAAATGAAGGAAAGATATAGAAAAATGTATTTTAATATATTTTAAGATTAAAATTTTTGTCAGAGAATTTAATTTTTAAAAGAGCCAGTGGAAACACTGGAAGTGAAAAATTGAAATTAGAAATTCAAATGACAGACTTTAACCACAGACTATTCAAAGAACAAGAAAGGGCAAAAAGCACTATATAAGATAGAGGACATTTCAATATATACAGGTTCAATCTACAAGGAACATATTACAATTCTAAATCTGTATGTACTCATTAACAGAGTTATAAAATGGCTAAAGCAAAAGCAAACAATAGTCCTAAAAGGAGAAACACACAAATCTATAATCATAGTAGAAGACATAAAAACATATTCTCAATAGCATGTAAACAAAAACACCAAAAAAAAAAAAAGAAAGGAAGGAAATATCCAAGACATCAGAATTCACATTCCTTAAAGCACATAAAATTGACTGTATGTTGTATGAATATCTCAACATTTTTCAAAGGTTGATTTTTTTAATATGCCCTCCAATACAGAATAATTACTCTAGAAATCAGTAGGAAAAAAAGCCTAAAATCTAAAATTGTTTTGAAGGTATTCAGTTAAAATAATGATTAGAGGAAAATGTACAGCCTTAAATTCATGTTAGAAAACAAAGGGAAAAACATAATGCTTTATGCTTCCACCTGAAGTTTTTAAGGAAAGAGCTAATCAAACCCGAAAAAGTAGGACAGAAACAATGAACATAAGAAATAAAAAATACATAATTGGAAACTTTGACAAAGCCAAAAATTGATTATTGAAAACACTAATAAAGGTGAAAAATTCATAAGCCTTAACAAGGAAAAAATGTTCCCAACTTAATGCACCAAAAGGAGATTTTGCTGTAGGCTTTACAGATATTAAAGAATTAATAAATTAAAATTATGGAAAGTTTTATACTAATAAATTTAATCATTTGGATGAAAATGACAAACTACATAAAAAACACATATTGCTAAAATTAAAGCAAAAGAAATCAAAGATAAGGATAGTTCCTTAACTACTAAAGAATTTGAATCCAGTGTTAAAATCATTCCCACAACAAAAACTCGAGGCTTAGATGAATACACCAGTGAATTCTTCAAAACATTTTAGGAATCAATTACACCAATCTTAGATTAACTCTTCCAGAAAATACAGAGAGAGCACATTTACCAACTCTTTTTTAATTAGAGCAACAAAAATCTTAATACTAAAACCTGAAAAGTATGTTATAAAAAAATAACATTTGCACACTAAGTTTTCTCATAAATATCAATGCAACAATCTTAAACAAGATGTTAGCAAAACGAACCCAAGAATATATAAGAAGGATAATATATCTCCAACAAGTAGGGTTTTTCCATGAAAGCAAGAGTGATTTAACATTCAATCAATGCAATTTATCTTATTAATAGGAAGTAAGTGAGAACAATAATACCATCATTGCATTAGATGCACTTGGTAGAATTCAACATCCATTCACAAGAATTCTCAGCAAGTTAGGAAAAGAAAGGAACATAAACAACTTAACAAAAAACCATCTTGGAAAGCGCCTACCATAAATATCTTATTTAATGATGAGTTATTGAAAACTTTCCATAGAATCAGGAATGAGTCAATGATGCCTGTTATCACCACTTATATTTAATAGTTTTAGAGTTCCTAAGCAGTGAGATGAGGCAATTGAAAGAAATAAAAGGCATAAAGACTGGGAGAAAAAAAAAAGGGAATAAAACTTTCATTATTTGCAGATGGTGTGTATTTTCATGCAGAAAATACAAAAGAACCAACAGTCAAATTGTAAGGATTACTAAGTGAATTTACTAAAGTCACTAAATTTAAGATCAGTATACAGATACTAATTGTACTTCTATATATCTGTCTCAAATAAACAGAATATTAAGATTTTTAAATGATACCATTTATAAAAGCATCAAAAAAACATGAAACACTTTAGGAAAAAAGAACAACTAAGAGGTACGCAAGACCACTACTCTGCAAAAAATAAACATTACTAACAGAAATTGTGAAAAGACAATACACAGAGGGAAATATCAAGTGCATGAATGGAAGACTCAAAAAATCATGTAGAGATTTGTCACAATACCAATTAAAGTTGTAAAATTTATATGGAAATCCAAAAGACTAGTAAGAGTATGCAATGAACAGTTAAGAACTACCAAAACTGAAGAACATATACTGTGAGATATCAAGACCTATTATAAATCCATGCTAATTAAATTCAGTGTAGCATTGACACAATATAAACCAACTGACCAACAGAACAGAACAGTCTACAAATGGACTCATATAGATGTGGTTACCTGACTCATGTCAAAAGTGACATTTTAGTGCAGTGAGTTGTGGCCAATTGGATATATATATGGGAGAAAAAAAGAAAATCTTTGCCTTTACTATATTCCACACACATATAAATCCTAGATAGACCGCAGATTTACAATGAAAGGTAAAACAGTAAGACTTAGAAGAAAACACAGGAGAATATCTTCATGATCTTGCAGTAAGGAGAACTTTCTTGGTTTCTTAAACAAGACACAACAAATGATATTAAAAAGTAAATAAAATGTAATAAATCAGATGACACTATAATTAAAACATTCTAGTCATCAAAAGTTAGCAGTAAGAGTGAAAAAGCAACAAAGAGTTGAGTATTTTTATGGTATGTATGTGTATTCATGTATATATCTGATAAAAAAACTCGCTCAAAATACACATATGAAACAGAACTCAAAAAATAGTAAGAAAATACACATTGAAATCATAATGAGGTAAATTACACACCCATCAGAACATCTAAAATAAAGAGTGAGACAAAACCAGATTTTGGTAAGAATATAAAGCAACTAGAATTCTGATATTCTGCTGGTTGGAGTGTAAACTGGTACAGCTCATTTGGAAAACTACTTGTCAGTGTCTAATAAAGCTGAAGACATGCTTATTCTGTGATGCAGTATTCTACTCCTAAGTGCAACACATGAAGCAAGTGGAAATGCATGTTTTCATTTACCAAAAGAAATGTACAGGATAGATAAATCTCACATATTCACAAATGTAATACTGAGAGGAAAAAAGACAAAAAAGTACATGCTATATGATTCTATTTTATAAACTTCAAAAACTTTTAAAACTAATCTAAGGTATTGGAATTTGACATCATGGTTACCTTTGGGGTTTCAGGAGTCCTGATGACTCTCTGTGTCTTAGTCTTGGCGCTGTTTACATGAGTGTATTTATTTAAAATTCATCAACCCCACACAAATTATTTATGCATTTTGTTAGAAGTAATCCTACAATATAATTTACAGAGAGGAAATTTTATTTATGAGGTGGGGGAGAGGGAGAGAGGGAAAGAGAGGAGGCAGGGAAGGGGGCACGGGGGTTGGAGATCAATAATTGCAGGGACACTTGCTGTTAAAGTCATTACACACTAGCTGTAACATTTGGAAATGGTCTTACGGGGGTTTCTGAAAGACAGATGCAGTTTCTCCTTGCCAAGTATAGGCTGCCACTTTTGAAACAACTTTCAAAACTGTACTTTGTACTGAAATGTTGACCCATTTGCCAATTTTTCCAGTTTGTGGTAGTTAGAAGATGCTCAAAAAGCATTAGCCCTTTAAAATTTTGGGGTTTTGTTCCTCGATTTTGTTTTTGTTTTGTCCTAGTATCTGAGTATCTTGGTGTGGAAATTCTTCAAAAATGATCAGTTTATAAAAACACACATGATTAATGATAGGTACATATTCAATCAGATTGTTCTTGACTCCTAAGAAATTGACTTCTAAAGTCAGTGGGTTGCACAACTGTGCTCTATAGACTTTGAATAATAATTATTTTTCTTTTACTTGAAAGACTGTAATGAAATTGTCATTCCTCTGAAAGATATAACACAAACTTCAATATAGTGAAACAAAAAACCATCTACCTTCATTTTCTTCTCCGTGACAGGTTTTCTATTACAGGAAAAGCGAGAGCAAAACATCTACCCTTATTTATGTCTTCCCACCTCTTTCAGTGACAACATAATATTATTTTCCCTTTGTCTCTCAACCGATACAAAGGACTATTGATTTTCCTGGAAAATAATTAAGATGAATAACATTAAAAAGATATAAGGACATCTCCAAGTTATTCCTTTTACTAATAAAAAGATAAAATTTTACAGAGACTCACTTTCCATAATTTGTACTGGTTACTGTCACCTATAAAGATCAAATCTAAATGCTGATTATAGAAATTTATACTCCTTGAAACACTAAAGGAATCTTTCATGCAATTCTACCACCTCAGTACCTGATAAACCTCTCTGAATGAAAAAAAGGAAAGAAAAGAAAAACTAAACAACATAAAAAAAATGTCTTTAAAACTCATCTGTCACTTGATTTTGACACGAGATTATTCTCCCAAGTCCAGGATTCATTATAAATCCACTCCAATTCACGTCTAGGCCAAGTTCTTCATTTTACAACTTCTAGGCAATAGGTGTTGAGGCACACCTTAATTTCATTATTAAAGGCTCTGCAAAGTACTGCTATATTAAGCCACATGCTGGGGGTATTTGTGCTCTGCACTATGAGGTTGCGTGTTGGCCCTATTCTATTGATGTTCATGCTCTCCACTAGGAATGCCTGAGGGCTTCACCTGGGCCCATGTTACTAGAAGTGAAGCCCACAGACACTTCCCTACCGAGGCCAGTGCTGTGGCTGGGCCAGCCCTTGTGGTTCTTATGATGATCACAGGGTGCACTTTAGCCAAAAACTATCAGGGAACTTTGAGGAACAAGATTCATGACTCACAGATCCTGGGGGGTACACAGCATGCCTGAAGACCACACAAGGGGGAAGTTAAGGATGGTGAGAGAGGAGGTGAGAAGGTAGGGAGAGGGAGAGAGAGAAAGAGGGAGAGAATGAACCTGGGGTTCTACCTTTATTAGGGTCCAAGAATGACTGGGCCACTCATGGTTGGCTAATTTCAAACATAGGAGAAGAGCAAGGGCACAGTAGACTAGAGGGAGGGTCACTCAAGCAGTGGGTTACCTATGTTACCCAGGGTTCTCTGAAAGGAGAACTTCATGGAGTGGCTGGTCTAGTTCTTTATCTGGTGGTTTACCTAGCAGCTGTGTCATACAGTTGGCAATGTTTATTCAAGACTGAAGTCTTTTGAAATGGATGCCTTGGCAATCAAAAGCTTAGTGGCAGGCACTTAACACCACAGAGATAAAGACCAAAGGAGATACTGCTTGTGTACCTTGACGAGTATATTTCAGATATTTCTATTTCTTCACCCATAAAATGGATATAATAATTTAAATATTGGTATAGTAGAGGATGGATGAGATTACATATGACATAATTTAGCAAAAGTTCATTGCACTGTATCTTACAGAATAGCTTAAGATTCAATATTAGCTTTCACCCTCATAACAAACTATCCCAGTACTTAGCATCTTAAAACAATAGACATTCATTATCTCACAATCTCTCATGTGGACTGCATTTGAGTTGTTGGCCAGGGCTGTAGTCAATTCACAGTTTGATAGGGCTAGAGAATCTGCTTCAAACTCAACTCATGTGGTTGTTGGCAGGCTTCAGCTCCAGGATGGCTCTTGGCCTAAACCTTCAGTTCAACATAGAACACTCTCTAAAGTTTTCACAGGACAGCTTGCTTGGAAGGACCCAGAGCGAGAGATCTAACAGTGAGTGAGAGAATCACCAAGACAGAGGTTGCAGGGTCTGATGCACATAACCTCATACGTGACATATCAGCACTTCTGCCAAATGCTAATGGTCACACAGCCCAGTCCTCAAGTACAACATGGAACACTACATGAGAATGTGACCATCAGGAGGTGAGGATCACTGAGGGCCATTGAGAAGCTGATGTGCACAAAAAATAATCATTTATATTATACCTAATAGCTATGTACAACATTTATTGAGCATGTTGGTGTTTGTGCTTAAGTGTATTAATTCATTTAATGCTCAATTAACCCTATTAGATAAGTATTATAATTTGATTTTTTCAGGTAAAAGAAAATTTTAAACATCTATTACCATTAATAAGTGGCAGAACATTATGAAATTAATAATCTTCTAGTTAGTGCGTCACAATGGTATGAATAAAAAAGCAAATTTTTCAAAAATGATACAGGATTTCAGAGAAGGTTGGCCTGTCTTTTATAGCTAATTCTGATTAAAAGTATGATATTTTACTAGTAAAATAAGATCCAGCTATCATTTAAGCCATTACTTAAGCCAAAGAAATTACACGTTACATGAAGTATTTTTTAAATATCTATAAATTGTGGAGTATCTTATAGGTAGTATTTGTAAATGTTGTATTTATACATCGTTATCTCTACAATTAATGTTTTATATCTTTCTTTTGTCACCTGAATTGAGACATTTTCTCATATTCTTGTCTTCATTTTTATTCTTTTTAAGTTTTCATTCCTTTTTTAAAATATATAAGCCTATCCAATTATATAACATTCTTCCATTTCCTTATCACCTATTTTCAGTATTTTAATGGTGTAGAAAAGGCAGTAGTATTCTTTAAGAATATCCTAACTTACAGAGAGTTTTTCTCTGTGTAAAGAAAATAATTATCAGATAACAGACATTGCAAAAATCTCTATAATTCAAAGTCCTGAGTTTTTCCTTAGAATTCAATTTGTGTGCGCGCGTGTGTGTGCAGCTAAAACAAATCATTCTTTGCTAATTCACCAAAGGGTTTTTAATATGAAAATAATTTTGAAAAATAATTAAAATCTCTTTCTAAGTTTATACCAAGAAGATGAGACCCACAGGAATTCAGAGAACCTGTGAAAGATGTAGGAATAAGAGGAACTTAAGAAATCGGATGTCACAAGCTGACCACTGCAACCTACCACTGCTCATGTTGCTTTGCTACTGCTTTTGTTTCTTGCCATTTTGTTTCATAGTTCCTTTTCAGAACTAAAGAACTTCTCTTTGAACAATATGTAAAACTTAAGTAACAACACTTGTATTTAATTAATATTATTCTTTCCACATCTTGGTCACTCCATCTAAAACTATCAAAATTCATTTTAATATTATTTTAATATAAACGTTAGAAACTCCTCTGTCTCCTACAATGCTTTGTTAAAGTTAAATTTCAAGAAAACTAGAAGCACAGTCCAAAGAAGGCTGATCCAAGTAATTAAGCAGAACACATTTATCCAACTGTGTTGCAAATACATGGGTCAATTATAAACATCAGTGTAAGTTTTCCTAATTTTTTTACATCATCTAAATTTCCCAAGATTAATTAAAACCACACTTATGAAATGTTCTGAAAGGCAAAGGTTTTTTGTTCTCATTTTTGTGAGCTTGGAGTAAAAATCTTAAGTCTTTGCAGTCCATCATATATAGACAGTGAAGCTACAAGAATCTGGACTGAAACAAACTGCCTCGAATATGTTCCTAGTATTCCAAATACTGTCTGTTACTTTGAAAGTAACATGTCAGGATTATTCCCACCAGATTGTTCAGGATGGAGGCTACTCTATTATAGTTTAGTTGCCCTATTTCACTCATCAACTTCAAAGCGTGAGGCCTAAATAAAATCCCACAGTACTTCTGCAAAAGCCACTATATAAAAGAACTTGGAACACAGAACATTTAAACTTCTATGAAAGAGTTTCACGAGTATCAGTTGAGTTATCTGAGGAATATTTATTTCATGGTCTTCTTTGGGACAGTACCTATAAGTAAATACTAAATTATATTGTCCAGATTTGAAATATTTTATAAAACACTCAGTGGAATGGTAAAATGGACTAACCTTCTGGAAGACAATTTGTCCACAATATCAAGGACCTTAAATTTTTCCATTTACACCTTACCTAGTGTTAGAAATTGGTATAGAAATAAAACTAACACTAATTCTACATAGTTTATTTTATAATAATAACTAAAATAATCTATAAACTATGACATTTCCATATCTTGGAATATTTGGGGGCATTGAAATTATGCTTCATCAGTTAATATTTAATTACTTGTTAAAATGTTCATGAAAGGGGAGAAAAAATTCATAAACAGTATATTTAAAATTTTGTTTAAAAACACTAGTGTACATTGTGTGTAAATATATAAATTTTCTGGAAGCATATATATCAAAATATCAACTGCAACTAGTTCAAGCTAGTAACATAAGTGGTTCTTACCTTATTTTTTAATATTATTATTCTTTAAGTGTCTCCCTATCCCCCCACCCATGCTCTCCCTATTCCATACCCCCTCCCTGCCCCACGTTCTGCTGAAACAGACTTACAGTTCTTCAGATGCACCACAGTCGCCTGCTGTTCTTTGTATTAAGCACCCTTGCCATTCTTCCCCACCTGGAAAATGCCTAGGTATCCTTGCAGGCCCAGCATAAAGCATCACCTCTATGAAATCTCCCCTGCTCCATCCAAGAAAGATCATCTAACCTCTTTTGTGTCACCTGTAATTACAGCCTACTCTCCTGTGTCACTTATTGTGCTGTATTGTTTTGGGTTTTTTTTAGTCTGCTTTACTGGAGGGTGAGCACCTTAAGGGCAGGAAAAGGAACTTTATCCATTTTTGCATCTCCATAGCATAGTTTTTGGCATATGAACACTTAATAAATGCTTGTTGAATTAAAAAAAACTCTATTAAAATAAACATATTCTATTTTAAAAATATTAAACAATCTAGAGATCCTAGCATTTAATACTGTCTCCTTACACGCTATTATCCTTACCACCTGAAGATTTCTACCTCAAATCATCTCATCCAATTCACTAGTAAATATGCACCAACTAAGACTCTTGATCCACTTGAGGACATCAAATGCAATATCTGCCTTCAAATCTGCGGTCATCAGCAGTCTTCTCTCTGTGTCATTTCCCCTGCATTTCTTCCCAGATAATGCTTCTTGCTCTCAGGTCTCAGGATTTCAGTATTTTTTTTTCTATTAAATCAGCCTATCTCTAACCTTATTTTCCTCCAGTAGAAATAACAACACATTTGTTGAATCTAGTTTAATTTATCATAATTCTTTCTCCTTAGATGAATTACACTAGAAGGCCAAGTGTTTCCACATTCCTACCTTCTCCCTCTCCCTCTTTCTCTCTCTCACAGTTCATTCCATTCCATCACCATAGTGTTAGTAATCTGAGATTATGGAATCATGTAACCCCAAATCTCAATGGAAACAGCTGTTTCCATTTCATGTATAGGCAGACACTACATTTTACAGCTAGCTAAATTGCAAGCAGCCAGATTGTGAAGCAAACACAAATATTCTTAATCTCTAACATTTTTTATATATTTGGGTATGAAAGCCAAATTAATTATGAAAAATGAATTTTCCCAGCTTGATGTCCATTTTAAATATAGCTATCTAGCCACATAATTAAGTAAGTTCAAGGTTGGGCTATCTACTTTTGTTACAGTAATTCAACGAAGGACAAATGTAGGAATACCATGGAAACAAGGATTTATTTAATTCTATATCCCAATCAAACCAATCTTGAATCATCTAATGTATATACACCACCTGCTGTACTGACAAGTTTCCTTCAGATACATGGAATTAATTCAATAGCTTTTCAAATGTCATTTGCCTTATCAATCCATCAGTCATTTTGGAGAGATGTAAACAGCAAATTAGTAAGCATTCCTTGGCATCATTTATATAGAATCTGATTCAGAAAAACTGCTCCTACCTATTCTATCTTGTGGTGATAAATTTCTAGTAAAGAAAACAACCAGTAAAATTCATTTATCACCATGGCCTTATAAAGAAAAATGGCAACCCTAGGAAAAAAGTTTATGAAGAATGTGATTTCTGTAATTACAGAGCTACGTCTAACAATGCAACCTTTGATCACCTTTCTCTACCCAAGCCTTCTAAACTGAGTTGAAAGTGATAATATCCCTCATTAAATTTTCTTGGAACTACAGTGTCATGGACCCTGATCACACACACAATTGAAATCCTGAACTATCTGGATATTAGGGACACTAAGGTGAAATAAAGATCTTCCTTTTCAGCTATTTGATTAACCTCTAGGTATCTAGGGACATGACAGTGCTGATGCAATAGAATTCTGCAACAAATCTTGTCCATTTGACAGCAGAAAGTAATTAGGCCCAAACTGGACATTATTGTCCCTTACCTCACTAAAGAAGGGGGGGGAGATTAACATGGAGTTGGAGAGAAGTGAGCTGACTCTCTATCATAAGTAACCATATACATAAAGATAACATATCAGATTACTATTAACTGTAGTGATTTAGTGTTTTATATAACTGAATACATGTTGTCAAAAACCTTAAATAGATTAAGAAAAATTCTCAATTTCCAGACTGTAAGCCACAAATGTGTTATTTACAAAGGTATTTCTCCATTAAACAAACATTATAAATGATGATTGAGCCCGCAGTGCATTTGAAACATGCCTATTTGAAACTCAACGTATAGACATCTATTAGAAAAAACATTCTACAAGCTATCCATCACACGTAAGCACATTTCTCTTAAGGAAGTATATAAAAAAATTTCATCTTGGACAACCAGAAGTAAATTTTTATTTATTTCCCCATCTTCCTAACCTGGTCAACACCTGAGGCCAATCAGAATGACTGCTAAGCAATGTGGCTTGCATTTTTAGGGTAATTTAAAGATGTCATTTACCTGGACGCAGTCCAGAGGTGAGCAGTATAATGGCTGGATAGGTGGAGAGGGGAGTGAGTTGATGAGTTTGAAAGAGCTGAGACTGCTGTACCATGGAAGAGTTTCAATAGCACAGGAGAGATGAACTACTCTTTCCCATTCATTCTCTCTCTCCCTTTATCATAAGTTGGACACACACATTCAGTAGATCTCAATGGAATATTTTAGATTCATCTATATTGCTCCATAGTATTTATAATATTATAAAAAAATTTCTGCAGCTTATCCAGAGATAAATATTAAATATTTGTTTATATGTCACTTAGTAATGATTCAATTAATGTATAATGGTTTACAGATTTGAAATGTTCTATATAAATTTTGTATTCACTCTGAGTAAATAATGAGCATTTTCCTATGGGATATTCTCCTAATTTTAAACTGTGTATAATATTCTACAATATTTCTTTACTGGGCATTCCCCATTTGCACTTTACAACATTACTGAGCATTCTTTTGTGTACTGTCGAATTATATTGTTTTTATTTTATTTATTCTAGTTTTATTCTGATATTATATCAGAAACTTAGAAACCATGAGTCAGTGTATTTTAAAATTGTTCATATATAAGTGTTTCTCAGTCCTGGCTGCACACTGAAATTATCTGGGGAGCTTTTAAAAAATATTGGCACAAATGCTCTTATGTGCTTTGGTCTTAACATGTATCACCAACACGCATATTCAAATGGCAAAGAAGGGTCATATGGCCCTCATCTAGGTACAAAGGGACCTGGAAACATGGTCTAAGTGTGCAGAGGAAAAAGAAGAGACATGAGCATTGATGGGCAGGAGCAAATTTCACAGGCCCATCAAAGCATTTTCCTAAATAAGTACGGTTGCCTCTAGAAATAAGTTCTCATTTCAGATGTTAAGAAAATGATATGCTACATTGAAAGACATTTCACACTCTGAGATTACAAAAATATTCAACAATATTTTATCTAGTTGTTTCATTATTTATATTTAAATACTGATACTCCTGGAATATATTTTTAGATGCAGTATAGATCAAACTTCACTCCAAAAAGCTCACCAATTATCCAATACCATTTGGTGATCAATATAATTTTAGCATGTGACATGCTATCTTTATCATACAATGAGAGAGAGAGAGGCTCTTAGATATCAATTTTATTTCTATACTTAATTACTGGAAAAATTACAGTTGACCCTTGAACAATGTTAATCCAAGGATTACTTACTGAAAGCCCTCTCTATTTAGGGTTCCTCCAGATCTGTGGATTCAACCAGCCCCTGACTGTGCAGTACTGCAGTATTTACTGGCGAAAAGTATCTGCATATAAAGTTGACCCACATGGTTCAAACTCATGTTGTTCAAGGCTCTACAGTATGATTGGTATTATTGTAGCTTGGTCATTTATTTCAATATATACCATTAAAATAACCTTTATCATATTCAATTATAAAATTGTTTCCTCTTCTGCTTATCTTCCATATATACTTTTTATAGGTCAATTTTTTTGTCTGAGTCATATTTCTTCTGCTTGAAGAATTTCTTTGACTACTTCTTGAAGCATAGGTCAGCTGGTTATAAAGTCCCTCCACTGTTATATGTTTGTCCCCTTAGCCTCTTTCATTTTTTAATGTATTTGCTTTTGTTCACTGGGGGATGTTATTTTGTTGTTTTCTTATTTTAAACTGTAACTGAAGATATTTGTAGATTCACATACAGTTGTAATAATAACACAGAGAGAACTCTTGTATACTTTGTCCGGTTTCCCCCAATGATAACATTTTGTGAACTATAGTACAATATAACAGCAGGTTATTGACATGGAATACATTGCACTGATCTTATCCCGAATGCCTCAGTTCTGCTTGTACTCATTTGAGTGGATGTAAGTATGTATGTGTATTAAGTTCTATAAAATTTTATCAGCTGTGTGGGTTTATGGATTTCTCTTCTATTTTTGAAAAGTATCTTTTCTGGATATAATTTACTTTAAAAAAACTCTTCAAAGGTATCACTCCATTTTCTCCTGGTTTGTCTGGTTTCTGATTAGAAGTTAGCTAGTAATCTTGAATTTTTCATCTGTATTTAATGTTTCTTTTTTTCCCTGCCTGCCTTCAAGTTTTCCTTAATGTTTGACTTTCAACAGTTTGAACATGACATGTGTAGAGGTATGTGTGTATGTGCGTGTGTTTATGGAGAAGGATAAAATCCAAACCATGGACTTTTGAAAGGAACAGAAATTCATAAGTAGATTTAAGTTGCTCAGAGGGATAGAAAACATCAAAGCTTCCCACTGCGAGAAGACTCATTCTCTGGCCAAATTGCAAATGGGGCCTATAAAAGAGGAGGTTGTATATTTTGTAATTTGGGTTTATTTCACTTCATTATGCTTTACTTCACATTCATCACTATCACATACCTATTCTTTAGGGGATTTCCTTTCACTTCATCATGACTACTTTTACCATAAGAGGTCTACCCTGGAGATATTGCTATTTCCTTCTTGTCTTGACAAGACTAAGCAACAGCCTATATGTAATGATATTCTTACATTCCCACTGACATTCCACAGCTGTACAAGTAGAGAGTACAATTATGGACTGATGAGTGCATTACATTGTGATTAATGTTTACTATACAAATTTATACTTGTCATTTTCATCAGATATTCAAAGTTGCATTCTAAAGCAGTTCACAGTGACTATGAATCAAAGAAATACAAAAACATTCTAGTATAAATGTTCCTAGGTCTGTAGTCAAAACAATAAAACTTAGCAATATCTGATACCAGCGACAATTTTCAGAGAACCATAATGAAGCCCTACGTCCTAACCACCCACACTCCCATAGAGATTGCAGGAGATACTATTACACATAACACTCCTCTGGTGGGAAGAGTGATCCAATCCCTGCACCTTCATTTCCAACAAATGTCATTGTATTTAGGAGTTAGGTATTGAGTAAGATGATTCATAAGAAGCAGTGGACTGAAGAGCCAAGTGCCTGCTCCCATCAATTTTACATCTACTAAGAAGTTTCCATGAAACTATTAAGCAAATACTTAAGTATGTACATTTTAGTGATTCTGTTTCTCTGCTCTTCTATTCCAGAGCAATGACACAAACCCAGCCATTCTAACTCCTAGTATTTCCCTTCTAAAAAAATATATGATCTTTGTTCACCAATTCCTTCCATCTGATCATCACATATATAGCGATCCCCATGTGGCAGTGGCCCAGTGGGCAGGATGGCGGAACAGTGCCTGCATCTTTCTTTTTGATGTCTGCTTTAGTATATGTTCTGTGGCTACCTATCTGCTGAAAAGGGTCTAAGAGGTATACAAATAAGCCAAGAGGAGAAATACAAAACTGCTGCCTTGGGAAGAGCCTGATGTTATAGAACAAATTCAAATGAAACATTTTAAACCCACCCACACTGCGTACAATTTCAAATATTCTTAAGAACTCGCGTTTACAAACTAGGAAAAAAACTGTTCTCCAATGTCCCATACATACTGTAAATGGAAAGAGCTCGCTAGAGAAGTGCTTTCGAACTTATCTCCTTGTTAGCAGTGCCGTACACACCTATAGGGGACTCATCTGGCTTTTAGGGCCATTTTTTGAATCATTTTCCTCCTCAGAAAGTATGCATGAAGGGTTTAAAATAGCATAATGGAAAATGCCTTTAGTTGTAATTTTGCGATAAACAGTGCAAATTACATTTGATTATTATTTTAAAACTTTTTTACACATATCATTGACTCAGTTAAGTATTATAATTATCCAGTGAGGTATTAACTTTTTTAAGATATGAGAAATGAGCTCAGATTAGTCCAGCTATTTGTCCAAGTTTACATGGCTAATAAGTAGATGAAACAGGATTTAAAGTTATGTCTAATTTATACTGAAAAAGACACAAATGGAAAGATATCCCACATTTATGGATTGAAAGAATTAATATTGTTAAAATATCCATACTCTCCAAAGTAACCACTAGATTCAATGTAAAACCGATTAACATTCCAATTCCAATGGCATTTTTAACAGAACTAGAAAAAACAACTTTAAAATTCATATGAAATCACAGAAGAGTCTGGAAAGCCAAAGCAATTCTAAGGAAAACAAAGCTAAAGTCATCACACTTTCTGATTTCAAAGCTAAAGTAAACAAAACAGCATAGCACTGCCATAAAGACAGACATATAGACCAATGGAAAAGAACTGAGAGATCAAGAATAAACTGACATATATACAGTCAACTAATATCTGACAAGGGAGGCAAGAATACAGAATGGGAAAACAGTCTCTTCAATAAATGGTTCTGGGGAAACTGGTTATTTACATTCAAAAGAATGAAACTGGATCCCTATCTTACACCACTTACAAAATTAATTTAAAATGTATTAAAAACTTAAATTTATGTTCTAGAAGATCTCCTCACAGAAAACATAAAGAAAAAGCTCCTTGACACTTACCTTGACAACAATTTTATGGATTTAAGACTCAAACCACAAGCAACAGAAGCAAAAACAAACAAGTGGGAAAACGTCAAACTAAAAATCTTCTTCACTGCAAAGTAAACAGTTAATAAAATGAAAAGGCAATCTATGGGATGGGAGAACATATTTGTGAACCACATATATAATAAGGCATTAATATGCAAAATACATAAGGACCTCATACAATTCAATAGTAACAAAAACAAATAATTTGATTGATAAACTGGTCAGAGTACTTAAACAGACATTTTTTCAAAGAAGATATTCAAAAAGCCAACAGACACATGAAAAGGTATTCAACATCATTAATCATCAGGGAAATGCAAATCAAAACCACTATGAGATATTACCTCACATGTATTAGAATGTCTATTATCAAAAGAACAAGAGATAAGTGCTGAAGAGAATGTGGAGAAAAGGAACCATGTATACTGTCAGTGGTAATATAAATGAGTACAGCCACTCTGGAAAACAGCATGGAAGGCCCTCAAAATATTAAAAACCACCATATGATCCAGCAATCCCACTTCTGGGTATGTATTTGAAGGAAATGAGATCCCACTATCTCAAAGAAACACCTGCATCCCTACGTTCACTGCAGCATTACTTACGAAAACCAAGACAGAAACCACCTAAGTTGCCATCAGTGATGAACAGATATAGAGAATGTGGTAGACACACAATGTAGTATTATTCAACCATAAAAAGAAGGAAATCTTGCCATTTCTGACAACATTGATGAACCTAGAGATCATTATGCTAAGTGAAATAAGCAAGACAGAGAAAGACAGATGCTGTATGAACTCATATGTGGAACCAAAACAAACTCATAGGAAAGAGAATAGATTGGTGGTTGCCTGGAGGTTGAAGGGATGGCAGGAATGAAGGTGGTCACAGGATGCAAACTTTCAGTTACGTTCTGAGGATGTAATGGTCAGCATGGTGACTATCTAACAATATTCCATCATATATTTGAGACTTGCTAAGAGTAGATTTTAAAAGTTCTCACCACACACACACACACACACACAAAATGTAACTACATGAGGTGACAGATGTGTTAACTAATCTTATTATGGCAATCATTCTGCAAGATAGATAAAGTCATTACATTATACATTTTGAACGTAAAAAGTGTCATTTTAATACTAAATATTTTTTATGTTTTGCTATTTATAAAGTTAGTATTTGAAAGAGAAAACATACATTTGTTTGGGAAAATGCATTAACTGTTGACACCCCACACATTTGGAGCCTATCCAGCAGGTAATCTGGGATGCTGGTGTGGACTCCATACTGTGGTACTCAACCCAAGAAAGCCCCATTAGAGCTGTGGTCTCCTTCCAAGCTAGTGATAAGCACAGCCTCTTAAACCAGTAAGTCATAGCCTGAATATCATCAGCTTACCCAAATTTCAGGGTAACCAATTACCCAAATTGTAGGTCATGGTACTCCAAGTAAACAAACAGCCTCAGTAGCATAATTTAGTAAACACAAATGTAGAAAATTACAGTAAATTACACTAGTAATCTTGAATTATTTTACATAACATGCAAACTTACTGAGTGCCTCATGGGAATAAACCCCAGGAAGAGAGTCCTGATCTTCTAACGGCCAGGCTGTGACCTCTTGGGAAGAGGGGCCAAACCCTCCTTTCTGCTCTGAAGCAGGATTTCAAGCATGTTAAGATTCTAGTGAAGCATTAGTCATTCTGTTTGACAAAGAGTAAAGCCTAGTCACAAACCCAAAGCATATAATGATTTTAAGAGTGGATGGCTTGGCAACAGAATGACGGCAAATGATGAAAGATGAGAGTTAGAAAGTTGAGACTTGACTTAACCCAGGAACAAGGCTGGGTTGTTTACACTGTTACAAAGACTGCCCCGGAAATTGAAGAGTGGTACTAATCTGTTAGGGGCTAAAGATGTATCATTTCTGTATGTCTGTTTTCCCCCAAAACAATCATTTCCTACCCAGATTAACTCAACAACCTCCTATTCTTGCCTCCAGTCCTGTCCTGCTGTAATATATTTTCCACACTTCAGACAGTGAACTTTCTGAAATGTAAATCGGATCACATCTTTCCACTGCTTTAAAATTCATAATTGGCTCCCTGTAGCCTGGAGGATCAAGTCCACACTTTATTGTGTCTTAGTTTGAAACAAGTACCTGAGTGCAGTCTGGTTTTTTGGAGGTAATTCCTAGAGGCATACATAATTGAATCAAAGAAGTGAGACAGGGAAGGGAGAAAAGTCTATAAAGGGATGTGGCAGGTAACAAGCAGGTTAGCTCTGTAGACAACTGGGGCTCAGTTCCACTGCAGACACTTTGTATGTGGACATCTTAAAACTGTATAGGGACTAGGGCATTTACTCATTAACTACCACACTCATTTGCTGAGAGGGCTCCAAGACATAGCAACCCCCTTCCCAATTTGTACTGTTTGAAAGGGAGCCCTCTTCCTTGGTAGAGACAAAGATCTCAGGCACAAAAGAGAGAAGCAGATATTTCTATGATTGAAAGGCATCAATGTTCCAGACATTGTCTCATTTTTCAGCTGCAGGTGAACTCAGGAAAGCTGAGCAGAGATGGGTGAGACACTCACGACTTTGCTTCCCAGGGCACAGCAGACCCTCATGTTCTGGCATGGAACTCAGCCAACTTATCTCTGGCTACTTGATCCTGTAATTCACCTACCCAAAACTATCTGCAGTTTCTTAAATGGACTGCACCTTTCCAAAATTCCCAATTCACAGTTGTACAACCTGGATCACTTCTCTCTGTGCCCCCTTCAGCTGGTTCATATTTTACGAGAGTGCTTATCTAGCATCATGTGGCAGTAACAATTTACATACCAAGTCTATCACAGCAAGTGGCATAGAAGGAGCACTCGCGTGTTTATTGAAGAAAAACAAAAAGAACAAAACAATCCCTGGATGGTGGTGACATTGCTGATAACAAATGAACATGCTTACCCTGATGGGATCTTGTAGAATAGTCCCATCTGCAAGGGAGGCAGACAAAGTACTAGTGTATTGAAATACAATGTTTCAATATTGCTGGATGATACTGTGACAGGTAGACAAACCAAATCCTTAAATATGGTTAAGAGAAACAAGTTTGGACATTTTTGAGCTCAAGTTGGAGGTTTGCTCTGAGTCTGAGGTTCTTAGAAGGACCCGAATGATTTGTTTCTTTCATTTACTGTCTAAAGAGATACTGTTAAATACCCGCCCAACTGGATGTATTTTCCCCTGGGAGATTTGGAGAGTGGTCCAGGGAGCCCCACTGCTACTACTACTTGGCAAAGTTATCACTTCTGCCTTCATAAACATACAGTGAATTAGGGGGGAAAAAAACCCTATCAAGAGAATTAAATGCTCAGATTCATTGAAATGTCACAGAGGCAGGATGTTGGGTGAGATCTGTAGGGGACTCAAGAACCTGTTGACCTTGATTCTAAATCTAGGGGCAGGCTTTGTTTGAGCTCATC
Source organism: Vicugna pacos (assembly GCF_048564905.1). Taxonomy (NCBI): domain Eukaryota; kingdom Metazoa; phylum Chordata; class Mammalia; order Artiodactyla; family Camelidae; genus Vicugna; species Vicugna pacos. The sequence continues at coordinate 37,939,185 of NC_132989.1, forward strand.
TGCATCTTATAATTGGCCTAATCCCTTTAGGCTGGTGATAGATCTTGGTAGGATACTCATCTGGGAATCAAAAGTTGTCACAGGACCCATCTATTACCATTTGACCTACTCAGGAGGCATGCTATAAATCTGTAGGAATAGGATATGTAGGTATCACTGTTTTGTGAGGGTAAAGACAGATTTTAGAATTGATGTATCTTACATATACCTTCAGCAGAAGTGAAGGCAAGCTGTCAAAGCCAGGCTGTTTAGGCAAAAAAGTGGATTTCTTTTTTTAATTTTCTATTTGGAACTAAAACACCCTTTTGCCACATAGGTATTGGTGTGTTCACAAGTAGATAAATTGGGGTCAGGGTCCTGAGTTATCCCCTGGAAAGGTGAATCCAAGATTTCTTTGAGCAAACAGAAGAATAGCACCTGGACTCTTTGCAATGGTACATGTGAAATACGAGTTAACTAATGAAATACTCTGCTGAAAATAAACTCCCAATGCAAAGCACCCACAAGCAAAACAGAGCAGATGAAGGTGACAAGGAGATTCATGGATGGCTGAAGAGCCAGGCCCAGGTCTTCACACAAAATGAAATCTTTTATTCAGACACAGCCTGGATCAGAAGGTAAAAGAGGAACCAATAATCTATTGTTTGTGCTAACAAATGACAGAACACATTTTAAAAAAAAATTCAATGATTACTTTTTCAGCTATGGAATGTTTGAGAGCTATAGTCCAAAGGCCAACACAGAAAATTGTTCTAGCAATATGCCTCTTACCAAACGAATGTTAATCATCCTCATTTATAGAGTCTCATAAATGCATACAACCAAAAAGAACAGAAGGTGTTAATGACTAAACTCTGACTCATTTCTTTCACTCTGTACATGAAGTCTATTGCCAAAACCTATTGTTCCTTAAATATCTCCTGCAATTATACCTTTCATATTTACTATCTGTGTGGTTTACAACACACATACATGATGTTAGTGGAGCCACAACAGCACCAGGACACCATTTTACAGATGCAAAAAACCGGCCACCAGCAGTATTAGGGAACTGGTTCAATGTCACCCAAATAGTAAAAGGTACAATCTCAATTCCTCAGCTGGACAGTTGTCTTTAAGACCCCATCTAGCTCTAAAATCCTTCTCTTCATTTGTCTGCCCCTGTCTCAGCATCAGAATTGACCATCTCTTACCTACTCAACTACGATTTCTTTTTTGTCTGACAGCAGTAACCTCAGGGAGCAAATCTTCTTTATTTAAGCCTCTCAGCCTGTCACACTACTCTCTAAGGCATCACAATAGCTCTTTTGGGTCTTGAGTTCATAGTCAAGATGTTCAGCCAGTAAAGACTGGATTATATGTCTGGTGTCACCCAACTTGGGCCTGGCCACTCCTACATAGTTTATCACGGTTCCATCTACAGATTCCCCCCTTCCTGATCCCCCACTGTGAGGTTTCCCAAAGCTGATTTACAAACGTATGCATTTGACTTCATTCCACCTAACTGCCTACAGCTTCCTCTGCTTCTGTTTCCATTTAATCAACACTGAAAGTCTCCCTCAAAACAGCAGTTATGCCAGCTCCTGGCCTGGCGTGGCCTAGTCCTGTGTGAAAGTGGAAATAGCATGTTACTGCTATCTGCCTCAGACACAAACTCCTGCAGGGCAGGGACAATGCTTAATTATCTGCACTTTGTAGAAATCAGAAAATAAGCCCTAAAAATGTGTTAAAGAGAGGAAAACAAACACTTTTATTTTTGTTGCCATTTGATATTTCTGTATGTCATGTTTTGAAATTATTTTGTTTAAAATACAAACCGGAACAAATCTCAAGAGGCTGTTACAAAAGTCACCCTAAAAACCATCCCCATTCCCAGAAAACGAAGCCTCTGGATATTTTACTTTGATGACTCAACATTTAAGGGAAATTTGTAGAAAGCGATGTTATTTTTTTAACATGTTCATACATGTTCTTTCCATTTTGCATTGTGGGTTTGTGTATCACAAAATACAAAGCACAAACAATCTTCCATTGTAAAAGTACAGTTACATGATTTTTTTCCCCCACCATTATATCCCTGGCACCTCGACGACTTACAATAAATATGAAATTGAATTTTAATAAAATTGCATTTTTATTTCTAAGTCATGAGCACAATCCAAGGTTTAACTGTGTAATCTCAATTCCATGCATGATACATTTTCAAAGGTTGGGGTGCTAATTTGAAGGTGGTTGGTTCAGACAACTAGGTTCAGCCCTGCATAAGAGTTTACTCAACTCCTGGAAACAGAACTGAAGTGACTCATGTTTAAGGTCATACAAAAGATCCCACAGCTGTCTTAGGGATACACTTCTGATTCATTTCTCATTTCCAGTAAGCTTCAAAAGACAGAAAGTTCCTTCACAGCCATTCTCTCCTTTCTAATCCCACAATCATCTGCCTGACCCAAGCCCCCAGCTCCTCAGAGTCACAGCAGCAGACTTCACAGACTTCCCTGACTCTCAGATTTAGCAATTTGGAAACATTATTCCCAGTACTGCCAAACACATGGTTCTTAATAAGCATACTCTGTCACTACACTTCCCCAAACTATTATGCTCCATGAATCTCCTCTCCATAAACTCAAACCCCCTCCTCTGACTTTTAGTACTTTCTGTAACCCAGCTGAAGGAATTCAGGTAGAATTCTCAACTTCATCCTTCTCTTGCCAGCTCCCCTCCTAAATTAAGTTCTGACCTACCAACGAGTCCTGTCTCTTCTACTCTCAAGTCCAATCTAGTAGCATCTCTCTCTCTTTCTCAGACTACAGCAAGCCTGTATCATTTCCTGGTTTTTACTTACAGGACAACACAGTGATTAAGGGCTGTTGCAGTGTCTAGTGTCTTCCTACCTTTATCTCTAAATTGGGGATAGTAACAGTACCTACCTCAGTGGGCTTTTATGTGTAGAGTGCTTAGAATACTGTATGACACATAGTAAGTGCTATGTAGGTAGTAGCTTGGTGATGATGGTGATGAGTGATCTGCCCAATTTACTGTATAAGAATCAGAATAATCTTACAGATATATGTCATATGTGATAATAATTTTGCTTAAAACTCTCCATAGAATTTCCATTAATGACTCTAAGAACAAAATCCAAATTCTCTACTCTGACTTCCAAATGTCCATCATGATCTGGGTCCTTTCTATCTGTCTAATTCATCTTGAGCCACTCACCCCTTCCTTACTTGACTCCAGGATCTAAATTCCTGTTAGGTTTTAGAACCCATCAATCTCCTTCTGTGTTATCTTTCCTCTCCTCACCCCTTTACCTACCTGGTTCCATCTCAACATTTAGATCTTGGCTTGAAAGTCAACTCCTTAGAGATGTTTTCTGTCACCACCCCTCTAAAATATCCTCCCATCGCCAATGCTCACTGCTACAGCAACTAGCTTCTACCTTCTTCATCATATTAGTAGTATTAGTACTACAATTACTTACCACAAACTTGTTTCTTGTATTTGATTACTTGTGGTTTTGGGGTTTTTGCTTGTTGTACCCAACTAGAATGTGAGTCACATGAGGGCAGTGTATCACATCTGACTTGTCCACAACTGACTCACCGGCACTGGCTAGAACCTATCACACAGTGTGCATACCATCATTAATTGTGGAATATACTATTGATGGCTTTAACATTATTCAACTATTTGTCTCTACTCCCAGATTCTTGCTCTCCACTGTGTTCAGTACAACTGCCTCCTCTTTGTATCAAGGTACACTATTTCCATCTCTGAGATTTCACTCTGCTCTCTTGACAGGAATACTCAACCCTTCCAGTTTGGTCTGTCAAAACTCTGATGATATCATCTTGCCCTTACAGAGCTTTTGCTCCTTAGCATTTCTATATCACTTAAAATTTCTCCACAAATTATAATCCTTATCTATACACAACAATATTCTAATTTTTTAATATGTATGACCATAATTTCTTCAACAAAACTCTGAATATATATATTTGTATATATACTTACTTATCCCTAGAGTTACAAAGTCAAAAACATAACATTGATAAAGATTTAGAATTAGGTAATTTTATATTTATTAGATTTATTAGATATCTTTGATAACTTTAAAAGGATCTTAAAGAAAGCTAAGACCCATCTGTGTATACTAAAATGCCAAATATCCACCCCCAACAAAGCTTTCATCTTTAACACCTTAACATATATTTTTTTAAAAAAATAAATGTATTTCTCCAACCCAAAAGATACTTTTGTAAGTTTTATAAGAATTTGGTTTTGCTTGGGTGGTGATGACACCTAAGCTTCCCAAAGTATTCCAGGCTCTAAAAATTGCAGGAACAAAACATACTGGAGACCATATGGAAATAAGTTCTGCAAGAATTCTGTGTAGTTAGCATCTGCTTCTGTCAAAATTGGAGCAGAAAATGATAAACCTGGCTTTTGAGTTCTTCTCTTAGGCTAATGCTTCAAGGATAGTTTAATCAAAGAATACTACTAGAAAGTGTTTTGCCATTTGCCACGATCTTAATAGCTGAGTCATTTATTTTTTAAAGTTCAATGATCACTCATGCTTGGTTCTCATTTAATTCAAACTGGTTAATTTCTTTCATCAAGGCCACAGTTTCAGTACAAACACCTGTAATTCTGAGTATCAGTGCTACTTACTCATGCATCTTTGTTTACCAAACTCAGAGATCAAGTGTAACAGTAACCTTCATAAACGTTCTTAACCCTCAAAGCCAAAGGAAGGCTTAAATTTGTGACCAGGACTGTTTCTGAATCTCTGCATAGCCTCAGCTTCTCCTACGTACCAGTTTTGCTCTAGGGACCACTTATCCTCACACTCAACAAAAACACGGGCAGCCAGCTCTTTGCCAGGCATTGTTCTGGGTGCTACTGACTTTAGGTAAAAGACAGGCAAGGTCAGTGTTCTCCAAGGAGCTTTGTTGCATTCCACTGGTGATCTTAGCTCTTTCTTCTCTGACTGACAATCATACTACAAGATCTCAATGTCTTTTTCTCATTCTTTACCTCTCTCAATGCTGAAAGACAAAATAAAATCTCCTTTTTTGCTATCATTTACCTCCTTTATTCTCTTTTTAATTTATAATTTTTTCTTCTAAATTGTCAAATCTTTCTCATCAAACCATGTTTATAACTCTAAGATGTCATGAATTATGAGAACATGCCATTTCATGTACCACTAAGAGCAAAAATGTCTGACAATTAAATTATGTCACAATTTTTTATCACTTACAATTTTATGTTTACTTTTATTTTTATTGAAGTATCATTGATTTATGATATTCATTTGCAATTTTATATTTCAAAAAGAGTTCATTTGAAATTATTTAGATATAAATGTTTAATAAATCACTGATGTTTATATGAAAATATAAACATAACAAATTATCTATAAATTTTCTTTACATTCATTCCTAATTACTAATCAATTCAGTCATTAAGGTCTATAATTTTCCATATAGAATAGTCCTCTCTGTCATCAAGATTCATGGTAAAACAGCGTTTTTTAATTGTGCTTCATTATTGTCTTCAGGATTCTCTTGCAAGTCGCAGATCAGATGAGCATCAGTATCACTATACAGATATATATCTGTATATATACAAATTTATGCCTATGTATAAGCAGTAACAAATACATCACAATTGTTGCCTAAGTGACAGCAATTTCATGACACATTTTGACCTCACACATCAAAATGTAAAAAGAAATGTGGTTCTTAGAAATGGTGAAATATATATAACACTAAAAATGTAAGCCAATTTGTTTAAAATGTGCATTATAGCTACAAACTTTACAAGAAAAATACTCCTGCTGCTCCACATTGAAGAGCAATGTTTGTCTCACGCAGGTAAGCAATAAACAAAGGGTGAGTTCCAAAGCTATGTTAAAAACTGCCCAAATGAGATCATTCCCATCAATTCCAAAGGTAGAAACAAGAAATGTGTTCGCCTTCCTAAGTGTCTGCTGTTTGCTGCCTGAGGAAATGGCTCACAAGTGAAATGAAGATCTGAGACTGCCTACAGAATCAGCTTTGCCAAGAACCTGAATTTAGCACTGTAAAATCCTAGAGCTGGTAGAGCATTTGTAGGATGTCTGGTCCCAGTATCTTCCCTTGGCACTGAGGAGACCCCAGCCTGCAGTCAGAGAGACAGACACGAGATCTCAAGCTCCCTGGGTCTTGTGCCATTCCTCCTTCTCCCACACACTGCAGGCCTTCTCGGGAAGTAATTCAAGCACTTCCAGAAGAGAAGTGGTACCCCATTCACCCTCCTCATGTGATACTGTTTGGCATTGGAAGGACACTGCAATATCGCTCTTCTGGGCATGACTGTAAAGGACTGAAAGCAGCTTTTCAAACATTCTTAAAGCAGAATTTGGAACGATCTAAGGACCTCTAGGAAAGATAGAGCTGACTGATACTTTACCATGTACATCCTGCAGACTGATAGTAGGAATCACAAATGTGGAGCAACAGACAGGGAAACTGGATCAAACTTTACCTGCCACCTGTTTTTGAGAATAAAGTTTTGTCGGAACATTCACATCCATTTGTCTCTGTACTGTCTGTGGCTGTTTTCAAGCTATGACAACACTTGAGTAGTTACAACGGAGACCACATGGCCCAGAAAGCCACAATTATTTACTATGTGACTTTTACAGAAAAAGTTGGCCATCTCCTTAACTAGAAGAGAGATTTTTAAGAACAGAGGGCAGGTGTAACAACAGGCTGCAGCTTCAGGCTCCAGAATAGATTTTATGGGTTGACAATATGGCAACATACAAGGAACCAGGGCACTCACTGCCCATACCTCATATTCATAATTCATCACCCCACAGAACAGAATTCGCACACACATAACATACACACACACACACACACACACACACACACACAAGCACACTTTCAGGAAAAAAGGAGTGGCTTTCATTCAGTTATCTGCCATGGCCAACCTTGTTGTCACACTCTAATTAAATGATACATTTATTTCTTCAGGTAAAAAGAATTCTTCAGTTAGCCTCTTGATTCATTTACATGTTTCCCAAAACCCTTTTCCAGGTAGGTTAAGCTCTGACTCCAAACTTCCAGTGCTCCCACTGCTGAGTCCTCCAAAACTGCCATCTGCACCTCTGCCTTACTTCTACAATAAAATTCAACATCGACAGACATCGATACTTTACCATGTACATCCTGCAGACAGCAAATCCCTATAAACATAAACAGGCTACAGAAGTTCTATTAATAAAAAATATTATAAATTAAAAATACTGCTTTTATTTTCATCCAAAAACTTATGAATATGTATGACTTTTTAGAATATAATCTTAATGGTTATCAAGAGCTGAGGCTTTTGGATAACTGTGCTCCTGACATAGCACACAAATACCCACTAATGTTAAGCAAATCAAGGAATCGCCTTGATGGTGAAAACTCAACAGGACTCTTTGAGCATTATCAATATAAATGAATCAAGAATTTAGCTCACAAAAGAAGAATCACTGGATTTTTTTAATTGACATATAGTCAGTTTACAATGTGATAATTTCTAGTGTACAGCATAATGTTTCAGTCATACATATAAATATATATATTTGTTTTCATATTCTTTTTCATTATAGGTTACTACAAGATACTATAGTTCCCTGTGCTATACAGAAGAAACTTGTTGTTTATCTATTTTATATATACTAGTTAATAAGAAGAATCACTGGATTTATTAGTAAATCAATGCAGAGAGCAGCTATAAATAAAAAGTAAAGATTATTCCTTAGAAAATATTGTGGGACTTGCAGAATTAGAATTTGGGAAATGGTGCAACCTCTAAACTGATGGGGTAATCAGCTAGATGGAAAATACATACCTAAATAAACGCCTCTTTAAGTGCACAATTTCCCATGGCCTTACTGTGCCACCTGCTAATATTTCACAGGCAGTCCCTACAAGGCAATTCATTAAATGAGTCCCTCAACCACACTTTTAAAAAAAATATTCTGAACTCTAATTGATTCTGTAAACTTTCCAACAGAGAGCTTCATGTATGCTAATAGTATTGGCCAGCAAACATCCCTAACAATTTCGCCTGGGTAAGTAAACCTAAGAAGAGAGGTTGGCAGTCAGCCCCACTGAGGTTCTCCTAAGCCTGAAAGAATGCCTTTAAATCCAGCAATTGGTGAAAATACCCCTTTGGATATTCACACTTTCCAATCCCTCATTTTTCCTCCCAGCTTGATTTAGAGCATTTTGGTTCACTTGCTCTCAATCCAAATGAAAATAAACTTATTGAGGATTTAGAAGAAGATATAAAAAACCTGGGGATGCTAAGGAGCAATACAAGAAAAAGAAATACGGCAGTGGGACATAAGACAGAAACCTGCAAGACTTGCAGAACGAAGGAAAACATATTTACTTGAATAAAGAAAAATAGTATCTGAAAAGTAAGAAGCCGGATGGAGCAGAAGACGAGAGGGTGGGGAACAGAGGAATGAGTAAATACCACGCTCATATGGAGAACCCAGAACTGTGAGAGCCTGTAAACATTGGAATGATTTCACAGTCTCGTTGGGGGAGTTGTAAAATGTTTTGTTCCAGGAAATGTTTACACAAAAGGTAGGTAAATTGATGCAGAGAAGTAATTTCGTTGACATCTCTAGATGTCCTTCCAACTCTGATTCTATAAATTTGTAACTTAAGAATGACTAAGGTGATGCCAAAAAATAAAAACAAAAGAACCCATGCTTATGTGAAGCACACGCACAAGATTTATGGTATGCCTCAGAACTTTTTTTCCAGAGTAACATGGAGTGAATTTCAAATGCATTGTCCTCTGCTGGTAATCATTTGTTTAAGTGCTAAGAGTGACTCAGTGCAATTGTGTCACAATATTCAGTCTAGACACGTAATTGCCCTTTTGGCTTTCTTCATATTCTAGGTCCAATTTGCTTCAACTCCAAATAGATGCCTCATCAGCTTTCCAACAGTCTTCTTAAAAATATCACAATTTCTACAAAGTCTACAGATTATTTCCATATTCTTAATGACAGGCCTAGCCCATGTGAAACCAGATAAAGAACTTTTTTTTTCCAAATTTCCCAAAGTGCTGATCCACTCTAATGCAATTTCATTCTACATTATGAGGTATGCCTTCCTGCGAAGCAGCAGCAGACATAGATTTTCATTTCCATGCGATATAATCAGTTAAATTTGGTGAACGTGGGGTTATTCTGCATTTTATCTCATTTATCTGAGTTTCCATAGTATATGTACCTATTTTCCTTTCGGTCTGTCACACAAACAAACAAAAAAGTTCATGTTAATTTCTCATGATGCAAATCAAAGTGAGGCTCTAATAACCAACATGCTTCACAGTAACCACATTCCTCAGAATCTCATCCTTTATTACTTCCCAATTTATAGGTGTCTTTTATTAGAGGTAACATTTGTATTTTGAAGGCTGACTTTCAATCACACATGGTATGCAAAAGCTTTGTAGGATTCAAACCTGGCTGAAATTTCTACCAGGATTATATTTAGACTACTGTTTCCCACTATCATTTTAAGTGAGCTTGTAAGTGAGCTTTTTTTTTTTTTTTTTTCCCACTCTGAATGGTACTGAACTACCCAGTCATTATTTCTTTGGGCAACCTCTGCTATTTTCTGTTCCCCTTTTCCTTTTACTCCAGTAATTACTTGCTTTCAATTCTTTTTATAGGCCAACCAATTCATCACATATATTCAGTATTTTCTCATAATTTTCACTCTAAATACTGTCTCTGACAACTCGCCAATATCCCATTGGGTCCCACTATTTCTGCTTTTATTTAAATGCTAATTATTGCAGTCTTGGGCATTTTGGAAGGATTAATCAGTACATGGGAAAACTGATGGTCCCAAAATTTTAAGGTCATTAACCCAGCTAGTCATTAACTCTCAAAAAATGTCCTTATAGGAAAGGTGATTATTGTTCTTTGTAGCATCTTTAATTAAAAAAATAAAAAAGAACCTATTTCCCTGGTACAACTGGTTTTCAGACGTAATAGGATTCATGAATTTAAAACAAATTTAAGAAATGTCAAAGAATAATTTTAAGATATTATCTGTCAGAGAGCCATTTTAATTTTATGCAAGGGAAACCAATAAACATTAACTACTGACAGAAGCAGAAGAGAAGGAGAAAACATAATCGTTTGAGAAGAGTAAACCTTGTTTCCCCTCCCCTCCACCTTGGGTAGGCAGTAAGTAACACAGAGCCAATCAAAATACAAAGAAACAGTTTCACCCATTTATGGATGCTCTGAAAATTAGGGCGAGTTTTGCGGTGAGGTACATGCAACCCATCCCTGTGCAATGGCTCTGGGCTCTTCATCATATAAGAATTCCTCAGTTCCCCCCAATTTGATCAAACTCAGCTCCCAAGTCCAACTGGCCATCAGGCCCTCCTACACAGAATGTTGAACTGAACACTGCTTGGGGCAAAGTGGCTTTCTATTAGCACGTAAACATGTGAACATAAATCGCAAAGTTGGACAAAAAGCTTATGGATGTACCCTCTTGTGTCATCATCATCTTGATGTGACTCCATGAGTTCTTGAGCAGTTTCTTACATCTGGCATAAGACATGATAGGATCTCCTTATAATTTCCTGCCCAGACCCAAGTCAGCCATTTCTCTAGGGACCCTCCTTCCTTTCTGTTGCAGAATTTATTTAGAAAATAAATTCTGGGCACTAGGTGTGTTCACTGCTATAAGGGTATTCTTATTTCTAGACCTTTCCAGTTTATAGAGCAAGAAAATACACTATGCTTTCAAGTCAAAGTCAAAACCACCAGATCAGATAAAGATTTACTGTGAAGCTAATAAGCTCCTTCTAATGTTCTATACATAATTTTATATTTCTAATTTTTCCTAGAGGGATTCTCCACAATTGTATAAGCTTCAAGGCTCACAAAAACTGTATACCTGTACCCCCGTGCTCCAACACAAGGTCTTTCTCATAATCCATACCATTTTTGTAGTCTGTCTTCTTTCACAGTGAAAATCCTGATTCCCTGAAGAATTAATTTATTCACTCACTTACTTCATCTTCCGATATACATAAAGTAGCTTTGGAATTGCCACACCAGTAGCAATACCTACAACAAACCTGCTAAGTGAAATTTAAGATTTCATTGCCATTCTGCCCTGTGAGAGCATTCTACAAAGGGTTGTTTAAAGTTTCTTAAATTTTTACTTTGCATGGTTGTTATCAATTTCATAACATATTAGGTTCATTTATACATGATTCTATTTATTAGAGTTTTTTAACTATGGTAATTTACTTTTATTTTAAGTAAGTAAGATATTTACATGACTCAAAAGTCAAAATGATAAAAACTAGAGATAGCATTTTTATCCTTAACCCCTCCAGTCTGTTCCTACCCATCTTCAAGCCTCTGCTCTCAAATGTCCCATTATCCCTGACTCCCGTGGGGAAGAGCAGCCATACTCCCTGTTTCTCTTTATCATACTTAACCTGCTTTATTGGCCTTAATACCATCTATCACTACAGGATGTGATTATTTATTTTTATTATCTGCCTCAACTAGAATATAAATTCCATGAGAATACTTTGTTTCATTCACTGCTACACCCCAAGCACCTAGAATAATCCTATGCATAGTAGGTACACAACACACATTTGTTGTATGAATTTCATGAATGAATAACATTTATTTGTACAAATAAGAGTCATGTTATAAAGACTGTTCCAAACCTTGTCGTTTTTACACAATACCTCCTGAAAATCATTCTACATAAATCTTCCCCTTATTTGTAGGAGGCTACATAATATTCCTGGTAAGGCTACAGTTCATGTAACCTGTCCTCTACTGAATGGCATCCAAGTTGTTCCCAGTCTTCCCCTGCTACAGACCCTGCTGTGAGGAACACTCATTCACTGATACATGAGTTTAGTTTTATATTTAATATATTTTAAATATTAATCATCAAAAGTTGGTGTATTATGGAGAAGAAAGAAAACTGTAGATGTATTTTACAAGATAAATATGATCTCAAAGACATTTCCTACTTATGGTAGCTTCAGATTAAGCTGCAGACTTACAGAGAGATATATTAGTTTTGTACCTTAAAAGTGGTACTGTATTTGGGTGCACATGCATGAGAAGAATAAAGTGACTTCCAAGGTCCTATGCAATCCCAGTACTCCATGGTATCTTACGCTTTTTTGGCTCCTAGAATACACCAGATTTATTTTAACCAATTCTTTCCTGATCTTTTAAGATGTTAATGCGTAACATGATAGAAATCTTTTGAAATTATTAGAGTATTATGGTTCTTTAATTCACTTACATAGTCACAGAAAAAAATCATGACAGTAATGGATAACATATTGAATTCTCTAAAAAAAAACCTACGCAAGAAAATGAGAGACAGAGAAGAGGACAAGCTGTAGGTGAGTAAAGTGAAAGTCCAAAATGCGAACAATTTGGAAATCTAGAAGAAAGGTACGCATGTGTTCTTTAGAATTTTTCAAAAAAAAAATGGCGAAACGGAAGCAAATCACAAAGATGAGTCTGAAAAGCAAGGAGCAGGTACACAGTAAGACAGAAACATCTCCTACCTCTCCCTCATCCTTTTTTCCTCACCCTACATTTCCTCTAAAAAAAGTAATAATTTGCGGTAAATTGCCACTCTAACGAAAGCAAACATAACTCCGTATATAGCTGGCTACAGATAATGCATTCTAAAGAACTATTTTATTTTAAAATACAAAATGTTCCATTTGAGGATTTCCATGGGAAGTGGAGTTGACATTTGATACTAATTCAAACATAAATGTAAATATTATAAAAGCAAGATATTTTACATGACTATTTGATGGGCAAACTGAAATACAATCCTAATTAAAAGCAGTCTCTATAGAAATGCATAGTGAACACACAATAGGAATAACTTTAACATTAGCATTCATTCCAAATCCAAAGGTGATTTAGGTAATATTACGTAACATACATTTCAGGAACATGTCCAATTAAACTAAACAGGGCTGGCCTGTTTATCCTTCATTCGCAGGCTCCTCTCCTCACTGTTAGACGATTCCCACAGCTCCAGTGGGTTGCCATCCAAAGCAGGTGTTATTTATTCACTCAATTTGTTTCTCCTCACCATGGAAAGCTTATCTCTGCCTTGTGTCTGCTCTACTCAGCCCTCGGCTCCCTGATCCCCACAGCACTGCAGAGAAACCCACTTTCTGTATTCCTTTCCTTCATCGTCCACACTGTTTGCTGGTGAGCATTATAAATCATTCCTGCTAAGCGTGTTAATTAGGAGAACTAGTTGACTGCTCCATAAGTGTGCTAACTGCAGCCTTCAAAGATAATACCACAGCTTTCTAACACCTCCATTACATCCAAGTTATTCTTTAAATTCCCCTGTGAACCTGCAGCCCTGTGCACATCTTTGTAAAACACATTACTTAATAGTGAAACTATTTCTCTAGGTCTTTATCTTACCACAATTAGACCAAGTTCCTTAAGGGCAGATATCCTATCTTGAACATTTTTGTATCCCTACACGTAGTCCAATACTTAGCATATTATAAATGCTCAGTAAAAGACTATGGAACTTAATTATCAAATTGAAAACAATTTATTTCTGGAAACACTTCAGCCGGATGTAGACAATGCATTTCAGAGAGAATTCTTTGTTTTGGGAAAGACCAAACTAATAAGAGGAATAACAAGCAGGGAGGCCAAAGACCAGAAGCCTTTCCCAGTTCCTGGAAAAACTCCCTGTTGTTGAGAACAGACAGACTCAAAACAGCCTGTTAGTTGAAACTAGGGTATACTTACCGTAGGAGCATGCTTAGTGCCCAAACTTGAGATAGTCCAACAAAGAATCCATTTCCAAAGAACAGAATTTGAGCCATTTCTGTTAAGCCCTCACTTTTACCCAGGTGATTATTGTTAAACTCAGGGGAAAAAAGAAACTTTATCCAACACAATTTTCAAGGAAAAAAAAGTACAATAAATGATAAATGACCACCAATTTCCTCCTGGAACTTAAGACCTTCATCTACTTAACTATCCTGATCCTACAAAATGCAACAATGCCTCTAGAAAATAAGGGAAAAAGAAGAAATTGACTTTGGAGGCACATAGCAATCACGGGGCTGTCATTCATAGTACACTGCAGTAGGAACCAGATTCTAAACCTTTCAACTATGGAAAACAACTTACAATGTTACAGTTCTCTAAACTTGACAGATTCTAAGTGTGAAAGAACACTGGGGTGAAGGCCCAGGACCTGAACTCTAGACCTGGCATCAGCTCTTCTGTGCCCCCAAGCAAAGAACATGAATTATCGCACCTCTGATTCTTGATCTGAAAATCGAATATATTGAATTTAATGTGCTTTTTAAGGCTCTTCCATGGCATATTATTAAGTAATTCCATGTTAGGTTTGTTCTTTTTTTTGGAATAGAAGTACATGGGGTGAAACAGCCCATAAACTGCATTAGTATGTACAAGTTTTGAGAGATTCCTGTGATGCGTTGCCCTGATCTCACTTTCAAGACCCAAACTGAGACCTCGCTGCTTTATTCTCAGCTGGTGGGCGTGCTAGCCACAGATGGCTCACAGCTGAGTCTCTCTGCAGACCTTAACTTCAGTGCAGAGGGGTGACTGACAACAAAGACTTCTCCTCAAGGAAGAAGTAGCCTCCAGCTACCGATCAATGCTCAGCCCTCTTGCCTCAATTTGGGACAGGTTAGAATCTACAACCCTTGCTGGTTTCTACTGATGCACTTTAGAAATTCAAGGATAATCTGATGGGGATTAATCTCAAATTTAAAACTAAGTACAAAAGTCAAAGGGCCTCCTTGGAAGGTAAAGAGATTCTTATCTATTGCAGCCAGAGGGTAGAAAAAGCTTAAGATCAGGTTCAACACTGAACTATAAGGAAAGCAGAGGTCCAGAGAAGAGAAACTGAATTCTCAACCCCAGAAGGTAAGCCACTCAAGGAGAGACCATGAGTTTTGGCATGGGGACACCTGGGTTGAAATACTTGAGAATCCTGACCCCTCAGAACCATCTAGCCCTGTAGAAGTGGCTTACTCTTCTCAAAGCTTAGTGTTCTACCCTTGCTTTTAGACAATGCAGAACCCTGAAAGAGAACACACATACTGCTCAGATTCTACTCCACTGCCACTCCCAGCTACAAAACTAGTAAGTGAGATCAAATCACAGCATAACCCAGCCAAGCAGGTTCTAGGATTGCTAAGGGAGAAAAGGGATGCAGAAGGAGCTCCAGGACCTGGTGAATGTGATTCAGCAGTAGCCAGGAGGGTATGTAAGGGGCTGGATCCTGAGGGTGCTGGATCAGTGCATGTGGAGCATCAAGTTGGGTAAGGGAGACTATATCAATGCAGGTAACTCTCCTATGACACAGGAGTTAATAATCTGGCAAGAACCCTGGGATGTGGTGTTAACACACTGCTAAAAGGGCACAAAATGATCATAAGAGGTAATATGCCAGGCAGGACATTCTAATATAAGAGAAAAAAAACTACTCGCTGGCCAACTGTGCTCCATGGATGGGCTTAAAGGGCAACCCTGTTCACTGAAGCCATAAGGAATATGTTGGTGAAAGAAGCACCAGAAACAGTCAGAAGCTTATTGGTAGCTATTCTCTCTAATACAGGGGTAATTATAGGAGATGCTGTACTGACATACTGGATAGTAACAGGAATTTTACGATCTTAAAATAATACAGGCCAGGATGCAATTGATGGAATTCAGAGCAGGCTACCCCAAAATATGCCAGTCAAGCACGTGGATCATTCTGAGCAAAACCCAACAAGGTCCAAAAGACACAGGAAGAACTTTCCCCTAACTGCCTAAAAGCATGTAAGGTGGAAGGCCTGTTTCAGGAACGAGGTATCCCGATGGATAACTATAGTAAAGTACAGACTTGGTGTGGTAGACAGGAGGAGCCTAGCAAGGCCTCTTTGAAGAAAGCCCTCTCTGTGTTCATTCTATTGTCTCTAGAAGGCCCAGCAAATATTTATGTACCAACATTAACTCTTGTCTTCTTCCTGTGAATTACCTTACCTCCGTTTGAAGTCCCAAACTTCAAACTACTTTTCCTCAGTACAGACTGACCTATATACCATATACTCTATACTCTATCTTGATTTACTGCCTTTGGAATTCTTCATGTTTATGTGAATTCCCATACACACATAATAAATTTGATTTTCTCTTGTCAATCTGCCTTATGTCATTTAATTATTTGATTAGCCAAAAGAACATTAGGGAAAGGGGGAGAATAGTCCCCCTTCTGAATACTTCAGAAATAAGTGGTATGCAATTACCAAAATGAGTGGCAAGTTGGAGTTGTCAGGTGCCAGCAATTTTTAAAAGATTTCTTGATTTCTATTCTGAGATGCAATTAAATTGCTTTAAAATGTTTGATCTTCATAAGGATTTCTTTTAAACTTTGTTAGGAGGGACCAAAGCAGCCTTTAGTCTAGAGTTAATTTTGCTTCACTAATGAAGCAACAAATACCCTTCTGAGTAACTCATCTCACCCCACCCCCACCCCAATGTGGCTGACGGGAATTCCAACAATTTCTGGCCCTCTCTGTGCTGAGGGGATTGTTTTGACTGCTTCTTTTTGGTGGTTCCTTTCCCAGCCTTGAGAAGTCAGCTGAAGATCCCAGATTCTCAAAGATGTCTAGATACCTCTCTCTCTCTCTCTCTCTCTTCTCCTCTCCCTCCCTCCCTCCCTTTGGCTCTCTCGAGTACAGTACTCTTCCCTGAAAACTCTAACCATATCAGCCCTCCCAAACTCCCAAATCTGTCTCCTCAGCTCAAAATATTTACAGGTAAGAAAATAAGACTATATTAAGAAAATGAAGCATCATGATCAAATTGATCAAGTTTATATATCAATCCATGCAAATCTGTGTGAATTTTCTCAGAGAATTACTAGTTGGTGTGTTCCCCTTTCCCAGAAATCCCAGAGATATCTGAAATATAGAACAAGTACCCTTCCCAGGAAGTTTTATGAAGATATTTAACTAACAGAGTATACTATAAAACACATACATATAACTGTAAAATTTTCTGAGATGATTTCAAACTGCAAAACCCAATACTCTTAACACCCTAGATAAACTGCCAATACCTCAGGTCCCAGCATTCTTTCTGTGGTCTCTCTATGGCATGTATTTGCAGTAAACAAAGATGGAATTCCTGGCCAACAAACATCCCTATTCTCAGAGGGCTGTTGCTCTCCTACAATTGTAGGTCCCTGAAGTCATGTTGGAATCACACACCCTTGTGCCCACAGGAGTAGTTATAAGTCAAGATAAGCCCAGGGAATTCTCTACCTACCAGAAATTTGGAATCAAACCAAGAAATACCAGTTAATCTCTTTGGTGCCTGAACTGAAAAGACCTTTACAATTGCCTGCAGCTGTCACGTGGAAAAGCAGAAAAAGTTGGTCTACAGAGAGGAGAGAAAAGATGAGATGCAAAGAGATACAGATGATTTGAGAGAGAGTAAACTAGGTTATAATAGCTTTACAATTCTCAGTAATCTCCCTGTATGAGATGTAGCTCTGTTGCCTGACGCTGAGTTACAATAAGAAACCATTTTTAATAAATTCTCCTTTTTCACTTAAAATAGTTTAGCAGAAAAACTGACCTAGCCTGCCTTGTGGGATGTAATCAAAATGCAACTTTGTCTACCATTATCCCTTGAAAATTTATTGAGTGAAAGAAAAATTTTTCCCTTGCCCTTGGATGAAATTCTTTCTCTTGTAAACTCCCTAAGATTTTGTTCTCATTTAAAGTATAAAATGCCCTCCAGTCACTTTAAAGCCCCAAAACTGCCTCAGTTCTCTAAATTATCCAGGGCTAGAGAATCATCTAAACTCAACTTTCCTCTCAGGCTATTACTGAAGGTCGGCAACTTGCAAGTGGAAAGGAGGAGAAGCTAAGGGGAGACATTATCTTTCTTTCTCTATTCCCCTGCCATGTCTCATCTGCCAACTGCAGTTTCTGATATCCCCACGGTTGGATCCAGGTGGGAGAGAGGGCTTGGGGTCAAGACGAGCCACAGACAGAAAGCACAGGGATCATCTGGCAATGGGCCCTCTCAGTGACAGATGTACAGATGCTGGCCTATCTCATCAGAACCTTTAAGAACTTTCCAGAGGAATATCCCTCTTACCCCCTGCTTCATTCCTCTGGCCTCAATTCCTGCAGTGTGACAAATACACATATTTTGGGGAGTCCTTTCCTCTTAGATTCCCAGGAATCCAGGTAATCCACACCACCCAAAACTCTCTCTTGGAAAACCCAAACCCTCTAGGAGGTTCTCTTGGGCAGAACTATAAATGGCTTCACCAACTGTGTCTTTCCTGTGAGGTCTACCCTTGGTGCATGGGAAGAACATGTTATCTGCACAGCTGCCACTGGAAGAGGGTTACATTTCAAACAGTCCTCTGTTCCTTTCTTTGCCCTGCGACCACCAGGTGACAGCAACAGCCTCTCATCCAGACCAGGAAATTTAGTTTATGTTTTCTGAGCTGTCCTGTCGAGGCAGCACCACCCTCAACTCTTTCTCAGAGAGAAGTGGGAATCAAGGCAAGAGTTCACAAATCCCTTCTTTTTTCTTCCCTGGATCCTTCTATGCAACTGGCCTGGGTCATGGTCCCTGAGAGAGCTCCAAGAGTCCAAAGATAAATTTGCCCATTTTTTCATTTCAGTATAGAACCTGTAGTAGGGAAGAACAAATCTGACTCTATATTGGATCTGTTTCTTTAATTTTTGTTTCTATTATTTTTGCTATCGGTTGATCACTAAAGGGAGATTGCCTATAAGCTTAAATTATGCATAATGACTCATCTCTGGGAACCCTGTTTCCCAGGTAATGAATGTTGAGCTAAAATACCTTTGATTAGCTCACAGGAAACATCCTGAGCAGGCCCATCTGTGAATGACTACAGAAAGGGAGAAATCAACACAGCCCTTCTGGAGGCTGACTGGAAACAGGAAATGTTTGACTTTATTCCCTCCCCTTTTAGCATAAAAGGAGCCTGAATTCTAACTCAGGCAAGACAGTTCTTTGCGACACTAGTCCACCACCTCCTCAGTCTTCTGGCTTTCCAAATAAAGTCGATATTCCTTGCCCCAGCAACTCTTACTGGCCTGTTGTGCAGCAAGCAGTACAAGCCTGGACGTGGTAACAGATCTCTTTGTGTGTAGCTCCCATTGTATCCTGGTGCCACGGGTAAAGTTAAGTTTTATCCTGTAACATTACCATTAGTTGTTTTCTGTTACCATCCCTCTCACCCCTGCCAAAGAACCATTAATATAGCACTCCCAGTGTTCATAGTAAATAACTACATTATAGGCTTTATGAACCTGAAGGTAAATTTCACTGTTGAATGACTGTGAATATTCATGGAATGTAACAATTTGCTGAGTCGAGAATTTGAATCACATTAGCTTAACAAATGAGCTAGCAAACCATTCCACATCCTTATCCATATGTGATCTTGATTTTCCTTACCCTGAGTAGAAAAGAAAGTAAATCTGGTGAAATGGTTTAAGGAAAAGATCATTCTTATTTAGAAAACAGAAGTTGTAAAAGTATCAAAGGCTGGGAGTGTGGAATATGACTGTGGCTTAAATCTATGATTATTAGACCTAACCAAATAATTCATTCATTGAATAAACATTAATTGGGCACCTGGCATGTGCAAGCCATCGTGATGGGTGTTAAGTATAAACGCTGAATAAAATGGGCATGTTTCCTGCTCCTTTGAAGCTTACTATCTATATTTGCTCTAGCTAAGAACAAGAAAAAAAAGAAAGGATTCCTGAAATTATTTCCGCCAATGCCCTACTTACTCATCAAGGGAGGAAGAAAATTGTGATGAAAGGTAAAATCTGCTTAATTTATGGTGTGAAAATATGCACAGGAAACATGTGCCTTTAGTCAAAAATGTGAATCCTCAGAAAGCCAGGTGCCTGTACAAGTTATTTTCATGAGGCAAACAGAAATGAACTGACCTTTAACAGAGTAATGGTAAAGAAAGTTAAAGACATATTTTTGCTGTGCATAACATGATGTTAACAGGAAAAAGAATAAGGCAACCACCCTTCTGCAGAATTGTTCTCCCCAATCTGAAGAAACTAAAGGAAGATGAAGGTTGTAGCCTAGAACAAGTACTCAGTGTCTCTGAGGAAAATGCCTGCAGATAAACACACACACACATACACACGTCATATGCAGTGCACAGAACAGCCCTCCTCACTGATCAGCACAGCTTTCATCTGCTTTTGTTCAAGGGGGATGAAGGTTGATAGTATAGTAACGATGAATGTAAGATACTATAGGGTTTATTTTGCTAGTAGAAATCTGATTTAAAATTTTATAAACTACCTTATTCCTCTATTTATGGGGTGACTTGGACATTTCATTTACATTTTGCTTTATCAGATATATATAGGACAGGGACTATGAAGAATTAGCCCTAAGATTGTCACAAAGCCTACTAGTCGTACATAAAGTCAGCTGACACATAGTCCTGGCTTCCCCCTGTGCTGAGACCTAGGACAAACCTATAAATCATGAAGATTCAGAAATCTGCTTTAAAATGCTTTATCAAAAATGAGTGCTGGTAACCTGCACTGTTATTTCTGGATACTTTGCATGCACTTTGCCAGGGTCCACTATGATTTAGTACTAACTAGCAATTCCTTTCTAGATTTTGGGAACCAGAACAGTCTCTTGAGGAACAGCTCCCTATCAGGTCTAGTTTATAATCCATCACAGGACACTCTTGAAATCAAAAGGAGGGGCTATTAACAAATGTGCCATAAGTTCTAAACCAGCAAGCAACAACTCATGGTCACCCTAGCTGAGTTTTCAGACTACTCAAATACAAGATGACGATATTTGCTTTTCTTGAATAGATGAACAAAAATGCAACTCGAAAGGAAGCAGAGATGTCACAGTGTGAAGAGACACATACAACGTGCGGAGGCTCATGGCTAAGCCATGTGCATCCTCAGCTGCTTAAACTGCTAAAGATAGTAGCAACGGAAAAGGGGAAAAAGACTTGATCTGACACCTCACTGCCCACACAGTGTCCACCTCCCCCAGATGGTGGCCAACGCACAGGCTCTCTCAATTAATAACGAGAGGGTTTAGGGTGAGTGGGTATGACATCAACTCATGAAACATGCAATCCCACAGTATGAACAATCGGACCATGTGGGAGCAAGAGCAGATCCCAAAGAGCAAATTTTGCCAACTCACTTATCTAGAAATTATGACTTTACAGGATTGTTCTGGGGAAATTTAGACTAGTAGAGTTTGCCAATTATTTGTCTTTAAATATAATTTGCTTTCTATATTACTATCTCTATGACAAAATCTTTTATGTCACCAGGACTCAGACATTAGTGTTATTTATGTAACTCAAGGTAATCTCTCTGATATACCCAGCAGGATCTTAGATCACCTCCTATATCCAGACTGTTATAAATAAATGCAATTTTCTCACTAGTGACCTCTCAGAAATTGCTAGGTTATGCCAAGTATTGGTGTTTCTTCCAGGGACAGAAAGGCATACTGTATTTGAATAAATAATTTCTGGGAATTATCTTTGCCACTGATCCACTCTCAAATGGAAAATCCTCAATTCATAACACAATCTTTGAAAAATCATGAATTTATAACACATTTTTTCTACCTTTTCATTCATTTGTTCATTCATTCACTTATTCAATCAACATCCATGCCGACTGTGCTCAGTACTGTGCTTGGTTGTAAGGACATAATGATAAGGAAAGCACAGCATGGTTTCTGCCTTTATGAAGTTTTCCACTTAGTGAAGGAGACAGACCACAAACAAGTAAACAAACCAACAGGTCAAGGCTACAGTCTGAGTCACCAGAAAAAAAAAAGGGGGATAGATGGAGTGGTTAAAAGAGGCCCTTGGGGAAAGCACCATTCTTTGTTACTACCTTTAGATTCTCTCTCTCTTCATTTTCTCAAATTTCTAATCTTAAGTGACATACCCTTATACATTTGTTTTGCTTCTCACCCATATTTATTTGGTTTCCTTATTCATTTATTCTACGCTTTTACGCCCTCTTATCTCATGCATGTGGTCTATCAGAAAGGAATTCTTAAGGAAATTCACCATTTTTTCTCTGGTATACAGAAATTTAAAGCAAAACTTTACTCATCATTAACCTCATGTTCACAACTTTCTCACGTTATACTAGAAAATACTGTTAAAGATGTGAAACAGGGTCAGATCATATTCCGTTACCTTTTATTTGAAATTTCTTCTATGATCAGAATTGTTTTTGCTAGAAAAAATAACTGAATCAGTTAGTGAGGCTACTTGTCCCATGAATGTAACAGGTTCTTTTCTTCCTCCCTCTGGCTCAAAATTGTTACAGGAGACTTCTACACACTGACAAAGCCTCTGCCACATCAGGTCAAGGTATAAGAAGCTATTTCTAATTATTTTATGTAACCAATTCAACAAATTCATTAAACTGCATGCAGTGGGGAACAGAAGCATTGCTTTGGCCCTCTGAGCTCATGGGCCAGCAGAGCAGAAAAATTTGCTTTCATTACTATGTAACACAAATTTATCCAAGTTTCATTCATCTATTGGTAATAAATGAAGTTCGTATTAACAATAACAACTAATTATTTCACTAATTCTTATCTGATTGCTGAAGCATGATCTTCACCTCCATGCTGAGCCCCTACTAACATTTCTGGTGTCTGCCAGGTACTCTGTTCTGTCCCCTCCAGGTGGCACTGGTGTTCTGCAGTTTCTGACAGGTACTGCAGCTCTCACACCTGCAACATGGTACCTTCAATGTTTGTTTATAGCCTGCTCTCCTCCTAGCACATTGTTATTGACCTGGCTTATTGTGCCTGGATCCATCTTTCCTTAGCATATGTCCTCTCCAAAGGGGCACCTAAGGCCCCATGTAAGCAGCTATGGGCTCTCAGGTCATCTACTCAGTTGACTAAATCCAGCATAGATGGTCTCTGTTTATTTGGACCACAGCACCCCTGGGCCTTTTACAGCTGTCATCTGGAATTAAGAGAGGGCAGGGCAGAGTGATACTCACCTTCCTCAGTTATTAATCTCATCAAAGGGGTTAAGGGAAAGCCTCCATATTGGGTATAAATTTGTTCCCCAACTAAATGACTGGAATTTACTATGTCTCCTCTAGATCTCCTACCCACTTTACCAGAGGTCAAGAGGAAGTCTATGTTATGAGACTAAGACTGCATCTCAAGATGGCTTTAAATACAAACAACCACCTACAGAATGGGAGAAAATATGTGCAAATGATGTGACTGACAAAGTCTTAATTTCCAGAATATATAAACAGCTCATACAATTTAATGACAAAAAAAATCAAACAACCCAATCCAAAAATGGGCAGACGACCTAAACAAGCAATTCTCCAGTGAAAACATACAAATGGCCCCAGGCACATGAAAAAATGCTCAATACCGCTAATTATCAGAAAAACACAAATTAAAACTATGAGTATCACCTCACACCAGTCAGAATGGCCATCATTCAAAAGTCCATGAATGATAAATGCTGGAGAGGCTGTGGAGAAAAGGGAACCCTCCTAACTTTTGCTGGGAATGTAGTTTGGGGCAGCCATTATGGAAAACAGTATGGAGGGCCCTCAAAAAACTAAAAACAGACTTACCACATGATTCAGCGATCTTACTTCTGGGTATATATCCGGAAGAAACTCTAATTCGAAAAGATAGGCCATGCGCGGGAGCCCCTGGCCCCATGGCGCGGCCTCAGGCGAAGACGTGTGAGGGTCCAGGTCCAGCCGTCGTCGGCGCCATAAGGTGGCCCTGCTCCCGCAGCCCTAAGGGACGGCGGCCGCGCGGCTCAGGACGCCGGCGCAGAAAGGGCACCCAGCCCACACCTCCTCCAGGCCTCAGCCTCAGACTCCCAGGCCCAGGCGCCCACGACGCCTATGCTGACGGCCGCCTGGACGCCGCCACCTCCACAAACTAGCGCCGGTGCCCGTCATGCCCGTCATGCCCGTCCCCGGTGTGCGCTCTTTCCACCACAGCCCACACACCACCTGTCGCACGCAGCCTGCAGGCCGGCACGCGCCTCCCACTTGCCAGGCACCTGTACGTGTACGTGTACGTGTACGTGCACGTGCACGACGTCCGGGCGCACTGGCCCTACGGCTTCATCCGCTTCCTGCTGTACTTCAGCGGCAGCCTCTTCACGGCTGCCCTGTGGAGCGCGCTGCCGGCACTTTTCCGTCTGCAGCACCTGTGTGTGCCCGTCCTGCTGCCCTTGTAGCTCCAGCTGTCCGTTCTGCTGCTGCTGCTGCCCGGCCTCCAGCGTGTGGGCTTCCGCCTCCTGAATGAGCTACTCATCTATGGCATCCAGGTGACCATGCTGCTGGTGGCAGGGCTGGGCTCATGGCCTTGGTGGACATGTGAGGGCGCTGGTCCTGGCCCCGGGGTGGATTATTGTGTCAAAGCACCTGTGTTCTGTGTGTGTATTTTAGGTCCAGTGTACCCTGGTCACCTGCTTATGGTTCTAGCCCGCACTTTTCCAAGATATGCTGCCGGGTGAGGCCCATTGGTCCAGTGTGCACTTCAAGGGCCTGTGTCCCTGTCCCCTCTCCAGGACATTGGCATCACCAGTGGTGTGGGAGGCCCCTAGGAGGGGTGCTGCCCAGGTGCAAGTCTGGAGGGCGGTTCTGGACACACAGCCCAATTGGGTGCACCCCCAGCTTCTGCCCCAGTCTTAGGGAATGTCCACCAGCTGATGCACTGCATTGGCACAAAGCTGTTCACTCCTCCCTGGGCCACCCGAGTCCGGGCTGAAGCCACAGACCCTCCTCCATCTGTCTGTGAGGCTTTCGGGTCCTGAGTCCCAGGCTGGGCTTCAGTGTCACCTTGGTCTGCTTGGCAGGTTCCTAGATCAGAGGCTAGCCCAGGGGAGGGTTCAGGGCACACCTGTCTTCCTCCTGGGCAGGTCTGTTGAGAATGTCGGCCGGATGCTGTCATCTCTTCACATGTGGGTTTCTGGGGAGGCACCTCAGTTTCTTTCTGGCTTTGGGGTGACTTTCAGTCCCTTCCTGTGAGGGAATATCCAGGACTGAGTCATGTGTGTCGGGAGCAGAGTCAGAGGAGGCCCAAGTGCAGAGAAGCCCCTCTTGGAGTCAGGGGTGCTCCAGGGCCGCACCTCTGAGGGAGGGGCTCCACTGCCCCTCTGTTCCTGCCTCTGCAGCTATTAGAGCAGCTGGGAGTGAAAAGCAGAAATGAATGTGGGCCAGGAAGCAACCCTGGTCTGGGGGACTTTCAGTTGTAGAGAGAAGAACACACTAGGGGGCCAGCGTCTCACCCAGACCGCTCACCATGTCCTTCTCTGTCAGAGGGGGACAGGCAGCCGCGGGCCTCACCAGCAGGTGAGAGACACTCTGAATGATTGTGCTGGGACAGCAGAGTAATGTATGGGACATAGGGCTCCATACTGGAGTGACAGGCTGATACTGCTTCACCCCAAGTTGTGTCCCCACATGCCCTGGGCATGGGCAGGGGTCCCTTCAACCTGTCTTGGCCAGGCAGCCCCATGGCTAGGGGAGCTGTTGGGACAGCTGTGTGCCACTGGACGGAAACCCAAATCAGAGAAAGAACGCAAAAAAATACTTGGCTATAAACCATGCTCTTTAACTTGTAGCCAGCTTGTATCCGACGATGGTGCACTTGAGGTCCAGGGGACTGCTCAGAGGAGGAGGCCTGGGGTGGGTCTGTCTGAGTTGCCAGGAGCCAACCAGAGTAGACCCACTTCTTGGTACTGCAGAAAATCTTTTGCACTAAATCATGCTGTTTCCTAAAAGCTTTGTTTTGTGTTAATTGATTCATGTTACTCAGACCCTCCAAGGCGCCCCCCACCATGAGATGGACACGTGTCCACAGGGCTGCGGTGGCTGGAGGGGTCATGGTTGTGCGGACACAAAGCTGCTCGATGTCTTGAGTGCCTGTGAAATTCTTTATGAAACAAGCCACCTGCATTAAATTTATTTTTTTAACATGAAAAAAAAGAGGAGATGTATGCACCCCAAAGTTCATAGCAGCACTATATACAATATAGCCAAGACATGGAAGTAACCTAAGTGTCCATCAATGGATGACTGCATAAAGCAATTGTGGTATATTTATATTGGTGGTATATTTATACAATGGAATACTACTCAGCCATAAAAAGAATAAAATAATGCCATTTGCAGCAAGATGGATGGACCTAGAGATTGTTATTCTAAGTGAAGTAAACCAGAAAGAGAAAGAAAAATACCATATGATAAAACTCTTATGTGGAATCTAAAAAAATAAAATAAAATAAAAAATGGACAGTATGAACTCACTTAAAAATATAAACAGACTTGCATAGTAAACAATCTTGTGGCTACCAGGGAAAGGGGGTGGGAAGGGATAAATTTGGGGGTTTGAGATTTACAAATGTTGGCCACTATATATAAAAATAGATTTTTTAAAAAAGTTTCTTCTGTATAGCACAGGGAACTGTGTTCAATATCTTGTAATAAACTTTAATGAAAAAATATTAAAATGAATTAATGTATGTATATGCATTACTGTGACACTGTGCTGTACACCAGAAGTTGATATATTATAACTGACTGTACTTCAATTTAAAAAAATTTAAGCAGAAAAAATATGTATATCATCTTGACGCTTTATCAGTGGGTCCAAGAAAGAACCCCAAAATCTAAACACTTTCTGTCCCCCAAACTCACATCCTTTCCACAATCTTTATTAATTCCAGCAGGACTAATCTCACTATTCCCTTTAGTTTTTATAATGTTACCATAAGAAGCAGAATCCCAGGATATCATCCATTACCTGAACTCTAATCTCCACAAATCACATCTCTTAATTCTTTCCCCCACCTCCACCCAATCTTCACAAACTCTTCCACTGTGTCCTGTGAAATTCACCATCCATCAACAAAATCTGCCATCTTAGTATTTCTGGACACTTACTTCATTTTCCAACTCTAACAAAAGACTGATTATCCCCTTAGGATACTCCTTCCCTTGTAACCTTGTAAGCATTTCAAGTGTTGGAGTTTTTTTTCTTTTTTCTTTCTTTTTTTTTTGTTTCCCCCAGTCTTTACAGTACTGGACTTGGAGATTCTCCTGGTTCTTACTGCCACTTCTACATTATTCTCCCTGTGACATCCATATTAGTAAATCTAGCACTTAGTCTTCATCTCATGTCACCTCTCAGCCACACTTGATGGAGTGAATTACTTCCACTCCCTCAATGTACTTGTTTCACTTGGCATCCAAGATGTCATCCTCCATTGGTTTTCCTCCAGCATCACTGATCACTTCTTCCCCATTTCCTGTGATAATTCCCTTTCTTCTCATAGATCTCTTAAAGTAGAAGAGGTGCAAGCTCTCATGGTGATTTCACTGAGTTTCATGGCTCTACGCTGTTTATGTGAGATATATGTATCTCTAGCTCAGCTCAGGTCTCTCTCCTGAATTCCAATCTCAGATATTCAATAATCCTCTCAACAGCTTCACCTGGTTGTCTAACAGATATCTCAAAATTACCATATCCAAAATTGAACCATTAATCTTACCCTCCATACTTGCTCTATGTGCAGCTTTCTCAAGTGAGGACTCTTCTATACTTTTGGTTGCTCAGGTCAAAATTCTTGGACTCATAGTTGATTTCTTCCTTTCTTTCACACCCAATATCCCAAATACATGGTAGTCCTATTGGCTCTACCCTCAGAATATAATTAGAACCTGACCATTTCTGAACTCATTCATTGTTACCACCCTACTTCCATTTTGTATCATTCCTACCATGGATTTCTGTTTATCCTTTGCTCTCCTACTGTCTGTTCTCAACACAGCCATCAGAAAGATCCTTGTAAAATGTAAGTCATATAATATGTCACTCCTCTGCTCCAAATCCTCCAATGGTTGCCTTTTTTTCCTCAAAGCAAAAGCCACTGTCCCTGAGGGCCTATAGGGCCTTACATGTTACAGCCTCTGCTCTCTTGCTGACTTCATCTCCTAGTTTTCTCCCCTTTGTTATAAGCCAGGCACACTCAAAACTAGGGTCTTGGACTAACTGTGTCCTTTCCTTAGAAGTTCATTCTCCAGATTGTCATGTGGCTGGCCCCCTCACTATGTTCATGATTTTTGCTCAAATTATCTCCTCAATGAGGTCTATCTTACTCATTCTGTTTCTCATTTAATCTGTGCCCCAGCACCAGCCCAGATTCCTGCTTTCATTGTTTTATCTTTCTCATACCTTATCATCTCCTAACATACCACATAACTAACTAATTTATGGTGTATTATTACTTATTATCTGTCTTCCCTCCCAGAAGGGCAGGGATTTTTGTTTTGTTCACTGATAACATTCAAAATCCTCAGCACAGTGCCTGACATATAGCACATGCTCAACAAATATCTGTTCAATTGAATTAAATCTGGGACCCAAGGAAAGTATAGTAAAATGTGATATGTATTTTCAAAAAAGGGTAAGAAAGAATATTCCAAGGAAAAGAATGGAGATTTTATTTCTCCGAGAAGCACTGAATAACACTTTATAAAGAGGTAGAATATAAGATGGAGTTTGATGGATAGGTCAGATATTTTGTAAGTGGTGACGATGGGAGAAGGACATTCCAGAATAAGAAAAAAGATTCATCAAAAGTTGGAAAACAAAAAACACAGAATATCTATATGAGGTGGAAAGTATTTAGGGTTGGCTAGAGTATAGATTTTGAGTGTAGTAAAAATGAGACATACAGCTGGAAAAATAGAATAGGATTTAATAGTCAATGGATTTTAATATCACAAAGTTTAGACAATATTCTATATATATCAATATGGAACTAATAAAGGATTTTAAACAGGAAAAGAATAAAATTGGAATGGGATTATGTATTGGAATATGGAAAAAAAGAGAAACAAAGAGACTATTCTGGAAAGTTGTTGCAACTTTCCATATGAGAGATTATGAGGTACTTAACAGGATGGAGAAAAGGCTATAAGCTTGATTCATTCAGAGAAAGTAGAATTAACAAGTCTGGGTTATAGAATAAAAAAATTAGAAAGTATGAGAGAAATGAAGATGGCAATTATTCTATTCTGAATGACAATGTATAGTCAAGAATGCAAGGTAGAGAAGAGGTATGTATGTAAGATCTCTGATTTGAAAGCATATTTGAGAAATCCAGGAAACATGTTAGAAATATGTGTTTGTAGCTCAGGAGAGAAGTTTGAACTGGAACTATTTATTTGTGATTTTATCGTTAACAAGCACATCTATGAAGTATCTGACCACTAAGTTCAGAATTTACAAAGAGAAACAAATAATAACAGAAGGAAATGTCTTGGAAACATTCCGAGAGGTGAGGGGAATGATGCCATAATGCACGTGAAGAACAGGAGGAAGAAAACAGAAGTAAGAGAAAGATAAGAGTGGCCAGAGATGTAGTGTCAGTGTTCCAGATCTTTGGTTAAGTTGAATCTGAACTATAGACAAGTTCACTATGCGGAATAAAGAATAGATCAAGATCATTAGAGAAGAAGACATAAAAGATTGATGAGATCAGAGTGATCGTGAGTCACTACCATGAATGCTGAAGTCTGAAGGAACAATGGTGGAGGTTTAGCTGAACAGAAACCTACATATTCGCAATGTATTAGGGGCTACAAATGCAGAAGTTACCAAGCAAAGTGATAGAAAAATGTGATTTATTAATGTGTAATTACTTAAGCAGATGACACAAGAGTATCAAACAGCTTTTACATTTTTAATGATCTGACTAATAACTGGTGGACCACTGAAAGGGTTGCAGGGCCCTATAAAAGTACATGAGAAAATAATAAATTAGCTACCTATAGAATCAGAAGGAGAAATTACCATCCACTGCCCTTAGGGTGATGATATAGTCAAAAGTCCGTTTTGTTTCATATGATTTAATACTTTTTATGTGGTGTTTTATTTCTATGAAATAGTTAGACTTCCTTAGTGGGATAGCAATAACTGATATGACTATTACTATAAAAATAAAACAATAAACTTGATAGTGATCAATACCTTCCAATACATTCAGAACTTAGGTTCAGTTGCTGGCTCAGGAGACAGAAGCATACAAGGTCTACAAAAAATGAACAAACATTTTAATATGTTTTAGAAGTCCTAGATTTGCATTTTATGAGCATTTCACTGGTACTTCACTTCTCTATATCTATTACAAATTAGTGGGTCCTTTTTCTATAAAGATTTTTTAAAAATCTTTCACCATTGTTCTCTATGTAAGTCACCGGCTAAGGTTGGGTTTTTTTTTTTTTCCTATCATAAGTCTATTTTCTATTTGATGTCTTGGGGTTCAACCACATGATTCCCTATACAATGAATGATAATTTTATAGCTGAAGCTTGGAACCATCTCTCCAAAACACATCTCAACGTTAAATATTAAGACATCACATCACATTAAAAAGGTAAGGGGGTCAGAAGAGGTAAGATGGCGGAGTAGAAGGACGCTTGTAAGTCACCCTCTCCCACAAATACACCAAGATCCACATCTACAGACTCACTCAGCCAACCAGAGCACCTGCGGAACTCCGACAGAACATCGGCCTCTTCAAAAGATAAAGACGCCGAAAATCTGGTAGGAGAAAAGGAAAAAAGAAAGAACAAAAGGCAAAGCAGCGCGGGACGGGTCCCGCGGGGAGGGAGAGGCAAAGGAGGACTGGCGCTCGCTCGCTGGGTCTCCCCTCTCCAACTGAGAGGCCAGCGGGACGGAGGGGGAGCCTCCGAGGCTCGGATCTGTACAGAGCAGCCCTTGTCTGCCAGAACTAAGTTAAACGGGCACAGAGCGTCCCCCCGACACCCAGCCTGAGACGCAGGCCGGCAGCGGCGGGCAGGGCCAGGCTGCAGAAGCCGGGCGGAGGACGGGGGCGGCTGCACGGAGGCAGCTCCGGGGGACTGCAAGGGGCTGGGCGCCGTGGCTGTGGGTGTACAGGACAGAACAACCTGGGCCCTCCATAAAACAGCAAGGTTGATGTGCTCTCGGGGGAAGGGTGCATACCCCCATCTCTGAAAAACCCTTGGAAACTTTTCAGGGGAAGAGAGGCGGGGCCCAGGCACAGCCGCCATATTCTCCGGTGCTGAGCACCCAGGCGGGGGCAGGGGCGAAACCTGCATCCGCACAGAAGGGCTCAGCAGCCTCAAGGGCCAGACTGAGACGGGCCTACAGCCCGGGGCAGGTGGGGTCCTTCCATCCTGGTCCCTCAGAGAACTTGCTCCACAAAGACAAACAAGGAGCTGGGTCTTGGCTCAGAGCAGCGACGAGGCTGCCCCTTGGTCTTCCCCGAGCCCACCCGCGGAGCGAGGCCAGGGCGGAGCGTGCAGCCGCACAGAGCGGCAGAGCTACCGGCGGCGCAGGCAGAGGGAGAGCGGCACCCCCCCCCCCCCCCGCCTGTCAGGCAGGAACACAGCCCCTGACCGAGGTGCTGGGAGGGGGCACGACCCGCCCTCCTGCCTGGCCAGTCTGCAACATCTGACTGCGGCATCCGGAGGGGCAGTGACCCGCCCGCCCACAGCACAGGAGAGCTGCACCTGACCCCGTGTTAGGAGGAGGCGCGATCCGCTTGCGGACAGGTGCTGGGAGCAGCACAGAAGAGGGCGCCAACGGAGGGCCTATGAAAACAAGCTGAGCTTCCAAAACAGGACGAAGACAGAAGGACTTCACATTAGAAGCACACAGACTCCAGGAGAACACCGACAACCACTTTTTTGTTTTGTTTTGTTTTTTTGTTTTTTTTTTTTGTTTTTAGTTTTGTTCTTAAATCTGTTTTTACCGGTTCTATTTTCAATTACTCTCTTAATTTTTACTTCTTAATTCATTTCTATTTCTCTTGGGTTTTGCTGTCCTGTTATTGATTAGACACAGGCTTCAAATACATCTATTCATCTCCCCACCCCTTTTTTTCTTTTTCTTTTTTTCTTTAAAGGTTTTAAAAGGACGTCTCAACCTGATTAATACTCTGCTTCAACTCGCTCTTCTATTATTCATTATACACTGTTTTCAAACCCTCTTTCTCCCTTCTTTTAAAAATCTTTCTCTCTCTCTCTTATTATTTCTTTCTTTTTTTCCTAAGTTCTATTCATAAATAGGCATTAGATAGATAAAATCCTTAAGATGCAAAATAGACAACTGATACTCCATAAACCACAGTGCCAGAGAGGTATGAGCAAGATGAAGAAGCAGAGAAACCTTTCCCAACTAAAAGAACAAGAGGAATCCCCTGAAAGAAAGCTCAATGAAATAGACATCGATAGCCTACTAGATCAAGATTTCAAAACAGGAGTGATCAAATTGCTGAAGGAATTAAAAGAGATAGTGCTTAGAGAGATAAAATATGTCAAAAATGAAATTGAAGCTATCAAGAAGAGCCAAGCAGAATGGGTAAACTCATTGACAGAGATGAGGAATGATCTAATAGCTGTGCAAAGCCGACTAGTTATTGCAGAGGAACGAATTAGTGATCTAGAAGACAGGGCAATAGAAAGCACCCATTCAGAAGAACTACAAGATAAGCAAATAAAAAATAATAATAATAGCATAAGGGACCTATGGGATAATATAAAGCATCCCAATCTTCGCATAATAGGGGTCCCAGAAGGGGAAGAAGGATCAAAGGGGATTGAAAAGGTTTTTGAAAAAATCATGACTGAAAACTTCCCAAACTTAAAGAAGGAATCAGATATCCAAGTACAGGAAGCTCAGAGGGTCCCAAACAGGAAGAATCCAAATAGACCCACACCAAGACATATCATAATCAAGATGGCCAGAGTCAAGGATAAAGAAATGATTCTAAAGGCAGCAAGAGAAAAGCAAAGAGTGAATTACAAGGGAACCCCCATAAGGCTCTCAGCTGATTTCTCTACACAAACACTACAGGCCGGAAGGGAGTGGCAAGATATATTCAAAGCCCTGAATGAAAAAAAGATGCAGCCTAGGATACTTTATCCAGCAAGGCTATCCTTTAGGATAGAAGGAGAAATAAAGAGTTTCACAGACAAAAAAAAAGCTGCAGGAGTTTGACAACACTAAACCCATGCTAAAAGAAATATTGAAAGGGCTATTCTAAATAGAAAAGCAGCAGGATGCTACAGAAATGAGAAACTCACAACTGGAAAGGTCATAACTCATGAGTTACAAATAAAGAAAGCACGAAATTATAAAAGAAAACATACAAATCACTGAGAGTGGGAGAGGGAGGCAGGGAAATATAGAATTTTTTTTCTTTCTCTTTTAAATTTTTTTAACAGTAGGATGGGTTTGAGATCATGTTATTACCAATTTAATAAAAACAGGTATAGGTTAATAGATTTACAAAAAAGGGTAACCACAAGTCAAAAATTTACAAGGGAGTCACAAATATTAAATAAAATCCATGATAATACAAAGGAAAATTACCAAACCACAAAAGGAAGAAGAAAGGAACAAAGAGGATATACCAATTCAACTGCAAAGAGAAGTTCAAAATGGCAATAAACACCCATCTATCATTAATTACTGTAAATGTTAATGGACTAAATGCTCCAGTCAAAAGACATAGGGTGGCAGACTGGATAATAAAGCAAGAACCTTCAATATGCTGCATACAAGAGACCCACTTTAGGGAGAAGGACACATATAGATTGAGAGTGAAAGGATGGAAAAGGATATTCCATGCAAATGGAAAAGCCAAAAAAGCAGGTGTTGCAGTACTGATTTCAGACAAAATAGACTTTAAAACAAAGGCCATAAAGAAAGATAAAGAAGGACATTTTATAATGATTAAAGGAGTGATACAAGATGAAGACATTACACTCGTTAATATATATGCACCCAACATAGGAGCACCTAAGTACATACAAGAATTACTAACAGAGATAAAGGGCGATATTGATGGGAATACAATCATAGTTGGAGATTTTAACACTGCATTAACATCACTAGACAGATCTTCCAGACAGAAAATAAACAAGGCAACAGAGAAATTAAATACTACAATAGAAAAACTAGATTTGGTGGATATTTTCAGAGCATTACACCCCCAAAAAATAGAATATACATTCTTTTCAAGTGCACATGGAACATTTCCCAGGATCAATCATGTACTTGGACACAAAAGAAACCTCAACAAATTTAAGAAGATAGAAATTATCTCAAGCATCTTTACTGACCACAATGCCATGAAACTGGAAATCAACAACAGAGAAACAAAGGAGAAAAAAAGAAAAGCATGGAGATTAAACAATATGTTATTGAAAAAACAATGGATCAATGAGGAAATCAAAGCTGAAATTAAAAAATACCTTGAGACAAATGATAATGAAAGCACAACCACTCAAAACCTATGGGACACAGCAAAGGCAGTGCTAAGAGGGAAGTTTATAGCGATACAGGCCTTCCTCAAAAAAGAAGAACAATCTCAAATAAACAAGTTAACCCACCACCTGAATCAATTAGAAAAAGAACAACAAAAAGCTCCAAAAAGCAGCAGAAGGAAGGAAATAATAAAGATCAGAGAGGAATTAAATACAATAGAGATTAACAAGACCATAGAAAAAATCAACCAAACCAAAAGCTGGTTTTTTGAAAAAGTAAATAAAATCGACAAACCTCTGGCCAAACTCACAAAGAAGAAAAAAGAGAGAGCACAAATTAGCAAAATAAGAAAGGAAAATGGAGAAATTACAACAAACAAAATAGAAATACAGAATATCATACGAGAATATTATGAAAAACTATATGGAACCAAACTGGATAACCTAGAGGAGATGGACAAGTTTCTGGAAACATACTGTCCACCAAAACTGAATCAAGAAGAAACTGAACACTTGAACAATCCAATCACTAGAAAGGAAATAGAAATAGCAATTAAAAACCTCCCTACAAATAAAAGTCCAGGACCGGACGGCTTCACCGGGGAATTCTACCAAACATACAAAGAAGAACTCATACCAGTCCTTCTCAAAGTCTTCCAGATGATTGAAAAGGAGGGAATACTCCCAAACTCATTCTATGAAGCCACCATCACCCTGATACCAAAACCAGGCAAAGACACTACAAAAAAAGAGAATTATAGGCCAATATCACTGATGAACATAGACGCCAAAATCCTCACCAAAATTTTAGCAAATAGAATCCAACAACACATAAAAAAGATTATACATCATGACCAAGTGGGGTTCATCCCAGGGACACAAGGCTGGTTCAACATATGCAAATCAATCAATGTAATACATCACATCAACAAGAGAAAGGACAAAAACCACATGATCATCTCAATTGATGCAGAAAAGCATTTGATAAAATTCAACACCCATTTATGATAAAAACTCTCGCCAAAGTGGCTATGGAGGGAACATATCTCAACATAATAAAAGCTATATATGACAAACCTACAGCCAGCATAGTTCTCAACGGTGAAAAACTCAAAAGCTTCCCACTAAAATCTGGGACAAGACAAGGATGCCCACTATCACCACTCCTATTCAACATAGTCCTGGAAGTCCTAGCCACAGCAATCAGGCAAGAGAAAGAAATAAAAGGGATCCAAATTGGAAAAGAAGAGGTAAAAGTGTCATTATATGCTGATGACATGTTACTATATATAGAAAACCCTAAAAGGTCCACACAAAAGCTACTAGAGCTGATTGAAGAATTCAGCAAGGTAGCAGGTTACAAAATTAATGTTCAAAAATCAGTTGCATTTCTTTACACTAACGATAAATCAACAGAAAAAGAAAGTAAAGAAACAATCCCCTTTAAAATAGCACCCAAAGTAATAAAATATCTGGGAATAAATCTAACCAAGGAGGTGAAAGAATTATACACAGAAAACTATAAACCATTGATGAAGGAAGTTAAAGAAGACTTTAAAAAATGGAAAGATATTCCATGCTCTTGGATTGGAAGAATCAATATTGTTAAAATGGTCGCACTGCCCAAGGCAATCTACAGATTTAATGCAGTCCCTATCCAATTACCTAGGACATATTTCACAGAACTAGAACAAATCATAATAAAATTTATATGGAACAGTCAAAGACCTAGAATTGCTAAAGCATTACTGAAGAGAAAGAAAGAGGCTGGAGGAATAACTCTCCCAGACTTCAGACAATACTATAGAGCTACAGTCATCAAGACAGCATGGTATTGGTACCAAAACAGATATATGGACCAATGGAACAGAATAGAGAACCCAGAAATGAACCCACAAACCTTTGGTCAACTAATCTTCGACAAAGAAGGCAAGAATATACAATGGAATAAAGACAGTCTCTTCAGCAAATGGTGTTGGGAAAACTGGACAGCAGCATGTAAAACAATGAAGCTAGAACACACCCTTACACCATATACAAAAATCATCTCAAAATGGATTAAAGACTTAAACATAAGACAAGATACAATAAACCTCCTAGAGGAAAACATAGGCAAAACATTATCTGACATACATTTCAAAAATTTTCTCCTAGAAGAAATAAAAGCAAAAATAAACAAATGGGACCTAATGAAACTTACAAGCTTCTGCAGAGCAAAGGAAACCAGAAATAAAACAAGAAGAAAACCTACGGAATGGGAGAAAATTTTTGCAAGTGAAACCAACAAAGGCTTGATCTCCAAAATATATAAGCAGCTCATACAACTCAATAAGAAAAAAATAAACAACCCAATCCAAAAATGGGCAGAAGACCTAAACAAGCAATTCTCCAAGGAAGACATACAAATGATCAAAAAGCACATGAAAAAATGCTCAATCTCACTAATTATCAGAGAAATGCAAATCAAAACTACAATGAGGTATCAGCTCACACTAGTCAGAATGGCCGTCATTCAAAAATCCACAAATGACAAATGCTGGAGAGGCTGTGGAGAAAGGGGAACCCTCCTACACTGCTGGTGGGAATGCAGTTTGGTGTAGCCACTATGGAAAACAGTGTGGAGATTCCTCAAAAGACTAGGAATAGACTTACCATATGACCCAGGAATCCCACTCCTGGGTTTGTATCCAGAAAGAAATCTACTTCAGGATGACACCTGCACTCCAATGTTCATAGCAGCACTATTTACAATAGCCAAAACATGGAAACAGCCTAAATGTCCATCAATAGGTGACTGGATAAAGAAGAGGTGGTATATTTATACAATGGAATACTACTCAGCCATAAAAACCGACAACATAATGCCATTTGCAGCAACATGGATGCTCCTAGAGAATGTCATTCTAAGTGAAGTAAGCCAGAAAGAGAAAGAAAAATACCATATGAGATCGCTCATATGTGCAATCTAAAGACTCATGGACAGAGAATACAGACTTGTGGTTACCAGGGGGGTAGAGGGTGGGAAGGGATAGACTGGGATTTCAAAATTGTAGAATAGATAAACAAGATTACACTGTATAGCACAGGGAAATATACACAAAATGTTATGATAAATCACAGAGAAAAAAATGTGACAATGAGAGTGTATATGTCCATGAATGACTGAAAAATTGTGCTGAACACTGGAATTTGACACAACATTGTAAAATGATTATAAATCAATAAAAAATGTTAAAAAAAAAAGGTAAGGGACACATGCAGCAGCAAAGATAATTAATGTGACAAGGAAAGAACTAGACAGGAAAATAAGTGATCAGAGAATGATTCAGAGTTGTCAGGAATTTTTTTTAAATCTCAAAGAATAAAAAAATCCAGGTCTTTTTTGGCACTCATTTCTCTCTCCCTTTACTCTGTTGATCTAATATCTGCTATCAGTCCCTTGCACTCAAGGCAATCCTTATACCTCAAATGAAGGTGTACAAAAGTTCTTTAAAACTTCCGTCTGTGATTACCTTGCCTTCAGAATAGAGGAAATGGAAGTTGCCAGTTGTCAAGTATGTTTGTATAGCAAATGTTTTGTTTGTGAATATCTTGCCTTAAGAAAAGAAGAGATGGGAGTTTTGAGTTATCATGCTGATATTTCACATTGAATATACTGCTTTAAGAAAACAAGCATAAGCTTGCACTTGTTAGCAATTGCTAATAATAAAAATACATCTGTTTCTAGCAGGGCTGTATTTTGTTTCACTAAGAAGTCAAAAGTTAAAGACCTGATTGAAATAAATCTCCTACTTTTGGTGACTGGAAAAGAAAAAGGCACTCAAAGAAGATCAAAATCAATGAGACGAACAAAACCTCACCAAAGGGCCCATCCTGTTGTACTGGAGCTTGTTGGAAACTCAACACAACTCCCTTACCCTTGGGTGAATACCATGACCCACTAAGACAGGTCCAGTCCAATGAAATCACTGACCATCACATCCACTGCCATCCACCCAGATGCAGACCACTGACCCCTGCTTGAAACCAGATTCGCTCCTGTAGGGGAAAGAGCAAAGTAGATAATCCAACCTTGAACTCTGTATATTAACATCCATACTCCAGTAGGAAAGGGTCTTATTCAAATATTAAGAAAACTGAGTGAGCTTGAATTTGCCTAAATCCCTTAGTTTAGGGAGATTTAAAGAAAAGAGGCTTCAATGATTGGAATATTCACTGGGGTACCCTCTAAACTCCTTATCAAGACTGTGACTTAATTTTTAGTAGTACCCCTCAGAGAGGTCAGCAGTACATTTAGTTCCCTTAGTCTAACAGATGGCAAGTGACCACTAAAGAGCCCTGTATTCCCCAAGGGGTTTCTATTGGTGCATAAGGCTCTGTAAGTAATAGGGGCTAACTTCAGAGATTGCAGAAACTATTCCTATCTTTGGCATGTCTGGAGGCTCTCTTGGATCAGCCTCTGACTCTTATTTACAGACTGGCTTCATGTTCTGACAGAAATCCCTTTGTTTACATAATTTATTCTTGAAACCTAACCAGGTGAAGGGGCAACTCCAACAACCAAGTTCTGTCATTAACAAGAATTTTTATTAATCCCTTCTGTCTGCTCTTGCTAAAGTTAGAAATCATATTCAACTGAGAATTTAACACTTTTTTCTAATTATGAAAAAAATGAAGTATTCGTAAATCCACAGAATTAAGAACTCTTTCAAAGGGAGAGGACACAATGTTTCATATCTGAACATTATTTCATTACACAGCAGTGTTATTAATCTTTCTTGCTGCTTCACCAAACTTGAGTGATCGGGCATCCTGTCTGTTGCTTCATTATAATGTGTTCTTCTATAGTGAGCCAAAGATAGATGTCAAGCTTAAAGGAGAGGTTCATTTACCTTCATGTACTTTGCGAGGAAAGCTTCTGATGATTATTTAAGATGCCATCAGAATTAATTATCAAATGGATGAATGAATTTTAAAATGTTATAATTCATTGACCAGAGTCTTGTTCACCATTCTTCAATTAGGGTGGGCCAACTCTATCTTGGATTAACATTCTTCTTTCTCCTTAATTGATCTCTTATCTTCCTTGAACAAAAAGTCATTTGTTAGTGTAGGAAACAAAGTTAAACAAGGAGCCCACTGATGTTGAAGGATGCGTCTCATAGAAAACATGGCATGCAGGGTGCTTGCAATGGATAGAAATGGATCACACACACACATACACACACAAACACACCATGTTGGAATTATGTTAATTGGGGTTGATACTCAAAATATGTAACAACTGGTATAGTATAGACCCAACCACCAGAATGAATGAAATGCCTAATCAGAATGAACATGGCATAACCCACTGGTACAGCCATATTTATACATTTTGATTGAATATTAGCTTTAGAGGATATGATTTATCCTCCTTATCTTTAATTTACTTTAAAATTAAAATGTCATTTATAACTCTCAAGCAGAAAATTCTGTAATTGAGTAATCTTCATTGATATATGCAGTATAAACTAGGAAATGCAACCTCATATGCTAAGGGCAAAGCAGGAATTAAAAGCCAGGACGTACACAGATAGCTGAGAGCTGAGAGGGAGTGGCAAAGCATAAAACAGGAGCATGCATTCCCCAACCCAAAATACCCAAATTCAAATGTTTATAAAACTTCTGGCCAAAAAAACATGGTCAGATTCTGTCACATGTTCAGACTTACGAACATTCTTGAGTCTAATATCTTCAAATGCTATAATGTTTTCCAGTCTAACCATCTGTTTCTGAAATACATTGCATTCTTCATGGTGGACTATGTCTTTTTGTCAAGAAAGTAGAACCATTTATAATAAAAATAAATAAAAATCAAAGATAAAAGTTTCCTTAATGTATCTCTTCGACTATGAACTGGGAGGTGAGGAACCAACTCTTACATCATCCTTACACCTAACACGGTGTTCCTCATTTTATATGTTATCCAATGCAGAATGAATGAAAATTTTTTATTAGTTCTTTTAATATTTTAAAATAAGAAGGTTTTCATTTTTCCAAATGAATGATAATATAGTAGAAATATAAAACAACTTCACAAAGGTCAATATAAATTCTGAAGGGTAACAGAAAATTGTGCAACACTGTTACTAAGTTATAGGTCAAGTTATTCAATACTTATAAAGGCTAGATGGAGAAAATAAATATGACCACAAATACAACCCACAATTTCTTTAACCTCTCAGAAGACTGCCAGCTTCATATGACAAAAAGCCTCCGAGAGCATCTTTTTTTGGAAGGGATGGTAATTAGGTTTATTTATTTATTTAATTTTTTTAAGGCAACACTGAGGATTGAACCCAGGACATGCTAAGCATGCACTCTACCATTTGAGCTA
The DNA here is from genome assembly GCF_048564905.1 of Vicugna pacos. NCBI lineage: Eukaryota > Metazoa > Chordata > Mammalia > Artiodactyla > Camelidae > Vicugna > Vicugna pacos. Next base: position 37,980,082 of record NC_132989.1, read on the forward strand.
TACCCTTCCCCATCCAGAAGCATCTTGAAACCTACAAAGTTATATGGAATTGGCAAAGCAACATATTATTCATCTATTCAGTAGGTTTCATGAGAACCACAGCAAATTTGTAAGAGCACCATGGAATCAATGCAGAAATTCCTTGACTATGCTTCCATCTTAAAGGGACTTAAGGAAATCCTTTCAATTACAGAATGCAGGTGAAGAAACCACAGTTCAAGAGTGACCACAGGAATAGAATACAGCATCCAGTTTTCCCTAGGCTTAGTAATTCTCCAGCAAACCCTGTACAATGGGGTCACTCCTCAAGATTATGTCGACAGTCTTCCCTTCGTCTCCTCATCCTTGGTGTTTGGCCGCAGGATCCCCAGTGATACCAAAATTCACTGTTGCTCAAGTCCCTTATATAAAATGACATAGCATTTGCACATAACCTATGCAACCCTCCCATATACTTTAAATCATTTCTAGATTATTTGTGGTATCTAACACAAGGTAAAAGATATATAAATAGCTACTAGACCACGGAAATTTTAAGTTTTGTTTTTTAAAACTTTCTGGAAACTTTTCCTCAGATATTTTTGATCCACCAGTTGACTGAACCCATGGATGCAGAACCTGCACACACAGCAGGCTGACTGTATTCAGAGAAAACGACAATGCATATCGTATATATACCAAGTTCTCAAATCCAGAAGTCTTTTATTCATTTGCTCCGAATGTCCCACTCTGTGTATCTCAAACCTCAATATTCTAATTTTGTGGCTAAAAATTAATTCAAGAATTTGAAGAAGGTAGGGTGGGAGAAATAGACATAAAAAAGACAAGAGAATTAAGTTAGCATAACACAGTGACATTCATACTTGATGACCACACCTAAAGGTCCTTGGGCAAATGATAAAAATAAAATGCAGACCACTAATGGGAGATTTCTCCAAGGCAACAGCAATTAGAACACTGACCTCATATCAAGAAAATGCATCAAATAACACACTTTGTAAATCTTGATGGCACAGAATGAGAAACTATACCATATATTACTTAGAGTTCACGTTTTAAAATGTATTTTGAGATAACACTTTTCTGTCACACTAACAGATGACAGTTCATTTCTTGCTGCTATGGCAGCTTATATGTGTGCAAGGTGATTAAAGAACAGCATCCTGCTGTTTTGACATTTGATGGAGTCTGAAAAATATTACTTAAACAGACTGTGTAATAGCAACATTAATCAGCTTTTTAAATCAGTTGGTTCTCAAGATGATACCACAGTTTTTTATCTTTCCCTTGACTATTAATTTCTTAATGAGAAGAATGCCATATAATGAGCAAAATGTATGTTTATTTATGTTTCTACTCTTAAATAGCTTCCAACTTTTAAATGCCTTGATATAAGAGAAATTATTAATTGCTTCAAGAAAATCTATCTCAAAGATAAACTTCCAGCTAATAAAATGCAGGATAAATCAGAGAATAAATATATATATTCCAAAAATATTAACAAAAATCTACTGAGAAGTCCTGTCATATCCTGAAATAGATATACATACCTATCTTCATAAAAATCATTACTCAGATTTATTTTTATTGATGTCAATGAATTCTGTGCTTAGAAAAAAATCTTCACATACATTCTTCATTTTAAGCTATCCAGAATGTGATTCTATCTCTGTTATTTAAACTAAAAAATAACATGATAATTCTGGTATAACCAAAGATTTTACAGTCAATCCTATTTAACCTCTTGAACATCTGTGGATTGAGTAAAGCAAAGATTTCTACTATCTAGACAAATGCAACACTGAAAGCAATTTTTACAGACAACCATCTAAAGCTTCTAAATGAAAATGCATCCAGCCAGCCTTGAATGTTAGATAGCCTTGTGAGCCCCTAAACTGAGGACCCACTTAAGAAATGCCCAGATTTCTGACCCACAAACATTGTTAGACTAAAATGTGTGTAGTTGTAAGCTTACCTCAAGAAACAAGAAAAATGTCAAATAAGCAACCTAACCTTAAACCTAAAGGAAGTAGAGAAGAACAAACAAAATCCAACATTAGTTGTAGGAAAGAAATCATAAAGATCAGAGCAGAAATAAATAAAATAGAGACAAAAAATAGAAAAGATCAATGAAACCAAAAGCTGGTGATTTGAAAAGATAAACAAAATTGATAAACCTTTAGCCAGACTCATAAAGAAAAAAAGGGAGAGGGTCCAAATTAATAAAATCAGAAATGAAAAAGGAGAAGTTACAATATGCCAATAAAATGGACAACCAAGAAACAATGGAGAAATTCTTAGAAATATACAATCTCACAAAACTGAACAAGGAATATTTAGAAAACAAAAATAGGCTAATTCCAGTAATGAAGTTGAATCAGTAATTTTAAAACTCCCAACAAGCACAAATCCAGAGCCAGATGGCTGCACAGGTGAATTCTACCAAACACTTAGAGAAGAGTTAACACCCATCTTTCTCAAACTATTCCAAAAAATTGCAGGGGAAGGAACACTTCTGAAATCATTCTGTGAAGCCAGTATCACCCTGATACTAAAACCAGACAAAGATATCACAAAAAAAGAAAATTATAGGCCACTATTATTGAAGAATATAGATGCAAAAGTCCTCAACAAAATACTAGCAAACTGAATCTAACAACACATTAAAAGAATAATCAAGTGGCATTTATCCCAAGGATGCAAAGACTTTTCAATACCCACAAATCAATCAGTATGTTACATCACATTGACAAACTGAAGAATAAAAATCATTCGATAGATGCAGAAAAAGCTTTTGACAAAATTCAGCATCCATTTATGATAAAAACTCTCCAGAAAGCAGGCATAGAGGGAACATACCCCAACATAATAAAGGCCATATATGACAAACCCACAGTTAACATCATACTCAACGGTGAAAAGCTGAAAGCATTTTCTCTAAGATCAGACACAAGATAAAAGATTTCCACTTTTATTGAACATAGTATTGAAGGTCCTAGCCACAACAATCAGAGTAGAAAAAGGAATAAAAGGTCCCTGAATTGGAAGGGAAGAAGTAAAATTGTCATTGTATGCAGATGACATGATACTATATATAGAAAACTGTAAAGACTCTACACAAAAATTATTAGAACTGATAAACAAATTCAGCAAGATAGCAGTATAAAAGACTAACATGAAGAAATCTGTTGCATTTCTTTACATTAACAATGAAATATCAAAAATGGAAAGTAAAGGAAAAAAAGCACTTTTAAAAATCACATCCAAACAATAAAATATTTAGTAAGAAACCCAAAGAAAAGTAGGTGAAAGGCTTATATGCTGAGAACTATGTAACACTGATAAAGGAAACTGAAGATGATTTAAAGAAATGGAAAGCTATCCCATACTCTTGGATTGGAAGAATTCATATTGTTAAAATGGCCACACTACCCAAAGCAATCTACAGATCTGATACAATCCCTATCAAATTACCCGGGACATTTTTTCACAGAACTAGGACAAGTAATCCTCAAATTTATATGGAATCATAAAAGACACAGAATTGCTAAAGCAATCCTGAGGGAAAAGAACAAAGCTGAAGATATAACCCTCCCAGATTTCAGACAATACTACAGAGCTCCAGTAATAAAAGCAGCATGGTATTAGCACAAAAAGACATATAGATCAATGGATCAGAATAGAGAGCCCAGAAATAAATCCACACACCTATGGTCAATTAATCTTCAGCAAAGGAGGCAACAATGTACAATGTGAAAATGTCTCTTCAGCAAGTGGTGTTGGGAAAGCTGGACAGCCACATGCAAATTAATGAAGTAAGAACACTCCCTCACACCATACACAGAAATAAACTCAAAATGACTTAATGACTTAAATATAAGACATGACACCATACAATTCCTAGAAGAAAACATAGGCAAAATATTTTCTAATGTAAATCATAGCAATGTTTTCTTAGGTCAGTCTCCCAAAGTAAATAAAAGCAAAAACAGACAAATAGGACCTAATCAAATGTAAGCTCCTGCAAAGCAAAGAAAACCATAAACAAAACAAAAAGACAACCTACAGGCTGGGAGAAAGTATTTGCCAATGATGTAACTGACAAGGGCTGAATTTCCAAAATACACAAATAGTTCATATAACTTAGTAACAAAAAAACCAACCTAATTAAAAAATGGGCAGAAGACGTAAATAGACATTTCTCCAAAGAAGATATACAGATGATCAACAGGCACACGAAAAGATGCTCAATGTCATTATTAGAACAATGTAAATCAAAACTACAATGAGTTATGACCACACACCAGTCAGAATGGCTGTCATTAAAAAGTCTACAAATACCAAACACTGGAGAAGATGAGGAGAAAAAGGAACCCTCCTATACTGTTGGTGGGAATGTAAGCTGATGCACTCACTATGGAAAACAGTATGTTTCCTTAAAAAACTTAAAATAGAGTTACCTTATGATCCAGCAATACCATTCCTGGGCATATATCCAGAGAAAACTCTAATCTGAAAAGATGCATGCATCTCAATGTTCACAGCAGCAATATTTACAGTAGCTAAGAAATGGAAGCAACCTAAATGTCCATCAACAGATGAATGGATAAAGATGATGTGGTATATTTACATAAAGAAATATTACTCAGCCATAAAAAATAATTCCTTTTGTAGCAACATGGATGTACCTGGAGATTATCATACTAAGTAAAATAAATCAGAGAAAGACAAATATACGATATAACTTATACATGGAATCTAAAATATGATACAAATGAACTTTACAGAAACAGACTCCACATAGAAAACAAACTTATGGTTACCAAAGGGGAAAGTTTGGGAGTGGGTATAAATTAGGTGTTTGGGATTAGCAGATTCAAACTACTATGAATAAAATAGATAAGCAAGTTTATATTATAAACACAGGGAACTGTATTCAATATTTTGTGATAAACTATGATGGAAAAGAATATGAAAAAGAATATATATATTCTGAATCACTTTGCTGTACATCAGAAACTAAAGACAACATTGTAAATCAACTATACTTCAATTTTAAAAAAAAGAAGAAAAAGAAAAAATACATGGAATTACACCTCTTAGGAGAGGTTTGGAGGCTAGAAAGCTTCACTGTCAAATATAACCAGAGGCAGTTCAGGTAAGAGGAACAAAATACTTGTGTGATAGTGCCACCTACCAGAAAATCAAGGAAAGAACTCTAACTTTTAGCCTGTCATTTAATTTGAAATGCTCCAGCAGAGGAACAATTTATCAAGCAGCATGAAGAACCACAGTAACACTATATCTCACACACACACACACAAACACACACACACACACAAAGACAGTTCTCCAAAAACCAAATATAAAATCATGGAAGACTGCAGTCTAACTGCTAGGGAATTCAAAATAGGTGTCATGAAGAAACTCAATGAGAAAAAGAAACTTTAGATGAGCAGTTTAATGAGCTCAGAAATAAAATTAACGAACAAAAGGGATACTTTACCAAAGAGATTAAAACTCTAAAAAAGAACCAAACAAATTCTGGAGTTGAGGAGCACAATTAATGAGAAGAAGAATGCACTAGAGAGCATTAGAAATACAGTAGACCATATTAGAGAATTAGTAAGCCCGAAGATAGAAATCTAGAAATGATACAAGTAGAAGAGGAAAGAGAAATAAGATATTTAATAAATGAAGAAATCCTCAAGAGCTATCTGAACCTTTCAGGAAGGCAACATTAGGATAATGGGTATCCCATAAGGAGAAGTGATTCTTTAAAGAAATAATAGCTGACAACTTTCCAGGCTGGAAAAAGAAACTGCATTTACAAGACCATGAAGCTAAGAGAACACCTAATTACCTCAATCCAAAAAGACCTTTTCCAAGACACATAATACTAAAATTGTCAAAAGTTGATAACAAAAAAAGAATTTTAAAGGCAGCAAGATACAAAGAAGGGTAACCTACAAAAGAACCCTCATTAGGCTATCAGCAGATTTCTCAGCAGAAGCCCTATAGGCCAAAAGGGCATGGAATGACATTCTCAAAACACTGAAAGAGAAAAACTGTCACCCAAGAATACTGTTTGCAACAAAATTATCATTCACATGTAAAAGAAAAAAAAAAAGATTTTCTCAAACAAAAGCTGAGGGAATTCATCAACACTAGACCTGCTTTACAAGAGATGTTGAAAAAAGCATTTTTTTACCAGAAATAAAACAGCAAAAAACACAGAAAACTTTGAGAAAGTTGATAAATAGACAAAACCATAAAATTGTAACTCTCTATCAGAATAGGTTTTTAAACAGTTTATTATAGTATAAAGTTTAAAGGAAGGAACAAAGAAAGCAGAAAAATAGCTATAGCTATCTCAGTTTGGTAACAAACTCACAAGATAAAATAGATAATAATTTAAGACAACAAAAACAAAAGGGAAAAGGAAAAGAATGAAACCCATACAGGTAATTGAAGATAAGATACTTTCAGCAGAAAAAGGACTATTTTAGGTATGAGACATTTATACAAACCTCATGGTAACCACATTATATAAATCTAGAGCAGAGACATGAAACATAAAAAAAGGAAGCTGAGAGAAACATAAAAAAACACAAACCAAAATGGCAGACAGAAACATAAGGAAAAAGAAACAACAGAGACAGAGCAACCAAAAAACAAAATATAAAATGGCAGTACCAGGTTCTAACTTACTGATAATAATCCTAATGTCAGTGGATTGAACTCACCCATCAAAGGCACAGAGTGGCTAGATGGATTAAAAAAACAAGACCTAACCATGTGCTAACTCCAGAAGACAAACTTCAGCTCTAAATGCAAATACTGGCTCAAAGGAAAAGGACAGAAGAGGATTCTCCAAACAAATAGCAGCCAAAAAAGTGAGTCTAGCCATACCCATATGAGACAAAATAGTCTTCATGCCAAAAAAAGATAAAGGAGACAAAAGAGGACGGAATATAATAATAAATGGGACAATTCATCAAGAAGATTTAACAGTGATTAATATATGAACTTAACATAGGAACACCAAAATATATAAAACAATTATTACAGACCTAATTGTGTTGTGATAGCAACACAGTAATAGTAGGGGACTTTAACACTCTACTTAGACCATTCAGACAGAAAGTCAACAAGAAAACGGCAGCCTTAAGTGAAACATTAGACCAGATGGATTTGATATATTTGTACAGAACATTCCACCCAAATGCAGCATTATTCTCAAGTGCACATGGAATTTTCTCAAGGATAAACCATATGTTGGGACACAAGATGTCTCAGTAAATTTAAGAAGACTGAAATCATCTTCTTCAAACACGATGGAAAGAAACTAGAAATCAGCAGCAAGAGAGTAACTGGAAAAATCAAAAATACGTGGAGACTGAACAACATGCTACTGAACAACTCTTGGGACAATGGAGAAATCAAAGGAGAAATCAAAAATTACCTAAAAACAAATTAAAATAAAAATAGAATATATCAAAATCTATAGGATACAGCAAAAGCAGTACTAAGAGGGAAATATACAGCGTATACAAGCTCACCTCAAGAAACAAGAAAAATCGCAAATAAACAATTTAACTTCACACCAAAAGGAACTAGAAAAAGAAGAAAAAATAAAGCTAATAAAGCAAAGTTAGTAGAAGGAAGGAAAAAAGATCAGAGCAGAAAAAAGTGAAATAAAGACCAAAAAGACAATAGAAAAGATCAGTGACACTAAGAACTGGTTCATTGAAGAGACAGACAAAATTGGCAAACCATCAATAAAATAGAAAGACAGCCTACCAAATGGGAGAGAGATTTGCTGATGATGTATCTGATAAGGGTTAATACACAAAATATATAAAAACTCGTATAGCTCAACAGCCCAAAAACCAAACAATCCAATTAAAACATGGGAAGAGGAGCTGAATAGACATGTTTCCAAAGAAGACATACAAATGGCCAACAGGCACATGAAAAGATGTTCAGCATCTCTAATTATTAGGGAAATGCACATCAAAACCACAGTGAGATATCTCACACTTGCCAGAAGGGCTATTATCAAAAAAGCAAGAAATAACAAGTGTTGGTGAGTATGTTGGGAAGAGGGAACCCTCACCTCATGTACTATTGGTGGGAATGTAAATTGGTGTAGCCACTATGGAAGACAGTATGGAGATTTCTCAAAAAATTGGGAATATAACTACCATACAACCCATAAATTCCACTTCTGGATATTTATACAAAGAGTACAAAAACACTCTAAAAAGCTATCTGCACCCCCATGTTCATCTCAGCATTATTTGCAATAGCATATATATATATATAAACAACCTAAATGAATGAAACAACAGATGAATGGATAAGGAAGATGTGAGATATATATAAAAAAGATGAAATCTTGTCATTTGGAACAACACGGATGGCCTTGAGGGACTTATGCTAAGTAAGATGGAGAAAGACAATACCATATGATTTCACACATATGTAGAATATAAAAAACTAATAAGCAAACAAATAAAAACAAAATAAATGAACAAACCTAAAAAACAGCAAACACTTACATACAGAGAACAGAGTAGTGGTTACCAGAGGGGAAGGGGTGAGGAAGAAGGCAAAATGGGTGAAGGGGATCAACTGTATGGTGATGAATGGAAAATAAATTTTTGGTGGTGAGCTCGTGGTAGGCTATACAGAAGTAGATTTATAATGTACTTGTGAAACAATGTAATGTTATCAGTCTTACCTGAATAATTAATTAATTAATTTTTAAGAGTTGCAACCCATGTGCAACTGATCTTAGGTAACTTTGAAAGTTTCAAAAGTCCGTTCTTTATATTTTACTAGGAATTGCTTCTGTCTGCAAAGTGAAGAGGCTCAGGATCCATCCCAATGACATCTCTGATTCTTCCATCTTATTCCTACTGCTTCAAGGCTTAGATAAGTCAACTTTTATTTTTTCTGTTTTTGACATTTTTTTTCTTTTCTTGACTCATCTTCTCTCTGTCAGCGTATCTCTATTTCCTCTTCCATTGCCAAACTTGAGACTCTAATAATTTCACACCTGAATCACATCAATACTTCCTTACCTTCCTAAAGTCCTTTTTTCCTTCTAGAACATTTAACAGAGTACTGCCAGGTTAATATTTCTAAAATGCTATTTCTAAATATTAGCAAAACCAAATTATGTATCAGCATTTTTCCCCAACCTGGGCTCTTACTCACTTTTTCACCCTTGGTGGTTTCCCATGCTCTGAATACCAGGAAATAGCCCAAAAAGCCTAGCTAGTTTCTCTGGGAGATATTTCTTAGAGGGAAATTCAATCCAACTCCATAGTTTTGGATTTAACTAAAATGTTGGAGTTTCCTAGTCAATGCCACACATCATGCTTGACACTGGAGAGCAGCAATTTGTAAGACATGGCCCTGCCCTTGAAGAGTTCACTATGGTCAGGAGGAGAGCTTAAAGCCCACTGACACAAAACAGGAGGCGATTACTAGAGAGGATTATGCATTAAATGCTGTTAAGAACACAAATGAGGGGAGTAGTGGATGTAAGATTAGAGAGAATGACCTAGGAAGATGATGTAGTAGACAGTTCACTGGGTCATTTATTTATCATCCTGATCAGGAAATTAGGGTTTTCATTCCTAAATAATGTTCAAAGCAAGAAGGAGAAAAAAGGCTTCCTTACAGCATACATAAGGTGGTTTCAATTGGAAGATGATGGATACCTAAACTGGAGAAAGCAAAGAAGGAAAGGTGGAAGATAAACCTATGTAACGAAGAAATACAAGACTGTGAATAACAATACAGTAGAGAGAATGAGAGAACAGGATTAAGTTGCGCTCCAAGTTCTCAGGTCTGAGTGCTGAAGGCAAAATAAGATGATCAGTGACAAAACATTCAGAATAGAACCAGGGCTGGAGAGATGGGGAAGTGTGGCATTTGAGATAGACTAATTGGAGAGAGATCTCCACTTGCAGCAGGCAGTTATAGGTGACATAGGAATACAGTGTCGGTGTGTATTTGGTAACATGAAAAAAACATTAAGGAAGTGGTGCAAAAAGAAAAGAGGCGAGCCAAGAATGGAATGTTAGGATTCATCTTACATTTGAAGTCAGCAGGATCTGGTGAAACCAAGTAAAGAAAATAAAAAGGAGGAAGTCAGAAAATTAAGAAGAGAAACTCAACCTCATCTAGGACCTATCAGTCTTTTTAGATACTGCTCTAAAATAAAGATTATGAATTGTCCTCTGCTCTAGCAAATAAGACTGTTTTGGTCTTTATTTATTAGTGGTCATGGAAATTTGAGTTAGCTTTTGAAAATTTATTTCAAAATATGAAGCAGGGAATCTTTACAGTACGTACAAGGGTATGTTTTTAATTATGAAGTAACAATATGACAGAAAATCTAATGAAATAAACTACAAGTCACTGAGAAAAATGGAGACACATGGCTTCTCTCCAGCTAATTTGACTGCTCCCAATAGCCACTCTGCTGTAAACTGCCACCAGCAAGCCTCATACTTCAAAACCATCAAAATAAAAGAACATACAAAGTTCTACATAATAAATAGTAGCCTGTATTTAAAGCCAATGTGTTTTACATTTTTAGTCCTAAGCAGAGGTCTCTTACATTAACATTGAAAGGACCTACCAATAGTTCATAAATCCAAGCCTATAAAACTACACGCCTCCCACTGATACTCAATATTGCAGGTTTTTATAAGCCCTCTCTGGGGTAGAGTCCTCAACTTCACAGGCCACAAAAGGATGCTGACTAAAACTGGCCTATACCTAAGGGATAAAGAGTTCAAATAAATCTAAGCCAAAACATTAGTACTAAACAATTAAAATGTAATCTAACCAACCTACATATCAGACTATTTTATGACTTTTTTTCTTAAATGGGAACCAGTAGTATTTGGAGTCAGACAGATGGTTATCCAAATTCTAGTTCTGCTACCTAATAGTTATGTGACCCTTGAAAATATTAGGGAATCTCACTTTCTTTACAAGAGAAATGGATGGTATGTATCACTTGTAGGGTCACTGAGAAGGTTAAATGAAGTAACATATAAATTACCTAGAACAAGGCCTGGTGCATATCTGCACTATGTAATTGGATGAGGTTAGTTTTAAAGAATAACATTAATTTTGTTTGATCTCCTTTCTCTACTGTAATTTGATCGACTGGTATTCATAAAAAAAGCAGTATTTTTGTAATCTGATTTTTTCAAGATTGCACATGATTTAACATTATTTCCAGCAAACTGTATTGTTAATTTCTCTAGCCTTTATGACAATCTATGATTAATGCTCTCTTAGCTAGTAATAAATGTGATGTTATGAGTTCTGTAACTTGAAGCATTATAAGTAGGGCAAAATGAGATGATTTGTGCAATCAAAGACAGGTGGGATGGTTCATACTTGACCCTCACTCAGGAAATATAAAATAATTTATGATAGGAGTACAGGACCATTTAGGAGAGAAAAATACATCAGGCAAAGAAAAAGATATTGTATTTTTAAAAGATAGTATGAACCTTAAGTTAATTATGCAATACAGTATGATTATTAACAACTTGCCTTCTTTTAATCAGATGTGCCTTGGCTAAGTCACTGACGTTCTCTGTGCCTCAGTTTCCTTGTCTGTTAAATTTTTTACCTCATAGAGTCTAAAGGTTTAAATGAGTTAATAGTGTAGAAGGGCAGAATTTGCCACCACAAAATATGTCTTTTTGGCATAAGGATTATTTATGCTGATTATTTTTTAAGAAACTGCAGACATAGGAAAAGCCCTGAAAACTGAAAAGAATTTACCCTTTCCTAAGGGACACTTGCATGTACAAAAGAAATTTTTATTTATAAGGAAATCTCCTTGCTATACCAGGAAGAGAAGGATGACTCCAAATCTCTAGAAATTCTATCATGCAGAAAGCAACAACTTAAATTTGCATAACAACTTTACCCTTATTTACTGTGCTTTTCCTGGTAACCTCCATTAACTGACTCCCAATCTCAACATCTCCTTTTGTCTTTGACTGAAGATGGTATAAGATCTTCCTTCATTTCAAAGAGTTACTCAGTTTTTCTGGGTCTCTCCCATGTATTCAGGAGGTATACATGTTATTAAACTTTTATTTGTTTTTCTCGTATTAATCAGTCTTATATCAATTAAATCATTAGAGCAGCCAAAGAACCGAGAAGGGAAGAAGAGAACGTTTTTCCACTTGTACTATATATATATATATATATATACATACACGTATATGATATATACGTAGATATATATATGTAGTACTATCTGGATATATGTGTATATATATGGTGCAAAGCAGTCAAAAATACTTATTTTTCAATATTGATTGTCATTATTCTTTCTGGAATTCATTAGAGTCCTGGAAATAAAGAGTAAACACACTCTGCTGGGATTATGAAAAGAACCTATTATTGGTATGATTTTCAGAGGTGTGGGCAGGGATAGGAACAGTAAGAAACACTGAGGCACCCAGGGACTTGCAACAGTCAGAAGCCATTATCACAATGAGGCCTGCAGAGGCAAGCAGGGGGAGGACAGTGTTGGAAAGGGCAGGGGGGAACCATCTCTATTTTCAGCTGACCAAACTCAAGAGGAAACCAGAGGGCAGGGGGGTCAAGGTAGTCAAGGCAAGCGTAGTGCAGAGGAGTCAGCCCCCAGGGCTCCAACAGGGCACAGAAGGTCAGAGATAACCTTCCATGAGGATGAAGGTTAAACAGAAACTACCCAGCCCAAACCATAATTAAATCATTGAAATAAACCCCTTATTCCTTAGAAATAGTTAGTCTCAGCCCAGAGCCTTTATTTTGCTCACTGCATTTCTTCCTCAGTTTCTCAACCATGTCAAGTCTGTTTTTAGCTTTAGGAGAGAGACCCACTGTGACAGCAGTGTCACATCTGATATCTTCTGGGGTCTGAATGGTGGAGTGTCAGCCTTTATTTTGAGACACATATTTCTCTTTTACTATTCTAATTCATAGTCAAAAGGAAGAAAATTATTGATAATTTTTAAAAAGCCATAAGTCTGATAAATTTAAATTGTCAATTTGTGTGGAAGACAGAGGTGTCAAAAATCTAATAACTCTGTTAACATTTTTGGTGACTTCTTAACAGAGCAATGGCTCACTTTATGTTTGGTTGTGTTCTATATTCTATTCTACAGAGTTCATATTCATAATTATTAGACTCACTTTCAGCCAAAGATTTTACATTCAACCAGCAAACAGTCTAAATGAATCAGCCTAAATCTTGATATTTGACAGACTCTCTCCTTAATCAAATGTCAGCTGGGCTCCTTGAAGTTCTATTTTTGACTAGGACTTGCCCTTGAGCCCTATCCTTGGCCTGCTTAGTCCAGTTTATCAAGAATCAAGCATAGTTAGTTTAGCAAAAATTCCCTTCCTTTAATACCTGATAAAACTCCTCACCCTTGACCGGTGGTATCCAACCGCCCTTGATACTTGATCAGTTTCTTTATTCTCCACCCTGGCTGTCTTATCACTGTTGGAGTGTGTGTCAAAGGGATTTCCCCCTTCTCCTTCTGGATTCTTTTGGCTAGTTTAATAATATGACATGAGACAGATTAACAAAAGAAAATCAAGGTTAATTTTGTATGTGTGGGGGTCTTATAGATATACGACCTAAAGAAATGACCAAAGCAGCCAGCTTTCATACTTTTTAGACAAAGAAACAATACATTTATGAGGTATTGACAAGGACAAAAAAATTTAGGCTTGGGTGCTTAATTAGTAAAGAACCTACACAAGATTTTGAGCTTGGAGTACTAAACTAGTAAAGGAGTAACAAGGTCTGTTACACAGGCCTCTTAGCCCCGGATTCCCTATCCGTGGTTATTAGGAGTCTTCCTGCCCCCTGGTGCAGGGAGAGCACCTTTCACAAGGGAGATTTATTTTGTGATTTCAGGGAGGCAGAGAAGAGGGTCCAAGTGTTCTTACTGCACTGACTGTTCCTCAAGTAACTTTAACTTAAAATAGTTAATATGTCACTTTGTCATATTTTGGGGAAGTCTGCCTTAAGACCTTCCTGTGAAATTTCCCTGGAGGTTCCACATATTAAGATCTGAGCTGGTAGACTGCTCTATTATTTTATTCAATCAGTTTCTTAGTTCTGAGAATAGGTCAGTTCAGTTAAACTCATTTCAGGAGACTCCCAAACTCAGTCCCACATTACAAATGCAATCAGGTATTTAATAAGAGGCATGCCTACGGAAACAAACAAACAAACAAACAAATAACCCCAAAGGTTAATGATTGGAACAGACAATAAGCCAGTTTCTGAGCCCAGGGGGCAGCTAAACAAAAAAATTTCTAGATATCAGAGTCAAAGCTTGTTTTGTAGTTTGAAATGTCTCTGATGATGTCATCAGATGTTCAGGTAAACTTTTGAGTGGCCCATACAGCAACAGGCATGAAGATTGTTTAAACATGAGCCGTTGTGGCAATTTCTCTGAAGTTTATATAAAGTCATCTAGCTTCACTTTGCAGGGCTTCTGTGAAAAGAGCAGATTTAGTTCTCGGTGATTCCAAATCAAAAGGATGTTAGAAAATTGGAAACACTAGTTTGGAGAGTCATAGGCAGGTATTAGAAGAAACTATAAAAATTGAGGATCCAGTCTAGTTTACAGGTAAATAACAAACTTCAAAGACAATTAATAGAAGCAGAGTCTGAGATCCACTTCTCAAAAACCTCTCAAGGCAGATATTTAGGAAAAATTTGTAGAAGACTTTGAAATGTACTGAAAATAATTAGTGAAACCAAACATTTTTCTAGGGCACAGTATTCCCAGTTCTCTAATTCCATTGGATCTATGCCTTTCCTTGACTTTAAGCTTTTTACAACTCCGTAAGTTGTAAATAACTGACTGAAGTGAAAATGATTTTTGACCAGAGACATGTAAATGAATTCTTCCAGTAAGGGAACAACTGACTTGCCCCCTCACTTGTGGAAAAAGCTAACATTGCACCTATTTGTAAATTCATTGAAACATTCCTGGCTATGTATATCTGTGTGGTATTTTGAACCTATTGTAGCATCTTTTAGGTTTCCTCAATAATGAATGAGTAAATAAAATCTTTGACATTTTATATCTGTCAAGTAAAAATTGAAACTTGCCATCTACCTCTACAAGGATTAAATTGTAGTAGAGAATAACCTTTGTTTTGTTGGAGGTTTACAGGGACACAGGACCTAGCCCCCGGGGATGGCTGCAAGAACAAAGAATGCCTGCAGCAAGAAGATTACAACAATCAACCACACCCCCTCCCCCATTTTTCCTCCCCCTCCCTTATTTTTTGTATAAAAGGAGCCTGTATTCTGACTGGAGCACTATGTTTCTCCAAGACATTAGCCTGCCATCCTCTCGGTCTGCTGGCTTTCCGAATAAAGTCGCTCTTCCTTGCCCCAACACCTCGTCTCCCAATTTATTGGCCTGTCGTACAGCGAGCAGAATGAGTTTGGACTCAGTAACAAAATCATGAGCCACTGTAGTCACTGACCTTCAACCCTCTCTGAAAGGAGTTCAGGGTGGGGATCAGGAATGAGGTACTCTGTGCTCTGGGAAAAACTGGCAAAACAGGCCTTCAGATAGTTAGACATTTTCAGGAGAAGATTCATGAGCCCAAAGTCTTGCATCTCCTCATATTTGGAAAAACACTAAAATCATTAATGGTGACATCTGCTCCTCATGATGAGCAGCAAGC
The DNA here is from genome assembly GCF_048564905.1 of Vicugna pacos. Classification (NCBI taxonomy): domain Eukaryota; kingdom Metazoa; phylum Chordata; class Mammalia; order Artiodactyla; family Camelidae; genus Vicugna; species Vicugna pacos. Next base: position 37,995,844 of record NC_132989.1, read on the forward strand.
CACTGCCAAAATATGTGCATGACTTCACATCCCCTCTTCACTGAAACCGTTTATGATACTGATCTTCCCCGCACCTACCTCTTCAGAGCAGTTCCTCGGAGCTATCTGAGATGCTGTTTCCTGGGCTATAGTTCTCATTTTGCCCCAGATAAAACTTAACTCACATGTTGTACATTTTTTTCAGTTGACATATTTGTACAAGACTCATGATTTTACCATTTTAGAAAAATTACTCTTTAACAGTTATTACAGTCGGCTCTTAAACAACACGAGTTTGAACTGTGTAGGTCCACTTAAATGCAGATTTTTTTTCAATAGTAAATACCAGCCTACTACACAGTCCACAATAGGTTTGAGACAGGATGGAAGGGGCAGGGCACAGCCATTCAAGGAATGACCGCAATTTAACACCAAAATGGTGGAAGATTCACCAAAATGGTGAAAGATTCACTCCCAGTTGGCCCTGAGGATTAAGAGGTCTGATTTCTAGTAGACCTTGAGCTTCATTATATGCTCATGGTAACAGCCTGATAAATAACATGCCTGCAGGCGCCATGACAGTCCCAAGGCCAACCGCAAAATGGCCAAAGAATGGGCGGTGGCCCAGTTCCTGGGAGTCTCAGCCCCTTCCCCAGGACAACTGGAATGGTCCCACTTGGAGGCGTGTGAAGCTACTGAGACCATAAAAACTGACACCATCACACCTAGTGGCCCTTTTCACTCCCTCCCCTTTGGAGATGGCCCGCACTCTATGAAGCGTGTACCTACTTTTACTTTAACCTGAGCACCCAATTCCCACACCTCTTTCCTTGCCTTTCTCTTGCCTTACACTCTATGCAGTATGTACCTCTCTAAATAAACCTACCTTTACTCAATGGTGGCTCACACTTGAATTTTTTCCTGCACGAAACCAAGGACGAACACTTGGCGGGGCACATTCCAGGGGCTCAGTCGAGACTGGGACACGGCCCTCCTCACACCCCTATCCATTTTCCTGCATCATCTTGAACCTATAGCTGTGGAGCTACAGTTTCAGAGGAACCATATACCCAGAGGAATGGCATACACACAGGGTGGATATAAGTTATACATGGATTTTCAACTGCACAAGAGGGTGGGCACCCCTGACTCCACAGTGTTCAAGGATCAGTTGTATTGTTATTCCCAGTTTTAAGATGGAGAAACTGAGGCTCATTAAAGTTAGGTAACTAACCCACAGTGGCACCACTAACAATCTGACTCATGATGGTTGAAGTCAAAGTACATACTTTTCTCCATACACTATAATTGTATTAATGTAAACAAAATCACATGGAGTTTGTATGCTGGAGCACTTCAAAGAACACTGAATCATATGCAGCATGAAAACTCAGCCAACTAATAATTACTACTGATTAGATAATTAGTTACTAGAATTGCTAATTACATTTCAACATAGTTGCTATATGGTAATAAAAACAAAAACAATAGCTTAGTGAAGCATACACAAAGTAGCATTACACAAACTAGCCATCAAACATGCCAGTAAATCATTTCAATTAGAACTTAAAGAAGTCTCAAGTATATTTTTCTTCTCCTCACTGATTCCTGGAATTAGCAGAGCTCATTAGCTGATTTTGAATGGTTTCTACATAATAAAAGAAAAAAAACAAAGAGGAAAAGAAAGCTGAGGAAGATGAGGAACAGCAGGTTTCAGCATGTGATAAGCTAAAAATTATTTATTTATGAGACAGAAAACTGTTTCGCAATTCTGTGACACTGGGCAAGTTTTAATCTAAGTCAGGTCCTTCCTATATAACATGAGTTTAAGACTACCTACCATTAAGCTATTAAGATAAAATGAGATAGTTACTATCAACCATCTAGCACATAAATTAAGTCAATACATTTTAATTCCCTTTGCTCAATCCTAGCCCTACCCAGATCATTCCATAACCCTCAAAACGCAGTAAAACAGTACACAAGAATTTAAAATCCACTTTACCACTGAGTAGTGCCAAAGGACACACAGCAAATCTAAATATTCAATAAGATTTTGTTTCCAAAGTGTACCTGTAAGATATAAATCATTAATGACAATTTACATAACAAGTAACTTCAAGACTTACCTTATGAATGTAACGAAAAATGTGTTTGCTTTTAAAAAATGTAAGACAAGCAAATGCCATATGACTCAGAAGTTCTGATTGCCATCAAGTAACATCTGAGAGGAAAATTCATAGTGGTAGAAGTGTGACATCCTGGAGGGACAATTTTATCTCACAGTTATCTTTGTACACAGCTGAAGTGACAAGCTAATATATAGCCTTAAAGCCACTTAAGATGATAAAATGCTCTGCGTTTCCTCACTCAGCTACAGTTTTTTGAGGAAGAAAAGGATGGGAGGGTGCTTGTTTGAAATCACATTCCCAGTTTAGTTCATGGAGGATAATTGGCAAAACACTGAAAAGACCAGTTTTTATTTTGCCAGCTTTTTATATCTTTCTCAGTGACCTCTCTAATTTCTCCTTCCCTCAACTCTTCCAAAATGTTTCACCTTCATGAATCCTCTGAATTAAAAAAACACAGAAACTAAATATAACTCTAAACTTTCTACCAACAACCCAAAATGATCTTCATACTATAACCTAAATATAAAATGTAACTGTAAATAAAAATACTAAGTAAACAATTTAATTTTTGAGTGGCATATTCATAATTTAAAAAAAAAACCTTTATAAGGTAAATCATAAAGAGGGAAAGAAAATTGCCTTAAAGAGAATACAGAGGGAGAGCATAGACAATGAGCCACTGTCTGGGTCTGTGGCAACCAATAACACATTAAAAAGCTATCTTCAACACTGAGATATTAAACATGGAACAGTTTCTTCTGAGCAGAGGTCTGCTTCAGGTTTGCTGTGATTCAACTGTTTGACACAAAACTGTGAGGCCGCCATAGGACAATCTACAGGTATGTACAGACAGAATGGCCTATATGTTATCTCTTTAGGCATTCTTGATCACCTGGAGAGTAAAGAGAATTAGTCATATAGTTTCATCATCATCAAATGCCAAGAGCCAATACTCTGTCACTGGCACCCCTTTCGTAAGTTACATTTAGTACCTCAGCAATTTCACATGGGCACTTACCCTGATGCTGATTAAACTTATAATGTTTTTCATGCAATCAGTTGATTCAGATGAAACTATCCCATCTATACCCAAAAGAGCTGTGTCCCATAGATGAAACTTACCACAGTAAGTAACTGAGATCAGAAAAACCAGAAGTCCAAGATTTAGAAAACAGCTGTATCTCCTAAGTGTGTTGTAACTCTCAGTTAACAAGGAACGGGTCAGTGGGTAGTCTGGTCATACATCATTCCTTTTGGGGTCTTTTGTTTCAACCCCAACTGGTCTAACATCAAGTAGTATACTGAAAATCACTTCTGACACTTACTGTCTAGAGTTTGTGTAGACCCCACAAGTTAAGGGCTCAGTCTTCTGAACACTGCCTCTACTTCAGATGCCAGCCACAAGTTCAAGTGATTCCCAGGTCACCCACACCATTAACAAATTGCAAATTTGAGAGTTCCTATGACTCTTCTTGCATTTGATAATTTGTTAGAACTTACAGCATTCAGGAAAGCACTATACTTACAATTACAGCTTTATTATGACGCATACAATTCAGGATCAGTCAAGTTAAGAAACACATAGGGCAAGGTCTGAGAGTGTCCACAACACAGAATTTCCATGCCACAGAGTTTCACCAGCCAGGAAGCTCCACTGAGATTCCTATCCAGAGTTTTTACTGAGGTTTCATTATATGCTTGGCCATGTGATTGAAATCAATCTCAGTCATCCTCCTCTCCCCAGAGGTAAGGCTGGCTCCAAGTCCCAGCCCTCTACCTACCTGACTGCCTTATGACCAGCCTCCTTCCTGAAGCTCTCTTGGGGACCACTGAGTCTCCTTATTAGCAGGAATTCAGGAGTGATCCAAGGGGCTCATGAATGATAAAGATACTCTTATGACTCAGGAAATCCCAAAGATTTAGTCTCCCTCCCAGGATTCAGGGACAGAGGCCAGGCAAATTTTTATTACACAAGACAGGGACAAGCATACATGTTGCAATATGAAATGAGCCAAACACAAGGCCTGAATGTGGAACTGATGACTGAATAATGTCCTGGGAGACATAAGTGACTTGTCTCTCCTGCACCAGAACCACAGATCAGCTTCAGTGCTTAATTAAAACTGTCAGCTCTCTTGTTTCTTATCTTGTTTTCAGAAAATAATGGGCCTTGCAGCCTGAAATTGAACCACCCCAGGGGCACTGACACCATGTGGGTTAACCTGCATAATCTACAATGTTTAGCACTTTCATATTCCTATTAGGAGTATTTAGCCATGTAAAAAATTCTCGACATTTCCCAAAAAGCACTTCCTCTTTAGGTTCTGACACTCTTAAATGATGCTGTCTATTAGCATATCTAATCTGAAATAGCTGATGCTCATAGCAAACACCTCTAGATCAATGCAGCTACAAAATCTGCAACAGAGAGGTATCCAATCATCTGGTCTCTCACTGTACCGCAGGATGGACACGATGCCAATCCTTCTGAGCTATTACTGGTCTCAAGTGCTTTCAGTACCCATTCTGGAGATGAGGTCTGTGACAGTGTATCCTGTCCAGCCCTCCAGTTCAGATAGAACATAAAACACTGGCGCTGAAATTGGCCGAACTAAAAGCTAAGGATCAGCTAGACCATTCACTTTGCAAATTTTACTTAACCTTTCTGTACTTTAGATTAATCATGTGTAAAATGAGGATAATGACAGTATCATAATTATATAGTCATGATAAAATGGGGTAATACATGTATAACTTTAAGGCACTTTGGAAGACAAAGTTGTTAAAACAGGCAGAATTCTAATTTATGTTCTGACATCATCTTATTCAACAAAATTTTCATTGGCTTTTTTTCTGATAGGCTGTGCTTTGGAAACAATGAACAATTACATGCACACCCACACAGAAACACACATAAGCATATATTGATCTCTCTTGGTTCTAACAAAAGGCCACTTAGAGACCCAATGTGCATTCAGTAGTCACAGCATCATTTGGCAAGGTAGATAGAGATGAACAATAACCTGAAAACATTTCAAAACCCTGCCAAAAGGAATTAAAATACTACACAATGCCCATATTTTGACCCTGCCTACAGCTCCTTTAGCTTAGATTTATGCAAAGATGAGTGGCTCTCCATGGTAAGTCAGATCCTTCCATTTGCATTCTAAAAGTGCCAGATTTATCCCCCATTCCCCTGATAGCTAAAGTAAAACATTCAGCAACACCAAATACCTTTATTTAGAGCATTCTCCAAAGATTTCAAGCTAGCATTGACAGCCAGGTGGTTCCAATCAAAAGACTGGATTGGGCCATTCATATATGAGAATGATTGTCAATCAGTGTGTTTTGATCTTCTTTAAATCATGCCTCTTTCTATGCTTTTCCCCATAATTTCTGTGTGTTCATACCTATCAAAGATAGTTACAGAAATCTTTGCTTTTTATTATTTGCAAATTATTTTCATTATATATTGAATAAGCTAGTTCAAACTGCACACACTGTCTCCAGATACTTCCTCTCAGAAGATAGGCTATTTTCCAAAACCATCTCATCTCCCACCATTTAAAATTCACTGGAGTCTCAAAATTTCAACTACCCTTTCATCAAATAATTCCTAAAGCATATGATTTTTATCTTCTAATGAAAATGCTTCCACAGATTTGTCTTTTAAGTTCTTATCCACAGTTTCTATGATTCTTGAATTTTTGTTGTTGTTGTTGACGTATGGTAGATTTACAATGTTGTGTTAATTTCTGGTCTGCAGTATAGTGATTCACTTAAACATACCATTCCTTTTCATATTTGTTTTTATTATAGGCCATTACAATGTATGGAAAATAGTTCCCTGTGCTATACAGTAGGACCTTGTTGTTTATCTATTTCATATATAGTAGAAATCCCAAACTCCCAATTTATCCCTCCCCACTCCCTAGAATGTATATTCTTATTCTAACAGTCATACTGCATATTTCTTCACTCCTTGAATACTGTGTGCCTAATAGTGACTGGCACTCTGCTAGGCATCAGGGCGCCATGGTGAAAAGAAATGAATGTGGCAGGCACCTGCCTGCATGAACCCACTTTCTGTGGGTTCATGGAAAGAAAGAAAGAAAAGAAAGAAAGAAAAGCAAGAAAAACAAGAAAAGAAAGAAAGAAAAGCAAGAAAGAAAAGCAAGAAAAACAAGAAAAGCAAGAAAAGCAAGCAAGGAAAGAAAGAAAGAAAGAAAGAAAGAAAGAAAGAAAGAAAGAAAGAAAGAAAGAAAGAAAGAAAGAAAGAAAGGAAGGAAGAAGGAAAGGAAAGAAGGAAAGAAGAAGGAAAGGAAAGAAGGAAAGGAAAGAAGGAAAGAAGAAGGAAAGGAAAGAAGGAAAGAAGGAAAGCAAGCAAGCAACTGCTGTGATTTTTTTTTTTCCTAGGTTGGGGACAGTATGCCAGACATGAACGTCCACTGGAAAGGGCTGTCTCCAAGGTCCCTTAAGGCAACCCACACAGGCAACAGGCTGCATACACTACCAGGGAGAATACTGTTTGCAGCCATTGCACCCTGGGCCCCTTGAGGAAAAGAGCACAGTCAGCTTAATTGGCTGCAGTGAAATAATTTAATTCCAAAGAGGTACTATGAAGGAAACAAATGGGGCTGGAATAGAGAATAAGGAGGCATGGAAGCTATCTTAGAAAGTGAAATTCAGGAAAGGATTGTGTAAGGACGTGAAGTTTAGGCTGAAGAATAAAGGATGAGGAGGAGCTGCTACTGAAAACTAGCCAAGAGAAACTGCCAGCAAGAAGGAGCTGTATGTATAAGACTATGAGATAAGAAACAACTAGGGATGGTTTAAGGCTGGGGGAGTTCAGCGTGGTCAGGGAACAGGGATTGAAAGCAGAGTGATAGATAATGATCTGGAAGTGACAATGAGTGGTTAGATGTATAATGAAACTATTTTCAAGCCCAGAGATATGGGGACGTGAGAGGGGAAACTGCCTCTATTTACAAAAAAAAAAAAAAAAACCCAGCACACTCTGAAGATAGTCAGGTTTCATTTAGGAAAGGAATGCTTTGTGACCAACTACCTGAGGATGAAGAAAACTTGTTGACTAGCAGGAAGGCGTTCCGGAGGCATTGTGGAAGTTTAGGTACCCAGTGGGGGTCAGATCAGGGTTGTGCAGAGCAGTACAGGGAGAAGATTCCAGGTGGTGAGAGACGGCAGGAGGCTCACACTTCTGTGGTAACTGGGATAAACAGGGATGTGAGGCAAGAGGGGTTTGTCCTTATAGAACTGGTGATGAGAGAGGACAATCAATATAGCTATTTCCCTCCATAGGGAACCTCCAAAGACAGCTGCGCACAAGACTGGACTGCTTCAGTGTGATGGGGCTGGGGGCTACAGCTACCCTCTGCAGGTTATACCATGTGGTGAAATAACACACCCTAGTGGCAGCTCCCAAAATGTACAATGACCCTCAGTAGTGCTGAGATGGAGGAGGCAGGAGAATGGGGAGGTTCAGTCAGTGAAATGTGACTGACCAAAGGCTCACATTTTATGTGTCTTCCTTTGACTGCAGGCCAGCTTTTAAAACTATTCCTGTAATTTGATGATATCAAATACATACAATAAAAACATAAATACTTTTGAACTAACAGAATTCATCTACCTGCATGCTTTCAACTGTGGACCAACAAAGAAATTAATAAAAACTCAGTGGGTTGGAAAAATTTACCACCTAAGAGCAGTATCAGTGGCCAATTTAAAGTCTGAGAAATGGTTATGAAATATAGTCATAATTGCAAATTTCCCCATAGAAACAAAGAAAACACTCTGAAGTTATGGGGGAAAAATACAGTCAGAAACCATCATGGTTGAGGGAAATGGTGAGGCTGTAGTTCTGGAAATTTCAGCTCCATTAGGATGAAAAATGTTTAACAGCACATATATCATTCGACAGTTATACTATATAGGTCTCCTTAAAAAAATATCATTCCGTTCCCATGACCCAGAACTTGTTTAAACATATGTTTCACACATGAAAGTCTCTACTCTATGATCAACTCTTCTCATCAGTTTTTTAATATTGAAAAAAAATGGGAAAATATGTTTTCACTCTTTAATTTTGTGTATTTGTCAAGTTAGGGAACCTCCCACAACTTTATGTGTGTATAGGAGAGCCTACCTAGAGAACTAACTCATAAACCATAAACACGACATCATTGTGCAGCTCTTCTGTTGGCGTGGCACTTGGTGTTAAAAAGAGAGCACAGGACACATTATGAGGTTCGACAGGGGCTAAGGATGCCCCACATAATTGAGGAAGTAATTCTCTGAACACCTTTCTCAGCAGTACACATTGCCTCTGCCCTATTTACATTAAGAAGCAAGATCTTCATGGCATTTACTTGGCTTGCCACTGTTGAGTATTATTCCTCCCCTGTCCAGTGCCCCATCCAAAACTTCATCATCAGGGACTGAAGCAGTCAGCCTGGGCTAGTCTACAGTAGAGAAGACCTACATGCAGCCAAAGAACTGCATGCACAGCACACAAGAAAAGATGCTGAGTTTGGCTACTAAAGCTGCACACTGACCAGATGGCGTTTGCATCATTCAAGAGGGAGAAAATTGAAACTAGAAGGCTGATGTCTCTATAGAGAGATTGACAGGCATAACGTGGCTCCAATGTGGCAAGAGGCATCAAGACACACTCCAGAGTACAGGGCTCTGATAGTATCACTTCCTAATTACCTCTACACTGGTGAGACATTCACCAGCTGCTTCCACAGAGAAATCTTCAAATATCAACTGGGGAAAGTAAGATCGTCTCCCACAGCGGGTCAGCCTTGCTGAAGGGATTGGTAATTAAAAGGAATCCTAACCTCTGAGCTGCATGTGGGCAAAGGGCAGGGAGAAAGAGAACACCATGGCAGCTGAGATACAACGAAATCAAATGGTGTAACTGCAAGAGGGGAGCAGAACTGATGCCCTGAAACATGGCTGAAGGGTTACTGGATAACCATGTCACCAACAGACTGTGCAACAGCCTGTAGAATGTGGGTGCCTCTTCCAAGACAAGCTTCAGGTCAGTTCAGAGCCTGATCCTTAGAGTCACACACATATGGTAAGCAAGGCTTTAGGGACTGAGACATTTTAACCACAAAATAAGCTTCAGGTACACAGAGGTAGGAAGAACAAAAGTAACCAGGAATCATTAACAGTAGCCTCGTCTTTGCAAATGAAAGAGAGCAAAATGATCCAAAATAATGCTGCTTTATGATGATCTGAAATGCTGCCAACGGCACCATCCAACAGAGATTAAAAAATAACTCTCACTTTCAAGAGTGCAATAATTAGATGAGGTTGTTGAATTGCAGAGGTTCAATTTTTAAAATATAGTTTCTATTACTCTAAAAGAAATTAATGTTGTTAGAAAAATTATAAAGTTCTGGTAAGTATAAAAAAAAACTTGTAATTCTACCTCTCAGAGGGCAACCACTATTATTTTGCCATTTTCTGTTCTCTTTTCTATACATATTTTGACATAGTTGAAATACTAAATATGAAACATACCCGGCTTTTTCAGTTATGATAATAAATGTTTTCCAACTGACTATTTTTAAATATAACAGATTTACTTGTCACAGATTTTATCTTTTCTTTAAGGTCATATAATGTGCAATATAGCCTACCTTGCAGATGTAATACCGAGTGATAAATTTTAAAAATAGTTTATGGGTTCTTACTAGATTCAAATCACTGAGCTAAACAGAAAAATCTAATTTGAGTGGAATTTCTGCCAGCAGCAGAATCAGAAACATGAAACTCCAGTAACACTGTTACCGAAAGCAAATTCCTGTGCCCCATGTACCGTGAGGCCAGAGAAACCAAAATGTTGGCATTTGGAGCACAAAAAGTTTATTGCAGGGCTGAGCAAGGAAGATGGGGTGGCTCATGCCCAAGAAAACCCTGAATTCACTGAAGGGTTTCAGCAAAGCATACTTAAAGGCCAGGTAAGGGAGGGGGTCACAAGGTACCTGATCAGCTCCTGCACAATTCTCTGATTGGTTGATGTGGAGGTAACAAGGTGGTTAACACTATCAACTCCTGGGCACCAGGTCTGGGGGCCATGAGCTTTCCATCATCCAGTATTTAATTTCTTCCCTTTGGTGGTGGTTTTTAGCATCTGAAAAACTCAGGAAATAAACCTGGGATACTAAGATCTGGGTACTTCAGAGAGGAGCTACAGCAACAGATATGGGGGAGGGTCTGTCCTGGGAAGGCCCTACAGGGTCCGGCTCAGTTACAACACTACCTGTAAACGAAGAGATGGGCAGAGGCACAGGGACCTTCCAGCCTTGCATCGGGCCAGTCATCACTGTGGTTACTATTTGCAAAAGAAAGAAAGCAAAAGATCTAAAACAGCTCTTTAGTGACTGCTCCTTCACTGGTCTATAATCTCCTAGTGTCTATTAAGACCCACTTCAGAATCGAATTTCCACAACTCTCCCTGGTTCCCTCTCCTCTACAAAGACTCCATTGCTCCCCATTTGTGCTTTCATGGAACATTAAATACAACTCTATAATTTATCACATTTAATATATTATTCATTTACTGTAATTGCTTGACCACTTCATGGTCTCTGAACTATTTGAAGATAGAAATATTTTATATTTATTCTTTTCTTCACAATCTAGCAATGACTAACAGAGAGCAAGGGCTCAATAAATGTATTTTTGAGTGATTGCAATTGAATAAATTTAAAGTGAAACATTTTTTCTAAAAAGTTGGTAAAGTAACACTGCACTCTTCATTGTTAATAGTAATAATTTATTTGAGGTCTAAAGTTTTAAAATTATGCTCATGTTTGAGCTTTTATAGAATTCTCAAATCAATATTTAAGATATCATCTCTTTCACTTTCTGAAACATGTAAAATGCATAATAATATCTGTTTCCAAAGAATGAAAAGCCTATTATTTTTGTGAGTATATTAGCAATTTGGTATTTGTGATGGTTAAAAAACTACAAATAGAGTCGGGTAACAACAGAAGCCACAGGAGAGACAGACACTCTGCTGCTTAACAGAGGTTTAAGAAGATTTCCCTTTAAATCAAGAGTGCCAAGAAGAACTATAAAATTATTCATCCTCTTTTTCAACTGTCAAACATCCATGTCAATAAATTCTAGGGGACAGCGCAGGAGAACAGAAGACAGCTCAAACGGTTTATCCACAATCACATAACAAATCAGAAAGGAAATGATAATCCATGATTATACAACATTTCCTCACAAGGATTTGGGACATCTTGAGATTATCTGAAAAGCTTTTTAATCCTTGGGGGGAGGGGATCTGCTCTAAGAGTTAGTGGGAAAGATTCCAATATTGTTTCTTGATTCCTTTTTTCTAATTTTATTTCACTTTCTTTTCTACATATTTTAAATTTATAGAACACAGAAAAATAATTTTATATAAACTGCCATATGTTACACATGTATATTTTATAAATAACATTAGAATGCTGGAAAATTGAAATAAAACATATACTCAGTAGGTACGACATACTGTGCAGGAATACATGAGTTTCCTCACAGACATGAATTCAATTTAAACCTTACCAAATAAGTTCAGTTTTAATTTTGCTCAGTATTGATCCCGAGTGAAGTTAGCTCAGGCTTCTTGGAGGGGAGTTATCTATTACAGCAGTCACCACCCTGGAGAACCAAAGAAGCAATTGAATCAGAAAACCTATTTGCAAACAGCAAAACAAATTGATAATTTCAGAAGAAACAGATTCTAACACAGATAAAGTATAAGCCCTATTTTTTCTTTCTGCTAATATACAGTGGTTTCTCTTCAGCCGGACAATCTGAGACTGATTGTGCTGTCATGAAAAGTCCACGTCTTTCTAGAAATGCCCTTTCAGTCGCTTGCCCGGGGAGAACACAAACAACCCTGGTAGCCTGGTGCTGAGATGATTACTTTAGGTTACCTACTTTCCTTAGGCAGCTTCCTGTTGCAGTATGATGAAGACTCCCAACCTGGCCAGAGTCACACTTTCAGGGTTCTATAAAGACACAGCTCTCCCAAAGCAGGCTGACTGCCCTAGAGCAATCATTAACGTGGGGAGGCATTTGCGCAGGGCGATTGGAAAACAGGTGCTGATTGCTGATTAGAGAGCCCTAAGTAACCATGCTGGCTTGGTTTAAGCACAGAATGTTATAGTTCTACTGTAACATTTCAAACAGAAAGCATAAACCAACAACCTATCATGTATTTTGTTATAATACAAAACTCCATTCTCATTGCCCACTTGAACCTAAAAGTTAAAAAATACAGCAATCTGATATAAAGCATTCAAATGTACACACCATTTTCACTACTTTTAAAAAATTAAACATATTTAATATTTAATTTCTAACCTTTCCTCTTTTCTAATGCAAAGATGTAAGGTATTAAATTGACCTAGATGTATTCTTTAACATTTACTTTTTAAATTAATACATAATTTCATAGGATAAAATTCACAAAATTTAAGTCTTCATTTTGGTATTTTGACCATTTGATGGTCCATGGGATAGATTCACACTGAGATCCAGAATACGTCCTTCTCACTAGAGTATTTCATCATGCCCCTTTTTGTTAGTCTTCCTCCCAGAGGCACCCTATATTCTATACATCTTTCAATATAGATTAGTTTTGCCTGTTTAGGAACTTCACATAAATGGAATATTACAGTATATATTGTCTTGTCTCCATATTGTTGCATGTAGCAGTAAGTTGTTTCTTTTTATCACTGACTAGTATTCTACAATATGAATCTATCACAACTTGTTTATCCATTCTTCTGTTGTTATATACTCAGGTTGGTTCCAGTTTAGGGCTCTTATAAATAATATTTTTTGTATGATCTCTTTTTTTTTTTTCAATTTTAAAAACTGTGTTTATGGGGGATGGGAGGTATATAGCTCAGTGGTGGGGTGTGTTATTAACATGCATAAGGTCCTGGGTTGACTCCCCAGTACTTCCATTAACAACAACAACAACAAAAACAAATGTTTAAAAAAAAGAATTTTTAAACTGTTTATTATCTTGGCACTGATATAAGAAATTTTTGTATTTTCCAGACACAGCTCTTTGTCAGACATTTCTCACCGTCTCTGACTCAAATTTTTATTTTTGAATGGTATATTTTAATTAGCAAAGTATTAAATTTCAGGAAGTCCAGTTTGATTATTTTTAATTTTTGAGTTACTGTTTTATCCCGTCTGTGAAAATATCTTTGACTACCCCCAAGTGCATGAATATATACTTCTATTTTTTTCTTCTAGAAGCTTAATGATTCTAATTTTAATGTTTATGTATATGATCCACCTTAAATTAATTTGTGCATGGAATGAGACATAGGTCAAAGTTTTAAGCTATTCATTGAAATTTTAATTTGATTATTACATTTCATTGCTAAACATCTTAGTTGTATTGTTTTTAATTTGCTTAAAGAGCTTCATAATATCTTCCTATTTTTGATACACTCATTTTTTTAACATATTAAACAAAGTTATTTTTATTTTGTGGCTGTTAATTTCAACAACTGAATTATTTGAGAGTCTCATTCTTACCATTTGTTTCTGCTAGCCTTTGACTTTCAGGGGTATTGGGTTTTGTAATTTTTTTTTTCATTTTTAAAATATGAGCTATACTTTAATTTGAAGGAACTTGGAGCCTGGGTTGAAAGTGTGTCCCTTAAGATGGAATCTGCACTTGTTTCCATCAAGTGCTCAGGGGCACTCCTAGTCAAGTGTGATCTAAAATAGCTTTAGATGAACGTTTTTGTTCACAGACGCATAGCATGAATTTTGACCTTAATCCCACCGGGGACAGGATTTGGGTTACAAATTTTCTCCTTTGTATACTATCATGAGTGAAATCAGAGAGTTTCATTCCTGTCTCCTTTGGTGGGTAAACTTTTCCCTTCACTGAGGATATAGCTTTTTGGAGTCCCAGGTTTGGGCAAGAGTCTCTTTTTAAATTCCCCAATGTGTGCAGGCTAGTCTTTACATTCTTTCCCCCAACCTTTTTAAAGATGTTTTAAATCGGTCTTCAGGGTCATTATTAATTGATAGTTGCTCCAGGATAACCAGCTATTTTCTGCTTGCTTAATTTTCTGGATTCCAGTTTATACTGTGTTTGTAGCCATGAATATTTTTTCTTACTTTCTCATTAGCTCAATGATACATTTAAAATACAGCTAATATTTTCCAGTGTCTTAATTTATTTTGAAGAGGTTTGTTGATGATTTCTGGTCTGTTATATTATCAGAAATTGAAATCCTGTATTTTCTTTCAAACTGTGTACAGCCTCATCAGCTACCAATAATGCAATTCATATAGTTGAAAAGACAAAATTAAAGGTATACTGGGTTGATTAGTAGTTCACTAATTTTGGTCTACATATCTTAAGTTCTAATTATCATGAAGGGTATTTTAAAAATAAAGAATCATTTTCTGCATTTAGTATATTCAGAGATGATAATCAAAAATGGCAAACGTACCAGTTGATTAAGCAGAAGAGAAACCAAGTCAAACAAACAAAGCAAACAAGTCATATTGGTACATACTTGCTGAATGAGAAACTGAATACATGAAGTATCATGGTGGACCAGGGTAATCAGATATTTCTGTTGATTAAAATATTAACACTGCATTTGATGCCTTAAACTAACATAGAAATGAACAGACACCATTTAATATTTTCAAGTAATGGCCTCTTACCGACCTGAATGCAAGGATTTGCTGGAAAGTCCCCGCTTTTTTAGACTTAATGCCCACTACCAGAAAAGAAATCAGAAGAATCAAATATCCTCCAGAAATAAGCAAAAATTTGGTCAGTTTAGGATTATAGATTGGTGGCAGGGATGTCTCAAAGGAAGAGCTTTGGCAGAACTATTGCTTCTGAATATCTCACTGAAACAAGCCATTGACAATCAAGTAGTTCAAACATTTCAAATTAGCCCAGTTAAATTTACGTAAAAAGTGTTACCAAGTTCTTACCAGGGCTCATGTGGTAGCGATAATGTCAACATTGCCTGCAGACTTTATTTTCCATTTTTTCCCCAAGTTCTGTTGGATAGTATCTGCTTTCCAGAATTCAGTGACTTAGTAGACTCTGTTTCAACTAAATGAGCACAAAACAGAAATATAAACATACTTAGACACGTATTTTTAACCTTTTAACAAAACCTCTAAGCAAATATATTTTGTTTATACTTACTACTCAAGTATTTTGAAGTCTGTTTTATTGATTGTCTTTTTGCTGCATATTTCTCTTTGGAAAGTTGTGCCTCTTGATGTTTCCCTGGGGCAGTAATGCATAATGGGCAGATCCCTCTCCCACCTGGGTGTGATCTCCTATCCAAGAAAGAGCTATGACCAAACAGCTTAAAAATGCTGCTTTAGACCTCAGGAAAAATACTGAAAAAGTACTCATTGCTTTGGCCTGTGTTCTGCTGATCTTCTGAATTCTGAGACCACTAGGGCCAAGTTTGGGATGTAAACCCCGGAAACAGAAACATGCCAAAGAGATCTGTGTTTATATCAAGCAGGAAGAAACACTCTTGGTTCACACGTGTGTCTGCCCGATTCACCAAGACCAGGGGAGTCTTCCAGGTCTTTGGAGTCAAAGCCCCGTAGCAATACGTCTCCACTGGGGGACTAGAAAGTGCAGAGGAGGAAGGTGCTGTCCGTGCACCCACTCCCCTCCAACTCCAGAGTTTCTGACCACGTAAAGAATTCCTGTGTTCACATGTGAATAAAAGTCAAAGAAGAAACACAAATGAATAGTAACTTACCCCGAAGCCTCCTTTTCACATCCCAGGTGAACTCAGAGAGGAAGTAGAAGATTGACAGAGAATCAGTAGCTTCAAGGTCCAAGCTGTCTCCCACTCCTTCACACATATGCTATGTACGAAAAGATGACTTATGGTGATAAAAAGGACCAAATAAAATCATCTTCATTGAATTATTCTGCACACAGTTATTCAATACATATTTTAATTCATACTTTTGCATTTATTTTTGGTTAAAATATTACCTTGGGTGATTAGGACAATCAATATCCTAATTTTTAAAAAGTGCACAATGTGATGATTTAATATATGCATACATTGTGAAAGGATTTCTGCCTCAATATCCTAATTTTAAAAGTCCCAATTCTCTTCATGTGTTACATCAAAAAACAAACAGGACTCATCTTACTGTGCTCTAAGATGGTCTCAAAAGAAACTATCCCCAGTAATTTCTAATCATCAACCAGCTCACTATTTACAATCAATTAACGTTTAACTCCCATGAAACGCTTAGCACCAAGATCACTTTCAGAGATACACACTTCCCATGCAGGCAACCCTCAAGGCTTCTTTTGTGCTCTATTTCATTTCTACTAACAGGACAGACGTTTGGGGAGTTGCCACATTCCAAGAGGAACCTGGCCAGGGTTAATGAGGATTTCTCACAGTAACCCAAACTCCAGGATACCACTGGACCGCATCATCTTGCTGAGAAGCCAACACTAATTATGATCATGCTGCTGTCCTTGAAACCACCATATAGACTAAGCACAGGATAGCCATCAGTGGTCTCAAGTGCCACCTACAGGCTATCCCTCTATTTAATTCTTTTTAGAGGATAAAATTAAAGGCAATATACCAAGAGGGGTGGTGAATTACACAGCTCACCAGAAACTAAGGCTGATTCTTAATCTTGGGCCCTTCTGTAGTTTAATTTAGTGGCCCACAATTACTTCACAATGGGCATAATTTAAAACATAACAGAAACCAAAGTTTTTACATTATTATCAGAGGAAATGAATTACTTATCTATCATATGATATTATGATGATATTACAAACTGGTATGTTTAAAAGATGACAAAGTATTAACAAATTAGTGTATTGGCATTAATATTATTTCCTTCCTGTGCTTTTTAATTTGCTTAGATCATTAACCTTTGATAGTTCACATAAAATATCTCATTACATGTATGGACTATCTACACAGTAGTCAATGAGGTGCTTAGACAGTATTAGAGGAAAATTGTCTGTAAAATAATTACCTAAAACCATCAAATATTCAATAAGTACCTACACTGAAATGGGCACTGTGATAATAAAAAAGTCTATTCTGGAGACTTGCATTATGCAATTTGTCTATCTAACTTAATTGAAATCATTTCTATTATAAAATTTGCCTATCTTAATTGAAATTAAATGATTAAAATTAAGTACGTAGGAAATATAGGTTCAGTTTTTTCTGTGTCTCCAAAACTGAGCTAGTTACGAGCATAACAAGGAAATGGAGAGCAATTGTCCCTGTTGTCAGATTGTTAACAACATAATTGGGGAGAGGACATATGTACAGATAAAAATGTAAAGAAGAGGTCCAGGGAATAGGTGTTGTAAGAACTGACAAACATACAGCTAATATAAGAACTAGGATTTTAAGCTTAGAATGGATAAATTGAAGTGGAGAATAACAGGGGAAAACTGAAAAAGAGGTCTGGCAGCATAAATGCATGAGGTACATGTGCTCAAAAAATATGTCTGGTCAAACTTATATTTCTTTAGCATCTTCTCTGTGATAGAACTTCTGTATGCTCCTTTAGTTCTCACAGTAACACTGTGAGGTGGCTACTATTATTATCCCTATTTTAAAGATAAGGATACTGAGGTTGAAAGAGCTTGACTAATTTGATCAAAGTCATTAAACTGATAAGTGATAAAATCAGAATCCAAACCCAATACTTTACCATTCCCAAATGGGTATTCTCAACCACCATGGCAATAATAAATAAACCATCTGTCTTTAAAGAATGCAGTGTGTGGCCTGGGATAAATTTAGGAAATATAACAGCCAGGCGGCAGATGGCACATTCAGATTGGGTTATGCAAGTTGAGTTTGAGGCAGAGATTATTTACAAAGGTGTGTGCAAGGTATAGGGAAGTCACAGGAATAGAACAGGATTCTAGCATTAGTAAAACCCCTTCCACCCCTCAGCCTGAAAGGTGGAATGGAGAGCGACACTTACCAAACCCCAAAAGGACAGAGTCTTGTTGAGAGAGATGGCAGATAAAATGCACGACTTCTAGTAGAAAGGAGGAGAATGGGGGAATAAGTTCCCTGACTTCATTCCTCTTCCTTCCCTTTCCCACCAGGTTCTACTGATGTAATTCATGTAGATCAGCTACCAGGGCCACAGAGTAGTTGAAGAAGGGTAGAGAATGCATCTGGAGAAGCAAATGGAAGAGAAAGGGCACCAGAGTATTCTATGAGTGTTAGACTAAATTATTTAGACTTTGTTCTGTTGCAGATAAAGGATCAATAAATGTCCAGGGGTGAGAGAACTGCATATGAAAGAACTGCTCTACTAAAACTAAATTTTCATTGATTCGAATAGAATGAAGGCTGGTGGCAAGAACCCTTTGGAAAAGACTTTGCAAGTTCTGGTAGGAGATTTTATGAGCCTAAAAGTAAGCAGGGGTAGCAGAAGAGGAAGGAAGAGGACTAATGAGCTGTCTATGATGTTTAAAAGGAATGGATTCCCAATCACAAAATGTAGTCCACTGATAAGAGAGTCTCTCTTCTGTTTTCTATGTTGTCCCTCTTGGGATTTATTTTAATGGATTCATGTCTTTCCATTCATCATCAAAGCCCTTATGTAACTGATGTCATTTATTATAATAGTAATATAAGCTGAAGGATTAAGACAATAGATCTCAGCAGTGATGAGCTTATTTGAGGTGCCAATGGGGAGCAGGGAGAGAAATGAAAAGACAACGCATACTGAAATCCTACAACATATTACTGTCTGTGCTTAGCAATTTTACATTTACTTCTCCCAATACGTCTTGGAGGTAGATATTATTATCATTTTACAGAAAGAAATTTGTTGAAGTTCACATAGATAATAATAATCATTATAAATAACAATAAGTTATATACAAGACTTTAGAATATGTAAATGTTAATAGAATATGAATCTGTATCTTTGTTTTATTTTCCATTGTAACTTAGTAATTCTAAAAAAAAAATCCTCAGTATCACAATTTATGGCTCATTTTAAAAATACATTTTTCAAAATATTTTAATTTGATCCTTCAAACAATCAATTTGGTAAGGTAATATAAACAAAAGAGGTCCAAGAGACAGTGACTTTCCCACAAACGGAGTATGTTAGAGCCAGTATCAAACTTTGCATCTTATGTATTCTTTTTTAAAATTCTTACATTATATCAAGTTCTCTTAATAAAATATACTATGTTACTATGTGCATTTTATTCACAATGAAACTAAAAAGGGATAAAGGTCTCAAAATCAATGCTGTGGGAAAATGCCTATAAAAGCAGCTTAGCTTCACAGATATTTCCTAAATATATACCAAAAAACAAGAGACTAATGGAAGTTGAAGTTGAAAGAGAAAGCAAAAAGTACATTTCAGAAATATAATCTTTACTGCTTCCCACATTTCTGACTGATGCCACCAAAGTGAAGAGATTGCTGGAAAGGCAAGTAAAACAATAGAAACTGAGTGGGCGCAGACCTAATAGGCTGAAGTGCTATTCACTAAATTTCACCATTTTGGAAAAGTAACATTGCTAACAAATGAACTGAAAGGAATGACACTTGAATAGGACACCTAAACAATATTTTCAGCTCAAATTCAGCAAAATTCATCTGGTGTCAGAGAAACTTTTGTTTGTAGAGATAGAAACACCCATAATCCAAAGAGATCAAAGCCTGTTTAGGAGAATCTAAAGGGCAGGAGTTTTGAAATCTTCTATGTATATAAGTGAGTTTGTCCTTTAATTGAGGGCTATTGCCATCAAACAATGGCATTTTTTTCTGTACTTTCATAAATTATCTGTGTAATTATTTTTAAATGCGACGTACATTAGAAACCAGCAAAGTAAAATAATGCCCTCATGCAGGCACCTAACTTCCTAGCTTCTTAGGGATATATCAAATTATCCTTACTTTTTAATTCAAGAGTTCAGGGCACTCATTCCTGTACTCAGAACATTCAGAAATGGTTAAATAAAATAAGTTATCCCTAGTAATCCAATAGCTGCAAGATATAACCCAGAAAGAAAAAAACTGAAGCCCATACAATTAGAAGAATGACATGGTTAGGTAACAAATGATGCTGCAGAGCTATTGCTAGGAAAGCTAATTAATACCAATTCTCAGCAATTCAAATTTGACAGCTTTTCCTCTAAGAAGCAGAAGTACCAGGAGAGAAAGGGGATTTCTCAACAATAGAAAAGGAATGAAGTTCTCCAGATTTCACCCAAAAAGTGCATCATATTAAAAATACCAATAAAAATCACCTTCAGAAGGATGCAACAGGACACTGATTTTCTCCCATTTTGAAAGAAATTGATAAGGAATTATCTTGTATGAAATGTCATCACCTTTAGATAAATTGTATACAAGAAATTGATAAGGCAAAATATTTTGCTTTTTAATGACATATGTCTATTCAAAGTCTGATTTGAATATTAGTGTTTCACCTATGCTAGAAATTCTGAAATCTTATCAAATCAATGCTAACTGTGCTTACAGTGTTTCACCCAATCAGGTTTAACTAGTAATGTAGAGAGAGAAAAAACAAACAAGAGTTCTTGCTTTGGGGGATTTGAAAATTAAGTCAGCAAGTTGGGCATTTAATCCCATAAAAGAACAACCAGTGACCCGAAAATTTCAATAACATATATATTAAGAGAAAAGAAAAAAACATTTCATTAACCTTTTATGAAATATTAGAAAAATAAGTATATTTGTGGGACTGATAAATGGATGAGTCGTTTAGAAAAGCTGAAATTAAATTCTTCATAAAAGAAATTCCCAGCATCTTGTGTCTTGTCATGGGAAGACTGGAGGCTGGACTCCCAGAGAGCAATTTCTTTCCTGGATCTAGAGATCGAAATACTCTCTGGGTGCAACAAATCTAACATGACAAAATTAAAAGAAGGTGCAGATCCAAAACCATGCAAGAAAGATGTGATTCAAAAAGTCAGGAAGGGTGCCTAGAAAGCCCCCCAAATCAGAGAAATCAAAGGCAGACACGAAAGCTCAGGCACAGTAGTAAGCGTCTGAGCCCAAGCCGCTGGGAGTACAGTACTGAGAGTGGTGTGGGGAGGGGGTCCTGAGCAGTTGGTCAAATGGTTAGGTGGGCTTCTCTCTTGATATCTACTCTGTGTGAAGTGTGGTGCTTTTTTACAGCAGGTGTGGATGTGGGAAGAGACTTCAAGAGGACTTAGACACATTTACCAAATGCTTAAAGAGGATTCTTGGTCTGTTTTTCCTGGAATCAGGGGAAAGAAGGAGCTCTCCAGCTGTTTTCACAACCTGGCACAGGCTAAGTTTGAAACAGTACATAACACACACATTCACAGAGAATTGTGTTCTCTGCAGAAAACAAAACCAACATTTCATATAGGATATATGGTCTGATGAGGTCTTCTAATTACTAGGGCTATTTATACCAAATTTTCTTTCTCTTTATTGTAAGGATAAGTGGACATTTATTTCTAACGTGAGCTGGTTATACGCAAGTACAAGTGAGTCATGGCCCATTGCTGAAAAGCACAATTTATGGAAGTAATGCATGCTAATTACAGTACTTACTGAAATCACCATTCTGACAACTATAATTTTGCTACCACCTTTCCAAATCCTAAACCGAAAAGTATCTTATAGCAAATATATTTAAACTAAAATATATTTTGTTGCAGCTCCTAAAAATCTCTGAGGTTGAATCTTCTTTTATGAACAATGTTGATTGCTCAGGCAAACAAAATAAATCATAGTAAGGGATACCATACGACATTTTCAAAATATTCTGTTGAATAGTGCAACTGCCCAAAAATTATTTTATTTTTAAGATTAATACCTCCTCATGGTGCATATAATAACTATTAATAACAAACTTTAATAAAATACCCAATTAATATTTATTGAGGGCAAACTACATGCCAGGCATCGTGCTAGGCAGTTTGTATGCTTTGAAGCATTTTCCTTTCTTTATACCTACCTACCTCTCTCTCTATCTAATTTACGCATCTAGCCATCGGGCCAGACTGTATAATTGTGTTCTAAATTCTACTCCTTTCAACTAACATTATGAGCAATTTGAAAAGAACCAAAAATATAAATTAGAGAAAATAATCTAGTTTCACATAAGTTAACAAACAGAAATTCACTAATAAAGACAAAGCTCAAACAACTCAGTATGTTTAAATATGCCACGTTTACTTGATGTAATGATCATATGATAATAAACTATATCTTATAATCAATTTCAGAATACTATAAAATAATTTTGGGGAAATGAATGTGTTTTGCATTCTTATAATTAAGGATTCATTCTAACACCAAATGGGAAAACCATTTTTAATATACATTAAAAAAATTAAATAAAAATGGGGGGGAGTAATTATTTATTAAGTTGGGTTGGCCCTTTAGCTTCTGTTTCAAAAGAAATACCCTAAAACTCAGTGATTTAAAACAATGAGCATTAATTATTGCTTATAAATCTGTGGGCCAGTGAGAGGGTTCTACTGAACTGATCCAGATTCGGCTTATCTTGGCTGGCTCGTTATGTATCTGCAGGCAGCTGACATGTTGGCTAGTAACTGGTGCTGTAGGAAGGCCTCAATCACACTGCAGCCAACGGCTTTAGGCTGGAAAACAGGGCTGTTAGGGTAATGTGTCCTTAGCATCCAGCAGGATAGCTTGGGCTTTTTCACATGGCATGGAAAAGAACAAAAGTGCCAGGGCCCTTGAGGCCTCAGAACTGACAGCATTACTTCCAATGTCTTTAGCCAAAACAAAGCACAAGACCAGTTCAGATTCAAAAACACTCCATTTCTTGATGAGAAGAGCTACTCAGTCACACTGCAAAGGGTGTGGATCAGGGATGGGTAAAATACGTTGCCATGTTTGTAATCTATTTTATCACATGGTGAATGAAAATAAAAACAATGTTGACGTTTTCCTGATGTGTAATGTTAACATAGATCATATGGGGTGTACATATAGCACTTTTCTCTGAGAACTGTCCACGCCAACTATAGAGGTATCCCCTAAATTAGCAAGGACTTTTCTTCTTTTGTAAAGGGATCACGGCCCTCTAGCCAGAGATAGCAGAATAGAGAGACACATAATTCAGAATGAGTCAACCAAATCAGCACTCAATCACTGAATTGGGTAATTTAGAGACTGATAATTTGAGATTAACAGCTGAGTTCAAGAATCAGGGACTCCTGTGCTGAGATTCACGAATCTGGTCTAGACTTCCTCTTCCATGAGATCTACTTATTAGTACTTCCTGAGATTGTGTGGCATAAACCAGGACCATTCCCATCAACTCCCTTTCTTGCATAAGTTTAAGTGTTCACATGTTGATACGTAAGTCCTCCAACTTTGTTCTTCTTTAAATTGGTTTAGCTATACCAAATCCTTTCCATTTTCATTCAAATTTCAGAATCAACTTGACAATTTCAGCAAAGACAACTGTAGTGGTTCTGATTGGAACTGTGTTGAATTTATACACCGATTTAAGAAGAATTGATATCTTAACAGTACTAAGTCATAAACATGGTATATCACTCAGTTTATACAGGTCTTCATAAAATTTATCTCAACAATGTTCTTTAGCTTTCATTATACAGGTGCTGGATATATTTAATTTGGCTTAAAGTTTTTTATGCTTTTTGGATGTTATTGTGTTTTTTATTTAATTTCTAATTATTCATTGCTAGTATAAAGAAATACCATTTTATATTGACTTTGTATATTTCAGCCTTTCTACAATCACTTGTTAGGCCTAGTAATTTTTGTGAATTAAAACAATTTTACTCCATTCTTTCTTAATTTCACATTAAGTTTCTTTTCAATAATTACTGAAAATGCTACAAACACCACTACATTGTAAAACTCTTTTTTTTTATGTTTTATGTACTGAAAAATAGCAGTTAATGATCTATACTGATGAAAAATAATTTTGGAAGGAAGATGGGTGTTTATATAGACTGATTTTTAAAACTCTTCCATATCCTCATCCAAAATATATACATACAAATACACAATGACCAATATGTTGTTTAGTTTCAACACTGTGGCATTAGATTAGTTTAGTCTTCTGTCAGGTCAATTTCCTTTTCAAACATTTTCAATTAATATCTATGCAGTCTGATAAATATAGAACTCTGGAGAAATATTTAGATAATTTAGATTTAGCAGAGATCTGACTAAAATCAAAGCCACTCCTACCAACATAATCACTTCTGCAATGAGTTGGAAACTGGTTCTATACTTCAGCATGGAGCCCTTGAACCTTTCCCATAACCCTGTGCAGTATATTCCAAAATGTCTAAATGCAGCCTAATCTGATACAACATTGTGTCTGATACTCTAGAGTTGAAACACTCTTGAGCAAAACATATTTGCCTCAGTAAGCAAAGTAAATCAAGTAAAGAGCTCATAGAAGGGTTATCTAGTTAAGTATATCCCCCTGAGATTTTAAGTGGGAAAACTGAGAAAACTTGAATCCAGGATATTACTATTCCACTCCACTTTTTAATAAAATGTTCATCAGACAGCACAACTTTCTTTGGCATTTTGAAGAATAGGTCTATTAACGGCAACATGCAAATTTTTCCTCCTCCCAATGAATATTTTGAAAAGCTTAGTCATTACACTAACGGAAAATACCTCCCAATAATCAGAGAAAAATGGCTTTTGCAATGACAAACTGCTTAAAGCAAAACTAAAGTGTTTGTATAATATTTCTTAAAGCTGACAAATATTAGGCAACTTGAGTATGCCAATACAAAGTATATCCTCTGATTTTAAATTTTATTTTATGGCTGGAAGGAGGAGATTTTAGATGAAATAATGACATTGTAAGAATGAGACTACCAATTTGATAGAAGTACAATTTAGCCGGGGTCTAAGTTTAAGTGCAAGCTTTTTATAAATGCTGATTTTGAGAGTATAAATGTGTTATTTACATTAAATTAATTCACAACTGTGTATATTTTGATCATGCTCCAAATTCCTAAAATTATCTAAAAGTTATTTTGTTTGTAATCTACTCACAGATCTTAGAAATTGAATTATTATGTAAGTATTGACTTTTGGTGTCTTTTGAAACCATGTTCTTCTAGCTCTAATCTTGTGCTCTGTTTCCCCGTGCTGAGTCATGCTGGTTCTGCACCTTTTGTAAAAGAATGTTGCCTATAGTCTGAAATACAGAGGATAGCCCATTCTCAAGGCTCTGACCTTTAAGGGTATAACACTTTTCCATTCATATAGAGATAAAAAGTTGCAGAACAGAGAATAACACTTGTCTTGTTGGAGGTTTACAGGAACATCATGACCTGACCTACGTAGACAGCTCCAAGAACAAAGGATTCTAACATGAAGAAGTTTGCAACAACCAACCACACCTCCTCCCCTTTTTAATATATAAGGAGCCTGACTTCTGACTTAGGTAAGATAGTTCTCTAGGACATTAGTCCCCGATCCTGTTCGTCTGCTGGCTTTCTGAATAAAATTGTTATTCCTTACCCCAACACCTCATCTCCCAATTTGCCTGTCATGCAGCAAGCAGAATGAGTTTGGACTTGGTAACAAACCTACAATTATATTCCCAGAGAAAAATTGACCACTTAGTAATGAAGCAAAAGTCTCAAGAAAAAAAAATTTGTTTTAAAGACAACCTTCTTTATCCTCTGTTTATAAGAAAATAAATTTTAAAATCATACAATTCAAAGATGACATTCTTCTAAAATTTTATGACTCATTGAGAAATTATAATTAAAAACAGAAAATGTTTTACAATTGAGTCATAATGGAAATACTACATAAAAATTTATAGGATGCAGCTATCATAGAGATGCACTAAAATGTATAGTTTCAAACACTTCTATTAGGAAAGAAGAGAGACTGAAAATTAGACATTAGGCAACCACATTAGGAGATTAACAGATAACTAACAATAGCCCGAAAAAAGTAAGAAGAAATGAACTGACAAATGTTAAAAGGAAAACCTAACAAAATATAATATATAAAATAGAAAGGATAAACAAAATGATAATTGATTCTTTGAAATCTAAAATAAATTTGACAAACTTCTGACAAAATATACCATAACTAAAAGGAAGCAAGGCACAAATAGACATTAGGAGTGAAAAAGAAAAATTCACGTAATTATGAATGTAGCTGATATTAAACAGCTAATAAAAGTATATTATGACTATTTTATCTCCATAAGCATTAAAAATGTGGATGAAATTGACAAATTGTTAGAAAAATTTGTTTTTTTCAAAATTTACTCAAAAATAAATAGAAACCCCCAAAATCCTATAAGATTAAGGAAAATGAACTAATCATGTAGTGTTTCCCCAGACAATTTTACCTGTGAATCCAAAACCCCAAAGCCATATTATTGCATTTTTATATATGCTATGACAAAATAAAGAAGAAAAAGTAAACAATCTCCAACTCATTGTAAGGAACTTGATAACAAAGCTTAATAAGTAAAGAATGAAAGGAAAATTTGAGGGAAATATCACTCATGGATACTGATGCAAAAATCCTAAAAATATAAAAATGAAACTAGCTTAGCAATAAATGAAAATAACACTATATTGTGACTTAATTGGGATTTTCCCAAGAATGCAGCATTGGTTTAACATTAAACGAGCAATTCCTATAACTTACCAAGTTAAAAGACTAAAGGAGAAATAGTGATTAGTCTTATAGATGCCAAAAAAATACTTAAAATTCATTCATGATTATTTTTAAAAGGAGATTTGCTTAAAGAATAGGTATAAAAAGCTACCGCAAATAACATAATGTTGAAATGTTGAAATTGTGTCTTTTGACCTCAAACATAGTATTAGGTACTACTATCACTGCTTTTTTTGTCTGTCTCCTTTATGTTATTGAAGGATATTGATGTAAAATATTACATAAGTTACAGGTATACCGCAGACTGCTTCACAATTTTAAAGGCTGTACTCCATTGACAGTTTTATGAAATATTGGCTGTATTCCCTGTGTGTACTTGTATAGTGCCTCCGTATATCTTATTTTATACATAATAGTTTGTATCACTTAATCTCCTATCCCTATATTGTTCTCTCTCCTTACTGGTAACCACTAGTTTGTTCTCTATATCTGTAAGTCTGCTTCTTTTTTGTTATATTCACTAGTTTGTTTTTTACAGTCCACATAAAAGTGGTATCATATATTTGTTTTTTCTGACTTACTTAATATGCAATATTTTTTATATATTATAGTATAGTATATTAATAATAAAAATAAAGAGGTTATGAGGAAACTTTTGGAGGTGAGGGATGTGTTTATGTCACAGATTGTGAGGATGGTTTCATAAGTGTATACTTATTTCCAAATTCATCAAGCTGCATACATTAAAAGTGTACAGGTTTTTATGTGTCAATCATACCTCAGTAAAGTGGTTAAAAAAAAGTCACTGTGAAAGTATCAGTATTAAGACTAACCCTCTCACAGACAACAACTGTAAACTATATTCAAAAAAAGTTTTTTTGGACTGTTTGAAGGCACTGGAGAGTAACCAAAAGCAGAGACTCTAGAAAGAATCTGATGCTTGAAGGAAGTGAATCATTCAAGTGAGATGAATGTTTATATAAATGTGGGCTTTATTCCTAAGGATGCTCACCATTTCTTATTTGCAGAGGTTAGAAGTCAAGCTTGAGATACCAGAGGATGGATCAATGGCTAGAAACTGAACAGAAGAACGTCAGAAAGCACAAAAGCACAGCAGGAAACTAAAATCTGCATAGGCCAGGAGAGACTCTCAGAATATCAGCGGAGAACAAGAAGCAAGCTGAAAAAGGTCAGCAGAGATGCTGGCCACCACTCATGCCAGGAGTTTGGTCTGTGATTTCCAGCTCAGAGGGGGCTTGGTAAACCCTTCAGTTTCCCTAGTAAATCAAAGTGTGATCCATTGTCAAGAAAAAATCAATAGGAAGGGAATCGGAGATGACCCAGTTGATAAAATTAGCAAGAAAAGAGGTTTTAAAACATCAGAAAAGCTGTATGTTCAAGGGCGTAAAGGAAAAATGGTCATAAAGTTTAAACATATAAGGAATCTCAAAAGAGAAAGAAAAATTATGAAAATAAACCAAGTGGAAATTCTAGAAATGAAAAGTACAATAATGGAGAATGAAAATTTCACTAGACAAGATTAATAGAGGACTATGTATGGCAGTAGAAAAGATCAATACATCTGAAGTTCAATCAATTGAAATTAGGCAATTTGAAGGACAGTGAAAAAATGATTAAAATAGATGAACAGAACTCAGTGAAATTCTGGAACAATATTAATTTGTCTATCATACATGTAATTGAAGTGCCAAGAGGAGATGAGTGAGACAGAAAAGCATATGAACAAAATAGGCTGATAATTTCCACTATTTTGTAAAAAGCATAAACATATAAATGCAGGAAGCTTAGCAAGAAGGAAAATACATAGAAACACTTACCTAGGCGTATTAGTCAAGCTGCTGAAAATCTAAGATAGAGTGTTGAAATAACTTTCCAGACCCAAGATGGAGCCACTCCTGCCCAAGGTGCCACGTTAGCAAACCGAACCTTAGGTAACATTCATGTTCCCGTAAAAGTTACATTTAATCAGAAACACAGTGTATCAAGTCAGCCAGTCTCCAAACACCAGCCCAACTCTGGCCCACGTGCCCTAAACAAGACTGACTATATGGTCCCAGCCAATCAGATGTTTTCTATTTGTCTCTTCCTCGTTCTTTATTCTTTATCCTATAAAAGTTTCTTGGCTTCTACCTCATTTTACTGTTCTCCAAAAGGAAACAGTCTGCTTCACGAAGGTTAAAAGTTTATATCACCTGATTTGTCTTCTTCAATCTTTTTTTTTAAACAAGAGAAGATCTGAAATCCAACAAAGATCAAAAAACAACCACCGAGAATTAATGATATGAATGATTACTGACTTCTCATCAAAAAGTAAGGAAGGACCAAAGACAACAGAATACCTTTATAGTGCTGAGAGAAATAAAAACTGTCAACCCAGAACTCTATCTTAAAGGGGAGGGGGTGGAGGGATAAATTGGGAGGTTGGGATTTGCAGATACTAACTACTATATATAAAACAGATAAACAGCAAGGTCCTACCATATAGCACAGGGAACAATATTCAGTACCCTGTAAGAGCCTATGATGAAAAAGAATATGAAAAGGAATATATAACTGAAATATAACTGAATCACTATGCTGTACACCAGAAATTAATACATTGTAAACTGACTCTACTTCAATAAAAAAAAATGGAACAAGTAAAAAACAAAGACATTTGCAAATAAAATAAAGTTGACAGTTCATCACTAGCAGACCTGTACCATAAGAAAAGATAAAGAAATCCATCAAAAGACAAAACTCAAGAAGAGAAATATTACTAAAAATTAAGAAGAAAATATCTCAATAAATAATAAGTTCTTAATAACATTCCTAAATGTATATGCACTTTAGTGAGCTTCAAAATACTCAAAGCAATACCTGCCAAAACTAAAGGAAGAAACAGGTAAGTGCATAATCATAGTTATGTATTTTAACACCTACCCCTTTGCAAATTGACTAAACAAAATAAATCAATAAAGATACAGAAGATTTAAACGCTCGCAACCAACTGCAACGTGTTTTCAAGAAATAGAACAGGCTGACATTATCTGAGGACATTATCAAATAAGTATTTTAAATAAAGTGCCCAGAATTTAAGGACGTGAGTTTCTAAATTGATAGGGCCTATCATTTCTCCAGCACAATGTGTGAAAAAACACCCACACCAAACAATGTCATCATGAAACGTCAAAACCCTGCAAACAAAGACATGTATCCAAAAGTTCTCAGAGACAAAGCAAAGAAGAAATGAAACAAAAACAAATGCCATACCACAAAATGGAAATCTATTTAAATGCATGGTTCCAGACATGACGGAGTAATTGGTATTGAACTTGCCATTCTGCTATAAACAACATAAAACAAAATATATGAAGTCACTATTTTGAGGGTTTAAGCAATTGTAATATAAAGCAATAATTCTGGAGAGAAGGGGAAAATGTGAGGTGAATCACATTCCCCCTGGGGGCACTTCCCATGCATGCTGCAGAGAAGTGGGGCTCAAACAGAGTAGTTGTCTTGCTGGGCAAAGACTGGAGTTCACTGCTGCTGCAACAAATCACCACACACTCAGTGGCTTAGAACAACATCCATTTAAGATGTCATAATTTCCATGGATCAGATATCTGGGCACAGCATGGATTTCAGCCAATTCTCTGCTTAGGATCTCACATGGTCAAAGTCAAGGTGTTGGAAAGGGAAGGATTCTTTTCTGCAGGCTCTTGAAAGAATGCCCCTCCAAGCTCATTTCCTTAAGGTTAAAGAACTAACGTCCTCATTTCCTTGCTGGTTGTCAGCCAGGAGCTTCTCTAAGCTCCTTAAAGTCATTGGCACTCTTGCACATATTGCCCCTCTCTCAGCTTAAAGGTCTACTAGGGCATGTCAAGTACTTTTCAATCTCTATGACATCCCCTTCTGGCACATCTATCTGACTGATATTTATATTATGCATAATCATCTTCAAATAAGATACTGGTAAATTACATCTCATTCTTACTGAAGAAGAAGCAAAAAATACTGGTGAGCATTATCCATGGGTCTATCTAAGGTCTATGTGTTAGAAGTGCATTTGGTGGTGAATAAAAAACTCATGCATACACTGTGGATTGCAAGTAATAATGGGATAAGAAAAACATTTAATTATCTCACCCAAGAAAAAATCTGGAGGTAGACAGTCTTTCGTGATGTCATCAAATCCCCAGGCTCCTTCTATCCTTGTGTTCTACTATCCTTTCAAGGATCTGCCTCTCCCATCATAGTTGTAAAATATCTGCTGAATCCCCAGAAATTAAGCCCAGGTTCACAGCAAAAATAAGAGAAAAGTGGAAGACATCAGATGTCTATGTCCCTTTTATCAAGAAAATAGGTATTTTCCAGAACACCCAACAAGAGCTCTACTTACATCTCATTAATACAAAGTGTGTCATGTGCCCTTTCCCAACTGCTATTGAGACCAGGAAATCAAATGTTGAGCTGTATAAGACTCTTATGTGGAGGGAGAAAAGAGGAGAGGCATTTGGGAACAAGTCAACATTTTGGTTTTTTGGTCAACAGCGTCTGCTATAGGTACAGCACTTTCATCTCTGCTTTTGGGAGTTTAACGTCCCAAGCCTCAATCTTCATGTATAGAAAATAACCTCATTCTGTTGGGACACTTAAATAGTAAGATACAAAAAAAGCATTTAGAATAACGTTTGGCACATTTAACACTCATGAGATACTAATTTTCCCTCTTTTCAAAAGTAAAATTCCCCTTTGTTACTTACTAGCATGGGTACATAATTGTTTGTTACATATTTCTCTTTTTCTAACTTAAAAAATAACCTCTCCATGTATTGTTATAGTTTGAAATCTGAACTAAATGAACCCCCATGGACAATTATAGCCTAGACCCCTGAGTGTCTGGAGTGGGTAGATCTACTTAAAAAATATGGCCTTGGACAGATTTACTACATGTTTTTTCTTTTCCATCGCTTCCCCTCAACACTCCCTCAAATCTCGATACTGTTATTATTAGGATCCAAGTTAAGTACATATGTATTAGTCAGTACGTTCCAGCCATAAGTGATAGGAACCCAGCTCGAACTGGCTTAAATAATTTAAGTTTAAAAATAGAGACCTAAAATTACTCGTGTAACTTAAAATCCAAGGGGACAACAGCTTCAAATAATGTCATGGAGTCTATCTCTCATCCTTGTTTTTCTCTGTTACTATCAGTCCCAACAGCCTCTCCATTCAGAGATGGCTGGATGATCTCTAGCACCTGAAGATCTGCCTCCTAGCAACACAGCAACCCCACAAAAAAAGAAAAGGTCTGCTTTCCCATAATTCCAGCACAACTGTCAGAATTGGACTGACTCAGGAAACATGCCCTTGGTAGTAGAGCTAGAACAACCAAGTAGGTTCATGTCGTGACTTAGCATCCCTTTGATCAAGTCATTTAACTTCTCTGAGCTGTAATCTCAACACCTGTGAAATAGTACTGACTTCCGGAATCAACTGGAGGATTAAATTATTAACATCATCTGTAAAACAGTATCTATTTCCTGGATCACTTGGGTAATTAAATTATTTAATACACCTGAAGCACTTGGAGCAGGCCTTGGCAGCAGTATGTGCTGCCTAAGTATTTAGGTTCTGATGTTCTCTCTTAAACAATTCCTGTCACTAGGTGAAGGAGGGTAAAATATGTTGAGTGATGTGCCCATCTTGGAGGAGGTGTGGATTCCCATGGATGCACAGTTCAAAAGGAATAGTGTCCCTAGAGAAAAGTCGAGATGCTATCATTAGAAGAGTGAGAAATAGATGCCCTGTAGGCAAAAAAAGAAGAGATCCACTATAGTCTAAAAGCTTCTATGTAGCCTTGAAAAAGATTATAGATCTCTGCATTAGGTTCAGTAACTGTTCCTCAAAACACAGTGAAATTTCGTATTTCCAAGTGGACCTCGGCCAGTACTTGTCTACCTATTTCTATCATATTAACATATTAAGGGGCACCACTGAGGAACATTAGCCATTAAGAGAAATCAAGGAATAGGAGCTATTTTAAGTCTCTTGAACAGAGAAAATCTTGAGAAACATACTTTGAAGAAGCTCCTGAAGAATGTTGGACTCCTTTGAGTTATTCCGTGGAATTTTATATCATTACCATGAGCTTAGATCACACTCTATAGCAGAAGCACAAAAGACACTCTTCCCTTCATTCAGACATTGGAAAAGGCTTCAATGCTTTTTGTAAAGCAACCAGAATCCATACATGCAATGCTGGTCCCTGGAAGTTAGTAGTGATGGACACATGTTGCATGTTTTCTAAAAAGGCAGTCAGTAATTCCTCAGCTCTTCATCTGGTTCCCCAGTACCTCCTCCCACCCTCCCTCACCACACACACATCATTATCATCGTCATGCACAGAGAACAAAAATGTTTTGTTTTCTTCTTTAAGAAACATGCATGCATATGTGTGAATGATTTGTAGTAAACATCCAATAACTAAGATGAATGCTCTTGGTTATTGTATGAACTCTACGATCTGTGAGCTTGTGATTGGTGAACATGTTGGAGGGGGTTTATATTAGGGCTTCACTGGGCACTCATGTTTTATTGGAAGTATACCACAGAGATGCTATGTGCGTGGTGTGCAGTGTGAGTTGGCAGTATTGTCCTTAAGGCAGAAGAATGTGTGTTACAGTAAGTTATCTGAGAAGTAAGGGTGTGGCATATGAGCAGTTTCGAATGAGGTGGGTTTGTGTATGGGGGGTGATAGTCAAAATATTTAATAAATATTACAACCCATTCAATGACCAATTGGAATGAACTACTGACAAACTGAAGGAATAGAAGCAATAAACAACCTACACTGCCTTATCAAACCACACTAATTAAGTATCAGTCATGTGTGTTTGCACATATCTCATGGTAGACACACAATAAGAATTCAGCATATGCGTATGGTGTTTATTGAGGTTCTTCCACATGTTGGACCCTATTATGATACTAGGTTGTGGAAAAACAAATAGCTGATTTTTTTTGGATGTACAGTCACAGATGGCTCATGAATATATCTGTGCCCCAATCTGTCCTCCACTCTCTCTGGCAAAAGGCCATGTCAATATGTGGTCTCATAACTCATAGGGAGGTCCCACAGTCAGCAAGTCCAGATAAGCAGGATTATTTTTTGCTCATTTGCCTTTGCTTATATCTCCAAAACTGTCTAACATATTTTTATTTCCAGTTTATTTCTCTCTCCCCCATTCAGGGCACTATAAGTTGTACTTAGAAAAATGTATGTGTGATTGAACAACTGAAGCCTTAAAATCAGATTTCAGCCTCTTTTCTCAGTTTGAGCCATGCCTGCATAGCTAGCAAAAAGTTGTCACAAACTATAAGTTTCAACTGTTATCTCGTTATATTAGGATGGCAATCCTTCCCTGTTTTTTATATTTTATCTTTAATAGCTGGATTTCAGGGAAGAGAGTTAATTAACTCTATATGCACTCTCACACCTAAGATTTTCAAGTAAACAGAGAAATTTTAAGTACTTCTGGACTCTGATGTAACATCATGAAGTGTCCCTCAGTCTTGTTGAAGAGAAAATAGGACAACAGAGCCATCTTAAGGATCTAGTATGATAGATGTGTACAGTCAGAATATCATTATTTCCCTTCTTTCTGGTACAAAATTAAGGGGCTTCAGTGGCATTCTGTGTGGATATTTGAATATACCACAAGCTGTGGTTTTCAAACTAGTGAGTAGCCCACCTACAGGTCTGCGTGGGGGCCCTTCATCAAGGCGTGGAGGCTTTTTGGTTTTTCTCCACAAAAGCATTATAAACAGGCTCTATTATTTTCGCAACCAAATATCCGACTAAACTACATGGGAAAACTCTCAATACTTAATAAAGTCAAAAGCAGTTTGTGCCTAAACGAGATGCTGAAGATGCTAGTATGTCTATGTCTTGATCAACAGGAGTACATACAGTTTACAGTGTTAGTTACCACATCCATAATATGTTCCATTACCAATTTTAAGCACAAAAAGATTCCTATTGAATAATGCAAAAATTAACTTAGTTCTATGTCCTTGCACAATGTTACCATCTTAGAGCAAAGTTTTGAATTAAGTCAAGTGTTATCACTAATTATAGGAAAACCATGTCTAACGTTGCTTACTGATTTTGAGGCTTTTTTTCTACATAGAGAAATGATAAATTTGTGCCATTGAGTGCTATATGAGCTTCAGTCTGCAAAAGTGTTTTGTTCACAACAAAATTCTCATTTAAGACAGCAAATAATTGTGGCTAAAGTACAGACGCAGTGAAGGGAAAGAGGGGGAGAAACAAGTTGCAATAAACACTAATAACCACAACTTTTATGTAGTTTATCATATAAATCTCTTCCTAAGTGAGTAATAATATTTCTGCCTAGACTTATACTCGTAAGTGATTTTACTAGTTAGGACACTTAACTTCTGCTCGACTAACAGACAACCTTGCATATGATCTCAAAATCTATTTAAAAACATAATACCCAAGATATCTTTTTTTCAGTGAATCTGTGACTTCCAATCTGCCCAAGATAAAGTAACAGGGATCAGATTTACAGTCTGACCTAAAAAAAAAAAAAAAAAAAACCTGAGCAAAATATATGAAACAAAGGTTTTTAAGACAGTGGACATCAGGCTATAAAGAAGAGATGTGAAACAAGAGTCTGTTGGTGATTGTCCCAGCTAATTGCCTTGGGGGAGTTTCCAGGCTGAAGCACAGAGCAGGGGAGCTGGAGCAAACTCACAGCATTCCCCGAGATGAGGAGGCATGTCTGATAGGCCAGGAAGACCAAGACACTAAGTTGTGCAGGACAGAGTACCGAAGAGAAGAGGTATTCAGAGAGAACACTCCAGAGATTTGCATAAACATTCTGTGCAGTGTTAAGCAGAGTATAATCAACTGATAACGTGGGATGGGACTACCAGAGAGTGGGGAAAACAACAGAAAGGTTGGAGGGAACAAGAACAGGCGCTCACACATACGAATGAGAATAGTATCTGCTACCAGGAGCCACACTGGGGCACTGGGTAGAAGATTCGGAACAGTCTTCCCTCAGATTTGGAAAATAAATATCCCTAGGCTGACTGCTGCTCTGTTACTGCCTAATAAATATTAAAGGCGAGATATGAAAGGCTCAGACTGCTTCCAAATAATTTAACCACATTCCAGAACAAAATTCAACTGTAAGAATACAGAATTTTCAAGCACCCAACAAAGTAGAAAAAAATCAATGTCTATCACCCATTTAAAAATTAGCAGGCATGAAAAGAAGTGAGAAAATACTGCACATAATGAAAAGAAAAAAATCAATCAATCAAAATGGACTGACTACTGACACAGATGATGGAATTAGCAGACAAGAACATTAAAATGAATATTATAGCTGCATTCCATGTGTTCAAAAAGCTACAGGAAAGATTGAACATGTTAAGTAAAACCTTAAAGGCATGCATGAAAAATACCAAGTTGACTCCAAGATTAAAACTGCCATGAAATAAGTGAGATGAGATAAAAATTAAACATGAAAGTAAATACGCACTTGATAGGATTAATAAGAGAGGAGACATTGCAGAAGACAATATTAGTGAACTTAAAGTTATTCCAATAATCCCAAATGAAACCTAGAGAGATTTTTAAAAAAGACATAAGGGGGAAGGATGTAGCTCGGTGGTAGAGTGCATGCTTACCATGCACGAGATCCTGGGTTCAAGCCCCAGTACCTTCATATAAATAAATTTTTTAAAAAAACTTTAATAAAAAAATTTTTAAAGACAAGACTATAGGAGGTAATTAGATCATGAGCGTGGAACCCTCATGAATAGGATCAATGCCCCTTATAAAAGGGACCTCAGAGAGCCCCCTCCTGCTTTTTCCACTATGTGAAGAAACAAAGAGAAAGAGTCAGTCTGCAACCCAGAAGAGGGCTGTCACCAAAACTCACCCATGCTGACACCCTGATCTTGGACTTCCAGCCTCCAGAACAGAGAGAAATAAATGTCTGTTGTCTATAAATCACCCCGTCTATAGTACTTTGTTACAGCAGCCTGAACTGACTATGCCAACTACTTTGGAAAGTCTTTTAAAGTTTCTTAAAAAGTTTAAATATTTGCCCAGCCATTCCACATCTCAGCTTTTCCTGAAGAGACATGAAAGCAGAAGTCCACACAAAGACGTATATGTAAATGTTTATACCAGCTTTATTGGAATAGTGAAAAACCAGCAACAAATCAAATGTTCATCAACAGGAGAATGCATAAACACACTGTGGTATGTATGCACACAGTGAAACACTAGTCACCAATAAGAAGAAATGAATTGTTGATGCAATATGTATAAACATCAAAATAATTCTGATTAGTGAAAGGAGCCAAACAAAAGAGTGTATACTGTATGATTCCATGCATATAAAACTATAGAGAATAAAAACTAATGTATAGTGACATAAAGAGAATATGTGGTTGCTTGAAGACAGGCAGAGAGGAAAGAATGGATTACAAATGGACACAAAGACACTTTTCAGGTGATAAATATATTCATTATTTTGATTGCCATGTTGGTTTCACAGGTATGTATGTATGTCAAATATTACCAAAATTAATTAAAAATTTGCAATTTATTGAACATGAATTATACCTCAATAAAGTTGTTTTAACAAGTAAAAGGCTAAAAATTAAAATTTAAAGGAGAAAAAAATTCAGCTATATTTCTGTGTCAAGCTAAATATACAGGCAAGTTTAAAGGTATAAAAATAGTTAATATTAGAGAAGTTTTCCAACAGAGTAATGATATTGACTCATTATCTACATATGTATAGTATTTGCTATTAACTGCTGAACAGATATCTAACATCTGTTGGGGCTTTTAGAAAAATATCAAAAACACTATGCTGAGTCAGTAATCCCACTCCTGAGCATGTACCAGAGAAAACTCTAATTCAAAAAGATTCATGCACTGCAATGTTCACAGCAGCACTGTCAACAATAGCCAAGACCAGGAATCAACCTAAATGTCCACTGACAGATGATTGAATAAAGTTGTGGTATATACATACATACATATATACAGCCATAAAAAGAATGAAATAATGCCATGGATGGACATACAGATTATCATACTAAGTGAAGGAAGTCAGATGGAGAAAGACAGATATATAGTATCATTCATATGTGGAATATAAAAAATATGACACAAATGAACTTATTTATAAAACAGAAAGAAACTCACAGACATAGAAAACAAATTTATGGTTACCAAAGGGGAAGGCGGAGGAAGGATTAATTGGGAGTTGGGGATTAGCAGATACAAACTACTATATATAAAATAGATAAACAACAAGCTCCTATTATATAGCACAGGGAAATACATTCAATATCTTGCAGTAACCTATAATGAAAAAGAATATTAATAAATATATGTGGGTGTGTGTGTAACTGAATCACTATCCTGTACATCAGAAACTAACACAACATTGTAAATCAACAATATTTCAGTTAAAAAAAAACACCGTATAAAGTCTATATATGCAGTTTACCTACATTACTATTAACAGGCTTAATTTCTACCAGGTAAGGAGAAAGATTTGTGTACAAATCTGTATCCCATAGGTGGACTCACATGGCCGTAGTAGAGGTGGGAGACATGAATCCATAAGCCACAACTCAGATGCATATCTCTATATGCTTCTAATGTCCTCATTATCGAGAACCTCCACACCACACCCATAATTATATATTGCTACACAAATAATCACTTGCCTTCCCTTATTTCAAACACAACAAATTGACACTTTTGCATTTTTTTCAGTTGTTATTTTGATTGTTTGGTTGGGAGAGATGCCTCCAATTTCCCTTTGTTTAAATTATTAACTGCTTCATTTTTCAAAAAAGTATTTTAATGAATGAATGAATATAAAAAACTTCAAGTTACTTTTATTATATAGGCCATTTATCACTTAAATTCTTCAATATTATCTAGCAACTTGGGATGGTCACAAGTGAATTTCAACCATTTAAAAAAATATTTTCTAGCAAAATTACTATACAGTTCTTTTTAAATTATAGACACATGAAAAGCTTATCTTTATCAGCTTTGGGCAGTAAAAGATGTTATTCTTTCCCAGAGAAAAGGAAATACGTGCTGAATAGGCAGTTGTTACCCACCAACTACATTGCTATATAGTATAATATTACTACACTGATTAATAGTAATTAAGTTATTTAAGAAACTGACTTACTGCAGTTATTTGTTCTAAAATCAGCATCGACCTAAGCTGTTAATTATTTCCACCATGCCTAACAGCAATTCCAAAGGCACTAACTGCAATCAAAGAGCATATGTAAATGAACTTACCAAAGAGGCACTTTTACGATGCATATTAAATGCAATGAAAATGTGAGAGTTGGAAACTTAAAAATAAAATTAACACAGGGAACATTACAAATTAAGGGTGCCCACACTATTGCTGATTTTCACATTATGCATATGTCAGATTAAAGGAATGAAATAAGTATTGCTTAGCTGTGCAGTAACTGAGAAACTTGATTTGAATGTATAAATCTGTGAAGGGCACAAAATTCAATAGAAAACATTGAATATTATTGGGAGGTGAGGTATAATTAGAAACATTAAGAGGGCACGTATTACAAAAACTGATGGGCAAGTGTAAAGTTCTAGACTTTATTATAAGAGCTGTCAGCAAATCCATATTGTTTCCAGGCTTCTAAGAAGCCCCCAAACCACAAAGACTAGCAGTAGGCTCAATGGAAGAGCGCAGGTTTTGAAGTCACAGAACATTGGAAACTCTAGCCTGGCTTCACCATTTATTTGCTGTGTAACATTAGGCAAGTTACCTAGCCTCTCAGATCCTCAGTTCCTTCACCCATACCCAATAGCAATAATAAAGAAAAAAGTACCTACCCCCATAGGATTGTAATTCAGATTGAATGAAATAATACGCACAGGAAGTACTGAACACAGTGCTCAACAGTAGAGCTTAGTAAATGGTACCTGCCCTTATTAAGCTTATAGTGTTGGGCTTTTTTCCAACTTTCAGAAACACACCGTTGAGCCAAATCTAGAAGATGACTGGATTTTCTAGATCCACTTTCTATACTGTAATACTGAAATATTTAAATACAAGTGCTCCTAGACAACTATGTTTATCATTTAAACTCACTAAGGAAAAATATCATTTCTTATACTTTTTTGTAGTCCAAGAGTAGGATACTTCGCACAAATTAATTTCTTAGGAAATTTTGGTGGGTTTTATTCCAAACAAATTGTAATTGATCAATTCTCTATAAACAAATATTCCTCCACAATTTTACGAAGAACTCTGTAACAGGAAAATATCTGTAAGATGCTACAAGAACATATTTCACAGTTATCTCAGGAATTTACTGGAAATTCAGACATTCAAAGATAGGTGGGGAATTCTACAATCCTATCTGTTCGAGCATCAACACACAGTTTATGTATTATAAAACATTCTTGATTCCTCCATTGTCTTTGCCCTTACATCCAGTCAGTTACAAGGTCATAAACATCTTAGACTCCACCCACTGCTCTCCAGGTCCACTGCCACTTGCCAGGTCAGGACCCAAGGTTTCCCACCCAGATTTCTATTTTAGCTTCTTACCTAGTCTTCCCTTCCAGGCTTCTCTGTCTCATTTCAATTTTATATGTATCAGCTGGTATGATCTTTTCTAAAATGCATGCTATTTCTCCCCCTAAATCCCTGAAGGGCAACTATTTCCCTCAGATAAAATTATGAAGATGTTAGCACTGCATATAAAGTCCTCAGAGTGAGCTGCTCTGTACTCAAGCCTTCAGCCACATCTATTGCCACTCTCCTACCCCCACTCCCTGCCCCAAATACAAATCACACTCCAGTTAGAATAAACTGCTTCAATTCCTCAAACACACCATTCTTTCTAACACACTCATTTCCCTCCATCTGGAGCACTCTTTTTCTTCTTCCTCATCTAGTTAACTCCTACTCATCTTTTAGGTCTAGACTTAGAAGTCACTTCTTTTGAAAAAAATCCCTCCAGAGCCACTAAGTTTGGATTAGTTCGTCTCTTGTAAGTGAAGAGAAGTGATTTATTTAATCACCTACTCCCTCAAGGAATGTTTCTTGAGTGCCTACTACTTACAATCTCTGTTCTAGGCACGGGGATTCAGGAATACAGATAACGTTCAAACCCTCCAAAAACTTCTAGATAATGGAATAGGCAGAAAATTTTAAAATAAAAAAATCTATCAGATGGTCATCAGTGTCTTGAAGCAAAAAGAAATCTGAATAAGGGGAATAGGACATGTCCAGTTGAGTTGTGATGGTTGCTGATAGGATGTCAAGGAAAGCTTTAGAGAGAAGATGACATTTGAACAGAGACCTGAAAGAGATGAGGGTGCGAGTACGGAACTTTGAGGAAAAGGAGTGGCAGGCAGTGGGAGGGGCACATGGTATGTCCCCCAGTAGGAAAGGACTTGGCTGCTGGCCTAATTTGAAGAACAGCAAGGAAGCTAGTGAGGCTGGAGCGGATTAAGAAAGGGAGAAGACATGAGGTCAGAGAGAGAACTGGAGGAGGGCAGATCATTTCAGGCCTCAGAAACACTATAAGACCTTTAGATCCGCTACTACACCAAATGGAAAGCCAAATGAGGGCTTGAAAGGGTAAGTGGGCCACATAACCTGACTTACACTGTAGAGTCATGAGTAGAAGCAAGGAGACCCATTAGGCTGTTGCAATGCACACGATGAGAGCTGTCGGGGACTTCAAGTAGCAAGGAGTCGTCAGATTCCAGATGTATTTTGAAGGTAGGACCAACCGAATTTAACTGACAGATGAGATGTGAGAGATGAAAATCAAAGGTGTCTCCAAGTTTTTTGATTTGAGTAACTAGATGGATGAAATTCTCATTGCTGAAATGAGGAATGTTGCAAAAAAAGGGAGGAAGCCTGGGAAAGGCGAAGAA
Organism: Vicugna pacos; assembly: GCF_048564905.1. Lineage (NCBI taxonomy): Eukaryota > Metazoa > Chordata > Mammalia > Artiodactyla > Camelidae > Vicugna > Vicugna pacos. The sequence continues at coordinate 38,037,705 of NC_132989.1, forward strand.
GACAAAGTGGATTACCTAAACGTCATTCAAGTGGTGGCATAGAGTCAGCAGTTGCATAAACAAATCTGCAGTTTGGTGGTGAAATCAGGATACAGATATTCAATATGAGTCATGCAAATCCTGTATGAGATCACCTAGGAAGGAAGGGAAATAGGAAAGAGACGAAGCCCCAGGACGGAGCCCTCATTTGGGAAGATGCGGAGAAACTAACAAAAGAGATCAAAAAGGCATGATTGGTAAAATAAATACAAAGAGCGCGTGATCTCCTGAAAGCTGAACAAAGGAAGTATTGTAAGCAGAAGTGATCACTGTGTCAGTTGAGGCTGATAGGTCAAGTAAGGTAAGACTAAGACATAACCATTTAATTTGGCAATACATAGGTCACTGGTGGTATTTAGAAGAGGTATTTTGATGGAAATGTAAGGTGAAAACATGCTTATATACAGTTTGGGAAAGAACAAGAGAGAAAGTGGAGTCATTGATTACTGGCCAGTTTTCCTGAGGAATTTTTCTATAAAGAGGCACAGAGATAAAGCACTATGGCTGGAAGAAAATGTGGGCTCAAGAGAAGGCTTCTTTTTAAATTAGGGAGTTTAAAAATGTTTGTGTGCTAATAGGAAGAAATGAATGAATATTCTGTAGCAAGAGGATCATTTACGATATTTACCAAAGGGCTTACTAAGACTGAACATTTGTGGTTATGCCAAAACTAAAGGAATATTCTACAATCAACCTTTCAGAACAAAGGTTTTCTTTGCAAAACAGTAATTATAAAACAAACAACAATAAAAGGGACCAGACTTATAAGTCATTTCAAACATTTCTATCTGTTCTATTATCACAAGGATTAAATGGTTCATTTTCAAACATTAAGGCAATATAGTCACAGATTTCACTTCTGCTAAAATTTTCTTTAAAACCACGAAGAACAGAATTGGCATAATACTCTTTCCTGTCTTCCACAACAAGTATTTATAATATCTACACCAACGACTTGGGACAGAAAGAGATCAGTGGACAAGGAGATTATGATACAAATATTCATTTATCTTTATCTAATGCTTTATTCTTCCTAAAGATTTTTTAGTGATTAGCTTACAATTTTGCTATGAATATCAGCAGACATGTTTTTCTGAGAAACCATACGGTACTTCTTATAGGAATAAGGGTGAGAAGCAGTAAGGGACATCTGGGACTGGGAATAACTCAGTTACTAGAACAACAGAAAGGCAACCATAACCTCAACAACTACCAGTTACCAAATACCTGATATCTGCTCCTTGCTGTGCTTGGTGCTTTCCAAGCATTGGTTCTACTTTTCACAAAAATCTCTGACTCCATATTATTATCCTCATATGAAAGATGCAGGGACTGATATTCAGAGAGAATATATGACTTGAGGAATGCTTCCAACTAAGTAAGATATAGAGCTGGAGAATCAAACTCAGAACTGCTTTGTTCCAGAATATACCTCTGTCCAACACATACTTATCAATGTTCTGCAATTAAATAGGTTAAATCTATGTATAATTCTAAAATAGTTCTCTCTCTTTATATTTTATCCTACTATCCATATTTTCCTAAAAACTATTCTATCATCATTGCAGATAAATATTAAACAAGTATACCGACCTCTAATAGTAAGTACCTACTCTTCTAAGTTTCCATTGGCTTAAAGAGAACAGTCTAATGGCAGCTCTGTCTCACACTTGACCCAAACAAAACTGTGATGCCTGTAAAGGGTCCATAAATCACAGTTCTCATTAGTATGCTATGTATCCTTTGTTTAACTATTCTGAGTTTTTCTTTCTTACATAATTGCATTCTGAGAAAATGTAAATGTTAAACATGAGCAAGCATCACATTGCTGTGACAATAAAAGACATTTTTTGATTTGGTGACGAGAGAAGTGGCAAAGTTAAAAACAGGAAGGTCTGAGTGGAGTCTTTTATAGGCATATAAAATTTAAATGACAGAGCCCTTTATAATCCTGCCAAAATGTAAATTCTTGAGTATATGAAAGACCAGAAGCTTTGTCTGTTTAAAACTGACAAAATACATCAGACTTTAATTGGCAGTAGAGTGATAATGGAAAGGAGATGTGGCTTAATTGGAGTTCTCTCCCTGAAAAGACAGAGCTTCGTGGTGTCACTTTAATTATTTCTAGCCATTAATCCTGCAATCATATATTACTTTCTCCATTTATTATACCAGGAAGCACTCTCTGCTGTAAATGCTATGATATTTAAAAAGCAAATGCCCAGTGAAAACAAAGAGAACCAGACTAGATTCATTGCCTTAGCAAACTGCTCTGGAGAAACATAAACTGACTTTTAAATCATGAATGCTCAGGATGAAGAACATGGCTAATTTAATTATTAACAATGAACACTCTGGATTCAGACTACCATTTAATCTAATCATTACTCTTCCCTGTTGTATTAATTAATTATTTAAGTAGTTAATGTGATACTTATGAAGTTTCCTTTTAACATGAGTCTTTGATTGCTTCTACACGGCGGGATAAATATATCACTAAAAACATACTACAATAATGGCCCCTGGTAGCAACTGTAACTGACAGTTTTACCCAGAATGGGAAGTACTCTAAAAGGAAGACATGGTCTTAAGCCTTCCATGAACCATTCATTCCATGTATAAGTCATAGTAATTACATTGTTTTCCTTTGCTTTTTGAAGAACCCATAGATGCAACAGATTCTTTTTTTTAATACATTCTTCTTTAATTTTTACTGCTTATAACTATATGCACTGTATAAGATTTTGATGCTCACTGATCTAAATGTAATTAATTGACACTGAAGTCCATGTATTTATCTAATTTTAGAATTCCCATTTCCCACCCATTATTCAGAGGCTTAAATTTAATTTACAAACAGTTAAATTTATATTTTTAGCCACTTTTAAAGGTAAATGTGTCCAATCAGTATTTTACTTCCAATCATAATTTCTAAGTATCATGCTGTAAAATTAAAATCAATAAATGAACCATTACAGCCTAGCCCAGAAATATGCCAAAAAGTGTATTTTAGTGGGAATCAAGTATAACCTCAAAATAAAAATTATCTTAATTTTCAAATGCCTGCTCATTCCTCTAGTTCTTTTTGTAGAGATTTCCAGATTACAATAACTCTCTGTTATTACATTAAAAATTGATGTTTATTGAGTTGCATAAAGTTGGCTGATTTTTCCCAAGTGCTCCCAAAGCAAAAATGTATTTCACTGTCTTCACATTTGGGCAGAAAACCAAATATAAATTGTTGATGGCCATTTGAGATCCTTTTAGGACTGGACAGCACGTAACACTGAATTAAAAATATAATGCCAGAACGTATCTAAACAGGACTATCCTCAAATATTAATGTTTTCTAAGATCTCTACTTTTAGGAGAAAAATATTAGGAATTTATTTTAATAGCCAGTTTCCAATATTGCTGCTGGTGTAACAAATTCAAACTTATTTCCTATATGTGTGGCCTTCTACAGTAAGCATCTGCCTAGACATGAACCTTATATAAACTTTATGTCTAGACATGGAAGAATCTTCAACAAAAGCAAAACTGAGTTATGCTCAGAGAATAAGGCACGAAAGTTAAATCATCTTACAGAAATTTCTGACAACTAGGACTAAAGACAAAGAGGTTATTTTCTGGCCAACTAGTCACAACCATGGAATAGAGAAGTAATTAGGAGTATGTGCTCTGAAATCTCAACACCTGACTTCGAAGTCTGAACCATCACATGTTCGCTGTTTAAACTTAGTAAAATAATAAACTTTCCTCTGCAGCAATTCCTTCATTTGTGTAAGAGGATAATAATTATATCTATTCACAGGTTTGGTGTGAGCATTAAATGGAATAATGAATGTACAGCACCTACAAAAGTTACTAGCATATAATAAATTTTCAATAAATGTTACATATTCATAATAATAATTATTATACACTTTTCTTTTACTCAATTTATTCTGCATGTACTCTGACTACTTTGATCTAGTATATGGGTGTGGTACATTGCTGGTCTATATACAATTCTTGCCATTCATACTTCTGGAAAAATTAACCCATAACACACTATGATGCCTTTTTATATTCCAAAAGTATCTTGTAAACATTGGGAAAAAAACACATAAAGAATTTTCCCATCCTCTGTCTCTACTTCTATTCCTCAGATGTAACCAATATAATAAAGAGCTTGGTGTACATCCTTCCAAATATTTTTCTATGCTCTTCATTATCTCTAAATACCTTTTCTAGATTATGGTTTGTTCTAGAAATAGGGAGCAACTTAGATTATGGGAATGTTAGACTCTATGTGTTGGGCATAGTTTATATTTTCATGGCTTGACTTATTCTAATCTTCAGTCATTTTTTTCATCTCTTCACTGTGACATAGATAAAATAGTCGAATTGACCATGAGAGGAAGTTGACTGGAACGGAGGAATGCAGAAAGGCTGGGAAAAAGTAAGACTACATGATATATATTTATACTATGGATGCATATTATAAAGTGAGAGCCAAACTATAACAGCCAGAACTTTTATAAATAGATGATGTGCTTGTGAGAGGGACATAGTTCATAATCACTCCAACGCACTTCATTAGACATTTAATAAACACTCAACTGTTCTATTAGTACCAGGACAATGAACAGGAAGAAAATAGATCATCAAGGAGGAATCACTCCCACAAAATGAAATTACCAGCATAAACTTGATTAAAAGATGAAATACTACAGCACAAATCTGCATAAAATCGATTATTATGTGACTTGGAAAATTCATTGTAAGAAAGCAAAATGGATGTTGAGTACTTGAATTGACAGTCAGTTGTCTGATTTCAAATGTCTCTGGCAAAAGAGACTGAACCCCAAGAACACCTTTTAAATATCTCAAGCTACAAATGCTTATAGAACAAAGGCAACTTCAGAATATACCTTAATTTTAGCAAAGGGGGGAAATTACATTTGAAGCTCACAATAGTTTTCATTTAAATGCATTCATTAAACATGTATAAACTATACACACATTTGCTTTCAGTGAAATACGGTATCTATGAACTATTTTAATTAGTTACATAACACAATGCTCATCCTACAGAAGTGAAATTAATCTTAGATTGAGCGTCTACTTTTCATTCTCTCCCTATAAGGTTTAGTTCAAATATGTGCCTTTATAAACTCTCGAACCTTGTGTTTCTGACTTAACTCAGGAAGAGAAATCTTTTGAGAAGATAGAGCAGCATTTCTTACAGTTAAAAATTTTTTTAAATATTAGATTCACATATAGTTTCATGAATTACGACAGTTGAAACAAATGATAGAAAAGCATTCTCAATGTCAGTAAGTCTTTTTTTTTTTCAAGTTTTGATATACTGGTTGAACTAAGCAGTTTTAAAGTGGTATGAAATTGGAATTTTAACAAATCTAAGAGGTCCCTTTATGCTATACTTTAAGGCTGACCTCCCCAAACTTTGAAAGTTAGTAGGATGAACACAAATAGTATTAAATCTGTTAGTTTCAAAAAGAAAAACAAGTGATCTCCACAAAATGAACACAAATAGTATTAAATCTGTTAGTTTCAAAAAGAAAAACAAGTGATCTCCACAAAATCTCACACAGCCCGGTTTTTTTTTTTCAAAAAACAGATTGATTATCCTTAAACATGTATTATCTTTCAGCCCATTGGTATTCTATAATAAATTTAGGCATCGCTGCATTTAGTGAAATAAGTGATTTCTTAGTAATTGACAAGATCAAGGCCAAAATATTTCATGTTTTGCTACTAAAAAGCAACCAAGATGAGAATCATTTATTGGCTATCCAGGATCATCTAAATAAAACAAAGAACACTAATTTTCAAAGCACTGAATTTGCTCGGACACCAGGCTCTCTCCTGCCGTAAGAGTAGGATAAGATCTCCTACAATATCCATCCTTGCCTCTTGCCTTAGAAGTGCCCCCGATTCCAGCTGTCCCTCTGATCCCCTGATCCACTGGGTACTGTTTGCCTTTGCTGTGCTATTTCCAAGACATGAAATGCAGTTGCTTTTTCTCCACTTTTTCTTACTGTGCTTGTTCTAAGTCTCAGCTCAAAGTTCCGTCTCCTCCAGGAGGGCTCCCACATTTCCTTCGTTGCCTCCTATCTCGGAGCATAGAGCTCATTCATCACCTTGTCTATGAATCCACAGTGCTTTACTCATGGTGCTCTTCAAGCACACCAAGGATTTCTTTGCACAAAGACCCACAATAAAATATTTTTGACCCTTTCAAATGAGGGGAATAAAGACTGGTCATGACATAGTCACCAGTTTATCTGCTTTGAGTTGCACACAATTTGAACAGAGTTGGGTTATGGATTGGACAGGTCAATGGCAGAGGAAGGAGAAGACAACTAGCAATTCTTCAACATGAACTTTGTGCCAGGATATAACCTAGCTAATTTTATATCTATTAAGAACTGTAATTCTAAAAATAACCCTGTATATTAGGTGTCTTTATACAGCTGACCCTCAAACAACCAGGGACGGGGGTTGGGGGGGTTGGGGCGGTTGGGGCATCCTCCCTCCGCATAGTGGAAAATACCCCTATAATTTAAAGTAGCCCCATATACACAGGAGCCTTCGTACACACAGGTTCCTCCATATCTGCTGGTTCCTTCTTATCCGCCAGATCCTCATCTGCGAATTCAACCAACCACGGGTGGTACTATATTTACTACTGAAATAAATCTACCTATAAGTGGACCCTGGCAGTTCAAACCCGTGTTGTTTAAGGGTCAACTGGGCACCATTTTCTTAGTAGAAAATTGGAACTCAGAGAGACACTTGCTTTGCCTACCCCAGTGGTAAATCTGAGTTGCTAATCAAAGCATAAATCAGTTGACTCAAGGCTGATAGGCAGTATGGTACAGTAGCTAAATGCATCTGAAATTTCGAAAGCAGACAAATTTAGGCTTGAATCCCTATTCTGCCAATTATGAGCCAAGAAACTTTAGACGAGATCTATATCTCACTCAGCCTCAGCTGCTCCAGGTGCACTATGGGGACAATAGCGATACCAACCTCTCAGGGGTTCCGTGTAGGGTGTCAGATTCCCATGAGATGAATGGCACAAGTAATGTAGTGTCAAGTCCATCTTCTTGAAATTATACTATTTCCTTCTTGTAAAACTTCTTCAAAGGAGAAGTTGCAGTTCTAAAGTGTGATTTACTGTTTATGTATGTGGGGTTTTAAAGGATTGTGGTCTATAATGTTATAGACAACAGGGGTTCTTTCTTACTAATTCTTGCCCCATAACCTCCTTCTCATTTCTTAAGCCAGATGTAAAAAGTTCTCCCTGGATTAAAAATAAGATTGGTGAAAGCAGGATGCAAAATGTATACTCCTTAGAAGAGGGGACGGATTTATTTGAACTGACTTTATGGGGTTTCTTTTAAGCTTTAATTTCAAGTAGTGTTAGTCCTTTGCTCCTCTCAAGTCCAGAAGTTCACACGTCAAGAACTACATTTCCCATAGGCAAGTTGAAACAGGAAGCAACCCAGTAAAGAGTAGCTGGGCTCCAAATACAGTTACCTCACACTTGTCTCCAATGTCTAGGATAGTAAAGAAGAAGGCACATCAGAGGCTGCCACCCTGACACAGGATCCATGGAGCACCAAGGAAACAACAAAGTTTAATCCAAGGGATGAAAATGTGCTCACGCCACCAATGCAAAGCCATGAGACACTCATTTTGAAGCCTGGCTGTTACTGAGAAGTCCCAAATGATGCCCTTCCATCAGCTCCTCACTCTGACTGACTTCAGGAAAATCCTCTTCTGCTCCCCAGCTTCCCTAACTTCTTCAATTTCACAAAGATTTTATGGGTAATAATGAGACTGCCTAGGTTGTGTTTCAGGTTTCTTTTTCCTTTGTTTTATATTGAAGTGTAGTTGATGTACAATGTTAGTTTCAGGTTAGGTTTCTTTTGTATTCCTTTAGTATTGTTAAAAAATAAATTCAGGCATATTAAATTTTAAGAAAATTTGGTTAGTGCCAAACTAGTAGCAATTCAGAGCAAACAGAAACAAGGAGAAAACTTTCACAGAGAAAAAGTGGAAGCAAAGTTAGGAAATTATGGAATGGCTATAGCTTAATACCTAGTTGGCTATTTGTGACTGTTTGTCTTTAGGCTTGGATTTCATAACCCTGAGGCAACTGCAGGTTTAAATTTTGCTTTGTTCAGGTAGGTGCCAGGGCATTAGAGACACCTCAGTCTAAAGCTTTCCTTGTTTAATTATTTTAACATATTTAAAATATGTTTGCATTTTCTAGTCATATTAGATGAGACCCAAATTAATTTTAACAAAATAAAAATTTACAATCAGGTTAAATTAAAAACAAGAATTACTTCCAAGAAATAGGAAAAAAATGTGCCATCCAGAGGGAAGTACATAATAAAGAAAGACTGAACTTAAAATGTCTTGGCTTTTTCATTTTTTAAAATAATTTTTATATAATTTTTAAAGGTTATTTTTCCATTTACAGTTATTACAAAATATTGGCTACATTCCCTTGTACAATACATCCTTGAGCCTATCTTATATCCAATAGTTTGTACCTCTCACTCCCAATCCCTATATTGCCTTATCCCCTCACTTCTCCCCACTGATAACTAGTTTGTTCTCTGTACCTGTGAGTCTGTTTCTTTTTTGTTCACTAGTTTGTTCTATTTTTTAGATTCCACATGTAAGTGATATTATACAGTATTTGTCTTTTTCTGTCTGACCTATTTCATTTAGCATAATGTCCTCCAAGTACATCCATGTTGCTGTAAATGGCAACATTCCATTCATTTTTATGACTGAGTAGTATTCCATTGTGTATATATACACTACATCTTTATCTATTTATCTGCTGATGGACACTTAGATTTCTTCTCTCTCTTGATATTTACATATAATACTGCTATGAGCACTGGGGTGCATGTATCTTTTCAAATTAGTGGAGGGATTATTTTTGGCTACATACCCAGGAGTGAAATTGCTAGGTCATATAGTAGTTCTGCATGTTCTATAGTTTCTTTATAATATTAAAAGAAATATTTTTATGGAGAAGATAGTCAGTTGGATTTGTTCACTTTTTTATCTATTTAATCATGGTCAGAATCTCCCTTTCACTGTCCACTCTTAAGTATTCAGTTTTCCAAGCTCCATCTGAAACATAAAACATGATCAGGCTAGTACCTTTCCCCTACAATTTATCCAAGTTTTAAGTTATTCAACAACTGTCATATTAATTATGTCTATCTGTTAAACTACTCCCACAAATCCTATAGATAGTCTTTGAAGTGAAGCATTCATTTTATATTTATTTATATTTCATTATCTTCTGGAACATTTTATTAAGAAAAGCAATCATAAGGTTTGACTTATACGATAAATCACCTTATATTCACAGTCCTTCCTTTATGCTTGCTTAGTCACACTCATCTTCATAATGTTATATGTTGGAGAAGAGGAACATTGCTGCTTATCCAGTTTGCCAATATTCTGCTACCTTCGCTACATTTTACTCTCATTTGAAGCTACAGCTAGGTTAATAAATTTAACTTTTAAAATGTTATTGTTTAGTTATTTACAGCATAGAATTAAATTATAGAGAAATGTAAAGAGACCAGTTGAGTCTATTTTTGGAGTATTTTAGACACATGGTACTTCTTGTATGGCAGTTCTTTAATGGCAGAAGTGGCAAAAAATTTATGTGTATATAATACACATTTACATTACATATTATATATAACATATATATGTGCGTATATGTGTGTATACATATATATAAGTGTACTTATTTGTATATATTTATGTCTGTATGCATTTAGGTGCTTAAATTAAGGTTACCTGAAGTGAAAAGATATGAGACCTTTCACTCATTTAATCAGTATTCACTTAACTGCTACAGCTTGCCAAGCATTGTTCCAAGCTCCCAGCAGACAGGTTACAGAGTTGAAGAAGGTGCAGCACCATGACACAGATATGCACAGGATACTTGGGGAAACAAATTTTTAGCCTAATTCTTTTAAAATTCTTATAGCAAAAGGAGTAAGAGAAATTTTCCAAGGCTCTCAAACTGAGATTTAAAGTTTAAGTAAGAGCTAGACAAAAAAGTCTAGGAAAGACACTTATGGTAAGGAAGTATAAAAGTGTCCATTGTTTTTAATCTCAAAGTTGTCAATGGTAATTTGGCAAAATCAAGAATGCAGGCAGAAATCAGAATGCAGGAAAGTGTGTGAACAGTGAGGAAGAGGGGGCAATCAAATAAAGACAACTGCTATCAGAAGCTTGGATAGAAAAAGACAGACAATGAAGATTAAAAGTATGAGAAGTTTTGTGTTTTTCTGTTGAAGATGTGTATTACTTGGATGTTGTTCTATGCTGAGATGAAAGAACCAGTAGAGAAACAAAGGTTAAAGAGATTGTTAATTGATAAAGGTCCCAAGGATTAAAAAAAAAAAGAATAGAAGGGGATTGAATAATTTGCTTTAAAGGAAAAGGAATAGTCCTCTTCAGCATTTGGAGAGAAGACAAAGGAGTAACTGTAAATAAATAAACTTAATCACATAAAGAAAGAAAGTTAAGGAACACAAGAGATCATTTTTTCATTTTAAGAAGAGGCAGAGTTGTCTCCTAAGACAGAAGGGAGATTGGGTGTTTAAGGAGTGTTGTGACAAGGAACAGACAAGAAACCTGAAGGATGAAAGACTGTCAGCTAGCACTAGGGTCCCAAAGAAACTGAGGTAGTAAACCATGAATTCACAGGGACACTAACTTTCATATTTGGGTGATTTCCTCAAGCTAATTTACAGCTCAGCACATGATCAATAGGGTGGATGCTCTGAAAAAATTGAGGAGTTTAATGTTAAGGCTACAGTAATATAATGGTTGAGTTCATCAAGGAGACATGGATTGATGGAAAATAAGTAAAGTCATGAAGAAATGATGGCTCCAAAGAACAGGTCCAACACTGGAGATCTTGATGAGGTTGGTGTAGAGCTGAAATGACAGAAGTTCATGATGAAAGTCTGGTGTGTTGGAAGAGACTTCAGTGGTGATAGGATATGAGTGTTATGGGCTGTTTTGTGTTTGTATGTTGAAGTCATAGCCTCTAAGATTTTAAAATGTCACTATATTTTGAAATTAAGTTCTTCAAAGAGATAATTAAGTTAAAATGAGGGCACGGGTGGGGGGTTGGCTAATGTAATATGACTGCCATCCTTATAAGAAAAGTAGATTAGGACACAGACATGCACAGAGGAAGACCATGTGAAGACAGAGGGAGAAGACTGCCATTTACAAGCCAAGGAGAAGAGGCCTCAAAAGACATCAACCCTGCCAACACCTTGATTTTGGACTTCCTGACTCCAGAGCTGTAAGAAAATTAATTTCTGCTGTCGAAGCAACCCAGCCTGTGGCACTTTGTTATGGCCACCCCAGCAGACTATAACAATGAGTAACAGGAATTCCCAAAGCAGTGATGAGGAATTTATCCAAAAAGACCCTCCATATCTCCTGCCTCCACAAGCAAGATGAGAGACATCTGCAAAAGCTGACATGGGATAAAAAGGGGTGCATCAGCTGGACATTCTACTCATTAACGTAGTGTAAAAATGTATTTTCAGCTAAATATATGCAAATCAAATGTGTTAATAAAACTTTGGGCTTGCATGCTATTTTTTGTTTATATATCCACCTTGGTTATAAGTCTGGAAGCTCCTTGAGAGCAAGGATTAGGTATTACTATCTTAACATTTCTGATGTCTTCAAAGTGCCTGCACATAGGAATTATCTGCAAAAGTTAAAGTTAAACTAAAAGATACACTGCTTGGAATATAAAAGACAGTGTGGTGTATTTTGTAATACAATCTCAGAAAAAAACACATGCAATAATACATGATAAAGAATTTATACATATAAAGCTTATTATCTAAGTTCCTTTTGGCAGCAGGTATAGGCAACAGAGGCTGTAAATATATAATTTGATATTGTAAATTACAATCAAAGAAAATTTAAAAGATAAGTTGGCTATCATAATCACAAAGGCAATGTATGTATTTCTTCATTCCTTTTAATGGCAAAGAGAATAAGAGAGATGGAATGATGAAGTGGTACTTTCATTGTTGGCATGTTTCTAGGCACCTTGGATAATATGCCAAAGTAACAAGGGGCAGATGCTATTAAAGATACACAGCATAAAATCACAGCAGAACTGGTCATTTTCTAGAGTGCTTGGAGACCACATAACTTTCTGAAAGATCACATACAATACTTTCAATCTCAAAATTTATAGCCAAAAAGTCCTTGATCATATTAGCTCCATTGCTTTTTGTCTGTGTTTCACTGTAATCATGATGGATTTTCTTAAGATATACCTTTCATGTTCAGGTACAAATAACATAAGATATGATGAATGCTTGGCACTAAATTGGATTTTTTTTCATACGCAGGAAAACACTCATAAGGCAGACAGCAGCCACATTAACATTCACAAGAGAGTGGCTTTTTCAAGGAATCAGCATACAGTAAAATACTGAAAATCTAGTGCAGTGTCAAGTTCATACAGGCGAATGAGAAAGTAGCTGTCTCAGCCAAAGTCTCATGGCTTTAAAAGTGTACTGCTGCTGTCTGGGATGCAGTCTGAAAGTTACTGCTGTAGAGGGGAGCTATGAACACTAGATGAGAGGGAGGACCCCTGGACACCCCGAGTCTCACTCTGAAACACTCATTTAATGTCTAATCCCTGTATTTACAGTAAAGGTGCCCACAACAAACTGTCTGCTTCCTGGTAATTTTATCAAACCACTGAACTAATCAAAACAAGAACACATACAACTTTAGGGTGCTTTTCCTTCCTAGACTTGATTCAAACCTAAAAATAGGAAGAATCAATAAAATTATTTTGGAAATGGAATTTGCAGAAATTTTTATATGATCATGGGATTTCAGCATTAGAAAATATTTTAAAAGACACTTAGATCCTACCCACATCCAAAGGTCAAACAAATCCCCTGACATCAGGGATTCTCAAACTTTTGAGTTGTCTCAGAATTACCTAGAGGGTCTGTCAAAACACTGATTGCTTGGCCCTCCCCTCAGAGTCTTTGATCCAGTTAAGTCTGAAATGGGACTGGAGGATTTGCATTTCAAGTAAGTTCCCAGATGACAGTGAAGGCACTGGTCTGGGGATCACACCTGGAGAACTTTACGACTTTGAGCCTTTGTCTGATCATCTTTAGTGGTGAAGAATCACTAACTCAGTTCAACAAATAGCAATCAAGGTCTGCTCTACGATCGGCATTGTGCTGCAGTGTACAAACAATAGAAAGCAGTTACTGATCTCGAAGAGCCTTAGTTTAGTGGGAGAAACAGAGGATTTCAATCTAATATATTAAATAACACAAACATAGACACAGGGTGTTATGAGAGTAAAAGGAGGGTTCAGGGATGCCTTCCTGGAAGGCATGTCACACGAACAGCAGCGGGGAAGGCACAGAAACGGGACATAGCTAGGTATGCCAAATGTAGGCAACAGAGGTTATAAACTTACAATTCTGTATTACAAATTATAATTTTAAAAATTTTTAATTAGTTGGCTACTGTAAACATAAAGGATCTATATGCATTTCCTTAATTCTTGTTAATAGTACTTAAGAAATCAAATACGACAGGTCCTACCTATCTCCATTAATTCTACATATGATTAAATATTTCATTAGAAAAATCATCTGTTTATGAGAATAAATTTACCATGTTTACAGAGCACTTACTGTAAGAATGTCCCAAAGTCCCAGAAAATTCCTTTCCACTTAAGGGGACATGAATATTGTTTTTATGTTGCTTTCCCAAAGTGAGGCAAAAGCATTTCATCTTGTTTTTAAATGAAAACAAAAAGAAAGGTGCCTTCCCAGAGGCACTTTCAATACAACATAGAGTTGACCCTTGAATGAGAAGAGGGTTAATCTGAGTATAATTTATAGTTGGCCCTTGGTACCCATGGTTCCTCCGCATCCACTGAGCCAAGCAACCAGGGATTGCTTAGAACTGTAGTACATACTATTGAAAAATATCCACATATAAGTGGGCCTAGGCAGTTCAAACCTCTGTTGTTCAAGGGTCAACTGTGATTATACTTGAGTCAGCCCACAGGGGCCCTTAGAAGTCAAGTAATAAGGGGTCACGTATCCTCTTTGTGAAAGCTTTTAGGAGGGAAGTAGGCCGCAGAGCCTCACCATCCTCATCACTTCCATCAGGCTTCCTCCTGCCCTGCTGGAACCCCAGGGGAGGGCAAAAGGGCCTCTTCATCCATGAATTTCAGCGCCACAGTGGAATGTGTTGTGACAGAGCATGATAAAAGAGCAGAGAACTATTAAACGACTAAGATGTTCTCCAGGCCTGAGGGAAGCCAGCAGTCAGCCCAGTTCATACTCAAATTCAGCATGCTGGTGTGACAAGGGGAGAGCTTGTAAAGCATGCACAATGTTGAGTCAAAGACTCTAGATACCACTGCACTTATACCAAGATCAAAAATAAGCATAACTAAACTATAGAGATAAATATCAGAATAATAGGTTACCTCTGGGGAGGAAAAAAGGATCGTGACTGAGAGGGGGCAGAAGGATGCTTCTGGGGTGTGGCAGCATTCTATTCCTTCACATGAGTGGTGGCTCCATGAGTATTACATTCTGACGACTCATTGAGCTGCAAATGTGCTTTGTATACTTCTATGTGTGGGTTGTACTTCATAATAAAAGAGCTTTAAGAAAACAAAACCAACTTATGGAAACTTCCCTTCCTCTTACTTAGTCAGAAGCTTTGCTCCTAAATAAATCAACTCACATAAATATGGGCCACAGTGCATCTTTATTTGGGGTAAATTGTCTGTTTTCCAAGTGAAACAGAAAGCTGTTGTTTCCATTCAGATAAGAGATAATTAGGGACAGAATTGAAGCAGAGAGGTGGGAATAGTGAAACAGGATAAATTCAAAGAATTCACAGAATAGCCCTAACAGGACTTAGTAACTAATTAAAAAGTTGTCAGGGTAAATGTTCCAAATAACTCCAAAATTTCAGACTCGAGTGGCCATGTGCTCAGTGATGCTTTTGACCAATAGAGATAATCTGGGACGCCTGTTTTCCTTTCTAGGCCGTATTACCTGCTAAGCTAGAAATGTGCATAAGGTTAAATATCTGCTTTTTCAAGGAAAGATTCCATCTTGCTGTGTTCCTGCCTTAGTTGAAAAACACAAATTGACTGTCATCCAGGCAGAACTTATTAATGCTTTAGCAATGGCTAAGGAGTGCTTAAAGAAATTTTGCTTTCTTTTGTTTTTCATTTTCACGTTTTTCAAAGCGATGTGCTCACAGGAAGATATGAGACTAATTTAAACATGAAACTAAGGTAAACCAGATCAGACCTGGCCGTTAATTGAATAAGGAGAAGAAAAGGAGGCAGTTAACAAACAGTGGCACTGAAATTGGATGTGCAGTCTTTCTCCTTAAAAATAATGTCCTGCCTGATGCCTGAAGTTTTATTATTAGATATCCATTTATGCTCAAGAATTTTCTTCTCCCTGATATTTTCTTTTAAAGTTCAATTTTTTATGGAAGTGAAGTGATGAATCTATCATGTGACTTTTACCTTTCATGGGCAAACTGGAACAAACATATACAAACTTTTATGAAAATAAAAATTAATTTAAATATTATATTTAGCATAATGCAAGGGATATGGCAAGTGCTAACTATCATCTCTAGCACAGAGGTCAAAAAGTAGCAATCACAACGATTTCCTAAGTTTGAACTCCTTTAATTCATTGCCAGAATTGTTTGCATGACTTCTTCCTCTGGAGAAGTTGAAAAGAGTAAGCAACTGCTATGCTTATGAGATCAATATCCAAGCAATCTCAGAAGTTGGGAACACCAATCATTTGTTCTAAGCTCCCACTCACAAAAATATGCAGTAAACCCTTAGCTAATTAGAAATAACTATTGAGAAGTCACATTAGGCTGACATAAAGATAACAGCTAAATAAACACCAAACTAGTTTGTACCCTGGCAAACTGAAATATATTGACAAAATCTCTACAGGGATCTTTGATTCTGACAGAGACAGACTAAATTATACACCAAAATTTTGAAGATTAAAGCAATGGTTCTAAAACTGCTACACATTAAAATTACCCGGGGAGCTTTTCAAAATCCCAATGCCGAGTAACAGCTAATACCAATTAAGTCAGAATGTCTGGGGGTGGAAACTGGGCATCAATATTTTTTAAGACACTCAGTTGATTTCAATGTAGAGCAAAATGTGGGAGCCGCTGGTGTAAGGTACGTTTTATATCCAATGCAACTGTTTAAAAAGCATTAGAAGATGTTCATTAAAAGTTTAATTTGGAAAGGCAATGGGAATAATACTTTGAGCCCTTTCTCCCACTAATCCAGGACCACCATCCTCCTCAGCCCATTTCCTTGACAATCCAATGTTACCTGGCTGTTGGGAGGAGAAGAGAAGTGAGGAAGATCTAAAAAACATCAGAGAATTTGCAGTCATTCAGCATTAGGAGACTCAGGTGTTGCAACACTCTGGATGAATACTGGTACCATCTCCTCTTGTCTCTGATCAAGGTCAAAATAAGAGGCTCTCAGGCACCAATGGCTGCCTACAAGCACAACCTAGACCCCGAGCTCCAGAAGAGACATAATTAACAGTACAAGGAGCATGCCTTCCTTCTTGCTGCATCTCAAGGGTCTAGCTCCCCCTTCAGTCAATCACTGTCTCAGGATCAAGAGCCCCTCTTCAGACTTCTGCTGTCTTCATTGTACCATAAAAGCCTTTATTTTTGTTCTCCTTAACAGCTAATGGGGACTTCTAAGAAGATGCAGAGTGAGATTCCAGTTTTTTCATTTCTGAAACCCTTTTCTTAGCTAAATATGGTTAACTCCTACGACAACAGCACGTATAAAACTGGATGTTACACAGTGAAATGCATATGTCTCTGTCTCTGAAATATGTTCACCCTCTTCTGACCTTTAAAATAAAACTTTACTTATAGGATCTGAAGATATCCCATGTATTTATTCTAGGTTGTATCCACGATTTAAGCAAAATAACTCTACCCTCAAGAAGCAGATCCTGGTAGAAGAGCTGATGAGAAAACATTAAGCATCCATGTCTTTAAGCAAAGATAAACAATACATACTATGCTACACAGAAACAAGTGAAGAAAATAAAGCAACCCATATTTTCAATACTTTAAAAATGCTACAGCTACCACTGACTAGGAGTAACACTCCATTTCTATTGCTTACTGGAAGAAGTGCATAGATAGTATATATGCAGTATGATTAATAAAATTTTCTCTTTGGAGTTGGCTGATAAAAACATATCACTGCAGACCAAACTAACCAATACTCACATACGTGACTTATGTAAAGTTTCTGTTCTGATCCCAGCTTTATACCTAATTACAGGAGATTCTTTTGAATGTCCTCAAATATAAAATAATAATGGTTATTACCCCTAACCTTAAGTCTGAAAATTTTAGGTGGATTTTAGTTACTTCGGTAACTTACAAAGTCAAACTTAAAACTGTTCTAGAATCATGTGGAGATCAAGTCTATGGAACTGACGTTTTAACATTTAAAACTTACTTGGCCTTTTGATGTTTCTATTTTTTTCTCAGGCTAAAATGGCTCAAAATACATAAAATCATGCTTTTTCTACCGGGGGGAAACATGATGGTTAAAGAAGGAATGTCTAAAAATACTTTGAAAACCATAGATGAAAGTTATTGAAGGATAACATAGATATTTTTAAGACTACACATCAGATTTTATCCCAATAAAAGTCACAAAAGTTGCATTATTGTTCTAAGAAAACAATTTTAATGGTTACCGATATAATATTAAAATGTAGGAAATCAGTGTCTTTAGATAGGAATATGCTGATAGGAATATTATTTTATGGCTATAAAAATCCAGTCAAATATAACTACTAAGTATAGAAAAAGTTTATTCCACTAATATTTAAAACAATCTGGTTTATAACTTTGTTTTTAGTAGCATGTTTGGTTTATTTTAAAATTTGAAGAAGGACTTCTAGTTTCATTGCTAATATACATAAAAAGCCTGGAAGTTGTCACTCTCATCTCACAAGAAAAAGCTGAAAATCAATGCTTTTTCTTGGATCTCAGAGGATGTACAGTCATGGGGCAAACTGCCACCAGAAAATCTGACGAGACAAGCTCAATTAAAGAGACGCGGCCAAGGTCTGCTCACCTGGAGGAGAAGCCTCTGGAGCCAGAAACTGACAAGAACAGCTAAATGGTAATGTATCTAACTGCTGGGGCCTGAGTGTGGACTACCTACAGAGTAAGAAACTCCTAGTCAGCACAATCTTGGGGGGGTCCCCACAATTTTGGGGCCTTGCTGTAGGAGCCCCAGCAGATTATCACAGTGAAGAACCAAGAATGACCCTTCTGTGGCTCTGTCAGAGGGAGAGGAAGAGTAATGGTCGTGAAATATGCCCAGACCTTATGCAACAACCAAGGCCTCCTCTCCAGGAGAAAAGTTATTGCCACAGCCGTATCTGAGCTGGAGGAAGAGAATTCCTCCTGCTCCATCCCCCTGTGGTATTGCTGCCTTCCCAAAGAGGAAAAACAAGTCAACAACGGCTGGGGATTCAATGAAACACACTGAAAATGCTGCATTCAGGGAAGTAGTAGAGAAAAGGGGTGGGGGACATCCACCCATCGGAGTAATACCACTGGAGTAACACCATTGGAGTAACAATTGTGAAGATCGCAGTCCTGAGACACAGGTGCACTAAAAGACTGAGATTTAACCAGGCAAAAAATTTTAAGGCAAAAGTTTATGACCAACATGCCCAAAAGTTGTGACTAATAACTATTTTTAGGTATTCTATGTTTCATATTTACAGAAAAAAATGAAAACATCACATAGCAAAACACCTAAAAGTTATAACCTGAATAAAATGCTGTAAAAGTGAATTTGCTTCAAACCGTACGGCTTGTAGTTTGAATGTCAAAGCAGAATGTAGTAGCAGTTTATTCTTAACAACTCCGTATCTTACCAAGTCCATCAAAATAATCTAATTCCCTGCCTCTTGCACCATTCACGAGATTAATACCATTCAGCTTCCATATGTTGCTTCACATTAGCTCAATGTGTTTTCAGTGTAGATATCCAAGATCTATCTAAACACCCTCCATACCTGGAAAATGTTCATTTCATCCTCTCCATATTATATATCTCTTTTTAAAAGATTAGAATTTAAAAATACGAATTTTTAACACTTGTATTCCCATTTCTGTTTTGCTTTATGTAAATATAAAACCAAATACTGGTATGTAACAATATCAGCTATGGGACATTGTTTCAGAATCATGTATGTTTTGGTATCACAGCCAAATAGAAGTTCCCTGCCTCCTATATATTCTCTGTGCACCTACACACACACACACACACACACACACACACAAACATATCTTCAGAGATCCACTGGGAACCTAGAGCAGATTATAAGGTAAAAAAGACTATCATTAGAAGTCACAATTTTGTTTTGGTTAAATTTCTGCCATGTTCCTGTACATATCTGAGAAAATGTTTCTCAAATTGGTCTGTAAGTTCTTCCTGGGTACTTTGTGGTATGTCTAAATTTTTTTTAAACCCATGGGATAAATACATGGCATTTCTATAAAATGTGGCTCGTTTTACCTAACGGTAATACTTTTTAAATGTGGATACATATAAAAAGTATAACAAAACCAAAAATCTATTACATAAAGCTAATCTATAATGATATAAAACAGATCAACGTTTGGCTGGGGCTGAATTTTGAAGGAAATTAACTGGGAATGGTGAGATAGAACTTTTTCAGGCAATACAGATGTTGCATATATGGATGGTAGGAGATTTAAATGGATCTATAAATTTGTCAAAACTCATCAAAATTTATACTTAAAATTTTATATATAAAAACTTACATTTATTGCATGTAAATGACACCTAAAATAAAGTAGATTTTTAAAAAGAGAAATGACATGAATTTGCAATCTGAAGCTTGAAAATTTTCCTTCACCTCTGAATCTCACTTCTTCACTGTTGAGTTAAACTATTAGGCAGTATATAAAAATTATCCAAAATGATACATTTCACATTGAATCAGTGAAAGTAAGTTTCCTTTTCTGCTCCTTTAATAAATATTGCCACTTAAAATGTAAGAATTTTAAAACTAAAATTCCTGCAACAATATTAACTTAATCACAAATGAACATTTCATTTCCTACACCTTACTCTTTAGTGCAGATTTAGCAAATGAAATGGTTGACTTCAGAGATAATTTCCTCATCTACCTCATCCATTTCATCCTTTAAGACTGCATTTAGGAGTCATTTCATCTAGGAAGGCTTCTCTCACCAACACCACCCCTCTCACCAACACCACCCCTGGCTGGTTTTTTCCAGCCAGGAGAGTGTAGGTGTCTCCGCTCTCTGCTTCCAATATCTTCCCACTTAAATAACATCATATTACCACCTGACTGTTGCCTAACACAGAGCCTAAGACAGGGACTATTACATAGGAGATCATCACAAGGGTGCTCGCAGAAGAAGCGGAGTGAGTGAAGAAAACATGATAAGGCAGAGGGAAAATAACGCAAGGATTTTGTCTTGGGTCTCAACTGGAGCCTAGCTTTTCAGCCCACTCCCCTAGAGAATTCCACAGCACTAACTGCATCACAGGGTTGATCTCACCCTAAAGCAAGGGACCAGCCTCTTCCCCCTCAGCCACCCCACCCTCCTGCCTTCCCCCTCACTCACCCATCAGTCAAGGTCATTACCCCTGGGCTGTCCTGAGCAGGGGCATCATCTCCCTAGTGAGGTAGCAATTCTTAGAAGAAAGAGGCAGTTGTTAGCTGCTAGCAGCCATACTCATAGCAACAGGGGGAGAGGGTACCTGGCCAGTTAAAGGGATCTGGCTGACACCAACAGTACTCACTACACCACGTAACACTTGTCACACTACAGTATATGTTTAAAGTATTATTTAAGAACATGGGCTCTTGAATCAGATTGCCTGTAGATGTGAATCCTACATATAGCCATGCATCTTTGGGCAAATCACTTAACTTTAAACTTCAGTTCCCACATCTATAAATAGGGATAATAATAGCAGTATCCACCTCATAGGGTTGTCATGAGAATTAAACAGTATATTAGATTTCCAATACAGGCCAGTGCCTGGAACATAAGAATTTAATACATGTTAGCTGTTATTGTTATTATTGCTGCTCTTACTGATGTGCTGCTATTTTACCATCATCATCACCACCAACATATGAAGGGCCTGTATTCCCCTCTAGACAATGAATCAGGTAAGAAAAAGAAAAACAAACTGACACACAAGAACTCACCTAACACTAGCAGCTAGGTCTAGGAGCTATTATGAGATAGCCTGGCATTCACAGCTAAATCGTGGCATTCTTTTCTTAAAACGAACTTCACGGAGCATCGACATCAGACGCGGTAGCTCTGTGACATTAATAAAGTGAGATGAAAATGACCATTCTATAATCTTGTCAGGACAGAGACAAAACAAGATGATGGTATGAACAATAAAAATTACCAGACATCCTCCTCTCCTGGCGAACATGCTTTGCCGGTTATAGGCTTAGACTCACATTATTCTTCCTGCCTTCTAGAAAGGTTCACTAAAATACCCAGTCATAAAATCACCCTGTTCCCTAACAGCACCCAATCCAGAGGCAGTCCCACTTCCTTGAACCTTCCTCAAAAATCACCTGACACAAACCCAAATTCTGTAATAAATACACTCAACAACAGAAGTGAAGCACCATGTTTCTCCGTCGTATGTGGTCTCCCTCAGTGCAATAAACCAACTAATTAAACTTCACTTGACTACAGATACATTTCTGATGGTCTTCGGCTGAAAGACTTTGACAAAGAGAGTATTCATCCTCGTGCTCCCAGTGCTTAAGACGTAGTAGGCATTTCATAAGAGTTTTTTGAAAAAAATAAATTAACCCTAGACACCAGTTAGTTCCAAAGATCCTGACTGTATTTAATGGCAGGTGCTTTTTACATTTGCAGTTGGTAGAGTTACTTAGAATACACAGATACCTACCAAGCATAGAACAACAGAGGTAGGCAAAATTGAGATACCAATTTAAAAAATCATAGTTCTGAGGAACATGACCTGACTGACACCTTGATTGAGAAGAAGACTCAGCTAAGCTGTTCCTGGACTCCTGACTCACATAAATAATGAGATAATACATATACATTATTTTAAGCTGCTAAGTTTGTAGCTCTTTGTTTAACCTGCATAGAAAACTAAGATAGGTAAACACGGTCTTTGTGTTATCCTTGTGCCATTTCTGTACATTTGAAACTATGTCATTATAAAGAGGTATTAAAAACAAAACCAAAACCAAAATCACAGTTCTGAGCATCTGGCCATCAATAGCAGTAATGAAGAACAGTAAATCAAAGGCTCAGATAAAACTCTCAAACGACAAACTTGTAAGTAGTGCAGATTCTGCAATGACAGATGCTACTACAAATCAAAGATTCATCACTATCTTGTATGCACTGTATAAACAGGGCTGGCCCAAGTTGTTACAGTACTCTTGGAAATCACATTTGGACTATTGTCATCTTGGAGAAATACCCTATTTTGATCTAGAAACTCCAGTAGTAACTTAAACAGGCAACCAATCCAGCTGATAGAAAATATTTTAATAGATAGATAACAACAATGTAAATGAGCTACAGAATATAGATATTTTTGCAGCAGCTGGAAGAAACTCTCATATACATATTCAGCAATAGGCCTCTGTATCATTTCCAGAAGGAATAAAAGAGCTCATCCATCTTTATACTAATCTTTAAAGCCCATTGTCACTTTTTTTCTTTCAAGTCTTAATAGTAGAAGATCAAATGTGATCTACCTTAAAATCTGACCCCGAGCAAATTTGACTCTATGAGATTGCCTCACTGACGATGTTACTTTTAAAAGAAATTATTTGTTTAGGTGAAAATGAGAATTATTGCCATTTTTAATCTAACTATGTCAATGATACCAACCTTCTAATGTAAGCCCACATGTATATTCAG
The DNA here is from genome assembly GCF_048564905.1 of Vicugna pacos. Classification (NCBI taxonomy): domain Eukaryota; kingdom Metazoa; phylum Chordata; class Mammalia; order Artiodactyla; family Camelidae; genus Vicugna; species Vicugna pacos. The sequence goes on from NC_132989.1 coordinate 38,060,910, forward strand.
GATAATATTTTCTTGGGAGGATATATGGAGTACTGATACAGTGCCTAATTTATACTTTTAAGTTGTTACATTTTGACATGAGTTATGTACTTATTGTAATTTGGAGAAGTGACAATTTTACATTAGAAACACATGATTTTTTGTTAAAAAGTTACTAAAGAGAGGTTATAACAAAACTGAAACCATATATAAGTTCAACATTCAAATATGTCCACAGTTCACACTTTGCTGATAGTTTTCCTCATTTTTCCTTACTATATTTTCTAAAGTAGTATCTATTACAAATGCCATTTGTAACCTGAATTTTTACTTAATAATATCACATAAATGTCTTTATCTCACTAAAGGCATTTCTACACTATTATTTTAATATATGCACCCCCTTCATATTGACATTTTAGCTTCCAATTTAAAAATTTAGCTTCATTTAAAAAAAGATAGACTTCCAAAATGTACAAGTTTAGTAAATCAGCATCTCACACTCCCCTTGTAGAAATCTTCTAAAAGCAACAAGGAGAGATTTTAATGCAAACACCATTTCCAGTTCAGATTGCCACTGAACTATACATAAGACTGATCATCTAAAGCAGTCAGGGTTAAGAGAGTGGCTGGTAAAGAATCCTGGAATAAAATCCAGAGTGAAATTTCTGTAAGGGAGAATATACCTTAAAGTGCTCTCAAAATGCATTTGTAAAAGTGAGAGGTTCAGACTGATGTTTAAAAACTGTATCACCTGACATACGGGGAGTGCAAGAACTGAGTTAAAATGGGCTAGTAACTGAAAACTCTCTTCCATAGGGTTTGGTTCAGTGAAGTAGAGTAAGCATTCTACTTAAAAGAAAAGAAGTCAAAAGAAAAAGCTACAGCTAAATGAAGCAGTCTGCACTTTGGCAAGAAAGGAAGAGAACTTCTGAATTGTGAACAAGAGTAAATCTGGGACACTATCTTGACCTCCATCTGACTCTCTCAAGTAATTTCTTGAAAAAGGCTGATGTAGGAAAAATCAGTTCATTCAATGATAAAACACAGGAAAGAGCCATAATAGTATCAAGAACGCATACTGTAGACTTTTATTTCTGACCAAGATGGAGTAAGAGGGACCAGATTTTCTCACCTTCCTCAATTAGAAAACCATATGAAATATACAAAACAATGGTTTTTCAAGATACTGGACATCAAGCAACAAAAAGCAGTGACCCCTGAGAGACAGGAAACAGAAAAGATGAGCCCCGTGGTTTACTGCCCAGTTTACTGTGCCGAGAGTCTCCAGGCACAGAGAAAAGAAACTCAGAAAGAGACCTGCATATCCCCAAATTAAGAAGACAGAGTTGGGGTGCAATGATATCAAGGCATCTAGAGTTCATGAAACAGAGTGCTGCAGAGGAGATAGCCTCACAGCAAAAGGACTCCAGAGATCTGTATACATGTGTAAGGAAATTACCAAGGCTGAAGAAGGAGTCACATGGAAGAATTAGAGGTAACATTGCCTAACTCACAGAATCCAAGGACGGTGCCTACTCATACCAGCCAGAATGGAAAGTCTGAAGATTCACCGGGGGCATTGTGCACAGTGCACACAATGGTCTTGCCTCAGTAATGGAGAATAATTCGCCCTAGAACAAACATTGCTCCACCAGCAAAGCTTCCCACCTAACAAAGCTTAAAATCAAGTCCTGAAAGGATGAAATTCACAATGCCTAAAATCTATTCAAAATTTACCAGGCATGAAAAGGAAGAAAACATGATCTATCACGGAGAGAACAAAAATATCTATCATAATCAACCCAGAACTGACACATATATTAGAATTAGCAGACAAGGACATTAAAACACTTATTATAACTGTATTCCATATATTCACAAAGCAGAAAAATGTAACATATAATAAAGCCCAAATCAAACTAATAGAATTGAAAAGTACAATGTCTGAGGTGAAAAATACAATGAAAGGGAATCCAGCACTGACAACCATGGACCTACTTACTATCCACACTTTTGTCTTTTCCAGAATGTCACATAAATGGAGTCATTCACCATGTAGCTTTTTTGAGCCTGGCTTTCAAGATTCATTAACACTGTCACATGTATCAGAAGTTCATTCCTTTTATTGCTGAGTTATACTCAATTGTACAGATGTACTTAAATTTTGTGTATACGTTCAGCAGTTGAAGGACATTCAGGGCTTTTTTCCAGTTTGTACAATTATGAATGAAGCTACTATAAACACTTACATAGAGATTTTTGTGTCAGTCTCTATGCAGACCTTCATTTCCAATAAATACCTAGAAATGGAACTGCTGGATGATATAGTATGTGTATGTTTAACTTTATAAGAATCTGCCAAATTGTCTTCCAAAGTGGGTGTACTATTTTATATTCACAACACTAATGAATGACATCTCTAGTTGTTCTGCATATTAATCAGATTTTTTTGGTTGTAGTTATTCTAAGAGGTATGTGGTGATTCCTCCTTGCAGTTTTAATTTGCATTTCCCTAATGCAAAAAGATTTTAAATATGCTGAACTGATGTTGAGTAATGATGCTGAAAATCTTTTCATGTGCTTGTTTGCCATTTATACCTCTTCTTTGATCAAGTGTCGATTCAAATTTTTTACTCATTTTAATTCAGTTTTTTGTTTATTTTGAGTTGTGAATGTTCTTTGTTATATTTATTAAAAATCTTTTATCAGTTTTATGTTTGCATACATTTTCTCCAAGTCAGTTTCTATTCATTTTTGTAACATTTCATATCACAGAGGAAAAGTGGGTTTTCTTATTTTGATAAAGCCCAATTTATCAGTATTTCTTTTTGTAGTCTAGGTATTTTGAGCCTTGCCTTAAAAAACTTTATCTCATCCCATGCCAAAAGGTTTTATCCTATATTCCCTTCTGGAAATTTTATAACTTTATCTCTTACATACAGATCTCTTACACACTTTGTGATAATTTTTCTATATGGAGCAAAGTACTTGTCATTCATTGCTTTGCATAAAGACATCCAAATAGTTGGGCATTATACATTAAGAGACTATCATTATTCCATTAACTTGCCTTGATGTCTTTATAAAAAATCAATCAACTATATACCTGCAAGTCTATTTCTATAGTCTCTATTCTGATTCATTATCTACCTCAAGTATCTATCCTTGAAACAGTATCACATTGATTTCATTACTGTCGCTTTATAATAAAAACTGAAATCAGGTAATGTAAGTCCTCCAACTTTGCTTCTGTTCAAAAACAATTTGGTTATTCTAAGTTCCTTTCTTTCCATATGAATATTGTAATCAGCTGGTCAATTTTTAACCCCCCAAAAAGCTTGCTGGCTTTCTAATTAGAACTTCATTGAATCTACAGATTTTTGTGGAAATCAACACTTTAACAACACTGAGTCTTCCAATACATGAAAATGGTTTATCTTTGCACATACATTAATCTCTTTTGACATACAGTTGGAATCACTGTTTTATCATTTTCATAATGCAAATATTTTACATATTTTGGTAGAATCATTCCTATTTTTCATGATTTTAGTGCTAGTGAAAGTGATACCATATTTACAATTTAAATTTCCAAATGTTCATTCCTAGCATATAGAACTAGATAGAGTTAATTTCTTATATTAACTTTGCATGATTTTACCTTGATAAACTCATTTATTAGTTTTAATATTTTGCACATTTTTTGATATTTTCTAAGTAGTTAATCATGTCATCTTCAAATAGACATTTTATTTTTTCTTTCCAATATGCATGTCTTTTACTATTTTTTTCCTGCTTTCATGCACTAAGACCTATATTATAATGTTGAATGGGAGTGGTTTTTGATAGTGGACATTTTGGTCTTGTTCCTTACTCCACAGAGAATGTAATCAGTCTTTTACCATTAAGTATGATGCTGGAGGTAGGGTTATTTGTAGATTCCCTTTGTCAATTTGAAGAAGTCCCCATTAATTCCTGATACACTGGAGGTTTGTTTTATTTTTGTAAGTATGCGTGGGTTTTGAATTTTTAAAAAAATTTTTTTTGTATCTATTGAGATGAAAACATTATCTTCAGTGTAGTGATATGGTACATTTCATTGATTTTAAGTTAAACCAGTCTTATATTCCTGCAATAAACCGCACTTAATCATGATGTGCTATCACTTTAGTGTATTGCCAGGTTTTATTTGATAAGATTTATTAAGAGTTTTTAAAAAGAGTTTTTTGAGGTATATTGGCATGTAGTTATCTTTAATATTGGCATGTAGTTATCTTTAATATCTTTGAGTTGATAAACAGTTCATCTTCTTCAACTTCTGGAAGAATTTATGTAGAATTAGTGTTAATTCTTCCTTCAGTGTTTGGTAGAATTTTCCAGTAAAACCAACTAAGACTGCAGTTTTCTTTGCTGGGAGTTTTTCAAGAACTAGTTCATTTTCTTTAATAGCTATAGAACTGTGGCAGGAAAAGTCCTAAAATGGCCCCCTAAATTTCCTTCCCTTGGTGTAAATGCCTTATAGAATCCCCTCTGTGTACGATGATAGCATATGAGTGATTATGTTAGATTGTATGACAACTGGGAGTTTATTCTGAGTGGCCCTAATTAAAACCAGTGTTTTCTCCAGCTGGTCGCAGAAGAGGAAAGCAAAGAGACACAATGCAACTAGTCTGGAAGAAAGCAAATATCCACCCTGTAAACTATGGGAGACATATGGCAACATCGAGGAGCTGAGATTGGCCCCAGCCAGTACAAATCTAGCAGGGAAATGGACACCTCAGTCCTACAACCCTATGAAAATGGTGGGAGCTGCTTTAGTTAGAGTGGTCAGGGATGTTCTCTCTGAAGACATGACATTTGAAATAACACCTAAGTTATGAAACAGACGCACCCACAAAAAGGAATAGGAGTAACTCTTTCCAAACAAAAAAAAATGAGCATTGTGAGCAGGTACAGTAAGTAAAAGGGAGGATGGAGATCGACTATGTCAGACAGGCAGGCAGAAGACCTGAAAATACAGGTCAGGGTAAGAAGTATGCTTGCAAATTTTATTCAGGTTGCAAAAGGAAACCACTGGAAGATTTTCAGAAAGGAAATGCCATAATACAATTCATGCATTAGAAAAATCACTTAAACTGTTATATATCTTATGATTTTGTAGGAAAGCAAAGATGAGGGCAGAGAAATTCATTAAAAGGGTATTTAAATATTAAAACTGAGAAATGATAGAGGCTTGCAATGTGAGTATTTTTTATGGAGGTAACAATGAGTATTCAGATTCAAGATATACTTAAATTAGATAGGTTCATCTAATTATCTAATTAAATTAAAATCAATAAGACTTACTTACACACTGTGTTTAGGATTTGAGGAAAGAAGACACATCAAGTACAATGCCTTGAATTGACAACTGAGAGAACAATGGTGTTATTCTGAGGTTGGGAAAACTTGGAGGGAAGCAGCTGGGGTGGGAGGCAGAACAACAGTTCTAGGTTGAACATGTTGGATTTGAGCTGACTATAAAGAAATCAAATGAGACAGCCAGATATAAAAGTGTAGAGTTCAGGGGAGAAGTAAGGATTGGTGATGTCAATATGATGGACTTAAACCTATAGATAACATTTAGAGCAATAAACATGGAAATGATCATTTAAGGAGACTATCAGATTATGAAAAAAGAAAGGCAAAGACACTTTCAAGGGGTGCTTTAATATTCACTGGTCTGGTAGACAGGAATAAATTAGAGAAGAGGACTAAAGAAGTGACCACTGAAATAGGAAGAAAACTAAGTGAGTGTGATATTAGCCTAGAAAAGCAAGTATTTTCATAAGGACGGAGGGATTACTTCTGCCAAATGATGCTGAGAAGTCAAGTAAGGTCTGTTCCATTAAGAGGGCCTTCAAGCAAATACTATGCAGGGAAACTTGCTTTCCTTGGTCAGCAGATTATCTACTAATGCAGTTAAAGCTTGTAGATGTTGGATGATAAAGCTGGTAGATAAAAATCCATAACACTAAAGTCGTTTGAAGTTAGGAGCCACTGCTACATTTGAACTGTAAGTATTTGATAGGCTTTTAGCTCTATGTTTTAAAAGGTTTGGTGGGTTAAATTTGCTTACACCAAAGCAACTGGTGTAGTGCCTGCTTTGGTGTAGACACTAAGGACAGTCGACAACCCCTACCTGTCTGGACTTACTGAATAAGAGTCAGCAATCAGCTGGCTCCATGAAACGGAAGTCTATATGAACGATCCTCCTAGATTTAGGCTAGAAAGTATACACTAGGTCCATGTTGCTATTATTGTGTCTGCTGCCTACAAATGTTTAGAATAACCACTTATCACCTCTCTGGTCAGCAAGGCCCAAATCCTCCCTGGAGATGTAGTGAACTGTAATCTTCAGCTTCTTCACTCATCTTAAAAGCATTTCCTTTCATTCCTACTATAACTCAAAAAGATGAACAGTAATCATAAAGCTTATTCAAAACTTACAATCTGTGAATCTGAGATGCTAGGTAAAGACACATTCATCTAGAGAAATAAATCAGATACTGTATTCAAGTAAGGAGCTAGAAAATTATCTTTGAACTGACTAATTCAGTGAGGAAAAAAGAAAGTTAAGAAATTAAGACTAGTGAAAAAGAGATAAGGTCAATATACTGAAGGCCTCATGAAGGTTGGGGAACTGTTTCAAATGGAAATACTGGAACAAGGAAGCTGAAAGGCTAGGAAGTAATAATACAGTAAAATGTTTGAAAGCACGATTATGGAGGCAGGAGAGTTATTGGTGATGACTATGGGAGTAGACTGCAGAAAAAGCTGGAAGTAAAAATTAGAGGTGAGGAGGTTATGGAAATGAGGGGCCTGGTGCTGACTAGATCATCAAGGTCGATGTTCAAGTTATCAAGTGATAAATGGAGAAGTCACGGGGTCAATGCGGATGCAGATAAGACAGGTGACAAGGCTGCGTGTGAAGGAGAATGGAGAAAATGGGCCTGTGCCTTCTGGAGTCACATGATTGTCCAGGTTAGGTGAGCCTAAACTAAGGGAGTGGGGTAGCAGTGGAGTAAAAGGCAGAGGTCAATCTTGGAGCTATTCTGGGGTGGAATCAGTAGGAGTTTGGGACTAAATGAGTGCAAGGAATAAGAAATGGGAAAAATCCTGGATGACATAAGAACTTCTATTTTGGGAAATTAGACTGAAAGCGATGCCATCAGATCACTTAGAACACAAACCAGAGATGTTCAGGTTTCTGCCTTTCTACCCCTCCCCATCACACCCTCACGCTGTCCCCAACTTCTTACCCATGTCAGCAAGCATATACATGTGTGTATGCACACATATGTACTTCACAAAATGAATCCTGAACACAATCAGATAGCCTGGACTTTAAATAGGTTTTTGCAAGCATTTCCTATGAAAAATACATATGATCACTTGGTCTAAGACACTTAGCTCTAGTCCAAGAGAATGAGCATCTCAAGAAAGGAAGGAGGGAGAGATGGAGAGAGGGAGGGAAGAAGGAAAGAGAAAAAGGGTTTCTGACAACGTAATCACAAAGGATGCGGGGGAGAAAAGAAACAGATTAATTTTAAAAGCACAGAAAATGAGGGTTAGATCAGTATTTGAAGCAGATGGTATAATGTTAACAGATGGCAGAGAGAACACAGAACTTCTCAAGAATAATTTTTCTTTTGTCCTCTCTATCAAAGAATCCTTAAAACTGTAAATGGAATAACAAACAATAAAATTATTGAAGCCCAAAGACGGGGATGTGTGATTCAGTGAAATAATGTATGGGAAATGTTGGGTATGAGTTATTAGTGGTCAAAAAGGAAATCTATTGTCATGTAGTAGAGGAGGTTATTAAGCCAAGTCACAACTATGTATCATGTATTGGAAAAGAGAGTTTGAATGCATGTCTGGAAATATTTGGTGTTTTATATATACAAAATAGATAAATAATAAGTTCATATTGTATAGCATAGGGAACTATATTCAATATCTCGTAGTAACTTATGGTGAAAAAGTATATGAAATTGAATATATGTGTGTTCATGTATGACTGAAGCATTACGCTGTATACCAGAAATTGACACATTATAAACTAACTATACTTCAATAAAAATATATATTTAAAAAACACTAAGAATAGCAGGAATTAATCAACAAAATGACTCAATCATAACTGAAGACTGAGTCCTGATAACGAGGACATTACATAATGTTGACATTCTTACCACAAGAAAGGATGATAAACAGGTAGTATGCAGAGGGATGACTGAGATCAGGTAAGTGAAGGTGTGAGCTGTTGATAAAAAGAATTTGCTTTGAGCTTAATAACTTCTGGGCATGCTACCAGCCTATAGTCTCTGTGCAGGTGACCTAGACTCAAAACTAATAGAAATAAACTTTGGGTTTTTCAATCCACGATGCTATGCTCTTCTAGTGCTTGCTTTTCTGGAATTTATAAGAGATTTGCATTGCTACCATGGTAGGAAACTCGTCTTGTTAAACCCATCCAGGAGGGCAGCATAAATCTTCCAGGGACTCAATGCTATGAAATCTGAAACTCTGTACAAACGTGAGCTCCTCTTGTCTTCATTAAAATAGCACATAGTTTAAGTCTCTAAGCCAAATCAGTTACATCCCCAAGACATTACAAGAACTTAGAGACAATGGCATAGAATTTAGATAATATTTGAATAATCAAGTACACAATCAATATTAGAGATGGAACACTGGCAAAACCCATTCTGAAATTACAGTTTCCAAAGCCACTACTGATCTAAGTGCCAAGTCAAAATGCTTACTTTTAGTCCTCCTCCAAGTAACTTCCCTTTCTCTAAATTCTTTCCTCCCTTGGCTTACTACATGACTCATGCTCCTCATTCTCCTACCTTTCCACTTCCCCAGCCTAAGTCTTCTTTGCAAGTGTTTTGTCCTCTGTCCACCCTATTAAATGTTGGGCTCTCTTGAGTTTACATATCTGGTTCTCTTTTTATTCATCATACTCGGCCAGTCCTAACTCAACCTCTGGGTAGCTCTGCCTTCTATCTAGTGAGCCTCAAATCTTTTTCTTCTCTTTGGGTGGCTTCCTCCTCTGCTAGAGATCTCTGTTTCTTTCCAAGTATACCTTACTACCTTTGAGCATCTCAAATGTGATACGTCCTCTCATATCTTCTCAGAAATTGTCTCTCTCCCTCTGTAAATGGCATCTATTTTTCCCCCAGAAATTTGAGTTAGTCTTGACTTCTCTTATTCCTCACCAAATTGTTGCACTTACACCACACAAATGTCTCTTAAATCTCATCTTTGCTCTCCATCTCTACTTTTATTGCCTCACTTCAAGACTTCAGCACCTCCCATTTACAAATGTGTATTAGCCCTCATGCCTGGTCCCCCTAACACCAGTCTTTCCCTGCTCTTGTCCGTATTCCTCAACACTGCCAACATTCTCCTCCTCAAGGAATTTTAAAAAATTACTTTCTAAATTAAACTACTTGAATTCAGGACTGTGACATTTAAGGATTGTTTTCCCAGCACCTAGAACAACACACACACCAGGTTGCCAATATTGGAAAAATGAATGATCATAAGATGGAGTCTCCACTGCCTGCAACACTCTGGATTGTGAAGCTGGAAAAAGAATCCATAGCAGAGCACAGGAAGTTTATGACTTTGAGGAGACAAAGATCAGAGGTTGGAGAGAACAAAGTGGCTGGAAGTTGTGAAGCACAGAAGGGAGCTGTGAGGAAGAAGGAGGGGAGGAGGAAGAGGAGTATAAAGGGAGAGATGGTAGGAAAGTCAGGGGAGGAGGGAGAAGAAGAAAGACAAAGAAGAAGATGAAGGAGAAGATGTCCCCAAATTTGCATAAATTCCTTTGACTATGAGCTCAGTACTAGTTTGTGCATGTTTACATGTGTAGTAATTGCCCAGGAAGGGGACAAGGGATTTGGGGGTGATAGAATTGTTCTACACCTCAACTGTGGGGATGGCTACATGAATGTATACATTTATCAAAACTGATCAAACTGTTCAATTAAAATGCATGTTTTTTATTCATGTAAATTATACTGCAAGAGAGTTGATTTTAAAAAGAAAGAGACCATTCAACTGTGTTGAAAATGAGAGAATGGCCCTGTCAAGACAATCAGGATCGTACTAAAAGCTTCATGCATCCCCTCTGTCAAGAACAGAAGCTATATCTAAGGTGTTCAAGATATTTAAAAAGGTGGGGAACGGGGCAGGGGAATAATGGTAGAGACAAGCAGACATCATGTGCCTGCTGATGAAAGGACACAATGTCACCCACAAAGTGTTTTTGCCAATAAATAAATAAACAAATACATTCAATCTGGCCAAGTATTAGATCTAATTAGCCATCGACAGAAAATGCAACAGAGAAGTCCGTTGAACAGACACCATGAGGGCACACAGCAACATTCATACTGTGGGAAACTCAGCAGGACAAACGACACAGTTTTTTGAATGAGAGGGGGGCAATATTTAGATTGATCTCTAGATTAACAGAGAATTCAAAGGTGCATCAGGCAATCACAATTATAATCTTTGTCTGGATCCGACTTTGAACAAGTAAATTGTTTAAAAAATTCCCCTCTAAGACAAGTGGTGAAATGCAAAACCTATTTAATGATTTTAGGGAACTGTTAACTATTGAGCTGTCAAAACCGTCTTTTAGTTAAGTTTAAAATATTTATCTATACTTCAATAAAAAGTATATATATATATATACATGTCTTATACATATATGAGTCATACACTAAACTTGATGGAACAGAACAATTGGCTCCCTGATGACTTCTTGATAGCCAAAATATCCCTGAATCTTCAGACTACATTTTTTTTTGCTATAGAAAGATAGACAGATAAATAGATAAATAATATAGCTAGATAGATATATTGTTTGATTGACAGATGATAGATACAGAGATAGATACAGTCTTTATTAAGCCATTATACCCAGGCTGTTTTGAGTTTTGATCAAATTCAATCTTGAATAATACAAGAAGATTTGTCTAGATTCAAGAGAGGAGATAAGAGAACAAACAATCCTCACTGATTTCCCTTTTAATTAAATACTTTAGAGACCCTAGTGGAAAAAAGGGGTAATCACAATTTAACCAAAAAATTGATAATACAAATATATGGGAAAAGTTAAGGATATGGTCATCTGGAGGCAAGGTCTCCAGCAGCTGATGAAGGGAGGCAGGAGGCAGAGGATGCACAGAGCATTCTTCTTCCGAGGGAATGGCAGGACAACGCAAGCAGGCAGGTCATGGAAGTGTCACAAAGATATTGCTTACACAAGGTTACAGTAACATTTCACTAACCACTGAAAGGTAGCAGGTTTTCATCACATTTTAGGCTGACGAATGATGGCCTTGCATATAGGTTCTCAGGGTTCAAAGCCTATTGACTAATGGGTATCCTGTTCAATAGCCTCTCTGGTTTATCACCCTGATCAAAGCTGGGAGATGCTTATCTAAATAAATAGATTGACTGCTGACCCTCCTAATATGACTGCAATTTTCATACATAATGTTCTGAACACAGGTAACTCAGATTCTCATCAATATTCAGTGATCTTGGGAAAATAATAGCCCTTGCAAGGCAATTTAATGGAGAGAGTGAGCCCAGAACACAAGCTCAGGCTTTTCCCTTCATCTTCCCTAGACAACAAAAGACAGCCAGGAACACACAAATTAATTTCAGAATAAGACCAAGCTATATTTCTACATACTAGCAACAAGAGGAAACTAAAATCAAGAAAATAATTCACTTTATAATAGCATCAAAAACAGTAAAATATGGAGTGATACATCTAATAATGGAAATGTAAGACCTGAACACTGAAATGACATCTTTAACTGCAAGAAGTTAAAGATGATCTAAATAAACAGAGAGACATTTTATGTCTATAGGCTGGAGATTTACTACTGCTAATATGTCAACTCTCCTCTAATTGACCAGTAGATTCAGTGTTATCCCTATCAAGTTTTCAGCAGGATTCTTTGTAGATATTTCCAAGCAGACCCTAAAATTTATATAAAAATGCAAAGACTTAGAACAGCCAAATTTTTTTTAAAGAGCAAAATAAAGTTGGAAGATTTACACTATCCAATTTCAAACCTTACTATTCAGTCATTAATAAATTAAATTCATCAAAATTAAAAACATTCTTTGACTAGGAAATTGAAATATCAAACCACAGACTAGAAGAAAATATTTGTGCAACATGTATCTAAAAAAGAATTTGTATCTAGAATACATAAAGAATTTTTAACAACTTATATAAAATAGAATTATATGTTACAAACAATATAATTTTAAAATGGTCAATACATTTCACCAAAGAAGATATATAAATGACTAGACATTTAACCAAAGAAAATATATAAATGACAAATAAATACATGAAAAGATATTCAACACTATTAGTTGCTAGAGAAATGAAAACTAAAACCACTATAAGAAGGCTACAGTCAAAAAAGGATTGACAATTCTGTGTGGCAAAGATACTGGAGAAATTGTAACACTTATAACATTTTGCTTGGATGTAAAATGGAACAATGAAAAATGGTAACATTTGTCAAATTCTTGAAAAATGAATCACATACCTATCATAAAATGTCGTAATTCTACTCCTAGATATATACCCAAAAGACATGAAAATACATGTCCACACAATACTTGTACATGAATATTTATGGAAGTATTATTCAAAATAACCAAAAACTGGAAACAATCCAAATGTCCATCAATAAGTAAATAGCTAAGAAGAATGTCAAGCACCCATGCAAAGGAATACTAGTAGGCATTAAAGAGGAACAAACTGTGAAAACGTTCATACTACAACACGAATGTCTCAAAAATATTATGCTAACTGGAAGAAGCCAGACACAAAAGACTTCATGTGGCATGGCACCATTTAAATGAAATTTCTCGAAAGGCAAAGCTACATAAGAGAAAGCATATCAGTGATTGCCCAGGGCTAGCAACTGACTACTAACAAGCACAAGGAACTTTTTGTAGTGATGGTAATATTCTAAAATTGGATTGTGATGATGATTATACATCTCTTATGAATATACCAAAACTTATCGTATTGCACACTTAGGGTGGATGAATTTTATGGTATGTAAACTATATCCCAATAAGGCCATTTTAAAGGAAGAAAAGGGAAGAGGAGAAGGAGAAGGAAACACCAAGGGAAGACATACTGAAAGTTTGTGTGAAAGAAAAATTAACTTTATATTGTGTTGTCCCAAAGGGAAGAACTAGAACTAATGAACGAAACTGAAAAAAGGCAGATTTGATTTGATATAAGGAAAAATTTGTTTACCACCCGCTTCAAAAGATTGTTTTAAAAGATTGCATTTTAAGATTGTTCTTCATCCCTGGAAGGTTAATACTCTCTGTAAAGAAATTAGGAGTTTGGGATTAACAGTTACACACTACTAATATATAAAACAGATAAATAACAAGGCCCTACTGTACAGCACAGGGAACTATATTTAATTACCTGTAATAAGCTATAATGGAAAAGAATCTAAAATATATGTGTGTGTGTGTGTGTGTGTGTGTATACACAAAACCAAATTGCTTTGCTATACACCTAAAACTAACACTGTAAATCAACTACACTTCAATAAAAAATAAAATTAAAAAAATCATAAAATCAAGTTAGGAAGAAAATTGAAGTCAACTATCACTATGACACCTCTCAAAGTTATAATTTTATGCATCTAAACTTTAACAAGTTATGTACACATAACTCTTGATTTTGGTATTCCAAAATTGCTATATATTTAAACGAAAACTGGTATTAAAGAAAACTTCCTATGCTTCAAGGGACTGTGTCATAAATCTGGCTATTTCCCTTCCTTAATCCAACATGGCTCCATGATAAACTGATCCCTGTTTAGAACAAGCTTGGCAGCTTGGGTTTTATAGGTAAGGGAAGAGACTCCTCCATTATTCAGTCATGGATGATGGTGATAGCCCACGGATCTTAAGAAGGGAAATGAGTTAGATTATTGATCTATAGATATCCTTTCCCTGAATTTCAAAGGAGAGTGAATTAATACTCATGAAATAAATTTCTTGACCATCTAATATAAGAAAGTTCTGTTTTAAGTGTTGCAAGAGCCTCTCAGGTATCTCACAACCTAGTGAAAACCAGAATATATGGCTACAACACAGAACAAATGTGATTTTTAAAGTGAGAATAAAAGTTACACTTAGAGTTCTAGAAGTTGAGCAGAAGAATCCTATCGATGAAAAAAGAAAGAAAGAAAGAAAGATTCAAGCAGCTCCAAACTGAAGGAAATATTTTCAAATATTTGTTCAATGAATGTGGATAAAATTCAGGCTTACCCAGATAAAAATAAAAGTCCTCTAAACTCACAGAACATTTATAATTAGAAGTTGTACCATGAAATATTTAGTTGCTTCAAGTTCAAGTTAGAAGAAATGTTTTTCAATTGAGTTTCTGGAACATAAACCACTCTGCTTTCTGGTGGGAAACATAAATGACTATATATGTTGAATATAAAATGCATGAACATCTGGAAGCTTACTAATTGCAGACAGAATGTCACATAAAACAAGAAATCAAAGAACTTCTCTCTGGCTCAAATGTCTTTAGGAGGGAGAAATCACTTTCCCTGGCACAAGTACACTGGCATAATTGACAAAATGTTGAGATGGCACATTTCACCATATGCGCTTCTTTGGATCTAATCAAGCCCCATGAACACTGGAGTCATAAACGCTACATTTGGTCTAGGGCAGTATATGATAGACTCTTAAATCAGGGGTAATAAAAGAGGTAGTGCAGAAGTTTAAATACAGCAAACAGAAAGGAAACAGAATTGCCTTTCCCAACTGGGATCAAGCAAATTCACGATAAAGAAACTCAAACCTAAGCACACTGAGGGGCGGGTCCGCAATATAGTAAGAGAACTATCAGCTCCATTACAACAGTGCCCAAATCACCTCCAATCTACAGATCTGTTTTAGTTGTCCAAGAGTTTTCTTCCCAACATTTAAATATTGGGAAATTTTCTAGGGAAATATTTATGCTTTCCCTTAGAAAAAGGAAGATCCAGTAACTCCTCCTCAGTCACAGCTTCCTGGTACGCAAAACACCTTCCACTTTGGGCGTGGCGAGGGAGCGGGGAGGCCCGTGCTCTCCAGGTCACACATTCCCCCACCCCCACATCACCACCACTCACACAAGGAGCACATGCATCCAGCACTTTGTTACTCTTTGTTTTCACCTACCTGTCCTTGGAGGCATTTGAGATCATATTCCCTGAATCCAAAAAGAGAGTTCATATTCAGAAATCAACCATTTTTATTCTGCTTTTGATGATCCAAATCTTTCTTGTCACTGAATGCCTGAGGCTCAGTGAAAAGCTCTCCCGGCTCATTGCACAGCTCTTGCATTTACTACTCCTCCTACATTGGTTGGTATTTCTCTCTGTCTGCTGGAGTTTGAGAATGAGAATCACACCCATGTGTCTGCAGCCTCCCTGAGTTAAAACATAGACTAGGAAGTTAGGGAAATGAATATAAAAATTCAGCTTTATTGTTGACAACACTGACCTGGAGAAGGTGGTTTGGATTAGGGTCCAAATGGTCCTCCTAATACATTCACCTTCACCTTAGAACCTAATCCCGTCCAAAACTGCAGACCTCTCCGCTGCAGAGACAGAACCTGCCCTGACAAACTCCAGAAAAGGGAAAACCCAGAACGAGCAAAACTGACCCTGTTCTGTGTCTTTTCCCAATTTTATCAGTTACACAGGTCACCACTTCAACCCTGGTTAGGAGTAAAGGCATGGGGAAAGAAATTATCTCATATTTTCCCTTCTGGGGATCAGAATACATACTATTTCCCCTTCATGGAAATATAAGGGGTAGGGAATAAGTATCCCACACACGTATGCACATCCCTCTGTTTTCTGTTCTTTTCATCTACTTAGTTTAACACTCAAGGAAATGACAGTTGAGGGGATTCCTGCTTCCCTCAGGCAAGGAGAAGAGCTTTAGGACAGTCCTCCCCCTTGTCTGTGAGGCTCTTCTCCAAATGCCAACCGCTGCTCCACTGCGGCCAGTTTGGCTTTTTCCCATGAAAGACATGAATTGGGTAGGAATATTACATTCAGTAAACACTGCAAAGTCCTATTGTACCTTAGGCTAAAAATGTACTCCCTGTTTTGTTTCCCATTCTAATTTGGGTCCAGTTCCACTGTCCATCAGAGCACACTAGAGGTTACATAATGACATCAAATAGAAGAATTACTATTCTCCAGTTATACAATGTCAATAACATAAAAAGGACCAAAATTTGAATGTAAATACTCTCCCAGTATTAGGTTCTCAAGAAGAAATCAAGGCCCCAATGGTAAGTCATCTCACTTTTAAAGTAAAATCAGTCAATAAATATTAGAATGTATTTTCCTCAAGAGCTTTCCATATGCTCGAGTAAAAGCCTGACCAGCTGGGTTGTAGTACTAGTTATGTAGGAATGAATATGGTTCCTTTAAAGCATCACAAGTTAAATTATTTTGCCTAGGAGCCCCACTACTAAGAAAGTACAAAGAGTTAATAGAACATATAAAATTATTAGCGTCCC
This sequence comes from Vicugna pacos, assembly GCF_048564905.1. Taxonomy (NCBI): domain Eukaryota; kingdom Metazoa; phylum Chordata; class Mammalia; order Artiodactyla; family Camelidae; genus Vicugna; species Vicugna pacos. The sequence continues at coordinate 38,077,555 of NC_132989.1, forward strand.
AGTTAAAAAAACCACCTCATTCTAGCTCCAAAGTAATTATCCCAGAAAAAAAATTCAGAAAGCATATTCCCAGATGCTCAGCGTTATCTGAGGAAAGGGGAGTAAGTGCAGAAAAACTTAGTTTCTGCTCCACTAGACTCCCAATTCATCTGTCACCTGTCTGTGGTCCAAAACCTGTGAAACTTGTGAAGTTTGCCATATGGAGATCAGTTAGTTTTAACAGGTATGGAGGGTGAGGGTGTCCACTTTCGCATTCTCTATCCTTGCTCAGAGAGCGCAAGAAACTTCTGGCAAAGTTTTAAACTTTGCAGTGGTCACAGACTCAGTCTCCAGGTCTTACTGAAGTTCTTTGAATCCCATTCATTATATTAAAAACTTTTAAATTTCATTTGCCTTTGAGTCTCAATTTTCTGCCCCCAGGCCCACTCCTAGTGCTACACATAAGGATGAGATGTGTCCAAGGGGCAGGCCTATTTATTCCACAGGGACTACTGCCACTTGCTCTGGAATATCCTAGGCCTATGAGGGAACCTTTCCATATTGCACCGAGTTCAGTCTCTGCTGGAGAATCACCATCAACAGGCCCTGTCGTTCCTCACCTTTCAAATGTTCTATACTTCAGGCAACACCTCTTTCTGTTACATATTTTTTTGCAATAGAGAAGAAGGCTCTAATGTTTTATTTCTATCTGCTCTTCTCCTATTCCTAGAGGCTCAAACCAGTTCAATCTGCTTCTTAAACTGATTCTTTTCCTTTTCTACCACATGTCTGGCTAATCACAAGATCTGAGTAATCTGCTTTGCTTTTCATTTGTCTCTGTTTTGAAGCCAAATTATCTGCTCTTCTGACATAATTTTCTTCAGGTTTTGTCTTGTAAGGTGTCTTAGTATGATAGGAATATAGTCAGTGAGTTCTGGTGCTGCCAGAAACACCCACTGTTCAAAAAAACTTGCTCACCCTCACCTCCTCAGTTAAATCATTCAAATCACTGTCTCATCATACAAGTGTCCAACCTCAGCTGGATTCAATCTATTATTGTCTCATCTTTTTATGTATATTATCTCTCAGGTACTTTCCCTTCAAGCCTTTATTTAGTAAGTTTTTCCCCTTGGGAGAGAGGCAATGTCTTCATCTCTCTGTACAATAACAGCATCATCTTGAGAATCAGTTCTTTTTTTTTAGACCGTTTTTTCAGTCATTCCCTTTCAAATCTGTCCAAGTGTTCTTCCCCCATATGGTGAGCTCTCATTAAAGACTCCTTTTTTACAACTTTAAGAGGACATCTTTCAAGAGTTTTTTGATCTGGGATCCCTTAGTATAATAATTTCAATACACTCTCAGGGATCCTGCTACTGTGCTATAATTCTATTTCTTTAGGCCCCAATCACCCTCTGTAATCCTAAAATAGCTTAAAAAAATCTCTCTTTGATAGTTCCACTTACAAGAACCATTAAGTTTATGTTTTTAAAATTTGTCATATCTAACTAATCAGACCTCTAAGATTTCAGTCAGGCTCCTTTCTCCCTTCAATTTAATTTGCCTGTTCTACTTTATGTTTCTTTTTTTTTATTCTTCCCCAAATCTCTGTTCTAATAATAAAATCAAACCATATTTTTAAACCAGTATATACTTCTTGAATTCCAAGCAAAGACATTCCAGAAAGAGAGTGTATAAGGTACACTCTATTTTAATTTCCTCTTTAGGCTTCGAATTCACGATAATTTTTTTTACTTTTTTGTACTACTCCCTATATATGAAGATTATCCATTCTTTTTGTTCTTTAGTAAATTTCTCCAACCTTCTAAGGGTAAAAACAGAATCTAGGCCTCTGAAATCAAAAACCATTGTCAGAGTTGTTATAATTAGCACTTCGAGAGCCCTTATGAGTCCATGAAGTGGGATGGGAGTAGAAAACTCGCAGTGCACAATCCACGTGATCCTAGGCACTTAGCTCCTCCACTGTTCGTTCCCTTGGTGCTGAATGCAGTTCACATAAATAGGAATGGAATTTAGGGCAGCTTATACAGCACTACATTTGTATTCCAGGCATAAGATTCATACTAGTTATTTGTAGCCCACATAGACTTAGCTGCCTTTGCAAACCATCTACAGACCTGATTGAGAAATACAATAAAAGCAGAATTCTTCCACCCATAAATGCCTATTAAGCATGTATGCTGAGGTTCTGCCTGTTTTGATGCAAGCCTTAACAAAGAGTTCTCCTTTCCTTGGATAGGAAGGAGTAAGCAATGGGCCTGAGATGCCTGGCATGTTAGCCTTCTATTCAAACAGCTTAGCAATAAATACTTGAGAAAATTTATGGGTTCATTTATAGGCATTTTTGAAGTCATCACAATGAGGGTGAATGTTGTTAAAGAGAAAGATACACTGGTCTTTCATAACCTTCTAATGCCCAAGTGATAAATGATTTTCACCCACTGAGTCAGATAAATGATCTCTCCATAAAAATAAATTCCATACCTTATAAGGATCACCTTAAAATAAGAATTTTTTTTATCAAATGACATCTTAAGAAGGTAAAAATATTAGCAAGACTTTGGGAAAAAAACATGTTCAAACATAAAACTCAAATATTAGTGTCAAAGGATAAATATTAAAACTCCAACCAAACAAGAAGAAAAGTGAACATATCCCAATGGGAAAAGCAGGCAAAGGACATGAACACAGATTCCACAGAAGAAGAGACACATATGGTCAATGAATTGAAGAGTTGCCCAATCTCATTAATAATCACAGATTGCAAATCTAAGCCATAGTAAGGTATCATTTTATATATACTCAATAAACAAAAGTCAAGAACTCTAACAAAACGATTATTAGAGAGTGTGGGAATCAACACAGTTTCTTGCAGAGTAATGTCAACAACATGGCAGAATAGGAGATCCCAGCACACATCCTGCCATACAAACAAATATTTGGCAGGGATCCCACAGACACAAGTGCTTTTATGGGGACTTTGGGATCCAGGTAAGAGGTTGTGAAACCCTCATGGAGCCCAAAACCTAAGAGGGTCACCTGAAGAAGGCAGCCTCACACACAGGTGGCAGACCAGGGACTCTGGCCCTACCTGCAGACCAGAAACATCCCCAGCCTCCTGCAGTCTTGCTGCTAGCCCCTCTTGTCCACAGTCTTGCTACCAGTTCCTTCTGTCAAGGGCCCTAGGAGGAACCACACTCATCTGTACCACCAGCAATAGGCCTGCTGGCCTTGGACCCAACTGCAGTCCCTGAAGCACCTCTGTGACCTGGCTCCAGCCCTGCTGTCCTGTGGTCTGGAGGCAGTCCTGCCCAGCCAGAGTCCAGCCCAGTGACCCAACAAGATTACACTTAGGAACCCAGTAGAAGCTACACCCATCTGGCCTGCCAAAAACAGTCATATTTTAAAAATATGAACATTTACATACTATAAATCCAGAAATTTTACTTCTATGAATAGAACCAACGAAGATTTTGTAAATATACAGATGGCAAGATACCAAAAATTTTCATAGGAAAAATTTTAATTATATTAAAAACATAAAACATGTTAAATGCTCACAACAGGCAAACATATAAATTGTGGTAAATTCACAGTGAAATATTATGTAGTGGTAAAACAGGTGAACTCCAACTCATGTAAAAATGAGACTATTTGTAGAATAATATTGAGTAAAATGAGTCCCAGAGGACCATGGACAGTATGCTTCCAAGAGGTCTGGGCTCTAGAAAAAAATTTAATATGACTAAAATTAAGCAAGGTATTATTTGGGCATAAAGGTAAACACAAGTCTGGGAAAGTGGTTACATCAAGAGGAAAAAAGGCAGGATGGGAGAGTAATAAACAGATATATAGGAGTTATGGTTAATGTTCTAATTTTCAGGTAAGATGGTGGTTTCGTGGATGTTAATTTGTTATAAGTAACTGACTTAATTATAAAGCAAATAAAGTGGACCATGATAAATCAATAATAAAATTATGCCATGGATCAAGAATTCTGAGTAACTGAATTTTGTGTATCTGGTATATAGTAAAGGTAATACATACCTAGATGTGCATATGTAATATACATATTCAATAATAAATTACCTACAATCGCAAGTAACTTTTGCTTTCATTTGAAATTTTCTGAAAACTGGTAATGAGATGTCCACATTATGTAAAATTGGATTCTTAAAAGGCTTTTAGTTAGCATTGTCCAATACTCCACATATGTTAGCAACAGAGAAACTCTACAATTGCCAATCATGTGCTACAATGTAAGTATTTAATCAGGAAATAAGAATATCACTTCAACTTCAAGAAGAAGCACATGGTATTAGCTGAAACAACCGAGGTATTAAATGAATCACTGAAAAGATATAGCATACTATATTTCACCCACTACCAAGAAATTCTGCTGAACTTCTACCTGCAAGCCTTGAAAGGAACATATTTAAAATACAGTTAATTTTCTTTTTCTTCTTCTCCTTTTTTTTTTTTTGCTATGCTGTAGCTCTGTGTCACTGGTTTTAAAAAGAGGGTGGGGGGAACATACACAGAATAAGTCCATTCTCCCAAACTCTTGATGCTGTAAAAATTAAAACTTAACAAGTACATAAAAATAGGACAACTTTCAAAGACAAATTCATGGGTTTCACTACCAGTAATGAAGACCAGATAATCTGGACCAGTTTTCTTGCTGAAAGAAAATAGAAACTTTGAACAAAACAAAACAAAATGTATGTAATGACGTCAAAGAACTCATAAGACAGTGAAGACTTAAGGGGATATGATCTAGGAAAAGAAGGAAACTCTGATTGGGTTTTTTGATTATGAGGGCTCCTTGTGTCCTAAGGATGTTTTTCCATTTAATAGAAAAGTTTGAGATGCTGAGCAGAACTTTTATTACAGTCACAAAGCTAAGACAAAAATTGAAAATCAACAATCAACCAAGGGCAAAAAAAACAAAAAAAACAAGGAAATGCTATCATTACTGATGGTAGAGGAAAGATTTTTGATGTTTTATCAAGTATGATATTGATTCTAGATATTTCATGGATATCCTTTGTCAGATTAAGGAAGCTCTCTTTTATTCTCAGTTTATTAAGAGTTTTCTTTTTTTTTTTTGAACAGATATTCAATTTTAATTAATGCTTTTTCTGAATTTACAGGGATGATCATATAATTTTTCTGTTATTCAGTCCATGCCTTGATATTAAGTATGGATTTTATACTGATAAATCAACCTTAAATTTGTGAAAATATTATGAAATATTCTCATTCTTACATATCTGTGGATTTATTTTCTGAAATTTTGATTAGAAATGTTTTATCTGTGTTCATGAAAGAGATTGGATTATACTTTTCCTGTCTTATAAATTCTTGCCTGGTTTTAAGAATTAGTGTTATACTAACTTTAACAAATGAATTGTGAAATATTAAAAAAAAAATCAACCAAGGGCAGAGGGGTGGAAGGTGATATGGTACACCATCCTGACTTTGGGCTGGGACTGAAAAGTTTGACATTCTAGGAGGAGTTAGGAATTGTTGAAATAAAACAATTTCACACAGACTGAAGCCCCAGTTTTAAATTATTTCAACTCTTGATTGTATTAAAATTACCTGGAATGACTAGTGTCCCTAATTACTTGCCAAAAACAAGTATAAATTCTCTCTGGTAAAAGATAATATTGTCATAATCCTCAAATCCTATCCATAATTTTTTATATGTAATATCCAGCACATGATGAAAATAAACAGGCAAAGTGGGAGATACTGTGTGTCTAAATAACTTTAGAGAACATCGTGTTTCTAAAATCCAAGAGGAACAGCCTATCATAGAAATAGTCACAAAGGGGATCCTGAGACAAGAGCACTAAGATAAATGTATCTATATAATTAAGTTAATAGAATAGAGCAAATAACTAAAGCCATAACAAAAATCAACCACATGGAAATCCTAGAATCAGTACTGGTCTCAATAATACTAAATATGGCTATAGAGATAATTAGTGACCTAGAAAAAAGGTCAGGACAAAATATCCAAGCCACAATCTGCGAAAAAAAAGATGGAAGATAGAGAAACTATTGTGTGAATAACAAAAGGTATTACGTACATGTATTTAGGGGCCCAGAAGGAGAAAGAGAAAACAAAATAGAAATAATATTTGAAGATGTGAAGAGATATTGACTGAGATGTGTTCAAAACTGATAAAAAATATTATCACAGGTTCAAAAAGCACTATGAACACTAAGCAGGATAATTAAAAGGAAAATCACATGTAGGCACATACTAGTAAATCTACTGAAAACTAACAGCAGTGAAAAAAATCTTAAAAACAGTCAGAGGAAAGAAGAATATATAGTCTTTTCAAGTGTGTAAGATTATTAACCAAAATTGGCCAGTGAGAAGTAGCACTTCATCAATTTTTGCTGCCCTGAAAAAGGTCAGAATGTACACCCCCCTCTATCAGTTGCAGGTATTCACTCTGGGAGTCACTTGACAATGCCAACCTAGAAGCTGATGTTCCCACAGACACGCCAGGGAGGAAGACCATCTTAATTAGGGTTGGTCTGGGCAACATGGTATAACATGAATGCACAAGAGTAGTCTTTGGCTCCCTCCTTATATCTTATTTTCCTTTTTTCTCCAGCCAAAGCTTATCCATTTTCATAATTGTGACTATCAAAATCTATTTGTATTATTATATTTCCTTTATACTTGACAGCCTTTTATTCCTTAGGGCATCATCAAGGCCTACTGAGAATCCCTATATATTTCTCAAAAAAAATCTTTTTTTTACTTTTACCTTCTTTTCTTCCTTCCCACAAGGAGTGACTTAAATAACATCCCAAATGCTATGTGGAGTTGACACTTCAGTTGAAGATCAATGGTGCTAATTGTTGGGAAAGAATCACAGGAATGGAGCGGTAACTCAAGTTCTTCAGGCCAACAGTATCACAGAAACAGCACTGAACTAGGAATCAAGAAAACAGGTTCTGTTTCTGGCTTTGACTCTACGTAACTTCAGGCCAGTTTCTTAGCATTTCCTGGCACATTTCCTTACCCATTAAAAGATTTCTTTGGTCCCCACAAATCCATTCTATGATATAATGCATATCAAGACACTTTTAGCAAAAACATGTGATATATATTCCAAGATATCTGACTTTAAACTTTTCACTCAAGGTTATATCCTTCAATGCTAAAAGATAAATGTAAAATAGATAGCAATCAAGTGCTAAAGACAGGAGTCTGTGACCAACCTAGTCTCCAACTAGTATTTTCTAACATGGTTGCCTGAACACATAAATAATATACACTTGCTGTTTAATGGTACTTCTATTAAGTTTCTAAAGTCTTTGAAATTTATATCTTTGCCTTTTTTTCCCTCTCCCTCAACTACTCTGTCAACCTGGAAATAAAGGAAATCCCCATCTATTAATTCTTCTAAGAACCTATGTCATTTGCATCTTAAAGATTTCATCAAAATTTAATGTGTTTAACATGACAATCAGACATCGTGTTATTTTTAAATCTCCTCCTGATTAGGCCTTTGTACTGCATTAGTGACATCTAATTATTTAAACTTAACATTCAAAAATGTCTGTATTTGTCAAGTATTTCCAGAACTACACCATTACGTACACTGCTTATAAATTATTTGCTTAAACTCAATTGCTTGTAAATTATAATTTCACACAATCTGGGAAAAAATAGGAATATCATTTTGAAAGATTTTTGTCAAAGAGACAATCTTTTATGTAACAGTTTCAGTGTGTTTCCTTGACAACACTGTTGCTAAGAATGTCTCTTTGAGGCCATAAAGAATTTGTGGTAAATAATTGACGTTTATTTTAAAAATGGAAAATGTGAATACACCATATGTAGTTAAACATGTCACTATATAATCATACAACCAAGTATAGGTTGCCAACATACTAGTTAAAACAATTAAACTTTATTTTAAAAAAGTAAGTTCAACAATTGTAAAACTTTGAAAATTAGATTAAATGATAGAGAAAATTCCAGAACGTCACAAGTGCTTTCAGTATAATTGATGTAAATCCCAACCTTTTCCAAATGGCAACAAAATTGTCTGAACCTGAACTTAACCATTCACTGAGGCATTCATTCATTACTGAGCTGTGAACTCTCCTAAGCAGTGAACTTTAAGTAGTAAAGGCCTCCTTGGAAAGTAATAACTGAATCGAGAAAGCAGCATCTACTCTGGGTGGTAAGTAGAGAGAATCAATATCTGCCCCATCTCACATTCAACATGTTAAGACAGAGAGACAGTTCAAAAGATTACTTAGTTCCTTCTGCCACCGAGTGGGCTGACAATCATGTGTTTTCTAGATAATTTCCCAAGAAGAGTTGTTCTAATTTTATAATCTAATATTTAATCTAATATATGTGCCTGATGTTCCATTCTACAGTCATGAAAAATAAAACACAGCTGAACTTTCCAATGGCGGCAGGAAATGTAGTAGTAATACATTTTTTAATTTTAAGCACATGCATGCTTAATCCACTACAGCTGGATGTGAACATCAAAGTGACTATGCTTCAGCACACTTTCCTCCCACTAGGAGTGATCAGCTGATCCAGCAATTACAATGTGCAATGACCATCACCCCAGACTAGGAAGTGGAACTGCTGACGTCCATCTGGATAATTGGGATAATGGGATAAGAGAAGACGACTCTGGCTCAAAATCACAGCTCTAAAATCACCTCCAAGTGTAAACTGGTCAAGACAATGCAGGGACCTCACACTTCCTTAACCTTTTCTTCTCCAAAGAGATAGATAACGGGTAAAACACAAAAATAGCAAGGACATAGATTTAAACATATTATAGACATCTCTATCAATTTAAAATGAAACAAAATTCAAGTTGATGAGCAGGAGTCAAAGCAGATTTTCTGTGCCCTAAATCTTGAACAAAACAGTAGATGCTGGGAATAAGAGGAATTTTTTAAAAATCTTCACACAAAAATGAAATGCTGAATCTCTAGCCCTAACTTTCACCGGAGTTATCAGATAAAAATTTTAAAAAAAATTGCTACCAAACGTTGCTAGGAGCTACAGCTCATGCTGTGTTCCAGGCTTGGTGCAGCTGAACCAAATCTTCCTATGACTTTTCGATCGGCAACTGTAGTGAACTTGGTTTGGAATGGAGTCAGCAGAACTGCTGGAGGAAACTGCAAGTCCTCTAAACAGGAGGACTGAGTCCAGAAGGCCATGCATCAGCACCCATGGAACTGTGGCTAACTTGTCAGCTTGAAGGTGGGGTAAGATCCCAGCCTCTCCACAGTTCTAAACAGTCACCTCTTCATTTAGCTTATGTTCTACAGTCTTGATTTGTACTTAGTCATAAGTTGCTGCCTAATGCCCTTTAACTAAAACATGCATGAATTTTTCTACCTGCCCCCAAACCCTATTTATGATATCATGAGGACCCCTTTCTGAAATAAGTAATGCTGTTATTTATTATTTTATTCAATATCACTTATAAAATGTTTACCAATGTACCAAGTACTCCTTCAACAACTATATAAAGTCACTTATTTAAGTAATAAAGTCCCTAAAGCAAGACGTCAGCACCACAGGGCACACCCTGGGGAAGCCAGAGAAGGCTACGCAGAAGAACCCAGGGATCTGGGATGTGGGTGACTGATGGTTTCTGTAAGTGATTATTGAGCATCTGCTACTTGCCAAGCAACCGATCAGCAAGTGGCCAAAACTATTTCCTTATGCGCAAGGATAAAGAGTTACCACCAGAACCAGAGAGAGAAGGAACTCCAACTTGACACTAGAATGATTTATATATTTTTATACTTTCATCTGTAAGGAACTGAGCACAGTTCTCATTATTGGCTCATTTGTTTTCAAAAAATCTTATGAAAGTTCAAAGTCCAAGAATCTCTCTAGGGATTTTTATACATAGATGTAGATGGGTAGGAAGAACTATACAGACAGAGCTATAGATGTGGGTATACAGATGTAGAGATGAGATAGATAGCTTGATAGATATGATGTATAGATACATAAAATAAAGATTTTATATAGAGAAATTTTTATACACAAATGGGTAGATTCAATCTGACTTTGCATGGAGATGCTCATGGGAAAAAAAAAACAAAGCAAGAAACCACCTTACAGAATACTGATGACATTAAGCTTATTTTTGTCTGTTTTGCCTCATGTTATAAAATATGCATTCCCTTGTAAAGCAAGATGTGATTCTGATAGCTGTCTCTCAGAATTCCATGGTAGAAAGCACTGCATAGCAACATGAAAAGAATGTTTTGTTTTATCCTAAGTAACACTGTGTGTATCTTTTGTACTGCTATTCTACATTTTATGCTTTCCTGAAGGATGAAATCTCAAGTTACATAAAGAATAAATCATTGTCATCACTTTTACAAGTTAATCCTCAATAGGAGTTGTTTTACATAGTAATTTCCCCTTGATCATCAAAATATATTATCAACTACACAACTCTTCATAAATACATCTGTTTCACAAAGCAAAGTACTTGTACACTAACCACCCCAACAATCTTCTCATCAGTCTGTACTTACTTGACACAAATAGGAATAAATATTTCTTCAGTGGAATCACTGTGGATGTTATATTCTATTGCTGTGCCTTGTTTTTCTCCTCCTCTGCCTATTATGGTTGGCTGGACCCTATATTTTATGTCTGCATGGTATATTACATGATGTACTGAGTACTTAGCCAGTAAAATTCAATAATTGTCTTCATTAGATATAACATCTACTAAATAACACTAGTCAGCAGTCTGTTATTATTTCTTATTCATTCATCAATCAGACAACAATTATTTACTGAGCACACAGAAAGTCCCAGGTTATAGACAGTCACAGATGAACAAAACAGTCATGGTCTCTGTCCACAATGAGTTTGCAGACTAGTTTTTAGGAAGAAATGTAACCCAGGATTAATTTGTGATTGACTTCCTTAAATTAGCCCATTCCATCTAACAGCTAAAATTCCAAATTGTTTTCCCATAATACTTATACTGTTTTCAAAAACACAACTGCACAATCATTAAGACCAATTGCTTTCACAGTTTAGGAGAAAAGGCGAGTAAAAATCAATTATAAAGCTGCCATTTCATTGCAAAAATAAACCCCCTAAGTATATACATAGACTCTGTTGACTTCTTCTAGAGCCCAATAAAGGTTTTGAAATTTTATGATTACATTATACCTCCAGTGGCATTAAAATTGAGAAATAATTGCCAAAATCTCCAGAGAGTTCAGACGAGTTATCATGACAACTTAATAAAACATGCTGTCATTTGACGAGTTTTAAAATAATCCCAAGACTCTGCCATGGTTCTGTCTTTCACCTGAAAATAAAGCTCTCTCCCTTGACATAAAAGATTCTTTTGCTTGAAGATACTAGCAGGAACTGAGGAAAAGATGATGTTGCATTAGTTCTGTGATATGGCTCTCAGAATACAGCAGAAAGATATGATCAAAAATTGTACTTTAATTTATGGCTTTATTCCTGTTAAGCCAATGACCTCTGTCAGCTCCGTGTTAGTGGACAGGCTGAGGGTACAAAGCTCCCTAGAAGCACTTGGACCTTCACAGTAGTTATAACCACACACATTCTAATTCAGAAGTCATGGTCAAAAAATACATTGACATTGCTAAAATCATTACTCTCAGTTGTGGAAGAGGACAAAAAGAAAGGAAGACAGAGATGTTTAAAATCCTACAGATTGCTCTTGCCTAAAAAATACAAATTGGTCTTGAGAAATAAATTCATTTTTGAATACCTGATGTGTGCATTCTCCTTCAGACTTTCAACTGAGTGTTCTTCCTAATCATATGTTCACGAACAGCATCAAATTCCTCCAAAGTCTTTTTTTGTTGTTGTTGCTGCTAAGAACCTATGCTGTATATTCCCTTAATTACTGTTCATGCATCCCTCAATGTGAGTCATGCCAAAGGCAGATGGTGTCTCCTCCTATAAAGCAAGCATTTGGCCAAGCAGCATGAAAGTGCCAATTTCTTAAGTGGGACAGGTACCCTTTAGTCTGGTTGTATCTCTGTATCATAATTTGTTAAGCACATGATATCTTTTAGACCATTTTGTCAGATTTCAGTTTGTCCCTCACCTGCAACCAGCACCGTCTCATAAATACAGAAACATACTTCAAGAATTAAGAAATTTCAGCACTTATAGTTACCAAGAAATCATATTTATACAATGTTTTATCACATAAGTTTAATATCAAACTTAGTAAAAATCCAATATAAACCAAAGAAACCACTTCTAAGGTTCAAATACAAAGAAATGTCATTTAAAGTTCACCCTGTTTTCTACCTTGCAAGGCTTTAACCTTGGAGAGTGTATTGTCAAATCATTTCCCACTATTATTCTTTTCTGTATTGCCATGAACTGTTTTCTCTTGGGTCATTGCAAAGTATCACTGTTCCTAGTGATTATCTTTTGAGGTGATCATCAGTAGTACTAGTCACAGTCACCAGGGCAAACTATAGTAAAAAGTTTAAAACAATTTGATGTCCTTTGTCATTTTCTAATGTAACAAGTGGAGCAATTGAATGTAATCATGTTATAACCTGGTCTGTATAGTAGACAATACAACATTCTAATGGAATTAAATTCCCATTTTGTAAAGGCAATATATGAGCCGAGTTGGGAGAGATGAATGTTTAGAAACCATAAATAATCCTTTCAAACCATGACAGGCAATTTTACTTGCACATAAATGGATGATTTTTAAATCTCAAAAGAGATTCACTTTTTAGCAACTTCTTTACAAAAGATTTAGTTTATACCATCAAAAACTATTCACCTGAATATAGAAATGGCCCTTAAGCTTTCTCCATCCTAGGAAAATCTTCCCAACCAATGAGAATACTTTTTTATCAAGTGAAGCTTCTATATTTCAGTTCTCACAATTAACCATTTCTTATACATATATTTTCACATCAAAAAGCCCATGAAGAAAATGCAAAATAGCAAATAGAAATGTCCTAAGAAGCAATATTACCAAGTACTCTTAATCTCTCTAACATCTCCAGTTCCAACTCGGTAGACAGAAAAGGCACTCATCCTCACCAGGAAGAACCACAGCTAAATGACAAAGAAGACAAAGATCATTTTCCCTTTACCTGTTCATATCTCACCACCCTCCCACTGTCCCAACATCCAACTTCATTGCCTTTTTTTGTTCTTCCTTTATTCCAGACCTATTTATTATGTACCTAGTATGTGTCAAAAAGTTTCCTAAGAAGTGAGGACTCAAGTGAACAAAAACAAATATGGTCTGGGCACTCCTCACAGAATGTGCGGTCTAGCAGAGAAGACAGAACTAAACTAATAAATAGCACAAATAGAGGTATTATTACCATGACTAAGTGCCCTGAAGGGAAGGTAGATGGGGTCATATTAGCTCATCACAGGAGGGCTCGCTGTTGTCAGGCAGGGTGTAAGTTTTCTCCGAGGCATCAGTCCCCGAGTAGACATTTGAACTTGTTGGGGATAGGCAAGTGTGGAAGGAGGGGAGGGAGGACAGATGAAGCACCTCAAGCGGAAGGAACAAAATGAACTGAGGGACAGCAATCAAGGCATAGCTTAGTCAACAAGCAAGCAGAGCTGGGGAGCGGGATGAGGCCTTATTGGGAAGAGGTGGGTCCAATCATGTTGGGTCTTAAAGTTCATGTTAATGGTTTGGATCTTATTCTAAGAGCAATGAGAAGTCACCAAAAGATTTTCAAGCCAGGGGTTGGGGTGATAATATTTGAAATGAACACTCTCACTACAGTGTGAAAAACAGAAAGGGGGAAGGAGAGTAGAGAGAGAAGCAGGGAGTGGGTCAATGTTATTCACAAATTCAGAGACATCAAAAAAAAAAAAAAGTGACCTTTCCCAGCTTGATTTAAACTGTCCTGTCTCATAATCATCATGACAACTACTCAGCATCTCCTCCCAGTGAGGTTATTCATAGAATTAATATTTGTCACAGCATGCAGTTAGTTATCCTTGGGGTCAAATCTGAAGAACTTAACATCTTAATAGAAAGTGTCAATTCACTCAAGAAACATTTAGTAAGCTATGTACTGCCCTGGGTGCTGGGATTCAGCATGAATAAGACAAAGTCCCTATAACCCAAGAGTTTAATACCAAGAGACAAGATGCACATGTAAACAAATCATAATGTAGAAGCAACAGCACAGCAGTAAAGTTTAGGAAAGGAAGTGGTTAACTATTTAATTCTCTGGGCTGGCGTGGGAGGAGAGAGATGGACAGGTTGTCAAGAATGTCTACCTAGAAGAGATTTACACACACACTCCAGACTATCTTTGCTTATTATGTGCTGAAAATTTTTAACTATGCCTGTGCCTAGAGCTACTGGATATATCCCTCCTAAATGTCTTACTTATTACTTATATGAGGTCTACTTTATTCAAGTTTAAAGGATATTTCACATCAATTAGTAGTTTAATTTTTTTCCTGGGAAAGGGGGGGGGTTTCAATCATCAAGGAACCATGATCAGGCTAACAGAGCACCACATCACAAGTCAGGAAATCCATGAGCTCTGCTCAGCCTTCTTGCTATCCCTGTGACCTTGGAAAATCACAGTATTTCTGAGCTTCAGCTTCTTATTTTATGAAATAAGAATAATAAAACCTGAAATACTTTGATTTAAAGCAGCCCAGAATTTCTATTTTTTGTACAAATCATTATGCAAGATAAAAATACTTTAGAGGGATAATTTAAAGTACATAAAGCCCAAATTATGAAATAATATCAAATAATTATGAAATGATATCAAACATGTGACATTCAATATAGTTAACTTGAGGAAAAGAATTTAACCCAAATTTATTCCAGCTAATTCTGGGGGAGAAATTAATTATGACAAGCAATTAAAAACATATTATTTAATAATCTTTCCAAAAAGCACACTACATAAATAATACCTGGAGTATGGTTCCACTTATTATAAAATGAAACAGACCTTTATGACTACATTTGATTCAAATTGCAATGAAAAAAAAGTCCACTAAACTATATGCCAAACTATTGACAGTGGTTATATATAAGGATATCAGTGGGCAGGAAAGGGGGGTTACATATGCCAAAAGTCAGCTGATCATGGGGAAGTGAAGGGTAAGTGGGTAAGCGATAAAGGCAATACTAGCTTTTTGTTCTATACAATTCTGTATTGCCTGAATTTTTATAGTAAGAATTATTCATGCCTCATTTATTTAAATAAGACACACTTTAAATAAAAAGGATTCTAGGTTCACATCCCAGAATCCACATTCCATCAAAGATTCTGCTTAAATAACATCATAAACATACTAAATGGGCTGGAGTGGTCAAGATAGCTTAATAGGAGGACCCTGAGCTCATCTCGTCCCATGTGCACACCAAAATTACAGCTATTTACAGAGTAACTGTTGATGAAAAAGGCTGGACAACTAGAAGAAAAGCTTTTCTACTACAGAAGATATAAAGAAGGAACCACAACAAGGCAGGTAGGCGGGGAAGAGTTGTGGCATAGCCCATACCTGTACCCCCAGGTGGATGACCCACAAATGGGAGGATAATTATAATTGCAGAGGTTCTCTCTGAGGAGTGAGGGGTCCAAGCCCCAAGCTGGCCCCCCCAACCCAGGGGTCCTGCACCAGGAAGACAAGACCCCAGAACATTTGTCTTTGAAGGCCAGTGAGGCTCACTTTCAGGAGAGCCAGAGGGCTATGGGAAATAGAGATTTCACTCTTAAAGGGCACACACAAAATCTCACACACTGTGGAACCCAGAGCAGAAACAATAATATGAAAGTAACCTGAGAGAGACCTACCTGCTCACCTTGGAGAGCCTCCCAGAGAGGCAGGAGGCCACCAGTGTTCACACTGGGGAAAGAGAAATTGTTTTTGGAAGCTTGTTCTATCACGAGGACATTGGTGCTGGAAAGTAACATTTGGGAATCCTCCTTCTAGCTTCTTAGGGCAGATACCCAGCTCTGCCCAGCAGCCTGTGGGCACCACAGTACCGGCATGCCACAGGCCAAGCAGCTAGCTGGAAGGGACACAGTCTCACTCGCCAGCAAGCCAACTTTCTTAAGACCCCCGAGCTCACAGCCAATCCAAGACCTGGTTGTGCCCATCGGAGGGCCCAGAACCTGGTCCCATGCACCAGTGTGCCAGCACTCAGCCCAGGACCTCCTGGAACCCCAAAACCAGGTGTTGGGATCTGGCTCCTTCAACCAGCAGGCTGAAACCAACTCCAAGACCCCTGGAAACCTGCAGCCAAAGACTCCAGGACTTAGTTCAGCCCCTCAGTGGGCCAGCACTAGCCCCAGGACCAGCCTTACCCATCAGTGGGAAGGCACCAGACCAAGGACAACCTAGGACCCAGCCCCACCCACCAGGAAGCTGACACCAGCTGCAGGATCCCTAAGTGTTGCAGCCAGTGACACCAGGACATGATTCCACTCACCAGGAGGCAGGCACCAGCACCAGAACCACCTCAGCCCTACAGCCTGAGCTGCAGGACCAAGCCAACCCACCAGAAAGTTGGCACCACCCAGGACCCCTTACGCACTGGTGCTGCCCACCAGCAGGCCAACACCAGCTCTAGAATATTTTGAGTCCCACTAGAATATTTTGAGTCCCACAGCCAGCTGCCCTGGGATCCAGGCCTAGTCACCAGCAGGTCAACACCAGATTTGAGACACTCCAAACTGCATACCATAGTCAGCCATGTCATAAACCATCCCCACCCACCAGCAGGGCAAAACTAGATCCAGGACCCCCAAACCTACGACTACCCACCCCAAACCTAGCTCCAGCCACCATTGGCCAAAACTAGCTCCAGAACCCCCCAGGAATCTGCAGTCAGCTACTCATACTTTTCCCTATCCAAAAGCAAACAGCAGCCTCTAAACAAGGCAGGTTCTGGCAACCAACCAAACAAGGGACCAACCACGCCTACTGGACCACCCTCTGCATGAGCCCATCACAAAGGAAGGACTCATGCAGCCCACACTGGGGGCACCCCTAGCACAGCTATAGCTCTGGTGATGAAAGGGGAGTGTACTGCTGGGGTGCACAGGACATCTCCTACAAAAGGCTACTTCTCCAAAGTAAGGAAATACAAACAGCCTATCAAATACATAGAAAGAAAAACAGCACGTTAGGCAAAATGAAGCAACAGAGGAATATGTTCCAAAGAAACAAGATAAAAGCCCAGAAGAATATCTAAGTTAAGTGGAGATAAACAACCTACCTGATAAAGAGTTCAAGGTATTAATGGGAGAGATGATCAAAGAACTCGAGAATAGATTAGATGAACAGAGTGAGAAGTTAGAAGCTTTAACAAAGAGTTAGAAAATATTAAGAACAACCACAGATGAAGCCTACAATAACTGAAATAAAAAATACACTAGAAGGAATTAACAGACTAGCTGACACAGAGGAATGGATCAGGGAGCTGGAAGACAGAAGAGTAGAAATTACTGAAGCTGAACAGAAAAAATAATAAAGAATAAAAAGAAATGAAGACAGTTTAAGAGACATCCAGGACAATGCCCAGCCCAACAACATTTACACTATAGGGGTCCCAGAGGGAGAAGAAAGAGTGAAAGGGGCAGAGAACATATTTGAAGACATAATGGCTGAAAACTTCCATTGCTTCCATTTGGGAAAGGAAATGGACATCCAGGTCCAAGAAGCACAGAGAGTCCCAAACAGGATCTACCCAAAGAGGACACCAAGACATGTTGTAATTAAAATGGCAAAAATTAGACATAAAAAAGAATACTTAAAAAGGGGGGGGGGTGAACAAATTACACAGAAGGGAATTCACATAAGGCTGTCAGCTGACTTTTCAGGAGAAACTCTACAGGCCAGAAGAGAGTGGCATGATATATCTGAAGGGGAGAAAGGAAAAACCTACAACCAAGCATACTCTAGCAGGCTTTTATTCAGATATGGAGAGACCAAAATACAGATAGGCAAAATACAGATAGGTAAAGCTAAAAAGAGTTCAGGACCACCAAACCAGCTTTACAAGAAATGTTAAAGCGACTTCTCTGAGTGGAAAAGAAAAGAGCACAACTAGAAATACGAAAATTACAAAAGGAAAAGTCTCATTGGTACAGGCAAATATATAGTGAAGGTAGTAGATCAAACATAAATAAAGGTAGTAGGAAGGTTAAAAGACAGAAGTAGTAAAATCAGCTTTATCCATAATAAGTAGTAAAGGGATAAAGAAAAGAAAAAGATGTAAAATGATGTCAAATAGTAAACATGGCACGGGACTACAAATTCAGGATTGTGAAAATGGTTTGAACTTAAGAGATCAGAAACTTAAAACAGTCATAGATAAACAGACAGACAGACTGATTTCCGTATTTAAACCTCATGGTAACAACAAATAAAAAATCTATAGTAGAGGCACATACAAAAAAGGGAAAGGACACTGAACATAATACTGAAAAACAGTCATCAAAACACAAGGGAAGAAAGCAAAAGAAGAAGGAAGGAACAAAAAAGAACTATAAAAATAAACCCCCCAAAATTTATGAAAAGGCAATAAATACATACTTACCAGTAACTAATGTAAATGAACTAAAAGCTCCAATCAAAAGACAGAGAGAGGCTAAATAGATAAACAAGACTCATAGATATGCTACCAAAAAGAAATTCACTTCAGATCTAAAGACACACAAAACTGAAAGTAAGAAGATGGTAGAAGGTATTTCATGCAAATGGAAATCAAAAGAGAGCTGGGGTAGCAATACTCATATCAGATAAAATAGACTTTAAAACTAAGACTGTCACAAGAGACAAAGAACAACATTACTAAACAATCAAGGGATCAATTCAAGAAGATAAAACAATTGTAAATATTCTTGCACAAACATAGGAGCACCTAAAAACATTAAGCAAATATTAAGAAATATAAAGGGAGAAATTAACAGTAACACAATTATAGTAGGGGATGTTAACACCCCACTTACATCGATGGACATATCATCCAGACAGAAAATCAATGAGGAAACACTACCCTTGAATAACACATTAGACCAGTTGGACTATACATATATATAATATATTATATATATATGTAAAATATTCCATCCCAAAGCAGCAAATCTCGGTAAATTTAAGAAAATGGAAATAATATCAAGCATTCAACCATAATGCTATAAGACTAGAAATCGACTATAAGAAAAAAAAACTGCAAAAAAAACACAAACACATGGAGGCTAAACAATACACTGCTGAACAGCCAATGGATCACTGAAGAAATCAAAGAAGAAATTTAAAAAATACCTAGAGACAAATGAAAATGGACTGGTTTTCAGATTGAAGAATTAACCTATAGAAATGAACAAGATTAATTATGGTTATAGAATAAACTGTAAATGTTTCCAATATGAGAAATGTAAAGGTAGAGGTATAGCTGTCAGAAATTGAGCTATGGAAAGAGCAACATGTTTAAAAAAAAGTGAGCAGCTCAAAAACATCTGTCTTACAGAGCAGGGATTCAAAGGAGGCTACTAAAAGTGGATGCAAAAAATACACAGATGTATAAAAAACAGATAGATGGATATGATTGGAAGCTAGAAGATGAAACAAAAGAATGTTTCTATATATGATTACTTAGAAGAAATGGGAAGAAGAAAAAAAAGGAACAAAGAGGTAGGAGTTGAGCAAGAGAGATAAATTCTCACCCTTAGGAATGTAGGTGATGTCAGTAGCTATTCTCTAAAGATCACAAATGAAAAAAATTAAGGAAGAAGCATATTATTTAGAATTATGGAAGTAATGACCAGAAGAACAAAAAACAAACAAAATAAAGTGGTTGTATTTAGTAAGTAAGACTGGGATGGGGATAGGATGGAGTAAGGGCTAAAATCTTGTTCATTATAAACTATTCTGTCTTCTTTATTTTTTAACGTAGAAATATTTCTCTGATAAAAATAAAACTTTAATGACTTTAAAGAGAACGTTTTAAAATAAATTTTAAATCTTTAACAGTATAAGAACCATTTCATGAGAAACCCAGTAAAAGTGCTTTTAAATGGACCTCATTCATCTGAGAGAGCAGCACAGAACCCTACCAGAGAGGGTGATGCCTCTAGGTAGTTGGTCTTTCTACTGGAACTTCAAATACCCAAAGAAGATAAAATAAACTTGACATATCCCTTAGCACAGTGTGTTCACTACTGAGAGAGAAAAAATAAAAAACTGCCTGTAGAGTAGTGAGAGATGATGTCCCACAGTGAAAATACTTCTCAACAAAGGACACTAAGAGAGAAAGATTAACACAGGATTTTGCCAATCGAGATGGATGAAAACTTAAGGATGAAAAAAGAAACCTAGAAAAGCAGTCTAAGACTATACTCTAGATTGTGCTACAACTGAAGCAGATATTTGGGCATCAAGAATGAGGACACAGTCTTCATGCTTTAACTTCTTAAAACCTGAAGATATTTACAAATTTATAATTATGGAGACAGATTCTAATGCCAAGCCTTGAGTGGTTATTCAGGTTTGCCAAAAGAAAAGGAAAAAAAAAAAAGGGATTTAGAGTTCAAGGATCCAGATTCAACTCTAGGCTTTGCAACTTGCTAAGTATGGGACATTGTTCTAAATCATGTAACTTTCCAGCAACTTAGTTTCCTTTTCTGTCTGTATCTCTACTTCCATCTCTATTAGAGATAATTAATGATAACAAGAATAAGAGCAGCAGAAACAACAAAAAGAACAACCATCCCAACATATCTGCTAGGTACATTCTCAAAATAATAGGGTGTGATGGTTAATTTTTTATGTCAACTTGATTGGCCAAAGCACATCCATATTAAATATTATTTGTGGGTGTCTGTAGGAGTGTTTTCAGATGGGCTTGGCATCTGATGGACTCTAGAAGTCCAATGCACTATCCACTGCACCACGGAGCCACCTGGCATTTGATGGACTCAATGAAGTAGGCTGTCCACCCCTGTGTGGGTGGGCATTATCCAATCATTTCAGGGCCTAAATAGAACAAAAGGCAGAGGAAGAACAAATTTGCCCCATTTTCCCCACCTCGTTGATTAAGCTGGGTTATCTCATCTTTTTTTGGCCTTTGGATTGGGATTTATACCACTGACTACCCTAGTTCTAAGGGCTTTGGACTGAAATCTACCACAAGCTTTTCTAGAGACCCAGGAGATGAGAATTTGTTGGATCTTGGGACTCAGCCTCCATCATCACGTAAACAATTCCTTATAATAAATCTCCTTTTCTTCCTATTGCACAGGAGGAAGAAATAAATAAAATTGTGAAATTAGTTTTTAATATGTTAGTTGGTAACAGGTTTTGCAAGAAAAAAAGTTATAATTGCAAGGTTTTGTTTTATGTTTACCTGGCAGAAATAGAATGTGTTGTACATTAATTCTAGGAAACGTGTCATCCAGCAGGGCAATGAGAACACAAACAAGATACAGAAACAAGCTCTACACAGAGGATTTATATTCCTGTGACCTTAAGCATTAGGTGAGTCAAAAACACAGCTGCAAGTTTAACTAATTATGGCAGAAATTTCAGTGTAATGGTTAAGGATAGGCAAAGTTATGCTGCAGGAATGAGCAAGTTTCACAGTCTCTGTGATATAATGTAATAAAGGCTTATTTCTTACATAAAGTCTGCTATGGTACCAGGTAAATTTCCAAGGCTCTGTTTTCCCTATGGAGGCTCAACAATCAGACTACTCTCACCTTGTGTCTCCATGATCAACATGGCAGAGGAAAAAATGAGTTGAAGACTCTTGCTTGACAATCTAATGCTTTGGCCGAAAGCAACTCAAATCACCTCCAATCAACTCATTTGCCATAATTATTCATATGGCCCTGACCAACCTAAGGGAAGCCGAGAAGGGCACTTCCCAAGGTGTCTTAGAAGGACAAGAGAACAGATATTCTTGACCACTAGTAAAGCTTAAATGAATAGGCACCATACCTTATTATTCTGCTTAGAGACTACTCTCTCCCATTAATGATATTATTATGCAAATAAAGTCAATAGAAGTAAGTGGCAAAACATAAGATCTAACTAGATCAATCTGGGGGGAAGGTCTGGAGAAGAGTCTAGATTAGAGAAACCAATGGATTAAGGGAATTTCAAATAATGAGGATATATTGCTCTTTCACTGATATACCTGTGATCAGTGTAGATAAACCAAATGTTCTGCATCTCCTCGTCATCACTACCTTGAAGAAACTCATTCATGAGCTGCTGACAATCAAGGAAACTTGGGCTTGGAGCATTCACTCAGTATCTTGCTTCTACCAAGGACCATCTAGCCCACCCAGAGGGAATGAGAGGCCATCATTTAAGAGTCGTAAAAAGAAAAAGTAAACAAGGACAAAACTGGGAATTTGAAATGGAGGATGATGTTACTTTGTACAAGCAAAGTTTGAGGGCAAAAGAATTAAACTGTATCCCAAGAAGGAAAAAAACAAGAGCTTATGGAATTTTGTGAACTGCAGTACTGGCTGTCTATTATCAGTTGCCTCTAGGATCCAACATTAATCTCCCTGAATCATACTTAAGGAAAGAAATTCAAATAATTTAGGTTACTGGACTTGGTTTGTATTTGTTTTTGGAGTTTGTGCTTCTGATAACAAAAATTGGGGGTTTGTGGTGGCATTTTCTGTGCTATGTTTATAAATGTGACATTTATGTGCTGGTAGCCTCTATGGTAGCTTTTGATTCAAGGTCACTTATTTATACAGACATCAGTAACATTTTGAGCTATGGGGATACACAGAAAAGGTTACAGATTATGCCACTAAATTCCCTTCTAACTCCTAAAACATAGTGTGTCCCTTTTAGGTTTGGTTTTTAACATCTTTTGCAAAGCAGAAATTCCTATTTTAAAAGCCCTTTCTAAAAAAAAAATACAAAAAACAAAAAACTAGCAACTTTCATAGAAGTGGGCTTTTTAAGCAACAGAGGGCTATTTCCCTCATGATCAGAAAGCCACTCCTTGGCCCCTAGGGACAGTTCTGATATGGAAGAACTGACAAAAGTTGACATGAAGGACAGTAACCTAGTAAAACATGAAAAATTCCCAAAGTCACAATCCCACTGAGCCAGCCCCTTCTTTCTTTAATAGGGAAGTAGAAGCTCTTTCAAAATGAGACCCTTAGATTCCTGGCATGATAGTGAGATCTTTATGGGACCTGGGGAGGCATGATGCCCTTGATAAACCTAGTGTCTTTCATGAGTTTAGTAAACAACACCTAGGTTTGCCCAGGAAGAAGTACAAAGAGAGTCTTGGGAAGGCTAGGTGTCTATGGGCACCCAGACCAAAGAAAGTTCAAGGCCACTGAACTTTAGAACATGTGGTACTTCCAGGTACCCCTGATCCTCTCCATCCTTCTGAAGGCAACACTCAGACCAGAACTAACCTCAGACAGAGGCAACAATTGAGGCTCTTATCACATCCACTGTGCTTAGTGTTTATTTCCTCATTCTACTTTTTTCCTTCTGTTTACTAGCACCAAACCTGATTTTCCAAAGGCTTCCCTACCCATGTATTCCCCCAAACTAGATCATCTGTGGAAATATCTACAGGTCCTGCTGTGCATGGATTCAAAAAATTATAAAGCACATTCTAGTTCTATCAAGTCATCTCTGTTTCTCCTTAAACCTATTCTAGAACTTCAAGAAGGTTATGACTTTCAATTTAAAAACTGCTGGGACTAACAAACTCCAAATCTCTTAGTATATTCAGCAAGAGTTCATTAACAACTAAACTCAAGGTTTGACAGGTTATTGCCTTTATACAAATGACCTTATTAACCAGCACAGTTAACGATATATTTGGTAGGCACTGAGCATTTCCTTAAGGAAGCTCCTATCTCACCTTATGATCTCAATTAATAGATTTCTGCTGAACTGTTTGCATGCTATTACTGGTAAATCTCATTAGCCAGCCAACGAACATGTTAAATTATAAAAACAAATAACCTGAACTAAACATAATAATTACATGTTGCATAGATGCTCTCTTCATTATAACTGGGTGCTTTCAGTTAATAGAAATATTCTTGATCTTATGTCTTGCTAATCTGTAACAAATTGCTGCTTTATCTTCTCTATTGCATTTGCTCATCAAGTATTCACAAAATGCCCTCCAGATACCCTTGTTTTTGCTTTACTATTGCCTAAAAGACACATCAGTATTAACTTTGGCATGTAGTTATTTTGTTCCCCCAGCCAACATTTATCAAACACTTCTCTGGGCTGAGCACTGGGTAGCTCTTCCCTGAACAACTGGAGTCATCTCCTTACTTGTTCACCCACAGTCACCTCGAATTTTCTGAACTATTTTCCACACTGAAGCCTAAGGCAGAAGATTCCCAAGGCTCTTAGGACAAAGACCAGAATGCTTATCTTGGCCACAAGGCTCTTCATGGTCTGGCTTCTGCCTGTCTTTCCAGCATCATTTAGAACCACATTTTTCCTGACTCTCACAATCACAACCATGTTCTTTCAAATCGTCATCCTTTGCCAGGTATCCTCATGCCTCCTGGCCTTTGAAAATGTCATCTGCTCTGCCTGAAACACCCTTCCATCACCTTTCCTAAATCAACTCCTAATCATCTCTCAAAACTCAGATCAAGTACCACTTCAATAGCAAACTCTCAGCTGACCTTTCTGAGTGGGTCAATTATCCCTAGTACATGCTCTTAACACACCCTTTGCCTAAATGATCACATTGTTATGCTAACTTTATTTCTGTGATAATTTAATATCTGTTTTCCTTATTAGACTCAAAATTCCAGAAGTCAGGATCACCATTTTGTCTCCACTTAAAAGCATAAAGATTGGCACACAATCAGCTCTCAATAAATATGTACTGAATGAATGAATAAGCAATAAATATGAGAGTACTTGAAATGTTTGAATGTATGTGTGATTAAAGAAAACAAAAACAAACCTCTAAACCAAATGGCAGACTAGGTGTGGTGAAAATCTGCCCTTTGTCTGCCCAAAGACCTTCAGACACCCCTCATTTTTATAGTGCTCCACGTTGTTGATCCTCACCTTTCCCAGGTTGAATCCAAAATTTATATTTCCCAGAATCCCTTTCTTTTAGCATGTAGACTTATAACTAGTTTCCATTAAACAGAGGCACCAACAGGAGACTTAGAAGGCAGACTGGAAGATCACGAAGCACTGCACTCTTCTGACAAAAACAATTCTGCAGGCATTGGATATTCTACAGCATCTATAATGGGTGTTCTGATACTGGGTCCTGACCTTGTGGGCATCAAGGGACAGGGAAAGACAGCAGTGAGATTTCTACAAGACTGAGCTCACAGGGTTTTGGGTACTTCTCTTAGCCGTATCACTTCCAGCTGGATGTCATTCACTAAAGATGGTTTACTGACACTTTTCTAGAAACCATAGAAGCTAATTAATTTCCTTTCAGCTTCAGCTAACAGGAATAGACTCTTTTCTCTGCCCAGAAACCTTAGAATGATACCCTTGAAGAAAATATTTGCAATGTGTGCACAGCAAACAAAAGATTTCCATATAAAGAGCTCACACAAATCTTATTTATAAACATAAACAATGCAAAAGAATATGAATAGGCAATTCACAGAAGCACATAGGCCAATAAACATATGAAAATATGTTCAGTCTTCAGTATAACTGGGGAAATACAAATTAAAACAATGGAATATTGTTTTTATCTATGAGACTGACAAATACAAATAAAGATTGAAATACCCATCATAAAAAGGGATACAGAGAAATGAGTACTTTCATTAACTATTCAGAAAGAAAGAGGGTCTATAGTCATATATTTAGGCATTCTCATTAAGGTACAAACAAGACAAAGATACACACTATCATCAATACTATTCAAAATTGTTCTGGAAGTCCTAAACAATGTAATAAGACTAGAAAAAAGACCAAGTGTCAATATTGGACACATAATTTCTATATGTTTCACTTGCATATGATACCATTTTCCACCTAGAAAAGTCAGGATGATCAAGTATTCTAATTAGTAAGAGCTTAGTGAGGTAGCCATATATAAGGTAAATATGCAAAAAAAATCAGCCTTTCTTGTATTTCAGAAATAATTAGAAATTATAATGAGAAAAACTCCATCGCCAAAAGCAACGGAAGTCACTATAACACACAGAAAAAATTATAAGAAAAAATATGCAAAGCCTCATGAAAAACAAACTATAAAAATGTACTTATAGACATTAAGAAGAAAATCTAGATAAATAACACAAAGGCAAAAACATGTTTACAGATGTTTACAAAAGATTTCCACATAAAGAGCTCACACAAATCTCATTTATCACTGTTTGGGTAGCAAAAAACAAAACTGGAAATGATGTCTATCTATAGGAAATACAGTTTGCATTGTGATATATCAACACAATGAATCCTCTTTAAAAAAAACAAATAAAACAAACAAAAAACCCCAAACAAACAAAAACTATGTAAAAAGAATGAGATAGAAACTCATTGAAACAGAGAAGAGAGTGGTGGTTACCAAGGGCCAGGGACTGGGGAAGTGATTAAAAGAAGAGATATGGGTCAAAAGGTACAAACTGCCAGCTTTAAGAGGAATAAATTCTATGGATTGTAGCTCATAGTACTGTATTGTAAACTTGAAAGTTGCTAAGTGAGTAAATCTAAATGTTCTCACCACAAAAAAGAAATGGCAATTATGTGACATGATGGAGGTGTTAGCTAATACTATAGGGGCAATCATTTTGTGGTATATAAGTCTACTGAAGCAATTCTATGTACACCTTAAACGTCCACAATATTCTATGTCAATTATATCTGAATGGGAAAAAAGAATGAGGTAGTTCTGTAACTACGGACATGAAAAGTCACCAGTCAATTCTTTGTTATTTTTTTTTAAGATGTAGAAAAACATGTGATCCAGTTGTTTGTTTAAAAGAAATGCTTGACTCTATAAGTACAGAATACAGACATAATTCATAAAGATATTGTATCAAACACCTCTTCTGCACATTTCCACTCACCCCAGCACCTACAGCCATTGCTGCTTCCACGCAGGCTTTGACCAGCCTTGCACAGGTACGAGGTGGCCAGACCTCATTTCAGTCCACACCAGGAACACCTAAGCTTCCTGCCCTGGGATGAAGTTCTGCAGAGCATTTCCTGTTGCTCCTTAGAATCTTAGCAAGCAAAGGGATAAGCCAGAAACTTTCACTTTTTGCTTTACACACTGTGTATAGTTTAAATGTATTATCTTTTTAAAAAGAACTCACTTTTGTAATTAATAAAAATGTAAAGCATAGAGAATCAATAGGAAAACTACAAATTCAACAAAAAGGTGTGAAAAAGGAGAGTCTAGCTAGATGGATGATCAGGATGAATAAAAAGCTTTTGGAGCTATTGATAAAGACTGAAAACACAAGAGTAGCAGGATTGGCAGGGATGAAGAAGCACAATTTTAAACACAGTGAGTTTGAGGCAACAATATCCAAGTAACAATGAAGCAGAATGGAGATTATTTTTCTGACTAGCCATATAGAAGAAGGACTTGGGGTATTTAATCATCCATAAGGAGTCTAGGTGTTAATTCTGATAACTTGTTTAAACAAGATTTAGTCAAAAGATAAATTTTTAAGCAATAAGAAAAATTAACTGTATTGTGAGATTCTGAAGATAAAATTTATAAAGTGAAAAAATACAAATTGTTCTGGTTTTACAATTCTAATCTATGGAAGGAGATCATTTAATTCTTAAGCATGATTATCACTTGGTATAGTATCTGAAACCATTGTCCGATATTGTATGGTTTAAATACAGCAATGTTATTCTACTCAGCTGAAGCAGGGCTTTCAAAACTGGACTTCAGGGGTTTTAAAAGCTGAGTATTTATCCACTTAGTTTGACCCCAAACACCTAGTCCCATTACTCCAATTACCCGGATGTTATCATTTTCTATGTGTGCCATGAAATGAAAAGTTTGAACTTGCTGGATTAAAATACTTGAAACAAACAAACAAACAAACAAATAAATAAATAACTGTATTGTTTTATGAACCCACTCACAATATTCTTCCACTAATTTGTTTGAATAGCCTGTCAAAAATGCTACTTAGGTACCAAATAAAATATGAGGTATATATCCCACTCCATACTTACTACTTTTTTATCTATTATTTTGTAGAAGAAAATATAAACAAGTGTTTTTTCCAACACAATATCCCATAGGATCATGGGACAGGGATGACGGTTTGCAAAAGTATCCCCCTCCTGGTCTTTTCTTTGTCACCCTTTATTGCAGGCTAAACTAAAAATAACTTTCCCTTTCTCATGTATATAACATTACCACCTTGCTTTGGTGTGTCGAATAAACACTTATCAGCATTAAAACTCACGTTGACATGATTAAATGCTTGACATGCTTTAAAGTCATGGGGGCAAAAACAGGTTTTTGTAAATGGTAAAAAAAAAAAAAAAGGTCGAGCATACTTTTAGTTCTTTTGTCCTATAAACTAAGTCATCACCACCACCTGTTTTCTAGGTACCTAGTGACCCCAAATACTTTCCTCTCCATCCCATCAAAATAAATTCTAAGGGCATTACCTAATAAACTCATTTAAAACAAGATATAAATTTGTGATAATCCCAATAAATTATCTCCCCAAATTAGGTTTATATTTTTATAGGAAAAAAATCATAGGAAAAAAATTTCAGATATTAGCCACAAGTTAATTAAGTATTCTAAGCAGGAGAAATATTTCCAGATCCTTGAGTGTGCACTAGTTAGGTAGCTAGCTGACCCATCCATTAATCCTACAACTATCTACGTGTAGCTTCAGACTTGGAGAGTGAAACTACAACTAGATGGAAGAATGAACTATTATTTTCTTCAAAGAGAAAATGAATTTGTGCATAACTAGCTATTCACCTTGAATTAGCTTGCCTCCTATCCTTCCTGGACTGACTACTTTTCCCCATGTCCCAAAGCCCCAATCCTGAAGTCCTCAGCATCACCCAGAATGGGGCGTTGGGTGCTTTTTTAATATAGGAATAAAACAGTAACCAGGACCACTAGTCACCATGTCTTCAAGAGAACTGAAAAACTAACATACCTTTCCTTGCTTCACAGTTGACCACTACTGCTTCCCAAACAAAAAATTACAAATATTCTATTTTTCACTTTAGATAACTATGAAAATCAATATGCATATTTAGTGCCATTTCTCTCTGAAACATACCACTCTTCACATATATTCTGTACGTAAAGGAGGGAGACATAAAATTTCTGTCCCTGGTACAGAGGTCAGCAAGAAACAGAGATGTGGTATTGGCTCATGGCCATTGAAGGGCAATTCTTAGAGGTGACTGAGAAATAAGAAAAGACAGGGAAACAGCTAAACTTATTAACTCAAATCCTAACCCAATTCTTACCCAACATAAATTTGACTGAATATTTTTCAAGAAAAAAAGTAATCTATCATAGAAACTGCAAATACCAAGTTTTGGATTTTAAGTTCTGTTTTCCCTATAAATGGTCTGCCTTTAGCCGTCTTTACGTTGAGGGAGACACTTGACATCCCACGACTTGGGCTTCTATTGGGTGGTGGAGTCTTCCACTCTACCTTCCCCCACTCAGAAGAAACAGTCAGAGTAAACAATATTTACCCCAGCCCCTCACTGACTCCTCCATGTGGAAGATACTCAGCTTTCTACACAATCAGAAGCCATGAGATCTAGACTTGGAAGCAAGGGTAGACGCGGCAGTAGTTACGTTCTGTCCTTGGATCCAAGCTGCAGGTTCCACTCCACTTGGCGCACTGATAAAGCTGCCTCTGTTGTTCTTTCACTCTCACTTGGACAAGAGATGAATAATTATGTCCTCCAACACACTTCTAAACTGGAGTAAATAAGAGATAATTCAAGCTTACAGTTTTACACTTAAGCTCCACTAATCATTAATTACAATTAAAGAAAAACACTCTTCTAAAGGTCATCAAATGTTTTAAGTTCTAAGAAATAAGTCCAGAGTTCCCAATTCTCTGACCAAACTTATTCAAGATGCAGGAAAATCTGCTTAGCTGGGAGGTTGCCATGCTCTAAGCTCAGTGACGATGCAAAACCTGTATGTGGTCACTAAAGCCACTTTCAAACTGAACTGCCTGATGTCTGTAAAGAATAACGTCTTTCAAATGTCATAAAAGCTATTAAAAACTGGAGAAAACTGTTTATTCCAAGCAAA
The DNA here is from genome assembly GCF_048564905.1 of Vicugna pacos. Classification (NCBI taxonomy): domain Eukaryota; kingdom Metazoa; phylum Chordata; class Mammalia; order Artiodactyla; family Camelidae; genus Vicugna; species Vicugna pacos. The sequence goes on from NC_132989.1 coordinate 38,107,848, forward strand.
TCTTTTCACTTTGTCCACAACAAAGGTTTCTGTGAGATAAGACCCTGAATTGAAACAGCACACAGGCCAAGGTTACTTCCCCCGCAATAAAATGTCAGACTGAACAAAGAGAGTAATCAGGGAGCTTCATGTGAACTTTGATTCCATAAATCAGTCACTGAACTCAACAACCTCATTGCACTTTAGTGGAAACTAAAAGTAGATAATCTCCTAAAACCAAAAATAAGAAATAAGGGTAAAAAAAAAATGTCGTCTCAAGGCCGCCAACATCTTCCCCATCACCCCTAAACCTCCCCACCAGCCTCCTACCACCACCTCTTCCCACTGCCACCATCACCATCACACTGAGACCCTCTCTTCCTCATTGTTAGCCTCAGGCTCCAATCAAACACACAAAGGGAATTCTCCCTAGGATTTACTCCTTCTGCTTTCTCTTTCCTTTAGATCCTTTAGTTATCTGAAACTCACAATTGATGAAAACATTTGTGAAAACTCCTAATAGGGTAAAATACTACCAACCTGATGTTGGTTAACAATGACACATTTTTAATATCAGGCTGATTTAACACAGTAAATGGTCTGCATATTGAAATAATTAATGAAAAATTAATGAGCAATTCTCTTCGATTTAAAATAGGCGAGGGCTTCTCCCCAAGGTTCTGGTAATAAAAGCAGAGTGATAACTAATGTGAAAGGTTATCTGGAGTTTTATCATTTCTTTTCCAAGACAGACCATTAAAGAAGTACCATATTTTAACAATACAAGAAGGAAAAAATTACATCAGATCTGTCCTACCACTGCCAGTTTTAAAAATACATAAAAATCTTAGTTTTAACCATCAACTGTTGATTAGGTAATTAACTTCTCTGTTTCTCAGCAACTGATCTGTAAAATGGGGACTGGTCTCGTCCAGGTGCTGCATGGCAGGTGCATGAAGAAGGACAAATATAAAAACAAGAGGCTTAATTATTCCTACTGCAAATAATATTCCTACTTGCCTCCCCCTTCTCTAAGTGTTTAATTTGGAAAATTTGTTATTGTAAGTCCTCTCTTCTCTCTTTGAAACAACTACAAATCCTTTTGAAAACTAGATAGGCTTTTCATCAGCCTTCTGACCTAGGAACATCTTTCTTTAGGACCTGGGAGCCATCTCTTTGAAATGCAAATGTCAAGAGAGATAGCACCCCTGTATCCCAGTTTCCCTGAGAGGATAGCAGTCTAATTTTGGTGGATGTTTTCCTCCACTTGCAAAACTACATCCTGTAATAAAGATAGGAGAAGTTCGATTTTCCTCAGGAGAAAGCCAATTAGCTAACACAGATGGTCACCTCAATTACCACATGAAATAAGAAAGAACTGTGTGGCAAATGGCGCTGTCCAGTCCTCTTACTTGACGTGAACTAGTTATTGTTTACCTTCAAAACATGCATATAATGGGTTGTCTCTGCTTGGCTACAAAAAAGTTGAGATTTCTTTCTGTCTTCTGTGATCTGTTAGTAGATTACCTGTGGTATGTTTCACATTCTGGTTTAATAAAAGTGTTTCTTCCTCCACAACCTTTGTGGAAAGGATTCCTAGGTTGGGAGAAGATTTTAGTTTGAATTGTATTTCCCCAACGTGTGGAAAGAGCCACGAACCTACCCTCCAAATGGCATGTGGTTATGACTCATGTGGGACTCCAAAAAGAGTAAGATAACTCACCTGAGCAACTGAAGTGACCATTTTGGCTTCATGGACTCATTTGATCAATTAACCCAACTAAAAATTAGGTGCATATTCAATACACAGTAAATACCTATTGATTGATGAGAGAAGCTGTTTTAAGGGTGCCACTGTTCCTAAATTTACTGGCTTTGTTTTATTTGGCTTTAATTGATTGATCATCTTCTATAATGGCTCTCCATTAATTTTGCACGTCCATTCTTAATGGAGGGCATAAACTAGTTAGGGCATAAACATTGACGAATACAAGCTCACAGAAGTCTTTAGTTTACCTCCATTATATTTTAAAAGCATTTGAACTTGAATGCCCTTAGGATTCTGACACCTGCTTTAGAACATCCTCCTCCTCCTTAATGTCATCAAGGCATTGGCTAATACTGCACATGCCTGCTTTGTACCAGGCATTCTTAGTACTTCTCCTACATTCATTTCCTTAATTCTCACAACTACCCTTGGATGGGTCTTATTATAATTCCCATTTTACAGATGAGTTGCTGAGGCAAAGAGACATTAATTACCCAAGGTCACAAAATTTGTAAAATATGGAACCAAAATTCAAACCCAGTCTTCTAGCTCTGAGCCAGTGACTTCAACAATGCCATAATATTATCCATAAACGAACAAACAAAAAAACTAAGTTTGTCATACTGCCTAAGGGATGCACACTTTTCCTAACTGTTTCTGGTTTATCTAAGTCTAATTCTGTTCCTACAAGGTAAACCAGCACAGGTTTCTGTTTTGGTATATTTCTGGCTTCTAACTACTAAAGACTAACATAGGCATATATTTTGAACTCTTAGAATATTAACTGCAGTCCTAGAAGGGAGAATAGAAGTACAAAGTCAGAGAAACCTGTGAATAACTGTCCTGTGCTTTAACATCTTTTGCCCAGATACAAAATTTTATGCGTCCACTAAGATCTCACACTGATTTAGAACAACAGAATGATCACCTGTCCAGTGTGGTTAAAAAGATCAGGTATTTTATTCATAATGTTTCAAAAGGTAAAATAATCAATCTCCATTGCATGGTAGCACTTCTTTCTGACAATCCCTTTACCAAACTACTCAGGAAGATCCTCCACTCCTAGGGTGAGAGACAGAGATTAAACCCAGTGGTCACCAGGGACTGAGTGTTAAAATCCAGGAAGGCCACAACGAAGAGATGAGGGGACGCAGAGAAGTGTCACAATTGATACCACAGCTGTAAACCAGGACTCACTGAGAACTATCAGCACCCTGAAAGAGAGGACTAGAAAAACTCCAACAAAGAAGACTATGGAAATAGCTTTTTTTCTGGGAAAGAAAAAGCAAGACCCTGGTGGGAAATTGAGAGCCTGAGCCTGTGCCTCACATGGGTTTAGAACCAAAACGCAAAGTTTCTTCAAGGTGCAGAAAACTCTAGAGCTGCAAATTTAATGTAAACCTGGCATTATCCCTGAGGTGTTCATCAGAAGCAAATGTAGAGCCATTCAGGAGTGAGGCTTCCAAAATCCAGGCCACAAAGAATTTCCACAGCGAAAAACAAGCCACACTAAAAATAATCTCACATTTTAAAATTATAAAGCTCATAAGGAAATCATTCCCTGAGATACATGAATCCCGAAACTAAGTGTTAAAAATCTTCAGAGACAATTATCACTATAGAAAAAAAATTATCTGAAAATCTGATTTCTTTGATGAAAGTTTTATAAAATGCCTTATGAAAAAAACTGGAGTACCCCTCCTAGTGTTACCCTTACCCATCCCTGGAACCAATTTAAGTTGAACTTGAAGCTTACTCACTATTACTTAGAAATGTCTGACTCTAATCAAAGGAGAATGTTCCATTTCAGTTGGCACTTAGGTCAACAGAATATGAAATGGAAAGTCATAAATATTAGGACAAAGAAAATCTCCTTTGTCTTTTTCTCTGAGAAAGTTGGCAGAGAGTTATTTTATTTAGAATATTATTCTTTTGTTAAAGCCGTCTCAGTTTAGGCACTTAACATTGCCATTCTTACAAATATTTATATAAAAGTTCATGCTGGGCGTACCTTGATGTCCACTCAGTACATATTCAGTGAATGTTTACTGTGTGTTTATTGGTGCCAGATGCTGTCGACCAGCTGCTCAGGTGAGAGGGTAGGACTGAAGACAGTTATCATGAATTAAACTCACAATAGAAGTAACATCCAAAGTCAAGCCTCTCACCAAATTCTCCAAGGGGTGAATAAGTACAGAGAAAAGCAGAGTCCTGAGGCATAAAAGAGTTCATGAAAAATCTAAGCTGAAGGGAAGGAGCCCTATTTCAAAGAGGAAAATGAACACACATGAGGGAGAGTTTCAAAAAAGTGCAAAATTCAAAGTCACAACAGTGGGAGACCAGGGCTGCCAAACTTGGTGACTGGAAAATCACTTGAGACATTCATTAAATAGCAAAAATTAAGATATTTACAAACAAGGAAAACATGAGTGGTAACAAAATGGTGGCAATTAGTGGAAAGCATTCATCCCAGAAATTTAGCAGCGAATACAGATGATGGCAGCTGTGGGGAGAGCAGCAGGGTGTAAGAAGACGCCTTAGAAAGAAGACAACAGTAATTTGAAAGAATGGAGTGACATGAAGTCAGTAGAAACTGATGACACTAATTCAGGAGAGGGTATCTGAGGTAATGTCCTTCTGGCATTAGAATCATAATGGGAGCAGAGGGTTAACACCAAGAAGAGACAGCTCTTCCCTGGGGAAGTTCTCACAGATGTTAAGACGTCATAAGAGGCAACACAAACTCCTGTGCGAGGGGCTTGGGCAGCACTGCAGTTCATGCCCCCTGAGGGGGAGGAGGACGGTGCGGGGGGAGGGGGGGAGTGCTGTGGGGAGGCCACGAGGCCATATGGAGGAGGGACAATGGTCTGTGTGGTGGACCACAGCCGTTTAACCCTGGTGGCCCCCGGCCATCCTCTGGGTAATTATCAATCAATCAATCAATTAGTCAATTGACAATAAAGAACAAAGCACCATCGAGAGGGAGTGATTTAGGTCCATTAAATTGGCTAGCAGGGTGCTCTCCTAAAACTGACTTTGGCAGCTGAAAAGGAGGCCTCTCAATATGGACAAAGCGAGAAAGGCTAAGACAGAGCCAAGTTAGCTGCAGCTACTCCTACCCAAGCAAACCAACAATCACACACACAAACAAAAAAAAAAAAAGAAAGAAAAAATTTCTAATAAGTCATTCTATAACACCTCAGTAAACAGAGTATTTCTTTTTGTATATTCTGAAGAAAGTGTTATCATAAGCAGCTTTACCTTTCCTTTTACTCAGAAGAAAGACCGTCAGCTAAAAACACTTACAGAATTCAGATGTAAATGGAAAGGTAAGGAAGAGGAAGCCCCAGACTGTGTACTTGTGTCGGAAAAGTAAACCTGCAAGAGTGAGGAGCAACAGGAGGCACTTCAAACGTGGTCCTCAACGAGGGCAAAATGTGAGTCTTTTAGCACCAACGATGCACTTGCAAGACTAGACTACGCAAAAGGATGCCAATGATCAAAATGATGATTCTGGTAGGACAATTACGATGAGGCTCATTGTTTTTAACTATAACTACAATGCAGATTTAAAAAACTAAAGTATATTGAAACTTTATCCCTTCTTAATTTTAAATTTTTAACTCAGGCTAATTTTTCCTGCACGCTGAGTCATTTTTGAGCCATTGGCTGTGAATGTCAAGTCTTTTACCATAGACAGAAGAACTCTATGACTGTTGTCCAGACAACATTATTTTGGGCCAAGGCATGTATGTTTATTTATTTGATTTGTTTTGTTTTGCAGTGGTTGTTTTGAAATACAAAAACAGCTTTCTCAAGGAAAAGTCACCTCAGAACAAACTATTGCTTCCTAAAAATGACAAAACAAACAAACAAACACACCTGGGTTGTTCTCTACAGGCAGTGACTTATTTATTTTGTCCACCTTTTGCCAGCTTGAAGCTAAATATTTTATATCCCCACGCACATGTGGAAAATCAAAATGCAGCAATATGTCTTCCATTCAGACTAAGAGATAAAGGCATTTGGATAAGTTTCCCACATACTCAATCACCTGCTTGCAGCTCTGTTGGTATTATTTTTGAGAAGTCTGACATGCTTGTTAGAAAAGCACAACGTAGATTCAACAATGTCCCAAACTGTCTTTACAACTTCTTGTTCTCCATTTATTTATTTAATGGATTTTTAAAACTGTGCCCATTCTTGAAGTTTTGAGGTGTACACACACATACACGCACACACATAAGTTTTCAGCAAATAACTGCAATAATATCAAAAAGAAAAATTACCAGAATTATTAAAAGCATGCCTGCATTAGCTTTCCATCTAGATAGGCTCTATAGAAAAAGTAGGATTTCAGGTTCAATTGGAATCCCACAGACACAGCCTTGAGGGTACTATTGTTACACAGAGAGGGCAGTTCTAAAAAGATACAAACATGGACTCAAGGATCCCTTCTTCTGCAAAATCGTCCCTAACCACATTGCAACAACTAACCATGAGAACCTGCAGAATTATCAAGGGTCATTTCACATGGGGAGACTTGTTTCAGTTTAATGATACTTGGCATTTCACTTAAATTTCTACAGGTCATTGAGATATGAATTTTTGTCTTTGTTTTACTGTTATTACTGGTATAAAAATTCCAGGAAACAGTCAAAGGTAATTTTTCCTATTTTTCCCTGTGTAGGGGGTCCCTGAGACCACACCTAGATTCAATGATTCACTAGAAGGTTTCATAGGACTCAGCACATAGTTTAATAAAGGATCTCATATTTTATTTAATATACTATCTGATATAAGTATACAAAATAAAATCAGCAAAGGGGAAAAGCACATGAGATAAAGACCAAAGGAAACCAGGTGCAAGCTTCCAAGAGTTCTCTCCCAGTGGGGTCACACAGGACTTAATTCCTCTAGCATCGAATTATGACAAGTGCAGTGTTGTCCACCAGAGACACTCATGAGAGAGTCCATTCCTAAGGTTTTTACTGGAGACTGGTCACATAGACACACTCTACCTCTGCCAAAATTCCAGGCTCCCAGAAGTAAAGCAGGTGTCCACATAAACCATATATTGTTTGCACACACAGATTGGGCACAGAGAGCTACTCTTCCATAAGGTAGGGAATGGTGGGAACACTCCCAAAATCCAAGTTCCAAACATCAGCCAAGAGCCAACCTTGCAAACAGTCCTTTCTAAAGATTGCACTCTCAGGCCTGCTACGTTAACTATTTTCTGCACAAACCCCTAGAGCTGGGATGGCCAAACTTTTGTGTCTAAACCTGAAACCCTAAATAAAACCTCAAGCTTTGGCGGTTTATAGATTCATGGAAGAATATTAAGCTAGATTTTCTTTGAAGAGGAAGGGATGGATGGTGTTGAATTGAAGAGAAAAAGGCTCATCCCAGTGTGCCTTCTCTGAGATGGAAAAAAAAAGATGAGCATGTCCTTTAGCAAGTGACCAGGTTCAATGTTCATCTCCAGCACAGCAAGTTTGGGTATGGTAGTATTTCTGCTGGGGACAGGGGATATACATGGATACCTTGCAAACTAAACATTAAGGTTCCTAACTTTGGAAACCAAACCAAAAGAAATGTGAGCATATTCTTGGCAAGATAAAGAGCAAAAATACCTTATGCCCTTGTGGACTTGAAAGTCAAAGACCCCAAGTAACAGTCTTGATACAGTGAAGACCCATGTCCAGGTTTTCTGAACTGCATTATTTTTATGAGATTCTTATATAACTCCTAGGAAAAAAGGCTTCTCCTCATCATGTCATCAATCCCATAAGAATATCTTTAAACGAAAAAGGAACTGATATTGGGCATCTAGCCAGATTTAACTTTTTAAATATATTTAAGAAATACAATGATGTGATTCCCTTGGCACCTCCATTGGTAGAACAAACTCATTCCAGTCAAACATTCAATTTAATAGAAACCTCATGAGTGGATACTACCAACTTACTTACTGATGAAGAAACTGAGGCTTAGAAAGATTAAGCAACTTGCTTGAAGTCATAGAACTGTTAGAAGATCCAGAGCTCAACCCTATTTTTTTATGCCTTCAGAAGCTACTCATGTAACAACTGTACTATATACTACAGTATACTTTTTTTTAACATACACCAGAAGAGAATTTAGAAAGCTATGCATTCCCTTACACATTTCTAAGATAACATCTATTTTTCATCACAAATTAAGTAGTTATAAAGGATGAAATAATCTGTATATTATAAATACTGACACCACATATACAACTGTATTATTCTTCAAAATATACCCAATGGAATCTAAATACCATTGCAGTTTGACAATCATCATCCATTCAAAGAATAAACTTTTTTTTTTACTAGTCAGAAGTTTTAAATCATTCCTTTTTATCTTTTACTAGTACTACCTTCAACATCACGAACAGAATTTTATCCTAACATAATTATTTGTATTCTTAAACAACTTTCATGGACCCCTCTATCCTACTCCACAACAAAAGTATAAGGTTCTAGTAATGAAAAGTTGTTACCTCTGTGGAATGCTAGGAGATTAAAAATCCATTCCTGAATGGCCAGTTTGTTGTTTAGAATAACTTTTCTCAGATAAAACTGTTGCTGTTTTAAGGAAACATTACCATTACTCTCTTTCTCAACACCAATGCCAAGATTACAGACTGTCCTTTTGCGTAGAAGCCTAGAGATTTTTGCAACCAGAACAAAGCAACGCTGTTAAGGCTGCAGTGCAAGAGATGTTTACCTTTCTCTACGGTGGAAGAAAGGCCTACTGAAAAAGAGACGGGAGATCAGAGACCACAGCCCCACCCACACACCTTGACCACACTGTTACCACTTTAGGGCACACCAAGTGAAGAATAAAGTACAAATGAGAGCTGAGAAGTTGGAAGTGAATTGTCTTACAATAATCTCAGTGCCCAAGTGTCCCTGGAAAAATCTTCACAACCCTCTGCGAGTAACATACCCTCATTTGAAGAAACATCCTACCTGTATTCTGCCTCTATTCTAGCTCTTAATATATTACGTTGCCTTATTGGGTTAATTATATTTCCTCCAACTTCAGTGTAAAATGGTTCGGGCAGGAGCTATGTCTTCTTTATCTTCTTTAGCGATGTCTTCTAGTACCTAGCATGGTATTTGCTACAGAGTACATGCTAATTAAATATTTCTTTGATCAATATGAATGTTGTTACAAAGAAAACAAAACATAATTGAATGTCATATGTTAATGAGTTAAAGCAAATCACAAACAGTATTTTTAGTATTGATCTCACTTTGGTCAAAAGGTATATGTAGAAATATGTGTACTTCTGTATTGGTTGGTATTTCTAGGTGGATGAATTTTGGGCCACTTTCTTTTTGCTAATTTCTATTTTCTGGTTTATCTACAACCTACTTGTGTAAGTTTTATAACATTTCATAAAATATACAAACAAACAAAGCAGTAAGTAGAAGGGACAGAACATCCGTTTAAGGAACGATGTCCTGGAAACAAATGGAAGCTGTCCTCAGCCTCAACAAAGGGAAGCTGCTGATTAACAAAGAATATTATGTCCTCTTCTCTCTGATTTTCAGGCAAACCACCATGGTCACGACAGGGGTCTGGGCAATTCAATGACAATCCACACAAAGACACCCAGAAACTCTGGTAGACACTTCACCAATGCTGAAGAAGTAGCTTGTTTAAAGAATGGCTGCCTTACTAGTTTAAAACACTGAGGACCTTTATATTTCTCAGATAACATATTGAGGATCCCCATCTGTAAACTTTCCACAACCACTTGGCTGTAACAAGGAAAACACTTAAAGTCAGAAATGTTCACATCATATAGATCAGAAAGAAAAATAGATTTATCCTTAGATGCACAATGACCCAACATTCTCAATTTCACAGTATCATACTCTTTTCAATAAAGTTAATTTGTTAAACATATAACTGAGTATTATTTAATGTTGATGACTTTGAAGAACTTTTCATAGAAGTAAATTCACAAATCAAAAAAATTAATTGAATCAGTAATAGTTGCATGTTACGGTAAATATGAGTTACTAATATTCATCTCATTTCAAACTACTTCTCAATTTACATTATTTGAGATGTTTAGGGAATTAACAGCTAAAAATATTCTGATATAGCTCAAAAATTGCTTGTGTTTTTGTTGCTGCATTGTTCCAGATTTTCTGGCATAAACAGACGGATTCTTCAATGGACTGAATGTTTATGACCCCCCAAAAGTTATATGTTGAAACTTAATTCCCAGTGTTATTATAACAGAGAATATGACATCTCCTAACACCCTCAATCCACAAAGTAAGAAAGACAACGTAAAGATAGGAAAACAAAACATAAGGAATGGAAACTATAGGAAGATGTCATCACATGTCAAATTTTTAAAAACCTTCAATTAGAACTTCTACCAGATTCATCATGAGTAGGACTACAGGAGAAGGTCTGATAAGTCATGTCCTGTCTCCCGTCCTGGTGAAAGAAGACTAACAAGCCTAGGGAGTGAGTGAGCAAGACCCCAGAAGGACCACACAACTGCTCCTGCAACAAGAGATGAAGCAGTTCAAATGAAAACACGCACACACGTACACACGAATTTATCAGAAGCTGTGGAAGAACTTCTTGGCCTTAGGGCTAAGTTGGCAGAGGCATCTGAACCACAGTTTCCTGGAACATACTTGATGACATGTTCCTAACCACTGGTAGCCAAATAAAAAAAGGAGGGAAACTCCTCTAGACAAAGAAAGGTTCTCTAGAGCAACTCGGCCTGAATGCTTTGACCAGTGCCTTCTCTCCCTGCTTTCTACCACCACACACAAACATCGGCTTCTGGAATTCTTATCTAGAAAATTAATTGACAATGTAAAATTTCATCTTCATTTTTACCTAGGCATGTAGTACACAGCAATGGACATGGATTTCTTACCAAACTCACTTCATCTGCCAGTATGGACACATGAGGACTTCCTTCTGTAAAGATAAAGAAATAAAAACTCATAAGTATGTGGTGTAGTTCAAATGAGAAATCACTCTGCAGAATCAGAATTAATTATGTCCTGGCAAATAAATTCCAGGAACTAGTAACTTAGAATAGATAATATATTTTTTAAATATTTTGAGTTTTGAACAAGTTTCAAGAGAACGTTTTTTCCATGACACTAGATCAGATAGTCACTACAAAAAACAAACATGTATCTAAAGTCATGTAAAACTATACATAAATGGAAACATTTGGTGGAAAATTTAAAACTATGTGAAAGCAAAAAACATAAAATTAGCTACCATAAAAACAGCAAATCAGTGAAGTAGGAAAAAAGTTGAAAGTTTTCTTAAAAGTTATAAAGGATGAGATAAAATGATGAAAGGAAAAATAAGAGTTACAGAGAATAAATTTGCTAAGACAAAATCTTAACAATTCTCATTACACACAGAAAAAGTTTTATCTAGGTGAGGGAGTGGATGCATTAACTAACTTGTGGTAATCATTTCACAATTTATGTGTATTTCAAACCATCACGTTTACAGACTAAACTCACACAATGTTATATGTCAACTTTATTTCAATAAACCTGGAAAAAATAACAACAAATGACTACCTACTAATCCATCATTTAACTATATTGTAGTTTATTTTACCTTACTTCTCTTTTCAGGAGATTTTATATTTTTTAGATGCTTACTATTGCTAATAACTCTAATAAATAATCCTACATTTATATCTCTGTATCTCTGACTATTTCATCAAGGTAAATTCCTGACTGAGCTAGAAAAAAATTAAGTTAAAATTTAAATATTAATTAATTACAATTGTTTTGTAGAAAAACTAACATCTTTATTGAAGTATAGTTGATTTAAAATGTGTTAGTTTCTGGTGTACAACAAAGATACTCAGTTTTACATATATGTATGTGTATATATATATATGTATATATATATATATATACATATGTTATATTTCATATTCTTTTCCATTATGGTTTATTATAGGATATTGAATATAGTCCCCTGTGCTACACAATAGGACCTTCTTGTTTATCTATTTTATAAATAGTAGTTGGTATCTGCTAATCTCAAACTCCTAATTTATCCCTCCCCAACCCTTCCCTCTTTAGTAACCGTAAGTTTGTTTTCTGTGTCTGTGAGTCTGTTTCTGTTTTGTAAATAAGTTCATTTGTATCATATTTTAGATTCTACATATAAGTGATATCATATGACATTTTTCTTTCTCTTTCGGGCTTACTTCACTTAGTATGATAATCTCTAGGTCCAACCATGCTGCTGCAAATGGCATTATTTCATTCTTTTTTATGGCTGAGTAGTGTTCCATTGTATGTATATATACCACATCTTCTTTATCCAATCATTTGTCAATGGACATTTAGGTTGCTTCTCTGTCTTGGCTATTGTTTATAGTACTGCTCAGAATATTGGGATATATGTATCTTTTCAAATTAGAGTTTTTTCCAGATACATGCCCAGGAGTGGGATTGCTAGATCATATGGTAAGTCAATTTTTAGCTTTTTAAGGAACTTCTATACTGTCCTCCTATAGAGCATCTTTAAAATAATATTAAATGCTTCTTTTCCCTATACCTATAGGTATACTATTTGTAAATATTTTATACTCATTTTACATAGAATCTGTAAGCTCTAAGAATAAAAGTGTTTGAGTTGCATGATTCATCTTATGGGACAAAGAAGATCTTGCAAGTTTAGCTACACAGAATGGTATGTAACAAACAAGGATTACATCATACTATGAATCTAACGAGTTGAGTTTGGGATAAATTACAGAATTTTCTTTCTGCACCAAGCAATCTTCCCCAAACCTAGCTGTTATTTATGTTCATTCTGTCCTTATTTTCTATTCATTTAATGGTAAGTTACCAGGTTATCTGAAAGTAATAATAAACTAACTTCTCTTTAGATTCTTCTTAAGGCAATTAAAAAAATTAGTTTGGTAAATATACGTAAAAGAGTGCCCCTCTGCCACTCTGAAGTAATTTTTATATTATTACTTCCCCTCTTCTCATTCCCCCAATCAAAACAGTATCCTCATCTTTCCATAAACCACGACCACTTTAACAGCATCTCCTTTATTTTCCATGAATGTCATGAGCATAAACTATAGTGATATGTCAGTGAACAACAGAAACATTAGGCCCTTAACCCACTATGGCAGAAAAGGCACTTACTGTCAAAAATATGATACATTTCAAATTGGAAGGTAGCCCTCTCCACCCCTCCAATCCATACTTGCTCTGAATCCTGCTTGAATTTAAAATCTGCATCACCCCTGGGATGTACCGGATTCTGATATATAACAAGTCAAACTCTCTAAAAGGGATTAAAGACATAAGAAGGCATGTGTACACCACAATTAAACAACTATTTCACAAAGCTATGGAGCATAGAGAACTGGTTATTTTAAGAAAAGGATGGATACTGCAGGATCAGGATGAAAGGTCAATGAAAGTGATTTTCCCCAAGGAGGATCCATTGATGCTAAGCAGTATATTAAGCAGAATATCTGTTTGTCAGTCTGTAGCTAGAAACCAGCCAGCCTAGTACATGTCTACTGATCAGCTCCCCTCTCCAACAAGAGTATTCTCGGTGAACACACAGTTGGTGCAAAAGGAACTACATGGATTGGATGATTACAGGGACACAAGAATCACCAGTCTGTGTTTCCACCTCCACTGCAAGAAATACCCACAGAGTCAACTATTAAATGATCTCTTTTCTGTGGGATCTCAGCTAAAGGAAAATTTGAGTACTTCTTATCCAGTGAACACATCTACCCAAAGTGTACAGTTTTGAGGCCATAAAAAATCAAGTTACAATTAACAATGAATTGTATTTTAAGTATACAGCTTGATGTGTCTGATAATTTTATTAGCCCATATAATCTCCACTTCAATCAAGAGAAGGATTTCATCATTGGTAAAAGTTTTCTCATGCCCTTTCCGGTTTATTGCCCTTCCCACACAGACGCAATCATTATTCTGTTTTCTATCACCTTGAACCTCATGTATATAGAACGATACTTATGTCCTCTTTGTGTCTGATTGCTTTTTCTCACCTTAACATTTTTGAGATACATCTAGTTTGTTGCTTTTATCAGTAGTTTATTTCCTTTTATTGCTAAATAATATTCTACTTTATGGGTATACATCATAATTTCTTCACCCATTTTTCTGTTGATGAACACTGGCTTTGCTGCCAATTTTTGGTTATTATGAATAAAGCTTTTAAGAATATTCTTGTACAAGTCTTTTGTAGATAAATGATTTTGTTTCTATCGAGTAATTCTTAGAAATGGAATTGCTGGACCATAAAGGAGGTGTATATTTAACTTTATAAGCAACTGTCAAACAGTTTTCCAGAAGAGTTGTGCAAATTTGCACTCCTACCAGCAGTGTATGAGATTTCCAGTGGTCCCATATCTTTACCAATATTTGGCATTATCAGTCATTTTAATTTTAGCCATTCCAGTGAGTATATTGTGATAACTTAGTGTGGTTCATCATTTGCATTTCCCTGATCACTACTGATGTAGAGCCCCTTTCCAGGTGAGTATTGGCCATTCTTATATCTTCTTTTAAGATTAGTTTTCAATATAAATCATTAAAAGTTTTTCATAGATGATCTACAATCTTTCTTTAGAATATATGGTCCTGAACACTTTGTCCTCAGTGTCAGAATCCAAATTACAATGAAAGCCATGAAAAAATAGTACTCAGCATTCTGCTACACCTCAATTAGCTTCTTTGACTAATCAAAATTCATCCCTAGTGCTGCGAAGAGCCAGCCTTTCCAGAGCCCGTGGCCACCAAGACTGGAACAAAATGAGAGTCTGGTAGCAAAGAAGAAGGATGAAAGGGAGGGTTGGGTAGGCAGCCGGGAGTGTCTACCACAGGGAAGGGTTTACTGGTGGCTTTGAAAGAAAATTCTCCTCTAGACAAACTGAACTAGAACACAGAACTCTCCAAGCCAATTCCTAATCATATTTAGTAGCCAAATTATAAATAGCCTTAGTCATGTGTAAAATCAACATTTAGTGCACAGACATAGAAAGAAGTCTGTTACTCTACGCATCTCTTCCTGACTTTTTGGCCTTCTTCTGCTTTTTCCCCCTTTAAATTCTTTTAACTTTCCACAGTTTAAGATGGAAGAGGAAAAGGAAAAAGAAAAAGGAGAAGCTTCTGACAAGTCTGTGTTATCTGTGAAACATCAGTTCTTATCTATCAGAGATCATAAAAAGCAAGAAGCCACTGTAAGTAAAACAAGCAAGGGAAAAGTAACATGTTCCAATCCAAAGTCAGCAGCAGAAAAGAGAACCAGAAGCCAGGAAGTCAACCATGGGGGGTATCCCCTTCTCCCCTTCCAGACACACTCTTCACTCTTCTCTCCTACTTTTTCTCCCCAGCAAGCTGATCTCTACTGACAATAACACCTGGGCCCCTTGCTCTCTGGCTTCCACATTGGTTTGCTGATGGTTGGCACTGGCAGGAGATGGAGGGTGGGAGAAGGATGAAGTCAGGGAACTGACTCCCCTGCACCCTCCCTGGTGTTGCTTGTCTGTGGCTATGTTCTCATCCCCAGGGTGGTGACTCATCACATGGACCCCCCTCTCATAACTCCAACTTTCCCCACCATCTCATAACTACCATCTCCCTTTGTCCCGACAGGTCCTGGTGTAGCATGCTTCACCAAAGAACACTTCACCAGTCTTTGTCAGTTCCCTTAAGCCTACTGACACCATTGAGAATTTCCCCTTTACCAAACTTCTTTTTTACTTACTTCTATGAATTCGCCACCTGTTTGCTGCATGGACTCTGAGTGGTACCTCAAGTCACAAGTTAAGAAGAAGCACATATCTGAATCAGGATGGATAAAAATACTGAATGCAAGGCAAAAAAATAGTCAAGTTACCAGAAATCTGAGTGCCAAGCTAAAACCTGATTCTGATACAAGATGTAATTAAATAAGAAACCTCTTCTACACTTTTCTAAGACAAACTGATGCCATCAAAGTAATGGGAGAGAAAGGCAGTGAACTGTGACAAAAAAAAAGAAAAAACAAAACACATGTACAAGGGATTGGTCACAGGTCAGAAACAAAGTAAAGGAAAACTTAATTCTACTGATCTTCCTTCCACTCACTCTTCTTTCTTCCAAGTCTTCCAGTCTCTACCCTCTGACTTTCCCCCATTGTACAATTTTATCCACTCTTCTTAAGCCTTCAACTATCACATCCAGGCAGAATAATGCAAAAGTCTTTTTGAAGTTTACAATGGTGGGTCAATTTTTGGTATACAGCATAATGCTTCAGTCATACATGAACATACATATATTTGTTGTCATTTTCTTTTTCACTATAAGTTACTATAAGATATTGTGCTATGTAGTATAAACTTGTTGCCAAAAGTCTTTTTCTAACCTAAACTTTATTCTTCAGTTACAGCCCCAACTGCTTGAATATTCCCCAGAAACTCAGAAATAATTCATCCCAGACTTACCATATCTTCATCCTACCACAGTAACTGGAAACTCCCCCTGACTTGCTTATTCATACTAGGGGCATCAGCTGTCTCCTATTCCACCATGCTAACTACTCCAGGCATCTTTTTAGTAGCTTCTCCCACAATCCCCGTATCTAAGCCTGTTGCCAGAGAATCCAGATTGTGAGTCATTTTGTAAATTCTCATGTGGGCTTCCATCTTCCTTGCCAGCCTTGTCTCCCACCTTCTCTTCATGATTATCATCCTATTCTTGGAACTTAATGCATGCCTTGCCTCTACATTATTTACTCTAATAGAAATACCTTTTACCAAACAATCCTGTCTGTTAAAAAGGAAAAGTTTTTAGCATATGTGTCAAGTGCCACTTCCTTCAAAAACTTTCCACTTTTCTTTTCCCCAGTTAAATACCCTCTTCTTAATAATTGACTTACACACTACTCTAATAAACGTGTACTCTAGTATGTATTAAAATCATGTATTGTACACTATAATCATGTCCTATTATGTATTATCCTGTTTGTATAACTATTTTATATTGTAATAATGTATTATGCATTATACTCATCCTTATAAAGTATAGAAATATCTCTGATACTAAATTTCAATTGTTTGAAAGCAGGACAGGTCCTATTTGTTTTATGCTCTGCAGTGTATGTCTTCAGTAAATAATTTCTGAATTGTCTTGAGTTGTGCTGGATTTTCTGGTATGCATATCAAATTTTCAGGCAAAATTATTTCTAAAACTAAACAAAGACTATCAAAAATCCAAAAGCTGTGCATTATATATCCTTCTACATCCGAGCACAGAGGCACATTTCTCACCACTTAGAAAATAACTAAAGAAAACTAGAATAATTTCACAAAAAATATTTAACTTTGAAATATCAACCAAGTCAATCCCTGTAAAAGTGACAAGTTTGTGTCTATAGTTCAAGTTAAAAGGATCTGGTAACAATCCACTTTTCTCTCCCAGACAAATTAAATCATTCTGAATAAGCATGCAGTACTTTCTTAGCTAAATGAAACCACTTGTGCCTGCATTGCAATTTTACTGATTGGCACACATATGAAACAGAGACTGAAAAACAAATGTTTTGCAAGGATGTTTACTGTTTGCACAAAAACACCCACTCTTACTAAGAATGCATAATTTGGACCTAAAAGTTTCCCCTAGAAAACTTTGAAAAATGCTTTCATTTAATCAATCTTCCTACATATTTTTCTAATTACTTGGGACAGCTGCATGAAAATATGTTCTCTAATTTAGCTATTCATCTCCTTAATAACCATAACTGAGTATCAGCATTATAATTTCCTGAATAATGTTCATTAGATTCTCCGCTAATGACGTCAACGCCTGTTTTATATTTTTCCTGAAGCCCTCACTCCCTTAAGGACCACCCTCCATCTTGCTATTGTTTGTAACCATATGCAGTGGAACTCTTGTTTGTTTCCTTTTCAGTTTTGCTTTGTTTGCCTATCCTATTCATAGCTCATTCTTCTGTTATCAAGTCCCAGTTTTCTTTTGGGCAAACTCCCTTCCCCACACCCTCAGTCCTTGTGGTCTGGGTTAGTGAAAAAGACTCCACCCTAAGCTCTAAAAACCTGCTAAGTTAGATCACTGTATCACCTGACTGTAGTGTTCAATTCACAAAGGAATAACGAACCAAGGAATAATTCACAAGAATCAGGCTGGAGTCCGGTGGAAACCCTTAGAAAAGGTGCTCTCTTTCTACTAGGGTTGGTAAACAGACAGAATATAACTTAGATGCTTCTGGAGGGGAGCCTACCTGTAGAGGAAACAAAAAAGCAGAACAAGAGGTGGAGAAACAAGAGATTTCTGGCACAACTCCTTGTTTACCTGCATTCAGAGATAACTTCTCTGGATTTTTAATTATGTAGGCCAGTACTTTTCTAATTCAGCAAATTTGTAAGTTAATAAATACTCTCCTTTTTGTGATTAAATTAGTTTGAATTGCTTTTCTGTCCCTTGCCAGTGAAAAGATTTGTACCTGGTATGCCATGGAGCACTGCATGCTCTTCAACTGCCTTCCTTTCTGCCCAAAGACCCGTGTTGCCCTGGCCTCCTCTCTGCTCTGCAGCTGTCACAAGGAAGTCTCTTTCAGGGGCCAATACACAACCTTAATTTACAAAGTCAAGAAACACTTTTGGGCTTTATTCTAATTTCCCTCTACATTTCTCTACCTACCAGTGCGCTGTGCAGTGTCATTTTTAAAATGTTCATTTACTGCTCCATCCCTGAATGCAATTCAATTCCTTCTGCTTCTTTCATATTTCCCAAAACAGGCTTTAAAGTTTTAAATTATTTCAAATAGTCAGAAACACAGTAAAACATAGAAATAATTCACAACAGACATTTAAATGAATAAGGTCACTAATGAGGGCTTTGAGATACATATTCCATAAACTGGTGATCCTGAAATAGACAAAGTGGCCAGTATATATTGAGGAGCATTTAGAAGGCCCCCACTGTACCACCTCATTGCTTATCCTACTTCCTGTGAAATCACCATTAATAATTTCACCATTTGAGTTTTTTTAAAAAGTGAGCTGGGCAATGGTGACATTGCCCATGTTTTGCACACTAAAAATCTATATTTATGGCATGCTATCCATGATTCTATCCATGGGAAAAAACAGAAAAGAAAATATGAAAGTGTAAGTATCCTAGAAAATCCACTCCTGTTGGACTTCAAAAGATACCACCATTCAGTTCCATGTTGCACATGAATAAAACTTTCATTTTGCATGACTAACATACCTTTAGAAGACCTCAATTTTTCTACTAGAAGTTATAAAAAACTGGAATAGGACTTGAAATAAATTGCTCTGCCTTGCTCAAAAAAAAACCAGAACTGATGTGTGTAAATTTTCCAAGCTTCATTTTCTTCATCAAGTTTGTTGACAAGGGACATTATATTATTTCTGATTTTTATCTCACTATTCAGAAAGGATGATCGAAGTGGCCTTAATAATAGATCAGTCTCATTAATAAAACTTCTGCTCTACTCCAATTTACATGAACTTCATTATGAAAAGTAATTGGCCACACTTCTGCTCTACTCCAATTTACATGAACTTCATTATGAAAAGTAATTGGTTCACTGATTGTGGGAGTCAGTGAACACTGAATACAAAAGCTCAGGGAGATTTAAGAGGAAGGCCCGATTCAAGGTTATGTATGTTGTAAAAAAAATAAATAAAAAAGCTGAGTGGTCCTCAGAGTGGGGGAAAATAAAGTTGGGTCTATTTAAAAATCACTCAACCTGAAATTAAGCTTTAAATTTCGAATAAATAGATGTCTTGCTGGACAGAAAAATCTAGGGCCCCAAACCCAATGGACACAAGAAAATAATTTTGTGACCATGTTACTGTCAGACATCAATGTCATAGTAATTGAAACCTGGTTACTGGCTGATTTGACTCTCCCTCCTCTTGTATCACCTTGTTCCAATCATGCATCTAAGGTGACTGTCAGAGCTGGGGAGTGATGACAAGGGCCCCCATCGCATCTGTGATGCACAGTTAAAGATTTTCATTTCATGTGCAATATTGAACAGATCTTTTAAGTGAATGAAATCACTGGAGATCTCAGCTTCCATACAACATTCCTGAAGGCCAGTTGGGAGGGGGCTGGGCTACAAATTTTGAAGGAGCAAAGGATAAGATTATAAGATAATACTAGTACTTCATCGTCCCCAATTGTATTACTGAAAAGAGATGGCGAACAACCTTCAGAATTCCCTCTAGTTGAGAGCGTACAAATCAGAAAGCTGTATGCACTCCTTTGCTTATGTAAATTGGAGTAGAGCAGACGTTTTATTAATGAGACTGATCTATTATTAAGGCTGCTTCGATCATCCTTTCTGAATAGTAAGATAAAAGTCAGAAATAATATAATGTCCCTTGTCAACAGGTTTGATGAAGAAAATGAAGCTTGGAAAATTTACACACATCATTTTTTTTTTTGAGCAAGGCAGAGCAATTTATTTCAGGTCATATTCCAGTAGTAAGGCTCAGTGATGTACGTTTTGCCCTCATATTCTGAGACTGGAAATTGAGAAATTTGCATATATCAGGTATTATAATCAGGACAGATTCTGAAGCTATTAAGAAGGTCTAGGAACTCAGGGTTCCACATTTACATATGTGTGTATAACTATTTTTATATATGCATGCAGATTATTCAAATCTGACCAAAAATAGCCTTTGTAGAAGGCTCTCTCTTCCAACAATCCAAATTCTATCCAATCCTAAATCCCTGTTCAAGGTCTACCTTCTCTGTGGTCTTCCCTAATAAATCCAGCCCACACTCTTCCTCCTCTCTCAAATCTAACTTCTACCACCATCACACATTCACTGAGTACTTACTGAAGTGCAGGACCTTATTCCTGAAGTCATCAGGCTGTTTCTTAGCTTGAAATAGTTTAAAGCTAGCTGTGAAGACAAGATGCAGACACGACAAAGTGTAAACAACAGCCCACAGTTACTGTGGCTCACGGGGCAAGTGAACACAGAATGTGGAGGAGGATGGGCTCCCAATAGCTGGGTCAGGCAGAGGCAGGAAGAGTTTATGAAGGAGGCAAGTTCAAGTTTGTTCTTGAAGAAAGGTCCCTCTCATAAGGCCAGAGTGAAAGAGGAAGTCCTGGCAGCATGAACAAGATGTGGAGGCAGAGATGGACCAACCTAGGACAGACGGGAAGCCTTAAGGGAAGCTCACATGTTCTCTTCATCTGTGGTTTTATCCATCACTAAAGGTGCAGCACCTGTGCTCCAGGTCAATCTCACTAACCAAAGAGAGAAAGAAATGCTATAGTGTATACTAAAATAATTTTATTTAGGTAGCATTATGTCAGCTGAGGGGGGCTTAAGAGGGATTCGAGGAGGTGAGCTGCCCAACCGGAAAAATGTGCGAGGGGCCTCCAAGCCGCAAAACAGACCGCACGTGGAGGAGCCCACATGGAGCAAAACAGCATTTTATTCTAGTTCAACAAGATGGCATGCGCCCACGTGGCACACTTGTCCTGTTTTTATCTTTTCTGTCCGCACATGCGTATTGTTCATTTCTTTGTTCATAAGACTTACAAAACGCTACTAGTGCATGTGTACATTTACTTCTTTGTTCATAATGCTTACATAACTGGCGCGTGCGTACATCTACTTCTTACCTCATACACAGGCGAGTTGTTGTGACCTTTGACCTGGGTCCCACAGCCTACTCACTTAAGGCTGTCGACACATTAGCAAGACAGAAAAAGATGCCAGACTAGTATCCACACTGACTGGGGTCCAGTTTTGCTGGCTGTCTAAATTTGGGCCACAAGCTCAATAACAATAAGTCGTTAACTCTCACATTTGAGGAAGGAGACTTTCATTTATGAACCATAACATAAACAGTAAAAAAGGGAATAAATTTTCCTTTAAAGTCACAATTGAATTTGAAATCCCCAGCGGGGATGAACTAAAGCAACATAAAAACATAAATGAGACCTACTCACAAGCGCTAGTTACTTCCTCTTAACCATTAAGGAAAACACGCGTAGATTCACAAAGGTTTATGCTTTGCTAAGAGATACTCCGCAGAAACCTGGTTTCCCTTCTAACAGCCCAGTGAGTTTCAATCTTGGTTGCATATTAAAAGCACCTGGCAAGTTTTTACCATCCACTGAAAACAGGGCCCCACCTGATCCACTAACTCAGACTCTTCAGGGGTGGAGCCCAGGCAGATGGATTTCCACAATTAAAAGCCACTGACATCTCCCTTCTTCCAACCGCCAATGGCGTTCCCAGTTTTTCATTCTTAATGGAGGCCACTCAGAGTACCAAGAGCTTTATATATCAAACTCAATCTTACAAAAGTTTTATGACAGAGAATACCCCCGTTTATAGATGAAGAAATAAGGTTCATAATAACTAAGTGATTTTGCCTGGTATAACCTAGCTAGGGACTGAACCCATTTTCACACAGATTTACTGATTCCTGAAATATCACAAAAGCAATCTGATTCAGTTATCTTATTCTACTATTATCCAAGGGCTCAGTCTACAGCCCTGAGCTGCAGTTGGGAGGGGAGGTGGGGAGATGGGGAATGGGTATGAACTGCTATGAATGACTTTTGAGTCTATTTAGTCCTAATTTAGGGCAGAAATCACTTAATTTTTAATTTGTTGAGCCAGGGTTAATTTCTGACTTATTGGGTAGGCTGTTTAAGTGTCATTTCATCATTCCTGCCCATTTCAAACTGTTCTTCCCATGAGCAGCTTTCACTCATGGGCCCAGTTTGCCAAGAATTCCCATCATTTTGGGAGCAAGAAAGACTGTAACTTGTTTTTGGAGCCAGTTCTTCTCATGGTACTTATGAAACATTGTTACTTTAAAACACTGTTCCACTTGAAAAGACATGGATACTGGTAACGAGCCAGTCTGTCCAAGAGTCAACACAGATTTTAAGGTAAAGGATAATACTTTTGAGTTTCATTTAATCACTTCCATAAGCTCTTGAAAGTGTTTTTAGCATTAACAGAGCCCTGTAAATGAGGGTTTGCATTGTGTTTATAGAACAGAAAATTAAGGGACACAATCCTGCCTAACTCATCCAAAAAGGGTCAAAGCAGAGAATCAAAACCACTCCCTATGCAGAGCACTAGGCCCCCATTCTGCAAGTTCTCTGCTATTTAATTTAAACCCTGGCTCACTCTGCTTTCCCATTCAAACACCAAGAGGAAACATGCCGCACAATTCCAGCTTGAAGATTAGAATGGGGCTCCCAGAGAGACTGAAGGAAAACCCAATCCCACACTGAAGATAGGCCCTTAAAAATTCTCTTTTAGTTTTCTTGTTTGTTGCTTGGCATGTCAGCCTGCGTCTCCTAATTCATTCCAGCTGTTTCTCCTGAAGGTATAGCGTTTTCTCAAAAGCACAAAGAAATGGTAGATCATCAAATGCTGATCACCAAGTCAAAGGAACGGGATATTGCTTTTACTGAGGGAAGACACAAAAATGATTATTAGGTATTTGCAGTTTTAAAATAATAGACGAAGCTTTCCCTTTGATGCATAAAAACCTAACCATGTCATGATTATATATTCAAAATGGCTGACACGTCTAAGAATTAAAATGTAGAGGACATAATCTCAGGATATGATGTTTTCTGAATATGCTAATCTTAATTGCCAAGAAATTTGCATTTCACATAATTTGAAGTCTGAATATGAGCATATTTGATATGAATCCAGTATCACCCACAAGTTTATTTTATTATCCTCATCCCTGATTAAAAAAAGACACAGAACTCTCTAAGGCTAAAATCATTATTCTAAAATTAAAATCACTAATTACAAATCTATCAGCCTACTAATCTTTCAGGCTTAGGAATAGATTAGTACATTTTAGCAATATTGGGTTAAAATACCATTAAGTTTAAACTTTTATATTGTTTCCATTTAAATGTCCACCTTTACATGCTTAGGGGTTAATTCATTTCTACTTCTTTCTAAAAAAAAAAGAGAGACAGAACGAGAAAGGAAAAATGGCAATACTTTCAGCATTACCAATGCAATGAAAATAACTGAAACAGTGAGAGAAAAATAAAACACTGTCACGCACATGTTTCAGGCTAATATCTTTTCCAAGAAAAACATTTAAAAAAAAATAAAATGAGCCACAGATTGTCTACTTAGTGTATCTTCTATATTAAAATGACTGGGAAAAGAAAAAAGGAGCAGAGATCTGATGGGCCATGACAAAATGAAAGCTGCCCTTAGTCACATTGTAGTCTGCCAAAAAATGTTAGGAGTCAGTTCTTCATTCTTCTTTGGTCTCACTTCCCTTGGTTCTGGAAATCACTGAGAGAGCAGCAGCATGGAGAAAAAAGCAGTGCCTGAAATTGTGAGTGTTCACATCAACAAACCAATCAGCTCTTTACAGGACTGGATTTATCAGACCAAAAATGTCAACTTAGTTCAAGTTTTAAATTATTTTACTTAATTGCTTTGGAGACTGACCTCTCAAACTCATCTGTCTGTTAGGTACAAACTGTAACTCACCTAAGTTAGAAAGTTGACACTATATCATAACCACAGCAGCCCAATTCAACTACCAACAGAACCAACTCCACCATCTGCTAGTCTAAGGATTAGTCCTCAAGCTCTACCAGCTGGTAGAAGAGACAAAACAACAAGGAATTGCTAACACGAATTCACCAACCTGACAAGGACATATATGCAACAGCCTAAGTCCTCAAAATGACTCACCTAGATTTACATATTATACAAAACCAAAGCCCCCTCCCTTCCTTGTTCCCTTCTTGATTTCATCCTTGTTCTCTAGTACTACCTCCCTTAGGGTAGTGATGCCTCCCCCTGATTTCCATGAGCAAATTTGCTTTACACATTCACTTTTTGCTTCATCACGCCCCTCTTGAAGTTATTTAGCGCTTGGCTTACCAGGTTTGCTGACTGACCTATCCTTCCAGATCAGTAACCCTTGGATAACTGGTTTTCTTTCAGTAATATGAAAACAAATTTTGTTTCCAGTATAAATTGTACAAAGAATTGACACCAGTGGCTATTAAATACATCTTTCTGACTTGTCTCTATGCTTGCATTTTTGAGTTTGTTTCTTAGGACAAGTCTATTTTTTCATTAGATTGTTTAAAGCCCACTTATTTCTATAATGTTCTTTGAATTAAATATACTATGATATTTTACTGCCATTTAAATTAGTAATTTGGCTCATCAACCCTAGGTATATTGGATTCAATTTGATAATATTTTAAATGGTGAGGCTATTAAAGATCTTATTTTCTGGGTTTTTTTTTTCTTTCTTTTTTTTTTTTTTTTTTGGAGAAGGGGAGGTAATTAGGTTTATTTATTTATTTATTTTTAGCGGAGGCACTGGGGATTGAAGCTAGGATCTCGTGCATGCTAAGCACACACTCTACCACCAAGCTATACCCTCCTCTCCTCCTTATTTTCCATAACATTGTTTCTTTACTATATGGCACAAGTGGGATTTTACTGTAGTTTCTGTTATCCAGAAATCTTGAAATTTTAACATAAAATTTTAGGAGACATCATGAATAAATGTAATCTAATTTAATTTAAAACATATTTATTGAGTGCCTACTATGTGTCAGGAATGGTTTTCGTCTCTGCAGATACAGCAAAAAACACAACTGATAATGTTTCTGCCCTGCTGGGGCTTGACATTCTAGCAGGGTCGTCACAATAAAATGAGCAAATATATGTCATCACACTAAGTGTTTTAAGAATAAAAGAGCATTGTAAAGAGATAGATGAGACTGAAAAAACACTCTTTATAGATGGAGGTAAGGAACATTCTCCTACTTAGAAAGGTACTTAAGCTGAGATCTAAAAGGAGGAAGTAAGCAAACTTAACAGATACGTGGGGGAGAAAATTCCAGACATGGGGAGAAGCAGTGTAAAGGCCCTGAGGGGTGAATGTGAATGCTTGATGTGCAAGGAATAGCAAGGTGGCCACTGTGATGGAGTGGAGGGGAATGGACTATTGTAAGGGGAGATGGCAGATGAGGACACAGAGGTAGCAGGAGTAGAAGAGGAGAGGGGAGCAGATCATGTTGGGCATTATAAATCAAAGAAAGAGTTTTAGAAATGTGAAACCATCTGAAAATTTTGAAAAGAGAACTGACAATATCTGTCTCCCAGTTTTAATGCTATATGTAAAAGAGGTTATAAGGGCAGGGTTAGAGCAGAGAGATGCATTAACATGTGACTGCATTTCTAGGCAATAGATCAGGGTACCTTGGACCAGCATAGTAGTGGTGGAGGAAGTGAACACTTTGATTTAGTAAATACTTTGAAAGGAGAACCAAGAAGGCTATGGATAGACTATTGCTTGTGAGCTACGCAAGAAAGAAAGATTCAAGGATAACTCCAAAATTTTCACCTGAGCAACAGGAAGAATGAAACTGACAGATATTAAGAAAGAGAATAAAATAGAAGAATCAATGTAGAGAAAGAAATTAAGAATTTGATTTTACATGGTGGAATTAAAGATAGAACTATTATATGATCCAGCAATTCCACTTCTAAGTATATATCCAAAGGAGATAAAATCACTATCTCAAAGAGGTATCTGCACTCCCATGTTCACTGTAGCATCATTCACCAGAGCCAAGACATGGAAATAGCTTAAGTGTCTGTTGATGGATGAATAAACAAAGAAAATGTGTTGTGTATATATACAATGAAATATTATTCAACCACAAAAAGAAGGCAATCCTTCCATCTGTGACAACATGGATGAATCCTGAGGGCATTATACTACATGAAATAAGTCAGAGAAAGACAAATACTGTATTATATCACTTACATGGAAACTTTAAAAACATTAAACTCATAGAAACAGAGAGAAGAATGGTGGTTGCCAAGAGCCCAGGAATGGGGAAATTGGGTAGATAATGGTCAAAGGATCCAGACTTTCTGTATAGATTAATAAGTTTTGGGGGTATAATTACAGCCTGGTGACTATAGTTAACAATATTGTATGTATACTTGAAAGTTGCTATGAGAGTAGAGCTTTAATGTTCTCATCATATAACAAAAACAAAAGGGTGATTATCAGAGGTGAAGGATGTGTTCACTAAACTTATTGTGGTAAATATTTCACAATATATATGCACATCAAATCATCACATTGTACACCTTAAACTTACACAACGTTAATGTCAATTATGTCTCTATCAAGCTGGAAAAATTTCGAAGTTATAAAAGGAGTTTGGATTTGGAGAAGTAAAATTGGGATTCCCATTAGTCATTCAAGAGGAGCTGTCACATACGGGCAATGCAAGTCTGGCATTTGATAGGAGAAATCTGGACAAGAAATATAAATTTGGCAATATTATATACAGGTGGTCTTTGATTGGGAAAGAGTAAATGACTCTGGAGATAAGGAATTATAGAGAAGACAGAAGGCTGCTTTGAAGATCCTTGTTTCCCACATCCAAAAGGTGAGGGAGAAGACTCAATTTCAAATAATTCAGACAGCCAGGCTTCTTAGTGTCAGAGGGCTCTTGGATAGCTATAGACATTTGATAGTTATCATAAGTCCTTTCATTTTCAGAAGAACCGGTACTAATGAAGCTAACATCCTCTATACTTGCTGCAAGGCATCAGCTGTGAGTCTCAACTGATCTGAATCTGGACAAAACTAGTTCAAGTAATGGCAGAGGTGGACTTCCTTAAAGGGCATTGTGCTTTTCAATAATGTCTTTTAAGATAACACAAAGGCTCTTCCCAGCCACCTGGTGTTTGAGAAATTGGTAGGGCTGCTCTACAGAGTATTTTGATTCTGATGAAGTCTCCTCAAGGAAGCCACAAATGAGGGTTTCTATCATTCAGCCTATCAGACATTCACCCTCAAAATGAGGACAAATCATTTATTCATTTTTATCCAAGGGTAGTAGCCAATATAGGCCTAATGATTCCAAACTCCTGGTATTAAAACCTTTGTAGTCCCATCTCACTCTGAATAGGGCTGACCAGTGTAATCAATAAAATATTATGAAAATGATGGCATATGACCTCAAAGTCTAGGTCATGAAAAAAATCAGAGCTTCTACCTTTCTTTCTCTTGAATTACTTGCTTGGGAGATGTCAGCTGCCATGTTTCAAGGAAACTTAAGCAGCTCTGGAAAGAAAAGCACTTGGCAGGACGCTGACGCCTCCTGACGGCTAGCAAAGAACTGAGACCTCCTATCAACGCCATGAGAGTAAGCATCTTAAAAGAAGATTCTCCCCATTCAAGCCTTCAGATGACTGCAGCCTTGGCCAACAACAATGGCAACAGCATGAAGCCCTCAGCATAACCACCAGCTAAGCTGTCCCCGACTCCAGAACACAGAATTGAGAATAATAAAAGCTTGTTGTTGTTCTAAGCTACTAAATTGTGGGGTAATTTGCTACAAAGCAATAGACAACGAATCTCTCCATGGGCTTTACTTTCCTATGCCTTTTTTCTCTTGTCTACACATTTGATATGGGGGTTGATTTGGTGCTTCATTTATAGGAGGACAGAAGTTGGAACAGTGGTTCTCCACTGTGGCTGCATAACGGAAATGACTTGAGAAGGTTGAAAAATACTCACACTTGGTTCCTAACCCCAGAGATTCTCATCTCATTGGTCTGGGATACAGCCTGGACATCAAACAACACACCATCTGATTTTAGATGAGATGTGGAGCCAATGTGACCTGCCAAACTTCCCTCCAAAAGTGAAAGGTGGGTAAGTGCTTTATTGGTCAGAGTCTTGTAGATATGGATTCTGCAAAGAGGGTCAGCAATTAAGGTATGTCTCCCATCATTGACTGGTGATTGACACAGAGCCAATAAAATTGTGGCAGGAAGGGCAGAGGAAAAGCCAGGTAGATCTGGTCTGCTTTCCACCTGTATAAAAAGCTTACATACCACTTAACACCAGCTGCTGTGTGCCTACTGTTTCATGATGGGTGACTGGAACTATTTTCTTCTTTTCAGCCAAATTTCTACTGCATTCAGTTCTTCTGATGCTCCATACACACCACATTCATATTAGCTAATATACTTTCAAGTGAACCCAACCCAATCAGCTTAAAAATGAAAATGTATTCTCTCAAATGATACAAACCTCAGAGGTAGGACAGTCCAGGGTTGGTTGAGTGGTTCATTGACATCACGCACCCAAGTTCATTCCCTCTGTGTTAAACTCAGGTGTTCCTCACTGGACACAGACTGTCTCAGCTCCTGGAAAGAAAAGAACAGAAGAGAGAGAACACATTTTCCAATGTATCTTCTTTTATTAGGAAAAGAAAAAAAACTTTTTAGACACACAAACACTCACGTGCACGTGAACACACACACACACAGACACATGACTTCCCATACATCTCGTTACTGTGAAAACTAAGTTATGTGTTCATTCCAGCCAAAAGATGAAATAGAAGAGAAAAACACAATTTCTCAGGCTGGACACGATCAACCTCACAGAGCTAAGGATAGGCTCATACACATATGCTTCCTTCATATTACTGACATCAATGTATTCCATTGATTAGAATACCTTTAATTGCATATAACACATATGTATCAGTTAGCTACTGGGTGCTACAAAACATACAAACACAAAATCTCTGTGGCATAAAACAAAAATAATGTATTTCTCAGAAATCTGCAGATTAACATGAGATGTTCAGTTCTGTTAAACTCAACTGGACCCACCACCACATATCTGTGTTTCTCAACCAAATCCAAAAATGGGCAGAAGACCTAAACAAACATTTCTTCATTGATGACATACAAATGGCCAAGAAGCACATGAAAAAAAATGCTCAATATCATTAGTTACCAGAGAAATGGAAATCAAAACTATAATGAGGTGTCACCTCACACCAGTCAGAATGGCCATCATTCAAAAATCCACAAATGACAAATGCTGGAGAGGCTGTGGAGAAAAGGGAACCCTCCTGCACTGCTGGTGGGAATGCAGTTTGGTGCAGCCACTGTGGAAAACGGTATGGAGATTCCTCAAAAGACTAGGAATAGACTAACTATATGACCCAGTAATCCCGCTCCTGGGCATCTATCCAGAAGGAACCCCACTTCAAAAAGACACCTGCACCCCAATGTTCACAGCAGCAGTATTTACAATAGCCAAGACATGGAAACAACTTAAGTGTGCATCAACAGATGACTGGATAAAGAAGTTGTGGTATATATTCAAATTGTGGGTCCAGCTAGATTTTGCCCCTCACTGCAGGTTGGGCTGAGGCCTATCGTATAAGTCTTCACTATGAGGTATGGGCTAAGGGAGCAGAAGGTACCCAAAGAAGCTTTCTCATGTCAATAGCAGAAGCATAAGAAAGCAGGCAGGAACATGATGCCTCCTAAGGTCTAGATTCAGAACTGACACACTATTCTGCCCACCCACATTCCACTGGACAAAGCAAGTTCACGGCCAAGCCCAAAGTCAAGACATGAGGAAGTACACAACACCTCTCATGAGAAGGACTGCAAAATCACATAGCTAGGAGCTTGAATATAAACACAGGCTAAGGACCAAGGCTGGTATTTTTATCTACCACAGATACTAAATCTGGCTCTGTTTACCAAAAATAAAATTACTGGAAAAGTACTGAGGACTCACACAATCAATGGAAACTTAATGATCAGACATACAAAATAAACATCTCTAAAACCCAAGAAGCTGGAAGCACATGAATAATATTTAGCAGTAATAATCTGCCAGCATACCACCACCACTGGACACTCTGTCACAGCCACTCCAGTGAACCCAGCTGTCCTTTCTTGTATTTAGTAATTTAATGCCTTGGCAAAAGCATCCAAGCAGCTAGGTGTCGGTCATACCCCAGCAGTATTATCAGGATAAAGGACCTGACCGTTTACATTTCCACGCTGGGGAGTAGACATTGCCTCCACCAAGACTATTCATAATTAGAGGTTCTCTCAAGATATGGGGGGCTTAGAAGTGAGAGAGAAAAGACACAATGTTAAGTGTTCAGGAACAGACTCACAACCACAGAAAACAAAACTGTGGTTACCAAAAGGGAGAGGGAAGAGGGGAGAAACAAATTAGGGTTTTAGGATTAACACATTCAAACTACTACATATAAAATAGATAAGCAACAAGAATTGACTGTATAGCACAGGAAACTACATCCAATATCTTGTAATAATCAGTAATGGAATACAATCTGAAAATAATACTCAATCACTATGCTGTATGCCTGAAACTAACACAATATTGTAAATCAACTACACTTCAATTAAAAAAAAAAGTTAAGACTTGACATGCCCTAATTCAAATGGTGTTTTTATACTAAGAGATCCATACTAATGTGATAGGTCTTCAGTTCTACTCACAGCTTCAGGGCATCTTTAAATTCAAATCACTGTTACTATGCTTAAATAATGTAATTGTGCTCAAGGGACAGAAACCACAGTATCAGATGAGGTCATGAGATTAATGGATTTGGAGGATCTTATTTTTTTCTCCTGGCTCACTTTTGGCTATTTCAGCAATGACAAATACACTAAAGAGAGCTGGTTTAATAAATGGCAAGTTTTATTATATGTTTGTAGTAAGTCAAGTCTATATCACAAAAGAGCCATTTGGTTAGTGAAGAGAAGTGGAGAGGGAGCAGAAACGAACGTCAGAGAAGAGATGGCCGTTTAAGGAAGAGAGTCAGGACTGGAAGGAGGAAGGGAGATGGGGAGAGGACAGGAGAGGGTGTCAGGTCCATGACCTCTCACTGCTCTGGGCACACATTGCTTCTCTAGGCTCTTCACGCCTCATTTAGCATTGTAAGATGGCCCAGGACCCATGCAAAGAAGGCAAAGTATGTTCTCTTAGGCAATTTTCTCCATAAGCAATGGGGGCACTGCCATCAGGTGAAATATTATGACTCTCAGTTAACCACGCCAACCACAACCACAACCAGAAGAGTAGGATCCTGAGCCTACTCTTCTTTTTTTTTTCCCCCTTTTTCTAAGAACAGGCAGCCCAAGGATATCCTCATCACAGTTGCCCACTGAAATAAACTAACAGGAGTGGAGAGAAAGGAGTGCAAAAGGTAGGGCAATATTCTTAAGACTATGATGTCTCATCTAAACAACTGCCTGGGCAGCTGTGGTTTTGTTCCCATCACTTCCCTCTTAAGAGCAGGCTATCTCTCCATAAGCTCTTTGGCCTTCTAGTTACTCCTGCCAATATGCGGCAGAGTTCCACTTCTTTTCTCTCCAGATTCTTCTACTAGAAAGCATGCCTGGGAGAGAAAAATGAACCTGTATTTTCTACACTGAAAGTGGTAATAGACTCAGGCATCTTGAGACATATAATAAAGAAGCTTTCCCAACAAGGACCTGAAAGGTCATACCATCTAGGAAGGAGAATGAATGAAGTGAATTAATTACACTTAGTTGTAAGAGCTGATCAAGTCATGGCACAGTTTGAAGACATCATCAGTAAAATAAATGGCTTTCTAATTTAGGGTATTTTAAGATTCTCCATTAAATAGAAATATTTTTGCATGTATACATTTAAATAGGCCATCTAGTTCTAATTAGATCTAAAATGAGAGTGGAGAAAATAGCTGAAATGTCCAGAATTTATGCTCCATAAGCTATAGTCATTAAATTGTCGGAACAGGTTCTTATGTAGAAGAAAACTTTCTATTAAAAATGATGTACCCTTTCTTTATCTAAAGAGATCCAAAGATTTCAAATAATGAGTTAGAGGGTCATTCTTTGTCTATTCAAACTGAAACTGGCCAGACAGGGTTTGAAATCATTTTACTTCTAGCCTGGACAACTCACCAACAAATTATGGTTTTCAATACCAGTGATAGATTTTAGTTCTCAATTGCACTGGTGCTAAAAAAAAAAAATCTTGATTTTAAAACAAAAGGAAAAAAAAAAGAGACTTTTCTTTTTTAAATTCTGGAAAACCATTGAACAAGTACAAAATCCTTACTTTCTTAGTTTTTAATACTTAGAGCCTCCAAAAGAATCTTTGTCATCATGCTATTCCTTAATTTATTCTAGTAAATGTTCTTACAAGATTCAGATTTACCCAATTACTTGCCTGCTTTACCTCTACTATTCAAATTCCTGCCAAAATCCAAATTAATTCTATTCAGCATTATTTCCTATAGTCAATGAAAGGATATTGTCTAAATGCTAATCTGCTATTTATTCATTTTCCTCATACAGCTTCAGTCCCCCTGAGTTTGACATTTCAATAAATCCTTAAAAGGGATTATAATGCTGTCTTGCTATATTTTGTTTCCTCCAAGAAAATAAATTAAGAAACTTTCCCACCTTTAACCTCTTAAAAAATTATAAAGGAGCTTATCTTTCTTCCTCTAGACAACAAGCTTTGAATGTGGAATTAATTCCAAGCATCTGGAATTTAAAAAAAAAAAAAAGTCCCTAGGTAACAGAAGATGAATTCAATGGATTCTGGCAATAGCTTTCCTATAATTTGTTTACTTCAAAACAATCTGATCACCCTCATTCTCATAGGATGCTAAAGCCGAAAATCCCATATGTGCTTATGCAATATTCAAAAGATCCCAGTTTTTTTTCTGCAGCTCTAACTACATAGCGCTTGCGTTTGCCGGCCTTTGAAGGCAATCTGTGCATAGTGGATTGAAAATGCAATCCATGATGTGATTCTTCTTAACAGCACAAACTGAAAGGACAGGTTAACATTTTAGGCATGATTGGGGGAAAACTTTAATATGCAGGAATTAATTAATGTGAAAACAATTTATTGAACTAAGAGCTAGGCACAGCTCACTTGCTCATATAGAGTAGTTTACTGTGAAGAACCCAAAGAAAACTTATTCCCCTTAGTACTCGTTACTACCAAATACATGGAGCAGGTAAAGCATGGGTGATGTGCACGGCCTACGATTGCCCGTGTTTTAAAGTTTATTTCATCAAGTAGTTCATACCCATCATACAGGCTAGATTTACTTCATAGCTGTCCAAAATCATAAGGGCCTCATTGCTTCTGGCACTCAGATGTTCACAAGTCACAGTCAGTATTACCAAGGAAATAAACCCCTGCAGCCAAGATGTTTCTACAGTTTTTAAATCTGTGTTGGTCCATGCAAACTGACAAGTGCTAAGAAACTTAGGGTTTGTAGAAGGCATGAAATTATCTCCCAGAGGACAGCTTTTGGCTCAGCAAACAAACATTTCAGTTCAATTAAATGATGCATTTCAAGTATAAAGTACCCTTTCTAGAACAGTCAATCAGTTCAGGGGTCCAAAATCCAGAAGAATGTTCAAAGTAGAAATCAATTTACACCTCCAGCCCCCACGCTTGGGTCTCATATCTAGGGGAATCTCATATGTACAAAATTAATTTTGTTTTTCTCTTGTTACTCTGTCTTACATCAATTTAATTACTAGACCAGTCAAAGAACCTAAAAGAGAAAAGGGAAAACTTTTTCTGCCCCTACACCTACAGACAACTATTTAGCCCTTCAAAGTTTAGGGAAATTAAACTATAATCAATTATTTTACAAAGGATCCTGGAATAAGAATTACAAATGGGGGGTGTTGCTCTAAAAAGGTGGGAAATAATACTCTCCCGGTGTTTAAAGTTTTAAAAAATTAACATTATGTGTTATTAAACTTGTTTTGCAAGAGACACATTCAATAAATGCTTCTATCAATACCCTCTTCAGATCTTTTAGTTTCATTTTTTCTGGCACCAACATTCAAAGCAATCATATACTTGGGTGAACTTTTCAGTTTCTGAGGCATGAGTAACCTGATAATTTTTCTTTCAGTTTTTTCGTATAAACACTTCACTGTATTCAAAAGGGCAGAAGAATAGGAGCCTGCTTTTTATTCAGTTATCACATTAGTTAAATCACCTTCTGTTGCATAATAGATGCCTTACTCATGCTAATTTGGCAAATAAAGGAATTTATTGGATCACATGGATTAAAAATCATGTATAACTTGAGCCCAGCGCTTGAACTATTTCAGCATAGCCAGGCTCTCTCCTTCTCTCCCTTCTGTTCCCTAATGGGATGGCTTATTCTCAAGTTCCACAATGAAGCAAGATAGCTAATCCACACCTTTCATGTTCAAGCTAGCAGAAAATAAAGAGCATGTCTTTTAGAAAAGCTCAACTTAGAACCAAAAGAACTTACTCTGATCAGCCCACTTAGGTCAGGTGTCTTTCCACAAAACAAACACCACGCTCTGGGAAATCAGGGTCACAGTTTTTATGCTGTGAAGTCTCTCCTGGACACTTGGGCAGGAAATAGGTAATCCAGTTCCCCAGAGGAAAACTGGCATACTTCTTCCTGTAGAGGAGGGAAAGGTGCTGGGCAAACAAAAATAACATATATCTGTTACAGCTTATAATACATTCAAAAACCCATTGCTCCACTGTCTCCACTGAGCAGAATTGCCATTGAAGAACTGTTAGAGCAGGCAGATAGCTAGATATGAGAAGAGAAAGGGGGACGTAGGCCAAATGGCAGGAACAGGCAGAAAAAAGGAGGTGCACAGACCAAACAGCAGGAAATCATACATCCTGTGAACAACGGGGGTCCTTGGGTAGAGAAAAGCAGGAACCTTGGGACAGGTAAGAGATCACACCTTTTGGGGTGACAAGTGTCCTAGAGGCAGACAAAGAAAGGTGAGAAAAGACAGGAATTTCCAGTGTCCAAATGTAACCTTTTGCTCATTATGCCCTCATCTCAATAAAATTAGCCTTGCAGATTAGAAGTACCCATCATGCACCAACATTATGACACTCCCGATTTAGACTAATTAAGGACAGAATCCCTCCTCCCACTGGGAAGGTGGAGCTAGGATGAAAATCAGAAAATACAATCCCAAACCCTTCCCTCCCCAGTTAATATTTTGCCCATTCATTTTTATATCCTATGTAAACAACTTGGAAAAGAAACTCAGTGTAGTTGCTCACCTGAGCCTGCCCACTCTCCCCTTGAGAGCGAACTATCCCTTAATAAATCTTCACTTTATTTTACTTTCTTCACCTCCATGTCTTATCTCTGAATTCTTTCTACGACGAGACAAGAACCTAATCGCCAGCAACAGAATTTAACTCAGGCCAACTAAATGCTTCTTTTGATTAAAAAAAAATACTAAAAATTAACACATAATTTCATTTTAGACATGATCAAAACACACACAAATGCACAATTTCAAGTTCTGTACAGTCATTTGGAGTCTTTATAGAGTCCTTGCTCAATGTTTGTAGTAGCTTACAGTTATCACAGAAACTAACTGTAATTGTGCTGATAACTTCTGATTTTCTTTCCCTAGAGGATGTGCATTTCTACCTGCAGCTTTTCCTTGAATATCATCACATTCCACTATCAACTCTGAAGATGAAATATAAGGGTTTTCTTTCACATCAACGCCCCCTGGGCTGTGGGCCATAATCAGCCCCGGCAGGAAGCTGGGTGTTTTGCAGAGTCACGTTGTGTGTCTCTGAGATCACACAAGGAAAGCAGCTCCACACAGGCCTCCTGCGAATTCCAGTATGTGGCTACAGTGATGTGATTTTTCTCTTTCTAAATAATTAATTTTCAAAAATTGGCACGAGGCTCTGTTATTTCTGTACTTGTCTGAGATAAGCCCCTCTTGTCTTGTTCAGTCTGCCTCTGGAGCACTGGGGTAACTTATCCCTGTTTTTGCACCTGCGAAGGTCTGGTTAGGGCTTCATTTCTACAGAAACAATCCATTCTCTGTCATTTCATCTAAAGTTCAGAGAAACAAGGATGGCTTTTCTAGCTTCAAACCTCATGTTTTCTTTTCTAAATGAAATTGTATCACATTTGTATATTCAGTACTTACCGGAATTAATGGATCCTGTTTTTAAGGAGATCACAGTCTGGTAGAATTTCTGATATGTTGTTTTGCTATACAATGATTTAGAAATGTATTCTAGAATCTTAAAACCACCTCTGATATGCATTGCTAATTTCCTAGCTAAAAAGTTGTCTCTGATATTAAATAACCACCAAAAAATAATAATTCACATGTCTATTCATGAATTCTAAGGGAGAGAATGGTGTTTTAATATATCTACATATAAACATTTATATTTATACATATATTTATATTTAATACATCAAACAAAACTTTTTGCTACATTTGCACACTCAAAGCATTTTTTTTCCTGTTGAACAAATTCCTGTTCTTTGGTTTTATCAAATCATAATTATAAGAATAATTTACAAATTTTAAAAATAAAAATTAATTTTAAACTTCCTTTGGGTATAAACAGTTTGACAATTCTTTATATATCTTTAGATGCCATTATCAAGCTCTTATAATTCTTTCCTGTTAAAGTGGATTGGACAACACTAGAAGGGAAGCAAGACTTCTTTTTTGTTTTGTTTTCTGGTCATTTCTTGAACACCCAAGTATGGCTTGGATCTAGCAGCTAAAGAGAAGTAAGTCATGGAAGAAGATACTGAAGAGCTAATTAATTTATACAAGACAAATAAATCCAAGACAAGAAGAAGCCTTCAGGATTATAAATTATAGGATTTTTCCCTATTACAGCTCCAAGTACAAGAAATAAAAATAAGGGTTTATTTTCCCAGGATTTAAAATACCAGAAAAGAATCTTCCATGTGAAACTTGCTCTTATGCACAGCATCAGATTTCCCCCTTGATGTGTAAAGCAAGAAGTAATGGGGAAAAAAATCCCAGCTAAATCAAAACCACAAGTATCTCTGATGCCCTGGCCCTAAAGGCTTTTAGTCTTCTTGCAAAAACATTTTTACCGTGTAACCAAAATAACTGTCTGAGGCACCTTATCTGCAATCTCTTGCAAGGTTTTAAAAATACTTTCAAATACAATTTAACTCACCAAAGGTCCAATTAGGATTTGAGGCTACAATAATAACGACATGTCCACTTCTGGTTGTTTAACACATAAGAATCTGGGGAAGGCTGGTACTAGAGCAAACTAAATTATAAGATAAACTTGTTAAATAAGTCTACTTTTACTAGACTTTTGAAAAAGAATCCAAATGATGAAAGCATAATCCACTATCATTTGTTTTACTAATTCCTCAAATCTTCACTCAAATAATAGGGTCAGTTGTGTATTTATTAGTTATATATTTATCAACTTGTGTGTGATCTGGAAAGATAAACTAATATAACTGAATCACCATGCTGTACACCAGAAATTAACACAACATTGCAAACTGACTATACTTCAAAAAAAAAAGTAATAGACATCATACAGAAACAAAAATGAATAAAATAAAATAAAATTTATATAGAACCACAAATACACCAAATAACCAAAGCAATCTTGAAAAAGAAGTACAAGAGTAGAGGCATCACACGTCCTTACTTCAAACTAAATTACAAGGCTATAGTAATCAAAACAGTAATGATACTGACTTATACATTGACACACAAACCAACTGAACAGAATTGAGAGCTCAAAAATAAACCTACATATATAGGTTCAACTACTGTTTGACAAGGGAGCCAAGAATACACAGTGGGGAAAAGACAGTCTTTGCAATAAATGGTGATGGGAAAACTGGATATTCACATGCAGAAGAATGAAAATAGATTCCTATCTTATACAATTCACAAAAATTAACTCAAAATGAATTAAAGATTTAAATGTAATACCTAAAATCATAAAACTCCTTAGAAGAAAATATAGAAGGTAAGCTCCCTGATATTGGTCTTGGAGATGATTTTTTGGATATAACTCCAAAACCACAAGCAAAAACAGCAAAAATTTTAAAGGGAGTTTATCAAACTAAAAAGCATCTGAATATCAAAAAAAATTAACAAAAGTGAAAAAGCAACCTATGGAATGGGAGACAATATTTGCAAATAATATATCTGACAAGAGGTCACTATCAAGGTGGGAGGGTAAATTGGTGCAACCACTCTGGAAAACAGTATGGAGCTTCCTCAAAAGAGTAAAAACAGAACTACCATACAATCCAACAGTTCCACTTCTGGTTATATATCCAAGGAAATGAAATCAAGATCTCAAAGATACAGCTGCACCCCCATGTTTGCTGCAGCATTGTGCATAATAGCCAAGACATACAAACAACCTAAGAGCCCACAAGCAGATGACTATAAAGAAAATGTGGTGTATATATATATTCCCACCAACAATGCACAAGAGTTCTCCTTTTTCCACATCCTTGCTACCAATTGTTATCTCTTCTCTTAATATACACAATGGAATATTATCCAGTCATTAAAAATGAGGAAATCTTGCTACTTGCAATAACATAGATGAAACCTGAAAATTATATCTTAGTAAAGCTAGAAAAAAATTTAAAACATAAGCACAATTTATTTTCTTCTCTTTCTCTCTCTCTCTCTCTCTCTCTCTCTCTCTCTCACACACACACACACACACACACACACATCCCACAGTTAAAAAGCAGTCAAAAAAAAAAAATGAGGATCAGGGCTGAGGAGTATAAGCCTTGCTCCTAAGTCTTTTCGACTGCTTTAATCAGTCCCTAGATTATCCTGGATGATCTCCCATAGTTAAAGCCCACTGAATAAGGATTTCAATTACATCTGCAAATTCCCCTCACAGCAATACATAGATTCATGTTTGAATAACTGGGGATGTAGCTAAGCCAAGGAGACACAGCAGAAAGAAAAAAAGAAACCATCACATTATAAAAACCCATATATATAAATGAGGAGGTTAAAAAAGATTATTTAAATGTAGAAACTATAGCCATTCATTCAATGTCTCTGCCTTCATAAAAAAGCATGACAATAAAAGCCAGGCAAACCTTGTAAAAGAATAAAGATGTTTCAATAGGCACAAAAGAGACATTTAGTATGAATGTCATTTTTCTTGAGATGAAAGTAGAAGTCATCATAAAATAGTCAAACATAGCCGTCTACAACATATTGTTTTGGCTTTTAGAAGGAAATTCAATATAGCTCATAAGTCAGGTTCACCATGATCAAGGACCAGAACCTGGAAAATACTGGACATCATAAGTGACACGGTGACTGAGAAACCAGCACTCGTTATATTTTATCATGATTCAAGGCAAAACAACCCTCAGTTCCACGCCTTGAAGGGGACCAGAGGTTAGAAAAGTGTTAGCAATTATTTTATGACCTTCCCAGCTTTGAAAAGAAAGTCCCCTTAGGACAAGCAAAGCCCCCTTGTTTCCCATGATTTGAGGACCAACAGCATTTTATCACAGTGTGAGAGGTTGATTCTAGTTGTTTAATGGCACACATCTTTCCACCTATGGAGCTGAAGGCAGTGCTTTACCAGAACCACGACTCTCCCTCCTTTAACCTGAGTCGGCAGTAGCTCTGGACCCTTCACTCCAACTGACTGTTCTCTGCAAGCTACAATTCATCTTCTTTTCTTTTCTTTTTTAAAGCATTCACATTGGAAAAGAAAGCTACATAGGAGCTTGCCTGAGTCTCTATTATCAGAACAAAAGGAGCAACAGTGTGCCTCAGTAGTTCTTTCATATTGATAACTTTTACGAACTGAATGTTCTCGCTGGGAAGTTAGAGAAGTCACTGAGAAATTCATTATGCAGGGAGAAAACTCAAGGTGGCTTCTGCCACTGTGTAATTTTTTTTTCCATTAGATTGCTACAGTACTTACCCCTCACCTGGGTGTGAACAATGCTTAATAAAACCCTGTAAGTAATAACACTCTGCTCTCAGATTATCATCATCAGGATGTCTCTGTACACAGTGTATTCAGTTATCCTAAGTATTCCTGCCTACACTGAAACAAGCAAAGGGCAGGAAGACTCTGCTGAGATGGAGATATTATTGGGCAGCTGATGGGTTCACTTACTAAGAGATTTACTTCTATCTACTGGCCTCACTTGTGAGATTAGTCTCACCTTCAGGGTCTATGTGTCCAAAGGGAGGGAAGACTCTGATAGAGTTGAAGCTTGAACTTCAATTTATCCAAACCCGCCCTCTCATGGGAGAGGGCGAGTAAGCCTAGAGCAATGTCATTAAGGAGTAAAGACTTCTACAGTAGATTCCCCTACTACCAGCACTAAAAGTGGGGAGCAGGACACACAAGAGGTAAGTATTTCCTATTGGCCAGAAAAAAGGCTGAGCATGTGAGATTCTTAGGAAAGATGGTGAAGAGCTCATAGTCCTGGATTTGCAGAGAGAAAAGACCACAAAGAGCTTGAGAGGGCAAGGGTGAGTCAAGGTGACTAGATGGGTAACCAGGACAGAATGCTGGTGGCACAGCAGGCCAGTACAGACAACAGTAGCAGGACATGTTTTATAGAGCATCCTGGAGAGATGACAGGAGCAGTGGCTACAGTAGACATTATACCCATCTCATTACTCAACTTTTAAAATGAAAGCTATAAAACCTGACTGCATCTGTATGTATGTTTATGTATGTCTATGTAGGTATATTATGAATGTGTGACATTTTTCTATCTCCGGATAGTATTGCCAAAATTAATTTGTTAAGGCCTCTATTTATTAGACTTAAAGACAAACAAGCACTATATAAATTAAGTATATTCTAAAAAAATTTAAAAACTAACCCAAATGTTTTTCAAGTTCATATGATCTAGGATAATCTTCAGTTAATAAATCTAGTTTAAGTTTGTTAGTTTAATTTAAACAGGCATTTTGTTAGAGTTATCAGCAATAAATATAATATTTTTATTCTACCTAGGTTTAATAAAAGTCAAATAAGCTGATGTTATCTCTCATAGAATTTGTCAGCAAGAAAGATAACTTAAGATAATAGCTGTTTAATGTCTCATGACATTTTCATGGCTAATCTAAACATAATTGTTAAGAGCAAGTAAATTAAATAGATGTAAACAAAATAAACATTTGTAAATAAACTTTTCAAGAATAATTATGCTTAAAAATAATTTCCAAAAATTTTTTGGTAATTTGAAACCTTAAAGTTATACTGAGATAATTAAATGATGAATATTCATTGAATATCTATTATTTCCAAGTAAGATAAAATACTTCAACATTAATTACTGAACACAAGTTTATCTACTTTGGACTTCTTATAACAAAGAAACTAAGGATATTGGGTAT
This sequence comes from Vicugna pacos, assembly GCF_048564905.1. NCBI lineage: Eukaryota > Metazoa > Chordata > Mammalia > Artiodactyla > Camelidae > Vicugna > Vicugna pacos. Next base: position 38,149,781 of record NC_132989.1, read on the forward strand.
ATAAGTAAACATGTATTGTACATTGAAAAATTTGCTATGAGGAAGATTACACTTCTAGCAGTTACACTTCTATGAAATGTATTTAAATCTGCCAATCCACAGAATGCTTGTGGAACAGACAATCCACAATTCTTACTTCTTAGTTTTTGTTAAGAATAAAGGATTAAAAGGGTTAAAAATTCTAATTAATCAATATAATTAAAATTACTAGAAATAATAAGGGAAACATCTCTACTCAGGGTAAGTAGGGTGTATTTTGGCTAAGAAAAGCTATGAGCTGCAGAGGTGCACTTTTGTTAAGGGAAATGAAAGTAGTTTTGTCCTAAAGTATAACTAGTTGTTTTATAATGAAAAGAGGAAAATAAAGGACAAACTAAATGGATATAGAAAGTTGTAGAGAAAGAGAGAGTGAGGGGGAGAGAAAAGGAGAATTTTACTTTGTATAGTCAAGCTGGCTTAAAATGAAATGAATTTATTATAAGGGTTTTTTTAATAAGCTTTAATTAATAGTGTAAAACAATTTTCTTTCATCTACTACAAGGACAAAGTTATTTTGGAATATTTGCCTTCTCTTAATAAGACTGTGAAAAGTTTTTCTTTCCCTTTTAAGTACTCTACCTAAAAAGCAAAGATTCTGTATTTACAGCAAAATTACTTTTTGTGCTTTGTATTGTCTTTATCAAGTCTTTTAATACTTAAGAAAACCCAGTCTACTCAATATAAAAAGAGCTTAAGTTTTACAATTATGTAACTTTCTGTATTTGCCTTCAAAGTCTTTAATTGCCACTTTGGTTAAGTGGATTTTTTTTTCACTGATTTCCAAAAAAATAAATTCTAAATGAGGACTTTTTGCCTTTGAACAAACTCTGGGATTTTCCACAGGGTCTCTGAACATCTCAAAAGATTTGTCCTCTCTCCTTATAAAAAGAGAGATATTAAACTAATTAGATTTATTTGATATGTTAAATCACATGGGAAACAGGAAGTGATGCTAAACCTCCTTTAGATTATAATATGTGGATATATGTTATTAATGTAAGTATTCCAGAAATTGTATAAAATTCCTCGAAGTCTGATATGTCCTAGTTTACTGTTATTAGTTGTTATCCTAGTTATTATCTTAAAATATTGTGTGTCACAGAAATAACCAGATTTCCTTGTCAATTCCATTATAATGAACTCTCAGATCTTTAACTATGGCCATTTTAAAGTCCTTTGCCATTTATAGACAGTTATTATCTTACTCTGATGCTTTTGTAAAAGTATTCTTGTAAAAGCATTTTATCTTCAAGGAGACTCATGGAAAATACTCTAGTAAGTTTCTGATAACTTTCAGATCATACCACCGAACTGGATAAGAATCTGCAGAACTTTAATGGAGAAACTGATGGTTTTATAAAACAGGTAACAAAAGATTAATATCAACTAAGATCAAGCTTAAGACTTAACTACATGGGACTAAATGAACTCAGGAGGATGATTATAATTTTTATGATTTTATTTGAAATATTGTTAATTCTTTAATGTTTTGTTTTACCAGATTTAAGGAAATCTTTTTCTTTTTTCTCTTAATCTATTAGCAATTTGGTAAAATATACCTTTGTAAACAAAGATGAAATAATTATCTCTTTCTTCCTACCTGATCCCTCCAGAATTCAGAATTCAGAACGCTCAGAAACTCTTTTCTTATTTTCATGGTAATATAGTTATTTGCATAAGTTCAATAATAATCTGTTCTCCATGTAACAGGACACAATTGAAAACACTGGTTATATCAGCAAGGCTTTGACTGAAATGTCATACTTGAGAATATACATAAAATCAGATGTGACCAACTTTACAGAACTAAGTTTGACTATATGGAACAAATAAAAGTCCCTTGAAAAAAGTTAGCCTGTTACCTTGCTTACTGGGTTCCCAGCAGCCTTATCAGGTGAGTTAAGAAAGTCACTTTGTAGCTGGCCCAGGAACCTTAGGAAATCTCGGGGACCTGAAGAAGAGAGGAATTCATCCAAATTGATAGGTATTACAGGCGAAGTCTGATGGTGAATTCTTGGCCTGGCTTCTTAGCCTGGAGAAGTTTTAAAAATCCAATCTAAGATTCCTGTGAAAAGTTCTAGCAAAGCATATTTTAAGAGCGCTGATACAGTCAATCACTATTCTTGCTGCACATATGTAATTAATGGGGCCAAGTTTAATAAGATTAGACTTGTGTAAACAAATTAGTTCTATGATTATCTTTGATAGAAATGAGGGTAGTTACAGAGAAAAAATTATGTTTCAGTAGAAAATTATTACACAGCCTTGTAGATACAGATTCTGGTCCTGTGCATTGTCTTTGAGGTGCTATAATACGTATCAGTAAACCAAACTGGATCCTGAATTCTAGTTTCCACAAGTATTTGGCTACAACTCTCCAAACTAACATTTTCAATTTTCTCCCAGTCTTCTAATTTGAAATCACTAAGAACAAAGACTGGCCTTCATCTTCCTTGGCTCAAGATTACAAATCAAAACAGTAAGGACAACTAATCACAAACAACCAGGTAGGCTTTAGGCTATGCCAAAAAAATTATTTCCTTACCTTGCTTCTGCCTTTTCTCTATAAAAGCTTCTCCCAAAGCTCTTATTGGTGGATCTTTCCTAACCATTTCTGGTTTGGCACTGCCCAATTTGAATCAATTTTGCTCAAATAAGCTCAAAAATTTTAATATGCTTCAGTTTATTTTTTAACAGCATGAATGCTCCTTTCGTTCCCAGTTTCCATGACTCTCAATTGTCTTCAGCAGTTATGTTTCACATTTTTGTGACTCAGTGACATGTGAGCTTGAAAGTCTTTGTTATAAGTGAATGTTAGGTGGGTCTATTGGTAGGTGGTTCAAGGGAAGGCCAGTTCAGCTGTTAGGTCACTGTTTCTGTTACCCGGATTAACATATTTAACAAAAGCAAGCTCTACTATATTTCATGCTCTTCCAGACCTTTCATCCAGGATTCCAAAGTTCATTACCAGAAAAATATGCATTCATGATTATTCTCATCTTATAAAACACGTATCTTCACAGAATCTTTTCTGTACGATTCACAGAATCATGGCATATATACATCTTTTTTTCAATTTGTGTAATTTGAAATATCTTCTCTAAGCATAGAACAGTGGATGACGTGCTCACAAATCTGACACAAAAATACCTAACATTTTTCTTTCAACTTAGCAATGTACAGTAAAATAACAAAGAGAAAGCATTAAGAGCTGAATTATTCTGAAACTGGTTACACAGAACTCCAAACTACTTGTCAGAAGATTTTTAGCAATAGATATTAGGAAGGTAATGGATATATGTACAGGAAACCAAGAACATTTTTGTAGCCTCCTACAGCTGAAGTATACTGGGCCTTGACAAGCCTCTAGACAACACTCAGATCATTTCTATAATTCAAGTCCCTTTTGCAATAACTTCATAGAACATCTTAAACAATAAAACATCCAATCTGGGTTGGCAGCAAAGAGATTCCATTATTCACTCATTCATTTTGAGGTTCTTACCTGAGTTGAAAACCAAAGAAATTGCTCTAGTTCATTAAAGTAGAAAAATATTTTATTAAAAGGATGTAAGTTTCCGAATCTCTGGGAAAGGCCCAGAAGCCAGCTTGATGCCCATTCTTCCAGGAACAATCTCCAAAATAAGACACAAGACTCTGCCAGCACCAGGCCACAACAAGACACAACACCACAGTTTCCACTGGTGGTTCCAGGTACCAGAGACAACTCCTAGAGTCTTTTAGACTGCGTCTCTGGAAGGCTGGATGTCACAGCCTGGGATGTGTTTGTGCTTGACTGCAAAGTATGATGGCTGGCAAGGAAGGTCCTGGGCTCAGAAGGTCAAGAATTCCCCAAATACAAGAAAGAAAAAGGTGCTGAAGAGTCAAAATAAATGACCAACGCCGCCCAAAAACAATAGGGCATTAGATACAGGGTGAGAAAATGATGAGAAAAAATTAAAACAACATGTTAAGAAACAAATTCTTTGGGGATTTTTAGTTTGTTGGGAGATAGGACAAAAATTAAGCAAATGATCACATTAATAAATGTTTAACTACAAACCGCATAAGTGATCTGAAGGAGAGAGATCTGGTTCTCCGAGAGCTGGTATCAACAGGACTTGACTTGAAACGTGGACCCAGAAGACTTCTTCAGGAAATGATTTCTGACTTGAGGTCTGAGGAAGGAATAAGAGTTAAACCAATGAAGGGAGTTGAAGAGCATTACAGAACATTCCAGTCAGAAAAAGCACATACGCAGAGGGCTGTGATGAGAGGGAACATAGCAAGTTGGAGGAGGTGGGAGGACTGTGTATTTACTTGAGTTGAAGGTTAGAGTTGGGGAGAACTGCTGGAAATTAGTTTTGAAAGGTAGATGGGGCTAGACAAGGCAATATTTATGTCTTCGTTCTGAAAGCAAATGTGGAAGGAGTGTGTAAGAGAACTCTAATCAGATCTCTCTGATAATTGTGTGTCAAGTGAGCACTGGGAGGCTGTAGACATCGTGTGGTTCAGGAGAGAGAGGTGACAGTCTCATCTCTCACGGGACACTTGGAGGAAACCCAGCAGACACTTTACAGCAGATGCTTGTTGCTTTTTCTTCAAGAGTGTAAGTTCTGTATACCTGTTATTTTGCAAAACTGAATTACATACATGCCTAAAAAATTTTCCGATTTTGAGAAGTTTAATGCCATAAATATTTCTTGTTTGGAAATTGCATCTGGGATGACACTATAGAATATTTTCAAGTCATAGCTTAATATATTTGGATAAATTGAAATTCCTTGAAATTCAAAATTTATTATAAAATGCATTATAGTTTCCAAATAGTGGATGACCAGGGAATGATATTATTTATCACTGCTTTTCACACTTCCACCTGAAAATTGCCTTTCCCTGGTTGTCATATCAACTGACTCTTCACCAAATAATTCTTAGTTAATTTCCACATATTTAGCAATCAAAAGCTCTATAAGGACTTCATTAATTTTTCTTCAATTATTTGAAATTCAGTTAGAAATAAAGAGTTCCTTGCATTAAAGCAGCCTGAAGTATTAGATTAAAACATGTGGTTTGAAGCCAGGAGACCTGATGTTCAGTTCTGTTTCCATCACTTCCCAGAAATGTGATATTTTGAAAGTTATTTGGTCTCTCAAGTCTTTGTTTTCTCAGCTGCAAAAGACAGGATCTCCAGTTGAGTTGTAATGAAGATAAAACAATGTACCATCAAAGAGATATGCATACTAGAAAACTGTAGACGCATAAGCTGTTATAAAAGATGAAAACGATTCACTAAATAAATAGGGGAGGAAATGCAGACACATTGGGGTACTTCCTAGCAAAGACAATATTCAAAACTTTTGCAGCATTTTTAACAGTATGCATAAAAGTAGAGACCAGAACTCTTTTGATTTTGCCTGTGTTTCTTCTTTCTGGATTTTCCTTGCTGGTCTGTGAGCTTAAAGAAGGTGAAACCCTGAATCAGCCCACGGCAGCCTCCCAGATGGGCCACACCCGAGAAGCGATCATGGCAGTATATTTAAACAGAGACAAGGAGTAAGCAGGACATACCTTTTCAATCACCACAAATGCTTAGGTTCTTCCCATGCACTCTGTTTCATTTTATCTTATTAGTTGTTCATCAGATAAACAAGGCAAAATGGGTAATACTTCTCAGTTCAAGACACATTATAATCATTGGTCCATATGAGGCTCTCTAATTTTAATATGTATTTGTTCCAAGGTAATCATTCTGTTGTGTTTATTTCTTTTTATTTTAAAGTGCTTTAAAACGTGTTGAGTGATTTTATTGGCATTTATTTTAAACTATGTAAATCTTTATAAGGAACATCTCACTTGGCTTTTTACTTTTTGGTCTAAGTACTATCTTCTGAAGATCCAATCTTATTTCTCTGTGTACATCAGATAGGTTCCTCCTAAGGCTGCTTAATCACCCATCGTCTATATTCTATAAGTCTTGCTTATTTACTCCACCCAAGCTGCCGCCAACTCCCACCACTGTAACCATCACTGCAATAAATATCTTCATATATTTCATGCTATAAAAACTCCATGTTTGAAATTTTCTTTGGGATAAATTCTTGGCAGCAGGGTTGCTGCATCATAGTATATACATATACTTACTTTGCCTACATCACACCAGGCTGTTCCTCAGAACGGCTGTGCCAATCTACTCCCCCGTGAAGCTTTCTGCATACGTGCTTCCCTGACAACACTCAGCACTTTACAGCCTTCTAATTTTTGCCAGTTTAATATTGTTAATCTAAGCTGAATTTCTCAGATTGTTATCTTCACCATGCCTTTGGGTACTTGGTTCTGAGAGTTTTCTTTTCTATAAATTGCTTGTTCGTATTCTTCACCTATTTTCCCACTGCAGTAACTGACTTGTCAGTATACAGAAATTCCCTGCTAATTATTAATCCCTTGCCAATTTCAGACACTGAAACCACCCACTCCCATTTAGTCGTCTACTAATTCGGCCCATAGTATTCTTCATGAGTGAAATGCCTTTGTTTTCCTGAGTGCGTCGATGCTTCCACAGATTATTTCTTCTTTCCTAACTTCACAACCATGGGGATCTTCCCCTGTGGTCCTCTCCCTGCCTGAAGTCTCCCCGAGGGTGCTGGAGACAGAGTGACAGCTGCTCAGGTAGAGAGGGTGGATCAGGTTTGCTTGATGCTCTCTCCCCACAACTACAACAATGACTGGACCAGGGTTAGTGCCATGAACATGTGCCGAAAGAATGAAGGTAGAAAGTCTCCCAGAGTTATGGAGAGGTCATTTCATCTCCTGGATTCTTTAAGGTGCATACTTCCCCCAACTTACTTGGTTTGTGTACATGAAAAATCTTTCTTGCTCAGGGAGGGAGGGCTGCAATAGGGTGGAGCAGTAGGAGCTGTTTCTCAGTCTCTTTCCATCATTTCCATCTCCATCAGGTTCCCAGTGGGTCTTCCCCAAGAGTCTGTATCTGCAGATTTTACATAGATATACATACAAGTAACTACCTTGCTAGTACAAATCAATCCAAAGTGCAGATTCCCACAATATTTCATTGTTATCTTTATTGGGGCATCATTTACATGGAAGGAAATACTCCTATCTTAGTTACACAGGGTGTTGAGGGGGGAAAAGCCTTAATTTTTATATGATTGTATTTATCAATCTTTTGCTTTATTGTTTTTCCTTTTGAAATTTTTTGAAGTGTTTCCCCATTCCTAGATCGGCAAGGTTATCTCATAACTTCTTTTCTATCAGCTGTATGTTTTTTCCCTTCCAACTTACATCTTTAATCCATTGGAGGTCATACTATATGTAGGCTTAGGTAGAGATCCAATTTAATTTTTCTCCATACAGTAAGATAATTTTCCAAAAAAACTTCAACTCAACAGTTTCTACTGATTTGTGGTAATTCCTTTAAAGTTTATTGAAGTCGCATGGTTATGTGAGCCTCATTCTGAGTGCATTATTTTCTTCCACTTAGCTGTTTCTGTGGTCTTACACCAATAGCACATTGCTTTTATTACTCTGGCCTTGTAGTATGTCTTAGTATCTGACAGGGCAAGTGCTTCACCTTTATGACTTTAAGCAACAGACAGCCATAAACTTTTATTTCTCTCTACGAATTTTAGTGCACATCTAGCAGTTTCTCTAAAATACCTAACTGGAATTGTAATGGAAATTGCACTGCATTCATCTGCTGAATTAAAGAGAACTTGTATCTTAATAATATGAATTCATCCCATCCAAGAACATGAAATAGCACTCCATTTATTCATATCATCTTTCGTGTCCTTCACTCAGATTTTAAAGTGTGTCAGGAAAATGATTTGAAACTTGGAAATAAGGCCAAAAAAGGTGGGTGGCACATCCTTTGAATATCATGTGGGGGCAAAGGCCACAAAAGGATTGCTATAAAATGTATTCAGTTTATGTCATTGTTTACTATTAATAGGTCTCATACTTAGTGAGGTTACATGTAAACTTCTAGAATTTTGTCCACTAGATGCAAATAATTTTGTGTCTAATGGAAGCAGTAACACCAAAGATTTATGGTTTGCCTGTGGGACATTAGTTTTATAACTAATTTAGCAATCCTAATATTTCTCTGTTAAATTGCCTATAAATCCCTGGCTTCTTAAGTGCTCTTTGAAGTTACCCATAACACCTTATTGGCTCCCTTGTTAATGAATTAGTTTTAAGTCTTTGACACATGTTGATTTTATATTTGCATGAATGTCATCATTTTAACTTTTTGAAAAGTAGAGTTGGGCAAGTTTCTTCATAAACATTTTACATATTCTAGACTATTTTAACTCTTAGATACTTTTAGTTTTATAGCAATTACAAATGGAATATTATTTTTCTGGAGTTTTCTGATTGCTAGTATACAGAAACATTTTTGATTTTGTAAGTTGATATTGTATTCAGCAACTTTTCTAAACTCTTATATTGGTCCTAATAGATTGTTGCTGGATTCTACTAGTTCTTTAGGTAGACAATTATAATATCAGCAATTGATGAATAGCTAGATACTATACATTAATAAATTTTGAAAGATAAGTGGGTAAATTCCTAGAAAATTATCAAATGCCAAAATTAGCCCTAGTTTTACAAATACTTCCCTTGAGGTTGATCCTAGTTTTAGCTTCTAACTCTTAATAAAAATTGATATTTATAGTGTGCTTTCACATAAATGACCTCATTTGATACCCACTAAAATTTTATGAGTTAATTGCTACGCCTATTATATATTAAAGAAAATAAACATACAAAGGATAAGCTCATCGTACAAAGTTACAACACTAGTGGTGGATCCCTGTCAAAAATCCAGTTCTAGTGCCTGAAATCTTGTATAATTTTCTGTAGCAGAAACTTTGTGTCTCCCTACCCCTATCCTCCAGGTCATTTCACTATCTAGATGTTCACAAAAAAATAAAACCGATTATTGCAAAGAATTCATTATTCATTAGCTAATGGGATAACTACCTACAGAAGGTATTATTTCTGCCACCCTTTGATCCAGGAAGGAAGAACAATTTGTTCTTGGGGACAAGAGAGAAACACAAAATCATGACATCTCAGGGGCCTTGCTTTCTCTTTGGACTCTGGAGGACATAGCAGGATCCTGTAACTGATCTAAGCAGCTTTTAAGATCTGCTTATGGCAAGGTTGCCAGATTCAGCAAATAAATACACAGGATGTCCAGTTAAATTTCAGGTTCAGGAGGGTGGGTATAGCTCAGTGGTAGAGTGCCTGCTTAGTTAGCATGCACGAGGTCCTGGGTTCAATCCCCAGTACTCCATTTAACTAATCAATTAAAATTACAGATAAACAATGGATATTATTTTAGTATAAGCATGTCCTGTGCAACAGTTGGGATATATCCAGTGTCCACTATGTATATTATATATTATAATCTTTAAAACAACCCTGAAAGATGATTATTATTAACCTTTTAATGTAAATAAGGAAGCTGAGGTTCAGAGATATCAAGTAAACTTTCAAGGTCACCAGGTGGTAACTGGCAAAGCCGATCAAGACCATCTAAAGCCCAAGCTCTTCAAATGCCCCGCCAGTGCCTCAGATAACAAAGAAATAGTGCCTGCTGCTCAGGGTTAATGCCAGTCCTGTTTCCCTCTCCTCCCTTGCTCCGTGCTACAGCAGAGGCTCGGAAAGCTAAGCTCTCCCTTTCCAGTTTCCATCCCACCCAGAGCAGGACACGTGATGCAGTCCTGGCCAGAGAAGTGGAAGCAGAAGTTGACCTGGGCTTCTGGAAAATCTTTGTTTCACGATCAAAGGGACAAACATGAGCCACTGATCCTCTTCTTGCCACAATCACAGATTTGATGATGGGAGATGTGGCCGTCATCTTGTGATGACTATTCAGGGAAGGCCAGGTGACCTAGAGCGTTGCTGCTGGACCCTGATATTATTGAACCCTTGAACCAAGAACAGCAGCACCTACCTCCAGACTTCCTGTTAGGTAAACGTCAAATGAGTTATTTAGCTAGTTTGTCAGGGTGTGAATGTCCTTTCCATATTAAACTGCTTGGATGTTAGGGATTCTCAGTAGATTCAAATTCAGCCAACATGTATTGGATACCTAATACTTCCAGGCTCACTGACAGATGTCATCATGATAATGATTTAACCTCACAATATCCATGTGTACTGGTGATTATTGTACCCATTTCACAAAACTAGTTCAAAAAAGCCTGACAGATTGTTCAAAGGCTACACACAGAGCTGGTGGCAACATCAAAATTCAAACTTGTGTCATCTGAATCTGATTGCAGGCTTTTCTCTTTTAGATATCTGGAAACACTCATATGATACTGAGATGATAATCTGTTTTCGTTTTGAAAGTATGCATTCAACAGGAAGTTTCCAGTTTCCAGAGACAAATAGTTATTTTATAAGGAAGTTTCACTTTTACCAAAACTCATATTCCTTAAATTCAGTGTATCCATTAAACTGGCCCAAGGTTTTTCATTTTTATGCAATCTGTGTTCTCTACCATGGAGAAAAGATTTGTGGTAAAACAAAAACTGAAATCCGAGGAACATTTAAGAAAACAAAAAGGTAACAAAAAATGCTGTTACAAATGTGAAAAAACATGCAGTATGATTATGATAGTTATATCTCACATCTGCTGAGGATGGAATATGTAATGCTGGAAAATTCTCTTACAATTGCATTGTACCCTGAGTTCATAATACTACACTGACTGGCAATCTCTCAGCATACAGAGTCTTTCAGCAGAGGAAAAGAAAAAGAAGTTGTCATCTTTAAAAAAAAAAGGTACTATAGAAAGGGAAAAAGATTCAGCAAAGGGCAGCACAATAACAAGTTGTGAGAAGGCATTACAAAGTCAGAGAGAGCTGAGTAACTACTCATTTGCCCACCATCTTAATAGGATAAATTCCTCCAGGCTCCTAAAAGATAATGAGCAAGCCAATTATTTTTTTCGGGGCCCAGGAGCAGGATGAGGAATTACTGCTGTTTTCAGACATAATAACACCAGTGGAACAAGTTGGAAATGTCATCCTCAAGCAGTCATCCTTATTCGAGCAGAGAGATGTTAATCACAGGTGAGTCTTGCCAGTGGCTCTCCAATCACAGAAGTCAGGGTTCATTTGCAGTTCAAGTATGATGCTCTCAGATCAAATCTGGTATTAACGAGGTCCCACAATAAGGGGATTTGCAGCAACCATAAATCTTTTGATCTCCAAGTCAGCTGTCAATTTGTCCTTGTTGGCGGAGAGCACATATTTACTCTGCTTTCGGAGCGAAGTGATTCAAATAGATGCTCTAGATAGGGGACTATAGCGTTGATTTATGAACATGTGTTGCCATGCAGGTGTTTTAACATAGTAATAATTGCTATTTATTTTCTACATTGAGAATAATTTCCACGTACAAACATTACACTCTGTTCAAATCTACTAAGCTTTCAGAGGAAGTAACAGGAATTGTGGTGGTCTTAGCACTCCTCTGAAATTCTTTTGTTCCTATTGCTGTTCACTTGGGCTTTTAACCTGAAATTTTTTTTTTAACCTGAAGTTTTTTATTTAAAAATTTTAAAACCTACAAAAATGTTGAAAGAAGAGAATGATAAATACCATTCATCTAGATTCATCAAAATATTAACATTTTGTCATTCTTGTATGTTTTACAGACACCATGACAGTTCATCCCTAAATATCACACATCTTCCAAGAATGAGTGTACTCCTATATAACCACAGTGTCACTTTCATATACCTATCTTCAGATTTCCTCAATTGACCAAAATTGTCTTTTAAAATTGTTTTACTTTTTCAGCCTAGGACCAAATCAAGGTTCACATCGCATTTGGTTGTGTCTTTTTAATTTCTTTCATCTCTTCCAGAAGAGCAGTCTTTCTGTTTCTGTTTCTGTTTTCATAATATTGAAAAATTCAGGACAGTTGTCCTGTATCATGTCCCACATCCTGTATTTAATTGTTCTTCACCACTAGAATCAGGTCAAATGTTTTGGCACAGCACAGAGACAATGCTGTATACCTCCTACTGTATCACATATCTAATTGAAAGATTAATTTTCCTTGGCAATTAAACCATATAACCCATGGGATAATATTTTGATCTCATGTGAATATCTTGTTAGCCCAACATTTCACTCAAAAATTTTAGTATTCTTTGATGCTTTGTTTGACATATTCATCTGCAAAATGGTGATTTTAAAAAAAATTCTCTCCTTTTTCTACATTTGTTAGTGAATAATGTTCTTGAAAAAGAGCTTCCCTCTTTATTTCTTCTCTCCCTCCTCCTTGCCCTCTTCTATCATGATAGATTTATATTCAATGTGATATAATCTATTACCATCATTACTCTTTTCAATGCTCAAATTGTCCCATTTTGACAAGTAGAAGCCCCTTCCTCCAGGCTTCTGTAATTCTTTTGACATGACCCCACTAGTCTTGGAGCACTTCCTTGCTTTAGGGCATGCATGACAAAATATCCCAGACTTACCTTGTATTGTCCTTGTCCTGGACCTGGACTCACTTCTCCAAGGAACCCGGGTCCCTATAAGTACAAGACAGTATCTGAGTGTTGGAACCACTCTGGAGAAACAAAGTAGATCCCCCCCACCCCCACCTCAAATGTGGTTAGAATGTCAAGACTGATCACCCACAGGAAAAGGGTATATGAAAGGTTTACTACCTACATGATGAGGCTTTGTGGGGAAGGCAGGGCATTCTCCTCAAGCTGGTCTGAAAATGGCTTGCAAGAGCTGAGGAAGAATGGCGTGGAGGTTTTTATGGTGGTAAGAGGGTGAGGATGGCATGAGGGCCTCTGTGCCCAGGCAGCGGCTTGTGTGGTTTGAACTTCCCACCAACATCAAAGGTGGAAGCACTCAGACTTTCTTATCAGATTTCCCAGAAGTGGGGCAGAAGAGGAGCGGGGAGGGATGAGGCTTAGGATGCCAGCAAACATCAAAAAAAAAAAAAAAAATGGAGTCAGACTCTATTACACTGGGCTACACTTACATTCTTTTCTATAAATCTGTGAGACAGAGGTCTGCTACACAGACACGGTGTGAGCCCAAATCTCCTTCACAGGTGCATGTGAAGGACATGCAACAGGACCACAAGGCACATGGAGCTCTCTGCGGGGAAAGCAACCTCCATCAGTACTCAGCATCATCACCAAAATCATTACTCTTTCTGAGTTCCTTGACATTCTCAAATTGTTTCTATATCAGTTATGGACAGGGCTATCAATTTTCTGTTTAGAAAATCAACTTTAGAAAGGCTGTGTGCTTTCCTGATGTCAGAGGGCACCTCAGAGGGTCAAAAGCATTTAAACTCATCTCTCAGTCAGGACATCAAGATGATTCTAAGAGCCTTTATATTTCATATAAAATGTTATTAGAGCAGCTCATCATTAAATTGAATTAATAGAAACAACCATTACATTTAAACACTCAAAAAATAAAGCTATAGATGTTTGTCAAAACCAATAATGATAATAACAATAATATGAACAGCTAACATGAATTAGAATGCTCCAGGAACTCTTCCAAACACATTGAAGTCATCCTCATCATAGTTCATGGGATTTAATATTAACATTATCTCAATTTTGCGGTGAAAATTAAAGCCGAAAGAGGTTAAATGATGTGACCAACATCCCACAGTGGGTAAGGGCAGGAGTGAGGATTCAACTACAAAGGAGAAAGACAACACTGAAAATTCAACATCTCATAACTGTATTTAGTTCTGAAAGTAGAACACAGATCGGCTTCCACTAAAGGCAGAAAGTGGCAAACTGGTTCCAATTTGAACCTACTCAGCATGAATTTTATTCCCTTCTATTTCATTTTTACCTTAGAATATTACAGGGCTAAGTGTCCAAGAGAGCAGGAAGCCAAATGACTGGGCACAGGGCAGGTGAACCACTTGGACTTTCCGATCCACAGGGTCACATCAACACTCAGTTTGGAATTCAGTCAAGTATGCCCTGTTGAGGTCTTAAGGTGATTTTTTTCCACTGAAAACCCAGATTTCTCTGTGCTGTAATCACTTTGAAGAAAGAGAATAAACCCTTACCCAAAATTTGGTTGGAACGTCAAAACTGATGGCACACAGCAAGAAGTCATGAAGGTTCACGACTTACACGATAATAGTGAGATGATAGCGGTGTTGATTTCAAAAGTACCTACAGACTGATGGGTTAAAAAAATTGTTCAACCGCTCTTTGACCTTCAGCTTTGGAGATCTCCATATAGCATGTGTAGTGCTATACTCTACATGATTTATATTTTTCAGAGCACTTTCACACACATCTCATTGAACCTCCTCAACAACTCAGTGCTAATGACAGAACATTTACCTACACAAATGTGAAGCAAATACCTTATGTGATCAATGTGTGTACTGAAGTAGAGAGAGTATGTCAAACACCTTTCCAACCCCTTGGCCCAACACTTTGCTCAAATGGCTGTGGCAACCAGCTGCGCCATGGATATAACCTTCCACAAAGTGACACACCTCAGCTGTGCCGCCCATCCCTTGCTTTCTGCCCCAAGCTTCTCTGTCCACTGAGATTCTAGGCTGTGATGGGTCATGTGCAAACTGTAAGAAGAAAGTGAACACCCCTAGAGCAACCCTTGATTAACAGAGGACAGGAACTGATAAATAAACACTCACCTTTCCTGTCCCTGATGGACGATTTGGAGGCACATTCTGTACATCTCCAGGAAGCCCTGGTAGCACTGAGCCCCAGTTATGTACAGCTATTTTCTTAAAATGGCATTGTTAGCTTGGCTTCCCTCCTTCTATGTCCCCCTCTTCCCAATTTATCAGATTTGGCTACAGTAGTTAATTAACAGTTAATACACACATCAAGAAAAGCCATATTCCCTGGGAACCATTCATCAAGCCCTTGTCCTAAGATCTGCTATAGGGGTGAATCCAAGCAAAATCAAAGAGTTGAAGTAACTTATAAAAGAGTCAGTTAATGTTGGAGTAAAAAACTAGCTCTTCTGTCTCCTTATGGGGTAGATTAAAAGCATGGGTGCTTAATTTATATATATATATATATATATACACACACACACATATACACACACACACACACACACACATATATATGTTCATGTATAACTGAAAAATTGTGCTCTACACTGGAATTTGACATAGCATTGTAAAATGATTATAAATCAGTAAAAATTTAAAAAAAAAAAGCATGGGTGCTTAGGTCAGATTCACCTAGGTCTGAAACAAATTGAGATTCACTTAAGAATGTGCCTTGATTTTTCTGATGCTCAACCATCTCATTGGAATATTAATAAAAATAACAATGGCCAACTGTTATTGAGTGCTTCCACATGTATACTGTGTTCTAAATGCTTTGTATATAGTAACCTTCTAATCCTCACCGTAACCTTATGAGATATATACTACCACTGTCACCATTTTGCAAATGAAGAAACTGGGGTACAAAAAGGTTACCATCCCTGAGATCAAAGAACCAGTAAGTGGCACTTCAGGGATTCCAGCTCTAGACAATCAAACTCGAGGGCTCACACATTTCAAAATTATTAAACACACTTAAACACTAATAGTCTCCTCACAGGGTTAAAATAGTACACTGTAATAATAATATTCAAAATAAAGCATTTAGCACAGTGCCGGGTACATAGAAACAAACGTGAACTCAAAAAGAAGAGAGAAATACTTTTTTAAAGTTTAAATCCTGATGAAAAAGTTGACAAATATTTCTTTTTCTGTCCATTTATCTTTGTTTCTCTAATTTCTCCTTTTCTCAGACTCTTCCATTAAAATGCCACTGCCCTTCCATCACTCTGACGTGTTGATGTTTTATCATTCCCTTGTTCCTGCTCCCCAATCACCTGCTCCAGCTTCTCCCATTGCTTTCTTTCCAAGCTCATTTTTCTCAATTTTCAAGGCTGCTGACAGATAAGCATGAGTAACATTAGAGGGTTTGTTTTCATAACGTTCCCTTCAGAATATCACCAGAATAAATGCTTTTGTGCTACTTGAGACAAACACCCCAAAATACAAGCAGAGTTGCAATCAGTACTTGTCAGACCCTTCACTACGTAAATGGAGGCATCTCAGGGATCAAAAGGGATCAAGGAAAGGGTCTCCCTGCACTGTGGCTATTGCCTACAGTCTGAGGTACAAGCAAAAACAACAAATAATCTAAATAAGCACTTTATGTGAGACACTGGCAAACTCTTCTTTCTTTTTAATTAATAGTATAAAGAAAGGCCAACTTATTTACCTTAACCTTTCCTCACAAATGATGCCACTGAAGATAAGTTGCATATGTAAAAGAGTCACTCAGGGAGCTTTCATTAAGGTGCCTGACAACTTCCATGATTATATTTTTCACAACTGCCAAGAAATGTTGAACTACAGTCTGGACTTCTTTCCCTTGGGGGAAGAATGTTGTTTGTAGCATTCCGAAGGATTTGGTGATCGCCTGTGAAATATCAGCAGATGACACGTAGATGATTCCACAGTTGATACACATTGTCTCCTTAGGCAACCTTGAATTACCCTAAATTTTAGGAAAGCAACATCTACAGTGGCTTGACTCTTCTTTGGAACTAAGTGGCGTATGAATTAATTAAATTTATTTTGGTTATGCTAGGTATTTCCCAATGAAGAAACATTCTCAGGTACTGTAAGTAATCACAATATAAGATATCTCATTGATATAGCCAATAATTTATAATAGCTATAAATGGTTACAAGCTTTAAAAATTGTGAATCACTATATTGCACACCTGTAACATATAGTATTAGACATCAACTGTACTTCAATTATAAAAAGATCTTCCATTGAACAACTTTTTCAAGGCAGTTGGCACGTTGACATTTCCAAGGTTTGTTCGAGTTTCTCTATTCCTGTGGCAAGTAGCCATTTACGCCAATTTCTGAACACTGGTTAATTAATAAAAAAAATTAATTGACACATCAAGAGACCTTAATGTTTCCACATCTCACACTGAAATATTCCCCCAGCTGATGAGTTGACACATTGTTTACTCTTTGGGTCATCACTTGTTTCAAATGAGTGACTAAAGGAAAAGCAGAGTTCTCAGGATATCATATTAAATGATATCTGTATTGGTCTAAAGTGTGCATGCCTTGCATTTTAGGAGATAATAATCTCATGTCAAATATCAGTATGCCTCAGGGGTAATTATATAACGGTCTATAATTTTAATCTTGTGTGTGTGTGTGTGTTTAGTTAACTCAAATGTAGCTCCTATATTAAACATTCTGAAACATTTTGTTCTCTAGTTTTATTGGTTGAAGAAGTAGTACTGAACTTTAAAATATAATGAAATAAGTTTTTCTTAAAAGGGGAATTTTTAGCACCACTTTTACAGAGCACTCTTGATACAGGTATCAAAATTATTAGCAGTACCTTTTTTTTTCCACTTGTTTTAACAGACTTCACTTTTTAGGCTCCTGGTTATATCTCTAAATAGATTTCACACTCCCTGCTCAGAGATAGAAAAGCGCACGCAGCTTTCTTCACATTCAAATAATAATCTCTTCATTCATCACTATCAAAGTCCAATATCTACCCCAGAACCTATTAAATTAACTACAAAATCATTGCTGGTCTCAGGTTCTCACAGAAAAACATGTCTCTGAGGACATTTCATTCATTTTATATCACTTTTCCACTGGATGTTCTTACATTCCAGAATGTATCTAAAAGGATTTAAAAATGTCCTTTCCTGTGATCTTATGAATTTATCATACTGACTACTCTCAATGAGAAAAGAGGGTCCTACATGAGGAGAGATGTGGGTGTAAGAACTACTGCTTGGTAAAAAGCTCCAGCTTAGGGATATACCATCATTTAGCCATAGGAAGTTCAACTTCCTAGAGTTCAAAAACAAGAAAGGGGTTATTTGCAAAACCCACCAAAGATGGTAATGATCCAAGAGGCAGTTGAGTCCAGTGGAGGCACTGGCACCAAGGCAAAGTGGGGATCTGAGAGCATAGCCATTTGAGGTCAGAAACCAGGTCATAAAGTAAGGGTGTCAGGAATGGGCACAGCAGGCAATCAGCTCAGAGGACATCTGCTCACCAGGTGTGACACATCCCCACTGGTTCTTAAAGACCTACCACGGCAATGGTGCCTCGCAGGAAATATTTAGGAGAGATTAAAGCTTTCCTTTTTGAAGCTTTGATGGCTATCCATAGCCTCATACTACCCAGAATCCGAAGCATCCTGGGCTGCTGGAAGGCACGCAGCTAACAAATGAGAATGGCATTTTTTATAAGTTTGTTTCTCAATTCTAGAATGTTATCATTTTAAAAGAACATTCTAAATAGATCTTAGAGTCACCTTAGAGAAGGGGGACCTACTGGGTACCAATATGTTGTTCTCACTTACACTCATTGACTGCTGACTCCACCTCTCTCTACACCACCTTCCCCACAACCATGCCATCACTATCAGTCAGATCACTAGAAACCATCAGCAATATTCCCCAAAGCTACCAAAAACTTAATTTTAAGCTCAAAATGGTTTCAGAGGGGGTCAAAGTTGCTAATGTTACATGGCCTAAGCCCATTTGTCTTAAACTTTAATGTGCATACACATCTCCTGGAGGACCTTAATAAAGCTGTATAGCTCTGAGGTGAGAACCGAGTGCTTGCACTGCTAACAAGCACTCAGGTGATGTCAAAAGCTGCTTATCTATGGATCTCACCCTTGAGTCCCTTGGTGATTCAGAACCCCCACAATTGTCCAATACACCTGATGCGCCTTCAGATCAGAATTCAGCCTAGAACCAAATAAAATTCTCCAAACCAAGGGTTCTCAAACTGGACTGGTGCCAGATTGCCTAGGTTCTAGTCCCAGCTCCTCCACTTACTTCCTGCATCACCTAGCAACTCAGCATCTCTCTCTGCCTCCATTTCCTCATCTTATTGAATGAGCATAACATAGAACCTATCTCATCAGGTCATTGTGGGAATTAAAGGGGATGAGACAGGTAACACATATCACACACTGCTTAGTATGGTAATCAAATAACAAAGGTCAGTCGTCCTCAGAGGACTCTGAGATGAACTACAGGGCACTCTATGAAGACATCAAAATTATTTCTAAAATGTTCTATGTGCTGAAATTCATTTCCCCTAGAGAGTATATATCTTTCATTAGATTCTCAACGGGATTCATAACCCCCTAAAATTTAAGAACCATTGATTAAGAGTGTCTGTGGGGCCCAGAGCTGCCCTGATGTCCAAAACTTGGATGTGAGGAGAAGGTACATTTTGGTCTAACACTGCCATGAGTCAAAGCCTCAGGTTTGGGGGAATAAGCATAGGAGGAATGGACAGTAGACTAACTTTTTGCTATTTTATATTACTTAGTGTCACTATGACCATAATCTTATTAGCAGTTTTTTTATCCATTGGGATAAAATTCTCCTGGGAATGCAGGTGTTCCAAGGACATAAAAATGACATAGTGCGAAAATTCAGGAGACCAATGACCTCACACAGGTGACACACTCATCATCACCTTTAAACATCATCACCTGCATGGTCAGTGTGCCCTCCCATCAGACCCCAAGAGGATAGTCCTGTCACAGTATGTCACAGGGCTGGGCAAAGCAGAGGATGACAGCACCTTAGCAAACATATCCCAGCTGCTTGTTAGGACCGAGTCAGCTGTGAGCAAGGCGGGCAGAGGAACAGTGAGTTGTTCCCAAAGAACCAAAGCATTTACAAAAGCTAAGTGCATATATTAAGGGGAAAAGCAGAAGAAAGCTGGAGAAAATTCAAAACACACTCATGAACAAATTCAGGAACAACAATCAGAGCTGAGAAAACAGTGTGGACCCAAGGTGAGGTAAAGGAAAACAATACTTTAAAATCTGCTTTATGAATCTTTGTGCTTACTGTTTAGTAGGCTAAAAGACGTCCAGTTTCAGAAAAGAGAGAAGAAAAATTTTCAAATGTGTGTATTATGGGAAAGATGTGAAAGTACTGAATGAAGACTCAGAATCCTCCTTTTGTTGATAAAACCAGTTTAAAGCAATCCATATGACCACACAGAATATTAAAACCTAACACATAGGAGGAGTCTTGATTTTTCAGATTGTGAGGTAGGCATAGGAAGGCAAATAGATATGCAAAATAGAAGCCCTTAAGTGTTCAAAGAAAGCATATTCATTGAATGTGGTTATGAAATCTCAATGTGAAAAACTGGTATTCACAGATACATGCCCTAAAACCCAAAACTGAGTTTGCTTTTAAATTATAAAAGTAAACACTATGCCACAAAAGATTACTAAAAAGTGCACTAAAAACAGCATTTTTGTCAGAATTCCACAAACCACAACATCCCTTGAGAATACATGTGGATGGATACCATAAAAATAATTTCTGTCTTCAGTTATAATGCCCAACCTTAAATTTTACAAGAGTGACTAACGAAGCATTCCAATAGTTGATGAAATTTACTAAATTTGCTTATTTGCGGAATTTGTAATAATTTTTAAGCCACTGTATACCATAATTTGAATAGTTTACACTAAATCTCAATTCTTATATTCATTTTTATAAGATACTACCACAGTAAATAAAACAATTTTATAAATGTTAGTCATGGTACTTTTTCTTCTTAATCATAAATTATCTCTCATTTCCCAGCTTATTTTATATTTCATTGGGTATAAAAAACATATCACAGGGTTTTAAAAGACATAGCTTGTTGTAAAATGAGATGATTATGGGATGTTTCAAAAATACAAAATAGAAGCTAAGGCAAGTTTTTAACGTTAAAATAAAGAAGAAACTGTGACAAAACTTTGTTAAAGTGCTGAAGACATCTGGCTTGCTTCCATATAAATCTGTACTGGATAAGTCTTGAAGCATCATACAGCTTATCCACTACACCTCTCCCTTCTATTCTTTCCTGAGAAAAATCAGCCCTGCCAAGTTGGCCATGGAAAAGTAGATGGACTTTAAAGATGCTTTAGAAGTCAATTACATTTCTAATTCTTAAAATGTATAGTCTGTTGAATTAATTAGTCCCTTGATTAAATTAAGGTTCATTAGCAAAAAAAAATGTATAGTCTTACATCCACTGGAATGGGAAAAATATTTGAAAATCATATATCTAACATGGGGTTAATATCCAGACTATCTGAGAAACTTCTACAACCTAACAAAAAAGAAACAAATAACTGATATAAAAAATGGGCAAAGGTTGAATAGACAATTCTCCAAAGAAGACATATAAATGGCCAACAAACATATGGAAAAATTCTCAGCATCACTAAACATAAGAGAAATGTAAATCAAGACCACAATGAGATATTATCTCACACCCATAAGTGGATGACCACTTTCAAAAGAATAGAGACCTCATCTCACATCAGTCAGAATGGCCATCATTAAAAAGTCTACATATAATAAATGCTGGAGAGGGTGTGGAGAAAAAGGAATTCTACACTGTTGGTGAGAATGTAAATTGGTGCAGCCACTATGGAGAACATTATGGAGGTTTCTTAAAACACTAAAAACAGAGTTACTATATGATCCAGTAATCCCACTCCTGGGCATATATCTAGAGAAAACTCTAATTTCAAAAGACACATGCAACTCAACGTTCATAGCAGCACTATTTAGAATAGCCAAGACATGGAAATAAACTAAATGTTCATTGACAGATTCTTGGATAAAGAAGATGAGATAGATAGATAGATAGATAGACAGACAGACAGACATAAACACGCAATGGAATATTACTCAGCCATAGAAGGAATGAAATAATGTCATTTGCAGCAACATGGATGGACCTAGAGATTATCATACTAAGTGAAGTCAGTCAGATAAGAGAAAGACAAATATCATATGATACCACTTATATGTGGAATCTAAAAAAATGATACAAATGAACTTTTTTACACAACAGAAATAGTCTCACAAACATAGAAAACAAATTTATGGTTACCAAAGGGGAAAAGGTGAGAAGGGATAAATTAGGAGTTTGAGATTAACCTATATAAAATAGATAACCAACAAGGGCCTACTGCATAGCACAGGGAACTATATTCAATATCATGTAATACCCTATAATGGAAAAGAATCTGAAAAAGAATAGACTTATATTTATATTTATATATATGTATATATGTGTAACTGAATCACTTTGTTGTATACTTGAAACACTGTAAATCAACTATACTTCAATTAAAAAAAAACAGAAAATAACAAGTGTTAGAGAGGATGCAAAGAAATTAGAACCCTGTGCATTCTTAGTAGGAATGAAAAATGGTGCAGCTGTTATAGAAAACAGTACAGAGGTTTCTCAAAAAATTAAAAATGAAATTACCGTATAATCCAGCAATCCATTTCTGGGTATATATGCAAAATAATTCAAAGCAGGATTTGAAAAGTAAATCTGCACATAGCAGCATTAGTCACAACAGCCAGGAAGTGGAAGTACCCAAACATCCAATGACAGATGAACAGATAAACAAAATGTGGCACATACACAATGAAATATTATGCAGCCTTTAAAAAGGCAATCCTGTCAAATGCTATAACATTGATGAATCTTGAGGACATTGTGCTAAGCAAAAAAAGCCAACCACAAAAGGACATATATTGTATGATTCCTCTCATATAAATTATCTCAAATAGTCAAAATCATAGAAAAGTGGTTGCCTAGGGCTGAAGAGAGAGAGGCATGTGGGGGCATTAGTGTTTAATGGGTACCAGGAGTTTCGGTTTTGCAAGATGAAAAAGTTCTACAGATCTGTTGCACAACAATGTGAATATACTTAACACTACTGAAATGTACACTTAAAATGATTAAGATGGTAAATTCAATGTCTTGTGTTTTTATTATAATTTTTAAAATATATACTGATGTCTGAGTATGAACCACAGAGAATATCATTTAATTTGTCTGCAATGTAGACTAGACACTGCAATTTTTTAAAGCGCCCCCTGTGATTCATCAGTGCCATACAGGACCATGGGCCTAGTGTTGTCAGCTGTTAGGATTTTTTCTAGAATAAATGGAAAAATGAATAGACTCCACAGAGCCTCCATCTAGGTTCAGAGACAAAGCTTCAGGAGTTTTAGAATCAAGAGTTTTATATAAACATTTCTGATTTTTTAAAATGCTGGTAAGGAATTTTTAAAATGTTGTGCAAACCAAACACACCATTTGCAGCCTCTTGGACTTCCTTGGATCTCTTAAGTTCCCTTCTAGTTTAAAATTTCTGTGAATCAACGTTAAGTTTCCTGTGTCTCAGTAGCTGGTCTTCTTACCAGAGGACTCTCCTCTGGCTTTAGAATCTTCCCTGTGTGAAGTACTCATCAGTAAAACGAGTCAGGGTGCACAACAAACAGGGTGCCCCAAGAGAAATATCACGGTTACAAGTCCTCAGTTCCATGTGGGTTATCATTTTGGCAATAAATGAGATTGGGTTTTTTAAAATTTTCCATTGAAGTATAGTTGATTTACAATGTTAGTTTCAGGTGTACAGCAAAGTGATTCAGTTATATGTACACGTGCATATATTTTTTTTTCTTTTCAGATTCTTTTCCAGTATATGTTATTACAAGAAACTGAATATAGTTCTCTGTGCTATACAGTAGGCCTTTGCTGTTTATTTTATATATAGTAACATGTGTCTGTTAATCTCCAATGCCTAATTAGATCGAGGATTTTTGAACAACTATTTCAGGCAGAGAAACCAATCATCTGGGGGATTGCTTGTTTGTTTGTTAGGTTTCCAATTTGAGAGAATCCTGTAGCTGAAGTTCAATGGTACATGGACTCCTAAATACATTGCACATACAAAAGATGAGTTGCTTTGATGTAAGTAGGATTGGGGAAACGGGGAGTGAATGATTGTACTTCATTTCCTGCCTTATCAGAAGGCTATTCTGCCCTGAATAGACTCCACAGAGCCTCCATCTAGGTTCAGAGACAAAGCTTCAGGAGCTGGAGGAGAGCAAGCAGTGAGCTGAATGTCTTTAGCCCCTGCTCCACAGCAGCCGCTGCTCTTCTCAGCTCTACGGAGCTTCCACTTAGGCTGTTGTTAGAAAAGGGGTTCAGTGGCTTCAAAGAAGGAAGTTTAAAGGACCCTGACCCAGATGAGGGCACCTAGTGTCCTCATTAACTTTCAAGATGACATCAACAGAGAGAAAACTAACTGCACACGTAGAAAATACAAACACTGTTGAACAGTGAATAAATAGATTGGAAAGAAGGTGGAATTCTGAGGCTGTTCAGCACACCAAATCAAATGTTATTGTTTGGAACACAACTCCAACTTCAGGGAAAGCATAAGTAGATGTAAGCCCCTAGCCACTCAGTGTCCTTGCTGACCCTCCACGTGGAGCAATGTAAAGTCTGGACTTCAGTGTCTGTGGGAACGAAAAGCATGCTTAGCAATGAGGTTAATTAAAGGTCTATACCATGAAGCCTGAGGAAAGAGTAATATAACCAAGGTTATTCTGTCAGGATAAAAACACTATGAAAGATTTAATATAAAAAGACAAAGCTGTAGAGGCAGCAAAAAAAAAAAAGGTAAGTTGGACTATATCTAAATTTAAAGATTTTGTACATCAAAGGACATCATCAGCAGAGGGAGAGGTAACCCATGGGATGGAAGAAAATATCTGCAAATTATGCATCTGATAAAAGGTTAATATTAGGTATATAAGCAGAACTCCTAGAACTCAACAAAAGCAAAAAAATCAAACAGCTTAATTAAAAAATGAGCGAAGTACTTGAACAGAAATTTCTCCAAAGAAAATTCACAAATATCCAATAATCATATGAAAAGATGCTTTACATCTCTATTAGGGAAATATAAATCAAAACCACAATGAGATACCACTTCCCATCCACTAGAATGGTTATTATCAGAAAAAAACAGAAAATAATTATTGGCAAAGATGTGGAGACATGAACTCTTCTGCACTGTAGGTGAGAATGTAAAATAGTGCATCCACTGTGGAAAATAGTATGACAGTTCTTCAAAAAATTAAAAACAGAACTACCATGTGATCCAATAGTTCTACTTCTGGCTATATACCCAAAAATACTGAAAGCACAGACTTGAAAAGATATTTGCCCACCCACATTCATAGCAGTATTATTCACAATACCCAAAAGGTGGAAGCAACCCAAATGTTCATCAACAGATGAATGGATAAAGAAAATGTTGTATATACCTACAATGGAATATTACGCAGCCTTAAAAAGGAAGGAAATTCTGACACATGCTACAGCCTGGATGAATCTTGAAGATATTATCTGAAGTGAAACAAGCCAGTCACAAAAGGACAAATATTTTATGATTCTACTTATCTAACATACCTAGAATAGTCAAATTCATAGAGACAGAAAGTAGAATGGTAGTTGCTGGGACTGGGGTGGAGGGAGGAAAGAGGAGTTACTGTTTAATGAGTACAGAGTTTCCATTTTGTGAGATAAAAAATCCTGGAGATAGTGGTTAACAGTCACACAATAGTGTGAATGCCACTGAATGGTATATCTTTTTATAAAAGATTTACCTTTTGTTTAAACGGTAAATTATATGCTATGTATATTTTACCACATTTTTTAAAGACAAAGACTATAACCATCATGAAAGCATATTGGTCCAAATGCCAAGTGAGTTTCATGAGATGCCAGCCATATGGACTTAACATATTTCCTCTGTAATATTGTCTCATTTAATTTGATAGACATAAGAATCTGCAGTCCATCAGGGTGAACTCTGAGTGCACCTGCAATGGCAGGACTGGTTACAGGGACTCTGACTTAGTTAGAGAGAGATCGAAGGAAATAAGAAGGTAAGCTTAGAAGGGCAGGTTGAACACGATTAGATATGTAGGATCAGTGAAAACACTTCAGGCCAAAAGGATTTTAGTGAACTTGATGATTTTTGAACATTATTGGCAAGATTGCTTATAACAGACTTCAAACTACTCATTATAACAGGGTAGATAAAAGTCAACTAGCACAGTTTGTGAGAATGAAGTCTTTAGACTCCTAACAGGACAACCGTGTAGACATTAGGGATTGTTTATCAGACATTGAATGTAATACAGAAAGAAACTAAAGGATCTTAAAATTGCCTCATGGATGCTAAAACAATCTCATGGTTTGAGACAGCAATGATTTCACACATTTTATAACACTGAAAGGTCTGGCCCTACTTCCTCTGGAAAAGTGAAGATTTTAATTTTTTTTCAACCTCTCAGCTTCAGATGGCTCTGAAAAACAGACCTGCTGGGCATGAGGAGTGCCATCATTAAACATGCTTAAAGGAGTTTAAATATCAATGGATAACGAATAAATGACATAGCAAATGTGGTATTTGCATGAATTGGGAACTAATAGCAAATTCACAACAAATAAGAGAAAAGTCCAAAAAAATGATCTGGGAAAAGCTCCAAAAATTTAGTTATAAACATAAACAAGAATTTTCAAGAAAACGTTGTGTCAATTTAGCTTTTCACAAGATTTAAGTATAGAATATGTTTTCAACCCTTGAAACAACCAGCTTCAAGATCAGGTGCAAAGCTCTCAAGTTCATGATGGTGCCCGAGGATACAAGCCTCTGCTGTGCCTGAGGTGAGCCGTGCAGGAAGAAGATAAAGGCATGATGCCTTGTGTGGGGTAAGAACAGCAGGAAGAAACACAATGAGCTGCCAATGAGCTCTATCAGCAAGCAGTCCCCCTGATCCATGGGCAGCACTATGGTACCCAGACACCTACCCACAATGCCTGAAGCACATACCAGAAGGATGTTCTGTGTCCAAACACCTGCCGAGCTGCAGAGGCAAAGACCTGTCCAGGTGGGCAGAATGTAATTGACCTATGTGCTTTTCTTATTTTTACTGAAACTCCTCTTGGCTTCAAGTTACTGAATATTTACATCATAAAAGCTGTATTCCATTTCATAGAGATAGCCATTTCAGGGCTTGGAATTTAGACAAATGATCTACTCCACTACAACCATCCATGAGACCCACACCTCTACCATTTTTCAGCATTCAATCTTCCTAAATTCTTCCAGACATGGGCTACATTTTACCCAAAAAGCATCTATCCATTCACAGGAGCAGTGCTTCGTGGAGGAAAAATTGCTCACACTCGCGAAACAAGCTTCTTGTGAGTAGAGGTTACTGTGTCTTAATACACTTTCTGTGTAGAACATGGAGAGGAATTGAATCACATTTTGCAATCAGATCTCTGTTCGCCTTGTGACATAGCAACAGAGGAGAATGAAACATTCACTGACTGTCAAGCCATAAAAGATGCCTTTAAATTGCCCATATTTCTGTTTCAGTGGTCTTTTTTATTAAAACATAATCAACTCATATTGGATGAAACAGACACGAGACTATGGGAAGAGCAACTATTCCAAACCCAGAGAAGGACTGGACTTCTCACTGTTTGTTATTTCATTAAATTAAAAGTGTTTTTTAATTAGGAGTTTGGGATTAGCAGAGACAAACTTCTATATAAAGAATAGATAGAAATGAGGACCTTTGGTATAGGAAAATAAATTCAGTATTTTGTAATAACCTATAATGAAAAAGAATAAAAAAGATAATATGTGTATGTATATATATATATATATATATATATATATATACGCGCACACACACACATATATAACTGAATCACTATGCTGTACACCAGAAACTAATACAACATTGTAAATCAACTATACTTCAATGTATAAAAATAAATAAATAAAAATAAAGTAATAATAGCTAACACACATAAAAAAGGTATTTTGAGATTCAGGCCTACACAATTCCCTTCTAGCCCAAGTCAAGGGCTTAGTCTCACTCCAAAGCTTTTTAAAGAAAACGTGGATTCCAAGTCAATGCACATCAGTCACGTGGGGGTGGAAGCAGCTTTTGTAATGAGACATGTATCTGAATCTCAGCCTTATCACTTATTAAATACGTGACCTGACATGAGTTTCTTGAACTCTCTGAGCCTCTGTTCCCTGTCTGTAAGACGGTGCTGATAAAGCTTCCCTCTGCTGCTTGCTGAGGATATTAAATGAGGTAATAAAGTCTACACTACCTGGCACAAAGTCAGGCACATGGTAACTGTTTCAAAAATTGAAGGGAAAAGGAGACTAGGAAATTTTCGCCGCCTTCTATATGTCCTGAGGAGGAAGAGGAGGAGAGAAAGAAAGAAGAGGGGAAGGAGTATCACAGAACAATGAACTGACATCCCTAAAATAAGTCACTATCTTAAAATCCTTTCTAATAGAAACACAGAATAGAATCAAAAACCCATCTTAGATAGCCATCTCATAAAGCAAGTAAAGGACTCCCACCATAATATCAAGAATCCAATGGGTTCCACAGTATTTAACTTGGACTTGTACTTAGACCATTCATAATGAGGACAAAATCACTTCTTAAATAAATTAAAGGGAATTTAAAGATGTCCCTCTACCCCCAGTCTCCACTGTAAGAGCTAGATTTCCATATTTGTCTCCCTTTCCCATTCAGCTTATACTTGCTATGCCCCTACTAGGATGCTTTTATCCTGTTTCCCTCTCTTCCATCTGTTTCAGGTCCATTCACATGTTGGTCTAGTCTTTTGGACCATTTCTAATCAGTTTTCTTCATACCTCAACACAGAATGATAACTTTAGGCAAGCCTTGAAAAGTAAACTGCAGCCAACTAGCAAATTCAAACCAAGCCTAAGGTCAGCAGCACACCAGTGAGAGCAGGACTCATTACATGGACATTAAAACATTTGACATGAAAATGAAAAGGAGAGTTAAGCAGTTAATGCATCTGGCATGGTAGCATCCAGAGGGGCAGGGGAGGATGAGACATCAAATAAGTTCAGAAACCAAGGAGACATTATGAACAAATAGGACCACTGCCTACATGTTCCTGCTACTCTCCATAAGATCTGAACGTCCTTGGAATCCTATCATTTAAGAGTGCAACCCTTTCCGGCTCTGGGAGGCTTGAATGTCTCTAGTGAAATGCCAGCATAAATGAAAATCTAATAGCTTTCCACCTGCAGCACCTGTGCAGACAAACTGTACAAGGCTTCAGACAAGTTGAAGGGCCTCAGTGTGTCATAGATGGAACAGCTGGTCCAGTCAATGCTCATTTGCTGAACGGTTCCTGTAATCCTAGCTTGAGCTGGAAAGGCAACTCTACAAAGGTAGTTAACTCAGAGCTTCCACGCAAGAAACATCTGTCATCTAAACAACTCTGTGCAAGATGCCTGCCTTTTTGGCTGTGGCAAGTGATGACAAAGACTGCCACCAGAAAGAGTGACGATGTTAATTGACACATTCTTTCTGAAGTGACCAGCAAGCCTCTGCTGCTGCTAGCTCAGGATCTCAAACAACATCTGGGTGCAGAACCAGTCATTTACCCAACACCCTTCTTAGAATAAAATGAACTCTTGGCTATTCATGAAGCATTTTGGTCCTGTTCCATTGAGAGGTACTTTAGATACCTATTTATTTCACCTATCAAGAATTTATATTCTACGTCATTGCATCTACTCGACAGTCCGTACTATTATCAAAAAGAAAAATGTGAAAAGCCTTTTCAGGAACAGAATGGTAGAAATCTTCAAATAACCCAACTAATTTCAAAATACTTTCTCATTCCCAGAATTATCCAGTGGGTACAAGCATGTACTATGGACAGTGTATTTTTCACACAAAACGTTCCCTTTTTATGCATTGGCTGAAACATGTCCTATCTTCTCATGCAGTCATTAGTTAGTAAAGTTCTTAAATTGAACTATTTCTTGAGATCTGTTCCTTTGGTGATTCATACCCACTAACCATCACTGATCCTGGTCCCATCCTATAAAGAAATTCTCAGTAAAAGGAAATGAGAAGATTGTAAAAACACAAAGCCTATGGTCACGCCTGCCCTCCAAAACTGATAAACCAATAAAGCCAACAAAACACTTGGAAGTCAATAAAGATAAAAGGAGATCCCTACATGCTCCATGACCACCTGATCTCACATTGTTCTACTTCTATTCTTGGCTTTGTCTTCCGTTTCTACATCGTGTCCCATCTTTTGGGAAAATCTGAACTTGCCTTAGGCATGAGAAAACTAAATGCCTTTAGTGAATATTCACCCCTACATCATCCTTCATTATACAAACTTTGTCATGCATTTTCAAGGCGAGCACCTTATCTGAGCACCCCCCCTCTCCCCATGATGTGGAGAGGGGAATGTCCAAAATTTCCCAAGAGAATGAGACTGGATGCAAAGAGCCATGCAAACCTTCAGGCTAGAATAGGCTGTTCTGAATTCACTCCTTGAGGAAAAGAATTTCTTTAAATGGTAGTCCTTTAAAATGTTAATCTATTGGCAATGTACTTTACATCCCTTTAGGGAAAAACAAAGGACACTTTGTTTCCTACAGACACTTTATAGACGACTAGCTGAGTTGGTTAATGCTTAATATTCATCACAACATGATGGTCCCCAAATTTCAGGAAGATTATTAAGGATGACTTCACAGCCTAAGACGGTGGTGTAAAATGCCTTCCCGTTACTGCTTCTGTCCTCAAAGCCTGATGATTATTCCTGCACATAGCTTTACACTTTGACTTTTTTTTTAATCATTACCAGGCCATCAGACATGGATTAGGAGCAAAGTCAAAGTAATAGGAAGTTATATCCCACAATTAGTTTCGAGCAACTAAGAATTCCCACTTGAATGAAATGAATTTTATTTTACACCAAAGTCAATGATAGAGCTCTAGTCTGGAACTTCAGTGCTATACTCACTTACTGGAAGGTTAGTTCATTGGTTACCTGGACTTGAGCACAGAAACCCTGAACTCCACTCTTCAGACCTGCGTCTGAGTTACTATTTAATCATGCCTAAGTCGTTTTTCCCTTGGTATGTGTTTTCTCCATTTGAAAATGGCAATCATCCAAATTCTTCAAGTCAGGGACCTCATTTTAGGATTTATTTTCAAGCTGTTTCTAGAAGCCATAAAATTCTACATAGTTATTTCAGGTGTTACATATAAATAATTCAGTCCAAAATTTTTAATATATATTTTAACACTGTGGGAATATACTAGGAATCACCAACTCACATGTGATATATATCAGATTTTAACACATTTTGGTGAACCCTCCTGCAAGATATTGCCTGGTTAACTCATTCTTGTCTACAAACCTCAATATAAAACTCCTGGGGAGGGTACAGCACAAGTGGTAAAGTACATGCTCAGCATGCATGAGGTCCTGGATTCAATCCCCAGGACGTTCTCTAAAACTAAATTAATAAGCCTAATTACCTCCCTACCACCAAAATAAAATAATTAAATAATACAAAAATAAATAAATAAAATATAAAACTCCCTCTACCAAATTTGTATGTATCAATGACCTTACTTTCAATACATTATTTAACACTAAGGATGTAGATTAGCCCTGGTCTTTTTTTTTTTTTTTTAAGTATCACCAGTGCCTGGTTTACTCTAACTTTCAAAGATGTGTAATCAAGTCCCCACATATGTGAAAGACTTTGTCAAGGCCTCTGTGCTAAACCAGTCCATATTGCACATGTGCAATACCTAGTCTTATCATGGAAACTTTGGGTCCTGTGGCAAGATGGTGCTAGCGGAAACTATTAGAGCCACATTACAAGGGCTGGTTGGTTAACGGCAGATTTGCAATTATGTTGGGAAATCATGTGCATTTTCAGGGTGACAAACAGTTTTCGAACTGTAAAGGGTTAGAGGAGACCCCATTCTGGGTTTCATGCAACTGGATAGGATCTCAGACAGGTAGAACTGAGAGAATGGAAACTCCACGTTCCTTGAACATCTCATAACCTGACATCTCAGTATTATTTGCTAAGTAATTATCCTTTAAGCTTATCACAGTGAACTGTATCTTCTACAAGATTTATATAAGAAAATTCAGTTTTCCCATACCAGTAACCCAGGTCTACAAATACCCCTCCCATTTATATACTATGTAAAATTCAGATTCATCTACATGGAACATAGTCTTACCACATAGTAGTAAATTATTCAATAACAAATGAATTTCCAACAGATAATGCCTTAATGTTATTGAATTATAAATCATTTAATACTTATCAGTTTTGTGTGCTTCTTGTGTGACTTTGATGCTTATAATGAGAAATACAAGCAGTATCATTGGTGATGCAGTTTTGAATGGAATTTCCTACTATACCTCCCTTGAGTTTCTGAATAAATAATAATTACAGTGTCCTGAGAGCATACAGCAGTCTGTTACTATTTTCAACTACCTGTCTGTTGAATCAGTATTTTCATAATATAGATATTTTATACTTTGGAGTTCTACAGAAAATTTTACTTGTAAAAGGAATCAATTACTGGGAGAAAAAAAAAGTTTGGAAACTGCTGTTTTGAAGCTTACAACCACTGACACCATTTGCAAACCATCCTGCTAAGTAGAGCCGAAACATCAAATGTGTAGTCCACACTGTGCTTTGTCAGAGCTATGAGTAGACATCATCAGGAAGAAAGGGAGACTGCTTACCTCATGTCGACCCAACACGCAGATGGAACAGCTCTCCAAAATCAAATATGTGGTCAATGCATGAAATTAGAAAATATGGCTCTGTGGGGAGACACAAAATTTGGATGCCATCTGCATCAGAAACAATCAAACAGGTCTCATGATGATACTATCATGTCATTGACATTTACTATAAATATTGGATGCCTCTGGACTTTTTTACTTATAATAAGGAATTAAAGCAGTTGTTAAATGTTGAGCTGTGATTAGACATGGGTTCCAGCTATGTTCTTAGCCTCCTTGTCCCATTCAATCTCATCTTTTTGCCACTATTCATTTGCCTCCAAACTCAAAATCAAGCTACTCCTGTAAGTTATGCAATTATGACTTCCCAATGAAAGTTTTCTTTAAGAATATCAATAAAATGCCCTTCACTAAGAAACAACTTACACTTTGTTTCCTTCCCCCCCACCTTATTCCTCAAATAAGAGAACAACATGAGCAGAGAGTAGTACTCCTTACTATATATTTTTAGTACCTAAGAAGTAAAAGAATACGAACGACCACTCATTCTCCTCCCATACCTATTTTTTTAAGCTTGATCTAGGTTTATCAACTTAATCTAGTTTTCCTATAACACCAGTCACTATTGTGTGCAGACAACTGAATTCAGCAGGACTTGAGTATTGCAAATGACATTGTAATTATTCTTAAATCATTAACTGTTTTATCTTAGACTGTTTTTCCCTTAGCATTTCACATAATTGATGCCTACTCTTAGATGCTTAAAGTGAATGCACTTAATTCTAAAATCAGCAGTGTCCTTATGTTTTTTCTATTACTTCTATATTGCATAATTATCAAAACAATACTGAAGCCAGATAATGTGTGTAGAGAAATATGAGTTAATCCTAAAAAAATACTTTAGTTTTTCTATTACTTAATATCTTTTAAGAGAAGACAAGTTGACAACTTCTTTTCTGAAGAAAATGACTTCATACGGGTTTTCCCAGAATCAAAACCTGATAATAAACATTCCAGTTCAGATAGTTAATATGAGAAATGGGAAAAAATAGGATAGTGAGATAGAAGAGAAGGCAGGCATTAAAGAGTATGTTACTAGCCAGGTAATAGTGTGGGAGAGTGGAGCTAATCCACAGAGAAACTCTGAGAAATACAGTCATCCAACTTGAAGGGCAAGGAGCTGTACCCACTCCCATCAGTCATTGGTTGAGAAGTGCTCCCTGAAAACTATTAATTCCCCTCATTTCCTTCTCACCATCTGCACAGGCAGAGCAGATTTCTACTATTTCAGAAGTTCGTGGACCAGCAAATGGCAAAAAATGGCAGTTGAAAGTTTGCACACAGAATGACAAGGTCTAAGAAATATGGGAGGGACAAAGAACGAATTGACAATAGCAGACAAGTGGCAAAAGCAAATTCAGAGGGCTTCACAAGTGATCTTAGCAACCAGGACATATAACAAGTGATCTCTCCCAACAAAAGCCTGAGATGCACTATTCTTTACCATTTGAATAATGATTGCTGGTTGTCATTTGTTAAACAGTGCTTATTTGCCAGGTCCTTCACTGACTGCTGAATGTCCAGGATCTCATTTAATGTCCACAACAATTCCATTATTATCATCAGCAGTGTATAGGTGAAGAAGTTGGGCTCAGAGGGATTACATAATTTACTGAAGTAGCAGACCCAAACCAGGTCTCTCAGATGCCAAAGTATATGCTCTTTCTGTCTCCTACTGTTTACAAAGGTCCCTAGATTGACAGCATATTTTCTTTAGCTTGAGTTTGTAATCAGCTCTGGAAATTCTATCTATAAAACATCACAGTCTACCACTTTCAGAGAAAGACCTGAGTCTTCATATCTTTGAAACTCCAACCTATGTACCAAAAATGGACAGACCTCCCACCCTGGTGGCCCTGCCACTCCTGCAGTACAGACTTTTACAAGAAGCTCTTATTTAAGGCTCTGCACCTGCCCCTTGGTGGTTAGTGCTTTCAAAGAGCCATGTGCTCCATGAATTACAAAACCATCTCTGCGTCTGTTTCCTTTCCTGTCTGATTCCCATTCACTCTGACTGGTCATGAATGGGGAAGCTTCTTTTCTGTAGCATCATTTCAGTCTGACTTTTCCTTCACCTCTTCACATTCCACGTTCCGTCAAATGGCAATTTTATTCTAAGATTGCCAGTATAGAACTTTAAAATAGATTTTCAAAGGACATCTGACTGTTAGAACTTCAGATAGCTCGAATATAACCATTTTCTATCATACACCTAAATCGTAATCTATTTTAAATAACATTTTGAGCAAACTAATATTTCATACTCACTTGTTCCTTTTCGCTCCTGAGTCTCCAAGTGATTCTTAAAACCTTCAAACTTTTAAGTCCTCTAATGCTATCACAGCCCATTTTTAATTATTGGTATCAAAAGGAAGGGGCTACTGTAGGGGGGAAAGCCTTCTATGTCCTTTTTCTTTTTCCAGCTTAATTTCTAGACAAAAGCTTTGAAGTGATCAACAGACAGAAGAAATGTGAGTCCAAATAAGCCACAAACTAGGAAGACAGTCCAAGAATTAGCAATGAAGGTCAAATCCAAGTACAGCAAATCCCGTGGAGAATACTGATGTTTTGTT
Organism: Vicugna pacos; assembly: GCF_048564905.1. Taxonomy (NCBI): domain Eukaryota; kingdom Metazoa; phylum Chordata; class Mammalia; order Artiodactyla; family Camelidae; genus Vicugna; species Vicugna pacos. The sequence goes on from NC_132989.1 coordinate 38,185,075, forward strand.
GTAGTGACATTTCAGAGTTAATTGGTAGCTTGTTAAAGATTACGTTTCCAAGATCAAAAGGGATAGTGCTGAGATGCTCAGAAATGGAAGCAAGAGGGCTCGACAAACAGTCAAACAGTAGCTGTTTGGAAATTATAAACGGTACCAAGTGACTAATAAGGGAGATAAGCAGCTTATCACTTTTCAGGGAATTTTGTGACTTTCAAACAACAGAGTGTAATGGGGGGAAATTAATCACAGGTCTCTAGGATGCACTTTTATCCTCATGAGGTTGGAAGTCAGGGAGAGGAGACGGTAAAGAGAACCAGGAGTTATAAAGCTGTGGCTTGGAAAGGCCTTTCGCTGTTCTACACTTGTAGCATCCACTCCTCAAATTCCTCAAATTCTGTTTTTTCTTATCAGCTTTATTTCCAGCTGGGTGTTACATGTGCCAGACCCCTTTTCTACAGCATTAGCCTGTTCAGGTCTCGAGGTAACTTAAAATAATACAAAGAAAGATCTGTACTGCAGAATCTCAGGAGATTTCACTGATTTCATGATGCTTTTAATGGATTAAGGCATGGCATCCTCTGGCCTTGCCTTATTTTTAAAAGAGAAGAACAAAAAGCACCCATGGCCCCATTTGAATCCAGTGACCCACATAGTCCCATGAGTGACACTCATCCCACACAGAAGAATCTGAGCTTACTGTCCACGTCGATACTCGGTTAAATCCACCCTACACACCATCACCTAAATGACTTTTCTAAAGCACGCATCTGATAGAGTCACTCCTCACCTGCACCCTCAGTGAATCCCCACTGCCCACAGAACAAGGTTTAAATGACAGAGCCCTGCCTCTCTCTCCAGCCACATCTCCTGTCACTCCCCTCCCTCAAATTTCATGCCCAAGCCATGCTGTGAAACATACAACATTCTCCTCATTTTAAGGATTCTGTGGTCCCTCTGCCTGAAACTTCCTTCCTTCCTTCCATCTTTGCCTGGAAAGGTCCTGAAAAATTTATACTTACCCTGTAAATCTCCAATATCACTTCCTTCAGGAAGTCTCTCTGGGTCTCCCATTCCCTATCCTCACCACCAGGCTTGGTTAAACTGACTTTCCTATTTGCACTCATAAAGATCCACTTCCCCTATCAAATGACTTACTTCCTGCATTGTAATTGCCTATGTATCAGTGTCTCTGACTGAACCATAAGCTCCTTAAAGACTGAGAATTGGATTTCTTCTCTAACGTAGTATCTAATACATGATACAGTAACTCAGTAAATATCTATTGGCTGAATGAATAAATGAATGACATGCTAACCAGATGCATGAGGTCAGTCCCTATTCCATTCCTCCCTCTCTTACCTACAAAACAAATCACAGCCCAGTAATTCTGGTTGTCCACCCTGATCCTGTAGCATTTGTGAAATTACAGCAATATCCTTCCCACCCCAGACACCTCCACTTCTGATAATTTGTTCCCCTTGGCTCTGGTAATAACAGTGTTACCTAAGTTTGACCAGACTTCTCCCACCACATCTGCAATCCTCTGGGCCAGGTGCAGCAGCTCACTTTCACAATGCTAGGACAGGCCACAAAACAGGTAACAGTCCCTATGCACACTTCAGGGAGCAGCACCAAGGGAAGAGCATTTGCGAAATGCCACTGTCAGCCCAGAAAGTTCAAGGCATTTCCATAGTCTCGGCCCTGAGGGTGAAGGTCCAAACACCACATTAGAGAACTTTCTGCACCTCCCTAGGTGTAAACAAGCTCCACCTTTGAAACACAGTCTTGATGGAACCAAATATAAAAGCCATCACAATGAATGAAGCCAAGATCTCCTCCATTCTGGGAACTATGTGCAGTTCTTTGCTGTCTCCACAAGCCATAAAAAGTGAACTTGAAATTCAGGACTTTGCCTTGTCCCCAGAAACATCCAAGCTTGGATCTGTCTTTCTAAAACCAGATCTTTGCCTTCTGAACCACTAGTCACACATACAGAAGTATAACAGGATTATTTCTGTCTATCTGGGGACCTGGAATCTTTCACAGTGTTCCTGTTAAATCTCCCAAGACAGCAAAACTTTATCTACAAAGGGTTAAAGATATTTTACTCCCAATTTTCACAAAACTCCTCATCTCTTGTGAGTCGCATGCAGCTAATTCCAGGAAGATTCCATTTTGAATTGGAAACGTAGTTGTGAGGGTCAGACTGACTTTGGGGCTCCCTTTGGATATGGTCTTCCAGACTTTCAAAACGCCATTAAGAGGAAGGTTCACCCCACGACAAGGAAATCCAAGGAAGTACTTGCAGTCAAGGGCTGGCCGTGGCTTCTGAGCTACGTCCAAAAAAGAAATTCCTACTGTACCTGCATCTCCTCAAGCAATTTGTGACTGTCCAAGAGCCATCACAAGAGTGTGGACCGTCCCTTAGCTGCCTCCACTGTAGCTTATTAGTAAGGCTGTCAGATTTAGTCAATAAAAATACAGGATACCCAGTTAAATTTGAACTTTAGATGCCTTATAAATAATTATTTTAGTATAAGTATATCCTGTATAATATTGGGGGCATACTTGTATTAAAAATGTACTCATTGTGTTTTTTGACATTCAAATTTAACTAAATGGCCTACATTTTTATCTGTCAACCCTACTCATCAGAAGTGATGAAGGGTCATAGAGATCCAAGAGATGCCACAGAGCATCCACGACTTTTATTTACACACCCTAAACAGTGAGCACAAACTTTCATTCCAATTAATTAGCTATAGTGAAGTATATCCTCAATTTTGTGGCTTTTTCTACTTGTCATTGCCACCATCTTCTTTATTTTAAAAATATGTCTATTTTTTCGAAACTTAACAGTTCATCAAAAGTATGAACGTTCCTTAGACAAAGGGAAAACAACATGATTCTGAAAAGCGAAGGAAATCACCTGGTGTTTAGTAAAGAAGTATTAGGGAGACTAAAAAAGCCAAACTTAATAAACAAATCTCTCCAAGGATATTTTCATAGCTTGATATCCTCCCATACCCTGAAAATATTATTGCATCAACAGTGTAAAACTGCTGGGCAAATGTGAGGCTTCCTTAGGATTCTATCAAACTGAGGATGCTTCTGTGCTAAGCAGTGAGCAGAGTGACTGCCCCCGGGACACTGGCACTTGGTGGAGATCTTCCAAAGGCCTGGGGCAGAAACAGCAAGTTTTTCTGTGTCTGCATCTTGGCCCCAATAACACTACAATCCCAGTACTTTTCTGCTTATCTACATTTTCCTGTTTCTATTTGGACTACATCCTAGACTCGACATTACATAAATAGCATTCAGGAAGCTATTCAGTTTAGTTACTCCCTATAACACCCCGTGCTTGTTTTAGAGATGTAAAAATGTAACATGATGTATAAGATTTTGGTTACAAAACTCATTAGGTCTCCCAGATGGAGGCAAAAGAATAAAACAATTAGAGAGGCATGGATTCTGACTTGCTCCAATGTCTTTGGCAAGTCGCTTGGCCTCTGTATTTATCTGTACTTATCTGTCACATGGGGTTTATAACTGTACCGACTCCATGGATATGTTGTAAAAATTACGTATAAAGTAACTAGAAATCACAGACAAAGAGTAAGCTCTCCACAGATATTGACTATTAACTAATGGAAATATTTCTCCATGAAAAAGACTACTTTATCAGTGGATGACTCAGTGGGAGAGTGAATCCTAGAATCACAGCATGTTGGAGGTGACCTAGTTCCCCCCCCAATGCTGAAGAAAAAAGTGTGTATGTGTAGAAAAAGGTCTGAAAGTTTATACGTCAAATAGTTAATCTTGTCAACTTTGAGGATTGGAATAAATTGTGGAAGGAGTAAATAAAAAATTAAGTGTAATTCAATTTCTATATCATTCTGAGACTTTTAACAACCTGTAAGTGTAAATATTTTTAATGTGGCAGTGTCTTGAAGTTTCCCTGATATGTCTGTATTGTTACTTCAGAATTGCTGGCATTTCTTGCCATCTTTGGATCTATACTCATTCGAGTGAGCAGGCCACTGTGGAGGGAGGCAATGATAGAACAGAAGGGAAGTACGAGAGAGTCTTTGGAATGCCAACAACTCAAAATGATCAAACTTTGGGGAAAGGATTTGATGGAAATATTCTACCCTTAGGAGGAAAAGGATTCCTTGGGCTGGATAGAGGGAGGTTGGGGGTGCTAGACAAGGGAACTGACCAGGAAGGAACACACAAGTGCAGAGCAAGCACCCTGAGACTACTCTGCTTGCCTCCACATGAGGATGTGCCTCCAGCACCCATGACTTACAAGTAAGAGAAGTACCCAGGGGTCCCCCATCCAATTTATTGTGTGTCCCTTATGCCTGGACATTCATAAGCCCTTGAGTTGTGGGATGGCCCAGACACCTAAAGGGGTGGTCTTGGTATAGAGGGGTAGCCCCTGTACCTATACTTGGTGGGAACAAACAGAACCAGCTCAGAACTCCCCTAGGCCAGAGGTTTTCTGCACAAAAAACACTCTGGATAGGTATGCTTTATCTGGGCCAAGTACACCTCAGTGATCTTGGAATTTCTTAGTACCTGATATAACTACAGTGTACAGTAACTTCAGGCATGAATAAGTTCTTCATCCATCACCTTCATATGCTCCAAGCTAGTGTGATCTGGTCCCAGCTGAACTCAGGGCTGCAAAACAAGAACAAATTCTCAGATGGTTCCGGGAGTTGCGCTCACACACCCTTAGACCAGAAGAGACATGATAATGGCATCTGCTTCACAGAGCCACCTGCAGACTAGACAGTCCATACAAATGTGCAGAAGAGTGCTGGGTTCATGAAACTTGGTCAGTAATTCTTAGCTGATTTTATTCTCATTATCTCCCGTCTTCATTAGAGAAGCTTAAAGATTAAATTCTCATGACCCCTCAGAAAAGGTAAGCTAGTTTTTCTACTGATAATGATTCTGACTCTATGTTTAAGAAGCCATCAAAATCTACTGTTAAAAAAACAGAAGACTTTAAAGTTTTGAGGGAAAAAGCAGAGTGTCTTGGAGAGGAAAGAACTTGGCCAAGAGACTGGGGAAAATATTCCCTAGGAATTGAGAAGAAGAGAGAGTTCTGGGGACCCAGACAGGTCAGATTCTTGGCAGCACACGAGTAGGCCAGGAAACCTCAGAGTGGGATGTCATCTGAAAAACCAAAAAAGGCTGTGGCCTTTGCACTTAAGAGTTGCCTGGCATGGCAGGAACAGCAGAAATCTGTCAGACCCAATGTTCTCATCGTAGTCAGGGCAACAGGCATCTCCACTGAGCCTGGCCAGGTAAGTGACTAGAGCTCAAAGGGCCCTTTCAATTTTATCACCATAAACACTCACACACCCTGTACTGATGAGAAAGAAGGAAACTTTACAGTGTGCAGCAGATATTCTCAAACTATATTTGGATATTGTGCGAAATGGAACCATTCCCATATGGGTTTTATGGGTGGTTTCCTTCCAATTCAGTTTTTTTTTTGTTTGTTTTTTTAAGTGGATATTAAGGTATATTTATTCCTATAACTTTTATCTAAATTATCTTAACTGGATGTGAATTCAAATCTGAATTTAGATCATTGTCTGGGGATTCTAATTTGATGGAGGTAGTCTTGGTATGAGCTTTGTTCTTAGAAGGATTGGGAACTGATCTGAGGGTCTCCATGGACCTGCTTTTGTCAGTTGTCAAAAAAAGGGAAGCTTCCATAAAGCAAGAACACAAGTGAGGTTCTCCCCTTTCAACACATATCGCGTAATTTGTGAGGAATAAACTCTAAATGTTTGTGGGAAAATTAGGGAAGGAGATTAAAAGGTTATTTAAATAGGGAAAAAGGCCAGGATGGCAGGATGGTAGAGAGACAAGTAAAGTACCTTAAAAGATAGAGAGGATTTGCAAAAGAAGAGAAAGAAAAAAAATCCTAATGGGTTAACCTGCAGCATTAAAGTGAAGGAAGATTATTGATGTGGGAAGGCTATGGAATAAAATGGATAACACTTATCAGAAGTTGCTGAGATTATGGTGACAAGTGTGATTATCAAATTACAAGTTTACTGCAATGGCATTTTAGGGGAAAGGTCCAGTGGTGTTCGTGAGATGACAGTGGCAGGTGGGAAGTTGTTTCAGGGGAAGAGCTGTCCTGCAGAGTGGGTTTGGGAGGATTGGAAGTGTGAGCAAGCAATGAGATAACAGGTGCATACTGTTCCTTCATCAAGTGACCCCAGCCCCACATCAGCCTTGAGAACAAGCAGGACTTTGAGAAATCCTTGAGGCATTGGAGCTAGATTTCATTCATCAAGACTTGAGAAAAACACCCTCCACCCATATCTTCTCCTCAAACTCCATCTTTCCCTTTTGACCTTCATTTGGCTTCCTTCCCCACCCTCAAGCTATCGACTAATGTCACATGCCAACACAGGTCACTAGTGTTTTCCATTCTCCAGATACTGTGGTTCACATCAGTGGAGTACCAAAGGCAATAACCAAGTAACAGGACACTAGAGTGTGTGAACAGGAAGAGATTCTGATCAAGCAACAGCTTTCTGTGACAGTGTGGACCAGGTCAGCTGTACATGCCTGCTATCACCTTAATTATAAGCATCCTTAGGAGAGAAGTTCTCAGAAGGCAGACCCTGACTATCTAGAGGTTATACACCCACACAACCAACCTGAGGACTTCAATAACACTTCTGCCTCCTACACACATATCTCCCTCAGTCTACTCACAGTTTCTGAAGTCTTCTTTCCTTCACATTTCTCTTGAGGATAGAGGAGGAGGTAGTTCAGGCTAGCCCAGACTCCCCTAGGATCTCAAAAGGTTGTCTATCACTAACCCCTCACCTTCTGGGATGCTCTTTAGATCTTCCCATTTGGGGGAATTTTCATTTCATCTGTCTTTCAAATCGCTGGCTGGAGATGGCCTGTTGGAAGGTGGCTATAGGCAAGCAGCAGTTCTTCAGACTGCCTACCCTTCTTGACTGTCAGAAGTTTTCAGGGATGTTCTAGGAAACACTGTTTGTTCTACAGAAGGGGTGGAAACAATCCAATTGTCCAGTAATACCTGAATGGAAAATAAATGGTGCTGTACACATATAAGGGAATAATATCAAACAGTTAAAAATAAAAGACCTAGAGCCACACAAAGTGGCAAGAATAAATCTTGAACACATAATATTGACTGAAAGAAAAAAAAGATGCAGGATATTACATTATGGTAACAGTTACATAAATATTTATATCAATTTAACATGTTGCATATATATATAAAAGAAAGAAAATAATTAAAATATAAACTGGATACACACAAATCTTTTATGGTGGCTACCTCTGGGGAAATGGGATTCTTTAAAAAGGTATGGAAAAGGTTATTATGTGTTTTAAAAGTACCTATACATTACAATGAGCTAAAGTTATCCAAACACATTAAATATAAAATTTAATATCATCATTTACCTAAGAAACTCAAAATAATCCACAGATAAACTAGTAAAAACTAATAAGATAGTTCAACAAGGCAAACAGACATAAAATCAACAAATTCTAAAAATTAATCAAGTTCCCATACACTGGTAATAACAAATTAGAAAATGTAACAGAAAATAAGAAAAAATAAGATATTTAAAATAGTCACAGGACAATCACAGGTAAATCAATGAGGTTAGAATATTCCCTCATACCATACACAAAAATAAACTCAAAGTGGCTTAAAGACTTAAACATAAAACAAGTCACGATAAACCTCCTAGAAGAAAACATAGGCAAAACATTCTCTGACATAAATCTTAGCAGTGTTCTCCTAGGGCAGTCTACCAAGGCAATAGAAATAAAAGCAAAAATAAACAAATGGGACCTAATTAAATTAAGCTTTTGCTCAGCATAGGAAACTATAAACAAAACAAAAAAACAACTATGGAATGGCCAAAGATATTTGCAAATGATACAACTGACAAGGGCTTAATTTACAGAATATACAAACAGGTCATACAACTCAATAACAAAAAATAAACAACCCGATCAAAAAAATGAGCAGAAGACCTAAACAAACATTTCTCCAAAGGAGACATACAAATGGCCAAAAGGCACATGAAAAAATGCTCAGTATCACTAACTATTAGAGAAATGCAAGTCAAAACTACAATGAGGTATCACCTCACACCAGTAGGAATGGCCATTATTAAAAAGTCCACAAACAATAAATGCTGAAGAGGGTGTAGAAAAAAGGGAACCCTCCTACACTGTTGATGGGAATGTAAACTGGTGCAGCTACTACGTAGAACAGTATGGAGAGTTCTTAAAAAGCTAAAAATAGACTTGCCGTATGATCCAGCCATCCTATCTCTGGGCATATATCCAGAGGAAACTCTAATTTGAAAAGGTACACACACCCCAGTGTTTATCACACTATTGACAATAGCTAAGGCATGGAAACAACTTAAAAGTCTATCAACAAATGATTGGATAAAGAAGATGTAGTATATATGCATATAATGGAATACTACTCAGCCATTAAAAAGTGTGAAATAATGCCTTTTGTAGCAACATGGAGGGACCTGGAGATTGTCATGCTAAGTGAAGTAAGCCAAAAAGAGGAAAAAGAAAGACAAAACCATATGACATCATTTATATGTGGAATCTAAAAAAAAAAGACACAAATAAACTTATTTATAAAACAGAAACAGACTCACAGACATAGAAAACAATCTTGTGGTTACCAAAGGGGGAAAGGTGGGGGGCTGGAGGGATAAACTGGGAGTTGAAGATTTGCTAACTAATATATATATAAAATAGATAAACAGCAAGGTCCTACTGTAGAGCACAGGGAACTATATTCAATACCTTGTAATAGACCATAATGAAAAAGAATATGAAAAGGAATATACATATATATATATTATATATATAACTGAATCACTATGCTGTATACCAGAAATTAATAAAATATTTTAAACCAATTAGACTTCAATAAAAATAATAAAAATAAATTAAAATTTGAAAATAAATAAAAGTCACAAGAGCTATATAAAGTATTTAGAGCTAAGCATATATAAAACTAAATATAGCTAATGAATTGAGTATGACCAATTAAATTCTGCCCAACCCAAGATTTAAAAAAAAGACTGTTCTCCTTTGATGACAAGAGACCCTCTTCTCAAGCAGCAGATCAATAAGTCAGAGTCAGTCACACAAACACAGAATTTGAAACGTCAGCTATTTCTAGTCTCTTGATTATACATACAGAAGCTGAAGCCCAGACAGGTAAGTTACTTGGTCAAGGGCCCAATGTCCTGCCTGACTCAAAGACTAGCATTTTTTACTGATCCATAAGACACAATCAAATTCAGTACCTTGGAAAAAGAAGGAAAATACACACACACACACACACACACACACACACACACACAAAGAAATCAATCATGTAGTTATTTATCTTTAAGTAGAGAAATAGCCATGAAAAAATTACAGATATTGAGGGAAAATTGAAGTACAGAGTTTTAAATCCACAGGGAAACTGAAGACAATTTAAAATATTTTATTGGACATTAATGATACCCAATGAATACTTAGAAGAAATGCGATCTGGTTAACAGGCAAAGTCACAAGACAATATCAGGGAAAAAAGAGCATCTTTCTCAAAATGTCCACCAATAAGGGAGTAGTTAATTCTATTATGATTTGTCACTAGAAGTAAATAAGTTACATTTGCCTAAAAAATGGGATAGACCTACAGCAAATATTCAAATTAAATCTCTATATAAAACATATTAAAAGATTTCCAATCAAAATGTTAATTTTAGAGTAGATATAGTATGATATAATTTATAAATCAAAAATTTCTATAAAGCTATAAATCACATATAAAACACCTACCTATGTATATTCATGGACCAAAAGTCTTGAAATTAAATAGCTAATAATCAAAAATCTCTGCTGTAGGAAGTAGTCTTGGGCGTGAGGTTGGGTTATTGTAAAGGGGGGCATTTATTTTACTTTTACACATTGAGTATTTTTAAATAATTCAGTTTTTTAACAAAGACAATATTCCTATAGTATTCCTAAATTTTTTTTTCTAAATTTTTTAATTGAGGTATAGTTAATTTATAATGTTATGTTAATTTCTGGGAACTGGTCTTTATCTATTTTATATATAGTAGTTAGTACCTGCTAATCTCAAACTCCTAATTTATCCTTCCCCACTCCAGTACTTCTAAATTTAAAATTTATATAGGTGGATAATACTATGAAAAATAAACTGAATTTTTTTAATTATTTCTCTTTGCCTCCTGGATTTTTTCCCCCATCCAGTCAGCTAGGCATCCTTAGTTCATGGCAATAAGAAGGTAAAGACTCAACAGAAATAAAGGAGAATAAAAGACAGTTCTCAGCTTTGGAATGTTAAAAGCAGAAGACACAGGAGAACAGGCGAGAGTTCAATGAACAAATAATAAATCCCACCTCAATTGTAAAGAGTATTCCCTGCACTGGGAGGTAGGAAAGAGAGGGAGGGAAGGATGAAGGGAGAGAGAGTGGTGTGGCCAGGCACAAGGGAAACTGGTTTGAGGACCACATGCCCAGGAACAGCATCAGCATCTCGAGGCAACCCAGCCTGGCCTGACCATCGCCTCCAGCCACCCCTCCACATCTCAGACACTTGGGAAAGTCAGAGAGTGAGCGAGAGATTTTACGTTAGGAGGGTCACACTTGGCTGCCCCTCTGGTCTGTGTGGCAAGGGTTCCCTATTTGGGAGAAATCCCCATCTATTTCATTTTCCGCTCTAGTTCCTTTAAGTGGATCTCAGAGAAGGGAGTTTAGTTACATCAACTTGACTGAAATCCTAACCAACAGTTTAAAAGTATGGCTTCAGACTGTACTGAAGTTACCTTCCTCCGAGCAGGGATTCAGAATCTTATTCAAAATTTGTTTTGTCAGTGGCCCCACAGAGAAATCTGGTGTGATCGATGTGTGCACTTGTCTTAGAAGAGCATTCAAGCCACAGGCCTCACTTCCCCACTTCACGGTCAATGCAGATCTTGGGAGAGTTTGTGAGCACAGCAGTAACCGCTTTCTGCAGTGCTCAGAATTCCACCCACAGGCCTGTGTGTTGCCCCACTCCACGCCTACAGGGAAGTCTCTATCCCAGGAGTAACAGCAGCAAGAACTCTCACTTCATAACCACATTCTACCAATAGATGTGGAATAAAACCCTAAGTATCTGAGGCAGTCAGTGAAAGAGGAAAGTCAAAAAACATCGCAAGGAAAGGAGAGGAGATTAGGGAGACCTGGGAAAAGAGGGGGAAAGGGATTGTTCTTGGGGAGCTCAGCAGCAGGCAAAAAGGAACAAAGGAGCTTATAGAGGATGGGAGGTTGTCAGAGTGTCAATGGACTCTCCCAGAGGGTGGCGTGAGGATGGAAGGGTAGGATAAGCCTCAAATCCTAAGTTCTTTGGAATGAGAGTTAAAGGAGGCACTAGGCATCTTGCGGCAAGGGATGTGGAGATGCAGGTGATATCCCAGATGGAGACACTGGGGAGCATAAAACCAGCTGGGAAGGTGGCTTATTATTATTATTATCCAAATAATAATGACAAAGCAGATCACTGGAACCATTGTTGATTCAATGAAGCCCCAGGGAAGTGTTCTTACACGTACTGAAAAAAAAAAAAAAAACTCATGGGACTTTGAAATTAGATCTTATTCTGCTTAAATTGACAAAAATCTCTGACCTTCACATTATTTCCTTCCAATTCCATCAGTCCTACCAAAACCTGATTGTGGCCCCCTATTCAGATTAGGAAGACACATTATTCCTCCCTTACCTTAAAAGACCATGGACAACCTCATACATCCAGGTCAGTCTTCAGTGCCACCCAGATGCCTTTAGTTCCAGTGGTCGTAGCAGTGACGTAAGGATGAAGTTCAGATGACGGGGTCAAAACCTTGAGAGGCTAGAATAAGAATTTTATTAGAAAGTGAAGTAAATCAGAACTGTAACTATCAGAGCTCCCTGGCTCACATTCCTAATATAGAAATTTCTTCTCCAATTCCTGACTGAAGTCAGATGGGCTCTTTGCAAACACTATAACCATCTCAGGAGGAAACTGTTCCACATACAGCTGCAAGACTGAGAAACTCCTCCCTTGTCCTGGTGTTCCCCTGTGAAACTGTGACAGTCCCTCTTCCAAGCCAGACCTAAAGAGACACACACACCACCCCTTAGCCTCTGAAGTTACCCTTCACAGGGCTTTCAGTCATGACCCATTGCACATGGTTTCCACATCACCTGCTCCTTCACAGTTCCTTTACCTGAACTCAGGGTAGTCTGTTACGGTCTTATGTGAAATATAGTATCCCGCCTTGGAAAAATAGTCATGCAGATCCTAGGAGCTCAGATACTGATTCTTCTGGAAAAGGCTGGTGAATAACCTTGGTGTTTATGTGAAACCTTGTTTAAAAACTACTAGAGACTTAGAGATGACATATATAGATAGATGGATGAATAGGTAGGTAGGTAGGCAGGCAGGCAGATAGATAAGATAGACAGACAGACAGACAGACAAATTTAATTAAATAATATATCTAGGAAAGGTTTAGAAAACACCCTTTATTGCTTATGATGTTCATATTGTCATATGATGTTAGACTGAGTGCTGGTCCCTTCATCCTCCTCAAGACCACTGGCATTCTGTCTGCTCCTATCCCCAGGGTCCTTTCTTCTCCCTGGAAGTGATAAAACAAATGAGGCAGAACAGGAATAGACAAGAAGCAACATGAGCTCTACTGGTCAAAGGTACACTTCACCTTTGTCTTAAAGCTCAGAGCCACACATACCACAGTGAATCTGCTTCCAGATCAACTATGGCAAAATGAAGGATCTGGAACATTTCCAGATCTCTTGGGACATCAGTTCCACATGACTCCCTCTCACACTCCCCTTTCCCTCAGAGGGCTCTGTGCAGTGGCCAGGATGAGATCCCAGCTCAGGCCGGAGGCTCTCAGACCTCAAACCACTTGGCCTGGGAGGTCCCTTGTCCTCTCTTCAGACCTCGCCTGGCTCCCTCTGCCAAGAAGTGTTGCTAGCAGTACGCGCTCTTAGAGATGAGGTCAATCACGGAGACCCTGAGAAAATGCCTAGTCAAAACTCTCCACATTCTTGTTTAAGTCAACAGAGACCAATTTCCCAGAAGCGCTGGATATGCCCCAGGTTGATGCAACTGCAGGGCCCCCAGGTAACCCACATCCCTGCAGCCCCTTCCCATGACATTTCTCATGCTCAGAACACTGCACCAGCGTCAGATCTTACCTCTTCTAAGAGAAGTCCACACCACCTTCCAGGATCGTCAGCCCATGACTCAGTTGCTGTGTGGAAACCAAAACAGAGAAAAGTACTTCTTAGCTAGAGAGAACTTCCTGCAGGAGCTGAAAAGTGATGGATAAATTCCCACTTAGAGTCATGACTATTAAATGCCTGGACAAGAAGCAAGGGGCTCAGGTATTCCCCCTTTCAGTTATCCCCTGAGGGGATAAAGCCCCCAAGTCTCCCCTGTGGAGGCATGAGCCCAGACTGGAGAGAGCACTGGCTTGGAGAAGGTACCGCGCCCTCGGCAGACCCAGCCGCTGCGCACCTCCTGTCCTTCGGAGAATGAAACACACAGCCTGGACATTGGCTCCAGGGTCTCCTCTTGCTGAGGTCTTCCCCTGTGGGCTGCTCCTCCTCATTCGCCTTTTCTTCTTGCTTCTCTTCCTCTTCCTCTTCCTCCTCCTCCTCCTCCACCACCTCCTCCTTGAGAATGCTCTCTGATTCCACGCTACCTGTCAGCTGAGCCATGGTGAGATGAAAGACGTGGCAGCTGAAGCCTTCCCGGATGCCATACTGCACGTGCTCCTGGAGGAGCTCCAAGGTGGAGAAGACCCGGCAGCAGGCCATGCACCTGAAGCCAATCTCCATGGTCACCAGCCAGTCAGGGGTCTTGGCCCTGGGTCTCTCCTCGACTGCAGGTGACCCTAGTGGGCTGTCTGACTCTGCCCTTTCCTCATGCTCCTTCTCCTCCCCACTGGGCTCGCTGTCAGACAGGAGGTTTCTGGTGGACACATCAGAGGGGGGGTTACCTACCCACACTCCTTCAGCAAGGTTCACTTCTTCCATCCTCGGCTGCTTTTCCTGGGTCTCCGAGGGTTTCTCTGTCTCCCAGGAGACAGCTACCCCCTTTCTCATTTGTACCTGCATGTAGTATATTTTCATGCCCTGTTTCTCTTTGTTTCTATACAGAGAGGACACACAGGTCTCATAGGATGAAGGGGATGAGATGTGCTCTAAGGGGAGAACAGTCTCCCCATGTTCCTGAACCTGTGCTAGGGGTACTCTAGGCTGGCGACTGTCTCCATGTGATCTCCAGATTCCTGGGAAAGGAAATGAGAGACATAAGAACATGGATGGAGCATGACCGAAGCTGTGACATGCTGAGGCTGTGTCATGGGCTTGCTGGCTATTGTCAGTACATTAGGGAAGCATATCTGGTGAGATTTCATTGACGTATGGAGGGATACTGAGGTGGTGTCTGTATACAGGGGCATGAAGCATGGTGGTGAGGGCTGAGGTATGTGAGGGATTTTGGGGGTGGGTGCTATAAGAAGAATGTGAGTTTGAGATATAACTGGTGTGTTATATGTGGGTGGTGGTATAGGAGAGTGGCATGGTGTGCTGAGCATGCACATGAGTTGTATGTGAGGTGTGTGGACCTGAGCTGGATGGTCTTGCTCTTGTGCTGGAGGGCTGTGCTGAAGAACACTGTCCTTCTCTGGAAACAAAGGCAAAGATGAACCCTACATGTTCCTCTGAAGATGCTTGACCGGTCCCTCCATCCTCCACCTCAAGCCCAGACTTTTCTGGCCCCTGCTCCTTAACTTCCCCACCATGGTTGCCCAGGACTCACACCCTCCCACATTGAGCTCAGATCCCAGTTCTCCTAACAGCTCTGCCTTCCTACCCAGGCTCCTCCACAGAGCACTGATGACCTCTGATGCCCTGGGTCTCCTCTCAGCCTGGCTTGGATCTATGTGCCTCCTGCCCCACAGCCAAGCACTGCTGCCCCAATGAGCCCCATATCCTTACTGCCATGGGTGAGCTTGCATGGAGAAGAAACACAGGAGAAGTATTCGGAGGATGAGGAGATCTTTCCTACTCCTGGGCCGCATCCTTGGGCCACCGCAGGGGATCCAAGCTGAGGGGCATCACCTTGTGACTTGGAGATTCCTGAGGGAGATGTGAAAGGCTCAGAGATACAGTGAGTTCGGCATGTTTGCTCATCATTCATCTGTCCAACAAGTATTTACTGAGTATCTGACACATGTCAGATGCAGTGAATACACCAGTTTAGAAGTGTGGTCCCCAGTGGATATGCCAGTATTTAATTAAAATCAACAATTATTCTGTTAGTGTCTTGTGAGGAATGCAGACCTGAGTGGTGACTAAATATGTGTAAAATGTGAATGTGATAAGTATTGGCTAAGCTTTTGCTAAGTGTGGGGTCAGTTTGGTGGAAATGTGTGTATCTGTGTCTGTGGAGTTTATGTGCATGGCTTCTGTTCACAACTCAGGCGTCATGGGACATGTAACTTTTCCTGATGGCAGGGTACGGCTATACTTATGGTGTGTGCTCATTCATTCATTCAACAGAATTCAGTAAGCAGCTACTCTGCATCAGGCACTACTCCATTATTCTGGGCTCTGGTAATGCTGAACATTCTAAGAGAGGAAGACAGACACTAAAAAGAAATACAGTAAGTATTAAGTAACATGTCAGCTGGTGGCAAGTCTTTAAGGGTTGCCAGATTTAGCAAACAAAAATACAGGACACCCAGTTACATGTGAATTTCAGATAAACCAAGAATCATTTTTAGTGTAAATATTCCCATGCAGTA